>NC_136150.1:8898800-10203043 GCF_965212315.1 Lampetra planeri
GAGGGGGAGCCATGCGAGGTGGAGTGAGCGGGGTTGAGGTGAGTAGAGGGGGAGCCTTGCGAGGTGGGGTGAGGGGGGTTGAGGTGAGTAGAGGGGGAGCCATGCGAGGTGGAGTGACGGGGGTTGAGGTGAGTAGAGGGGGAGCCTTGCGAGGTGGAGTGAGGGGGGTTGAGGTGAGTAGAGGGGGAGCCTTGCGAGGTGGAGTGAGGGGGGTTGAGGTGAGGAGAGGGGGAGCCTTGCGAGGTGGAGTGAGGGGGGTTGAGGTGAGTAGAGGGGGAGCCTTGCGAGGTGGAGTGAGGGGGGTTGAGGTGAGTAGAGGGGGAGCCACGCGAGGTGGAGTGAGGGGGGTTGAGGTGAGTAGAGGGGGAGCCTTGCGAGGTGGAGTGAGGGGGGTTGAGGTGAGGAGAGGGGGAGCCATGCGATGTGGAGTGAGGGGGGTTGAGGTGAGGAGAGGGGGAGCCTTGCGAGGCGGCGTGAGGGGGGTTGAGGTGAGTAGAGGAGGAGCCTTGCGAGGTGGAGTGAGGGGGGTTGAGGTGAGTAGAGGGGGAGCCTTGCGAGGTGGAGTGAGGGGGGTTGAGGTGAGTAGAGGGGGAGCCTTGCGAGGTGGAGTGAGGGGGGTTGATGTGAGGAGAGGGGGAGCCTTGCGAGGCGGAGTGAGGGGGGTTGAGGTGAGGAGAGGGGGAGCCTTGCGAGGCGGAGTGAGGGGGGTTGAGGTGAGTAGAGGGGGAGCCTTGCGAGGTGGAGTGAGGGGGGTTGAGGTGAGTAGAGGGGGAGCCTTGCGAGGTGGAGTGAGGGGGGTTGAGGTGAGTAGAGGGGGAGCCACGCGAGGTGGAGTGACGGGGGTTGAGGTGAGGAGAGGGGGAGCCTTGCGAGGTGGAGTGAGGGGGGTTGAGGTGAGTAGAGGGGGAGCCTTGCGAGGTGGAGTGAGGGGGGTTGAGGTGAGTAGAGGGGGAGCCACGCGAGGTGGAGTGAGGGGGGTTGAGGTGAGGAGAGGGTGAGCCTTGCGAGGCGGAGTGAGGGGGGTTGAGGTGAGGAGAGGGGGAGCCTTGCGAGGCGGAGTGAGGGGGGTTGAGGTGAGTAGAGGGGGAGCCATGCGAGGTGGAGTGAGGGGGGTTGAGGTGAGTAGAGGGGGAGCCTTGCGAGGTGGAGTGAGGGGGGTTGAGGTGAGTAGAGGGGGAGCCACGCGAGGTGGAGTGACGGGGGTTGAGGTGAGGAGAGGGGGAGCCTTGCGAGGCGGAGTGAGGGGGGTTGAGGTGAGGAGAGGGGGAGCCTTGCGAGGTGGAGTGAGGGGGGTTGAGGTGAGTAGAGGGGGAGCCATGCGAGGTGGAGTGAGCGGGGTTGAGGTGAGTAGAGGGGGAGCCTTGCGAGGTGGAGTGAGGGGGGTTGAGGTGAGTAGAGGGGGAGCCATGCGAGGTGGAGTGACGGGGGTTGAGGTGAGTAGAGGGGGAGCCTTGCGAGGTGGAGTGAGGGGGGTTGAGGTGAGTAGAGGGGGAGCCTTGCGAGGTGGAGTGAGGGGGGTTGAGGTGAGGAGAGGGGGAGCCTTGCGAGGTGGAGTGAGGGGGGTTGAGGTGAGTAGAGGGGGAGCCTTGCGAGGTGGAGTGAGGGGGGTTGAGGTGAGTAGAGGGGGAGCCACGCGAGGTGGAGTGAGGGGGGTTGAGGTGAGTAGAGGGGGAGCCTTGCGAGGTGGAGTGAGGGGGGTTGAGGTGAGGAGAGGGGGAGCCATGCGAGGTGGAGTGAGGGGGGTTGAGGTGAGGAGAGGGGGAGCCTTGCGAGGCGGCGTGAGGGGGGTTGAGGTGAGTAGAGGAGGAGCCTTGCGAGGTGGAGTGAGGGGGGTTGAGGTGAGTAGAGGGGGAGCCTTGCGAGGTGGAGTGAGGGGGGTTGAGGTGAGTAGAGGGGGAGCCTTGCGAGGTGGAGTGAGGGGGGTTGATGTGAGGAGAGGGGGAGCCTTGCGAGGTGGAGTGAGGGGGGTTGAGGTGAGTAGAGGGGGAGCCTTGCGAGGCGGAGTGAGGGGGGTTGAGGTGAGTAGAGGGGGAGCCTTGCGAGGCGGAGTGAGGGGGGTTGAGGTGAGGAGAGGGGGAGCCTTGCGAGGTGGAGTGAGGGGGGTTGAGGTGAGTAGAGGGGGAGCCATGCGAGGTGGAGTGAGGGGGGGTTGATGTGAGGAGAGGGGGAGCCTTGCGAGGCGGCGTGAGGGGGGTTGAGGTGAGGAGAGGGGGAGCCTTGCGAGGTGGAGTGAGGGGGGTTGAGGTGAGGAGAGGGGGAGCCTTGCGAGGCGGAGTGAGGGGGGTTGAGGTGAGTAGAGGGGGAGCCTTGCGAGGTGGAGTGAGGGGGGTTGAGGTGAGTAGAGGGGGAGCCTTGCGAGGTGGAGTGAGGGGGGTTGAGGTGAGTAGAGGGGGAGCCACGCGAGGTGGAGTGACGGGGGTTGAGGTGAGGAGAGGGGGAGCCTTGCGAGGTGGAGTGAGGGGGGTTGAGGTGAGTAGAGGGGGAGCCTTGCGAGGTGGAGTGAGGGGGGTTGAGGTGAGTAGAGGGGGAGCCACGCGAGGTGGAGTGAGGGGGGTTGAGGTGAGGAGAGGGGGAGCCTTGCGAGGCGGAGTGAGGGGGGTTGAGGTGAGGAGAGGGGGAGCCTTGCGAGGCGGAGTGAGGGGGGTTGAGGTGAGTAGAGGGGGAGCCTTGCGAGGTGGAGTGAGGGGGGTTGAGGTGAGTAGAGGGGGAGCCTTGCGAGGTGGAGTGAGGGGGGTTGAGGTGAGTAGAGGGGGAGCCTTGCGAGGTGGAGTGAGGGGGGTTGAGGTGAGTAGAGGGGGAGCCACGCGAGGTGGAGTGAGGGGGGTTGAGGTGAGGAGAGGGGGAGCCTTGCGAGGTGGAGTGAGGGGGGTTGAGGTGAGTAGAGGGGGAGCCTTGCGAGGTGGAGTGAGGGGGGTTGAGGTGAGTAGAGGGGGAGCCTTGCGAGGTGGAGTGAGGGGGGTTGAGGTGAGTAGAGGGGGAGCCACGCGAGGTGGAGTGACGGGGGTTGAGGTGAGGAGAGGGGGAGCCTTGCGAGGTGGAGTGAGGGGGGTTGAGGTGAGGAGAGGGGGAGCCTTGCGAGGCGGAGTGAGGGGGGATGAGGTGAGGAGAGGGGGGAGCCTTGCGAGGTGGAGTGAGGGGGGTTGAGGTGAGTAGAGGGGGAGCCATGCGAGGTGGAGTGAGCGGGGTTGAGGTGAGTAGAGGGGGAGCCTTGCGAGGTGGAGTGAGGGGGGTTGAGGTGAGTAGAGGGGGAGCCATGCGAGGTGGAGTGACGGGGGTTGAGGTGAGTAGAGGGGGAGCCTTGCGAGGTGGAGTGAGGGGGGGTTGAGGTGAGGAGAGGGGGAGCCATGCGAGGTGGAGTGAGGGGGGTTGAGGTGAGGAGAGGGGGAGCCACGCGAGGTGGAGTGAGGGGGGTTGAGGTGTGTAGAGGGGGAGCCTTGCGAGGCGGCGTGAGGGGGGTTGAGGTGAGTAGAGGAGGAGCCTTGCGAGGTGGAGTGAGGGGGGTTGAGGTGAGTAGAGGGGGAGCCTTGCGAGGTGGAGTGAGGGGGGTTGATGTGAGGAGAGGGGGAGCCTTGCGAGGTGGAGTGAGGGGGGTTGAGGTGAGTAGAGGGGGAGCCTTGCGAGGCGGAGTGAGGGGGGTTGAGGTGAGGAGAGGGGGAGCCTTGCGAGGTGGAGTGAGGGGGGTTGAGGTGAGTAGAGGGGGAGCCATGCGAGGTGGAGTGAGGGGGGTTGATGTGAGGAGAGGGGGAGCCTTGCGAGGCGGCGTGAGGGGGGTTGAGGTGAGGAGAGGGGGAGCCTTGCGAGGTGGAGTGAGGGGGGTTGAGGTGAGGAGAGGGGGAGCCTTGCGAGGCGGAGTGAGGGGGGTTGAGGTGAGTAGAAGGGGAGCCTTGCGAGGTGGAGTGAGGGGGGTTGAGGTGAATAGAGGGGGAGCCTTGCGAGGTGGAGTGAGGGGGGTTGAGGTGAGTAGAGGGGGGAGCCACGCGAGGTGGAGTGAGGGGGGTTGAGGTGAGTAGAGGGGGAGCCTTGCGAGGTGGAGTGAGGGGGGTTGAGGTGAGTAGAGGGGGAGCAACGCGAGGTGGAGTGAGGGGGGTTGAGGTGAGTAGAGGGGGAGCCTTGCGAGGCGGAGTGAGGGGGGTTGAGGTGAGGAGAGGGGGAGCCTTGCGAGGTGGAGTGAGGGGGGTTGAGATGAGTAGAGGGGGAGCCATGCGAGGTGGAGTGAGGAGGGTTGAGGTGAGTAGAGGGGGAGCCTTGCAAGGTGGAGTGAAGGGGGTTGAGGTGAGTAGAGGGGGAGCCTTGCGAGGTGGAGTGAAGGGGGTTGAGGTGAGTAGAGGGGGAGCCTTGCGAGGCGGAGTGAGGGGGGTTGAGGTGAGTAGAGGGGGAGCCATGCGAGGTGGAGTGATGGGGGTTGAGGTGAGTAGAGGGGGAGCCTTGCGAGGCGGAGTGAGGGGGGTTGAGGTGAGTAGAGGGGGAGCCATGCGAGGTGGAGTGATGGGGGTTGAGGTGAGTAGAGGGGGAGCCTTGCGAGGCGGAGTGAGGGGGGTTGAGGTGAGTAGAGGGGGAGCCTTGCGAGGTGGAGTGAGGGGGGTTGAGGTGAGTAGAGGGGGAGCCACGCGAGGTGGAGTGAGGGGGGTTGAGGTGAGTAGAGGGGGAGCCTTGCGAGGCGGAGTGAGGGGGGTTGAGGTGAGTAGAGGGGGAGCCACGCGAGGTGGAGTGAGGGGGGTTGAGGTGAGTAGAGGGGGAGCCATGCGAGGCGGAGTGAGGGGGGTTGAGGTGAGTAGAGGGGGAGCCTTGCGAGGCGGAGTGAGGGGGGTTGATGTGAGTAGAGGGGGAGCCTTGCGAGGTGGAGTGAGGGGGGTTGAGGTGAGGAGAGGGGGAGCCACGCGAGGTGGAGTGAGGGGGGTTGAGGTGAGGAGAGGGGGAGCCACGCGAGGCGGCGTGAGGCGGGTCGCGATCGCACCGCTCATTTCACTTCTGAGCAGCCGTCGCTTGGCACGGACTCGGGGAGAACATGAACATCGGCGCTAATTAATGGGCCTTGTTTGAAAGCAATTAGTACGCACACATGTAGACCGAGGGCCCTTCCTTAAGAAAACATCTCATAGGTCAGCTATATATATAATAATATTAATTAAATACGGCGACTTGTAACATTCCATAAGAAATTACAGCAATTATAATGGGATCCTGGGAGAATTGCGTGGGATTTTATGTAAATTTTGCACTCAGACCTTTGCTCAAATCCCCATGAGTGAATCCGATACCATCCAGACGTTGGAAGCTAAGCAGCCAAGAGCCTGGACAGTGCTTGGATGGGCGACCACTGTGCACGAACAGGGTGTTATAGGCAGCTGCCAGGCTACGAAATGGGCAGCAGATGGCAGAGCAGCAAAATCCATTGTTGTACCGTACTCCGATCCCGTGTTTCTCATCCTCGCCTTCACCAAACGCAGCCCTGACCAGCGTCGGGAAGTATGGTCAACTAACCTCCGTGACCTGCATGGCGTTTTATTTTATGCTTCAGCTTAGTTTCATTTTGCGTCACAATCGCTGAGAAACCGCCGGACCAGGCTGGGAGGCAGCAGCAAGCAGCCAAGCGGCAAGGACCCGGAGCTCCCCAATAGCTGCCCCAAGCTCTGCAGCTTTCTGTGCGTGAAGATGTTTAAGCAAATTAATGAGTGCGTGCGCATGCGTGTGGAAGGCGCGTGCCATCCACATGCAAGGGGCAACACTCTATCCCACACAGAAGGGACGGTACCAGCGCACCTCGTGGCTGCTGCCTTCCATCTGTGGTTCCTCCTCTCGTTCACTCTCTCCCTTCGAGAGTGCACAAATAATAAGTACAAGTTCAAGTTATTATTATAAAAAGACCTGTAAAAAATGTTGTTAATGCAATGAACAATATCCCTGCTTGGGAAATTACGGTACGACATTCTGCCTGACATTCTGCCTGGCATTCGTGACGGCAAATCCCAAAAGGGCCCTCTCACCTGGATAAATAAAAGGGCCTCAATAATCACTCAAAGAGAATTACATTAAAACAAAGCATGGAATATTAATACCCGCAATTAGTACAATTATCACTATTATTGCCCAAGAAATGTATAATAATTAATGTAACAGTAATGACATTACTCAAAAATACCATAAAAGTAAATGTATTTAATATATGTACATAATATATATACCGCGGTGTAATGGTTGGGGCACTGGACTTGCAATACAGAGGTGGCCGGTTCGATTTGATCTCTCGGCACAGCCGTCGAGAACCCACGGGGCAAGTTTCTTAAATCACCGCCCCCCCTCCGCCCCCGCATCTGTCCACCCAGCAGTTTGAACAACGAGAACAACAATAACAACTGCCGTTCTGGCCGTGACATCACCACGACGACTGTGCCAGGCCAGGTGCACTTTGAGGCCACGTGAAGTGTGGAAGGCTCGCTGGCAGGAGGTCACCGGACAGACCCAGCAGGTGCCATGGGTGAACTGAGTAGACTGGCAGATGCACCAGCTGTGCCCCCTACTGTGCCAACTCACTGTGTTTTAGCTGCCCTGCGCTCCGCTCGTTGTTGTGAGCGTCGCTCCTCTGCCCTCCATTGTTGCTGGAGGGTGTCTGCCTCCAACTGCCCCAGAAGCAGCGTCCTTCAAGAGCCACCTCCACAAATAATGAGTACAACTGCTGTCAGCTGATCAGCAGATTGCGCGCAGTGGGGTAAAGCGTGGGTACACCCACGTCTTCCAAGACGTCTGGGCAGGGTTTAAGAGTAGACCAAAATACCCTCCAGAGGGGCTACTCTGGAGCTCGAAGCGGAGGCCCTTCCATCAGCGGTGGCGTGAGCAGGCAGTTGCAGGGCTGCACCTTTGCCACCTTTAATAACATTCTTATTTTTGAAATGACTGCGCGAGTCCGCTCGGCCTAATTGACAACTAATCTCGATGGGCTTCTCGCGTGGATAAATAAAGGACCTCAATTATCACTCAACAATAATTAAAATCACCAAAAAGCACGGTAATTAAACTCTGCAATTTGTACTATTTTTATTATAATTATTACTCCGCGTGATAGTAATAAAATAATGAATGGTAAATATATAAAGGAACAACATGAATCATAAAGTCATCGTCGTAGTGTGTGTGTGTATTTATGCAGCACTTAATTTCAGCCGGGTCTTTCTGGGTTGGTGATGACTGGTTCAGTATTTACACTCGCGACGACGCTTTAAGCAAAATCTCTCTTTCTCCTCTCACGCTTCAAGCAAAATCTCTCTTTCGCCTCTCACGCTTCAAGCAAAATCTCTCTTTCGCCTCTCACACTTCAAGCAAAATCTCTCTTTCGCCTCTCACGCTTCAAGCAAAATATCTCTTTCTCCTCTCACGCTTCAAGCAAAATCTCTCTTTCGCCTCTCACGCTTCAAGCAAAATCTCTCTTTCGCCTCTCACGCTTCAAGCAAAATCTCTCTTTCTCCTCTCACGCTTCAAGCAACATCTCTCTTTCTCCTCTCACACTTCAAGCAAAATCTCTCTTTCGCCTCTCACGCTTCAAGCAAAATATCTCTTTCTCCTCTCACGCTTCAAGCAAAATCTCTCTTTCGCCTCTCACGCTTCAAGCAAAATCTCTCTTTCGCCTCTCACGCTTCAAGCAAAATCTCTCTTTCTCCTCTCACGCTTCAAGCAACATCTCTCTTTCTCCTCTCACACTTCAAGCAAAATCTCTCTTTCTCCTCTCACGCTTCAAGCAACATCTCTCTTTCTCCTCTCACACTTCAAGCAAAATCTCTCTTTCTCCTCTCACGCTTCAAGCAAAATCTCTCTTTCTCCTCTCACGCTTCAAGCAAAATCTCTCTTTCGCCTCTCACACTTCAAGCAAAATCTCTCTTTCTCCTCTCACGCTTCAAGCAAAATCTCTCTTTCGCCTCTCACGCTTCAAGCAAAATGTCTCTTTCTCCTCTCACGCTTCAAGCAACATCTCTCTTTCTCCTCTCACGCTTCAAGCAAAATCTCTCTTTCTCCTCTCACGCTTCAAGCAACATCTCTCTTTCTCCTCTCATGCTTCAAGCAAAATCTCTCTTTCTCCTCTCACGCTTCAAGCAAAATCTCTCTTTCTCCTCTCACGCTGCTTGCTACTCGGCTGTATTGGAATATGGATCATCAGCATAAGGCACTAAAACTAGATTACAAGGGGTACGCTTATCAAAAAGAAAAATAATCATCATCAATTATCGTACTCGATATTCCTGCAATCAGCTATGAATAATTTATTTGAGTAAATAAATAAATAGATAACTCACAAGGACAAAAATAATGCGAGATGGATGTGGCATGCCGAAGTCGTGCCCGGGTAGCGTTACACGATTGTTGTGGCCGCTGGTGCCTCCCGCTCGGCGGCCTCGTGCCACCCCAGCGACGCGGTGACCCAGACGTCAACCAGCGAGACGCTTAGCCCTGTCGGGGGGGGGGGGGGGTGGAGGTGCTGCCCTGCCATTACCTGCTCACTCGACTGTCAGCAGGTCTCCCAACCACGCGAGGAAGCTCTAAGACGGCACCTTTGCACGCGCCTTGGAAGGAGTGGGAGTTAGGCGTACACGTTACCCCACCACACGCCCTACACGTTACCCCACCACACGTTACCCCACCACACGCCGCATTGCGGTGTGCCCAGTCGCACCCGCTGCGGCGGATAGAGGCGGAGGGGATCGAGAAACTTGCACCGTCGTTTCGACTGCCACGCCGGGAGATCAAACCGCGGACGTCTCGATTGCAAGTCCATTGTGCGAATCGTGATCACACTATGGCAGGTATCTCAGGATAGACAAAGACAAAGAATCCCCCGTGTTGCCTTGACAGATGTCAGGGCAAGTGCTGTTGGCGAGCTCCTATGAAGTCCGGTGGCGATGGTTACTCACCGCACCAGGTACTCATTTGAGGCTGAGTCGACCTAGAGAAGGCCCATGACTGGTTCGGATAATCATCACTGGTGTTGGCCGTGAGCGGAAATTAAGCTCGGGTCGCCGGGTAGCGTAGCACGCTAACCACAGCGCCACCGACCCCCACAGGAAACGCACATGTACACATATGTATGTATATACACACCGTTAATACTTAAAATCCACAGCAGCACAACACACCATTGCAAAGAAGACGACAAAAAAAATCTGTTTACCAACATCTGATCAGTCAAAGTGGCACCGCTGCCTGCCTGTAATACCTCCCGTCTGCTCGCATGTGCCTATCGGACGCGTAACTGGATATCTGGACAGATGACAGCTTCCCAACTGCTGCTGCTGCTGCTGCCGCGCTGATTGCCGCTGCAAAAGCCGCGCGCCGCTCTGCTAGGAACGAAGCGCGCACACGAGGAATCTATTTCGCTCTCTCGCTTGGTCGGGGCCCCTCTGAGGAGAAGGAGAAAAATTAAACAAAGGCAAGATGCGGCTTGGCCCAACGGTATTTCACACAGGTCACTCATCATCATCATCACCAGCAGCACCACCAGCAGCCACGATCAGTCCGCTGCTGGACGAACGCCTCCCTCCTCAAGCCGTCGCCACCTCTCGCCGCTTCGCGATGCGTCGCCAGCCCTCACCTGCCGCCCCGCTGCTCCGTCTCCGCGGCGGACGTCCTGGCGGCTGCCGCTCAACTGCGAGGACAGCGACCGAGTGGCAGTCACAGGGGGCGCTTTGTAGTGCCCACTGGTGACGAAGCCACTCCACCGGCTTCGTTACCAGCGGCTAGAATCCAGACGCGAACCCGGCATTTCAGTGTGAACTCTCTCGCCTGGTATGCAGGAGGTCGTGGGTTCAATCCCGACCCTAATACCTGCAACATTTGGAGTTTGCGCATCTCTATCCCTGTAGTCGCGTGGATTTTTATCTGGGTCCTCTGGTTTATCCCGCCACATTTAGAATCAAATTGAGTTCAGAGCATTTGTCTGCTATACATTTCCATATGATGAGCTTTCGTGACTGCAGGAATCCATACTCTTTGGTTCTTTCGGTAAAGTCACGTAGGTATAAAATAAAATAAATCACGACGTTTCGGGCGCAACACAAGCGTCCGTCATCAGGTGGGAAAGCATGGCCTGCTTATACCTACATGACTTTACCGAAAGAACCAAAGAGTATGATAAGCCACTTCGTTAAGCCATCAATTGTAGCCATGTCACTTCTGTAAAAGAGCTACTGTATATAGCTCAGTAGGTCTTACCTGGTCAAATAAAAAAAATGTTTAGTTTTTGTA
This sequence comes from Lampetra planeri, assembly GCF_965212315.1. Lineage (NCBI taxonomy): Eukaryota > Metazoa > Chordata > Hyperoartia > Petromyzontiformes > Petromyzontidae > Lampetra > Lampetra planeri. The sequence continues at coordinate 8,909,028 of NC_136150.1, forward strand.
GTTATCCTGCACTTGAGAATGGCCGTGTACAACGGAGCGGTGTAGCGAGACACACGCACAGAGACGTGGCCCGGTGACGTGGCCCCCAACGGTGGCGCGCTCGCCGCTCACTAACGGAGGTTCGCGGTTCGAATTAATACCATGGGCGCAACGTGCTGTTCACTTCCCAGTGGACGTTGCAGATCCCGTGACGTGATTTGCGAGAGTGGGCCGTTGTGTGCCGGCGTCATGACGGTCCACGTTCTAAAAATGACACCGCGCCAATGACTCACTGGGAATCTACACAGCGGCAATCATCGCCCCCCCCCCCCGACTGCCGAAACTTGGCAGTAAACATCCTGAAGACGAGTCGTGAGACTCGGGGTGGGGCTTTGCTGGGTAAACGAGGATGATTCGTAAATAAATATCAACAAATGCTGTTACACCAAAATTATAATTTATGAAAAAATCCCAGGGAATTCTGGCGTGCTGGGGTTTTCTTCACGATTAAATCTTCCCCTCAGCCGGTGAGTCTCCTGGATTTAACCTGAAGACGACAACACAACCCCGTAGAGAGGCGAGAGGCATCGTCTGTTTGGCAAGGGCGACCTGGGTGACATCCAGTCATTTCGAAATCATTTTTAACCGAACAATTCTGGACGAAATGTAACAATAATCTAATTAAAGTAATACGAAGAGTCAGTGAAAAAAGTGAATTGCCCTTTAACATTTTAAATACGACCAGTTCCCTATTCCTGTATCACGTGCCCACTGGAGGAGCCTGTGGGGGTGGGGTGGCACGTGTATTAGTCATACATTGGCATTTTGCGACCCCCACTGCCACTGTGTAGCATATTAGTACGTGCTAGGGACTCTATGAGATGATAGGGCAATAGTCTGAGTCCATAATTGACAATAAGCAACGGCAAAGCAGTTATAAGTGACTCAGAAATGTGCGCAGTTGCGTATACAGCACACGACTTCCCTGAAGGCATTCACCTTCAGCGAGCGCGATGCCGATCACACGACGCGGTTCGAATTCGACCCTCGATCGATGGCTGCACCATCGCCGCACACGCGTCGAATAAAAAGCAAGGGACAAGTCCTTACTTACTAACAACTCCTTACTTACTAACAACTCCTTACTAACAACTCCTCTATGATTTTTCATTGCTGGAGGGTTTGCCCCCCCTACCTGAAAATCCTGGCTCCGCCATTGCACGTGACGCACATACCGATACTCGCTGTTTGTATAGCGAGATATGTAACCACGCTTGTGGCACTGAGATCCACAGCATGCAGTGGTAACATCCGTATCGTGCAGAGGTTACATAACGTGCAGCGGTTACGTCCGTACCATCGCAGGATGCCCATGACGTAAGAGGCTAGCATCTCACTGGGCCCTTCCTGCTGCAATAAATGCAATCTAAATAAAGATGTAGAATTGTAATTTCTTGAAGAAGGAAGCAAAGTGAATCGATTGGCAATGTAAAAATAAAACATTTGCCCAGCGTGCGTCAAGACGTAACAAAACAAATTGGCTTAAGGCCACCGGATAAACGTTGAAAACAAACGGGGCCTCATCAAAAACATCCGCGCGATTTCACAGCTCTAGAGATAGTTTCACACTTGCACTCGCCAATTTCCGCTGCGCCGCACTGTTTAGGCGTGGGGCGGACAGACTCTAAATAAACACAGCGATGCCGCACTTCGCCTAATAGACCGCCGCTGCCAGGGGCGGCCACTCCACTGGGCTCGGAGTGGCTGTGCCCCCAACGCTTCGTTGGTGTGGCTGGCGTGGTGCAGTCGTACAGCGACCTATTCCGCTGCAGCTGCTGTCGAGGGAAGGCGAGTCTCTGTGGGGCGACACGAACGCGCGATTGCTGCCGAGAACAAGGGGGCCAGTGCCGATTACCGAGACGAGCACTGAGACATTTTCAGGCCGAGTTAACCTAGCTGAGACCCAGGCCAGGTAGAGCAACCCAGCTACGTGTCGCTGGCGTTGCGCGAAAGCACACAGTACGTATGGGGCCGTCCATAAATGACGTCACGCGATTTTGCACGATTTTTTACCCCCCCCCTTCTCGTCACACGTCATTGTAGTGCGTATTTAATGTGGCGCTGCACTCTGATGTTGTAGGAGAAAACATTCAAAAGTCTGTTTAATTAAGTAGAACGTGTTGTCTATATTTATTTAAAGTTGCGCATTTTGATGTGACGTCACATTTCTCAAACCTCCCCCCCCCCCTCGTCACACATCGTCACAAATGTCTGACCCCCCCCCCGCAGGTGCGTGACGTCATTTATGGACGGCCCCTATATCGCGTGACAACAACAATAACAGCCACAGCCAAGCGTGTGTGACATTGACACAGCGCACTATTTTCAGGCCGAGTTGACGGAGGCGAGACCCACGCCCGGCCGGTTCGACTCAACCTGCTAATTATCGCAGGCGTCGTGCGTGGAGGAGCTGTGGATACCAGGGATTTCTAACTCGCGCCGACAGAAGCTGTGAACGTTTGCACGGGGACTCACGATAATGACCGCTGGGGAATTGGCTTCTTCCGAGGTGTGACTCGCGTTCGCGAGAATGTCGCGCTCTGCCCAGCGCCCCGTTTCGCGACCCCAACCCAGTAGGGGCGGTGGGGGGGGGCCCTCAGCAGATTTTATTTTGGGACGAGTCCCCCGATCCACCCAACAACCCCTTCACCGTGCCCTGTGCTTTCGCTGCAAACGTACACACTCCTCATCTTGAGACGACGAGAGGGAGAGAGATGGGACAGTAGATCGAGACGCAGCGACATCAGAGAGAGAGAGATGTTGGCGAAAAGATAGAGGTGGGGGGAGGGCAGTGAGATGTGAGAAGAGAGATGCAGACGAGACGGAGATGTAGCGAGATGGGAGAGATGCGGACAAGAGCGACACGAGAGAAGAGAGCAGCAGACAAGTGATGGATGAGAGAGATTAATGGGCTTGTATATGTTAATTGACTTTTTTTATGTTTATTAGGATCTGAAATTTGAGCTGATATTTGATGCATCCATAATTTATTCATGAATCCGGGGGGGGGGGGGGGGCCTTGAGTTGCTTGGGACCTAAAGCCTTTTGCTTTGAGTCTCCCTGTGCCTCGCGCCGCTGATCACATCAACCGCTGGTGTCTCATCAGGTGCCCTTCCTCGCGGCATCATCTTCATCATCATCATTTATTATTTACACAACGCCTCCCATGCAGTAACATCTCCAGGCACCGGAACAAAGGGGAATTTGAGATAATGACTCCGTAAGAGACTGCAGACCCAGTACCACGTGCAGTAATAACGCAGCAGCGGCAGAGGCAACACAGAGACAAACACACACAGCGAACGAGAATAAACAACACGGAATAGGCAGCCTGTGCCCGTGACGACTACGCGTGTTTTCCCTCTACAACAGCGGCATCAATCGCTTCATTTCAGCCAGGACTGTCCAGGCAATATATCCCTGTATCCGGCACACCACCTCCAGTATACCTATTGCCATGGCTGTGGTTACTGTGCGCGCCGCTACATTTACCAGCGCCTTGCGGTGAGAAACCCGGACCCTGTGGACTCAACAACAATGTGGTGACTGGCAATACCAGATTCTGCCAAGATGGCTTTTGTATCTCCCCCACCCCGCCAACCCCGCGGTGGGGACCATCATAGCAGCCAACAACAACAACCGCCGTTCGCTACTCAGTGGTGGTGACATCACCGCGGCTCCTGTGCCAGGCTACGTGCACGTTAAGGCCACGTTAAGTATCGAATGCCCGCCGGCAGGGGGTCACGGGACAGACCCAGGTGCCATGGGTTGATTGACTGAGATGAGCGGCCCTGGACCACAGCCGCCCGCATGCCCACCCGCCCGCAGGTGGCTCACTCGCCCCGTGGGCATAGCAGTGGCGTGGCAGAGCGACGTGGCGTAAGACGCAGCGGCGGTAGCAGCAGCAGCAGCAGCTGTCGGCGCAGGAGGCAGTGCATCGCGGTGCGTCACGCAAGGCGCCAGGGATCGCTCCCTGCGTGCACTCTGACAGCCACGGCCCCTGGAGCAGCATCCGTCCCGAACAGACGGTTTAATAGGTTGCCGGCGTGGATCGGGCTCATAACGGCCGTGTCGGAGCAGCGAGTCACGATCCTCGGTCGGGTTGGAGTCTGGTTCTGAGCCAGGTTTTGTGGGTGTAATATAGCAGCGAGCAGCCATCAATCCAGAAATAGAATCAGAATCTTTATTTAGACTGCAGGAGGAATCCGATGAGCTACAAAGCTCTTCTTCACATGTCCAGTAGGAGCGGATCAGCAAGTTACGACAACAAACAAAAACACGATGGGAGTGCAAAGTATAGAAAAGGTAAATCATTCACAAATTGCATAAGTACATCAATTTCGGCCGATTTTTCAACACTAAATGCAAGTTTGGGCAAGGCACCAGAACAAAAACAGTCCCAGACTACACCAAGACAACACACAGTCCCTCAATAAAATTGCACATTAAAATCGAACTATGCATACACGGGTAAGGATCAAAACTACAATCACATTTGCATTTTACGATCTCAAGGGAGGATACGAGGTTGTTTCAAAACGTTGATGCTGCAAAGGCGTTGTCACCTATTCCATTTCTTTTTCTTGGGATAGTTAAAAGGAAATTAGATGGACGTCTTAGGTTTCTTGGATTTGACAACGGGGTTAATAAAATATCAAAGGATGTCATGGATGGACAAGGCCCAATGTAGATTTATTCTTGCAATCAAGTGATGTGAGATTGCATTTTAAGTCGCAGTCACAATGGTGGGTCAGTTTAACACCCAGCTCAGAAATCCTCTCTAATCAAGACGCTCATACATCGGGCTAAAACAGTGTCAGATGATGAAAGTCTAGTGAGAGAGATTAAACATGTTAAAGAAGCACTAAGACAGAATGGCTACAATAATGCTCAAATTAACAGAGCACTAAATGCCAAATCACGATCGCAAAGCAACACTGCTGAAAGCGATCAGATTATTAAAACAATAAAAATACCATTTATCTCAGGAGTAACTGACAAATTAGCCCGTGTTTTGCAAAAGCAAAACATTACAGTAAGATTTGGTACAGTACACAAAATTCAACAATTAGTAACGTGCACTAAAGACGAATTACCTAAATTATCAACAGAAGGTGTATATCGGATTAATTGTGTATGTGGCAGATGCTATATTGGACAGACAGGGCGTAACGTTAGTGTAAGACTAAAAGAACACCAGAGAAATATTAAACTATCGCAAACACAACTGTCGGCAGTGGCAGAACATGCTTGTCAACAGGGACACTCAATTGATTTTGACAACGTTGAAGTGTTGTGTAAAACTAGTTACTACTGGCAAAGACTAATTAGAGAATCCATTGAGATTGAGAGAAACAGAAATAACTTTAATCGCTCAGACAGCTACAGGCTTAGTGCGGCCTGGAAGCGTATTATTAAATAAGATGCATTACAATTCCTTATAAGGGAAACAAGCACTAACTGATTATTAATGTAGCATAATCACAATAGAACACATTCCAAATGATTACTAATCTACAACTCGCATCGTAACAATAGCCTTATTACTAATCAAGTATATAATTACAATAACCCCCCCCCCTCAAATCTTTGCACCTGATGAGTTAATGAGTTAATGATGACGTCACCCTGCTGCTGCTCTATATAAGAACGGGAGACACAGCAGAGCCTCACCATTCTGGCGAATTGCCCGATGATGCTGGATGCAATTACCAGCGAAACGTCGTACTCAAATTGTAAATGTTGTGGTTTCACGCTTCAACACACCGGTGGGCTAAAGCAGTGAACTATTTGTCTTTTGTCAACGTGACACTTTTTTTACTGATTGGCCGTGTCGGGTGGTGGAGGGTTACGACACATTTATAAATAACGCGATCTAAACCCAAAAATCGTTGATTATGAACAATGGTGGGTCCTGTATGGTACATCCAGTGCAAATCTAAGAGCGGAATGGTAAAGCGGGTTTAAGTCTTGTTTAGTGTTTCATTAGTAGCTGGACCGGGACGGGGGGGTTCATGACGGCAGTGTTGGAGCACCGATTCACGATCCTGGGGGTTGAGTTTGTGAATTGGAGCCGGGTTCTCAGTCGGAGGGAGTTTGGTCGCCTCAACGAGGCATGCCACCTCTGAGTTGCATAAAAGCGGCGACATCGTGGGAAGAAAAACATCTCACTGGGAGAGGAGAGAATCACACGTGAGTACATTGTCCTGCGTGGTGAATTATTATTATTATGCAACTGACAAAAAAATAGGAATTCTTCATGTTTAATATCCGGAAGAAGACTTTTAGATTTCCCAGGCCCTCAGAAATAGAAGATGATCCTGATAAAAACCAGGACAGGTAGCAACCATAGTCCCAATCCATTTACCCACACGACTTTACATGAACATCCCATTCTGAACTGAAATTCTGTGATGTTATTGGTGATTTTAATAATTCAGTTTTTTCACTTATTTTCATCTGACCCAGCCAAGAGCCCTAAAATGTATGAGCGATATTTTGGATGAGTAACAAACGTGGAAAGGAGGCAGAATGAATAAGTTCGAGCCTTCGTGAGGGATTCAAATATTCTCGCGAAGGCAGGGGAGGTTTGGGCATGTGTTGAGAAGAGAGAAAGATGATGCAATTACAAGGGCTATGGAGATTAGAAACACATAGACTAACAACAGAGACTCACATTAGAGACCCACAGACTCACATAGAGACCAACTGACAGATCCACCGACTCACACAGATCCCCATAGACACATGCCGGGACCCATAGACTCACACAGAGACCCATAGACACATGCCGGGACCCATAGACTCACACAGAGACCCATAGACACATGGCGTCACTGGGGTTGGTGTCACTCAGTGCGGTAACTCGTGGTGTCACCCCCTTGGACCTCCTCCCGTACCAGACCGCACTGAATCCTTAGTAATGTTTTTTGTACTAATGTTGCTCGTAAATCGTAATTCCCGTGTAACACCGAATGTAATGGCAATAGTAGTGACATTAACTAGCAAAATTAAAATTACACCTTTAAATTACAATATCATACGCACAGCCTAAAAGTATTTACATTTAAATAGATTTACGTGGTTAAAGTGAAAATTCTGTAAGAAAACAATAGAATTCGAAGTAAAAACGTTCATTATAACATTCAACTTTACCGTTACATGAGACCGTTACATGAGATACATTAATGGATTAGGTTTGCATAATCAATAACGGTCCAAATAATGTAGAAGTTGTAGACATGTGCATATGGGAATATACTCATAAATGAAATAATACCAAAAAAATAAACAGGAACAAATACACGATAATTTCAGCACTTCGTGAACATCTCGACTAAATAAGAGCTTTACTTTCCTGGCCTTCAAAGCTGCGAACTTGTGAATCACTTCATCGAAATCAATGCCTTTCACCAACTCAATTTCAATTGATAATATCGCAAGATCAGAAAGTCTTGACTGTCCCAGGGTAGATCGCAAATAGTTATTTATACGTTTCAGCTTTGAAAAGCTCCTCTCACATGAAGCCACAGACACACAGATCGTCAGAAATAATTTGAGGCTTATTGAAAGGGTTGGGAGAGATTCTACGAAGTCCCATTCAGCTATGAATGTCAAAACGTCTAATGTTGCCCAATCTTTGGCTTCTTGCAGATAAATCTCTGCTGCTTTCAGGTGCCTTCTCAGCCTCGCTATTTCTATTAAAAGCTCACTCTCGAATACCTCATCATAGAAAGTGGTCAATTTTGGAATGGACAACCTAAACTCTTCTTTAGTGGCAGATATGAGACTCTTCGCTTGAACAGCCTCAGACATCATTAGACCTCCTTTGCCAGTACCAAGTATATAATAATAGGGTTGTTCTCCTTTTTGTTTGTACTGGCAAAGGAGGTCTAATGATGTAGGTGCTTACCCCGAGCCCTCATTACTTTGATAGTGCATTGTCTTTGAGCTGTACGCCTTTTGGCGTCCTCTGGTCGAGCACCAATTGGGTCGAGGCTCTAAAGAAAGCTGTCTTGGGTGTGGACCAATCAGTTTCAAGGACAATGCATATATTATTAGGGTGTGTTTTTTGTTGCATTTTGACTGCAAGTATTGTGGTTAATGCATACATGAATCCTTGTAAAAAGGTTTCAGTTTTGTTGCCAGAAAAAGGGGAACAACCCTATTATTATAGCCTCAAACATGGCTGCTACTTCCTTGATGGCTCTTGATCTGATCTGGAGTTCAGAATGAAAGCGCTCAATGCACTCAAGCATCGCCCTCTTAATTTCTTCTTGCAGAGTGAGTCCAGCATCGCTTGCCTGCTCCCCTGCCATCCTCTGATTGAACCTGGCTCTTCTCTCTACGACAATTCCATATTCGTCTGATTTTAAAAGCGCCTCTTCAACTGCATGCTCCGCTAGGTGACTGCGCTCCTCATGCAGAAAAAAAGTCTTAGCGCCTCGAGCTTTGTCACCACCTTGTCGAGAGTTAAGCGCTCAGTCTGCAGGTACTGCTGTGTAAGATTAACCTCCTGAAGTACATCACACCGGAAGTACGGGTAGCACAGAAAAGTGAAATCACAGACAGCCGGCAAAAGACCTTGTAATGCCCCTTTTGTGTCTAAATTTTCACGTGGATCACAAAGAGCTTCAATCGCCGCCACCATTTTTTATTTAACTGGCTTCACTGCAGCATGATGAGCACTCCAGCGTGTTGTTGATAGACTTTTCACTGACACTCCAGTATGGTCAATTAACGCATCCCATCGATGGGTGGAAGCAGCAAAGAAAGAAAACATTGTCTCAAGAATGCAAATAAATGTCACGCACGATACATTTTCAGCAAAAGAGTGCTGACCGCACAAGTGAAGCGAATGGTCCACACATCCATTAAACATAGCTTTCTTGATCTTTCCCCTTTAATAATGGCTTGTACACCTCCATGGAGTCCAGCCAGAGTGTCAGCATTATCGTAACCTTGAGCGTGGCACATCATGATGTCCAGTCCATCACTTTTCAGTTTTTTTAAGAATGTCAGAACTGAGGTCAGCAGCTTTTCTCCCCTTTAAAGGAAAAATCCTAGAAATACTTCCTTCGCTTCAACTTTCCTATTGTTGATTTTTACATATCTGATCACTTCGGACATCTGGTCAGTATGTGATATGTCAGGTGTGCTGTCGAACATGATCCCAAAGTACTTCGCAGACTTTATGTCCATGACAAGTTTTTGGTGCAAGATAAGAGACTTTAAGTTTACATGTGCTCCTCTTTAATCTCATTAGGTGCTCTTTCAGCACTGGATCATATGCTGAAAGCATCTCAACCATCTCAAGAAAGTTCCCTTTATTCAATGAAGATTCATCTCCCTTGTGGCCACGGAATGCCAGATTCTGTTTGGCAAGAAACAATGCGATATCAAGCAATCTGTGTAAGATGTCCCCCCACTTTTTCTTATCCATTTACATCAAATCAATCGTTTCGACGTCAGTGGTTTTGTGCAGCCTCAGTCCTGCTGCCAATGTTTTCCACTTTTCAAGGCGACGTAGGTGCTCTTGGGATGTCTCAAGGTTATGCACTTTCTGGCTCAGTTTCCACCACTTCTGAAACCCAGTCACAAATGTGGATGTCGTATCTGTAGCACTAACGGCAAACAGTCGGCAGCAAAAACAGTATAAATTATCGCTGACGAGTGAGTAAACCATACATGACCGCAGAATTTTCTCGCCATTTGGCATCACCGTGTAAAACCACTCTTTTGCAAGCTGGCGCACATGTCCCTTTGCTTGTGCATCTTGCCTTGCCGCGACTCTGAAAGGCCCGTCTCTGTTGTGGAAAGAAGCACTTCCCCTTTTGATGATTTCAACCCGAAAATTATCTGGAACTGGTATCTCCCAGAAAGAAACATCACGTACAATTTGCAAATCTTTCTCCTTAACGTGACTCATCTCATTTACAGTATCGTGGCAACAGTCACTTTCAGCACTCTCTTCAAATTCTGCCATTTCCACTCCTTGCTCTTCTGCAGAATGCACGCTCGCATTAGAAGAATCAGCTTCATCAATTGCAGACTGACGAGCAGTGTCTACAATATTGTGCTAATACTAATCACCACGACATTGTAGCTAGAACACCAGAAAATTTGACAAAATCAGCGACTATAAAAACACGAGCAGCGACGAACACAACAGCGCGTGCCTGGAGCGCGTGCAGACGAGACCACGTGGCTCGAAGCGTCACTGTAGTTGGGTAACAATGACGGCTCTGACCGGAGAGCATTAGAAGGTTCAAAAAGTTAATTAGCGTAGCAGAGCTTTAGCTTTGTAGGTATATTGATACAGTACTCGTAAGCTGGGCTTACGAAAAATGTTTTTGTTATAACTAACTACAGGGATATGTTTATTAAAAAATAATAAAATTCTGCTGAAACTGCACAAACATTGTATAGGCAGTCATTTTGGTGTCACCCCCTCTGATGGTGCACCCGGTGCGGTCCGTAGACCCCGAACCCTCCTAGTGACGCCACTGCCATAGACTCACACAGAGACCCATAGACTCATCACACAGATACCCACAGACTCATCACACATAGACCCATAGACTCACACAGAGACCCACAGACTCATCACACATAGACCCATAGACTCACCACACAGACACCCACAGACTCATCACACATAGACCCATAGACTCACCACACAGAGACCCATAGACTCACCACACAGAGACCAATAGACTCATCACACAGAGACTCATAGACTCATCACACAGAGCCCCAAAGACTCACCACACAGAGACCCACAGACTCATCACACATAGACCCATAGACTCACCACACAGAGACCCATAGACTCACCACACAGGGACCCATAGACTCATCACACAGATACTCATAGACTCATCACACAGAGCCCCATAGACTCACCACACAGAGACCCATAGACTCATCACACAGAGACCCACAGACTCATCACACATGGACCCATAGACTCACCACACAGAGACCCATAGACTCATCACACAGAGAACCACAGACTCATCACACAGAGACCCACAGACTCATCACACAGAGACCCACAGACTCATCACACATAGACCCATAGACTCACCACACAGAGACCCATAGACTCACCACAAAGAGACCCATAGACTCATCACACAGAGACCATAGACTCATCACACAGAGCCCCATAGACTCATCACACAGCCCCATAGACTCATCACAAAGAGACCCATAGACTCATCACACAGAGACCCATAGACTCACCACACAGAGACCCGTAGACTCACCACACAGAGACTCATAGACTCATCACACAGAGCCCCATAGACTCATCACAGAGAGACCCACAGACTCATCACACAGAGACCCACAGACTCATCACACAGAGACCCATAGACTCATCACACAGAGACCCATAGACTCATCACACAGAGACCCACAGACTCATCACACAGAGACCCACAGACTCACCACACAGAGACACATAGATTCACCACACAGAGACCCATAGACTCATCACACAGAGCCCCATAGACTAATCACATAGAGACCCATAGACTCATCACACAGAGCCTCATAGATGAGAAGGGTTATGAAGATGCTACGGATGCAGGGACAAAGGAGGAGAGGGGCGACGGAGGGTGAGACGGGATGATCCAGTGGAGCGAGATTCGAGGAGGAGGAGGAGGAGGGAGCAGGAGGAGGGATGCGAGAAGAAAGAGGTGCAGAAGAGACGCTCATGGGGAGTGAAGATCCACGCAATCATCGGACCTCTGTCTTAGGAGAGGAAGACATGGGGGTGAGTGATTTCACACAGAGGGAAGGACTTCTGTCGATGTTGGGTGGAGGGGGGTTGGGGGCCTCTTTGTGTGCCTCGTTGCTGTAACTTTATTTCCAATTGCTTCGCTTTTGTCGCTTTGGTGACCCGGGCCATGCTTGCGAATGAGCCTGTCCCGGTCTCTTTGAGTTCTCACCGCGGTTAAAGAAAATAAACTTTAAATCTCAGTGACTTGAGAAGCGCAGGGCTGTTCCATGTACAGACACCCGGCTCAAGCGATGGGGAAGAAGTGACAGAGAGAACTGCCTTCGTCATTCAACGCCTCTCTCTGCACGTCTCAACAACGACCCCATTACACTTGTTAAACACGAACACGCTCTGATATTATCAGAGTGTGTTTGTTTACATGTTCACCACGAGTACTGCTTGTGGTTAATGCAGTACTTGATTTCTTGCAAAATGTTTCTATTTGGTGTTTGAACATCTTAACACCTGTTTTATTGCCTGAAAGTGTGAAAACCTATTCTTATTTGTGTTTTCATACTTTGATACTGGCAAAAAAGGGTCCCATTCTGTAACTTCATTTAACAGCTGAGCACTTTGCTCATTCGTGCAGCCGCCTGCTCTGCCCCGTTGCTCCGCGAGAGACGGTTCCACGGCGGCGCCCATCACATTCGATCGCCCGTCGACAGCAGCGCTCAGAGGGTTCGTTGGGACGTCGTCGGTGGGGTGGCGACGAAGCGGAGCAGCCCAGCGCAACTGCGGCGTGACATTCCGGGAGCGCGCCACGCGACGCTGCGGGTCCTGGCGCCAAATGAAGGGAAATGTGACACCTCAACCACGCGGCTTCATTAGCGCGACCGGGGTGAGATTGTTGATGAAAGCCATTAAAACGCCCTGCACTCCTACGATACGGCACTCATTTGCATATGCGCATGGCTGCCGGCAGGCTATAATGCCATTACTTCAGGGCGGCTGCAGAGCAATAATAATAATTGATCGTGCCAGGGATAGACGCCTGAGAGTGTGCAAAGAAGCACGGAGAGATGCACGCTCGGGCACGGCATTGAGAGAGAGCCGGAAGAGAGGAGCGCGTGCGTGAGTCAAGAGGACGCGGCACTATACGGACGTTGAGGACGTCAGCGGAGGCTTGGGCAGGACGCGTCACCACGGAAGGAGAACGGCGGCCGTGGTCGAGACTCGTGGAGGAGTGGCAGCCAGAGGAGGAACCACGCCCAAGAGGGCATCTGTGGGGTCATTAGAGAGGCTCGACCCAGCCGTGAATTCATCATGGCTGCTGGTCATCGTGATGATGAGTGCGCCGTTTAGCACACCGTGGGCCAGGCCACATCTTGCCATTTTGCATTCTCCTATTTTTTCTCTCCTAAGAAGGGGGCCCCAACCGAGCGAGAAGCAAAATAGCGGCGAAATAGATTCCTCGTGTTCGTAGATTCCTCGTGTTCGTAGATTCTTCGTGTTCGTCTGTCCTGCCTCACGGGCGCAGAGCAGCGTGAGGTGGCGGCTGGCGGGGAGCTGTGGGGAGCTGCGGTCTGTCCAGAGAGCATCAGACCCGTTGAGACACACCGCTCGCCAGCGATGCCAGTAAACACGCAACGTTGGGCCGGTGTTGCACCTGTACCGGGGCTGTAGGAACAATTCCATTGTCAGTTATAATTATGTTTTAATATTCGTATTATGACTGTGTATGTAAGTGAAAGCGCAACTTCAGGGAGTCCTCCTGAGTATCTGAATACTTACCAAGGTCTTCCAATGCTGGTCACCGAGTAGTCATCATCGGTATTTCGTTCACGGCAAGTCCAGGAACATATCCCGTCACTGGTGGCGATCCCTGTTCGATGATCGATCGTTTGCTCTCCGAGTCAACAAGGAGGAGAAACGCGCGCGTGGCTCTCTGTAACGCTTCCTTAGCGCGTCGGTCCTCGCACACGATTTAATTGGCGATGATAACTTTCTGCACCGGGCCGCACGAGGTGATGGCACGTGTAAATTCCGTCATCGCCTTGGCCAAGCCACAATTTCTAGCACTGTTTTTAGCACGCCAATGTTGGGGCAACCCTTCCATCAATTTCGGGGTGCCACGGTAGTGAGATGTTAACTACCCCGCCTGGTCTACCGGAGGTCATGGGTTTTGATCCCGACTCCTGCTCTATATTTGGAGTTTGCGTATCTCTCTCCGCGTGGTTTCGTGGATTTTTCTCCGCGTCCTCCGGTTTTTCACTCAACATTTGGAATCAACGTCACGTTTTTTGAGTATTTGGCTCCGAGAAATGTCCACGTGATAATAAGCCACTTCGTTGAGCTGTCATTTGTGGCCAGGTCGCTTCTGAAAAAGAGCCACATGGCTCAGTGGGCTGTACCAAGTAAAATAAATAAATACAGTTTTTTATCGTTTAATTTGTCCGGTTCTCATTCGGGCGAGTCGCTCAGAGCAAGACAACCCTCTACTCAAATTTCGTTCGTATCCATGTCCGCCCCCGTCAACTCAAAAGTCCCACTCCGTCATCGTTTGGGTAAGTTACGTCAAGCGCCTTGAGTGAAGGCGCTCTATAAATATAGATGAGACGAGATACTGGATCGTCGTGACGAGATGCATCGTGGCGCCTACTCCCCTCGCTGTTTGAGGGCAGATGCACTGGGCAATGCGTCCCATTTCACCCACCGATAAGCCACCACTGGGGAGGCAGCGAGGGTTGGCGGATCACACAAACGTCGTGAAACGTCCTTCCCGCGAGTCTCGAAGAGGAGCCATCGGCTGGCTGGCCAGGGGAAGGCGGTACACGAGGTCTGGACTAATCCCCATTTGTCCCATCTGTATGGGGTAGAGCGTGCCCCCTCGTGCGCACGGCTATTTGTCCTCCCGCGTGTATAAACACTCATTCATCGGCGAATTTGTACAATAATTTCTGGTTATGATCGCATATAAATGTGTATTGTACTCTAGTGGAGTAGTGCCCTACGCCGGTGATGAATCCTCACTCGAAGCAAGCCACCGAGTCCTCAGCGGCGTGCTGGGAAATATCGAGAGTGGCAAACGAGCGGACATGCGCGCACAGGCATCGCAGTTGTGCTCGAGCATCACGGGCTGCGGGGAGGCAAGATTAGCTTTTCGAAATATGCCACCGACTTCCTCCGCGCGCACACGCGGCATTCCTGAGAATCGGCCACGGCAATTTCCACCACCCCACCCCCCCCTTCGCAATTACTGTGAAAATTAATATTAAATTACGTTGCCGCTCGGCAAGAGCAGGTTTGCTGCACACATCACCGTAATTGCCTGTCTCGGATGTTCTCCCCAATGTTGCGGATTGGCTCTCGCCGCAGGCGCAGCGCGACTCTAGCGCTTGTGTGGATCAAGCGCCGGAGCCATCTCTGCCGAGCCTCGCTGTCTGCAGTATTCACTGTCTGCAGTATTCACTTTCTGCAGTATTCACTGTCTGCCAAGCCTCGCTGTCTGCAGTATTCACTGTCTGCAGTATTCACTGTCTGCCAAGCCTCGCTGTCTGCAGTATTCACTGTCTGCAGTATTTACTGTCTGCAGCAAAGCGTGTGGCTTCGTGTACACACACACAGCGTAAAGACAAAGATCCCCCTTGTAGACTTTTCACAGACTGCTGGGGCAAGTGCTATTCGCGAGCACCTATGAAGGCCGCCACGGTGCACGAGGGGGTGGGTGGCCAACATCGCGCCCGGCCGCCTTTGTCTCCCCAGTGGCGATGTTTTTTACACCCGCACCAGGTACTCAGTTGAGGCTGAGTCGACCTAGGGGAGGCCCAGGACCGGTTCAGATAATCGTCACTGGTGTTGGCCGTGAGCGGGAATCGAACTCGGGTGGCCGAGTTGGTAGCGCAGCGCACTAACCGCTACACTGCCGCTCCCATCATACACACGCACACTCACGTAAGCGCCGCGTGTACGCACACAAAGATTGCCCGTGTGGCTTACATGGGCTGCCTTGGGGGTAAGTGCCGTTAGCGAGCACCTGCGAAGGCCGGGATGAAGGTGGAAACACGGCCGGTGTGGTTAGCACCACGGCCGGCCGCGTTTGTCTCACTCCCCCCACCCCCGTGCTGAAATATACACAACGCACCAGGTATTCGTGGAAGGCGAGGTGGGCCTCGCGGGGAGACGCATCAGGACAGGTTCAGATACATTCGTCGGTGATGTTGGCCGTGGCCGGGAATCGAACTCGGGTGGCTGGGTGAGGGAATGCAGTGCGCTCACCACCGCGCCGCGCACATCCGCCGCGTCAAGTTAATGAAAGCCAAGCCACTAGCCATGCCACATGGCACAATGATAGCTGTTTTGTGCAATTACCATCCATTTGAAATAATGTATTTTCCAAGCTTGGTAATGTCCCGAATCGTGGTAATTTAATGATTGTGTGTGTGTGGGGGGGGGGGGGGGTTCATCACACTTACTTTAATTTTATTTAAAGACCCCGTAATTTTGGGTAGCAACTCCCGAACGCTACCTCGCCCCGCCCCTGACGTCAGCAGCCGCGGCTCCCCATACACCTCGAGGGCAAGGGGGTGCAGCAGCCCTGTGAACTGCTTGCTCAGGACAGGGGAAAGGGGGCCTCCACATCGCTGGGAGCTCGAGATCATCCCCGCCAGAGTCACGCGGCCCGCTCTGCACGCTGCCACCGACGCCGTGAACAACACGAACATTGGGGGCACCCCCACACTTCACGCCCCCGCACGCGACCTGATTGGGGCCCTTGCGTGGACAGAACTATGACGTCTGCGACCTGTTCGATCGACTGCGGTGACCCCATTATTGTTAAACTGCCGCTGGGTGGACAGAGGAGGGAGGATTTTAGAAACTCGCCCCCGCATTGATTCCAACTGCCGCGCCTAGAGATCGAATCGGACCGGCGGCCTGAGGATTGCAAACCTCAGTGTCCTGCCCGTGCCACCACAGCCACCCCTCTCGAGTCGAGAGGGGTGGGGGGGGGGGCTTCTCTCAAGGCCCCCCTCTAGCGGAAGCACTTGCGCCAGCAGTGGCATGAGCGAGCAATTGCAGGGCTGCGCCTTGCTCCGAAATTAATCAAACAATTAGCGCGCACGAATGAACTTAACGGGGCCAAACAACAACGAAACATCACTCGCTCGCTCGACTCTTGCTTTACGTGAACAAAATGTACAACAGCACAAAAAACTAAAAAAAAATCATCGTACAAACAGAAGGAAAGACCCCCCCCCCCCACACACACGAAATAAACCCCCACAAGGCAGCAGGGAGCAAAGCAGAGTGCTGTGAATTTTCTGGAAAGCTGGTGACAAGCCGATAAGGGCACAAGCCCAGCATGGGGCCTCTCAAACCCATCTCCAAATATCTCCCCCGCTAACCCCCCCCCCCCGGCTCTCACTGCAAGTGCGAGTAATTTTCGCGTGCGGGTTTTTTTCTCTAATATATATTATATATAATATATATCCCGCACCTCCCCCCCCTCTCAACGCTGGTTCGTCTCGTCGTGGCTGTGACTGTTGAGTCCTCCGTGGTCCCAGCGCCAATTCCGTGCGGCTCTACTCCACCTGTTTTTTATTTTGTCGCTTTCCCCCCCACCCTCTCCACCCGCACACCCCCCCACCCTCTCTGCAACACCCCCCACACACTCCACAACACCCCCACCACCCCACCCACTCCACAACACCCCCCACCTCCAACCCCCCCCCGCCCCCCCACTGCTATTACATTTATATATTTAGCTATATTTTTGACATTTCAGTTTGTCTTATGTTTATTTAGAAGCCAGTGATTCTCATGGTTGCCTTTCTTCCCCCCTCTGCCACCCAGAATCGCTGCCTTCCAGATGAAACCCTTCCACGGCAAAATCGAAACGCGTCTCTCGCGAAAGAGAAACGCCCCCGCCAACGGCCTGGAAAAGCAACGACGTGGACGAGGAGGACACCAGGTCCGGTAGAGGCATCTGAACTCTTGTTGGATACGTTTCACGTGAATTGTGTTGAATAATGATGTTTAGTTGTATCTGCAGCGTCGTAGTCGTCATCTCACGCAATCGCCGAGTGGGAACCACGGCCCACGCTGGGAAGGCGGCAGCCAGTGCGGTTAGCCGGCACTACCAACAGTTGCCCAAGATCTGCGGTCATTTATATATGGGGATGTTTTCAGACAATTAATTAGCAGGTTTACAAGTGAAAGGAAACCGGAGCACCCGGGATACACGCACACGTGAACACAGCCAAGGGGGGAGAGCAACACGAGATCCCATACAGAAAGAACACGATGATATTAGTCCGCACTCCGCTGTCCTGCCTCCTCGTGGCGAGCCTGGCTCACGGCACCTCGATGTTGCGATCCTCCAACCCTCGATTGCAGGCCACGTGCACAGCCGCCACCGCCTGGCCTCGTTGAGCCACAGTGAGGACTCAAGAAGCCAGGATCGTGTTATTTGCAAGACTGAGTAAATGAGTGAGTAGGTGAGCTGGCGAAGGGAGTGATGGTGTGTGGGTAAGTGGTTGAGATGGTGAGCGAGTAGACGTCTGTGAAAAAGAGCTTAATAGCTCTTTGGATTTCTCCAGCAACAGTCCGTCTGATTCTGATTCTAAGTGAATGACTGAGTGGGTGAATGTGTGTGGCTGAATGAGTGGGTGAGTGAAAGGGTGAGTGAGATGGTTGGGTTAGTGGGTAAATGATTGAGTGATATGATGATGAGTGACTTGGTTAAAGTTTTTCTTTAACCAAGTGAGGATAGTAGTCTCATTTTCAAGAGTGACCTGGATTAACACAATCATATAATTGACACAAATAAAATAAAATTACAGCAATTAAGTAAATAGAAGTCAGGTCACGCGAGAGACATAAAAATACTGTGCAAATATAAATAAGCATTCAGTAATACAATTTCATCGATAACAGAGGTTTTTTTTGGGTTAGATCGCTTAAATATATTGATGTGTCGTTAAAACCCGCCACCACCCGACACAGCCAACTAGTAAGGTTTGTCACGTAAACAGAACGTGGCCAATTCGTCACTAGTACAGCAGCACACCGGTGTGTTGGAGAACCATGCCACAACATTTACAATCTGAGTACGACGTTTCGCCAGTAATTACAACTAGCTTCATCAGGCGACAGCCAGATATGTGGAGAAGTCCACCCGTTTCGTTCCTTATATAGAGGCGTAGATGTGGTGACCACGCTTCTGCGCTCTTGCTCCACGTGGGGGGGGGGGGGGGATTACTGAGACAACGTACATTATGTCCTTCCTGTCTATTGTGTGTATTAAAATAGCCTTACCCACGGTAATCCCCATTGAAGTATGCTGCCCTTTGTAGGCATATATTTAAATAATGTATTATTTGATGATTCGCTTCCACGCAGCACTAAGGCTGTAACTATTCGAACGGTTAAAGTTATTTTTATTTATTTCAATTTCGATAGATTATATAATTAGTCTTGGCCAGTAGTAGCTAGTTTTGCACAGGACTTCAACATTATCAAAATCAAATGAGTGTCCTTGTTGGCACTCGTGTTCTGCTACTGCTGACAGTTGTATTTGGGAGTATTTAATGTTTATCTGATGTTATTTTAGTCACGTGCTGATCATTCGTCCTGTTTGCCCAACATAACATTTACCGCACGTGCAGTTAATCTTGTACACACCTTCTGTTGATAGCTTCGGTAATACATCTTTTGTACCAGATATTAATTTCTATATTTTATGTACCGTGCTAAATCTGACTCAGATGTTTTGTGTTTCCAAACGTCTGGCAAGTTTATCAGTTACTCCCGCGATGTGCGGTATTTTCATCGTTTTAATTACTTGGGAAGTTTCAATGCTCGTGTTATTTGATTTGGGTTTGGCATTCAATGCCCTGTTGATTTGTGCATCATTGTAACCGTTCATTTGCAGTGCTTCTTTAACATGTTGAATTTCACTTCTCAGAATGTCACCATCTGACACTTTCTTAGATCGATGAATGAGCTTCTTGATGAGAGCAAATTTCTGTGCGGGGTGATGGTGCGACTCTGCATTCAGATAGGCGTCAGTATGCGTTTTCTCTCGGTAAACACTGCGTGTTATTTTACCATTTCGACCCCGTCCGAGCAGAATATCCAGAAAGGGTCAAGTTCTGTCAGCTTCCACTTTCATGGTGAACTGTATGGATGGGTTTGCGAGTTGAGATGATTTAAAAATGCGTCCAGTGTATCTTGGCCGTGTGGCCAGACCACCAATGTGTCATCCACATATCTAAACCAAGCAGATGGTTTTAGTGTGCTTGAAGCTATTGCTTTTGTTTCAAAATCTTCCATGTACAAATTCGCTATCATAGGAGACAAAGGAGAGCCCATTGCTGCTCCTTCGTTTTGTTTATAGAAGTCACCTTGCCACGAGAAGTAAGTGTTCTTTAGACAGTGTTCAGCTACTCTTGGGATATCTTTGGCTAAACCTTTGTTCGTTACCAGAGTGTCGAGAAATGTAATTGACTCGTTTACCGGAACCCTCGTGAACAGAGAAGTCACATCAAAACTTACGAGAATATCATTCGGGTTAAGCTTAAGATATTTTATTATATTTACGAGATGTTCAGAGTTTTTGATGAACGAAGAGGTCCTACCGATGTAAGGATGTATTTTTGTTACGTTATGTATTGTGCTAATTTGTACGTGGCAGAGCCTATTGTACTAACCATGGGTCTTAATGGGACATCAGGTTTGTGAATTCCATGTCAGAATATCATTAGGGTTAAGCTTAATATATTTGATTATATTTACGAGATGTTCAGAATTGTTGATGAACGAAGAGGTCCTACCGATGAATTGTGAATTCCATGTCACGCAAGTCGGCTCGGTCATATTATTCTCAGACCTATCTTTGTGGAAATTACAAATTAAGCTTGAGAACTATTGAGCAGACGGAGGGTGACTACCGTACTGGGATGTAAACAGACGACGATGTACGACTCAAGCGGAACTTGCAGGTGAAGTTATCGTAAAAGAATCGACAGCTTGGTACGTGACCAGGATGACTGCTGCCCGACTTTAGGGGATGGCGATGGAGGGAACACGGTGAGAGGTTTCTGCGGTAAAGGAGAGCGCGCGATCTGAGTGGACGTTGTCAATCATCATCACTGGACGGGTCGGAGGCTCTCTCAGTGGGATAGACGCGGAGCTGCGGGCAGAGAGGGGAGTGGTGGTCACGGCAAGTGAAGGGACTGGTCGCGCCCAAGAAGACGAGGATATTTGTTTGATTTGCATCTTCTTGCCCGTTCATGTTTTGTCGTGAAGTTGTTGTTTTTGTTGTTGTTGATGCATAGTTGTGGTAGCTGGCATCATCTGTTCGGTTTCCCTGCGGTTTGTCATCACGCTGTTTTGTCGTGCAAGCAATGCAATCACAATCTGTCTTTTACTTGAAGATTTGATGAAGTCGCTGACATTCCATCGAGTACAATGTAATCATAGGTGGGCAAGAATCAGCCCTGCAATTGCTTGCTCACCGCTTGCGGAAGGGCCTACCTTCTAGTGAGTCCCCCCCCCCCCCCCACCTCTGTGGTAGGGTATTTTGTCCTCTTCTTGCACGCTGGCCACACGTCTCTGAAGAGGTGGGTGGTGTAGCCACACTTGACCCACCGCCACCGTGCCCGATCCTGCCCATCGAGTAGCTGCGGCACCGCTGGGTGGACAACAGGAGCGGGGCAACGTCAGGAAGTTGCTCCGCTGTTTCAACTGCCGCTCCGGGAGATTGAGTGTCACCCCCCCGCCGCCCACCCAATCCCCCCACCTCTATAATTCGTCGAGTGGGCCTGCTGTAGGTTCTCCGGTTTCCTCCCACGAGGAAGCTAACCTCTCGTAAGTGGAATTGGCCCCAAAACAAACCCCCAGTGTAGCAGGGACCCCCCTGAGGAACCCCCCCCCCCCCACCTAGAATCTGGAGGCTTTCCTGGGTGAGTAATGTGCATTAGAATAATAATGCTGCCAATCTGTGCCATTCTATTACAGGATTACATTCCTGTACATTTATGAGGTTAACATTCCAAAGTTGAAGATTGCTTGAATTAAAACGGCGATCGCTGGCAAAACCATTGCAGGCATTTGCGTTTGATTTGGGGCATAGCCTCGATGTGTTTAGACGGGGAATCCAATCGGCGTGACTGATACTTGCGTTATTGACATAATGCCGGGCTTGTTTTGAATCAGCCACAATCTGTATTTAGACTGCAGGAGGAATCCGATGAGCTATGAAGCTCTTTTTCATAGACATCCCGTCGGGGTGCACCAGCAAGTTACAACAACAACAACAACAAAACGGACCGCGACATGGACAAAGGGAAGCAAGTCACGATGAATTCAAATACATCAACATTAGTACAAATTGCACAACTACATAAAGCCCATGTCTACGGTCACAAACATAGAACATTGCACGATATCGGACGAATCTATCATCATCATCAACGCCTGCCCGTGCTCTAAGAAGGAGCGGTCGTGATGTAGTCATTTCCATCTCTCTCTCTGTCCATTCGGCGTCTCCCGTCAGAGGTGAAAACTCCGCGGTCGTCTCAAACGATTTCCTCTTGTAACCACGCGACTTCCTTGCGCCCATTGTTGTAGCATCATCATCACCACCACCACTAGGTGGTACCTATTTTATCCACCCCAGAGACGTGATGATGATGATTGCTGATGCTTGATTATGATGATTATTTGTATAAATGTAGTTCACTGATAACTTATAATAACAACCCAATGTAAGAGCCACCTGAAAAAGACACCTATGGCTCTCCTGGCTAAGTAGATAATAATTAACATTATTATTATAAACGATGATGACAAATTACCATCCAGGTGAAAATACATTAGCAAATAAATATCAATAAATAGTTATTTATGATAACCGGTGTTGATGGTGATATCTTGATTTGAAGCTTTCGTGACTGCAGGAATCCATACTCTTTGGTTCTTTCGGTAAAGTCACGTAGGTAGAAATAATGATGGTGATGTTTGATATTCATATTATTTGGTTCTTTCGGTAAAGTCACGTAGATAGAAAAAGAATAATAAAAACAAAGTGAATGAATATAATACAAAAACCAAATAAATAAAAATAATAAAAAACAAAAAAAACACTCATGTAGACTGTAGCCTGGTTATTAAGCTGAGTGAGTGTACTGACAGTCTATATTGTAGACTGTAGCCTGGTTTTTAAGCTGGTGAGTGTACTGGCAGTCTATAATGTAGACTTATTCTGGTTCTCTCAGTAATACAAAATAAAAACAAAAACCACGACGTTTCGATCGCAACACAAGTGGTCGTCATCAGGAAAAGGGGGGTTATCCTCTAAAGGCAAATTGTTTATAAAGGTTTAGAGATGGGCATAGCCCAAGTGTGTCAGCAGCATGGACGGGGCAGCTGATGTTAATGTAGGAGAAAGCAACGCCAACGCATTGGGTCTACACCAATCAAAGGGCCACCAAGCAATCATTGCATCTCGCTCCACATACCCACACTGCTGACGGTGGAGGTTGACAAGAAAACACAAATCAAGTCATGACCCAAAGTTGTTGATGACATCTTTCAAATGATTGCTGAGTTTATAATCATCTCGGTTTAAATTGTGTCTGTCTTTATATATGGATGGCTCAATGAACGAATCTTCGTTGATAGCCAGTCGGCTTACAAAGTACCATCGTCTTAGAGAAATACATTTCGTGTGAGCCAGCCACATTAAAATAATGTTTAGCCACGGCAGAAGTATTGGTCCTACTGTGTTTCAAATCTGCCTTATGTTCACGAACACGGTCCGAGACATGTCACTTCGTTTCCCCAATGTAACTGCTGCCGCAGATACAGCTTAGTTTGTAGACGCCGGGATATTGCATGTCAGGAATCTTGTCCTTCACAGATGGGATCAGATCCGGAATTTTATGTACTGTGTTAAATCGGACCTGGATCTTGTATTTGTTCATGATTTTGGAAATATGTTTGGTTACCCCTGCTATGTATGGTAGCGTGATGGTTTTGATTGGATCCTCAGATGGCTCCTTCCTCACGGTTCGGGTGATGGCTTTGCGGATTGTGCAGTCAGAATATCCATTCGCCTTGAGAGCTTGGTGTTTGATATTGCTTGACGAAGGGGTGTTGGCTGGCAGCCAAAGGGGGGCGGCCACGTGGTTGAGAGGGACGCCGATCGCAGAGACGGAGCGACGGAATCGGCAGGTGTGCGGGTGCTATAGACGGATTACAGTAGGATTACAGTAGGATTACAGTAGGAGGTGGCGGTGGCTTGCGAGGCCTACATCCAGCAGTGGATTGATCGTGGCTGATGATGATGATTGGTGATGATTGGTGATGATTGGTGATGATGATTGGTGATTATGATTGGTGATGATTGGTGATTATGATAATTGGTGATGATGGTTGGTGATTATGATAATTGGTGATGATGATTGGTGATTATGATAATTGGTGATGATGATTGGTGATAATTGGTGATGATGATTGGTGATGATGATAATTGGTGATGATGATTGGTGATAATTGGTGATGATGATTGGTGATGATGATAATTGGTGATGATGATTGGTGATAATTGGTGATGATGATTGGTGATTATGATAATTGGTGATGATGATTGGTGATAATTAGTGATGATTGGTGATTATGATAATTGGTGATGATGATTGGTGATAATTGGTGATGATGATTGGTGATTATGATAATTGGTGATGATGATTGGTGATAATTGGTGATGATGATTGGTGATTATGATAATTGGTGATGATGATTGGTGATAATTGGTGATGGTGATTTGTGATTATGATCATTGGTGATGATGATTGGTGATTATGATAATTGGTGATGATGATTGGTGATAATTGGTGATGATGATTGGTGATTATGATCATTGGTGATGATGATTGGTGATAATTGGTGATGATGATTGGTGATGATGATAATTGGTGATGATGATTGGTGATAATTGGTGATGATGATTGGTGATTATGATAATTGGTGATGATGATTGGTGATAATTGGTGATGATGATTGGTGATTATGATAATTGGTGATGATGATTGGTGATAATTGGTGATGATGATTGGTGATGATTGGTGATGATTGGTGATGATGATTAGTGATGATGATTAGTGATGATTAGTGATGATTAGTGATGATGATTAGTGATGATGATTGGTGATGATTAGTGATGATGATTAGTGATGATGATTGGTGATGATGATTAGTGATGATAATTAGTGATGATGATTGGTGGTGATGATTGGTGGTGATCATTTTGATTGGTGATTGATGGTGGCGATGATGATGACGATGGAGTTGCCCCTGTTTTGGCCCTATATACACAATCTCACGATATGAAATTAAACTAATTCTTTGGTGGCGCTGCGTTGGCAGTGACTGTGCTGTGAAGAAGGGAAATCACCCGAACACATCGTCGAATATAAATTAGTTTTTTATGGGAATCGAGAGAATAGATTCCATGGTAATTTCACAACAATCAAACACTGGCAATTACCCTTCGCATTTGTTCATCCCAACGCAGATCCTACCCGTTGCTATATCGGCGTCCAATCTATAAATGTACGTGACGAGGCGATTCCCACATTCTTTGGGTCTTTCGGTAACGTCACGTAGATAGGTTCAAAGAAAATAACAAAAAATTACGACGTTTCGATCACAACACAAGCGGTCGTCAACAGGATGACGATCGCTTGTGTTGTGATCGAAACCTCTTAGCGGTCGTCATCCTCCTGATGACGATCGCTTGTGTTGTGATCGAAACGTCGTCGTTTTTTGTTGTTTTCTTTGAACCTATCTACGTGACTTTACCGAAACACACAAAGAATATGAATTGCTGCAGTCACAAAATCTTTAAGTCGAAGCGATTCCCGTCGAGGAACTCCGGCAGAAGGGAGCGCGACATCGGGCCGAGCTCGAGGAGACCGCGGCCTTTGCGGAAGACGACTTCGCAGAACTACAACGGAGGTGCCCTCGATTCCTCGTTGCCCACGCGAGGTGGCGTTGCGCCTTTTTTTTCCCCCATGCACGGGCCCTGGCCTTCGAGGGTCCGGCTCGGCGCGTGGCAATCAAAAGCGAGAACCCTTTCCTTGTCATCCTCGGCACACTTGATTAAACCAAACTGCGTTGGAGAGTGGGTGCGGGGTGGGGTGCGGGGTGGGGTGGGGGAACTCGACGCAACGCGCAATCAGTTTGCTGCACTTGAGAAATTCCTTCACTTAAAAAAAACCTCTCCTACAACGTAAAACATTCTTAATTTAGAATAGGATTGGAGCACGTGTTGGCATGCCTTTGGAAATCTGAAGTTGATCAAAAAAACCCAGAAAAATCATAGCAATGCGCATTAAGAAGGATTGGTTTTACACGCTTTTATTTAACTCACTCCGTCTGTTGTCGTATCCTCAAAAAATCTTGTAACTCAAATTTTACACACTTCCCAATGTGCTATCGATTGCAAACTTGGTATACTCATGTCATACTAATGACAAGACTATATTATATCATGAAAAAATCCTAAACATATATTTTTAAACATTTTACATGCTTTTATTTAACTCACTCTGTCTGTTGTCGTATCCTGAAATCTTGTAACTCAATTTCAACCGTCTTCCAAATGTCGTATCGACTGCAAACTTGGTATAGGTATGTCATACTCATGACAAGACTATATTCTATCATAAAAATGAAAAAAAACATAATTTTTGAACATTCTTTTACAATCATTTTATTTCTTTGTTAACTTACGGAGCGCGTTCAACACAACTCCGGGAAGTGCGCAGTGAAAGCGCTGGAGGAGATGCGGGGAATTAGTGACGGAGAGAGGAGCACGTGGGCGAGAGGACACGCGCAGGTTCAAGACATCGTTCAAAGTGTTAAGAAAAGTAAATGGGCTTGGGGAGAGGGATGGTGATGCTGATGATGACCAACGGTCGAAAATAAAACGCGTTCGAGAGTCCGAACGTCCACGGTGGAGATGGAGCGATGAAGTCAGCTCCACTGTATGGAGGCGCTGGGTGGATTGTGACATCGCAGGATTCGTGAGGGATGTCGACGGATTGGGATTTAATCCAGCAGTGGATTGATCGTGGCTGATGCTGCTGATGAAATATGAAACGAGCCCTTAATATAATGCGCGAGAATGCACCACCAGATGTGGCTGGTGATTGAGAGAGGTTGGCCTCAGTTTGCGATAACGCAAACAGCTGTGAACCATTTCGTTTAGAAGTCACAGCCTTGCCGGGCATCACCAGCGAGCAGGCGGACGGATCGCACCCCAATCACAAGCGGAAAGAGCTCTCATAAAATACGGTTCAGACATTCCCGCAATGAAAGCCACGCGGAAATTATTTAGTAAAGATGTGTTTTTTTATTTAACGCATTAATTATTTTTATTTTTTCCACGTTCACGTTTAAGCGAATTGGACTTTTACAATTCCGGTTGGGTTCCATCTCCCGGCATGGCAGCAATATTATTAACCCCCCCCCCTTCTCCTCTTCCCTGCCCCCCCTTCCCTCCACCTCCCTTCCCTCCACCCTCCTCCACTGCCTCTGCCGACACAGCGGTCCAAACGGGGTTCACCATTTTCTAGGTCGTGCCCGGTGGGGTCAAATGTGTGGGCGCTTCCAAGTCATCCTCGTGGTGGTGGCGAGCCTGGACCGACAGCGGCACGAACGCCGCAACTGGAGGGCGGCTGCAACATTCCACATTCATACGCTTTGGTTATTTCGGTAAAGTCACGTAGATATAAAATACAAATATTTTTATTCATTTTATAAATTTTATAAATAAAATATTTTATAAATTTTATAAATAAAATAAATTATTTTTATTTCATGAAATAAATTATTTTTATTTTATAAATGAAATGAAATAAATTATTTTTTATTTTCTTTCATACCTATGTGACTTTACCGAAAGAACCAAAGAGTATGGATCCCTGCAGTCACAAAAACTTCAAATCTAAATATTCCACATTTATTCCGTTTTCTGTACTCCGGAGCGTGAATGCAGATGACCTTTAACAATGCATATTAATTGGCATGGGTTTTATGGATTTTTTTTACAATGCATTTAAATGCCAACATCTGCCGAGTAGAGCAACTCGTAAAAGATTACACCAAAGGATGCCCTGCAATTGGCACATGTTTTCAATTAACCAACACGTGTTCTGTGGCTCGAGCCCTCGCGTCTCACCATTTTGTCCTAACATTAAAACGTAAAAATATATATATAACACGCTTTTGAAATCATCACATTTGTAGTTGTTAAATCGCGTACGAACTTTCTGCAGCATTTAACTTGCTGTGATTACAAAATGGTCATCGTTTCCCCGCCAGAATTAAAAAAAAATGCAAACAAAGCTTTGGCGGCAAGTGACAAAACTGAACTGGGGTGCATTGATGCACGCTCGAAACATTGCGTCGACGCAGGGCAAATGGTCTCGGGCAGGATGCGTCGCTGGGAAGGATGACGGCGCACGGTGGTCGAGACTGAAAACAGAGTGGCAGCCAACGGATGGAACAGGCAAAGGAGTAACTTCCGCCGCGGAAGAGAAAGAATGCAATCCGCGCGTGTGCAGCTGCGAGATGTTGCGTCGCTTGCCCGTGAGAGATTGCGATCTTATCGCGGCAGTTGATAGATCGTGGCTCGTGGTGAAGGAGCTCACCCTCCCCACGCCCGGCCCAAATCAAGACCACGAGTTGACTCGAGGGTTGATGCAGTGCTCGTTACGTCGCGGAGAACGGCGTGGTGGCTTCTTGTGGAGTCACGAGCCTCGTGCACTCGTTCCGCCGCTTGCAAGAGCGTGCATCGCGATACGAAGAATGACAGTCGATGCATTGATGCACGAGGGTTGGGTCACGTGGTAGCTTGATGGCGAAATTCTCGTCGTGAACTCTCCACCCGCCCGCCGAGATTGTCTTTAAAGCTACGACTTGCAGACGCCCGTGTCTTTAGCAGATTCTACACCGATAAAGGTGGATGAAGGCTTCTCACGACCGAGTTTGGCAATCGACACGCAGCGTCGCTTCGCTCAAAAAGTGCGCCGAGCTTCCGTCGGGCCATGAACTCGGGATGCGCAGTCAGTCCTCTCAAGAGTCGGTCGACTTCGCTTTCGGATGTAAACTCCAAAAGCGTTCCGCCAGCAATCGTCATGCACCTGTACGAACACCAGGGCTGCTCGTGGCTAGGGTCAGTTGTGAGCGTCCGTCGCTGCACCGGCGGACGCGGTGATGCGAGCGGCGTGATGAGTGCGGCGGTCGGAGCGAGCAAAGCTTCCGGCGTCGTCGTTATGGGCACAGACATCGCGGGTTCGAGTAAAGCCGACGCGCACGAGAAAGGCATTTCACTCGGCGCATCCAGGGTACAGACAGAGATATAGAGACAGACAGAGATATAGAGACAGAGATAATGAGACAGAGCGATATAGAGACAGAGAGATATAAAGACAGAGAGAGAGAGACACACGGAGATAGACATGCACTTAGATACACGCGGAGATAGACATACACTTAGATACACACGGAGATAGACACACACTTAGATACACACGGAGATAGACACACACTTAGATACACACGGAGATAGACACACACTTAGATACACACGGAGATAGACACACACTTAGATACACGCGGAGATAGACACACACTTAGATACACGCGGAGATAGACATACACTTAGATACACACGGAGATAGACACACACTTAGATACACACGGAGATAGACACACACTTAGATACACACGGAGATAGACATACACTTAGATACACACGGAGATAGACACACACTTAGATACACGCGGAGATAGACACACACTTAGATACAAAGACAAAGACAAACATAGCCTTCACATGACGTTGGGGCCAGCACCGTTAGCGAGCACCTATGAAAGTCCGGAACGGCACCCGGCCGCCTTTGCCTCCCCAATCCCGATGCGGACGCACCGCACCGGATCCAGTCCCCGTGTGAGCCGCGGTGAGTCCCAGAACTCGCTTCAAGAGATTCGTCACCGGGCGTTGGCCGCGAGGAGGGGGGATCGAACTCGGGTGGCGGTACCCAGCACCGCGGCACCACAAAGCGCAGCGCTTCCCTTCCCCTCTCTTGCCGTGATGGGTCGGTGAATGAGCGACGACTCAGTCGTCGTGAGTATTTTTGCATCTTTTGTTTCCGCCCCCACCCCACCGCCACCCTCCTCGGCACACCGCGGCCGGTGACTTCAACCGCGAGCGACGACTCCGTGGACTTGGCTGTTACGATGCGGATCGATGGCTCCGGCATTTGGCATTAATACAGAGAAGCCCCCGCTTCTCCCCCCCCACCACCACCCACTTCTTTTCCCCGCAATCACACGGAGCCCGCTCCGGTAATGATCGCTCACTAACTTGGCGAGAGACACAGCGGCCGGGCCAGCGTGTGAAATACGATGCCAAACGTGTGTGTGTGTGGGGGGGGGGGTCAGTTTCAGGGTTGAAAAGAGGGTGAAAACATTAATGTTACAGCATTGTGCTCTGTGTATGACCTGGCAACTGCAGAGTTGCCACGTGGCCTGGCAACATACACGCGCCCGAGAGGACACACGTGCGATGGAGATTGATGAACTGGACAAGCGGATCAAACGTTAAACTAATTGTGACAGCTTCGTGCCATACACTGTCACATGCCTACGCTTGATTGTATTTGAGATTGTAGAGGGTTTTTCTTGTGCTGTATATATAAATATATATTATTTTTAATAACGCCAGAACACTCAATTAGGGAAGAGTCCAAATGTCCCAAGCAAGCCCGCTCCTGTTTCTTATCATTAGCCATGGTCCATCCACTGCTGGATGGAGGTCGATCCACTGCTCGATGAAGGCCTCTCTGTGTCATCACCCCCCACCCCCCACCCCCAGTAACGAACCTGTGACGCCACATTCCATCTGCCTCCTGGGAATTGCCTCCAGTGTTGACTCAATCCTCTGCCCTCTCAGCCACCATCGGGGGCACCGCGGGCGCCTGGACACTCCCCTGGGACGATGCAAGAAAATGAAAGAAGAAGGCATCACCCAGCAAGGAATCCGGAGGCGCTAAGATGTTCAAACGCAGAGAGAGACACCGATTATCACGAGGCATCTGCATTAACCACACATCGTGGTGAAAACACGCGAACAAGCGTGCACCTTTACTGTTTGGTTCTTCTGGTAAAGTCATGTAGGTATAACATAAAAATAAATAATAAAAATAGTAATAGAAATAAAATAATAAATCACAACGTTTCGGAGGCAACACAAGTCTCCGTCATCAGGTGGGACCGTCACAGCTAAATTTACCTACGTGACTTTACCGAAAAAAAAACCTAAGAGTATTAATCCTTGCAGTCACGAAAGCTTCAAATCTAGAATATATGTTCTACCTGCGTGACTTTACCGAAAGAACCAAAGAGTATGTCCTAGATTTGAAGCTTTCGTGACGGTAGCAATACATACTCTTAGTTTTTTCTGTAAAGTTACGTAGGTTGAACTTCTTCCGTACCGTACGTAGCCAACCGAGCACATCGAAGGTGGTGGTACTGGGAAAAGCGGTCCTGGGAAAACCAGGACAGGTGGCAACGCGAACCCGAAAATGGGCCCTTTGGCGCTGGTGTTGACCCATGCATTTGAATATTTGAGTGCTGCGTTGTTGCTCCTGCTGCTGTTTGCTATCGATTCTAATCCATGCGGCCCGATGTTAGAGTTTGCATGCAACGAGTTCACCCTCAATTGTCCGTGATGGATTATCCGGCCTGTGCTTGACTGATTGACATCTTATTTCACGCGAGCTCGCCGCTTCTCTTGTCATTGGGGCTAGTGACGCTGCGTCCGCATGACCGCCAACACGTCGACGAGTGGACCCGATCATAGCTCTACTCAGCAGTAAGACAGGCGACAATCCCCCCCCCCCCATTCAACATCGGTAACCAATGCGTGTCCATCTGTGTATGTTAATGAGCTCAAGCCTCCCGCAGGTCACTATGAATGCCTCTCCCCGCCCCCTGTGGAAACAGACGCCGCTCTTCCATGCAGCTCACTCGTGCTCACTCCTCCCTCTCCTCCCTCTCTTCCATACCCCTATCATGACCACCATCACCCCTCTCTCATTCCCAACATTGTGGCCCGGTCAACACTTCTCCTCCTTCATTCCCTCCCTCCCTCCCTGCCTCCTCCTCCTCCTCTCTCCCGGCTGCTCGTCTTGAGCCGTACCCTCTTTGTCTGTCTTGAGGACTTCCGTCCCGGCGGCATCCCTTCCCTTGCCTGCTCATCTGCTGCCCCTTAGCGCCACTGACTCCTACTCGCCTTGCCGTGGTGCGGTGCCACGGGTACAACATTTTATCCCTTTATAGTGTCATCCAAATGTGCATCATGTGTTGTCGCGTTATCTGTGTTTTCTGTTGTGTCTGGGCCACATCTTCCCTGCATTAACCACGGATGATCGAGAGCTGACTGTACAACTTGGAATGTCCTCAGAGCTGCGAGTTGTAATGTCGGTGGAGGCGTGCTGGCACAAGTTGTGGAATTTAATAACTGGTGACTGCATTGAGTTAGGATGGGGCGAGGCTACGATGATGTTGCTAATGCGTGCTCCGGTTTAAAAATGTTCATCGCTGTGAAATATTACAAGATGGAATGCAGCATGTCACAGCTGGCTAGAGACTTGCACAGTTTTGAATTTAAATTCGGAGGCCTAATTCTTATACAATCTCAAAAGCTATGCAAATATTGGGCCCGCTTTAGGTCTGGAATGGAATTCTTCCCAGGGATAGACACGAGCTAGACTTGGGCTGCAGCGAGATGGCTGTGCATCAATAGATTTTTGAATCTATCTGTGCGAAGATTTGAGTATCACCCCGCTCCCCCCCCCTGTGTGTGAGGTTCCTGCTGGTACGCTGCGTTCTTCCCGCAAGGCAAACGGTCGTGAATGGAATTGGCCAAACAACTCAATGCGAGACCCTCCTGAAAAAGTGACATGAGACTCCTGGATATAAAAAGGCCAACATTCTGTGGTTATTGGTGTGAAAGAGTTCACTGTAAAACACAGCAACGTCATAGTTTGACAATAGTAAGTTATGCAATAGCTCCACAGGTATTCTTTGGGTCTTTCGGTAAAGTCACATAGATAGGTTCTAAGAAAGTAACAGCAAGTGGATTGTAATGGCAGCGTTGCGATAGTCGACGCGAGTGGTTTATTCACCTTTACTGCAGCCTTGCACCCCTTTTCTTCTCAATCCTTAAAAAAGTACAATGTTAATAAACACATGGGCTTCATGCAACTTCTAAACAAATCTGTAATGTCTCGCACGCTCAGAAAGGGCATCTGGCACCCCCAGGGGGTGCGTGGACCCCCAGCTTAAGAGCCACCGATGGATGCTATGCGTCGTAATGGGTAATGGGAGCGAGTACGCTATGTACGACGTGTGAGAACAGCGATCGTGTACGCTATGATGCGTGCAATGGATTGTAAAACAGCAGGACTCCAAAAATGTAATAAAGTCGGCGAATGACGATTACCAGCGACTCCTGAAATCCATAGGACGGGTCGATCCTGAAATCCGCGAAAATGGAATCTCTCATTCCTCCCGAAATTCGCGGCAGACTGCATCGGCGGATTTTAATAATTGATTATAATTTACGTAAAAGCGCTGCGTTTTGGGGAAAAAATAGGCGGTCGGTTTCTTTGCGATGCAAACTCCATTCTTCACTTATTTGGGCTCTGGGTCAAAGTTACAGGATTTTAAATTTTGACCAAAAACTTTCGTGACTGCAAGAATTCATATTCTTTCGGTAAAGTCATGTAGATAGAACAATAATAATAAAAATAAAGTGAAAAGAAATCATAAAAAATTATGAAAAACAAAAAAACACTAATGTAGACTGCAGCTTGGTTCTTAATCGGAGTGAGTGTACTGGCAGTCTATAATGTAGACTGTAGCCTGGTTATTAAGTTTGGTGAGTGTACTGGCAGTCTATAATGTAGACTGTAGCCTGGTTATTACGTTTGGTGAGTGTACTGGCAGTCTATAATGTAGACTGTAGCAATGATTATTAATCGGGGTGAGTGTACTGGCAGTCTATAATGTAGACTGTAGCCTGGTTCTTAACCTCGGTGAGCGTACTGGCAGTCTATAATGGAGACTTATTCTTGGTTCTTTCAGTGATTTAAATATTTAAAAAAAATTAAATATGAATAAACAAAAACCACGACGTTTCGATCTCAACACAAGCGGTCTTCATCAGGTAAAGGGGGGTTATCCTCTAAAGGCAAACTGTTTATAAAGGTTTAGAGATGGGCGTAGCCCAAGTGTGTCAGCAGAGTGGGCGGGGCAGCTTATCTTAATGTAGGAGAAAGCTACGCCAACGCAGTGGGTCTGCACCAATCAAAAGGCCGCCAGGCAATCATTGCACCTCGCTCCACATACCCACACTGCTGACGGTGGAGGTTGACAAGAAAACACAAATCAAGTCATGACCCAAAGTGGTTGATGACATCTTTCAAATGATTGCTGAGTTTATAACCATCCTCTCGGTTGAAATTGTGTCTGTGTCTGTATATATGGGTGGCTTCATGAACGAATCTTTGTTAATAGCCAGTAGGCTTGCAAAGTCTTAGAGAAATCAATTTCACGTGAACCAGCCGCATTAAAATAATAATCAGCCACGGCAGAAATATTGGTCCTTCCGTGTTTCAAATCTGCCTTATGCTCACGAACATGGTCCGAGACATGTCGCTTCGTTTCCCCAATGTAACTGCTGCCGCAGATACAGCTTAGTTTGTAGACGCCGGGATATTGCATGTCAGGAATCTTGTCCTTCACAGATGGGATCAGATCACGAATTTGTATGTACTGTGTTAAATTGGACCTGGATCTTGTGTTTGTTCATGATTTTGGAAATATTTTTGGTTACCCCTGCTATGTATGGCAAGGTAATGGTTTTAAATGGATCCTCAGATGGCTCCTTCCTCATGGTTGTGGTGATAGCTTTGCGGATTGTGTATTCAGAATATCCATTCGCCTTGAGAGCTTGGTGTATGTGTTTGAGTTCACTGGTTAGGTGTTGATGGTCGGAGATACAGTGAGCTCTATGGTGTCGCGTTTTGATGATGGGATTCCTCTGGGATGGATAGATGGTGGTGGGAATCAGGTTTTAGGTAGGTGTCAGTATGGGTTACTTTCCTGTAGACAGAGTGGCTCATTGAGCCATCTGGTCTCTTTTTGATTAGGACATCCAATAAAGGTAGCATGCCATCCTTTTCTACCTCCATGGTGAATTTGATGGCTGGGTGTATGGAATTGGTTGAGGAATTGGTTCAGAACCGGTCGGCCATGTGGCCAGATGACAAACGTGTCATCCACCTACCTGGCGTTGTCTTTTTTCTCCTACATTAACATTAGCTGCCCCGCCCATGCTGCTGACACACTTGGGCTACGCCCATCTCTAAACCTTTATAAACAGTTTGCCTTTAGAGCCTAACCCCCCTTTTCCTGATGACGACCGCTTGTGTTGCGATCGAAACGTCGTGATTTTGTTTTGGTTTGCATCTTTTTTTCTTTTTTATTATATTTTAATTACTGAAAGAACCAATAATAAGTCTACATTATAAACTGCCAGTACACTCAACGAGGTTAAGATCCAGGCTACAGTCTACATTATAGACTGCTAATACGCTCACTCAGTTTAATAACCAGGCTACAGTCTACATTATAGACTGCCAGTACACGCACCGAAGTTAAGAACCGGGGTACATTTTGATTTAAAGCTTTCGTGACTGCAGGGATTCATATTCTTGGTTCTATATATTTATTTTATTTTATTGTTTCCCTTCTACGTGACTTTACCGAAAGAACCAAGAATATGAACCAGGCTACAGTCTACAATTAGTGTTTTTTTGTTTATAAAAAAAAAATGTTATTCTTTTTCTTGTCTACGTGACTTTACCGAAAGGACCAAAGAATTACAGGATTTTATTTAATTTTATTTTACTTGGCATCGCATCGTTTGATCGCGAACTCGGAGGCGCGCGTGCTATGGAAGCGTCAGTGCGTGCTATGGATTGTAATGTGCAACTGCTCCACCAGAATGTGCTACGGTAGCGCTCACGTGTGCCTTGGGTTACGTCTTGTGGCAGCGCTCGTGTATACTATGAATTGCAATATGTGTGCTATGGAATGTAATAGGTGATAGTGTGTGCTATGGATTGTAATAGGTGATAGCTGTGATAGTGTGTGCTATGAATTGTAATAAGTGATAGTGTGTGCTATGGATTGTAATGAGTGTTAGTGTGTGCTACGAATTGTAATAAGTGATAGTGTGTGCTATGGATTGTAATGAGTGTTAGTGTGTGCTATGGATTGTAATGAGTGTTAGTGTGTGCTATGGATTGTAATGAGTGTTAGTGTGTGCTATGGATTGTAATAGGTGATAGTGTGTGCTATGGATTGTAATAAGTGATAGTGTGTGCTATGGATTGTAATAAGTGATAGTGTGTGCTATGGATTGTAATGAGTGTTAGTGTGTGCTATGGATTGTAATGAGTGATAGTGTGTGCTATGGATTGTAATAGGTGATAGTGTGTGCTATGGATTGTAATGAGTGATAGTGTGTGCTATGGATTGTAATGAGTGTTAGTGTGTGCTATGGATTGTAATTAGTGATAGTGTGTGCTATGGATTGTAATAGGTGATAGTGTGTGCTATGGATTGTAATAAGTGATAGTGTGTGCTATGGATTGTAATGAGTGTTAGTGTGTGCTATGGATTGTAATGAGTGATAGTGTGTGCTATGGATTGTAATAGGTGATAGTGTGTGCTATGGATTGTAATGAGTGTTAGTGTGTGCTATGGATTGTAATTAGTGATAGTGTGTGCTATGGATTGTAATGAGTGATAGTGTGTGCTATGGATTGTAATGAGTGTTAGTGTGTGCTATGGATTGTAATTAGTGATAGTGTGTGCTATGGATTGTAATAGGTGATAGTGTGTGCTATGGATTGTAATAAGTGATAGTGTGTGCTATGGATTGTAATGAGTGTTAGTGTGTGCTATGGATTGTAATGAGTGATAGTGTGTGCTATGGATTGTAATAGGTGATAGTGTGTGCTATGGATTGTAATGAGTGTTAGTGTGTGCTATGGATTGTAATAGGTGATAGTGTGTGCTATGGATTGTAATGAGTGTTAGTGTGTGCTATGGATTGTAATAAGTGATAGTGTGTGCTATGAATTGTAATGAGTGTTAGTGTGTTCTATGGATTGTAATAAGTGATAGCTGTGATAGTGTGTGCTATGGATTGTAATAAGTGATAGTGTGTGCTATGGATTGTAATGAGTGTTAGTGTGTGCTATGGATTGTAATGAGTGTTAGTGTGTGCTATGGATTGTAATAGGTGATAGTGTGTGCTATGGATTGTAATGAGTGATAGTGTGTGCTATGGATTGTAATGAGTGTTAGTGTGTGCTATGGATTGTAATGAGTGTTAGTGTGTGCTATGGATTGTAATGAGTGATAGTGTGTGCTATGGATTGTAATGAGTGTTAATGTGTGCTATGGATTGTAATGAGTGTTAGTGTGTGCTATGGATTGTAATAAGTGATAGCTGTGATAGTGTGTGCTATGGATTGTAATAAGTGATAGCTGTGATAGTGTGTGCTATGGATTGTAATGAGTGATAGTGTGTGCTATGGATTGTAATGAGTGTTAGTGTGTGCTATGAATTGTAATGAGTGTTAGTGTGTGCTATGGATTGTAATAGGTGATAGTGTGTGCTATGGATTGTAATGAGTGATAGTGTGTGCGATGGATTGTAATGAGTGTTAGTGTGTGCTATGGATTGTAATGAGTGTTAGTGTGTGCTATGGATTGTAATGAGTGTTAGTGTGTGCTATGGATTGTAATAGGTGATAGTGTGTGCTATGGATTGTAATGAGTGATAGTGTGTGCGATGGATTGTAATGAGTGTTAGTGTGTGCTATGGATTGTAATGAGTGTTAGTGTGTGCTATGGATTGTAATGCGTGATAGTATGTGCTATGGATTGTAATGAGTGTTAGTGTGTGCTATGGATTGTAATGAGTGTTAGTGTGTGCTATGGATTGTAATGCGTGATAGTATGTGCGATGGATTGTAATGAGTGTTAGTGTGTGCTATGGATTGTAATGAGTGATAGTGTGTGCTATGGATTGTAATGCGTGATAGTATGTGCTATGGATTGTAATGAGTGTTAGTGTGTGCTATGGATTGTAATGAGTGTTAGTGTGTGCTATGGATTGTAATGAGTGTTAGTGCGTGCTATGGATTGGAATGTGCGATGTCCCTCACGCCAGTGGTGAGCAGGGCTGCCCATGACACCGTCACGTGGTCGCAGGCTGTGTGGCCCTGCCAGCCTCCACCACCACCCCTCCCCCAGCACTGCCCCTGGACGCCCCTCTGTGACCCCCCTCCACCAATAAACCCCCCCCCCCCGATGCTCCCCTCCCCCACGGCACTCCATCACACCATAGCCACCGCATTCCCGACACACCCACCCTACAACAACACACACGCGCACACACACATCCTATTTAGAGAATCTAATAGGATTCATTCAACAACAAAACAAGTTGAAACAATTGCCATTGGAGTGGCCAAGGAATTTAAATGATGCTTATCTCGCGCAGGGCACGCACGCTAGTCATGAGTGCGGACAGACGGAAATCTTTATTTATTTATAACCGGCCGAGGAGAGCGAATTACATCGAAAGACAGAGCGAAGAACATATGGATCAGAGAAGGGACATCGTTCAAATCTGGTGAGAAAAGGCGAGCTAATTGGGCCTGGGCAGGACACGTCATGGATAGAAGGGTAGAGACGGACGACAGCTCGTCAAGGGATGGACCGCGATGAGAAGCGGCCGGCAGGACGCTTCGTGTGCCAGAGTAAGATGGCTTGGGGAGGCCTTCATCCAGCAGTCGATCAAGACTGACGATGATAGTGATCAGAGGCCATTCAGGCGATACGTCTGTCTTTCAAGCGAGACCTGGGCTTACCAAAGACAGAACTAATGAAAGCCAGGTGCTGGCACTTAAATGCAAAACATGAAATTGGCAAATGTCATAAGTAGATGCCAAATGGGCGGACAAGATGAGGGACATGAATGAATGACGGATAGCAGCAGGCACAGGCAGAAAATTAACGCGAATAATTAAGAAGGGGATCCAAGTGAGATATCTTGGACATGTAATGAGAAAACAAGAGACTGGACAGGACTGCGGCTTTGACTGGGAACGTTTATCGGTGCCGCAAGAAGCTGGGGGAAGGCAGCCAATGAAGTTGCACTATGAGCAATGCGAACGATTGGGTCGCAACTGGGAGGGCCATCCAACGCAAAGTCCTGGAGAGATCTCACGGGCAGAGCTCGGTGGAACCTGGGCCATGATTGCAGACGTCTGAGAAAAGGCATTGCTCATGATCGAGAGAGAGCCATGAGTACATAGTAAACTATTACACGAGATGAGCTTTCAGTTGCAACATGTTACAGTGGAAAATCATTAACGCAAGTCAGTGACATGAATAGCAGAGAGACGTGGAGGTGAGTGGTGAAGCCGGTGACCTAAGTTTGGTTTCCGGCAACGACTAACATCAGTGGAGAGTAATATTTGAACAATGCCCCCCACTCCTTCACCAACCCGCACTGACCAGGGTGGTGCAGTAGAGACTAACACCCACACTGACCAGGGTGGTGTAGTAGAGACTAACACCCGCACTGACCAGGGTGGTGCAGTAGAGACTAACACCCGTACTGACTAGGGTGGTGCAGTAGAGACTAACACCCGCACTGACCAGGGTGGTGCAGTAGAGACTAACACCCACACTGACCAGGTTGGTATAGTAGAGACTAACACCCGCACAGACCAGGGTGGTGCAGTAGATACTAACACCCGCACTGACCAGGGTGGTGCAGTAGAGACTAACACCCGCACTGACCAGGGTGGTGCAGAAGAGACTAACACCCGCACTGACCAGGGTGGTGCAGAAGAGACTAACACCCACACTGACCAGGGTGGTGCAGTAGAGACTAACACCCGCACTGACCAGGGTGGTGCAGTAGAGACTAACACCCGCACTGACCAGGGTGGTGTAGTAGAGACTAACACCCGCACTGACCAGGGTGGTGCAGAAGAGACTAACACCCACACTGACCAGGGTGGTGCAGTAGAGACTAACACTCACACTGACCAGAGTGGTGTAGTAGAGACTAACACTCGCACTGACCAGGGTGGTGCAGTAGAGACTAACACTCGCACTGACCAGGGTGGTGTAGTAGAGACTAACACTCACACTGACCAGGGTGGTGTAGTAGAGACTAACACTCACTCTGACCAGGGTAGTGCAGTAGAGACTAACACCCGTACTGACCAGGGAGGTGCAGTAGAGACTAACACCCGCAATGACCAGGGTGGTGCAGTAGAGACTAACACCCACTCTGACCAAGGTGGTGCAGTAGAGACTAACACCCGTACTGACCAGGGTCGTGCAGTAGAGACTAACACCCGCAATGACCAGGGTGGTGCAGTAGAGACTAACACCAACTCTGACCAGGGTGGTGCAGTAGAGACTAACACCCACTCTGACCAGGGTGGTGCAGTAGAGACTAACACCCGTACTGACCAGGGTGGTGCAGTAGAGACTAACACCTGCACTGACCAGGGTAGTGCAGTATAGACTAACACCCACTCTGACCATGGTGGTGTAGTAGAGACTAACACCCATACTGACCAGGGTGGTGCAGTAGAGACTAACACCTGCACTGACCAGGGTGGTGCAGTAGAGACTAACACCTGTACTGACCAGGGTGGTGCAGTAGAGACTAACACCCACACTGAACAGGGTGGTGCAGTAGAGACTAACACCCACACTGACCAGGGTGGTGTAGTAGAGACTAACACCCGCACTGACCAGGGTTGTGCAGTAGAGACTAACACCCGTACTGACTAGGGTGGTGCAGTAGAGACTAACACCCGCACTGACCAGGGTGGTGCAGTAGAGACTAACACCCACACTGACCAGGTTGGTATAGTAGAGACTAACACCAGCACAGACCAGGGTGGTGCAGTAGAGACTAACACCCGCACTGACCAGGGTGGTGCAGTAGAGACTAACACCCGCACTGACCAGGGTGGTGCAGTAGAGACTAACACCGCACTGACCAGGGTGGTGCAGTAGAGACTAACACCCGCACTGACCAGGGTGGTGTAGTAGAGACTAACACCCGCACTGACCAGGGTGGTGCAGAAGAGACTAACACCCACACTGACCAGGGTGGTGCAGTAGAGACTAACACTCACACTGACCAGGGTGGTGTAGTAGAGACTAACACTCGCACTGACCAGGGTGGTGCAGTAGAGACTAACACTCGCACTGACCAGGGTGGTGTAGTAGAGACTAACACTCACTCTGACCAGGGTGGTGCAGTAGAGACTAACACCCGTACTGACCAGGGTGGTGCAGTAGAGACTAACACCCGCAATGACCAGGGTGGTGCAGTAGAGACTAACATCCACTCTGACCAGGGTGGTGCAGTAGAGACTAACACCCGTACTGACCAGGGTGGTGCAGTAGAGACTAACACCCGCAATGACCAGGGTGGTGCAGTAGAGACTAACACCAACTCTGACCAGGGTGGTGCAGTAGAGACTAACACCCACTCTGACGAGGGTGGTGCAGTAGAGACTAACACTCGCACTGACCAGGGTGGTGCAGTAGAGACTAACACTCCCTCTGACCAGGGTGGTGCAGTAGAGACTAACACTCGCACTGACCAGGGTAGTGCAGTAGAGACTAACACTCACTCTGACCAGGGTGGTGCAGTAGAGACTAACACCCACTCTGACCAGGGTGGTGCAGTAGAGACTAACACTCACTCTGACTAGGGTGGTGCAGTAGAGACTAACACCCACTCAGACCTGGGTGGTGCAGTAGAGACTAACACCCACACTGACCTGGGTGGTGTAGTAGAGACTAACACCCGCACTGACCAGGGTGGTGCAGCAGAGACTAACACCTGCACTGACCAGGGTGGTGCAGTAGAGACTAACACCCGTACTGACCAGGGTGGTGCAGTAGAGACTAACACCCACACTGACCAGGGTGGTGCAGTAGAGACTAATACTCACACTGACCAGGGTGGTGTAGTAGAGACTAACACTCGCACTGACCAGGGTGGTGCAGTAGAGACTAACACTCGCACTGACCAGGGTGGTGTAGTAGAGACTAACACTCACACTGACCAGGGTGGTGCAGTAGAGACTAACACTCACTCTGACCAGGGTAGTGCAGTAGAGACTAACATCCGTACTGACTAGGGTGGTGCAGTAGAGACTAACACCTGCACTGACCAGGGTGGTGCAGTAGAGACTAACACTCGCACTGATCAGGGTGGTGTAGTAGAGACTAACACCCGCACTGACCAGGGTGGTGCAGTAGAGACTAACACCCGCACTGACCAGGGTGGTGCAGTAGAGACTAACACCTGCACTGACCAGGGTGGTGCAGTAGAGACTAACACCCACACTGACCAGGGTGGTGTAGTAGAGACTAACACCCACTCTGACCAGGGTGGTGTAGTAGAGACTAACACCCACTCTGACCAGGGTGGTGCAGTAGAGACTAACACCCGTACTGACCAGGGTGGTGCAGCAGAGACTAACACCCGCACTAACCAGGGTGGTGCAGTAGAGACTAACACCCACTCTGACCAGGGTGGTGCAGTAGAGACTAACACCCGCACTGACCAGGGTGGTGCAGTAGAGACTAACACCCACTCTGACCAGGGTGGTGAAGTAGAGACTAACAACTGCACTGACCAGGGTGGTGCAGTAGAGACTAACACCTGGACTGACCAGGGTGGTGCAGTAGAGACTAACACCCACACTGACCAGGGTGGTGCAGTAGAGACTAAAACCTGCACTGACCAGGGTGGTGCAGTAGAGACTAACACCCGCACTGACCAGGGTGGTGCAGTAGAAACTAAGACCCAATCTGACCAGGGTGGTGTAGTAGAAACTAACACCCACTCTGACCAGGGTGGTGCAGTAGAGACTAACACCTGCACTGACCAGGGTGGTGCAGTAGAGACTAACACCCACTCTGACCAGGGTGGTGCAGTAGAGACTAACACCCACTCTGACCAGGGTGGTGCAGTAGAGACTAACACTCACTCTGACCAGGGTGGTGCAGTAGAGACTAACACCCACTCTGACCAGGGTGGTGTAGTAGAGACTAACACCCACTCTGACCAGGGTGGTGCAGTAGAGACTAACTCCCACACTGACCAGGGTGGTGCAGTAGAGACTAACACCAACTCTGACCAGGGTGGTGCAGTAGAGACTAACACCCACTCTGACCAGGGTGGTGCAGTAGAGACTAACACCCGTACTGACCAGGGTGGTGCAGTAGAGACTAAGACCCGCACTGACCAGGGTGGTGCAGTAGAGACTAACACTCGCACTGACCAGGGTAGTGCAGTAGAGACTAACACTCACTCTGACCAGGGTGGTGCAGTAGAGACTAACACCCACACTGACCTGGGTGGTGTAGTAGAGACTAACACCCACACTGACCAGGGTGATGCATTAGAGACTAACACTCACTCTGACTAGGGTGGTGCAGTAGAGACTAACACCCACTCTGACCTGGGTGGTGCAGTAGAGACTAACACCCACACTGACCTGGGTGGTGTAGTAGAGACTAACACCCGCACTGACCAGGGTGGTGCAGCAGAGACTAACACCTGCACTGACCAGGGTGGTGCAGTAGAGACTAACACCCGTACTGACCAGGGTGGTGCAGTAGAGACTAACACCCACACTGACCAGGGTGGTGCAGTAGAGACTAACACTCACACTGACCAGGGGGGTGTAGTAGAGACTAACACTCGCACTGACCAGGGTGGTGCAGTAGAGACTAACACTCACACTGACCAGGGTGGTGTAGTAGAGACTAACACTCACACTGACCAGGGTGGTGCAGTAGAGACTAACACTCACTCTGACCAGGGTAGTGCAGTAGAGACTAACACCCATACTGACTAGGGTGGTGCAGTAGAGACTAACACCTGCACTGACCAGGGTGGTGCAGTAGAGACTAACACTCGCACTGATCAGGGTGGTGCAGTAGAGACTAACACTCGCACTGACCAGGGTAGTGCAGTAGAGACTAACACTCACTCTGACCAGGGTGGTGCAGTAGAGACTAACACCCACACTGACCTGGGTGGTGTAGTAGAGACTAACACCCACACTGACCAGGGTGATGCAGTAGAGACTAACACTCACTCTGACTAGGGTGGTGCAGTAGAGACTAACACCCACTCTGACCTGGGTGGTGCAGTAGAGACTAACACCCACACTGACCTGGGTGGTGTAGTAGAGACTAACACCCGCACTGACCAGGGTGGTGCAGTAGAGACTAACACCCACACTGACCAGGGTGGTGCAGTAGAGACTAACACCTGCACTGACCAGGGTGGTGCAGTAGAGACTAACACCCGCACTGACCAGGGTGGTGCAGTAGAAACTAAGACCCAATCTGACCAGGGTGGTGTAGTAGAGACTAACACCCACTCTGACCAGGGTGGTGCAGTAGAGACTAACACCTGCACTGACCAGGGTGGTGCAGTAGAGACTAACACCCACTCTGACCAGGGTGGTGCAGTAGAGACTAACACCCACTCTGACCAGGGTGGTGCAGTAGAGACTAACACTCACTCTGACCAGGGTGGTGCAGTAGAGACTAACACCCACTCTGACCAGGGTGGTGTAGTAGAGACTAACACCCACTCTGACCAGGGTGGTGCAGTAGAGACTAACTCCCACACTGACCAGGGTGGTGCAGTAGAGACTAACACCAACTCTGACCAGGGTGGTGCAGTAGAGACTAACACCCACTCTGACCAGGGTGGTGCAGTAGAGACTAACACCCACTCTGACCAGGGTGGTGCAGTAGAGACTAACACCCACTCTGACCAGGGTGGTGCAGTAGAGACTAACACTCACTCTGACCAGGGTGGTGCAGTAGAGACTAACACCCACTCTGACCAG
Source organism: Lampetra planeri (assembly GCF_965212315.1). Classification (NCBI taxonomy): domain Eukaryota; kingdom Metazoa; phylum Chordata; class Hyperoartia; order Petromyzontiformes; family Petromyzontidae; genus Lampetra; species Lampetra planeri. The sequence goes on from NC_136150.1 coordinate 8,953,935, forward strand.
GGTGGTGTAGTAGAGACTAACACCCACTCTGACCAGGGTGGTGCAGTAGAGACTAACTCCCACACTGACCAGGGTGGTGCAGTAGAGACTAACACCAACTCTGACCAGGGTGGTGCAGTAGAGACTAACACCCACTCTGACCAGGGTGGTGCAGTAGAGACTAACACCCGTACTGACCAGGGTGGTGCAGTAGAGACTAACACCCGCACTGACCAGGGTGGTGCAGTAGAGACTAACACCAACTCTGACCAGGGTGGTGCAGTAGAGACTAACACCCACTCTGACCAGGGGGTGGTGCAGTAGAGACTAACACCCGTACTGACCAGGGTGGTGCAGTAGAGACTAACACTCGCAATGACCAGGGTGGTGCAGTAGAGACTAACACCAACTCTGACCAGGGTGGTGCAGTAGAGACTAACACCCACTCTGACCAGGGTGGTGCAGTAGAGACTAACACCCACACTGACCTGGGTGGTGTAGTAGAGACTAACACCCACACTGACCAGGGTGATGCAGTAGAGACTAACATTCACTCTGACCAGGGTGGTGCAGTAGAGACTAACACCCACTCTGACCAGGGTGGTGTAGTAGAGACTAACACCCACTCTGACCAGGGTGGTGCAGTAGAGACTAACTCCCACACTGACCAGGGTGGTGCAGTAGAGACTAACACCAACTCTGACCAGGGTGGTGCAGTAGAGACTAACACCCACTCTGACCAGGGTGGTGCAGTAGAGACTAACACCCGTACTGACCAGGGTGGTGCAGTAGAGACTAACACCCGCACTGACCAGGGTGGTGCAGTAGAGACTAACACCAACTCTGACCAGGGTGGTGCAGTAGAGACTAACACCCACTCTGACCAGGGTGGTGCAGTAGAGACTAACAACCGTACTGACCAGGGTGGTGCAGTAGAGACTAACACTCCCTCTGACCAGGGTGGTGCAGTAGAGACTAACACTCGCACTGACCAGGGTAGTGCAGTAGAGACTAACACCCACTCTGACCAGGGTGGTGCAGTAGAGACTGACACCCACACTGACCTGGGTGGTGTAGTAGAGACTAACAACCACACTGACCAGGGTAGTGCAGTATAGACTAACACCCACTCTGACCATGGTGGTGTAGTAGAGACTAACACCCATACTGACCAGGGTGGTGCAGTAGAGACTAACACTCCCTCTGACCAGGGTGGTGCAGTAGAGACTAACACTCGCACTGACCAGGGTAGTGCAGTAGAGACTAACACCCACACTGACCTGGGTGGTGTAGTAGAGACTAACACCCGCACTGACCAGGGTTGTGCAGCAGAGACTAACACTCGCAATGACCAGGGTAGTGCAGTAGAGACTAACACCCACACTGACCTGGGTGGTGTAGTAGAGACTAACACCCGTACTGACCAGGGTGGTGCAGTAGAGACTAACACTCGCAATGACCAGGGTGGTGCAGTAGAGACTAACACCAACTCTGACCAGGGTGGTGCAGTAGAGACTAACACCCACTCTGACCAGGGTGGTGCAGTAGAGACTAACACCCACACTGACCTGGGTGGTGTAGTAGAGACTAACACCCACACTGACCAGGGTGATGCAGTAGAGACTAACATTCACTCTGACCAGGGTGGTGCAGTAGAGACTAACACCCACTCTGACCAGGGTGGTGTAGTAGAGACTAACACCCACTCTGACCAGGGTGGTGCAGTAGAGACTAACTCCCACACTGACCAGGGTGGTGCAGTAGAGACTAACACCAACTCTGACCAGGGTGGTGCAGTAGAGACTAACACCCACTCTGACCAGGGTGGTGCAGTAGAGACTAACACCCGTACTGACCAGGGTGGTGCAGTAGAGACTAACACCCGCACTGACCAGGGTGGTGCAGTAGAGACTAACACCAACTCTGACCAGGGTGGTGCAGTAGAGACTAACACCCACTCTGACCAGGGTGGTGCAGTAGAGACTAACAACCGTACTGACCAGGGTGGTGCAGTAGAGACTAACACTCCCTCTGACCAGGGTGGTGCAGTAGAGACTAACACTCGCACTGACCAGGGTAGTGCAGTAGAGACTAACACCCACTCTGACCAGGGTGGTGCAGTAGAGACTGACACCCACACTGACCTGGGTGGTGTAGTAGAGACTAACAACCACACTGACCAGGGTAGTGCAGTATAGACTAACACCCACTCTGACCATGGTGGTGTAGTAGAGACTAACACCCATACTGACCAGGGTGGTGCAGTAGAGACTAACACTCCCTCTGACCAGGGTGGTGCAGTAGAGACTAACACTCGCACTGACCAGGGTAGTGCAGTAGAGACTAACACCCACACTGACCTGGGTGGTGTAGTAGAGACTAACACCCGCACTGACCAGGGTTGTGCAGCAGAGACTAACACCTGCACTGACCAGGGTGGTGTAGTAGAGACTAACACTCGCACTGACCAGGGTGGTGCAGTAGAGACTAACACCCACACTGACCAGGGTGGTGCAGTAGAGACTAACACTCACACTGACCAGGGTGGTGTAGTAGAGACTAACACTCGCACTGACCAGGGTGGTGCAGTAGAGACTAACACTCGCACTGACCAGGGTGGTGTAGTAGAGACTAACACTCACACTGACCAGGGTGGTGCAGTAGAGACTAACACTCACTCTGACCAGGGTAGTGCAGTAGAGACTAACACCCGTACTGACTAGGGTGGTGCAGTAGAGACTAACACCTGCACTTACCAGGGTGGTGCAGTAGAGACTAACACTCGCACTGATCAGGGTGGTGTAGTAGAGACTAACACCCGCACTGACCAGGGTGGTGCAGTAGAGACTAACACCCGCACTGACCAGGGTGGTGCAGTAGAGACTAACACCTGCACTGACCAGGGTGGTGCAGTAGAGACTAACACCCACTCTGACCAGGGTGGTGAAGTAGAGACTAACAACTGCACTGACCAGGGTGGTGCAGTAGAGACTAACACCTGGACTGACCAGGGTGGTGCAGTAGAGACTAACACCCACACTGACCAGGGTGGTGCAGTAGAGACTAAAACCTGCACTGACCAGGGTGGTGCAGTAGAGACTAACACCCGCACTGACCAGGGTGGTGCAGTAGAAACTAAGACCCAATCTGACCAGGGTGGTGTAGTAGAAACTAACACCCACTCTGACCAGGGTGGTGCAGTATAGACTAACACCTGCACTGACCAGGGTGGTGCAGTAGAGACTAACACCCACTCTGACCAGGGTGGTGCAGTAGAGACTAACACCCACTCTGACCAGGGTGGTGCAGTAGAGACTAACACTCACTCTGACCAGGGTGGTGCAGTAGAGACTAACACCCACTCTGACCAGGGTGGTGTAGTAGAGACTAACACCCACTCTGACCAGGGTGGTGCAGTAGAGACTAACTCCCACACTGACCAGGGTGGTGCAGTAGAGACTAACACCAACTCTGACCAGGGTGGTGCAGTAGAGACTAACACCCACTCTGACCAGGGTGGTGCAGTAGAGACTAACACCCGTACTGACCAGGGTGGTGCAGTAGAGACTAAGACCCGCACTGACCAGGGTGGTGCAGTAGAGACTAACACTCGCACTGACCAGGGTAGTGCAGTAGAGACTAACACTCACTCTGACCAGGGTGGTGCAGTAGAGACTAACACCCACACTGACCTGGGTGGTGTAGTAGAGACTAACACCCACACTGACCAGGGTGATGCATTAGAGACTAACACTCACTCTGACTAGGGTGGTGCAGTAGAGACTAACACCCACTCTGACCTGGGTGGTGCAGTAGAGACTAACACCCACACTGACCTGGGTGGTGTAGTAGAGACTAACACCCGCACTGACCAGGGTGGTGCAGCAGAGACTAACACCTGCACTGACCAGGGTGGTGCAGTAGAGACTAACACCCGTACTGACCAGGGTGGTGCAGTAGAGACTAACACCCACACTGACCAGGGTGGTGCAGTAGAGACTAACACTCACACTGACCAGGGGGGTGTAGTAGAGACTAACACTCGCACTGACCAGGGTGGTGCAGTAGAGACTAACACTCACACTGACCAGGGTGGTGTAGTAGAGACTAACACTCACACTGACCAGGGTGGTGCAGTAGAGACTAACACTCACTCTGACCAGGGTAGTGCAGTAGAGACTAACACCCATACTGACTAGGGTGGTGCAGTAGAGACTAACACCTGCACTGACCAGGGTGGTGCAGTAGAGACTAACACTCGCACTGATCAGGGTGGTGCAGTAGAGACTAACACTCGCACTGACCAGGGTAGTGCAGTAGAGACTAACACTCACTCTGACCAGGGTGGTGCAGTAGAGACTAACACCCACACTGACCTGGGTGGTGTAGTAGAGACTAACACCCACACTGACCAGGGTGATGCAGTAGAGACTAACACTCACTCTGACTAGGGTGGTGCAGTAGAGACTAACACCCACTCTGACCTGGGTGGTGCAGTAGAGACTAACACCCACACTGACCTGGGTGGTGTAGTAGAGACTAACACCCGCACTGACCAGGGTGGTGCAGTAGAGACTAACACCCACACTGACCAGGGTGGTGCAGTAGAGACTAACACCTGCACTGACCAGGGTGGTGCAGTAGAGACTAACACCCGCACTGACCAGGGTGGTGCAGTAGAAACTAAGACCCAATCTGACCAGGGTGGTGTAGTAGAGACTAACACCCACTCTGACCAGGGTGGTGCAGTAGAGACTAACACCTGCACTGACCAGGGTGGTGCAGTAGAGACTAACACCCACTCTGACCAGGGTGGTGCAGTAGAGACTAACACCCACTCTGACCAGGGTGGTGCAGTAGAGACTAACACTCACTCTGACCAGGGTGGTGCAGTAGAGACTAACACCCACTCTGACCAGGGTGGTGTAGTAGAGACTAACACCCACTCTGACCAGGGTGGTGCAGTAGAGACTAACTCCCACACTGACCAGGGTGGTGCAGTAGAGACTAACACCAACTCTGACCAGGGTGGTGCAGTAGAGACTAACACCCACTCTGACCAGGGTGGTGCAGTAGAGACTAACACCCGTACTGACCAGGGTGGTGCAGTAGAGACTAACACCCGCACTGACCAGGGTGGTGCAGTAGAGACTAACACCAACTCTGACCAGGGTGGTGCAGTAGAGACTAACACCCACTCTGACCAGGGGGTGGTGCAGTAGAGACTAACACCCGTACTGACCAGGGTGGTGCAGTAGAGACTAACACTCGCAATGACCAGGGTGGTGCAGTAGAGACTAACACCAACTCTGACCAGGGTGGTGCAGTAGAGACTAACACCCACTCTGACCAGGGTGGTGCAGTAGAGACTAACACCCACACTGACCTGGGTGGTGTAGTAGAGACTAACACCCACACTGACCAGGGTGATGCAGTAGAGACTAACATTCACTCTGACCAGGGTGGTGCAGTAGAGACTAACACCCACTCTGACCAGGGTGGTGTAGTAGAGACTAACACCCACTCTGACCAGGGTGGTGCAGTAGAGACTAACTCCCACACTGACCAGGGTGGTGCAGTAGAGACTAACACCAACTCTGACCAGGGTGGTGCAGTAGAGACTAACACCCACTCTGACCAGGGTGGTGCAGTAGAGACTAACACCCGTACTGACCAGGGTGGTGCAGTAGAGACTAACACCCGCACTGACCAGGGTGGTGCAGTAGAGACTAACACCAACTCTGACCAGGGTGGTGCAGTAGAGACTAACACCCACTCTGACCAGGGTGGTGCAGTAGAGACTAACAACCGTACTGACCAGGGTGGTGCAGTAGAGACTAACACTCCCTCTGACCAGGGTGGTGCAGTAGAGACTAACACTCGCACTGACCAGGGTAGTGCAGTAGAGACTAACACCCACTCTGACCAGGGTGGTGCAGTAGAGACTGACACCCACACTGACCTGGGTGGTGTAGTAGAGACTAACAACCACACTGACCAGGGTAGTGCAGTATAGACTAACACCCACTCTGACCATGGTGGTGTAGTAGAGACTAACACCCATACTGACCAGGGTGGTGCAGTAGAGACTAACACTCCCTCTGACCAGGGTGGTGCAGTAGAGACTAACACTCGCACTGACCAGGGTAGTGCAGTAGAGACTAACACCCACACTGACCTGGGTGGTGTAGTAGAGACTAACACCCGCACTGACCAGGGTTGTGCAGCAGAGACTAACACCTGCACTGACCAGGGTGGTGTAGTAGAGACTAACACTCGCACTGACCAGGGTGGTGCAGTAGAGACTAACACCCACACTGACCAGGGTGGTGCAGTAGAGACTAACACTCACACTGACCAGGGTGGTGTAGTAGAGACTAACACTCGCACTGACCAGGGTGGTGCAGTAGAGACTAACACTCGCACTGACCAGGGTGGTGTAGTAGAGACTAACACTCACACTGACCAGGGTGGTGCAGTAGAGACTAACACTCACTCTGACCAGGGTAGTGCAGTAGAGACTAACACCCGTACTGACTAGGGTGGTGCAGTAGAGACTAACACCTGCACTTACCAGGGTGGTGCAGTAGAGACTAACACTCGCACTGATCAGGGTGGTGTAGTAGAGACTAACACCCGCACTGACCAGGGTGGTGCAGTAGAGACTAACACCCGCACTGACCAGGGTGGTGCAGTAGAGACTAACACCTGCACTGACCAGGGTGGTGCAGTAGAGACTAACACCCACACTGACCAGGGTGGTGTAGTAGAGACTAACACCCACTCTGACCAGGGTGGTGTAGTAGAGACTAACACCCACTCTGACCAGGGTGGTGCAGTAGAGACTAACACCCGTACTGACCAGGGTGGTGCAGTAGAGACTAACACCCGCACTAACCAGGGTGGTGTAGTAGAGACTAACACCCACTCTGACCAGGGTGGTGCAGTAGAGACTAACACCCGCACTGACCAGGGTGGTGCAGTAGAGACTAACACCCACTCTGACCAGGGTGGTGAAGTAGAGACTAACAACTGCACTTACCAGGGTGGTGCAGTAGAGACTAACACCTGGACTGACCAGGGTGGTGCAGTAGAGACTAACACCCACACTGACCAGGGTGGTGCAGTAGAGACTAACACCTGCACTGACCAGGGTGGTGCAGTAGAGACTAACACCCGCACTGACCAGGGTGGTGCAGTAGAGACTAACACCCACTCTGACCAGGGTGGTGCAGTAGAGACTAACACCCACTCTGACCAGGGTGGTGCAGTAGAGACTAACACTCACTCTGACCAGGGTGGTGCAGTAGAGACTAACACCCACTCTGACCAGGGTGGTGTAGTAGAGAATAACACCCACTCTGACCAGGGTGGTGCAGTAGAGACTAACACTCGCACTGACCAGGGTGGTGCAGTAGAGACTAACACTCACTCTGACCAGGGTGGTGCAGTAGAGACTGACTCCCGCACTGACCAGGGTGGTGCAGTAGAGACTAACACCAACTCTGACCAGGGTGGTGCAGTAGAGACTAACACCCACTCTGACCAGGGTGGTGCAGTAGAGACTAACACCCGTACTGACCAGGGTGGTGCAGTAGAGACTAACACCCGCACTGACCAGGGTGGTGCAGTAGAGACTAACACCAACTCTGACCAGGTTGGTGCAGTAGAGACTAACACCCACTCTGACCAGGGTGGTGCAGTAGAGACTAACACCCGTACTGACCAGGGTGGTGCAGTAGAGACTAACACCTGCACTGACCAGGGTAGTGCAGTATAGACTAACACCCACTCTGACCATGGTGGTGTAGTAGAGACTAACACCCATACTGACCAGGGTGGTGCAGTAGAGACTAACACTCGCACTGACCAGGGTGGTGCAGTAGAGACTAACACTCCCTCTGACCAGGGTGGTGCAGTAGAGACTAACACTCGCACTGACCAGGGTGGTGCAGTAGAGACTAACACCCGTACTGACCAGGGTGGTGCAGTAGAGACTAACACCTGCACTGACCAGGGTAGTGCAGTATAGACTAACACCCACTCTGACCATGGTGGTGTAGTAGAGACTAACACCCATACTGACCAGGGTGGTGCAGTAGAGACTAACACTCGCACTGACCAGGGTGGTGCAGTAGAGACTAACACTCCCTCTGACCAGGGTGGTGCAGTAGAGACTAACACTCGCACTGACCAGGGTAGTGCAGTAGAGACTAACACCCACACTGACCAGGGTGGTGCAGTAGAGACTAACACCCACTCTGACCAGGGTGGTGCAGTAGAGACTAACACCCGCACTGACCAGGGTGGTGCAGTAGAGACTAACACCCACTCTGACCAGGGTGGTGCAGTAGAGACTAACACCCACTCTGACCAGGGTGGTGCAGTAGAGACTAACACTCACTCTGACCAGGGTGGTGCAGTAGAGACTAACACCCACTCTGATCCGGGTGGTGTAGTAGAGACTAACACCCACTCTGACCAGGGTGGTGCAGTAGAGACTAACACTCGCACTGACCAGGGTGGTGCAGTAGGGACTAACACTCACTCTGACCAGGGTGGTGCAGTAGAGACTAACTCCCGCACTGACCAGGGTGGTGCAGTAGAGACTAACACCAACTCTGACCAGGGTGGTGCAGTAGAGACTAACACCCACTCTGACCAGGGTGGTGCAGTAGAGACTAACACCCGTACTGACCAGGGTGGTGCAGTAGAGACTAACACCCGCACTGACCAGGGTGGTGCAGTAGAGACTAACACCAACTCTGACCAGGGTGGTGCAGTAGAGACTAACACCCACTCTGACCAGGGTGGTGCAGTAGAGACTAACACCCGTACTGACCAGGGTGGTGCAGTAGAGACTAACACCTGCACTGACCAGGGTAGTGCAGTATAGACTAACACCCACTCTGACCATGGTGGTGTAGTAGAGACTAACACCCATACTGACCAGGGTGGTGCAGTAGAGACTAACACTCGCACTGACCAGGGTGGTGCAGTAGAGACTAACACTCCCTCTGACCAGGGTGGTGCAGTAGAGACTAACACTCGCACTGACCAGGGTAGTGCAGTAGAGACTAACACTCACTCTGACCAGGGTGGTGCAGTAGAGACTAACACCCACACTGACCTGGGTGGTGTAGTAGAGACTAACACCCACACTGACCAGGGTGATGCAGTAGAGACTAACACTCACTCTGTCCAGGGTAATGCAGTAGAGACTAACACTCACTCTGACCAGGGTGGTGTAGTAGAGACTAACACCCACACTGACCAGGGTGATGCAGTAGAGACTAACACTCACTCTGACTAGGGTGGTGCAGTAGAGACTAACACCCACTCTGACCTGGGTGGTGCAGTAAAGACTAACACCCACAATGACCTGGGTGGTGTAGTAGAGACTAACACCCGCACTGACCAGGGTGGTGCAGCAGAGACTAACACCTGCACTGACCAGGGTGGTGCAGTAGAGACTAACACCCACACTGACCAGAGTGGTGTAGTAGATACTAACACCCACTCTGACCAGGGTGGTGTAGTAGAGACTAACACCCACTCTGACCAGGGTGGTGCAGTAGAGACTAACACCCGTACTGACCAGGGTGGTGCAGTAGAGACTAACACCCGCACTGACCAGGGTGGTGCAGTAGAGACTAACACCCACTCTGACCAGGGTGGTGCAGTAGAGACTAACACCCGCACTGACCAGGGTGGTGCAGTAGAGACTAACACCCACTCTGACCAGGGTGGTGCAGTAGAGACTAACACCTGCACTGACCAGGGTGGTGCAGTAGAGACCAACACCTGGACTGACCAGGGTGGTGCAGTAGAGACTAACACCCACACTGACCAGGGTGGTGCAGTAGAGACTAACACCTGCACTGACCAGGGTGGTGCAGTAGAGACTAACACCCGCACTGACCAGGGTGGTGCAGTAGAAACTAACACCCACTCTGACCAGGGTGGTGTAGTAGAGACTAACACCCACTCTGACCAGGGTGGTGCAGTAGAGACTAACACCTGCACTGACCAGGGTGGTGCAGTATAGACTAACACCCACTCTGACCAGGGTGGTGCAGTAGAGACTAACACCCACTCTGACCAGGGTGGTGCAGTAGAGACTAACACCCACTCTGACCAGGGTGGTGCAGTAGAGACTAACACCCACTCTGACCAGGGTGGTGCAGTAGAGACTAACACCTGCACTGACCAGGGTGGTGCAGTAGAGACTAACACTTGCACTGACCAGGGTGGTGCAGTAGAGACTAACACCCACTCTGACCAGGGTGGTGCAGTAGAGACTAACACTCGCACTGACCAGGGTGGTGCAGTAGAGACTAACACTCACTCTGACCAGGGTGGTGCAGTAGAGACTAACACCCGCACTGACCAGGGTGGTGCAGTAGAGACTAACACCAACTCTGACCAGGGTGGTGCAGTAGAGACTAACACCCACTCTGACCAGGGTGGTGCAGTAGAGACTAACTCCCGTACTGACCAGGGTGGTGCAGTAGAGACTAACACCCGCACTGACCAGGGTGGTGCAGTAGAGACTAACACCAACTTTGACCAGGGTGGTGCAGTAGAGACTAACACCCACTCTGACCAGGGTGGTGCAGTAGAGACTAACACCCGCACTGACCAGGGTGGTGCAGTAGAGACTTACACCCGCACTGACCAGGGCGGTGCAGTAGAGACTAACACCCACTCTGACCAGGGTGGTGCAGTAGAGACTAACCCCCACTCTGACCAGGGTGGTGCAGTAGAGACTAACACCCGCACTGACCAGGGTGGTGCAGTAGAGACTAACACCCACTCTGACCAGGGTGGTGCAGTAGAGACTAACACCCACTCTGACCAGGGTGGTGCAGTAGAGACTAACACTCACTCTGACCAGGGTGGTGCATTAGAGACTAACACCCACTCTGATCAGGGTGGTGTAGTAGAGACTAACACCCACTCTGACCAGGGTGGTGCAGTAGAGACTAACACTCGCACTGACCAGGGTGGTGCAGTAGGGACTAACACTCACTCTGACCAGGGTGGTGCAGTAGAGACTAACTCCCGCACTGACCAGGGTGGTGCAGTAGAGACTAACACCAACTCTGACCAGGGTGGTGCAGTAGAGACTAACACCCACTCTGACCAGGGTGGTGCAGTAGAGACTAACACCCGTACTGACCAGGGTGGTGCAGTAGAGACTAACACCCGCACTGACTAGGGTGGTGCAGTAGAGACTAACACCAACTCTGACCAGGGTGGTGCAGTAGAGACTAACACCCACTCTGACCAGGGTGGTGCAGTAGAGACTAACACCCGTACTGACCAGGGTGGTGCAGTAGAGACTAACACCTGCACTGACCAGGGTAGTGCAGTATAGACTAACACCCACTCTGACCATGGTTGTGTAGTAGAGACTAACACCCATACTGACCAGGGTGGTGCAGTAGAGACTAACACTCGCACTGACCAGGGTGGTGCAGTAGAGACTAACACTCCCTCTGACCAGGGTGGTACAGTAGAGACTAACACTCGCACTGACCAGGGTAGTGCAGTAGAGACTAACACTCACTCTGACCAGGGTGGTGCAGTAGAGACTAACACCCACACTGACCTGGGTGGTGTAGTAGAGACTAACACCCACACTGACCAGGGTGATGCAGTAGAGACTAACACTCACTCTGTCCAGGGTAATGCAGTAGAGACTAACACCCACACTGACCTGGGTGGTGTAGTAGAGACTAACACCCGCACTGACCAGGGTGGTGCAGCAGAGACTAACACTTGCACTGACCAGGGTGGTGCAGTAGAGACTAACACCCACACTGACCAGAGTGGTGTAGTAGATACTAACACCCACTCTGACCAGGGTGGTGTAGTAGAGACTAACACCCACTCTGACCAGGGTGGTGCAGTAGAGACTAACACCCGTACTGACCAGGGTGGTGCAGTAGAGACTAACACCCGCACTGACCAGGGTGGTGCAGTAGAGACTAACACCCACTCTGACCAGGGTGGTGCAGTAGAGACTAACACCCGCACTGACCAGGGTGGTGCAGTAGAGACAAACACCCACTCTGACCAGGGTGGTGCAGTAGAGACTAACACCTGCACTGACCAGGGTGGTGCAGTAAAGACCAACACCTGGACTGACCAGGGTGGTGCAGTAGAGACTAACACCCACACTGACCAGGGTGGTGCAGTAGAGACTAACACCTGCACTGACCAGGGTGGTGCAGTAGAGACTAACACCCGCACTGACCAGGGTGGTGCAGTAGAAACTAACACCCACTCTGACCAGGGTGGTGTAGTAAAGACTAACACCCACTCTGACCAGGGTGGTGCAGTAGAGACTAACACCTGCACTGACCAGGGTGGTGCAGTATAGACTAACACCCACTCTGACCAGGGTGGTGCAGTAGAGACTAACACCCACTCTGACCAGGGTGGTGCAGTAGAGACTAACACCCACTCTGACCAGGGTGGTGCAGTAGAGACTAACACCCACTCTGACCAGGGTGGTGCAGTAGAGACTAACTCCCGTACTGACCAGGGTGGTGCAGTAGAGACTAACACCCGCACTGACCAGGGTGGTGCAGTAGAGACTAACACCAACTTTGACCAGGGTGGTGCAGTAGAGACTAACACCCACTCTGACCAGGGTGGTGCAGTAGAGACTAACACCCGCACTGAAAAGGGTGGTGCAGTAGAGACTTACACCCGCACTGACCAGGGTGGTGCAGTAGAGACTAACACCCACTCTGACCAGGGTGGTGCAGTAGAGACTAACCCCCACTCTGACCAGGGTGGTGCAGTAGAGACTAACACCTGCACTGACCAGGGTGGTGCAGTAGAGACTAACACCTGCACTGACCAGGGTGAGACTAACACCCACTCTGACCAGGGTGGTGCAGTAGAGACTAACACTCGCACTGACCAGGGTGGCGCAGTAGAGACTAACACTCACTCTGACCAGGGTGGTGCAGTAGAGACTAACACCCGCACTGACCAGGGTGGTGCAGTAGAGACTAACACCAACTCTGACCAGGGTGGTGCCGTAGAGACTAACACCCACTCTGACCAGGGTAGTGCAGTAGAGACTAACACCCGTACTGACCAGGGTGGTGCAGTAGAGACTAACACCCGCACTGACCAGGGTGGTGCAGTAGAGACTAACACCCGCACTGACCAGGGTGGTGCAGTAGAGACTAACACCCACTCTGACCAGGGTGATGTAGTAGAGACTAACACCCACTCTGACCAGGGTGGTGCAGTAGAGACTAACACCCGTATTGACCAGGGTGGTGCAGTAGAAACTAACACCCGCACTGACCAGGGTGGTGCAGTAGAGACTAACACCCACTCTGACCAGGGTGGTGCAGTAGAGACTAACACCCGCACTGACCAGGGTGGTGCAGTAGAGACTAACACCCACTCTGACCAGGGTGGTGCAGTAGAGACTAACACCTGCACTGACCAGGGTGGTGCAGTAGAGACTAACACCTGGACTGACCAGGGTGGTGCAGTAGAGACTAACACCCACACTGACCAGGGTGGTGCAGTAGAGACTAACACCCGCACTGACCAGGGTGGTGCAGTAGAAACTAACACCCACTCTGACCAGGGTGGTGCAGTCGAGACTAACACCTGCACTGACCAGGGTGGTGCAGTAGAGACTAACACCTGCGCTGACCAGGGTGGTGCAGTAGAGACTAACACCCACTCTGACCAGGGTGGTGCAGTAGAGACTAACACTCGCACTGACCAGGGTGGTGCAGTAGAGACTAACACTCACTCTGACCAGGGTGGTGCAGTAGAGACTAACACCCGCACTGACCAGGGTGGTGCAGTAGAGACTAACACCAACTCTGACCAGGGTGGTGCAGTAGAGACTAACACCCACTCTGACCAGGGTGGTGCAGTAGAGACTAACACCCGTACTGACCAGGGTGGTGCAGTAGAGACTAACACCCGCACTGACCAGGGTGGTGCAGTAGAGACTAACACCAACTCTGACCAGGGTGGTGCAGTAGAGACTAACACCCACTCTGACCAGGGTGGTGCAGTAGAGACTAACACCCGTACTGACCAGGGTGGTGCAGTAGAGACTAACACCTGCACTGACCAGGGTAGTGCAGTAGAGACTAACACCCACTCTGACCAGGGTGGTGTAGTAGAGACTAACACCCGTATTGACCAGGGTTGTGCAGTACAGACTAACACCTGCACTGACCAGGGTAGTGCAGTAGAGACTAACACCCACTCTGACCAGGGTGGTGCAGTAGAGACTAACACCCGCACTGACCAGGGTGGTGCAGTAGAGACTTACACCCGCACTGACCAGGGTGGTGCAGTAGAGACTAACACCCACTCTGACCAGGGTGGTGCAGTAGAGACTAACACCCACTCTGACCAGGGTGGTGCAGTAGAGACTAACACCTGCACTGACCAGGGTGGTGCAGTAGAGACTAACACCTGCACTGACCAGGGTGAGACTAACACCCACTCTGACCAGGGTGGTGCAGTAGAGACTAACACTCGCACTGACCAGGGTGGCGCAGTAGAGACTAACACTCACTCTGACCAGGGTGGTGCAGTAGAGACTAACACCCGCACTGACCAGGGTGGTGCAGTAGAGACTAACGCCAACTCTGACCAGGGTGGTGCAGTAGAGACTAACACCCACTCTGACCAGGGTGGTGCAGTAGAGACTAACACCCGTACTGACCAGGGTGGTGCAGTAGAGACTAACACCCGCACTGACCAGGGTGGTGCAGTAGAAACTAACACCAACTCTGACCAGGGTGGTGCAGTACAGACTAACACCCACTCTGACCAGGGTGGTGCAGTAGAGACTAACACCCGTACTGACCAGGGTGGTGCAGTAGAGACTAACACCTGCACTGACCAGGGTAGTGCAGTAGAGACTAACACCCACTCTGACCAGGGTGGTGCAGTAGAGACTAACACCCGCACTGACCAGGGTGGTGCAGTAGAGACTAACACCCGCACTGCAGAGGCCTTCATCCAGCAGTTGATCGACCACCGCCTGTGAATGATCTTTCTCTCTAAATCAGTTGAAGCCGCCCGTACATCACGTGACTGGTGCGTGCCCCTCCCATGTCTCTGCCCCGCCCACTTTGAAAACAGCCGCCCGTGCCTCCGACTGCGTGCGGCAGCCACAGCAGCAGCGTCGATGCCCTGACGCATCCTGCCCCCCCCCTCTCCTCGTCTCTCCTGGCCCCAGGCTCCTGCTTCTCCGTTCCTTCTCCATCCTCGTTCTTTCTCTCCCTCTACACTCTCCCGCGAGCGTCATCTGTCTCCGTACGGCGCATGACATCCTTGACTCGACTACCACTTCCCGTGGCGTGTGTGTGCCGCGGGTTAATAGTTGCTCGTCAATATTCTGAGTTTTTGTTTTTATCAATGACAAGGGGTATGTAGCCTGTACAACTCTGGCATTTTAGACGCAGCAGCAATGAGATACTTTATCTTACACACCGCAACCAGCTATCTGCGTAAGAACCTTCATAAACTACACAGCCCAAGTGATACTTGTTGAATGTTCTCAAGAATAAATAATATTATTTGTAGATAGCTGCTGCGTTGGCAGTGTTGTACGAGCACAAATAAAACAACATGCTCACCACACTCATCATTGATACTGCCCCCATTGGAAGAGCAAATGATCGACAACGTTTCAGGCGACTTCCCCGTGCCGTGCCGGTCACGGCGGCGGTAATTCAGTCCCTCCAGAAAAACGCGGAGTTTTTTGGTGATTGTTGCGGGCAAAAATCGTAGATTATGCGGCACGTTTTCTTAAAAAATGCGATGGAATATGCGGGATATTTATGCAATTTTATGCGATTAAATTGCGGGAACTTGCAAAAATTGCGGGAACTTGCAAAAATTGCGGGAACTTGCAAAAACTGCGGTTTGATGAAAAAGAGAAAAAAAAGTGATTCCCCCAACACCCTATTCACTAGGCTACTACTTTAATGTAAAGAGTCATTTCTTATTACTTCCTATGATAAGCAAGCATACTACATCACAGAAAGTGCTGGGAATATTTAAGTTCTCATCTTGTTTTATTTCAGACCTTAACAAACAGATGGCTCAAACTTACAAAACATTGAGTCGAACAAGTTCTGTAGCTTTACAAAATGAATATGCTACAACTTCTGTAAAAATGAATAAATAAAATATTAAAAAATTAAATGTGTGCTTCCTGTTTTACAGAGGTAGCTATACAAAACAGACATCTTCTGTTAAAATAAGTGTTTTCAGTGCACAGTAACGTAAGCAATACAGTAACAGTACAGTCTTACAGTAATGTAAATTTACATACTACTAACAGAAAAGTGCCATCTTACAACTGCTTTGCGCGGTCTTTTGCGCTTATGTTTGTTGGCAAATGAGAAATATTTGCGGGCTTCATCATGATTTCATTGGCATCGCCGGGTTTGCAGCTTTTCAATGATGTCGCGTAATGAGTGACGTTACTTCATAACGTTCCCATGGCAACAGGGGAAATGGCTGCGCTTGTGTGAAGTAAACGCAACATTTTTCAACTTTCTGCTAAGATATATGTGACTTTTTGCAACGAAAATGCGGGGATTATGAAATCATGCAAGCCCGCATATTTTGCGCGCGGAAATCTGCAATTTATGCGGCGAAAGTGCGGCGTATTTGAAAAAACGCGCCCCCCGCATAAATATGCGGACTTTGGCTGATTTTGCGTGAAATCTTGCGATCGCATAATCGCGTTTTTCTGGAGGGACTGGTAATTAGACCATACTTCGCCACGATGGCTGAGTGGAGGTTTAGGAAGTCGGGGAGCATGGGCACGAGAGCATAGAAGCACAGCACAACAATGGACTCTGTTCAAGACGGAGGCTTTCGCGACCAATATCCATAGTAGAGGTGTTTTGGGTTAGATCACGTAAATATATAAATGCGTCGTTAAACCCGCCACCACCCGATACAGCCAACTAGTAAGGGTTGTCACGTGTACAGAACGTGCCAATTCGTCACTAGTACAGCACTAGTGTGTAGTGTATAGTGTAGTGTATAGTGTAGTGTACTAGTACAGCACACCGGTGTGTTGGAGAGCAACAGCTACAACATTTACCATCTGAGCACGGCGTGTCGCCAGTAATCACAAGGAGCTTCATCAGGCGACAGACAGATTTGTTTAGAAAATCCGACTGCTTCGTTCCTTTAATAGAGGGGTAGATGTGATGGCATCGCTTGTGAGCCCTTCTTGAGCGAAGTGGTGGGTGTGTGGGGGGGGGGATCCGTGAACGCGTCTGGCGCTCTGACGCCCAAAGCGTCGCCCCACCCGGAGCCATCGTGGACAGGCCGAGTGCAGAAGTCGCGCAGCCGCCAAAGGCTGAGAGCCACCAAGCGCCTGGCCAGGCAGACACCGCCTGCTTAGCTTTCCTTCCACTCCCCGCTCGTCTTTCATTCCTCTCCCTGCTCATATTTCATTCCTCTCCCTGCTCATCTTTCATTCCTCTCCCTGCTCATCTTTCATTCCTCTCCCTGCTCATCTTTCATTCCTCTCCCTGCTCATCTTTCATTCCTCTCCCTGCTCATCTTTCATTCCTCTCCCTGCTCATCTTTCATTCCTCTCCCTGCTCATCTTTCATTCCTCTCCCTGCTCATCTTTCATTCCTCTCCCCGCTCATCTTTCATTCCTCTCCCCGCTCATCTTTCATTCCTCTCCCTGCTCATCTTTCATTCCTCTGTCGCTCGTCTTTCATTCCTCTCGCTGCTTGCTTGACTACTGAGGACGCTCCCCACACTGCGTCGCTCTCCGCACGCCGAGCGGCGTCTCTCCGTGGTTTTATCTTCAGGACTTCAACTCTAATTAATGCGCCAATCGGGCCCCCTATCACCGCTACCGCGCCGCATTCATTTGCATTATTAATTACCGCGCGCTCTGCTCCTCCGTTATTTAAATATTATTTCTATTATTCGCTTAATTACTTCGCTCGTTCGTCACGTCGCGCGCGTGGGTGCGCGTGCGTTCATTAACTCTGTTTATGAAGCAGAAGCACTTAAGGTGGCATTTGCATTTCATTATCTTTGTGTGTGTGTGTTTTATATATTTATATTTACTATATAAATTGCTTTCACAACACCACCACCACTGCCTGACATGCGGGTAAACAACCATGCCTAAGTGCGTGTGTGTGTATAGAAGTGGGGAGCGGTGGTGCAGCGGTTAGCGCGCTGCGCTATGAACCCGGCGACCCGAGTTCGACTCCCGCTCACGGCCAACAACCAGTGACGATTATTTGAACTGGTCCCGGGCCTCCCCTAGGTCGACTCAGCCTCAAATGAGTACCTGGTGTGGAGTGTAAACATCGCCACGGGGGAGACAAAGGCGGTCGGGCGTGGTGCTGGCCACCCACCCCCTCGTGTGCCGTTCCGGCCTTCATAGGTGCTCGCTAACAGCACTTGCCCCAACAGTCTGTTAAGGCTACACGGGGAATTTTTGTCTTTTATAGAAGGGATGGAATTCTCTAGGACAATTTGGGATCTTGATCCAGAGTGTTTAGAATGTTGGGGGGGGGGGGGGAATCTCTTCTTTGCACACGTGTCTGCCAACTCGGTGCCGTCACCGGGCGCGACTTGTGTGGTACGAGAAGTATGCGGGAAGTCGTCGTGGTGGTCGTTGCTGGCTACAGGTAGGCATGCGTATTGGCGTGTGGGTAAGTAAGCAGGACAAACTGGCGTGCGTGTAGGCAGGCAGGGGGTCTGGCAGGCAGGTAAGTAGGCAGGCAGACTGGTATGTAGGATATGCAGGTGGATAGGTAGGGCGGTCGGCGCTGTACAGTCACGCGTCGTCGTTGTTGTTGTTTCTAGCAATGTTATGTTGGCACGGCTTCTGTTGGACAACAACCGCAAGAATGCGCACCGGGACGCGGCGCCGCGTGCGGTTCGTGAGCGGCGGAGGGATAATGAACCACCAGGAGACTCCGCGTGAAAACTATCGGTCGTGACAAAAGTGTGAAATTAATAACCTGGAAATAACACGAGGTAGCAGCTTCAGAGTTGACAAATTCCTTCAAACAGTTGGATATCCCGCCACCATGACTGGCATTCTAATAAAATAGTAATTTTCCTGGGGCTCGTTTTAATTTGTGAGTTTATTATCATTATTATTTTTAACTCACAATTATGCAAAGCAGGTTTGACTTACCAGATTTTTTTCCCGGAGACGTTTCACAAATGTAGGTCATCGCCGTCACCATCGTGGTGAAGTATGGTCAAACAACCTCCGTGGCTGACTTCATTGAGCAGCGGATTTGGCAGAAGCGCCTCGACGTTATTCATCATGAGCATGGCCACGCTGGATGAAGGACTCACCCAAGCGGTCACCGTCTCTCACGCGGTCTCGCGATGGAACGATCCGTCGAGTTCCTGCAACACGTGGAGCCAATTCCATCGCTCCGTCTCCCCCGGTGGACGTCCTTCTCGGGTCGCGTCGCCCTCCTTTGGCCGCCGCTTCGTGCTGAGTCTCGCCCACCGGGGAAGTCGCCGCTCCCAGCGCCCTTCGCGCGGGGATTCACCTCCGCGCCATTGCTTTGGACGAGGGGGTTGGTGGACCACGTGCAGATACGTAAAAGTCCATAAACCCGCTGCACAGATTTGACCGGGAAGCTGTCAGCACGGCACGCGGGTTCACGAACACGCCTGTGAGCGGCATCCCCGTAACCCGTGTGGACTTGCCGCGATCGCCCGAGGTGTCCTTGCGTACAAAGGCCACAGACCCAGAAGCAATCCCCTTGACGGCGAAGTGGCCTCAACTCTCAGGGCAGGACCCTCCTGGGAAACACGACTGAGACTCGGCGAGGCGGTTTAAAAAAAAAAGGATTTTATTTTTTGCCCTGAACAAGTAAATGGCACCGCTGAGTGATTGACCTCTGCCACCATCGCCCCTCCTTGGTTGGACGCTCGTGGTTGCCACGCGCCGCAAGTGCGCAGGCGGTGCAACTGCACCGGTGGGGCTACGAGTGGGTGTAGTGCTGGCTACCAAACCATCCCACCTCCCGTGTGCCACAGTGCCGGCCTCAATAGGTGCTCGCTAATCAGTCTAGTGAGGCTATACGGGGGATCGTTGTATTTGTTGTGCATACATGCGAGCATATGTGTGTGTTCATGTATGTTCAGAACGTGTGTGTGTGTGATGTGTGTGATGTGGTGTGTGTGATGTGTGTGTGTGTGGTGTGTGTGTGTGGTGTGTGTGTGGTGTGTGTGATGTGTGTGTGTGATGTATGTGTGGTGTGTGTGATGTGTGTGTTGTGTGTGATGTGTGTGTGTGTGGTGTGTGTGTGATGTGTGTGTGTGGTGTGTGTGTGATGTGTGTGTGGTGTGTGTGCGCTACGAACCCAGCGACTCGAGTTCGATCCCCGCTCACAACCAGTGATAGCGATTACCTAAACTGGTCTGGGGCCTCCTCTAGGTCGACTCAGCCTTACATGAGTACCCGGTGCATTGTGCAAACATCACGACTGGGGAGACAAAAGCGGCCGGGCGTTGCGCTGTCCACGCACCACGGCCTTCATAGATGCTGCTCGCTAACAGCACTTGCCCCTAAAGTCTGCTAAGGCTACACGGGAGATCTTTGTCTTGTGTGTGTGTATTCGGAGTGCGTGTACGTAACATGCATAGCTGCTATGTGCGTGCATGCAATGTATCCGCGCATGCACTGGACGTATTTGTGCCTATGCGCGCACACGTGTGCGCGTGTGCGCGTTATCGCGAGACAATGGCACGGATTTAAAAATAACTGCAGTGGAGGAGCTCTCTCTCGCCTGTGCTTCTCATCCCTGCACCACCAACTCGGCACCGCCAAACATCCCCAATGCTTAATGTTTCACCGAGACCTCGAACCACTGCTGCAGAAATTAATTAGACATTTCCAAGGAAACCGCATTTATAATTTCCTCCACGTTTAAGGGGGGGGGGGGGGTGGAAAAAGAAAGAGAATGCAAATGGGGTAAACAAATTAGTGGGTCAATAACGGTGCTCTGGGGCCCAGAAACCGAATGGATATTCGCTAATTAACGCCTCGACGCAATGAACGTTTGAGCGCGATTAATTGCACGACATTTTAGTCGCGGGAAACTTTGGGCAACTGCATTACGATCAAACGTGTTCGTGGCAAATGTCTTAATTCGCCTAATCATGCGTCATTTTGTATCTCTCTCTCCATAAACCAGCCAAATGTACGTGTATATATTATTAATTCATAATACGCTGTCGTGAATGTGTTTCCCGATTTTCATATCAATCCGTGAAAAAATAGAAACGGATCTGAAATTGGGGCCTTACCTAGCTACCAGAAGTTTCAGATTGTATCCGAAGGTGTGACGTCACAGGCAATTGCGTCACAGGTTACGTGACGTCGGCCGCTTGGCGTTTGATGACGTCACTTTCGTAAGCACTGAGACGCGTGAAATTATTACGGAACGTAAACGATACAAAAATAACAAATATATATATATACATGAAATCCGAATTGTTCTTGAAACATCCTAAAAGATGTAATTTGAATCTCTAATAAATACCTGTATGTACACTTAAAAAATATATGTATCATTTATTTATCCAAAACATATTCCTTAAAGCTCAAGCTACATGTCCATACACTGCTGCAGGACATTTTGGCCAGTCTCAAACATTACATATATATACATACCTGTCATGTACATTTATATTTAATAACCAAAAACATATCTACCTGGATAAATCCTCGAGATGGAACATCTCGTTTGCAAGGCTGTCGGGAAGTGCCAAGTGATGCTTGTCAATGTCGTTGTCAAGCGCTCGCTCGCTCGCATGCAATGAAAAGCGTGCCGAAAACCCTCGTCTAAAACTCGTTAACCCCAGGGCCCCAAGCCTCTCCAACGAGCAGCCTTGTACGCGCTGGCCTAAGAGGGTGACGTTTAAAGAGCGATAGAAGAAGGAAAAGAAAAAAACCCGTAATTTAAAAGCCACAAAAAAAATGAATTACTTATTTTTTTCTTTTCCTCCGGGAACTGGAGGGGCGTTCAGCGGAATATCTCCCTCCGCCGCGCCCCGGGGCTCGTGGGTGACAGTAAATCGCCCCGTGGGGTTGACGCCGTGGGGTTGAACTCTTGACCCCCTCCGAGAACATAATCAGCGGAGGTAACTGTGACCGTGACCCTGGCACAATGTTTTATTTTGTCAACATCGCTCACGCGGCTCCGAGGCTCCAGACGGCGCGCGGGAATCGGCGACCGTGGCTATGCCCGTGCATCGTACCCGAGAGCCAAGCCACGTACATAATTGTATACGCAACTGCCATTCACTCACTTTCATTAGGATCTATTTTTTTTGGTACATCTGCATTTTTTTTACACATCTAATTCCACGTCTGTTCGTTTTTCACAGGGGTTCCGTGCATTTCCATGGTGATATGCAAAAGCACCTGACACTCACTCTCCCGTCGATCTGTTAATGGCATTGACAATTTCTATTCATCATCGGCTACTGCAGCAGGGTACAGCTGTGGCTCCGCAGTGGATATCTCGCTGCGTTACGAGCCGAGAGAGACCCGAGGTCGATTTCTCGGCCATCGGTTAACATCGGTGACGAGCGAGCGCTATCAGAACCGGACGCACACTGACCAGCATGGTGAAGTATGGTCAACCCCCCCTCCCCCCATGACCGACGCAGCGTTGGGAAGCAGTTGTTACTCAGAGATGAATTGAGAATCCGTTATTCAGGTTTTTTTTGGGTTAGATCGCGTAAATATATAAATGAGTTGTTAAACCCGCCACCACCTGACACAGCCAATTAGCAAGGTTTGTCACATAAACACAACGTGCCAATTCATTACTAGTACAACACACCGGTGTGTTGATGAGTAAATCCACAACATTTACAATCTGGCTGTAAAAAAATCTGGCTGGCGCCTGATGATGCTAGTTGTAATTACTGGCGAAACGTCGTACTCAGGTTGTAAATATTGTGGCTTGGCTCTCCAGCACACCGGTGTGCTGCTGTACTAGTGACGAATTGGCCACGTTCTGTTTACGTGACAAAACTTACTAATTGGCTGTGTCGGGTGGTGGCGGGTTTAACGACACATTTATATATTTACGCGATCTAACCCCCAAAAAAACCTGTATTATGGATGATATTGGTCGCGAAAGCCTACCACGTGTTAATCTGAATTGAGAATGGCTGGAATGTATTATGAATATCACTGAAGTAACTACGACTCCCTCCCTACCAGTCGGCTGTATTGTGCACGGACAGCCCTTTATCCATCAATCCACTGCAGGACTAGGGCCTCCCCTCACCGTGCAGGCCATGGGCCGTATTTGACCACACGTGACCACTTTTGTGCATTGTTTACACTGGTTTTTAATGGATGCTGTGCTTTTTTAAATGTCCCACTATAATGCCATCGTGTTTGAGGATGTATCTTCATTATAAGTACTATGGGAGATTTAAATCAGTATTTTTTAGAGATACAGCTTGGTATTTCATGATAATCTATATATATTTTTTCATATTGCCATCATGATTTCTCGCTATTTGAATTTTTTTAATGTTATTGTTCATAATCGATGTATTTTACTGTGACTTGTTTCGTTTGTCGGAGAAGCGGCGGTGTTGTTGTTTTTGTTGACGACTTCAAGAGCTTCCTGGCTCACAGCGTACTTCTAATTAAACTGAAACGGATCTGAGCTCAGTGTGGGTAGGTTAAGCCGGGGGCTGTGTAGAGGGAAGTGTAGACAACCAATTGTTGTTCTGGACTTCTATGCTTCCGTGTCTATGGAAGAAAATATAATTAAATGCCAAATATTAACTTTATTAGCAAGGGAACCGGCATTCCCTTCCACACGACCACAGTGCCATGATCACATATCATTAATTCTAGATTTGAAGCTTTCGTGATTGCAATGATTCATATTCTTTGGCTGTGACGGTCCCACCTGAAGACGGAGACTTGTGTTGCCTCCGAAACGTCGTGATTAAATTGAGTTATTTTCATTTATTATTATTATTATTTTCATTTATTATTATTATGTTTTTACCTACGTGATCGCATACCAATTTCGCGAGATCTCGAAAGCTAAGCAGCTTTGGACTTGGACGGGCAACCACCTTGCGTGTGTTGCAGGCTTTGGCTGCTGCTGCTGCTGCGTGGCCAGAGGATGCCAATCCACGTGCGGCTGGAGTGGTGGGGGCCTGGCACACAATTATTAAACGGTGCCCCCTCCTCATGTCCAATTGTCTGTAGCCCCTCTCCGTAGCCTGGCGCCGAGGTCTCTTCGACCCGTGGGCCACGGGGCGGTGTGCCGCTCACACAATCGATAGCTAAGTCACTCTGCGGATTCTAGAATCTATCTGTGCAGAGATGTTTTGTTTAGTGTCCTCCCTCCCCCTGTACATGTGCCCCAAATGTACAGCGACGCCAGACGCCCAAACTAAAAGGCTATTTTTATTTGACCAGTTAAGGCCCGACTGAGCGATGTAGCTCTGTTTTTAAAAAGCGACCTGGCTGCCACAAAAGACAGCTCAACGAAGTGGCTTCTCACGTGGACATTAATAGCAGCCAAATACTATAAACGCACGTTTCTAAATGTGGAGGGGAAAAACTGTAGGACCCGTGGACAGACAGGCAAACTCCAAATATACAGCAGGCATCAGGGCCGGGATCGAACCCACGACCCTCCTGCGTATCCGGTGAGGGAGTTAACATCTCCTAGCCACCTTGATGATGAGAGAGAGACACGCAAACTACAAATATACAGCAGGCGTTAGGGCCGGGATCGAACCCACGACCCTCCTGCGTATCAGGCGAGGGAGTTAACATCTCCGAGCCACCGTGGCGCTCATTGCGGAATGGCCACACCATCTGAATGCGGAGCCCTCCTGGAACAAAGTGTCCAGAGACTCGGTGAGTCTGTCGCGGGTAAACGAAGAGAGGTATTATTACCATTGTATCATTGTTAGCGACACGACTTACATTCACGGGACTGCCATTCAGGTTGGTGCACGACAGAATCTCTCCTCGCCGCACTTGCAGCCTGAGAAGCGAGATGACGAAGAGAATGTTGCGACGCCGTTAGCGACGGTGGGGGGGGGGGGTGCACGATCATTATTACCCAGAGCCCGTGGCTCTAACACAGATAAAGACAAAGATCCCCCGTATAGCCTTCACAGACTCTTTGGGGACAAGTGCCGTTAGCGAGCACCTACGAAGGCCGGCACTGCACGCGAGGGGGTGGGTAGCCAACACCACGCCCGGCCGCCTTTGTCTCCTCAGTGGCGATGTTTACTACACACTGCACCAGGTGCTCATTTGAGGCTGAGATGACCTAGGGGGAGGCCCAGGACCGGTACAAATATTTGCCACTGTTATTGCTGGTGAGTGGGAGTCGAACTCGGGTCGCCGGTTTCGTGGCTCACACACTCATCATCACACTCATCATCACACTCATCATCAACACTCGCGTTCTTAACATATGTAATGAGCGACTTCCACGGCACGTCGTGTAGCGGAGACTCTTCTTTATTCCACGTATGACACGGCACAGGCCAACGTTAACGGCGTCCTCTCCAGGTACACACTTAGATGTTACGTTCTACAAACTACACACACGGTCGATCACACGGCGTGCCGGGGAGGGCGGTGGAGCTCCGCAGGAGATCCGCCACGTGGCCGAACGACGGAGAGAGATGACGGCGAGCAGCGACGCAGTCCGGACCCAAGACTCCCCACACCGACCCCGAGTCCTCCTCCTTATATTCTCCCAGGCGCGGCTAGGCTCCGCCTCCGGCCACGCCCTCTCGTGGAACTTTCTAGCCGGTTCTCGGAGTTTCTCGGTCGGCCCCGCCCTTCACCTTTACCCTCGATACCTTCCCCTTTGGCGATTGGATAATGTTTATAATGGTGCCTGTACCCGTGCTACCCTTTCCCAACCAGTAGAAGTCACTATCTCATTACACATACATTAACACACGCACACACACATGCTTGCTTGTATGCACACCAAAGACAAAGTTCCCCCGTATAGCCTTAACAGACTGTTGGGACAAGTGTTGTTAGCGAGCGGCACCTATGAAGGCCGGCACTGTGGCCATTGCGCCACCGTCTCGGAGGTAACACGCACGCACGCGCACAAAAGGTAACACGCGCACACTTAAAAAGATCTACTTTACACGGCGCCGCTGTGCAGCATGACACGGCGAAGACAGGCGGGATTTCGAAAGCCAAATTAAATGCCGGCGGGGTTAGTCACGGACTTAACCTCGTCTCAGAAATAATTTGCCAAACTGACAAATCAAAAGTCTGGGTGTGTCGGATCTGGGATCCAAAAAGCCGCTTGCGCGCACAGCGCGAGATCCCACCCGCCCGCCCTCGACCGACGTCCGCCTACTTGACCCTCCGCTGGTCACGTGACGGAAAACTGCCGATTCCCAGGGGACCGATTAATTGTCCGCGCAGCTCATCTCATTTCGTCTCCCGCTTACGTTGCTGAATCGTCATCGCTCCGTCTCAGCGGCAGACGTCCTCTCCGACGCGTTTCCATCCCTCCGCCGCCGACCGTCACTACCATAGACTCCGTTGGCCATCGCCCCGTCTTCTGCGGCGTTGTACCGGCTGCACACCTACGTTTAGCACGGTTGGCAACGTTTCGGTGCGAAAGAACTTCAACACGCATACAGCTACGCTACACATTCACGGAATTGGCCAAACGATTGCCCCCTTCTTTCGACTCTCTCGAGTCAACACCCTGTCTCTCTGACTTGCGTGCATTCCGTAATCCGCGTGTTCCTCTTTCCGCCTCTCAGTTTAATTCCAAGTGCGCACATCCTCACCCGCCTTAGACTTTACCACCACCACTGCTGCCACTATTATTATAGTTTGCCAAGCACAAACGCAGCGCGACCACTTTCACCACGCCACAAAGTGTGACGCAGCGGCATAAAGCTGAAAAATTAATCCGCAGAAATTATATTAATCCCATCGCGCTGCAGGCACCAGCGACGACTATCGACAGCTCCACTAAGCCCCCCCCCCTCCGCTCGAGGGGACTTCTCGTGTCGCGAGTCGCTGCAAGGCTCCCAGTTAATCTGCGCTGAATCGCGACCCCACCGTGCGCACGAGCCATGAGGCGCGATACAGATCGCAGCCTTGCACCCTTTAGAGTCTAAGCGTTGTGACTCTCTAGGCGGTGTGACCCACTAAGCAGTGTATGTTGAACTTCTTTGGCACTGCACATAGCCAACCGTGCCAATCGGAGGTGCGACTCTTTGAACGGTGCCTAGAGGTCAGAGGTCAGAGCGCTGAGCCGCCAACTGCCGAGGGCCTTCTGGCTTCGAATCCGGGGTTTGAGTTGCGCAGGCCGTGATTACATCCGGGTTCTCAATCGTGACGAGTTGGTGGGATGGCCTGAGCTTGGCCACCGATGACTGCCCAAGAGAACCCCATCGCGTTGAACTTTGTTTGACACTCAAATCGGCTACATTGCTGCTCTCGGAGAATTAGTATATCTGTTCGACTCTCATGCGACGAACATCACTCTCGTGCGCATAGCAGGTGGGAAAGTGGCGTCTTCTACTGCGTGGACCAGCAGTCACGCGAAAGAGATCTCAGCGGCAGCTCTGTGATATCCCCTTCCGTGGGTCGTTCTGTAGGAGCACGAAGGCTCGCGCTGCCCTGCCACAGATCCAGTCGGAGGATTCGTCTCGTGACGTGGCGCTGAGAATGCTGCCGTTTCGGTGAGATTTGGGGGAAATTTAAAATAAAAAAGTGCACATTTTGACTTAAAACTTTCGTGACTGCAGGAATTCATATTCTTTGGTTCTTTCGTTAAAGTCACGCAGATAGAAAAATAATAATTAAGTGAATAAAAATATCACGACGTTTCGATCGCAACACAAGCAGTCGTCATCAGGCAATGGAGTCAGCCTCTAAAGGCGAACTGTTTATAAGGGTTTGGAGATGGGCGTAGCCCAAGTGTGTCACCAGCACCAGGAGCGTGGGCAGTGCGGCAATGCCAATACAGCAGCAATGCCAATACAGCAGCAATGCCAATGTGTCCCAGCCGACAAGGGCAATGCCACGGTCATCATGGACAAAACCGTGTATAAAAAAATTCAGGAACTAGCAGCAATAATGCCAATGCTGCTGCATTGGCATTGTTGCTGCATTGGCATTGCCGCTGCATTGACATTGCTGCTACATTGGCATTGCCGCACCGCCCATGGTCCTGGTGCTGTTGATACACTTGGGCTACGCCCATCTCCAAACCTTTATAAACAATTTGCCTTTAGAGGCTGACTCCTTTGCCTGATGACGACCGCTTGTGTTGCGATCGAAACGTCGTGATATTTTTATTCACTTTATTTGTATTATTATGTTTTTCTATCTACGTGACTTTACCTGTTTAGAAGCCCAGTGCCTAGCTCCTGCGTCCGCTTTGGGCAGGCCGTGCTTGTTTGTTCCACACAACTCTCTCATTGTTCTCTGCCCCCCCCCCTCTCTCTCTGCCCCCCCCCCCTCTCTATTTAAGGCATCGACACAGAGGCGTTGTTTCTGTATGCCTATGTGTGTCTCTCTCTCTGTCTCTGTGTGTGTCTCTCTCTCTGCTTGTGTGTCTGTCTGTGTGTCTCCGTGTCTGTGTTTTTTCTCTTTCTCAAATTTATCAATCTTTGGAAGAACGTAATCAACCAGGCGGGGTGTTGACTGTTATGTTAGCCGACTCTCTGTGTTGTATTGCAATATATATATTTCAAAGTTTACTATGTTTGTTTTCTCATTCATTCGTACCTGATTACTTTTGCTTGTGTTGCAATCGAAACGTCGTATTCTATTATTTAATTTATTTCTACGTGGCTTTACCGACAGAACCAAATAGTAATATAAAAAAAATAATATTTGAAAAAAAAATGAGCACGCTTTAATGACATGTACTAGTAATGGAAGAACTCCACGACTCCAGGAAGTGGCCCCGAAGCTTGCCATAACGTGGCCAATTACAGCCAACGTCAGTTGACCATGGACAATTAGACGCAAGCCGAAACATAACATATAAAAAAGAATGTTTAAGATTTATATTTGTTATTTTTTATGATAGAACATAGTATTGTCATCAATATGACATAAGTATATGAAGTTTGCAGTCGATACCACATTGGGAAGTGGGTTAAAATTGAGTTACAAGATTTTAGGATACAACGACAACAACAACAACAGACAGAGTGAGTTAAATAAAAGTGTGTCATATAAAAAAGTGCAACGCTTGAGTAAGCGTTGCTATGGGTTGTACGGGGTGATACGACGTCGCTCCATTCCCGCATCATCACCCCAGACACCAGGGGCCAGGCAGCGCGCTGCCCCTCACTGCCGGGCGGCCTCGTGTCTCCGTGGCAGCCCCAGCCGCGTCTCTCGCCGCCCTCCTCCCGTCTCGCTGCTGCACCACAACTCACGGTAGAACAACTTCCCGCAGCAGCAGCGGTGTGACTCACAATAGCAGCAGCAGCCTCCTGCTCCTCGCTACAGCAAGGACCGGGACTGTGGTCGCTGCCGGGCGCCGTTTGCCTGTGGCAGTGAGGCAGTCCACGCCGTTTGGAACGCGGCCACCGCCGGCGTCATCAGCAGTGGCGTTCAATCCGCACCGACTTCTAAGAGACCCGTAGGGGTCCCACATCTTTATTAAAGGCCCCACCTCTTCTTAACGGCGACCTCTCTGTTAAAGGCCGTCACTTTAATAAAGGGCCCGCCTCTTTCTTAGAAGCCACGTCTTTATTAAAGACCCAACTTCTTAAAGGTCCCACCTCTTTCTTGAAGGCCCCACCTCATTCCTAAAAGCCACCTCTTTATTAAATACCCACCTTCCTAAAGGCCCCACCTCGTTCTTAAAGGTCCCACCTCCTTATTAAAGGCTGCCTCTTTAATAAAGCCCCACCTCTATCTTAAACGCCACCTCTTCATTAAAGGCCCACCTTCTTAAAGGCCCCACCTCTTTCTTGAAGACCCCACCTCTTTCTTAAAGGACACACTTTTTTGCGCCTGGCTTTTGGACGACTTCGAGTCGCGGTCGCTCAACATCAGTGACGCTCTGAGCGCGGTACTAACCGAGTCGTTATACGAGTGCTCATGCCCACGGGGTCTGTCCTGGTCTCTGTACCCGGCACACCACATCCACTGTACATCTCGACAGGAAGTATTTGTTGAGAATTAATCCCGGCACCGAACCGGTGGAACACAGGATTTGTACTGCAGGGTGCGCGCTTCGTCTGCTAAAAAGGAGAGTGGGTAATTAAACTGTAATGCGGAAAATGACTCACCTTCAAAGAACATAATTGTCCGTCCAGGAACTGTAGGATGGGCTTATGTGATTATGGTGACAGCCGTATGGAGCATTCACAGAATTAAGCACATTCGCGCAAGCGCGAAAGCGTGGTGAGATGCACGCCTGGAGTTACGTGGAGAGACGGACCGGGGAAGCCATGGATTAGAGAACAACGCCAGGTTCATGACATCATTCCAACCGGGATGAACAGCGAATGGACGCGCGCTGGATACGTCGCGATAAGGGCTGACGGCCGATAGTCCTCGAATAGTGGCGGCCAGTGGCACGCGTCCGACGGAACCTCCGCCCAGGATATGGAGCCGCAGAGATGAACTCGCGCGGAGGAGTTCGATGGAGTCACTCCATCTGTTTCGGACTGTGTGATGAGACGGTGGCGATGTGGGGAGGCCTTCATCCATCGTGGCCGATGATGACACATTGATGATAAGTCGGGAGATTCACTTTTTGTTCTCTGCTCAGTGAAGAATGCGCTCACTCTCCGCCAAAAACGGAGACTCCTTCCCAGCCCTTGCCGTCCACGGATGCGCGACAGGACAGGACATGGCAGTAGTAGATGGGGTTGGTGCGTGGTGGTTGTTGTTGTGGTTGTTGTTGTTGGGAAGTTTTGCAGGCAGGAGGTTCACAGCGGCGCATCGCGATAAGACGATCAAACCGTGCTGCAACGTTGACGCAGATCAATAAAGGAGTTAATTGATAAGTAATTAAGCGAAAGTTGTTCATAAAATAAAAACATGTACGTAAAGAAGGGGATACTTGGAATCTGTAAGTCACGTGACCCCAATCGTGCTCTTGGCACCGTGGCCTGAGATCCTGAAATGTGGCACTCGGCAGCTGTCAGCGCGTGGCATCATTACAACTACTTCTGAACTCACAACTTCAGTGGAGCACCTCCCCCCCCCCACACTAGAGACCCGTGCTTTAATGCCCTTCAAAGGCTGTTGGGTGGATGAAACGGTGCACTGCGCTGTGAACTTTGTCACCTGGGTTTGATTCCCAGCCACGGCTAACATCAGTAGCGAGTGGCATCTGGTAACGGTCCTGGACCTCCCCCCCTCCCACCGTTGCACCAGCGTGGTGAAGTATGGTCAAACAATCCCCAATAAGCAAGAGCAAGGTGGTGATAGCAGCTTCATATGGCGGGGGATTGCCAAAGGAATCTACATCACGTATCATTTTAATTGCACAGTCTCGACTCGGGATTCGAATTCAGGTTCTCCAGCTCAGCGCTCCGAGCCCCCGTGCCAAACCCGCCCCGCCTCTGGATGACAATCGGAGTTAGTCGAGTTTGTGCGAAACTTAAGAGTGCATTCTGAAAGCATCAAACGAATCGTGTTTTATTTACAGCCGCGAAATTAAAAACAAACATATTTGAGTCAAGGCGACGTCATCCTCAAATGAGGTTCCTTGCCCATTAATCATGATCGCAAACAGCTTCAGAATAATATAATAATAATAAATGTATCTTCCAGTGCCGTTCACGAACACACGCACGCGGTAACAACGGTAGGACCCATGGCTTTGTTTATGGGGTGAGTCAAGAACAAAAGACGGGAGAAGAAGAATAATAATAACAATAATAATAAAAAGAGATGGGTTAGAGAACAAGGCAGGTAAATGGCATCATTCCGACTGTTCAGGTACCAGGTGGATTATCGCATCACGAGACCGTGAGAATTACTTTAGCAACGGGACTTGGCGAGGCCGTCATCCGGCAGTGGATCGATCATGGTGGTGATTGTTGTTGATTGCTGGCTTTAGGATGCATTGCAGAGTCGCGTTCGAGTGCGAGGGCTGTAGGAGGATGTGAGGCGGCAGTGTGCACTCTGGAGGAATGTTGTTCGCGTCTATAATCAAAAACAGGAGCAGAGTTTTATTTTTTATTTTCCATGTGGCCTCTGAGCGAAGCTTCTGCGGGCTTGCAGCATTCTGGATAACTTTGAGGCCGCCTTCCTCTCTCCTCGCCACTGAAGCAGAATGTACAGCAGCAGCGTTCCACACATTCCAAAGGCGGAATTTGTCAGCAGTTTATAAAAGCCCTGGCCGGAATTTCCGTTCTTTAGCTCCCAGAGTAGAAGTCAAAGCAGAAAACTGCCGCTCCGTAAATTCGAGCAGAGTGGCTTGGTGGAAAATGTGACCTGCCGGGTGAGACATGGTGATGATAATGATTGTGATTACGTTTGACAACTGTTCTTTACCCAATCTGGCAATATTTAAATGAGACAGGTTTATTGCACGCCTGCGTGTTCCGCAGGAATGTATATACTTTTTTTTATTCTTCATGCGCTCACACCTTGGGGCTGTTCGGCATCATTTTTGGCAGACACTCCAAAGCCCCCACAGTCCACTTCCCACCAGGTCCGAGTCTCACGGTTCAAATGGGGGCCTCTAATCCCCCCCCCTCCCGACCCTGCCCTCCCCTACCAATGATTGAGGTCAGCATCGCAAGCAAACAGCCGCTGTGCGATCCTATTAAGCGATCCTATTAAGCGATCCTAATGACACCACGGGCACGTGCAGGAGCTCCCTTGTTAATCCGCTGCCGGATGGAGGGCCGCCGCATCACAACGGCAGCTGCCGTGATGTCATCTTCCACGTGGAGGTGCACTTCTCGCTGCGAAACTTACTCATTGAAATGTATTCGTAGACACCTCGAGTTGCAAAGTAAATGAAAGAGAAGCAAGCTCGATCCCGTGTTGCATGAGTTCTGTACAGGTCACGGGGCTTATTTGACCATTTGCGAAGGCAAGGAGCATATACATGGATAGTTGTACGGTACAACAGTGGGTTGTTTGTGCCCTGCCCTCTGGTGACCACGTAGCCCCGCAGTCGCGCGATGGTGACCCATCCCAAGCATTGTCCAGGCCGAAACCCCGCTTGGCTTCAGGGATCCGACGAGATCGGGCGATTTGTTGCTTAGGGGTGGCAGCACTTGGAGCACCTTGAAAGTGGTCACCGTAAGTCCACGTCGATATAGAAGTCCATCGAAGAGGTTTCCGAGACTCCGGTCCTCTCGTGCACGCCGCGGCCCACCGGACAACGTTCCCCAATCCCAATCAGTTCCCCAATCCCAATCAGTTCCCCAATCCCAATCAGTTCCCCAATCCCAATCATCTCTTCAAGGTTTGCTGCAGTCGCATTGCCAAGTCTCCCGCGATGCAGTCGGAACCATTTCATACGAAGATATATCCCACATGGCGTGACACAAAGACAAAGACCCCGACCCCATGTTATAGCCTTCACAGACTGTTAGGGGCAAGTGCTGTTCGTCGCGAGTTGCACCGATGAAGGCCGGCACCGCGGCACCCGAGGGGGGTGGATGGCCAAGCAGTCACAAAGATCCCCCGTATAGCCTGAACAGACTGTTGGGGCAAGTGCTGTTAGCGAGCACCTTTGAAGGCCGGAACCGTACACGACGGGGTGGGTGGCCAGCACCACGCCCGACTGCCTTTGTCTTCCCAGTTGCGTTGTTTACGCACCGCACCATTCACTAATTTGAGGCTGAGTCGACCTAGGGGAGGCCCAGGACCCGTTCAGATAATCCTCACTGGTGTTGGCCGTGAGCGGGAATCGAACCCGAGTCGCCGGGGTTCGTAGCGCAGCGTAGCGCTAACCACTACACTGCCGCTTCCCATTGACGTGCGCACACACACACACAAACGTGTACACACACACACGTGCACACACACAAGATCTCCACCTTCATTTGGATCAACACTGCCCGCGCTGTGTGCTGCTAATTCCCGGCATCATTTTGGGGGATGTGGAGCATCCAGTGCCGGATTATAATCCTAGTAGCAAAAGCTACAAATGTAGTATATGTAGTATATGTACTACATATACTACATATGTAGTAGCTACTACATATGTAGTAGTATGTAGTAGTAGCTACTACATATAGTAGTAGCTACTACTACATATAGTAGTAGCTACGGGCCCCGCACTTTCAAGGGCCCCGCGCTAAATGCTTTCAATCTATCAATTCCAGTTCAGTGATTCTGCAATTGCTCTATTACTATAGTACTATACTGCCTTCAATTTTTATGAACGACTGGGTGTTTAAGGTTAGCCATTTGTCGTATTATCTAGCTGTTGGTGAAGTATGGTCACCGTGGTGAAGTATGGTCACCGTGGTGAAGTATGGTCAGAATAATTCTATGAGCGACACCTCGTGGGGAGGCCTGTCGTCCAGCAATGGATGGACAAAGGGTTGTTAATTGCAGTGTAACTTTTTTATTTTCTTTGTTG
Source organism: Lampetra planeri (assembly GCF_965212315.1). Classification (NCBI taxonomy): domain Eukaryota; kingdom Metazoa; phylum Chordata; class Hyperoartia; order Petromyzontiformes; family Petromyzontidae; genus Lampetra; species Lampetra planeri. The sequence goes on from NC_136150.1 coordinate 8,988,533, forward strand.
TTCCTGGGTAGTAAGTATTATTTCCTATTTTCTTATGCCTCAAAAGTACAGACGATGGCTATTATTCCCCACAAACTTTGCTTTTGTGACCAGGACAGTGATATTTTGAATTTAAACTATTTTCTAGAACATTCCAGATAGATTCAGTGCTGAGTAAACTTGGAGTACCTTCTAGAACATTCCATAACTTTCCAGTAATATAAATAGGAGTATAAATACAGGGGCCTTAAGCCCACCAGTTCAGTTTAGTTCCAGCTGCCTAAGTGGATACATATCTGCATTTTTCTGAGATGGCATCAAGAGGCTGCAAGCATCCGGCAAACGCAATTTGCTATGTCTGATGCCAATTTACCGAGATAAAAGCGAAAAAGTACTCTGTGGAAGCATCTGCTAAGATGTGTGAGGCCTACAAGACACCAAGGCGCACTACCACAGGCGGGACTGGCCACAGCGGACCGAGTTCTCTGTGGGGGGGAACAACGTCAAGTGGGAGCTACTGGTGGACCCCCGGAAGGTGCTGATGCCACCACTGCACATCAAATTGGGCCTCATGAAACAATTTGTCAGAGGTATAGATAAGGAGTTGGCAGCCTTCAAGTACCTTCAATATTTCTTCCCTACGCTGTCTGAGGCAAAGGTTAAAGCCGGTGTCTTCGTCGGACCACAGATAAAGAAGATCCTGGAGTGCAATGAATTTCCCAAGAAGCTCACTAGTAAGGAGAAAGCGGCTTGGAATAGCTTTGTCGCAGTGGTTCGTGCCTTCCTGGGCAATCACAAGGTCGAAAACTACGTGGAGCTGGTTGAGACTCTGGTGAAGAACTGCGGCTACAATGGGCTGTAGGATGTCCCTCAAAGTCCATATCCTTGATGCTCATCTTTATAAATTCAAGGAGAACATGGGAGCGTACTCGGAGGAGCAAGGCGAGCGCTTCCACCAGGATATACTGGACTTTGAACGCCGCTGCCAGGGACAGTATAACGAGAACATGATGGGAGACTACATTTGGGGGCTGATTCATGAAAGTGATTTACAGTATAATCGTAAATCTCTAAAAACTACTCACTTCTAAATCTTTTGTAGTAATTTTTGTATTACTTTAGTATAAATACATGTTAATTTTGATTCATGTTTTTTTCTGACTTTATGTGAACAAAAAGACACAAATTCGTCCGTTTTCTCATTGAAAATAGGTACATTTCAAAATATCACTGTCCTGGTCACAAAAGCAAAGTTTGTGGGGAATAATAGCCATTTTCTATACTTTTTAGGCATAAGCAATTACGAAATAACACTTACTACCCAGGAACAAAAAATAGTGTTACATAGTGCAATTATTGTTGTCGTTATGACTACTAATTATGCACTGTACAAAACAGGACTGAAATTAGGAGCTGTGCGTGCACGAGCAAAACAGTCGACGCAGCGACACCGCGTCGGCCTTCAGGCACGTGCGCTGCACGGCTGTTGTTCGGCATGGTGTCCGACGTTTCGCCACACGTGCCGGGAGCGTCGTCAGGAGACTGAATGTTTTCCCTTCATTGCATGCCGGCCGAGTCGCGCTTGAAAAAAAGGCTTCCTTTAGCTCAGCGGGCTTCGCTGGGGAAGTACACTGCTGGTTCTAAAGACACATCGCTGTGGTATTCACAGCGCCAGATTAAAGCAGCGGCTCTTTCTTTACTTGGAGCGATTATGATTCTTCATCTTGTTGCTGTTGTACAAACGCAAAGTTCCTCTGGGAGGGATGTATTGGAGAGTGTACTGGACTTGCAATCCAGAGGCCGCCGACGATTCAACTCCATCTCCCTGCGCCGGCAGATGAGACGATCTCGCGCAGGCGACTTAAAAACCCTGTCCACCCAAGAGGGAGAATGTGTCCTGCAGAGCGAACGTGACCAGCAGGCCCATTGTGGTGGGGTCAAGCGTGGGTACCCCCACCAATTTCCGAGACGTCCGATCAGCGTGGAAGAGTAGGCCAAATACCACTCGAGCGGGGATTCTCTGAAGCCCCCTCGAGTTGAGGCCCCTTCCACTAGTGGAGGCCCTTCTGCCAGCAATGGCGTGAGCGAGCAATTGCAGGGCTGCGCCTTTGTCTCACTCTCCGTGTGGACAATGTAAACCTCAGGAGGGAACAACTCCCCCCGACCCTTCATCCCATCGTCATCATCGTCGCCGTTGTCATTCCAACCTCCTCAGTGCCACCTTCCCGACGACAAATCCACGGATAAATGGCACCACGAAGGGTTACACACAAAAAACACCCAACTCCCATTTATTTATTTATTTACAACAAATATTTCTCTTTCAGGACTTCTTACCCTAGAGGCAATGCAGGCTGTTTGTTCTATGAGAGACACGGGGAGCTGAGAGCACACGCTGACAAAACTCACCCAACAGGTTTCAATGCCTTTAAAAAAAATCTTATTCTTCCAAGTTCTGACAAAGGCCTCCAACGCCTGTGTTGTGCATTGCTCGTTTATATATTTATATACCCCCCCGCACAACACCCCCACCACACCACCCCCACCACACCACCCCCACTGCATTAAACATCTGCAGCGCTTTTGTCCGAAGCGGTTGCGTTTCGCCGTCAAACGCGTGCAGAGAGGGTGGGCGTCGAGAGGATCACGGGGGGATTGCTCTTCGGTGGCGTGGTGGTGGTGGTGACCGCGCTGGACTTTGAGTCTAAGAGGGCGTGCGGGTTCAACTCTATCTCCCGGCGAGGCAGCTGAGGAACAGTGGGGCGCCGTTCTTGAATCCCATCGACAGCGTGCGACCGACCCAGCAGTGGTCAGCGGCGTGGCCACTGCAGCGAGAGTCCAGCGGCAGAGGCCGCGTGCGCCTACTCCCACTTGTCTGGCCTATACTCTTACAGAGGAGGTCAAATGCCCCCCAATCTTTCTCGGGCTCCTGCTAGTGCAGGGAACCTTCCGCTGGCAGTGGCATGGGCAAGACAGTTTCACGGCTGCACCTTTCGCCGCGTTTGAAGGTGTGCACGTTGCCGCGCGACGTTGCAGACGCGGACACATTTGGGCCACTCTGTGCGAGCTTTCAAAATCCGACGTCCCGGGCTTGCCACTTTGTATCCACTTTTGTTTGACTCAGCAGACGGTGCAATTCTGCACTTAGCGCAGTCGTTTATTAAATAAGCGCGCGGCTGGCTCCATTGCACCCTCTCGGCCACAATGTTGCCCCGTGTTTCATTATTTTCTTCACCGCGCGATGTGAAGTAAATACATGCGTCCAGGGCATTCTCAACTTCACCACGCCGGTCGGTGCGGGTTTGTGAAGGGGGCGGGGAGGACATGGATCTGTTCTGACATCACTTGCCACTGATGCGAACCCCGCGCCTCCGATTAGCACGGTTGGTTACGTACGGTGCGAAAGAAGTTCAACATACATTTGTACAACATACAGTACATACATGGCCGGGAGTCGAACTCGGGCGCCTGCGTTAATCGTAGCCGCATGCGAACACTGCACCAGACCAGGCCCATCGTCCAATGTATGCCTGCCGATGTTATGGGTTCCCCATTTTTTTTCTATCCACCATTCACATTTGAACTCACAAATTCATTTAGAATGGCATTCATTCGTTTTGAACGACCAACCCCATTCTCATGCACAGAGGCAGACAGACGTCAGACTTTCCCCCGTTACAAATGTTATGATTATTATTATTATAATCTCAGACATCCACAGGGTTGTTATATGGCAGATCCGCCGAGCAAATCTGGCTGCCACCTCTGAGGTCCGAGAACCAGCAGGCCACACCGTGAGACGAAGACCCTCACGATAATGAGAGGTGAACGACCTGTAACTGAGTGGTGCACTATTACTCAACCGACATAACAACTAAGACAAGACTTCTCACGCCGTGGGAAGGACTCGCGGATTGCCTTGGACAAATGAGCATCGACAAGAGGACCGACTGGCCCTGGGAAAACAAGGAATGGTGGTAACCCCACTTGCAAATATTCATCATGTTCTTCATCTGGGTGCTTTTCCAAATTTATCTTGGTGGTGGTGGTGAACACAGTGGTATATGTTCACCCATCACATGAATCGGTCTCTCAATGGGTTATTTCCGGCTTTTTTTTTTTATTGTAGAGACCGATCGGCCTTCTTTACATCGCAGGATCACGAATAGATGGCGAACCACTTTAGGGAGACCTTCATTCAGCAGTGGATTGAGCATCGCTAATGATGATGACATGCCGTTCATTGCTATGGCCAAGGAATATTAGGTCTGTGTCCATCCGAGAACACTCAAGATGCTTTCACAAAATCCATGAACCCCTACACTAATCGTTACGAAACCTACCGCATGGCTTACCACATACCACTGGGCAGAGCCGTCTCGTTTTGTCTCAAGATAGCAACAACACGCGATCAAATAAATAATTTACATATATTGTTGAAAATTGTACGGCAACAAAAAAAACAATCAGCAGCTCCATTGGCAGATTTGTCTTGCCGGCTCGCTGTCTATCCACCGACCCAAAGCTCCACCTGCACTGTCGCGTCCGCTCTGCCCTCCCCTCTACCCTCACTCAGCACCGGGCCATCACCTCTCCATGTGCCATCCTCTCCCCCCACAGTACGCAATGCCTGCCGGAGGACACCGCACCGCCGTGCCTACCGAGCCCGTCCGTCAACTCATGGTGCCGCCGCAGATCCTCGACCGCGGCGGCACCGGCGGTAGCGCTGCGATTGCCGCAGAGGTTCGCAGTTCAGATCCAGCGGGCCGCCCCGGTTAGCACCGCGGTGTGTGTGCATGTGTGCCGTCTGCTTCGCTCGCAGCGGACGTTAGAGATCGCCCACGACTTCGATCGCAAGACTGGGCCCACGCCGCGTGCCGGCGTCAGGGTTCCAACGTTTTGTCAAATTCTAAAACGACACCGCAAGCCACGTGATTGGGATCGCACCGCACCAGCCGTCGACCCCCTACTTCCCCAGGTCAATCTCGCAAAACGAGAGACTAGGCTGGCTGGTCTCGCGTGTTCTCATCTGCTGAGACAATATATACTCTGTTAGACAATACACACTCAGACAATACAGACTTGGTTAGACAACACAGACTTGGTTAGACAATATACACTCTGTTAGACAATATACACTCTGTTAGACAATACACACTCAAGACAATACAGACTTGGTTAGACAATACAGACTTGGTTAGACAGACAATACACACTCAGACAATACAGACTTGGTTAGACAACACAGACTTGGTTAGACAATATACACTCTGTTAGACAATATACACTCTGTTAGACAATACACACTCAAGACAATACAGACTTGGTTAGACAATATACACTCTGTTAGACAATATACACTCTGTTAGACAATATACACTCTGTTAGACAATATACACTCTGTTAGACAATATACACTCTGTTAGACAATACACACTCAGACAATACAGACTTGGTTAGACAACACAGACTTGGTTAGACAATATACACTCTGTTAGACAATATACACTCTGTTAGACAATACACACTCAAGACAATACAGACTTGGTTAGACAATACAGACTTGGTTCGACAATACACACTCTGTTAGACAATACACACTCAGACAATACAGACTTGGTTAGAGAATACAGACTTGGTTAGACAATACACACTATGTTAGACAATACACACTCTGATAGACAATACAGGCTTGGTTAGACAATACAGACTTGGTTAGACAATACACACTCTGTTAGACAATACAGACTTGGTTAGACAATACAGACTTGGTTAGACAATACACACTTTGTTAGACAATACACACTCTGTTAGAGAATACAGATTTGGTTAGACAATATACACTTGGTTAGACAATACAGACTTGGTTAGACAATACAGACTTTAAACTTATCCCCCGCCTTCCTCATCACGAACCGCACCCCAAACATTGTGTCCTGTAAATCGCGGTCTCTTTGGACGCAATGATAGCTACTAGTTAAACGCTTTACTGGAAGAGTAGGCCAAAATTACCTCTGCGGTGGCCTCTCCAGAACCCCCTCCGACTGCTAGTACAGTGCAACACTTTACGAATACTACATTTGCCGCCGTGATGCTGTAATATCTCAGCACCACTGCGTGCTTTGTGACTGCAGGGGCCACACCGTGCCTGAACTGGTGAAGAGGAACAGCTGTTGGGGAAAACGCGGCTACGAACAACGCCACCGCCACCCCACAAATGCAGCAACTGAGAAAGTCCGCAATAAGCGCAGCGTTCCATTTCTGCGATGGCGCACAGACACCAGGTAAGCCGTAAGCGGAGCTGAACATAAGAGAAGTTTGTTTTGGGGTTAGAACTCGCGAATATATAAATGTGTCGTCAAACCCGCCACCACCCGCCACAGCCAATTAAGTAAGGGTTTGTCACGTAAACAGAACGTGCCAATTCGTTACTGGTACATCACGCCGGTTGTGTTGGAGAGTAAACCCACACCATTTACAATTCGAGTACGACGTTTCGCCAGTAATTACAACGAGCATCAGCAGGCGACAGGCAGATTTTGAGCTGGACAGTTGTAAAGTTAGCGAGTAGCACCCACCACCAGTGCCGATTTCTTTCGCGCAATTCCAAGGACGAACATATTCGTTCGTCGGAGAATTTGATGTGTTTGTTTATTTAATCGCTACGATGATGGTAAAACATAAATGACTGTGTCCGAAAATCATCAAGCGTGCCGATGACTCCGGCTGGCCCTGACCAACGACCCGAGACACGACGAGACGGGCGTTATCAGTCTCAAACGAAGACGCAGACGCAGACTCAGATAATGTTGTGAAGTTCTTAAGATACTGCGGCGGATAAAGGAAGACCAATGAGTGAAAATTGGCTACGTGTAAAAAGATATAGGTGTAAAATGTATTGAGATCACCGATTGGCTGACCGAATAATGTTGGGAGAGATTGCACAATCTCCACACCAACGTTGAGTCAGGGTGGGCTACATTGTGGATTATTAGACGAAGAGAATGACCGTGTGATGAAATCTGCAGACTAAGATTTGACTAAGATTCCACTTGTTGTCCTCTGCTAGACTCGGGCGACAGGCTCAAGTAAAACGCTGACCAAGCCAACCCCGGGGAGTGCACACGAAGGTCAGCAGGCAAAGGGATATAATCGCTGTTTTGATAACGTTCGAGCGAGATATAAACTATCAGCGCACTCGATGTCAAGGCAGGCCCAAACTTTGGACTTGAGGGCGACGTGCCCCGGAGTGGTCTACGGCTTTGCCGATCCACCAGTCCGTGGGCCACAGGAACACATTTGGGTACCACGATAGGGAGGGGGGGGGGAGCAACTATTTTGTGAAATTGTCTCCGTACGTGAAAAACAACCGTGGTTTATGGTGATCACACTCTGCTCAACTAAGGTAATTGAAAACAACAAAAATCTGTTGTATTGGAAATGTAAATATGTTGGTGCAACTCAAGTACTGCATGCCAGGCAGAATCATGTGAAATGTGTTTGGTCTGAGCCGAGCTCTTGGCTTGCGAACCAGAACATTGCCTGCCTGCCCACCCCACCCCGATTCACATGTTTCGGTGACAAGCAGCAAAAGGACATCTGTGCATAGAGAACAGTCATAAAGCACCAAAAGTGGAGAGCAGAGGAAACGTATTTGTAAAGAACCTTTTATCACTTGTGGGAGGTGTCTGTAACCACACCCGGCACGGCTCTGCCGGCGGTGGCTAAATAAAGCTTTCTGGGAGCGCTTCCCGGCCTGGTGGTGGATAAGTGGGGAATCTTTTACATCTTCCCTCCTAACTTAGCTCCAACCCGGGGTGTATTCTCCTGCTATATACATGGGGGGGAGGGGGGTGTTAACCAGGCAGTGCAAAGAATTGGGATTCACTCCGAGTGGGTATTTATTTGAAGGCAGAAAATGTTGGTGGGTAATTACCAAATCGTGCCATCTACTGTGAAGTGGATGTTAAAAGCCCTTTGATATAATTAGTGAAAGCGGTCCTTCGTGGGCTGGTATCGTTCAAGGCAAACTTAAGAGTTTTGACATTCATTTGTACTCCCCCCCCGCCCCGCCCCAGATATTTTGGTGCCGGCTTGGTGACGACTTTGTCCAGCAGAGGATTGACCATGGCTGATAATGTCCCAGAACCAATTCTTCTAAAAAGCCAATGAAAACCTCCATGAGGTCTCACTTTGAAATGATCCAACCACGCACACACAATGTAACATACAACGGAGAACGCGTCAATCCAAAGCGTCTCATTCAAGTCGTGCAACTCCTGCTCAGCCTGGAGTGCCACGAGTGACTTCAAGGGTCAACATTCTTCCACCCATTCTTCACTCGCAAAAAAATACATCAAAAAGGAAACTGCACCCAAACGTCGGTTGCCGTCGCCAATGCGACCGATCCATATATGTTTCTAGTTTGGTTCACGTCAATATCCTTGAGCCGCTGCCACCCGACAGAATCGTCTTATATCTTGGTTAAGGGCTATCATCTTGCTGGGTGGTGCATGGTTAACAGCAATAAACTACTACGTGGCCGAACACACAAAAACCAATATTGATCAAAGTATATTTCAAGCACTATTTTACCATAACCAGCAACACACATTTTGTAGCCACACGCACGTGGACCGCAATGTTGTTGCTTTGTTGACTGTCTGTATATATATGAACCGTGTGTTGTTTTTAATTAAGTGAAACAAAGGTGGGGGATTGCTGGCGTGTGCCGCTGTACCCTTCCCGATGCTGCTGTGCTGGTCGCGTTTAACTCCATGGGCGCTGTTAACTGTAATGAAACACTCTCCTCTCTCCTCTTCTGCCTCGCGAAGAAAATTCCACCCACCAACCAATCCTCCCTTGTTAAAAAAAATAAAAAAAACTTTCCCATCGCACACCACTTCTTCTGTGGCACCACCCAAAGCTTGCTCACCACGCACCACCCCGAATTTAACTTTTAGCAGCGGTGGCAAATCCGTAAGCCTCAAGACTGTTGTTGACTTACGTCGCCACACCGGGCAGACAGAAAAGGAAAAGTCGAGCGTTCGCCAAAGCCGGGATTGTGACTGGCAGCGGCGCATTAAGGGATGGGCTCAGCGGAAGCCCCTTTTCACCAATTCCCAAGTCTTCCTCAAGTTCTATGAACAATCGCAGGCATTGTTCACACACAATCATCCAGGTGGAATTCCTCAATCATACGTTGAAACACGGCAAACGCCCCGCGTAGAATAGCAACATTGTGCCACAACACGAGTGTTTCGCAACGAAAGATGTGCAGGTTTCAACTCAACCACCCCAACATCATCGGTTGCCTTCTCTATGGACCTTGACAATGGCCTCCAGCACAACGGCATCACACGTTTGATTAGGAGCCATCGGAGTCCTAAATGCTGTTTGAGACAGAGCGTTAACACACAGCACGTTGGTATCGTGAAGAGTAATTTCCAAAAGGGATTGGACGAGTGCATCACATCTTTATATAGAACTCAAGTATGACCAGCGCAGAGAATGGCACCGTCCTACAACACTGGTTTTGAAAACAAACGGTGTCAAATAAAACCAAGGTATGAGAAATCGAAGCACACGTTTATTGTTGTACATTGTTACTGCAGACGCGTGCACTCAACACCGGTCCTCTCTCCCTCCCCCCAGCCTTGTTTCACATCACTCAGCTGTAGATAGAACATGTGAATGAGGATGCAATTCTGAAGTGAAAAGTGAACAGCCCTGGCCGACTTCTCGCATATTTGTAGAGCCACAAATCACTCAAAATTGTATTATTGCTGCACCGTTTAAAAAAAAGATAATCTATCAACACATTGAACACCAATAATTACGAATCCTATGCTGATAATATGCAACATTTGTTCAAGGGAAATGTACCCATGGGTTAACTTAATTCGCCTTTAATCAGCAACATTGAAAAGGCCCGATTTGCAATATCTGTATAGGGCTAGCCTCCACTGGTTGCAGACAACTTAAGGGGTGTACATAGAGGGATAATTCATTTGGTCAGGGAAGCAACAGACAGCTCTGCTCTTGACAAGATTGCATATTGACCACCATCTGCTTGAAAGCAGGAAAAGTGAAAGCAGATAGCTTAACAATCTCCCCCTTCTTTGGATGCACCCGCTCTTCGTTGGAGGAAACAATTTTTCTGCCACTGCACGTGGAGGAAACGAGATGGCCGTCAGTGAGCCCCCCCCCCCCCCAGATGCGCCAAACTCCTCTTGCACGATCCCAAAAAACAGTTTACGGCTGAAAGCTTTCGTAAAAAAATGAATCCACAACTTGGAAAAATGTTACTGTAAACAACTAGGGAATTGTTTCATTCAGTTTTCATTACATGGAATACCAACTCTTAAACCATGCCCAGAGCCAACGTTGTGTTTAAAGAGCGCAGCACTGCACATACTAAAAAACACAGCGGCACGATCCTCTTTCTTTCAGATTATATTTTTAATAATTTTTTTAATCTCTCAGCATAAATACAGCGGGTGTGCTTTTCAAATACAGTACACGTTTCATCACACGTCTACATAGTAGAGCTGAAATTGTACAGTTCATAAAAACAATGTTTTTAGCCAGTTCATCCCTCCCCCAGTTCATTCTTAAAAAAAATGTTTCCTGGAAAGATTCCATTAATCTTAATATCATTGTGTGCCTCCAAAAAAAATCTTTCTTTTTTTAACACAATTTTGTATCGATTTCTGCAGTTACATTGTTAAGCTTGTACATCTTTACGATTAGAGTGCAGACTACTAAAGTGATGACAACTGTACTGTACTACGCTGTATTCAATCACTTAGGGCAGGTTTATTTTTCCCCCCAAAGCAATTTTATTTATTAAAATATATAAGCTATGTTAGTTTCAAAATCAACAGGTACAACTGTTCCAGTTAAGCAATATGTAGGTAGCAAGGGTTGGAGTTGTGTACAGTACCTTTTTTTAGTTTAAAAAGTAATTCATTTTCCATTTTAAAAACTAAGTATTTGTCTGTGCACTGCATTCACTCCCCGGGCCATCTTAGCCAAGCTCCAAGTGAGGTAGATGAACATTCAAATGTTCAGTTTGTCTGCAGTCTCTAACAATGAGTATTATTTTCCACACAAGGAATGTCCCAGCATGCCTTCAGCCAGTTCCACGTCCTCAACGAGAACAAAGTCCGCTTGTTTCGAAACAGCGGGTTTTTCACAAAACTGATAACTTCTAAAATGAATCTTGAACAAGAGTGATGTATAATTGTCCTGGGTTACACGTTACAACCCGCGCACTTAAAACATAGTTCGAGGACTGCAAACTTCTTAAACATTCTTTTTTAAAAATATAGTTAGTTTTGACAATTTACAGTCCGTGATGGTTCCTCACTTTGCAATGTCCTCATCCAAAATTAAGGATTAAAAAGAAATAACGCAAGTCAAGCGATGCCCCCCCCCCCCACATCGTGTCATTAAAAGTCACCGTCAAATGTTGATTCACCGTCAGCATTAGTCATCGCCAGTGTTGATTCGCACACTTCCGCTGACGTCAAATTAAAAAGCCAGCCACTGGCTTCCAAGTGGGTCCAGCCAATATTATTGCTATAGAACACACTTAAGACAGTTGGGCGCAGATTCAGATAAAAATGTAAACATTTAAACAAACTGTTCTCTTTTTTTAACATTCCTGGCCTTTTAAGTGAAATGAAACAGACTCGTACAAATCCAAAACACAACAACAAGCATGCTATGGGAGCACCCCAGAACCTTAAAAGCACGTCTCACCCATCTGTAACGTCAAAAATTTCAAAATTCAAAAAGGTGTTTTTTTTTTTTAAACAGATATCTTAAGTCTCTCATGCAAAAGACCTCTGACATTGTTTCCCCCCCCCCCCCCAAGAATGGTAGTAAAGAGAACAGTAAGAAAAACTCAAAATTACTCATTTCCAAATGTATTTCCCCAGCTCTGGCATGTGCTCCAAACAAAAGCAGTTTATGCCAGTTGCTGGGAGTGACATTTTACATTAAGTGCAGCTATGCACCGAATGAGTGCATATCTCAGTATGATACCATGAGGCCACAGCGGAGCAAGTCGACCCAATATTTAAACGAGCTATGGGAAAACGGCACAACTTTGTTTCGAAACCTCAGTTTCAGGAGATTGCATTTCAGGCTATAGCATGAAAAAACACAATTTTTTTTAATCCCTATGTTCAGTGTGACCCGTCATGTCTTCTAAGATTTTTTTTTGTAAATCCCAATTCTAAAACTGCCGCAAAATCTTTCGTAAAGAAAAAAAAATTGGTCCAAAAATGTGTTAGACACATATCTAGAAAATAATATGCAACTATGTATCCATATGATGTGCCGTTTGTCTTAAATTGTATCAACAAAAACTCACGGATCCGTTACATTATAGCCCACAATGCCCTTGGTAGAACCACACCAGTCTCACAAAATAACACCATCGCCTGAAACCAGTTTTAAAAATCCTTGTTCCCATAGCTCCAAGTCAAGGCTTTTAAGGAAGGTGATAAAGTTGTAAAAATCTAGGGCCAAATATGAATGCAGTGTTTAACCGCCCAACACCAACGTAGGTCTGCTGTATGTCAGGTGCAAGAAATAATTTAAACAGTGGGTTCACTGCAAAAGCTGCTGTAAGTCAATTTCCCCAAGCACCACTTCTTAAAGAGTTGGCCCCACCCGAGTGGGAGCAGTGGTTTGAGATTCAGATCTTGCAAGCAACCATTTTTCCAACTCTCCATGACAACCCCCATCCATCACTAGTATTGTAATATGAAAAGAAAAGCAGAATTATCTTGATTGGCAGACATCTGAGCCATGGGCAGGTCTAAGTTTTTCATCTCGTTAGTTAAATGAAACGCTGCAATGCGAAAGTGGTTTCACATATTGAATAAAAATAAAAGCAGCAGTTGGTGCTTTGTTGTTAAGAGTAAAATGATCCAAGCCAAAACGAGCACGAGCTCCTGCCTGCTAACTCCAACAGAATGTTTCATCTTGTGGCTATGCCCATGTTAACAGATATAACTCTGATGCTCACTCACAGGACACTAAAATTGGTATTTTTCCCCCCCACTTTTTCACTCTCATCACCTCACCTGAAAAATCCAAAAGCAATGCCATGCTCAACAGCAAAAAAGAAAATTAAAGAAAAAAGGGGTTAAAACTACAATTGTGCCATCAAAATACTGTTTGCAGTGTTTACATGTTACATTTCATTGTATTGTATATAACATACAAGTCAGTTATACAAAAAAACTTTAATAAAAATAGCTGCATTCAAAGCGTATGTTCAAACAAATATGCTTGAAAAAGGACCTCCTTTTCAATCCTGTCGTATGCCCAACCATCTTAAGTGATTTCAGTCATTTCATTTTAAAGCCAGACATTCAACTGTATCTTCACTCCTCACTTTCAGTACCAGCGCTTTCCACTGTTCATCACATGCTCAGGGTCATGACAGCGGTTCTCATTTTAGAAAGACTTTATTCAGTTCCGATGTCTTAAAAACTCCACATCGCAGCCACCATCATTAGCGATCACCACATCGCCATCGCGACCACAACCACCACCCTTAGTCATCACGTCCACAAATAGTCCTCGCCACCGTCTCTTTAAAAACGCATTGCCGACCGAACGTGTTGACGGAAGGGGGCACTCGGCCGTGTCTCATCTCACTCGGTCACTCTCCGTCATCTGCCAGAGTCCCAGGTTGAGCACCTTGAGGCAGGGCAGCTGCGTGATCCTCTCCAGCCCTCGCTTGGTGATGCGGGTGCATCCGTATAGGTCGATGCCCGTGAGCTGCGTCAGGTGGTCCGCGATGAGCTCCAGGCCCTTGTCGGTGATGCGCGTGCACTGCCCGATGTTGAGCGTGCGCAGGCTGCTCATCTGCCGCACCATCCTGTCCAGCCCGTCGTCGCTGATGTGGCAAGAGCAAAGCGACAGAGACTTGAGGTGGTACAGGCCCTGCGCCACGTTCGCCAGACTCTGGTCGGCCACTTTGTCGCAAAACGACAAGTCGAGACCGCCGAGCCGCAGCGTGCCCGTCGACAGATGCATGATGCCCGCATCGCTGATATTGTCGCACGAGCGCAGGTTCAGCGTCCGGAGGCTCGCCATGTGCGACAGGTGCACCATGCCCGCATCGGAGATGCCGCCGCAGAAGCTCAGGTTCAATGTCTTGAGGTTGGTCAGGCCACGCGCCACACACTTGAGCGCCGCGTCGCTCAGCTTCTGGCAGTCCTGTAGCGTCAGGTGCTCCAGGCCGGTGCAGCCCTCGGCCTCCGTCAGGCCGGCCAGGTGCGCGATGCCCGCGTCCGACACGTGGCGGCAACTGCGCAGGTTGAGGCTCTTGAGGCCGCGCAACCCCCACGCGACCAGGAAGAGGCCACCGTTGGTGACGTTGCTGCAGCCCGCCAAGTCCAGCACCTGCAAGCCTTTGAGGTGCTGCGCGATGCGCTCCAAGCTGCTGTCGGTCACCTGCTTGCAAAGGCTGAGGTTGAGCACACTGAGCGAGGGGGTGTCGTGCATGAAGGCGTGGCCCAGCCCAGCGTCCGTCAGGTTGTAGCAGCCGCTCAAGTTGAGGCTCTCAAGCCGCGGGAGGCCCTGCACCACGTAGCTCAGGCTGCGGCGAAGGCTCAGCACCTGCAGTGCACAGCGAACAAAACAAAGGTTCAGTCTCAGGTGGAAAGAAATGGACATTTAAAAAGATGTGTTGCACAGTTCATAACCGATGATTAAATTACCTAGAATGTGCCCAAATAGTCAGATCCTGGAAAACAAGCAGGTTTGAGCCTGGCTAGTGCATGCATGGGTGACCATGCATTAAAACAAGTTGGTCTAACACTGCTATAGGCTGTAGTCACAATTTTATTTACAAAAAAGCGTCACGTTAACACCATTTCATTTTTATTACATGCAGTTTCTCTCATTTACAAATCTTAACTGGATTCGCACATGCAAAATAAAATGCATGCATTGTGAGCATTATCAGTCGGAATCGGTGTATCATTCATTACAGACCAAGTAAAGACAGGCAGAGCTTCAGTCACTGCCGAATTTTAAAGATTGGAATTAAATAGATGGTGTTATAGTAGATCTCCCACTGGCTTACCAGTCAGCAAGTCTTTGTATTGTAGGGAATTTAAAATGTAAACCTTAACAAAAGGAACCCGGAGGGCATGTTGAAGGTCATCAACGCATCTTTAACATCCACTTGATGGCAGATGTAATACTCGAGCAATATTACTCAAGGATAAAAAGAGTGCTAACGATCAATACAATCCTTTATTCAATACACACGTTTGTGAAATACAGATGTGCTGTGTCACTGACGTTCATGTGCCAGGAAGTCTATTTTGTATGCAGAAACGCCGCATTGTTGTTTGTTATTACTAATCACATCGACAACTGCTCTGTCAAGAGCTCCATGGAATGAGGAAACGCCGTCCTTCTAGAATCCTCCAGCAGCAAAACCTCGCATTGGAGAATGGACCCCGGAAGGTGGCACCAACCACCACACTACTTCTGGAGTCGCTCAAAGTGGGCCTCTTACCCAACACTGGAATGCACCCCCTTCATTCCCACATGGCAATCGTCCAATATACAATACATTATATATTATTTATACTTAAAAGTCTCCAAGCTGGGGGTAGGCCATTTATGCACAAGACCAATCTGTGTGACACTACTGCATCGGTTTTGGCAGTCGTGATGAGATGGCTTTTGACAATGAAGCTCTCCGCACGTGTAGCGAAATGCCGGGCAGCATGCTTTCACAAACACCCAGTGCAACCCGAACAGACAAAACTATAACAATGTACTTTGTGCAGTCGGTGATGACCGGGTTGAAACCATCAACTCACTGTACTCAAGAATGTGGCTTAATCACGGGTCGCTGCCTAGTCGAACCCATGTGCTGCTCCAGTACAACCATTAGCTCCCATAGCCACCCGGCCACTTCCTGTAGGTGATTAACCAATTTGTAAGAGCACAAAATGGCCAACTTTCCAATTTTTACATAAATGTTTCACCCTTACATCATGCATTTCCCTCGGACTCTCGATGGAGACAATGTCCCATCAGCATCCCACCTCGTTACAAGTATTTTTTTTTTATTCGATCTAAAATAGTAATTTATGCCTTTTATATCAGGTGAAAACGTTTATTTTTTTACGAAACCTGGATGAAAATAAAAGATTGCATTGTTAGTGGTGCAAAATAAAACTCACGTTTGTGGGTTAGCACGACCTTCTAAAAAAAATGTACAGCAGGCTAATATTTCTGAAGGCGGTCAGGAACCTTTCAGCAAGATTATAAGCACAATTGTCCAAAACATTAAACTATTGTACATTTTCATGTTACAGGGCCGTGCTCATGATGAACATGGAGTTAAAAATGGTTTCGTGCAAGATAACCATTGTTGCATGGCGAAAGTTACCAGATCAAAGCTGTAACAACAGCGGGAACATCACAAATGATGAATGTTCAGTATGCGTAATGGTCAAATTGGGCAACATTTAGATGCCAACGCTGGAACAAAATCTTACAAATGAATAAAACATGTAAAAAGGTCTACTTCACAGAAGGAAAAACAGAAATCACCATACGGTGCAGTAAGTACAGTAGCAAAAAGACAATGATACAGAATAAAATTATAAATACCATGTTGGGATTCGAACCTTCGACCTCGCCATCTGGAGAGGAACGCAATGACCGCCTGGCACCACCATGCATTCCCATGTGAAAGTAAACTCTGGCTCCCCTCCACCCACTCCGAACATTTACTTTGTGAAGGGAAAACTGGGGACCTCGACAACGCACTGGACCCGTCTCTTGAGGAGGGCAGTCTGGGGCCACCTACACCATTCGTGCCCTGAACCTAGGACCTCTGCACCATTCCCTGGGAACCATTCCTTTGTGGAATGTAACCTGAGTGCTCTCTCTGACCTTTCCCTTGTACGGGAACCCCCAGTAACCTTTCTTGTGTGAAGGGAAACGCGAGGACTTCCATGTCCTCCTCCAGTGTTTACGTGTGCATGCAGGAGTGCAGTCGCGTTGTATGTACACGTTACATGGAAACACAGGCAGATGTATACTTGATGGTGCACGTGGGAGTCCATGTACTATGTACATATACACAATATGCATTCGAATAGTGCACGTGCAATTATACAGTATGTGCATGTCAGTTTATGTCCCGTATATACATCGTGAACCTATATTAGTGAACAGTAAATGGATACACGAAAGTAAATTCGTATGCAATGTATTATGGTTAAATTATAAAGATCATTCAAATTGAACATACAAATCTAAATATTAAATTGAATACAACAAATTCAATCCGAAACTCATCCCGAGTGCAATCAATTACTTAGTGTGAGAGTATGTGTGTGGAGAATATGTTAGTGTACTTAAGTGGATGCAGCATGGACGTATACAACATGTATGAGTGTATACAGTATGTGTTTGTTCATGTGGAGGCTGTCGTCCTACAAGGGCAGAGGAGCTACACTTCAGAACGAGTGAAGAGCCGTGCGGCTAAAACAGACATTTGGCACAGTAGGGGGCACAGGTGGTGGCATCGGCCACTCATCCGTCAGTCAACCCATGGCACCTGGGTTTGTCCCGTGACCTCCTGCCAGTGGGCGTTTGACACTTCGTGGCCGTAAAGTGCACATAGCCTGGCACAAATGTCATGGTGACGTCACCGCCACTTGGTGGCGAATGGCTGTTGCTGTCGTGTATGGTATATTATTGTTAACATATTTGGCAAAGGGGGCCTTGGCTCGGTGGCAGTTTGAGCAGGTCACCAGGTGTTAAGCTTGCAGGTGCAAATCCTTGTTGGGGGTAGATTCCACATGAGATTCATTCGGGGTCAATAAAACCAAGTACCACTTTATGGAGAACTCGGCAAGAACTCGTCCCTGTCATAAGAATGAGGAATTTTCACCGCTGGCAAATAGTGTAAAATGGGAGAAAGGGGTCACACTTCAATGTTCATTTGTACAGAAAAATCACGAACTTTCACATTTATATGCAGTATGCGGGTCGTACATGCGAGTTTTATATTCCATGCGAGGATATACATGAATGTGCGTATGCGTACATATACATGTTAAGATGTAGTGAACAAAATGTGTACAGAAGACGAGGGGAGTTGTGACTTCAAATGCAGCAAATTTACACTTACAACAGGCACGATGCAGCCACCTCTGGCTGAAGGTCTCCCCATAATCAAAAGCAATCCCTCAGTCTTGCTATTCTATAAATCTAACTTCCCCCCCCCCGCACAGGAGCCCAATCTTGCCACTCCTCCGTAGCCAATGCTGGACATGTTCCCTCTCCTTGGGCCGTCATTCCGTCACCCGGTCTAATCCAGTCTAGCAACCATGCACCCTACCCACGACCAATTATTTCGGGTGCAAATTTGACGTCTTAAATTTGCATGTACAGTATTATTTAATTCATGTCTTTGTCATCTTACCTCGGCGTATTTCCCAGCAGAGCTGTAACTAGTGAATATAAAAGTAGTCTATCAATTGGTTTAATAAGACAATTGAATATAGTTTACATAAAAATGCAACAATTACCCCACAAGGCTGAGACTATCTGCAGCACAACCCATGTAAGAATAGCCCCATACTAAAACAGACTGTAGTTCAATTACTGACAATAAACCAATTCGAACGTTACTAATCATTAAATCAGAATAACTTTTAACGATACACTAACATTCCACGATTACAATGAATACACATTGAAAACAGCCCCTTTATTAAATCTACTGCTGGATGAAGGCCTCCCCATTCTGTCATCATACTTCACACCACTGGTGTGGCTTTGTGAAGTCTGGATCCGGTTAGACGTCAATGGCAGCTGATTGTGCCGTGGCCAAGAATTGAACTCGGTTCGCTGGGTTCAAAGCACAGTGCATTAAACACTGCGTCACGGCTCCACACTAAATATAACACGACAAATGGAGAATGTCCCTTAGAAAAAAAACTATAAGACTAACACTTAAAGTATAATCGTCCTATACCAGTAAATACCCATAGCAAAGTCTAATTTGGGCAAGGATTGAGGACAGTCACCGCATCAACATGCGAGGCCGGATGTCTGGGCCTCGCCATATTATCATGGCTGCCGATTAATAGAGTCCTAAAATGAGATGTACATAGAATAATATTCATCAAAGTCCTTCCGATGGACAAAACCATTGCAGCACCAATTCCCAGCATGCATAATCTACTGCCTCTCCCATTGTACGTGTCAGAAACCACGTTTCCGATCTACATTCCAAACCAGGCATATGCATTGATTGCAAACCTTCATCGCTTTCAGGCACACTACAAGTAAAAGACCGAAACATCCCCAAATAGTAACCCTAACCAAGCAACATGGCACTATACAGTACCGTAATGCGTAGTGGATGGATTAAAGGAGACCCATTTACTGAATGTTTACACAATTTAATTGCGTCGTGATGTTTTTCTCACGCGTGGAGACAAAACCGACTAATAACTAGAAGCCCATTAGTCTCTTAGTACACCTACCGGAAACTGTTCACCAAGACCAGAGAACTAAATAAATGTACAACGGAGGCAAGGCAATTGGGATTTAGAAAAAAAAGGTTTTCTACAAATGACAATAAAGATCCTAGAAAAATACGGAAATCAAACACCATTATGCCAGGCTATATGAGAATGCGAAAATAAACTGGAAATTATGCATTTGTCCAAGATCCCGCGAATCAAGGCGTTACATTTAAAGGCAATAATACAACTATTTACTGTATATAACGCAGAGCACCTATGCGCCGATTGAAAAACGTAACAGAATACTAAAATCAGAGGGGGTCAAACTTCTCATCAAGGCTCAGAGCAAGCAACATTTTGTAAAAGATATTCTCCAAAGATAGTGCTGGAGAAAATAAATGCATCAATATTAGGGACGCATTAAATTGCCCCGACCACGAATCTTTATAAAACTACAAGAGTGGAAACTCTTGAAAACGATGCCACATTTAACATCAAAAGCTACAAAAAAAAGAGTTGGGCTAAAAGATAAAATGAACAAAACCGAAAGTCTGGTACCGTATAATAAGTTTGTCGAGCAAGAAGGACATTTGTTGGGACCTCGACAGAACCCGATGGAATTACTCTGTACCACTTAATTGTCGAGGGCGGACGGCGATAGAGGTTTGAGTACTTTCGGGAAAACTGAATAATGGGGGAAAAAAGCACAGCATATGCAAGGTGCCTGCATGGATGAAGTTGAATTAATACCCAGCACCTCTGCGCAATGCACACAGTGTAAGAAACTAGTTAAGACGCCACACGCTTCACAAAATCTCGCGTATAGAACGAAAATTCTAAACACGAATAGTATTGCGAGTATACAGACGTGATTGTAGAAGTCCGGTTGACCAAGTATGCAGCGCAGGAACATGTGTGCATATGCAAGTGTATACGTAGAGTTTGTGTGCAGGAAAAGCGAATGATGTGTGTGTAGCAAGCGTGTGCTCGCGACTCAATTATGTGACACGTGTCAATGTGTAGACATGGACGAGGTTGTGTTTAGTTCACAGTACGCGTGTACAGTGTAAAGTACATGGTTGCATGCATAGTTCACAGAGCAAGTGCCGGTACAGTCGAGTACAGTAGTGTACAGTGCGCGAGTGTAAACTCGCAACACAAATTGAAGCTGCATGTGTGTACAGTACGCGTGTACAGTACGCCTGTATGTACTGTACATGCACACATTACCATAGTAGACGATGCCATACCGCACTCACAGATGTACTCGCACACCCTCACAAGACACTAAACCACATAACACACCACACCATAGGCGAACACAAAAATAACACACCACGTGTACAAATGACCGCACACACCATCGCCACACAAAGCAACCACTCGCCACACCAGACACAGAAGACACACAGGCAACTACTAACAGTCACACACACACACATCACCAAACTATCCACGTTGTACACGCGCGCGGGCAGCAGGTACACAAGCGAGCGGTGCTGCTCCACACAGAAGGGGCCCATCTCTCCCACCCCTCTTCCCATCGCGTGTGTGTGCGTACACGCGTGTGTGTGCGTGAGTGTGTGTGTGTACGCGTGAGTGCGTGTACACGTGAGTGTGTGTGTGCACGTGAGTGTGTGTGTGCACGTGTGTACACGTGAGTGAGTGTGTACACGCGCTACAGCGTCAGAGAGATCGAGAACGACGGGAAGAGGGGGGGAGAAGACGGCCACAGCGGCGATGAACCATTGGGGTGGTGTTGGGGGTGGTGTGTGTGGGTGGTGTCCGAGACCTGCACTCGTGCGATGCCGCGTGTCTGCAGCGAGGGGAAGAGTGACGGGTTGGCGCGCCGCAGGTGCAGCTTCGCCTCCACGCCGCGCCACACGGAGCGGTGGTAGGCGGCGTCGCGCCAGGCCGAGCAGGTCTGGGCGGCGCGGCCCTTGTCGCGCACGTCCAGGTAGCTGAAGATGAGCGCCAGGATCTCGGGGAAGAGGCACGACACGTGCGTCTCCATGGCCGGGTGCGGAGCGCCTCCTCCTCGTCGTCGTGTCACACACACACCCACCTCTACGCCACTCGGTCTCTCCTCTCTGCACCCCCTTCCTCCTCCACACTACTACTGTTACCCCGACTGTTACCTCTACTGTTACCCCTCCTCCACACTACTACTGTTACCACGACTGTTACCCCGACTGTTACAGGGTCACCGGTGAAGACCGCTGCGGGTGGTCGTGTTACTGATGATGCTGCTGGCGGCGGCGTTTGTGGCTTTTGGTGTTGGTGACGATTCTCTTGGTTAGTAGTGGTGGTTGTTGGTGGTGGTTGTTGGTGGTGCCGCTATGATCTTTGTTGGTGGCGATCGATAGTGTTGGGGGTTGTGCTACGATCAGTGTGACTATTATTGGTATTCGTGTCGATGTTGGCGTAGTGATCCGTTGCTGCTACGAGTGGTGGTGGTGGCGATGTCCGTGGCTACTGCTGCTGGCTGGTGGTGGTAGCGCTATGGCTGCTGTCGCTGCTCGTGTTACAGTTGCGAGTCGCGTAGCTTCTCCTGCAGACGTTGTAGTGGCGGTGTTGCAGGTGGTGGTGTTGTTGCTGATTGGTGGCGTTGTGCGGCTCCTACTCTTGACGGCCGTCTGCTGCCGAACGCAACAACAAGACTTGGATCCCAGTCACGAGCCGCGCGTCGTCTTCACCGTCTTTGGGTGCCCTCTCTCCTCTCTCTCTCCTTCTGTCTCTCTTTCTTTCTTAATTGCCTTGTCGCGATAAGTACCGCACCGGTCGCGAATCTTACTTTAACCCCCCACCCCCGTTCCACGTTCTTGTGTTAAATCAATTAAATTATTCTCTTCTTGATGGCTTGCGAGGAGGAGGGGGTCGGTCGATCGCGAGGCGAAACATTTTCTTCCAATTTTTTTTACGCCGATTTGAATAAAAAAACCCGCTCCGCACCGCGAACATCAACGAGAAAACAACTTAAGCAAAAAACAATAAAGACTGTGAAACATTTATAAAATAAAAGTTTGTTTAAACGCCGCCTCTGAAGCCGCTGCGCACCGCCCCGCGCGGCCAGACACCGCGGAGTCTCGCGCAGGCGGAAACGAAACCCCTCCCCCCCGCAGCCCCGCCCCTACTTCACTCTGACCACGCCCCCCCACGGGCCCCGCCTTTTATCCTCCGCTGCCCCGCCCCTCACTCCCCCCCAACATCTCCCAGCTTGGTCACAGCCCCCCCGCCAACCCTCTCGAGTGAAACCCCCCTCCCCCCACAGCCACATTCTCGCCGCCCCATTGGCTAACGCGCGGACCACGTGGGTTTCCTCTCCCCACTCGTGTGGGGGGGTTTTTGGCGGGGACGGGAAATCGTGGGAGCACGCGGATGGATGACGGATGACGTCGCTTCCGGTGGTGAGGGGTGGGGGCGGCACAGAGTGTGGGTTTGTGGGGGGGGGTAAAACTTCAGCCGCTGCCGAGTTACAACCCCCCCTCCCCCAATCAGCCCCGCCCCTATCCTCCCCCTTACC
Organism: Lampetra planeri; assembly: GCF_965212315.1. Taxonomy (NCBI): domain Eukaryota; kingdom Metazoa; phylum Chordata; class Hyperoartia; order Petromyzontiformes; family Petromyzontidae; genus Lampetra; species Lampetra planeri. Next base: position 9,011,576 of record NC_136150.1, read on the forward strand.
CTCGCCCGCCCCTCCCCCACACGGCGGTGGTCGCGAGCGCGGCGTGTGGGGGCGCGCGCGCGCTGTGATGACGTCTGCCCCGCCCGGCGTCGGCGCGAGGGAAGAGGCGGTGTGGAGTGGCGGCGCACGTGGCGGGTGGAGGCACGAGCCGCGCGCGGTCGCACGGACGCCCTGGAATGGATTTTCACGAAGTGTTTTTAAGAGCAAACAATTTGTGCTCTTTATCTTAATTAGAAGCTTTCGTGGTTCTTTCGGTAAAGTCACGTAGAAATAACAAATTGTGATCTATTATTTCTTTTATTTTTTCTTTACCGAAGAGTAATTTGTGTGCTTTTTAGGGTTTTTTTGCAACGCGTAGGCTCTCGCGACCAAATATTGTTCACTAAAATAAAAGTGGGGTTAGATCGCGTAAGTATAAATGTGTCGTAACCCTCCACCCAAGTAAGGTTTGTGACGCAACCAGAAGGTGGCAATTCGTTAAGAGTACATGACATCGGTGTGTTGATGAGTAAATCCACTTTGTAAACGTGGATTGGCTCTCCAACACACCGGTGTGCTGTCCTAGTACACTACACTATACACTACACTATACACTACACTATACACTACACTATACAAACTAGTGCTGTACTCGTACACTACACTATACACTACACGCTAGTGCTGTACTAGTACACTACACTATACACTACACTGTACACTACTCTACACTATACACTAGTGCTGTACTAGTACACTACACACTACTCTACACTATACACTACACTATACACTACACACTAGTGCTGTACTAGTACACTATACACTACACTATACACTACACACTAGTGCTGTACTAGTACACTACACTATACACTAGTGCTGTACTAGTACACTACACTATACACTACTCTACACTAGTGCTGTACTAGTACACTACACTACTATACACTACACTATACACTACACACTAGTGCTGTACTAGTACACTACACTACTATACACTACACTATAAACTACTCTACACTATACACTACGCACTAGTGCTGTACTAGTACACTACACTATACACTACTATACACTACACACTAGTGCTGTACTAGTACACTAAACTATACACTACTATACACTGCACTATACACTACACTGTACTCTACACTATACACTACATTATACACTATACACTACTCTACACTATACACTAGTGCTGTACTAGTACACTAAACTATACACTACTATACACTGCACTATACACTACATTGTACATTACTCTACACTATACACTACACACTAGTGCTGCACTAGTAACGAATTGCCACGTTCTGTTTACGTGACAAACCGTGCTAGTTGGCTGTGCCGGGTGGTGGCGGGTTTGACGACACATTCATGTGTACGCGATCTAACGCCCCAATAAACCCTTTCACATTCTACTCGTTGGTAATTGTCGTCGTGGTGACAGCGAAGCGGCAGCCTGCGTGCACGATCTGCGTCGTCTTCGTTAGGCACGCGTTTAGATTATTATTATCATCCTATCGTAAGTCACAGGATTGCCGTCTTTTGCTATTCCCAGTTTACATTTGTACCGATATAGAACCTCTTTTCTCCGACTTGTGGTTGAATGGAATTTGCGTACCAGCTGCATTGAAGCCGCAGTGCACAACAACACGTCCAGTATTTGTGTGTGTGTGTAACGCCAGGACGCAGGTTGACGTGGGACGTCACGTAAACTTTACAAACCTTGTAAAACTCGGCGTTATTAATGCCATTGTTTGAGGCGGGGGGGGGGGCACATACATCGCTTTGTACGGAACTGTTACGGTTACGTGGCCTTTGGGTCACAAACTTTAGGGCATATTTAAATTCATAACAATACGTAGCTGCAGTGCATGTTCAGAGCAACGTAGATTCAATCACGCCGTGTGTGCCCTCTTGCCAGACAATCTTGGAATCTGTTTAACCCTAGAATCTCGAAAACCATTGCCTTTCAAATGGGTGCATACATTCATCTATTTAACAAAGGCGGTGCTAATTGTAATGACGATAAGGGACTTTTATTTTTGAGCTCAGAGTGGTGGTGGTGGCGGCGGCATTGCCGCTACTTTTATTTCTCTACAACAACAACAACCTCCTCTTTGCAGTTCAACGTTTCTGCTAATCCGGTGCCACGTTTTGCTTTTCTGTCCACCCCCATCCCATCCCCTTCCCATCCCACCCCCTTCCCTTCTCATCCCATCCCCTTCCCACCCCCTTCCCATCCCATTCTCTTCCCATCCCATCCCCTTCTCATCCCACCCCCTTCCCACCCCCTTCCCATCCCATCCCCCTTCCCATCCCCTTCCCATCCCCTTCCCATTCTCTTTTCATCCCCATCCCCTTCCCATCCCATCCCCCTTCCCATCCCCTTCCCATCCCCTTCCCATCCCATTCCCTTCTCATCCCCTTCCCATCCCATTCCCATCCCACCCCCCTTCCCATCCCCTTCCCATCCCATCCCCCTTCCCATCCCCTTCCCATCCCATCCCCTTCCCATCCCATCCCCCTTCCCATCCCATTCCCTTCCCATCCCCTTCCCATCCCATCCCCTTCCCATCCCATCCCCTTCCCATCCCATTCCCTTCTCATCCCCTTCCCATCCCATTCCCATCCCACCCCCCTTCCCACCCCCTTCCCTTCCCATCCCCCTTCCCATCCCATTCCCTTCTCATCCCCCATCCCATCCCCCTTCCCTTCCCACCCCCTTCCCCCTCCCGCACCACAAACGCCGCCACGGTTTTTAAAAAACAACTTCGTGGATCCGTTGGTGACGCCATTTCCTGACTCTGCGTGGAGGAGTTTCTTACAAAAAAAACTCAAAAATCTCCCAGCCGCTGCGACGGCGGCGGCCGTCTCCGCCTCTTCTCGTCCCTTTTTTAAACCGCAACCATCGCGATTGTTATAAAGCCCCACACAGAGAATCGTCAGCCCCTCCTCCCAGAGCCAGCCTCGTCGTTGGAGGCTTACATTTACAATTTGTGTAATAGTGCGGGAAGTGACTGGCGTCTGAGATCGCCGCGTTTGCCCCATGTGCACATTGCGGTCATGTAGCGAAGCGTTCCGCTATGTTCGGCACTTCTATTCCTTGCGAATGCGGTGGCAAATGTGTGTGCAGGATCTCCAGGTGCCCGATGTAGCTGTCGACGCAGCGCCTCTCGGCAAAGTGGACCTCGGTTCGATTCCCTGGCTCGGGACGTCTCTCTGGGGGGTTCGTTCTCTCCCTCCGGAGTTTGTCCTCCCCCCGATGTTCAGAATCATCCGGCTTCTCCGGCTTTCCTCGCATAGCTTTAAACAAAAACCACCACAACAACATGCATTACCTATCATCATCCTCTCTGCCGTTATAGGTCCAGAAAGCGTTTCGAGTTGCTTTGTTGAAGGGCCAGCACTGACCCACACTGACACAGTAAAATATAGTGCAGTGCATTCACATGATCCTATTTGAGACAAAAGTGTAACCATTAATAAATACATTGAATGTGTTTGGACATTACCATTATTTTACCTTTTTTATGGACTGCTTTATATTTTGTCTTTTCAGAGAGTGATTAAGCAATTAAGCCTTTCTGGGAAGTGAAACGTTCAACTGTGCCAGGCAACTAATGGGTAGCCAACACACACAGTACATCATGTTACTGCTCCACTGCTTGAGTAGAACGTGCAGATTTACATGTTTACTGTTAGAACAAAGCTAACATAGTACGTATTGTTCTTATCTGTACTTAAAGTGTGGTCTCATGTAATATTTTTTGCAATTGTCCGAATGTTTAGAATGTCGAATTCAATTCACACCTTCAATGTTTAACATTTTTGAGAAAATAAACTTATGAACTAAAAAAAACATTAATTGAAACTGGCTAAACAGCATCCCAACGCTGGAACATGCCCTGCGAAATAACTCAATTGGCATGACGGGTGGGGGGGGTGGTTAACGTTGCCCGCCTCTGCAAAGGGTTTGGCAAGTTCCTCCTGACAAAGAGGATTGAGACTCGGGAAGACTTTCCCGGATAAACAACGAGAACACCTCGGGGAATGAAGGGGCCGTCTTACATCTGCAAAATATAAAGCAGGACTCGTTGCTGTCTGCCTCCACAAACAGAATAAATGTTTCGTCCATCAGCCTTTTTTTAATGCTTTGTCAACCAATATCAAGCAGCATTTGTTTAAGCAAGCACACTGCACTGGACTGGAGTTTAAACACTGCGGCTCGTACAAGTCGAGCCAGCCTTCTACAATGAAGTCCTGCTGGATTGCCAGATGTTATTGTCATCAGCATTCCATATAAACTATGACAGCGAATGCTGTACTGCGCACACACCATCTGCAGTTCACTTTGGAAAACCACATTGCAGCTCTGGTCATCCTCGTACCAGACATGAAATCCTGACGATTTAAATGCATTTCAGTACCAATGGAGACACTGCACCCTCACTGCCATCTCACGCCACTCACAATGTAGTTTCACCCCCTCACTCACGTCTGTTGATTAAAGTCGTCATCGGTCTTGCTCAGTCCACTTCCGAGTGAAGGTTTCCCCCAGCCACCGAATCTCGCAAGCCTCCAATGCAGCAATCCACACGAGTGGATTTCACTCGCTCCATCTCCTCGGAGGCCCTCTCTGCTCGCTGCTTGGCTGTCACTCGACATACAGTACTTGATCATTTGCCATTTCCCCTTCGAGCAAAGTGTCCTGCCAGAGACACATTTTCCTTAAACCATTTAAAATAACTACAAAAAATGCAAATCTCAATGCGTTTTAAAGATATAATGTTTATCAGACACGGGTGTCCAATGATATGCATTTATATTTTATTCATATTGTTGGTTATAGAGTATTTCTCCTTTTCATCTTCAGATATTTTTTTAGTGTAGGATGTGAGTTATTGACGCCCGTTGACAATCTCACAAATTAAGGTATGTCACAGGATCTATAACGTCAATTTAATCACAAGCTATAGTCAATCCACTGCTCACGATCCTGCAATGTAACAATCCACCCAGCTCCTTCAAACTCCATCTCCACAGTAGACAACCTGGCAGATGTGTTCCAGTGTTCCATGCCTTGACTGCCACTTTCGTTCGTATTCTTCACTCGCCGTCATTCCTTTAAGCGATGTGCCTGTCCTGTCCAAACCCACTTGCAGTTTTATTTTTAACAATTTGAATTGTCGTTAACTTCGCGAATGTTCTCTAATCCACGTGTTCCTCTTTCTCTCTCAATGTGATCACGCGAGCCCACATCTCCGCACTTCACAGTCTACTTTTCAGTTTACGTTCAATTTTATTTCATTAATGTCCGCGTTTCTGATCCGTTCGTCATTTGAGGGCAATACGCACCGTTTATTAGGAGACAATAATATCCCGTGGACTGTGAACACCACCAGCTGAGCAGCTGAATCCAATGAAGCCCACACACCGGTCGGGTGTTGGCAAGTGCTCTAAGTGCCGCACGGTGTTCGGCAGCTCTCGTCCATTGAGAGCCGTAGATTCATCGCAACACAAACGTAAAAGAGACATGCTGTCAGTTTCACAATTAATGCCTCTCTCCCACCCACCCACCTACCCCCTCACCTCCTCTGATCTCAGTCGACTTTTTTTCGTCCTGGTGTGGGCCTGCCTGTTTAATGATTGCTAGATGCACAATTGGTGTCGCGCCTGCATGAATCGCTGCCTCCTTTGTGTGACCGGACACTTCAAATGAGCCTTCCATGCGGCCGCGACAATACTGCCACCCACGTGCCCGATGGCATCCATTCGCGCACTCCACCCACTTCCCGCCGCCACCCAATGGGAATGATCTCATTCCGTTGGCTGTCCCGTGGAATTATGAGCGCGCCTGGATGGCGTTCGCCAGTTCTCACGACTGCTCAATTGGAACAGGGCCAAGTCAAACAACTGGATTCCTCTTCAAGGTATATTTTGCGGGAGAGGTGGCGCAATGGTTCGCTTGTTGGGCTATGAACCCGAGTTCATTTCTTGGCCACGGGTAAAATCAGTGGCGAGGGACTCCCGTTAGTGACGAGCCGTGTTCCCAGAGGGTCGTCAGCAGCAGTGATCCCACCTTGCTACCACAGAAGCCATCGGCTGTCTCACCTCAACGTAGAACTGCAGTTCACCCGTTGCTTTTAAATGGCAATACGCAAAAGAAGGTGAATTGGTGAGTTGTATCTTAACGGGTCCTGGGACCCTCCCCTCCACCCCCTCCACCCAACCCCCAGTGAGCAGCTTGGCGAAACGTGAAACATTAGAGGAGGTTTTACCCTTTCTGCCAATAAAACAGATCTTAAGATGTTCAAACACCAAATAGATTCCTTTTGCAAGAAATCAAAGTCTGCATTAACCACATGTACTTGTGGCAAACATGGAAACTAAATATGCTCTGATAATATACGCATCGTCAGTTTCAAAGAGAATGCATATTTGTTTGAACATCTTAACATCTGTTTTATTTCCAGGAAAGGAAACCATATTCCTATCTTTCATACTTTTATACTGGCAAAAAATGTCCCATGATACGGTCAAACAATTCACACGATTGACATGGTTTGCGGGGATACCTTCATCCAGCAGTGGATTTACTAATGGCTGTAAAAAAATAAAACTTTTACAGTTCTTTTAAAGCTGGTTTCAATTTGGGGACTCGTAGCTGGGTGTACAGCATCCACAAGTACAGCAGCTATGATGTGAATCCAACTCTGGTTGATGGTCTCCCCAACACATTTGAAAAATAACTTAACTTATTGGGAAAAGAAGCAAAGAACGATCAGGCTTTTTATATTCCAGTGCAGAAAGAAAAGTGTGAACTCAATGGGCTCTTAACTCAAAAGGTTGACTCTTCAGTCAAGCAACTGTTTAACAAATCGCACAGATTTCTAACCCATTGTGTGCTGATCCAAGGCAGTCTGCTTCGAGTTAGCCGACAAGTTTGGTGCACATTAAGGGCCGTGTTCAAAACAGATTATCCACAAAAACGTGACCACCCGCGGTCCCCTCCGACTCCACATTTCCATGTTTCACCCCTGGCTGCATCCCAAACAAGCGTGTCTCAATAATTGTACTCGCAAGCCTCTCCGCCACGCACGCTGCTGAACACAACTCCCCACCAGCGACACAATCACTGCAAAGCCGATTTTCGAAAAAGGATGCAAAACGTGCCCCGCACTGCACAACCACATCACATCAATGACTCCCCCTCTCTCTCTTGACTTGGGATCCAATTTTCAGCATTTATCGTGCGATCATACTTCACCACGCTGGTCAGTGTGCTATCGGTGAATGGGTTTGTGGGGAACAGCCACCAGTTTAGATTTGACTCGCTGCTATGGCAGCCGCTCCATCAGCAGCTTGCAGAGAGTGCCCGTCACTGGGGCCACCCACCCACGTCCATGGCCTGTAGCTGACCACTCTTAGCTGTTGCTGGGAATCGAACTCGGATCAACGGGTTCGTTGGGCTACCGCTCCCACGCAGACCATTCCAAGCAACGTGTACATTTTATACAGCGAGTGTTTGAGGGGGATGGTCCGTCGACGCTTTATCTGGTTAGTAACAGCTTCACTGGGTCTCGTTTGTCCTTCCCCCGCATCTCCGATTAGCACGGTTGGCTACTCACGGTGCGAAAGATGTTAAACATCGTACAATTTTTTCTCAGGAGGGTTCCGCGTTGGGTGGTTGTTTGCCCAAATCGCATTTTAATGAGCGTTTTTTTATATTGGAGGAAATCAGAGTATCCGCAGAAAACCCGATGCATGCAAGAATATAACACTCAAATTTCCACACACACCGGTGGTTAGCAATTCAACTCGCTGCACCCCCATCTCATAACCACCTCCCAGCCCTTAGCGTTCACGAAATTCACAATTTCTGTGTGATCTACCAACCCTTGCATCCACATTCCTCGACCATGCCAAGCTTCGAGATGGGCTTGATGAATCACACGGAGTTGGAGCCTGCTTTCGATTTTCATAGCATCGTCGTCATCATCATCGGTTATGGTCTATCCACTGCTGAATGAAGGCCTCCTCAAGCCATAGCCATCTCTTCACAGTCTCGCGATGCAACCATCCATCGAGCTCCTGCTCGCGAGCTGATTGCGTCCCCTCGATCTTGACGGTAGAGCAAATGTTGGCCATTATTCTCCTGTTCCTCGTCTTCACCACTGGCCATCGTCCGTGCCCTGCCCAAGCCCACTTCCATGAACAATCAATATGATGTAACTTGTGAATGGCCCCTAGTCCATGCCTTCATAAACTCCGTCTCCGCGCTGGGGAAGGAGGGACATTCACCTGCAGGGCAATGCAGCGGTGTCTGAACGAAACAGGGCAACGAGTAGGTAAGTGGGACCCACAACTTAAAAGGGAGGGGGATCTTTGCCCATCACATTTGGTAATTCACCGGGCATGCATTCAAGCAAGCCTGAGTTGATGAGACCCTGTGCGTAGAAAGCGGTCCAGAGTTTGCTTCTTTTTAATGCAATGCTGCTGAAATTATGCACTCCAATAAGGCTGTGGGATTCATGGGTTGTGGAAAGATACTTTTTTTTACGTAGAGAGACAAACACGTAAAGAAGACGTATTGTCTGCTTATCTATTTAAGTAGGTTTTTGGAATTGTAGCATCATTTTCTCATCGGTATGGGGGTTCTCCGTCCACTCTGGTTTCCTGCCACACAACTAGCCAACATGTGGTGTGAAGAAGGGTTATTGCCCGAAACGTTGCCTTATATGTTTTTTATTTGTGTTGTTGAAGAATGTTTCGCATTTTGCTTTTGTTGTTTGTGCTTTGTGCACAACTGCCAACGCAGCAGCATTACCAAATAATTCAATCGCCTCTGTGCTCTGTCGAGCCAGGAGTATAAATGGATCCACCACGGTTAGTCGATCGTGAGGTGGCATTTGGTGGGGTAAAGTGTGGATACTTCCACTTCTTCCAAGGTGTCTGGCAAAATTTGGAAGAGGAGACCAAATACCATCTAGAAGGGGGTTCTCTTCCTCCAGTAGAGGCCCTTCCATCAGCAGTTGCGTGAGATAACAATACAAGGGCTGCTCCTTTATTTTGTTGAATACTCTGTCTTGAATATTCTGTCTTGAATAGTATGTCTTGAATAGTCTGTCTTGAATAGTCTGTCTTGAATAGTCTGTCTTGAATACTCTGTCTTGAATAGTATGTCTTGAATACTCTGTCTTGAATATTCTGTCTTGAATAGTATGTCTTGAATACTCTGTCTTGAATAGTCTGTCTTGAATAGTCTGTCTTGAATACTCTGTCTTGAATACTATGTCTTGAATACTCTGTCTTGAATAGTCTGTCTTGAATACTCTGTCTTGAATACTATGTCTTGAATACTCTGTCTTGAATACTCTGTCTTGAATACTATGTCTTGAATACTCTGTCTTGAATAGTCTGTCTTGAATACTCTGTCTTGAATACTATGTCTTGAATACTCTGTCTTGAATACTCTGTCTTGAATAGTATGTCTTGAATACTCTGTCTTGAATAGTCTGTCTTGAATATTCTGTCTTGAATACTCTGTCTTGAATACTCTGTAATACTCTGTCTTGAGCCGGTATCACGTCCCTATGCTGTGCTGTTCCCTGGCCCAAGTCTCCCATTAAAAAGACAGAGAGAGGCTTCGTCTCAATGGGCTCACACGTGGTTTTAAACGAGGGTCCTTCCATCTGTCTAAAGCCCAATTGTCTTGTCATTAAGAGTGATTAAACGCCACGCTATACACGTGCCACTGTCTATATGAACACGTTACGTCTGCGCCGCCTATCGGTGAATCTTACGAAATGCTGTGATGACGGTCCGCGTGCGGTTTCCCCCAGACCGTTGTCAATCCACTGCTGGATGGAGCAGTGCCGGATTATCCTCGTAGCACAAGTAGCTACATTTGCTACGGGCCCCGCACTTTCAAAGGCACCGCGCTAAATGCTTTCAAGCTATCAATTCCGGTTCAGTGATTCTGCACTTGCTCTATTACTATAGTACTATACTGCCTTCAACTTTTATGAACGACTGGGTGTTTAAGGTTAGCAATTTGTATTATCTGCCTGTATAGCAAATGAAAAAAACACAATTACTTTACTGTGCAAGTTAAAAATGTATGTGTTTTAATATTTATGTTCTTTTTTAATTTAGGGCCCCTTAATAACATATGCTACAGGTCCCGCACTAGCTTAATCCAGCACTGGGATGGAGCCGCCCCCACTCCCCCCTGCCGACACACGCCGTGTGGATCACGTGGGTTTGTTTGACCCATGCTTGGTTCACTTTCGTCAGTGCGGCTTGGTGAAGTGTGGAGGAGCTCGGGGCAGGTAAGGGGTGGGCGCAAGAGCGGCTCGCACGTGTCTCTCGCCACTGATGTGAGCCGGGCCTCCGTAGCGGTAGGGCGCGAACCACCCACTCGCACGAACCTTCACCGTTCAATATGATGATAATAATGACATTGACGAAGCGCTGGACAGGACACAGCAGCAGCAGACACTCAGCATAAACATAATATTGTAAATACATTTTAAATATAATTTACTAAATGTACTAAACATTGAATAAGCGTATGCGCATTTTTAAAATGTTCACTGACTCAGAGATCCATCTGATACCTCGTGGAAGAGCGTTCCATAGCCTGGGGGCTACACGGGAAAAAAATCTCGGTCACCCACAGACCGAAACCTCGACTTGGGAATAGAGAAAGAAGATCTGCATCCACAGATCTTATGGCCCTTGAGGGGACATTATGGGTGCAGCACGCCAATGATGTTGGCTTACACGAGCACTGTTTATGTGAGCCACGAATGTGAGACGAACAACGCCGCTGCACTGTCACCCCCTGGATCATTGTGCCCAGCGGAGACGCATTTGGGCAATCCACGTCAGCCAGGATCTATCCACCGCTGAATGAAGGCGCACTACAAGTCGCCGACATCACGGTCCTCTTCGACGTCAGCCATCCGTTGCACGACCACCGTCTCCGCGGTGGTAGAACCACTCTCTCGGCTCGCGCTGTCCGATTTTTTTCGTCTCGTACCGCCGATCATCAACCGACCAGTCAACCTCAGATGTCTTCTGGCCAATCATCACACTCATTTGGCTTCAGTCGGTGTGGTATCTCCTCCCAACGTGCTGCGTATTCTCGAAGGTCACGCCGCTAGAGGCCACTGTGAGAGAGACCCTTGTCGGTGGCATTTCCCGCACTCTTCCACGATGGCCAGACGTCTTGGACGGGGGTAGGCGGACCCACGCTCTACCCCACCACACGACTTAACCGTGGTCAGCCCAATTATACAGCTGGGTGGACCGGTGGCACGTGGGGATTAAAGGGATGTTGCCAATCGGTTCAACTGCCGCGCCAGGAGATCATATCGAGCTGGCGACCTCTGGATTGCAAGGCCAGTGTGCTGCTAACAATTACACACAGGCACGTACACGGAACACCACATAGCCACATATACAGGCATACAACAAAGGTCCCCCGTATAGCCTTAACAAACTGTTGGGGAAAGTGCTGTTAGCGGGCACTTATGAGGGCCTGCACGGCACACGAGGGGGTAGGTGACCAGTACCTCGCACTGCCGACTTTGTCTCCCAAGTGGCGATGTTTACGCACCGCACTACGTACTAATTTGGTGCTGAGCCGACCTAGGGGAGGCCCGGGACCGGTCTAGATAACCTCCCCGGGTGTTGGCCGTGAGCGGGAATCGAACTCGGGTCACCGGGCTCGTAGTGCGGCTCGCTAACCGCGACACTGCCACCCTCCAGGGGGACTCACAGACACGGGCACGGTGGTGGTGGCGGTGGGCACACCGGCAGAACAGTGCGACAAGATCCATTGTTGTCCTGTACATCTACGTCTCCCTCGCGTATGGTTCCCACGCGAGGTGTTTTCGGATAATTAATGAGCTTTGTGCATGCATGTGGTGGAAGGAAACCGGAGCACCGAGGAGAAACTCCACGCGCGCGAGGGGGCAACACTCTATTCCGTACAAATGAAACAGGTGGGATCCACATTTTTTTTCTGTACCGCATTCCCTTGGCCAGCCAGGGTATAGCAGCAGCAGCTGCAGCAGCAGCTGCAGCAGCAGCAGCTGCAGCAGCAGCAGCTGCAGCAGCTGCAGCAGCAGCTCGACCCCCACGGGGAGTGGTGCGATCCACCAACCCTCGCCGCTGCCCCCACGGCGCTGGGCTACTGCAGGCAGCCACGTGCAGCAGCAGCAGCCACGTGCAGCAGCAGCAGCCACGTGCAGCAGCAGCGTAGCCACCAACGCCTCCCACCACACTCCGTCACACTTTAGTGGCTGTGTCTGATGAAGAAAACAAAAACCCCATCGGCCTCGCCAAGGGAGTCACCGCAGGTTAAATTAGCCACGGTGTCAAACGCAGCACGTGGCTCAATAGGCACACGGAGTTGGCCAATTGTCGTGAGCCCCAAATCATTATTGGCTTTAAAAAAAAAACGTGCGCGTCAAAGCATCGCTGCGCTTTCGCATTTCCTCCACAAGAGGGCATCGGTTGCCCTTGCCTCTGACACGCGCGACGTGCAAGAGGCAAAGGGGCAGCCCTGCAATGGCTCGCTCACACCACTGCCGGCGGTCGGTGCCTCCACACGAAACGCGGTGGTGGTGGTGGGGTAGGGTTGAGCTCTAGAAAGCACCTCTAGAGGGTAATTGGCCTACTCTTTTACGCTGGCCAGACGTATACGAAGAGGTGAGAGAACTCACACTTTTACACGACCGCACGCGATCGACTTGGGTGGACACATTGGTGGACAGAAGCGCCGGGACATTGAATCGAACCGGCGTTCGTCGAGCTCCTGCGCATGAGCTGATCTGGTGTCATCCCATCTGCGTGGGGGCTGTACATCAGTCGGGCGTGCTCCCTCCTTCGACTGCCATTCCGTTGGTCAGTCTCGACCATTGGCCATGGTCCCACTTGTGTTTCTTGCCACGGTCATCGTCGGGATGTTTGGTCATTCGTGAGCGGGTTGCACGTGGCAGGAAAACAGATCGAGTGCCCGGGGTGGGGGGGGGGCTACTACGCATTCTATGGGAGGGGAAACACACTCACAGTTCCACACAGATAGATTCGAGAATCCATTGCCGCACGACCATCTTTGGGCAGGGCCGGGACTCGGCGAGTCTCCGGGATACGTCGGTAGTCCATCCAAGTTCAAACCAAGCTCACATGCCTGCTGAGCTTCAGAAATCTCACAGGATCGGGCGCGTTCAGGGTGACCCCCATAACAAAACATTTATGATTTAGTTAATTCGTCTTCACTATGCTCTACGCTCTAATTTAATGAGCTGTACTATCACTCGCAGTTCAAAGCCAAGATGAATATTACATACACGTATATTTGTATTAGGGTATTTATTTTTCCTTGAAATCATACAATTTGTTATTGTTGCGTAGCAATGAGCTCTCGCGGAGTGCGGGGGGAGCGGTGGCGCAACGGTTAGCGCATTGCACTCTGAACCTGGCCCTCTGCTATTGATCCCCTGCCACGCCTCTCATTAGCAGCACGTGATGCATGAACAGGCCCCCGTGTCTCCTCTCGCCCTTTCACCAGCCCACACTGACCAACGCGGTGAAGTATGGTCGAAACAATCGTCATGACCGATAGGGTGAATTGACGTATGACTTTAAATTAGTCGCCGATTAAGATTAAATCTTCACTGTGCATTTAAACAAATTTGCATTTGCTCTGTACGCATTGCTAAACAACATTGAACCCGTATCGCACACGGCTTCCCCACGGCCGTGCTGTTCACCAATAATTCACCACGCATAGATGTTCCAGCTCAGTGCAGAATAACAACATGGATGTTGCATGCATGTGTCTAACTTCTTTCACACCGTACATAGCCGACGGTGCTTATCGGAGGTGCTGCACTCCCTGCGTATAATCGCTCGCTGTGTGTCTACAGACGGGGCGTGATCATCACCCGGTGCGGCAAACCCGGACAGTGTTCCCCCCACCCGGCACACCATGTCAAGTCTACCTCTCGCTACGGCTGTGGCTGGCCCACGTATCACCTACCACTCTAGTGGCCCCGGACGAAAATTATCGGTGAGAAAGTGAAGGCATTGTAGGTTGTGAACAGGAATGTGCAGCTGCAGTTGGTGAGAGGAGGTTGTAATGTGCCGGGTGGAGGACGCCAGGTTACCGGGACGGACAGTGGAGTGGCACCCAGAGGTCGACTTACAGGCAGACGGTGGTGGTGGCGGTGGTGGTGGTGCTGGTGATGATGATGATGATGAGACAGGAAGAACAGACCTCGGAGATCGGGTGTCGACGTTGCAAAAGCGATGGGATCTAGCAGACGGAAGGAAGCGATGGCGAGGTGCAGTGGTATTCACGGCGCTGGCAGTAATGCCTTCTTGACATTGACTTTGAGCTTGAAGGCTTGGCAGATAATGCGTAGGAGCGTCATAGGTGTGGTCAGTGTTCAGTCGAGGCTGACCCGCGGGTCAAACGAACCGAGTTATGCCGGGTCCATCGCTTGTCCCTTGTTTGTCCTTGGGCCAGTGGGTGTTAAAATTCCACGTTACTACGGCGGGAACCATTCAATCCGCGAGACATTTCCTGCAGCCAAGTTGGTCCACCCCCACGGGGAATAGAATTCACTCGTCTTCGGCTGTGTGAAGATTCGATTGACTGTCAAATTTGCACTGGGCGACTGTGATAGGCAAGGAGCGGTGACGCAGCGATTGGCACGTCGCGCTGTAGACGCCCCGTGCAGTACATATACAGTATATATATATAGACTGTATGTCAAACTCATCCTTGAAACCTCCTTCACCGAACCCACACTAACCAGTGTGGTGCCGCCTGGTCAAACAAAGCGCTCGGGACGTAGGCACGGTTCGCGGGTGAAGTCACCTGCAACAAACACACAGCCACTCGTCACCCGTCTCTGCGCGATCCACCAACCCGGGCACCCCGCCCCCACCCCCACCCCTTGCAAGGCGCGCTCCGTAGCCCGCGGACACCGCACACCGCTGATGACTCGCATGTGATGCTCATAGACCCGCTGTGCAATTACGCGGTGTACGTACGACACGAAAAAGTTGCCTTAAAAAATTAAATAAACTTCTGAGCCTTGGCGACCCAACCAATAGCGTGCCGCCCGTGGGACTACTTATAACCGCGCTACTGGACAGCCATGAGCACACGCGCGTGTTATCCAGGCCACGGGTCACTCACTCATTCACTTATCTCTCTCTCTCTTCTCTCGCTCCCTTCATGCACGCTCTCTCTTTTCTCTCCACCAGCCGTCATCTCTCTCGCTCACTCCCTGGACAGAGAGAGAGAGAGGGAGTGTGATGAGTTTGTGACGCCAATCAGCATTTTTTAAAAAGAAGTTCGTTTGGAAGTAGGAGTCGAGGCACGAGACGATTCGGGAATACGACCACTTCGTCTACTACGCAGCGAGCATTGTTTAGGGTTCTTACGCTGCTCATATTTAACGAGATGCGTCTGTGCGTTGTTTGTTTGTGAAGGCTCTTGTACAGTTTAGAGTGGTTCGCGTGTAAGTCTGTGACTCCAGCCTGAACGCAGTGGGACATTATTACAGTGGCAACGTTGTTGCAAAAGTCGTTTGTAGGTAATGCGTGTTCTTGTAGTGCGCCGTAATGTGAAATGTGGTGTTTAGTATGGTGCGGGAAGAGTAACTGCATGTGTGCGTTTTCATAATTAGCTGGCAACTGCCGTTGAGCAAGATTTACTTATTATTTTTCGTGTGCGTTAAAAGCATATCGTTATGTTATTTAAACTCTAAGGTTTATGTATGTTTATGCAAGGAGTACTTATTCTATCATCTCGCCGTAATCTCGTTGTTCAACTTAGTTAATCCCTTCGTACTTATACATTTTCCTCTGTGTTATATTTCATCATCACCACCGTCCTCATTATTAAACTTACCATTTCAACCATCGCATCTTTTAACAAACATTACAATTCACCCTTCTACCCTTCAAAACAATAGTTCTTCCACCACTTTCGCCACTCATCCGTGCACCGGCTCACACCGCTCGTGCAATTGCATTCACCCTTTACCAGAGTGCCCTGACCGGAGCGATCACTACAACCGCTACTCACTCACCACCACCACCGGGTTGGCTACCCATGCCTTCGCTTCTCCGCACAGCGCTGGCATTCAAGATGAGTCGGCCTCCGAGTGGGCCCCATCTGAGACTCGCCTGTTGGGGACTTGTGCTCGTTCAACTGTGGACAGTCGGGGCGACTTCGTGGTGGTAAGGACTTGCTCCCCCCCCCCCACCTCCTTCATCACTGCTCCACGCGTCTCTGTGCGTACACTGCCGCGGGTCTCGAGGTTCGCTCAGCCTTACGCGACTGGCTGGCCCGCCGGGTATCAGCATCAGCAGGGCCGGGCGAGCGTGGTGCTGGCCACACCACCCCCTGGTGCGGCATGGCCACGGCATTCATATCAGATGGGTGCCGCTCGCTGACACCGCACGCCCCCAATAGTCTGCGTATAAACAGAACGTTGGTCTCGATACGTCTCCTTCGTGTGTATTCTCTCTCCGAATGAAAACGAAACGAATCAAGTTGTCTTCCTACACAACCCATCGGCCCCACGGCCGTCTCTGGGAGTGCGTCATGTCAGCAGCATCGATTCAGAGTCGCTACGAGCATGCGAATTTGTCCGCGCGCCGTGCGGTTCAATGTGATTGTGTCTCCTGGTTAGTATCGGACGACGGTTTTCTTTTCCTGCACACGGCATTCGGTGTTATGTGTGCGATCCCATAACCGCGTTGCGCCCCTGTGTCGTGTAAGCTTGTGTCCGTATCTGTGTGTGTGCACGTGTTAGTTTCGTGTCTATATATGTCTATATATGTCTATATGTGTGTATATATGTGTGTCTACATGCGTGTCTACATGTGTGTCTATATGTATGTCTATATGTGCCGATGTGAATGCGTGTCCGCTGCGTCTGCTCGGGTTTGTGCACGTGTCCTGTCCTGTATTATGGGCTGGTGTCTTCACGTGTCTTGTGTCTGATACGTGTCTGTGTGGTGACGATGTCTTCGTGGCTTTGTGTCTGCATGTCACTGTGGGCTTGTGTCTGCGTCTACGCGAATGCGTGGTTGTGTCGACGTGGGCTTGTGTGCTTGTGTCTTTCTGCGTTTAATCTGGGGGGCGGTGGGGCAGTGATAGTACACTACGCTACGAGTCCGGCCACATGAGTTCGATTCACGGCCAGTGGCGAATATCTGACCGGTCATGGGCCTCTCTGAAGTCAGCTCAGCCTTAAATGAGTACCCGGTGCGGTGTGTAAACATCACCACTGGGGAGACAAAGGCGGCCAGGCGTGGTGTTGGCCACCCACCCCCTCGTGTGCCGTGCCGACCTGCATAGGTGCTCGCTAACAGCACTTGGCCCAAACGTCTGTTAACGTCATACGGGTGATCTTTGCATTGGCCTTGTTTATATTTGTATCTGCGCGTGTGTGACGTGGGTTGAACAGTGGTGCAGTCGTTAGCGCTCTCCGCTACCAATCCCGGCCAGCCGAGTTCGCGTCCCGGTCGCGGCTAACATCAGTGGCGCGTGGTATCCGCACCATTCCTGGGTTCTTTTTCGCCAACCCCCAATGATCGGCGCGGTGATGCGATTGACAAGAGGCGGTTAATAAATGGGTTATTACCATGAGGTCTACGAAGACAATGATCCCCTGGATAGCCTTAACAGACTGTAGGGGCAAGTGCTGTTAGCGAGTAGCACCTATGAAGGCCGGCACGGCACACGAGGGGGTGGGTCGCCAGCACCACGCCGGGCCGCCTTTGTCTACCCAGTGGCGATGTTTACACACTGCACCAGGCACTCATTTGAGGCTGAGTCGACCTAAGGGATGCCCAGGACCGGTTCAGACATTCGTCACTTGCGTGTTGGTGGCCGTGAGCGGGAATCGAACTCGGGTCGCCGGGTTCGTAGCGCAGCACTGACCGCTACTACGCCACCAGCTCCCCGTACGTGTACACACAGGCACGGTGGGATTGCGTGTGGTGGGTCAGTCGGCCTTCTGTATCGGGGGTTGTCGCGTGGGAGAAGGCTTCGCCCGCTTTCTATCGTCTTGACCGTCACACTGCACGCACGGCGAATTACTCGCTTCACTGACAACGGCGACGATTATATAATTACGGCTGTTCGTGTGAGCGTTCCGCGCGCTGCTTGACGCACTGCAGACCTCTTTAGGCTATCGCGTAGAAGTGAAAGCGATCAACATCCGCTGCTTAGATTATTTGACGGGGGGGGGGGGCGGCTCAAAGTCGATCATTATAGTTTCCAGAATGTGCTAGTTGTGAGCAACTACTCGCCACTACTCGTGTGCCAGTGCGCCAGCCTTCAGGCCCCACTTGTAGAACACGATGGCACTTTGCGGAGATGTGGACGCAGTGGTCAGCGAAATTGTCGCTCCGAACTCACTGAGCTGAGTTCGATCCCCCGCCGCGCCTCGGATGTCAGTGGCGAGTTCTATCCAGATCGGTTCTGGACACCACCAGCCCCGTCAACCCGCACTGACTCAGAGTGGTGAAGTATGGTCAAAACCACCCCCGTGACCGACGCAGCTCACCGACGTGGTGAGCCATGGATCCAGCAGCCCTTCGTATTGACAAAGTACTATACGCTAAACTATGAATTACCATGGTTGTAGTTATACTATTGGGCCAATACAGAGGTGCACGCGCATATTTGTGCAGGTTCACGTGTGCATCTCACCAACAAACGACGTGCCAGCAACAATGGCACCGCCACGGCTATCATCAGCGGCGAGTGATAACTTCTTGAACCGCTCGTTTTGTCTCTCACCACCTCTCTGCTCTGACCACCGAGGTGAAGTATGGCCCAGCCAACAACCCACCCTCCGTGGCTGACACCAACGTGGGGATGGACCATCATCCAGCAGTGGATTGACAAAGGGCATGTCACGGAATAAGTAGCACACGGACGTGCATGCGTGTAGCTCCGTAACCATGTGCGAACGCTTAGGATACTCACGTTCATGCGCAATGCACGTGTCTCGAATAGCACGCACGCATATTTTAAAACACAATAATCACCCCCCGTGTATCGCGTTGCATGTGGTACAAGGCGTGCCACTTACTACATGAGGCCCAGTTCCCGATCATTGCTTGCCTTGAGTCAATGCAGCTGCAAGGTATTCAGTCGCAGGAAGGCCGTGGTGCAGATGGGATGCGTTCACGGCTTTATTTCGACGTGGAGAGACGGGGTCAATGGAAGTGTTGTCTGCGCGTCTTGTTCGTTCGCAACATTCGGTACATGCAGCGACGATATCTTATCATGATGTTGAGTTACATGATAACGTTGGTCAGGGTATACACACACGAGCAAACATCGAACTTGTCATCTACATATGGTATGATACACACGATTTATAAGTATAAAGCAATAACAAAGCGATGTGCGTTATTGTTATTATTGCCAATATGTAATGTATTATTACTCGTAAATATTACTTACAGCTCCTTTGTAAAGCCACTGCTGCATGAGGGCCTCGCCTCGTCGCGTCGGTCGCGGGGGTTGTTGTGACCATACTTCACCACGCTGGTCACTGCGGGTTGGTTGAAAGGGAGGAATGAGGGGGGGGGGTTAAGGACCGGCTCAGACTCCACTCGCAGTGCGCTAACCACTGCGCCACCCATCCGTCTCTGTGCAATATTGTTATTATCATCATCATTATTATACTCTGGAGTTTTAAACTTTCTCTTCTATCTTGATTTGTGTAAACCTTGGATTCTCTCAGCGGATGTCTTCACGCGCCGCCCTCGTCTTGATCCACTGCTGGATGAGGACCTCTGTGCGCCGTGCCGCTCACTGTGGGTTGACCATACTTCACCACGCTGGTCGGTGCAGGTTAGCGGACTCTTTGCTAACAGGTCTCACGTAAATGTCAGCAATGTTCGTCTCGCGGGCGTCTCTCTGCAAGTCGACCTCATTCCACGCATCTGGGTGGAAGTCTGTTTCTGCATTTCTTCACGCGTCGGGTTTTTACTTCGAAACGGAGCCGTCTGCTGTCACTGGACTCGCGCGCACAGCTCTTTTGTCAATCCACTGCTCGATGGTGACCCTTCCGCGTCTACGGTCGTCTGGCATATTTGACCATACTTCACCACGCTGGTCAGTTCGAGAAGATCTCGGTTTGGATGTTTGACCAATTGCCTCGTTGATTTTATTTGATGTAATAAAAAAAACATTTTACTCGTGGGAATAAACCGGAGTGACCGGAGACTCTCCGTTATGGATGTGCTGCCAGCAACCTACTTGCTGTACTGCCTCGCACCGGCTCCTCGTTTCACCAAGACATGTCCACGACAGTCCACGTTATCATGAACGCGCGGGTCGTGTTGGTGCGGTGCACTCGTGGGGACAGGGTTGGCATCGTGGAGTATGTCATTGACAAGCGCGGTAAGCAGGGTGCCTGTAGTTGGTAGTAGGCAGCGTAGCAAGTAGGTTGACACGTGAAGTCGCGTCCATTGGCTTTGAGGATTTAAGGAACTTCGCGACTGACACACTCTTTGTAATAATGTTATAGGTTTTTGCCGTTATATAACATTACAGAAAACCTTAAACATATGCACACCTAAACATATACCACATGTTGCATTAAGAAAGGCAAATGGGCTTGGACAGCACACGTGATGGAGAGAAGCGGCCGAGACTGGCAACGGAGCGGCAGTCAAAGGAGAGAAACTCGGACGATCGCCGCCGAGTTGGAGCGATGAGATCAGGGTTCGTGATCGTTACACATCGCCCCTGGGGAGACAAAGGCGGCCGTGGCTTTGCCCACCCACTTCCTCGTGTGCCGTTACCGGACCTTCATAGGTTGCTAATCGCTAACAGCACTTGCCCCCCACAGTCTGCTAAAGGCTATACGGGGGATATTTGTCTTTGTTACGTGGCAGGATTTGTGAGCGATGGTGACGGCTTGGGGGAGGCCTTCATCCAGCAGGGAAAGGCTCAGGACCGGTTCAGATATCAAATGATGGAAGCCGCGGCCGGGAATAGCAAACTCAGTTTGCCTGGGTTATTCGGAAACTGAGTGGGCTAACCACTGCGCCACCGTTCACTGCTACACTCCTGTCACCACCACAAAGACAAAGGTCCCCCGTATAGCCTTAACAGACTGTTGGGGCAAGTGCTGTTAGCGAGCACCTATGAAGGCCGCCACGGTATACGAGGGGGTGGGTGGCCAGCACCACGCCTGGCCGCCTTTGTCTCTCCAGTGGCGATATTTACACACCGCACCAGCTACTCATTTGAGGTTGAGTCGACCTAGGGGAGACCCAGGACCGGTTCAGATATTATCGCCACTTGGTGTTGGCCGTGAGCGGCAATTTAACTCGGATCGCCAAGTTGCGCAGCGCAGTGCGCTAACCGCTACACCACCGCTCCCCACCACCAGCACAAAGCGCAATCCCCACGGGCCCGTATCGCAATAGCCGTGCTTAGAGCATCTAATCCGGGATGAGAACATGATTACTATTACATAATCCCTCTCGCACACTCTGCCCGCGCGGGTGTTTCCCGAGTGTCCTGGGAGCTGTGGGACGCAAGTGGTAAGCGCGCTACGCGACGTGGCCACGAACCCCATTTCGATTTCCCCGCTCACGTCCAATAGCAGTGGCGGAATATTCTAATCTGTCCTGGGCATCCGCTGGGTCGACTCGGTCTTGAATGAGTAACTGGTGCGGTGATTTAAGCATCGCCATTCGGGAGACAAAGGCGGCCGGGTGCGGTTGTGTGCCCTCTCGCCCCCCTCGTGTTATTCCCTGCCGGCTTTAATAGGTGCTCGCTAACAGCGCTTGCCCCAACAGTCTGCTGAAGGCTACACGGGGAGATCATTGTCTGTGTCACATCTTCGCGTGTATATATATACGTATGTAATATCAATTTGTACGCGGGGAGCGGTAGCCTTATTCTGCGCATGTATAATTTCAGAGAGTAATAACAACTATGTACATGGTACAATAATATTATAATACTAAAAACTCCCCGTAGAAGTCCACATACATAACTCACCACTGATGTTCGCCGTGACCGGAGAATCGAGTTTTTTCTTTTTGGCCCGCGCACGGCTAACATCAGTGGTGAGTGATATTTGAACGGATCATTGGTGCCAGCAACAACAACAGCAGCAACAGCAGCACCACATCGCCCAACCCACACTGCAGGCTGCTGTCGCGATGATGTGTCCGTCAAACGACGTTGGCGTATTCATCCAACAGTGGCATAGCGCGGCGCTGTCGGCTTGTTGCGATGGACACGTCGTAGGCGCGCGCGTTTCTCCCCCGTTTGGGGTTTCTCTCCCGCCTTAAATATTCGTTGAACAATTAATCGGTTCAAACGTCCCCCCCAAAAATTGGGGCAGGACCCTCTTGGATACGAACAACTTGAGACTCGGCGATAACTTGTGCAGGGAAATGGCACGGCTGCAATCAAGATGTGCTCATGCACGCGCATGTGATTGTGAATGCGATATGAATTCATCACCTACGAGTATGTACAACGAAACATATACATATACACAGCACCGTCTCTAAAATAACCTATTTATATGTGTGTTTTATCCATGCTTAATATTGCCGATACGCGATTATATATTATACAAAACATACATAATTTATGATACAGAGTATTAAATATGTTATTTGTACGTATGCATTTGTGATAAACAAATATAATGCTGACTGACACATGATTCAGTAGCAACACTAAGTCTATCAAGGCTCCACAGTGAATGATTGCGGAGGCCTTCATCCAGCAGTGGATTTATCATGCCCGGCCGCCTTTGTTTTCCCCGTGCTGATATTTACCAACCGCACCAGGTACTCAATTTCAAGGCTGGAGGCCCAGCACCGGTTCGAGTATTCGCCACGGATATTGATCGTGAGTGCGAATGGAGCTGGGCGTGACCAGGTTTGGAGCGCAGTGAACTAACCACTGCGCCACCGCTCCCCACGATACTCACACAAACACGCGTTCATATTACGCATAACACATGTGGTATAGGGCAAGACATGTATACATTTAGTCTTGTGTTTGTAACTATAGAAATATGATGAGCAATATTTTACAGAAAAAATTCTATAGTTACAATTTTAGTTCACGTTAATTTAAATGGAAGCTGTTTTAACTCAAATATGATCTACAATTAACGTGGCACTACAGCCTGGACGTGTCTAACGTTGATAGGCAACCGCATCCCAAGGCGCAGCGGGCATTTATTGTCTGGCCAGGGAGGCAGTCACAGGCAGAGGGGACGAGGAAAGTCCTTGAGCCTGGACTTGAACAGGCGCAGGGAGGTCTGGGTGGAGAGAGCTCCAGACTGTGGGGGCAGCAGAGGAGAAGAAGCGACCTCCCACTCAGCACAGGTTGACCGGTTTCGCTTCCACAGCGGTACAGGAGCAAATGTATAAAACAATCATCGTCAGCAGCAGCAGCCATGATCAGTCTGCTGCTGGATGAAGGCCTCCTCCTCATAGGCCGTGTGGGATATATGACTATACTTCACGACGCTGGTCAGTGCGGGTTGGCGAAGGCGGGTGGGGTACCGACCAACAGTGCAGGTTTCTGCCCGACGGGATCTGTACGTTACACGCACGGTGATCACCGTTCCGAGCGCTTCCCTGGCCCAACAAATCCCTGCTTAGCTTGCCGGGTGTGAAACGCTAGTTGGACGCGTTCCGGATGATGGGCGAGCGAGTGGATGAATGAGCGAGTGGATGAGTGAGCGAGTGAGTGAGCGAGTGGATGAGCGAGCGAGTGGACGGGCGAGCGAGTGGACGGGCGAGCGAGTGGACGAGTAAGCGAGTGGATGAGCGAGCGAGTGGATGAGCGAGCGAGTGGATGAGCGAGCGAGTGAGTGAGCGAGTGGATGAGGGAGCGAGTGGACGGGAGAGCGAGTGGACGGGCGAGCGAGTGGATGAGTGAGCAAGTGAGTGAGCGAGTGGATGAGCGAGCAACTGAGTGAGCGAGTGGATGAGCGAGCGAGTAGACGGGCGAGCGAGTGGATGAGTAAGCGAGTGGGTGAGCTGTTGTGGTCTGCAGAATGGTAGTCGAAGAGTGTGGACGATGACACATTTACATTGCGCACTTTTCAGTTTTTATTCCGTGTTTTTTATATTCATCAGCGCACAAGATGCGCAAAAAAGTGCGCGTTCGAAAATCGCTCAGCCTTGACCAGACCACCAACTCAAAAGAGCTGAATTGTGTGGCGCATTTTATTCGTTTTGAGGCAAAAGAATTGGGAATATGTGGCCAACACCCGCCCCCACGTCCACATTTTCTTTGTCAGTGTTCACGTTTCCTATCCATGTCGTAGCCGCGATGAATACTGAGTAGGGGGAATGTATCAGGAAAGTCTGACTAAATCCCCGCGGCGCCGGTAGGCATGCACACACATATATAGATCGCTAAAACTCCGGTCAGACTTTCTGAACGATTATTGCACTAGCAGATGCCGTCTCGTTTACACGGCGAAATACATCGGCAGCACGCGTCTCAGGAGAACGCGATTGTGTTTGTACATCACGGCATTGTGATGTACGCCCGCGTCCGTCTTGATTGTGTTTCACAGCGGCACACGGGAGCGCGTTCGTTTTCAAGCGGCCCGAGGGGTGGGGGGGGGGGGGCACTCGATCTCGGTTTGAGAAATGAGCGTCGTGATAATCATCATTTACGGTCCACTGCTGGATGGCTTTGACCATACTTCACCACGCGGGCGGCAGCAGCTGACATCGTTCGTTGCTAACGTTGGTCGGGAATCGAACGCGGCTCGGTCCGTCCGCTCGTGTTCATGGCGCAATGCACCACCGCTGCCCGCCAATGGGACTGTGTAAATGTACTGTGTGTGTGTATAGTGTGGAACATGTGTACAACTGTGATACGGGAGATTTATCAAGAACGCAAAGCCTCATGGGAATTCCCTAGGTCGACTCGGTCTTAAATGAGTACTGTATACCTGATGCGGTGTGTGAACGATCGGCCTTGGGGAGACAAAGGCGGCCGGGCGTGGTGCTGGCCACCCATCCCCTCGTGTACGGTGCCGCGTCCTTGATAGGTGCTACTCTCTAACAGCACTTGCCCCGATATTCTGTTGAGGCTATACGGGGGACCTATGCCTTTGTGCCTTTGAATGCGTATCAGGGCTTAATTATGCGTGGAATATTATCCGGGGTCCCTCAAGCCCAAACCCCTCGGACTCCCCCCCCCAAACCCCCCACCCCTTCCTCAACCCCTTCCAACCTCGGCAGTCGAGGGGGCGGGACGGACGAATACAACATTTTTCCGGAGTTCAGCCCCGGACAGCTCCGGCTGAAATAAAGCCTTTTGGTATCAACATACGGGTGTGGACCTATGTGCTGATGATGATCATCTCCGATACTGATGCTGATTATGATGCTGATGGTGGATTATCTGCTCATGTAGCTGATGATGGCAGCGATGAATATAAAGCCCTTTGGTATATAGTGTATCGACATACGGGTGTGGATCTATGTGCTGATGATGACAATTCCCGATACTGATGCTGATGATGGATCAGCCGCTGCTGCCGCTGCTGTAGTTCATGATGGCAATGATGTTTACTGATGCTGAATGCTTCTTGATACGACTACGACGTCTGCCGCTGATGATGCTGGTGATGATTACGTTCGCTGTAGCAATCACAAGTGCATTCCGCCGTACAGCTACGGGCGTTCAGCGCTCTGTAATGTTTGACTGCGCACCCAAGATCCCATTAAGCCCTGTCGTCGACGTCACCCGTCGTCGTGATTAGTAACCCGAGACTCAGATTTAATTGTCAGAACGGGGGCCTACAATGCGCGGCCGCTTTCCGCTTGACGCCGAACGTAATTTCTGGGGAAAACAATTCGACGCGGGGAGAAACGCAACAAAGCAACACACAAAACCTGTGTCCTTGTTGCAGCCATGTTCACTCCACTGCTAGACGAAGGCATCCCACCAAAGCCGTCGCCATCGCTTACGCTCGTTATTGTTGGTGTTGTTGTTGTGCTTTGTTTAACCCGGGTGAGCCTCGCCGACTCGTGTGACTCTTTCGCAGGAGGGTGCTGTCAGGTTTGTTGCAGCAGGGGGGGAGGGGGGCGATGATTGCCGCTCCTGCTGCTGAAAATCCCCCAATCGAATCATTTTCGGGCACAATTTGATTTTTCCAACTTTGGCCAATTCGGACGCCGACTGCGGCACGCGGTGGCATATCGAGCGGCGTCACGGACCCGGAACGTCCAATTGTGAAGCAGACGTAGTTGCAGTATTGTATGCTGCTGATGCTGCTGTTGACGATGATGACGACGGCAATCATGATGATCATTAAGTCAGTTGCTACTGCTGTCGATGTCGATAATGATGGCCACGCTGGTGATGCTGCTGATACTGCCGCTTATGATGTTGCTGATCACCATCACAACAACGGCTACACCCACCCTCAAACTCCCCCTCCCTCCTCCTCCCTCACCTCGTTAACCCCCCCCCCCCCGTCTCCTCGTGCCGCAGGTCGCTGGCCCTGAGGGCCCCTGACCGCTCCGAGTCTCCGATGATCGGTGCGCAGCCGCTGTGCGCCTCGGCGCCCGGCCTGTCCCCCGGGCAGCGCAAGCTCTGCCACCTGTACCAGGACCACGTGGCGCACATCGGCGAGGGTGCCCGCCTCGCCCTCAGAGAATGCCAGCACCAGTTCCGATCTCGGCGATGGAACTGCACCGCTCTCGGCGCCGACTCGGTCTTTGGACCCGTGGCTCAGTCAGGTACGCGTCCCAGTCACACGGAGCGTCTCATGCTCATGCACGCAGTGAGGCGGAGGGAGGGAGGGAGGGGGGATCACCTCGTGTTGACCGCTCCCGGGTAGGGCTGTCAGCTGACCTGGTTTGACCCGGACGCTCCGGGTGTTGGGCGTCGAATGTGTTCGGGTGGCAGGAATTGATGCGTATCGAGATGTGGGCACCGGACAGTCTCGTGTGGGACGTTATGTCAGTCTGTGGACTGAGAAACGCGTCCTGGTGGGGTCTGGGGGATGAGGTGGCAACCCTAGCCCCTAGCGAGTGGTTGAAATTCCACATTCCTTAGGCAGGGAATCGTCGATCCACAGGATAACTACTTTTGCCTTCCTTACAAAGGGGTTGCTCATTGTATCGACCCCCGAAGCATGATTGGCTGAGTCACCTCCACCCTCCAAAACCCGGATTTGAACTCACAACCTTGCCATTGCGATCCGCTCGCTCCACCCAGCAGCCAGCTGGCTAAGTGGGCCCCAGGGCGGTCAGTCAGGCGGGGTGGGGGGGGGGGCCGTGGGGAGGTGGGTGGCCAGGTGGGCCCCAGGGCGGTCAGTCAGGGACGGGGCTGTGGGGAGGTGGGTGGCCAGGTGGGCCATCGTGGCCGTGTCGGAAACACCGAGGCCAGGCTCTGGGTGTGTTGTCTCGGAGAGAGAGACACTTTTCTTGACAGTCAAATGCATGTCCTTCGCCTGTGTATGCTCTCTAATGCATGTGCGTTGTCTTGCTGGGTCTCAGTATAATCGCAAGTGTCCCTCTCTTTGTGCTTTCTTCTTTGTGCATTTTGTTGTTGTTGTTCAGTTTTTTTCATTTTCTTCAAAGCAGTGCAAACAGTCCAAAAAAACCCCAATAACTTTGCAGAATCAGAATATTTATACTGGAAGAATCCGATGAGCTATAAAGCTCCTTTTTTTACAGATGTCCGTTCTCATGCGTTAATGCCCGTGTCTCTGATCCATATGTCGCGGCAGGTAATAACCTGCATTCATAAAAAAAATATATGTATATAAAGTGCCAAGCACCACGCTACTTTTTCAAAGCGTTACAATATTCCATGCATATTCGTGTTTTTCCACCTTGTTTCGAAAGTCATACCGTGCCCGCCGCCGCTTCTGCTTCTTGGCGAATGCGGCGCGCACGTGGAAGGCATTAAACACGAGCACGCTGTGTGTAATGTACATTTAAAAAAAAATAACAACCCCCCAAAAAATATCAAAACATTTCCGGAAGTTCTCGCAAGTCTGATTGGGATTGACAGAGATAATTGCGTAGTTAATCGCACATGTTGCATTAACTACCACATAACAATTAATGGACTATATTACAAACTCTGTTTTGTACGAACTGTTACAGTTAAACAAAATCCAGATCTTTAAATAGGAGGGGAGACAATGCTGCTGTTAGCGAGCACCTATTAAAGTTGCGGTGGGAGTGGCCAGTGACTGGCATTATGCACACGCACACACCACACACACTCACACACACAGACACACACACTACACACACCACACACACTCACACTCGCATGCACACACACACCAGACACACACTCACCACACACACACAGACACACACTCACACACACACAGACACACACACCCCACACACACCACACACACCACACACACCACACACACTCACACGCACACACACACTCACACACACACCACACACACACACCACACACACCACACACACTCACACGCACACACACACTCACACACACACACCACACACACACCACACACACTCACATGCACACACACACACGCACACACTCACACACACAGACACACCATACACACGCACACACACACAGACACACTCTCACACACACACGCACGTGTCTGCTCAACCCACTGCTTATGTTCACGATCACACTGTGATACAAGGCCATTAATTTAAGGCTGAGGTGATCTAGGGAAGGCCCACTCCCAGTTAATGTTATCATATGCCAGTGAACTTGAGGTTGTATCATGGTCAGGATTCAAACCTGGGTGTGTAGATATATAATGAAGGTGGGAGAGATTTTGGGAGGTGACATTGCAATTAGTTCGAGGAGGAACAATTACACCTCCATGCACTCCCTTGTATTCCCCGATGGATCAGGAAACACGGGCAAGAAGGTGGAGCAACAGCTGAAGCGTGGAGAGAGGCACACGCACGGGATTACATTGGGAGGCAGAAAGGGGATAGACGCGATTTAGAGAGCACACGCTCGTTTAAAGACGTCGTTGGGACTGCTGCTTCAAAGGGAAAACAAAGATTGAGTGGCTTGGGCGGAAGGGACGATGGTGAGGAATACAGACGGCACGGCAGCCCAAGGACGGAACGTGACGGAGGGGATGACCGCCGGGGGGGGGGGGAGATGGAGCCGACGATGGAATCGGTTCGAGTCCAGGCAGTGGATTGATCGCGGCTGATGGTGACGATGATGCAAATTCATTTTTGAGTCCCCTTTTGAAGAGAGACCCGGACCACAAGGACGATACAAGAAGTCAATGTGAAAAAAGTAAACATCACGCACGATCAGAATATTAAACCTTAATTTGAAGCTTTCGTGACTGCAGGAATCTATACTCTTTGGTTCTTTCGGTAAAGTCAGGTAGGTATATACATCACAATAATTGTGATGTATATATTTTTTTCTTTCTACCTACGTGACTTTACCGAAAGAACCAACGAGTATAGAATATTAAACGTTACGGCTAAACCATCACATGATTATTATACGTCACAGCACCTTGCCGCAACATAAGTTACGCATGACCATACCACTTTAAGGACACACGGTGATAAAAACATATTAATTTACAGCTTTATAAATCCACTGCTGGATGATTCCCTCCCGCGCCGTATCGGTTGTGGGGGTTGTTTGATTGTTTGACCCTACTTCACCATACCGGTCAGCGTAGGGTTGGCGAAAGTCGGGTGGCAGGGGGGGGGGTGCCCAGGATGAGCTCGGATATGGCCCACCACTCACGTCAGCCATGGCCAGGCATTGCACCTCGGTGTGCACAGCCCAGCGCTACATCGACCGCGCCACCACCCGGTTGCGATCGATACTAAAGGCGCGGCCCTGCAATGGCCTTTTCACGCCACTGCCGGCGGAACGGCCTCCGCTCGAGGCAGCTGTGGAGAGACCCCATCAAGGGTATTTTGGTCTACTCTTCCACATCCTAGAAGTGGTGGCAGTATCAATCTCTGAGCCATATTGTACAGCACACGCACCTATATCCATAGACACATGTATACACCCAGAGGTCAAAATGGAAATATGGAAGTCCTTAAGTAAACCCCAACTCACTCCATCTATTGGAAATACAGAACAGTACTGTATTGTAAAATGTTTTTGTTATTCTGCGTACAAGTCCAGAACCCCAAAGTAGTCGGTATAACCATGAGCAATATACCCTCAACCTCTTATAAACAAACACAAATGTCCACACTTTCTGAGAGTGCGTGACCTGACCTGGAGGGCAGAGAAAAACGAAACGTGTCACGGAGAGAGCTGATGGCTTGGCTACCACCACTAAAGACAAAGATCCCCCGTACAGCCTTAGCCGACTGTTGGGGCAAGTGCTGTTAGCGAGCAACCTATGAAGCCTGGCACGGCACACGAGGGGGTGGCCGGCCGGCACTACGCCCGTCCGCCTTTGTCTCCCCAGTGGCAATGTTTACTAAATACCGCACCAGCTACAGATTTCAGACCAAGTCGACCTAGGGAAGGCTTAGGACCGTTTCAAATATTCGCCACGGTTATTGGTAATGAGCGGGAACCAAACTCGGTTCGCCGGGTTCGTAGCGCAGCGCGCTGACCATTGCGCCACCGCTCCCCACACCACCACCTCACTGCCATCTGCGAATCCGCAGAGCAATCGACATTGAGCGAATACCAGAGAGAGTGCGTAACATTTGCGCGTTCGGACAAGGTCAAGGGAGAAAGCTGGGCATTGCAGCCCATTCATCATCCATCCAACCCTTTACAGCAAACAGATGACAGCCACTGCCAGGGCTGCGATCGTCAGAGGGACGCCGTCAAAGGTGCCGCCGTAGCGAGTACATTGCGTGCCGCAGAGAGAGCATTTAGCCATATGGGATATTGGATATACAGAATACACAAAGACAAAGATCCCCCGTATAGCCTGTACAGACTGTCGGGGCAAGTGCTGTTAGCGAGTACCTATGAAGGCCGGCACGGCACACGAGGGGGTGGGTGGCCAGCACCACGCCCGGCCGCCTTTGTCTCCCCAGTGGCGATGTTTACAATCGCACCAGGTACCCATTGAAGGTTAGATCGACCGAGGGGAGGCCGATGACCGGTTCAGATAATCGTCACCGGTGTTGGCCGCGAGCGGGAATTACAGAACACACACACACATCACATGCATATACCCAATGGGTTCAATGACAATGTGGATGTCCCGGTATGAAACTTCTGTAGTCCGGCGTCCCATGATCACTGCCGTTTCCCCCACTGCGGGAAATTTTCGCAGCGGAGGTCTAAGGAACCGTAATGGAGGGGGTCTTTTTTCGGGGGGCGGGGGGGTTAGATGGCGTCAATATGAGTGTGTCGTTAAACCTGCCACCACCCGAAAACGGTCAATTAGTAAGGCCTGTCACGTAAACACAACGTACCTGCAGCAGAATTTTTTTTACTTGCATAGTAAAGTAATTGTGGTTTTTTTTCATTTGCTATGCAGCCAGATAATAATACAAATTGCTAACCTTAAACACCCAGTCGTTCATGAAAGTCGAAGGTAATATAGTGCTATAGTAATAGAGCAAGTGCAGAATCACTGAACCGGAATTAATAGCCTGAAAGTGCGGGGCCCGTAGCTACATATGCAGCTACTTTTGCTCCTGGGATAATCCGGCACTGGCTGGGGACATGCAGGACCTCTTTCGGAAGCAGGAGCCAGCGATCACCCCCTCCCTGCCCTCCCTCGCCAAACCATTCCCACGTGCTGCGCGACATGGTAACAATTTCCAAGGCACGCCGTTTGCGAGGGCATGTATCGGATAATCTGCATTTGTGTTAACCTCTTGGGTTACCTGACTTCGATAAACAATTACAACTCTCTCTTTTTTTTGGTGTGTAAGAGGCTCGCTTCGCGATGTGTGCTTGGCACGTGCGTGCGTAGAGCGGTAGTTAGTGGTAGTTAGCGATAGTTAGTGGTAGTTAGTGGTAGTTAGCGGTAGTGTAGTGGTAGTGTAGTGGTAGTTAGTGGTAGTGTAGTGGTAGTTAGTGGTAGTGTAGTGGTAGTTAGCGGTAGTGTAGTGGTAGTGTAGTGGTAGCTAGTGGTAGTGTAGTGGTAGTTAGTGGTAGTGTAGTGGTAGTGTAGTGGTAGTTAGCGGTAGTGTAGTGGTAGTGTAGTGGTAGTTAGTGGTAGTGTAGTGGTAGTTAGTGGTAGTGTAGTGGTAGTTAGCGGTAGTGTAGTGGTAGTGTAGTGGTAGTTAGCGGTAGTGTAGTGGTAGTTAGCGGTAGTTAGCGGTAGTGTAGTGGTAGTTAGCGGTAGTGTAGTGATAGTTAGCGGTAGTTAGCGGTAGTATAGTGGTAGTGTAGTGGTAGTTAGTGGTAGTATAGTGGTAGTGTAGTGGTAGTGTAGTGGTAGTGAGCACACTTTGCTACGAACCCAGCGGCACGACTTCGATTTTTGCTCACAGCCATCACCGGTGACGATCATCTCAACCGGTTCCGGGCCTCCCCTAGGTCGACTCAGCCTCAAATGAGTACCTGGTGTGTAAAACATCAGCTGTGGAGACAAAGGCTGCCAGCCGTGGTGCTGGTCACCCACCATGCCCACTTGGGCCCCCACCGGTCTGTTAACGTCTGTAGGGGTGTTCTTTGGTGGTGGTGGTGGTATTGGACGCAGCAAGTTGGCACAGTAGGGAGCACAGGTGGTGCGTCTGCCAGTCATCTCCGTCAACCCGTGGCACCTGCTGGGTCTGTCCTGTGACCTGCCAGCAGCGAGAGCCTCAAAGTGCACTTAGCCTGGCACAGGCGCCTTGGCGACGTCACCGGCTGTTGTTGTTGTTGTTGATGTGGTGGCGGTGCAGGTTCGCGTGAGGCCGCCTTCGCGTTCGCGGTGTCGTCGGCGGGCGTTGCGCACGCTGTGTCGCGCGCGTGCCGCGAGGGCGACCTGGCCACGTGCGGCTGCAGCCGCGCGGCGCGACCCGCAGCGCTGCCCCGCGACTGGCTGTGGGGCGGCTGCGGCGACAACGCCGAGTACGGCTACCGCTTCGCCAGGGAGTTCGTGGACGCGCGCGAACGCGAGCGGGGAGGAGGTGGAGGAGGAGCCGGTGGCGGCGGTGGTGGCGGACGATCGTCTCCAGAGTACGCGCGCGCCGTCATGAATCTGCACAACAACGAAGCCGGCCGGCGGGTGAGTAGGTGGGTGAGTGGGTGAGTGTGTGGGTGGGTGGGTGAGTGAATGGGTGGGTGGGTCGGTGAGTAGGTGGGTGAGTGTGTGGGTGGGTGAGTGGGTGGGTGTGTGTGTAGGTAGGTGAGTGTGTGGTTGAATGGGTGGGTGGATGAATGGGTTGGTGGCTGTGTAATGTAGTAACTTGGCGGGAGACGACCTTACGGGTAGCACACTCTTTATTAACACCAACTTATATTACACGGGTGGCTAACTGCAGCCTTAACCCACGGGGTTCCCCTGGCTACACCCACACGGGCTCTTACGCCCCGTAGCTTCTCGGAACCCACCCGGCTGGGGTGTCCGTCTCGACTCTGGGTCCCACAGCCTCGTCCCACATGGACGTCAGACCACGGGTCCCACAGTCTCGCCTCCGAGCCACACAGGGTCCCGGCCCTTACAAGGACAGCGGGACTAGGGGTCTGAGGGCCCTACCTCTTCAACTCCGTCTTCGATCTTCAACTGGTTATCAACTCCCCGAGTGCTCCCGCGCGTCACCCTTTATAGTCCTTCATGCGGACGTCGCTGAGAGCACCCACCCCAGTTGACCAATCACTGCGCGCTGCCCACGATCCTATTTCCCACCTTGTGTCAGCGCGCACAACCACGCACCCCGCGCCGCCCCGTGATCTATCACTGTCGGCGCGCGTCAACACCACCACTACAGCTGGATGAATGAGTGGCTGAATGGGTGGGTGTAGGTAGGTGAGTGAGTGGGTGGGTGAGTGTGTAGGTAGGTGAGTGTGTGGGTGGGTGAGTGGGTGGGTGAGTGGCAGGATTATGAGTGACGTGGCTGTTGAGGTGCGCAGGCGGTGCAATTGCTCCGCGGCTTCCAAACCCCAGTAACATGCAAACGTTGGGCCAACGCTGGCACGTGGTTAGAAACGTCGGCCCAACGTCGTTAGCCCAGCGTTAGCCCAATGTTCCACGTTGACTGGGGGGTCGCGAGGGCTGTGACGACTTGTGGGGCTGGGGAGGTGCAATGGGACAATGCCCCACCCCCCGCCCTGCCACGCAAACCGCGGCATGGCTCGCTGCCGACACGCAGACCCCCGGCCCTTTTTGGAGGGGGTTTAACGATGCATCGAATGTATCGACTCATATGCACACATTTGTTTAGCTCGTGTTGCATGTGTAATAAAGGACTCTTTCACTGTGTCTGTCTCCGTTGTCCTTTATTTGGGTTCTTATAACTTTGCCCCACACGGCCCTCGCTCAGAGCCTTCTCCACCTTCCGCTTGGCAGCCCTTCTGCTGCCGACGCTCACGTAGCCTTTCTCCTGGCTCCCGATGCAGCTCCGCTGCTGGCTTTCCTCTCAGCCTCTCCGCCCTTATGCAGTCTCTCGGCTGCTCTCTCTGCAGCCCCACCGCTGCTCTCCGTCTCCCCCGTGCCCGGACACCGCTGGCCAACGGTGCCGAGTCCCGTCCTGTGGCGATCACGCCACTCTCCACTCTCTGCCCTGCGTGGCCTCCTCCCGTCTTTATTCTTACACCCTCCCCCCGTCTCTTCCGGTTCCCGCCCTTAAGAGCTTTCCCTTCTCCCCCACGTGACCTAACTCCTCCCCCCATTACGTCATATCCACGAGGCCATTTACGCCCGCATTACACCACCCTCCCCCGTGGAGAAAATTCCAGCCGTCCTCGGCTGAACAACAACAAGTAATGCGAGCGACCACCAACCATCAGACATGAACGGACAACGGAGCATACAATAAATATAACAATATTAACAAGAACAAGGACAACATTAATCAACGAAAAGTAAGGGACTTCGACCGCGTGCGGGTCGCCGGCCCGTCCCGGACGAGCGGCGGCCCCCCTGCAGACCGAGAACGCGACGGGGTTTTAGGAGTGACAGATTCAAAACTGCCTGTCGCTATTGGAGGCCCGCCAACGCCACGGTCCCGTTTCCCCGAAGGACCAGAGTCCGGGGTGTCCCGCAATCGTGTCTGTGGCGGGGTCGGAAGGGCGGCGGGGCTCGGTGTCCCCGCAGCCGTGGTAGGCCCACCCCGAGCAGAGTCCCCTGTCTCCTGCGGTGTCACGGCCGGTTTGTCTGTAAAAGGCACGACAGGCGCTCTTGCAGGGTCAACAGGCACAGGCAAGGGTGCGTCGGCAGCAACAGACACCGGCAAGGCAACATGAGGAGATGACGCATCCATTCGAGGGGCCACGTATGGTTTCAAGCGAGACGTATGGACGTACCAGCGCCGAGATCCGAACCGAACGCGTGCGGACTGCAGGTTGGGAACCTCGATGAGCCGAACAGGCCCCTGCCATGGTTTATGTAATTTAGGGGAGGTCCCTGGCCGCACCTGTGGGCAATGCAGCCAGGCCATGTCCCCCACCTTCCAGGGGCACTTCCCCTTTGAGCGTCGAGCGCACCGTTCGTTCCGGGCCTGGGCTTTGGCCGTAGCCATGCGGGCCCCTTCCCGCACCTCAGTGACGTGGCGAACGGTGTCCTGAATGTAATCAAGAAGAGGCTTATTAGGTTCCCTCACTCCTGTTCCCAACTGCACATCCATCGGCGGCACGTTTTCACGACCGGACAAAAGAAAAAACGGCGAATATCCTGTAGACGCATGAGGCGTCATCTGGTATGCCGAGAGTACCCCAGCGATATGCAAATCCCAATCCGCTTGTTTTTCATTAACCGTGTGACACAGCATGGTGGACAGAGTCCGATTCAGCCGTTCAACCATGCCATCCGTCTGCGGGTGGTAGGGAGATGTCCGGATCTTTTTAGTTCCCAGAGCTGTGCACACCTCCCCCAACAACTTTGAAGAAAAATTTCGGCCCTGATCCGTGAGGAGCCTCTCTGGTGCCCCCTTGTCCATAACGTACCTGGATAGAAAGGCGTCCGTAATGGACGCTGCCGACTGGTCGGGCAAGGGCCAGGCCATCGGCCAGCGGGAGAGGTACTCCACCCCAACTAGCAAGTATTTATTCCCCTTAGCGGATGGCGGGAAGGGTCCCAAAATATCCAACGCCACCAACTCGTTAACCCGAGACACCTAAATAGACTGTATTGGCGGCACATATGGGTGTTTAGGCGGCTTCTGCCGGGCACATTCGGGACACGCACGAACGTGCCCGACGACATCCGTCGTCATGCCGTGCCAAAAGTAATCTCGCTGCAACGTCAATAGGGTCTTCTGCACCCCCAGATGTAACAGTGTGTCGCAATGCAGAGTCCTAATCAATTCGTACCGCAAGGACGCCGGTACAACAAGACGCCAGCGTTCCTGTAACCCTTCCCTCCACATCAGCAGTCCGTCGCGGAGAGCGGTTCCCGGCATCCCTCCGGAACCCGGTCCCCCATTCCCCTTCGCAGCCCGACTCCGCAGGGTCCCCAATGAGTCGTCCAGCATTTGTTCACGAATCCATACAGCCCGTGGAAGGTTCAAAATCCCATCGGCCGGTCCCGGCCACACTGGAGCCTCAGGCACCTCGACCGCCAACGCAACAGGCCGAGGGGGCTGCTGGATCGGCGTACACCTATGTGTCCCCGACGCGCACGCGCAAGGGGATCGCTGCGGCAACCTAGAGAGCGCGTCCGCATTCGCGTGACGCACCCCCTTCCGATGTTGAATTTGGAAGGAAAACTCCTGCAGCGTGTCCAACCATCGCGCCAACTGGCCGGATGGTTGGTCCACCTTCAGGGCATATTGCAAAGCCGCATGATCCGTGCGCACAATAAACGAATGGCCGTAGAGATACGGTCGAAATTGGCGGAGAAAATAGACAATAGCCAAAAGTTCCCGGCGAGTGACGCAGTAGCGGGTTTTGGCGGGGGACAGAACCCGACTACCGTACGCCACCACGCGCTCCACACCGCCTTTGGACTGTGACAACACGGCCCCAATGCCCGTGTCACTCGCGTCCGTATCCAGAATGAAGGGGTGATCAAAATCTGGTTTGTCCAACGTCGGCGCCGTAGCCAACCGATCGCGCAGGCCTTTAAACGCCGCCTCCTCCGGTGGTCCCCAATCAAATTTCCGTCCTTTACCCGTAAGGAGGTGCAGAGGCCTCGCGATCGTTGCGAAATTGGGAACAAACCTACGATAATATGAGGCAAACCCCAAAAAACGACGCACATCCCCCACCGTAGCCGGGGTTGGCCAGTCACGGACGCACGCCGTCTTGTCCGGATCCGTGGCAACCCCGTCCGCACTGACTATATGTCCCAAATAGCGCATGGACCGTTGCAGTAGGTGACATTTCTTAGGTTTAAATTTCAGATTGGCGGAGCGCATCCTGGCGAACACCGCCTCCAACCTCAGTAAATATTGGTCAAATGTGCGGCTGAAGACGATAATATCGTCTAAATATATCAGACATGTCTCCCACTGCAACCCCGTTAATACCAGTTCCATCAACCTCTGAAATGTGGCGGGGGCAGCATTCAAGCCCATCGGAAGACAATTAAATTGAAATAACCCCTGCGGCATACGGAAATCAGTCTTTTCCCACGAGGACTCATCGAGGGGAAGCTGCCAGAATCCCGAAGAGAGATCCAGCGTGGAAAAGAACTTCACCCCCGACAAGGCATCGAGGGAATCGTCCATACGTGGCAGGGGGTACGCATCTACCACGGACACTTTATTTAATTTCTGAAAATCAACGCAAAATCGCAATATCCCGTCTTTCTTTTTAACCAAGACTACAGGCGCGCCCCATGGGCTGTTAGATGGAGATATTATGTCCGCAGCCAACATGTCATCCACTGCTCCTCGAACATGATCTCGCTCCGCCGGGCTCATCCGATGCGAGTTCAACCGAATGGGAGCAGCGTCCCCTGTGTCAATATGATGGGAAAGCAGGGAGGTGCGTCCCAAGTCCAGATCGTCGGAGCTAAACACATCGGAATAACTTAACAATAGCGCGCGAAGCGTGGAACGTTGTTCCCCGGAAAGGGAAGAATTTTCCCCGCACAATTCGGCGATCCAGCGATTATCTGGGGCCGCAGGGCCCGAAACACCGGCAACCATCTCCCGGCGGCCCAGATGGTCCTGGGCCGTAAACGCCGTAGTAGCATGTGCCACAACCGTTCCAGCCGGCACACACACATTTTCCATACTCCCATTAAGCACCTACAAAAATGGCTGCTGGTCCGGCCGGATAATAGTCTGTGCCCCGACGAGCGCCGATCCGCCCATTATGGTAGCGGACGGCGATAACAAAACCCCAGTTGCTCCCTCCCGACCAGGCACAGGTTTCCGATATCGCAAGGGGATAAGCATCTGTGAGCCAGGTGGAATGTCAACAGATACCTCGGACAGCACCTGCACCTGGCAGACCAGAGCAGGTCGCCCCCAGGGCGATGGCAGAAATGTAATTTTTCGACCCCCCGGTAATTCGATACAGTTTTGATTAACTCTAATTAGAATGGGCATTTTGGCCATAAAATCAGTTCCCAACAAACACGGGACCGCAAGGGACCTCGAGATTAACACAATTCCCGAGGCCGACACTCCCCCGATAGATATATTGGCGTCCACCTGACCCACAATGCCCATACTTCCCCCTTTCGCCGCAACGCAGGAATCGTAAACCGGACGCACGGCCTCTGGTGGGATGCCCAACAGATGGAAAATTACATCAGATATAATGGTCGCGGACGCCCCGGAGTCCACTAAAATGCGCACGTCAACCCCCTGTATAGAACCCGGTACAGTGGACGAACCAGTAGCGGCCGCGACAACCCGCCGTGCCAATTTACGCCACTGCGTTACCGAGCGACATGGCCCAGTCGATGGCCTCCCGTTATTAATAACACCCGGATCGCGCAGCAATGGTGATGAATGAGGTGTCAAGCCTTGCCGGGTGTCTGGTGCGCACCGACTTGTCCAGGAGGGTCCTTCCACGGCATGTCTGCTGTCGAGGCCTCCTGCTGGGGCGGTCCTGGGATACGGGCCCAGCAGTCCCTGGCGTAATGGCCCTTACGACCGCAGCGGAAGCACTCGATGTCGTTACGCCGCACCGCAGTCCCCCCATCCCGACGCTCCCGCGTCGGCGGCGCAGATCGCGGCCCCGGTCCACCGCAGGCCGACCACTGCGCAGAGGCGGCTGTCAGCTCCTGCGGGCCCCCCCCATCAGGAACGTACACCGCCTTCTTGGGATCCCAACCCACGGCACCTCCTTCGACGATGGGCCCCCCTGTCCACGCTGTGACTTGCTTCCAGCGGCGTAGATTGAACTGGGCATCCAGACACTTTGCGGCCGCCCGGGATGTCAGCTTCTCATGGCAACACACCGGCATAGGGATCCCCAAATCCCTGGACAGCTCGAGCATCTTGCCCAAAATCAGGGGTTCGAGTAGGTCAGGCTCCGTCTCCGGGTATGCGGCCATGGCTAACTCCAAGACAGCACCCCTGTATGCCACCGGCGACTCTTCGGGTGCCCGCTGGCATTGTACGAACCGGCGATGAACATCATCCGGCGGCTCGTACGCAATCGCCATCTTGTCAAAAACTCCTCTCAGTGTCTTCTTTTTCTCGGCCTTGATGGAACGGAAGAATCGCACCGACTCGTCGTCGAGAAGAGTTGGCAGAACTTCCAGGGCCTCTGCGTCAGTCCACCTGGCGGAGCGCACCGCCGCCAAAAATCTGCAGGCGAAATCACTCCAGTTGCCACCGATGGAGAATTCTTTAACAGTTGTGAAGTGACGGCTGCGACTCCTTGCTGCGCCGTCCTCCGCAGGCAACTCGTCGCGTGGCATATTCAAGATGGCGTCGCACCGCAACGTGTCAAAGATGGCGGCCCCCCGCCGCGGAGGGCGCAAGATGGCGGCTTCGTGCCGCGTGGCAGATGGCGCTGGCAGTGCAGGCAAGGCCGCGGCCTGCCGATCACCCCCGGGCCTCCCCGACGCCGTCGCTGGCGTGACGAGGTCGCACAGTTGCGCCAGTACGGTCTTCAAGGTCTCCAGCTGCGCCGCCATCTGCCTCCATCGTAAGTCAGCGTCCTCCGGCGCGGACGGGTCCACCGACGCGGCGACATCCTGAACTCCCGGACCCGTACTCGTTCCCGCTCGGATTTCCTCCTCCATCGCAGGCAGGCCCACTGCCTGAGGAAGGTCGTCGTCGTCGGATGATGTAGCAGACGATGGTGCGGGAATATTCTTTATTCTGAGCTGTTTTGACATGCCGTTTCACTTCTGACACCAGTGTAATAAAAGACTCTTTCACTGTGTCTGTCTCCGTTGTCCTTTATTTGGGTTCTTACAACTATGCCCCACACGGCCCTCGCTCAGAGCCTTCTCCACCTTCCGCTTGGCAGCCCTTCTGCTGCCGACGCTCACGTAGCCTTTTCTCCTGGCTCCCGATGCAGCTCCGCTGCTGGCTTTCCTCTCAGCCTCTCCGCCCTTATGCAGTCTCTCGGCTGCTCTCTCTGCAGCCCCACCGCTGCTCTCCGTCTCCCCCGTGCCCGGACACCGCTGGCCAACGGTGCCGAGTCCCGTCCTGTGGCGATCACGCCACTCTCCACTCTCTGCCCTGCGTGGCCTCCTCCCGTCTTCATTCTTACACCCTCCCCCCGTCTCTTCCGGTTCCCGCCCTTAAGAGCTTTCCCTTCTCCCCCACGTGACCTAACTCCTCCCCCCGTTACGTCATATCCGCGAGGCCGTTTACGCCCGCATTACACA
Organism: Lampetra planeri; assembly: GCF_965212315.1. Lineage (NCBI taxonomy): Eukaryota > Metazoa > Chordata > Hyperoartia > Petromyzontiformes > Petromyzontidae > Lampetra > Lampetra planeri. The sequence goes on from NC_136150.1 coordinate 9,052,468, forward strand.
TGTAAACGAGCTCACATTTGCTGCCAGTAGAGGCGACAATTCCTAACATCTCAACGGGGAATGCGGAATTTCCACCACTGGATCAGGACTGCGAAAAACGGGGCTGGCGGTGGTGATGGTAGTGATGATGGTGGTGGTGGTGGTAATTATGGTGGTGAAGATGGTGGTGGTAATTATGGTGGTGAAGATGGTGGTGGTAATTGTGGTGGGAATGGTGATGATGCTGTTGGTGGTGGTGATAATTAAAGTGGTGATGATGGTGGTGGTGATGATGATGGTGGTGGTGATGATGGCGGTAGTGATGATGGTGGTGGTGATTGTGATGATGATGGTGGTGATGTTGGTAGTGGTAGTGATAATGGTCTTTGGGATAGCAATGGTGGTGGTGATGGTGGTGTTCGTGGTAATTATGGTGATGTTGGTGCTGATAGTGGTGATGATGGCGGTGGTAGTGATAATGATCTTGGTGGTGATGATGGTAATGATGGTGGTGGTGGTGGTGATGATGTTGGTGGTGACGGCTGTGGTGATCACGGCGTGGCGCTGCAGGCGGTGTACAGTCTAGCGGACGTCGCGTGCAAGTGCCACGGCGTGTCGGGCTCCTGCTCGCTCAAGACCTGCTGGCTGCAGCTCGCCGACTTCCGTCGAGTCGGGGACCGCCTCAAGGTGAGCGCAGCCGCCCAGAGGGGGTGGGGAGGGTGGGGGGGGAGCGTGCAGGCGGTGACACTGCAGAGGGTGAGAGGCGAAGTGAGGCCACGGGGCCTCGGTTAATTCCATGCGCCACAGTGTCTGTCGCGCCAACCTCGTCACTCCGTGCGATTTTACGCGGACTGTGTGGACGTGTGTTTATAATAATAGAATCAAACCCGAGCTGACTGAGACCCATCCTCACTGGGTTTGGGACTGCAGTTGGACCAGTGGCCACATTGCCGGGTGCACAATGGGCGATTGGTCGTGGGTGGCGAGGATGGAGCGATCCACCGTCGGTTCGGTTCACAGCCATGAGTTTCCTCATGCGCTTCCTTCGTCTGACAAGATATTTTTTTCCATATCGTGCAAATTTTACACAGTTTTTTTTTGCTTGTGTAGTGTCAACGATTTCTTCATTAACAACTTCAGGGTCTCGTCCACACACTCTCCACTGTAGCTCAGCCTCGCCTGTACACAACCCTAGCCGTCAAACACTGACGGCACTGACTGAGATAGCCAACTACTCTCCTTCGCAGCGCAACATCTAGCGAAGACGGCAGCGACGACGGCGACGAGACGAGAGCCACGACGAGACGAGTCCACTCCTAGATCCGGCAGCCACGAGCGCCCCCCCCCCCCCCGCTCTCAGCTCCTTTTATGCTCCCCAGCGTGGCCTGGCTCCGCCCTGACCGCGCCTCCCTTCTCGAACTCGCTAGCAGGTTCCAGGGGCCTCCGAATGTGGTCCTCCGTGACCCTTGCCCTAGTTTCTCTGCCCTGTCAACACCCCGTGCACGCCCTCACCGGCGTGTGCGCTGTCTGTCCACCACAGTTGCCGCTGCTGTCCACCAGCCGGCGCTATTACACTACACTTGGATAATTATCTATAGGATAGATACAAATCTATAGAGATAGTGAGCCACCCACGAATCTATAGGGATTGCGTGCTACTCATTACCCGGATGAAAGTTATTAATGCCCCTTGTGAACTGCACTTCTATTCTTTAATGAATGCATTTTGGATGTAGCTAACGAACGAGACATCATGAGCAATGATGACACATCAGCTGCACATGACACTTATCACCAGGATTTTACGAGGCATCTTGCCTTGGTTGTGAGAAATTGCCATTCGGAACGCTGCAGCTAGCAGTGCATCAATCTGTGTCAAAGGAATAATCCCAGGGAGATGACGTCGCTGAACACCGCTTGTGCACAGCCTGCAGTAGGCCTCGCTCTACACACTGGCCACGCACCTTCCAATAGAAAACAATGGCCCACTGTCACGTCTGTGATGGAGCCGATCGCCACCGGAACGCATTCGCCGGGAGGGCCCCTGAAACCATAGCCTAGTGGTGGCGCTAGGCCCAAGCAAACCGAGCAAACACACGCCAGGGTCCCAAGCAGCTCGGGGGCCCCAGGATGAACTCAATAACCACTCGGCTCCTCCTCCCCTGTCACGCGCTATGACGACGATGATGACGACGACGATAACGACGACGACGACCGCGGTGGCGCCTGCAGGAAAAGTACGACGGAGGTGCTGCCATGAGGCTGGTGAGCCGCAAAGGGAGCGGTGGCGCTGGTGCCGCTGGTGGCGCCGGTGGCGGCGGCGGGCGGTCGTCTCCGCAGCTGGAGCCCGTGAACGGGCGCTTCACGCCGCCCACGCAGGACGACCTCGTCTACCTGGACGCGAGCCCCGACTACTGCACGTACGACGAGACGCGCGGCATCGCCGGCACGGTGGCGCGCCAGTGCAACCGCACGTCCGAGGGCACCGACGGCTGCGAGCTCATGTGCTGCGGCAGAGGATACGACCACTACAAAGGTGACAAAATCCTTGCAGCTTCCCTTCGCTGACTCTGTCGCATTTGAGTGTAAGCACATTTCTGGAATAAGGGAAAGTGAATTTTTGGTTCAAATATGGTGCGGCTGAAACTCGACTTCGAGCCCACGATCCAAAAGGTGCTGGCTCATTGACCCTGACACAGCCACTACGATTCAGCCAAGCCACTCGGCTAGCTGCAGAAGCTTAAACTTATCTCGCTCCCATACGGATTCTTCATCTGGTGACGTAACGGTGATCGCATGAATTGGGATAAAAATTGGGGACAAATAACGACAACAGCAACAACAAATTATCTCTCCGGCGCGCGTTCGGGGGTCGGTACCACACGTTCGCCCGGCACGATGTCTGACGTTTCGACTCACGCCCGCTGCATTCCCCTCCTCCCCAGCCACGGTGGTGGAGCGATGCCACTGCAAGTTCCACTGGTGCTGCTACGTCAAGTGCAGGATGTGCACAGAGATCGTCGACCGATTCGTCTGCAAGTAGCCGGCACGGCGCCCACGGCTCTCACGGCCCCCACGGCCCCACGGCCCCTTTGGCCGAGCGACGCCGTGGCCCCAGCGCCCTCCCGCCCCAGCGTCTCCACGTCGCCAGAACCCCAACGCCTTCTCTCTCGACGGGCCGGACGCCAATAATGCCGCCGGCCCGCACGCAAACCCCCACTCGGCGTCAGCCACGAGCCCGGCGCGTGGCTTCAGCCGCAGCCTGGCTGCTACTCATCGCGTGCCACCTACAGCTCCGGGCTAGCAGCGACTCGGACAAGATTTCTACACCCGGCACACCACATCCATCCGCTAACAGCCACGTGCCACCTGCTACTCCAGTCTACTAGTGACCCCGAAGATATTCAGCAAGAAACTGAAGCCCCGGGTGTTATCGGAACAACAGCAAAGCTCAGGTTACCGTCGCCTGTATTATTATTGTAATTATCGTCGCTATTATTTGTCGCACTGTTTTTTGTTGTTGTTGCAACTCGACTGAGAAAGTGGATTGGTCTATAAACTGGCAGCAGCTACTGCCTTGCCTTCTTTGGTGTCGCCAAAAGCCGACATCTGAAGGGGCCAGGATATCAACCACCACCAGCCGTCGGCTGCCTCCGGCTGCCCCCCGGCGTTCTGAAGGCACCACGTTGTGAAATGCCTTCTCCAACTGTGAGTCGTTCAGTCATGACCTGGCGCCCCCCCGCCCCCTCTCTCTCTCTGCTCCGGAGAGGGCCTCCATTCCAAAAACTTGAAACTGCCATTGGGGGCTTAATTTCAGCCCGGATCTGTCCGGGGATTGGCGACCCATAAATATTTCCCCACCCGGCACACCACATCCAGTATATATATATCTCTCGCTACGGCTGTGGCTACCCACCTACTGCTCCGGTCTACCAGCGACCCGCCGGCAAATATTCGGCGCGCAATCGAGGAACCCGGTTGCGACAAACACGTTGCCCGTTGTGAGGCAGCGCGAACGGCGTTCACTTGCGGTGAGGCGTTTGCGACGACGCCGCCGCTTTCGCCAGGTGCCCGGGGACACACGCGACAGCTTTGCTCTGACGACCGTTGGCGGGTGGTGGACGGCCGTTCTGTTGCGAGCTGCTGTTGGCGACGTCGCCCATGGGGGAGAGCGCCGAGCCGGTCGGCCGCAAGCGGTCGGTCGACGTTGTTCCAGTCACCGCTGTGTACAAGGGAGAGGCGTCACCCGCTGTCGATATTTTTTTTCGTCCGTCAGACTGAGAAACGCGGTTGGACTTGCACGGCGCTGCGGCGGGTGGAGAGCGACTGACTCGCGAGGTCAAACACCGAGGTCGGGGGTCGTCAGAAGCCCAACATCATCATCATCATCATCATCATCCTTCCAGGGTTATTAAAATGAGTACCGCTTTGTGGGAAGTCAACAAACGGGTAGTCCCGTGGAGAGACTGATGCGACCCCCCCCCCCCACCTCCTCCTGGCATGGAAATGTTGAATTTAGTCCACTGGCTCAGGGCCACCAATTGAGGTGACGGGCCCCGCCATCTTGCTCGTCTGCTCGAGCAGGGAGACGTTTACAAGTATTTTTGTCTTTTCGAGAACAAACGGGAAAACCATCGTCACGGGGCTCAATCGGGATCCGTCGTGGGCACGTTGTGACTGAGTTATCGGTGAGCTGCGGATTGCAATATGGAAGGGATCGTTGTACAAACATTTTTTGTCGCTCACATTCTTAACTTATCTAGCCGAATTTAATCTTGAAAAGTAAAAAATTCCTGCATGGCAACAGCCGTTTCAAATACACAATGTGTCTACATGTAATTGTATGCATGCTAACTAACAGTATGTAGGAGACGGTATATACTGTGTACGACAGGTTTCTTAAATCCCTTCCTCGCCCACCCCACCCAGCAGTAGGCGGTGGGGTACAGTGTGGGTAACTCCCCCACCTCTTTCAAATCATCTGGCCGCTGTGGTAGCGTGGGAGCAGGACCCTTGAGAGGCGTTTCTCTGGAACTCCCAGTAGCGGAGAGACCCTTCCACCAGCAGTGGTCTGAGCAGGCAATTTCAGGGTAGCGCCTTGGGCGCCACGGTGGCGAGATGTTATCTCCATCGCCTGGTGTGCAGGAGGTCGTGTGTTCGATCCCGACCCTGACACCTGCTGCTGTATATTTGGAGTTTGCGCGTCTCTCCACCAATGGCCACGTGGATTTTGATCCGGGTCCTCGCGTTTTTTCCCTCCACGTTGAGAATGAACATCACGAGTACAGAGTATTTGGCTTTTATAAATTTCCACCTGATAGGTCACTTCGTTGAGCTATCATTTGTGGCCAGGTCGCTTCTGAAAAAGGGATAAACAACTGAGTGGGCCTTACATTGTAAAATCAAATAAATATGTAAATAGCAAAAATAGAAAAAATACTTTGCCACCCCTTACTCTGTACAAGGGGCAGTCAAGAATATGGAGAGTGAGAAGCACGGTATTTGTAAGCTTCATTCTCAAGACCCCCTCTATTTATGTCCCAAACACAACGGTGACGTGCGCGATTGCGTTACCATGCTGTACACAGTTAACCGTGGGGTCTGTACGTGCGTCAAGTCACGACCTGTTCTCACAACTTATTGACTGCCTCTTGTTTAAATACATTCATATCCTGCCGAGGGATGGGGGCGTGGAGCGGTGGCACAGTGGTTGGCACACCGTGCTATGAATCCAGCAACCTGAGATTGATGCCCGGGGTCAAGGCGAATTGACCGACTTCAACTCGCCAATACCGCACTGACCAGAAGTGGTGAAACGCGGACAAACGACCCCTATGACCGACTCGGGTGTGCGGAAGCCATTCATCCCAAAGCGCTGAACATTATCTTCATCATTATCATCTTCATTATTATTATGACGTATCCTGTATAAAACATCAACTTGGCACACACGCATTGTGGATATTGGACTCCTACGCACGGACGCACGCACGCACGCAGTCACCCTCTTAGGCAAACGTACCCACAGTCACCCCCTCAGGCACACAGACTCACCCACAGTCACCCCCGTTTTGGACGTCTTGTTTGCATGGATGGTCTCTCGTACGCGCCGTGTAACCGCTACTGTGTATAAAAACTTATAATTTGTATTTCATTGTACCAGGTCAGGCTCCACTGAGCTGTGTAGCTCTTTTTCAGAAGCGACCTGGTCAACACAAACGAGAGCTCAACGAAGTGGCTCATCATCATCATCATCACGTGGGAATGCATCGCAACCAAATACTCTAAACGCGTGATGTTGATTCTAAACGTGGAGAGAAAACCGGAGGACCGGGAGAACAAACCCACGTGACCACGGGGAGAGAGACGTGCAAACTACAACTATGCAGCAGGCGTCAGGGTCGGGATCGAACCCACGACCTCCTGTGTATAAAAATCCACACTACTCGAGTAACCCTGAAACAGGTGAAGCTTGCGAAATGAAGCGGCCTAGTTTCAGCGAACACGACTCTCTCCCCGTGCGTTCACTTCACATCGCTCGATACGGCATTGGGGATTGTGAGGCCTGATTCGTGCGTTTGGCAGAAATCATCATGGCCGAGTATGTTGCACCTACTACCCAGGGTCCCAATTCGACAAGTGACGCCGCAAGTTACTAAATTGGGGATTATAAAGTTTAACACGTAGTAGCAGGCTTTCACGACCAATATTATCCATGAGAGGTTCTTTTTTGGGTTCAATCGCGTAAATATAAATGTGACGGTAAACCCACCACCACCCTACACAGCCAATCAGTAAGGTGTGCCATGTAAACAAAACGTGCCAATTAATTACTAGCTCGGCACACCGGTGTGTTGGAGAGTAAACCCACTACAACATTTGCCATTTGAGTGCCGTGACGTTTCGCCGGTAATGACAACAACGGGCAACATCATCAGGCGACAGCCAGAGTTGTGGAGAAATCCTCCTTCTGTTTTGGTCTTAAATAGACAGGGGGTGTGATGACGTCACTTGTGAGCCAATCAGGTGCGAAGAGCGGGGTGGGGGGGGGGTTAAAGTATTCATATAAATTACTACGGATATCTATTATTGGTTGGGTTATTCACATTTAACCCACACACATAATGTACATTGTGTATGATGTATGTACATCCTGCCGTCTTTGGGTCCAACAATCGCAATACGTGCTATTGGCTGCTCACAGTTAATCACCATCGACGTATGGGGACCTGTATAGGCACGCACTTAAACACAGTGTAGTGTAACTTGGTAATAATACACAGCAGCAGCAGCAACGGCGGCGGCGATCATCGCCCCCTACTCGCAGATTCACGGCCCCAGGTCACTGCAGGCATGAGGCTCATCCTGGAGTTGTCTCACCAGCTGGCTAAGCAAAAAAAATCTAAACTTGAAACTTTGGTTTTTAAGTAAAAAGGCGTCGATTCGGCAATTGTTTTTTGTTCGTGTGCCAAACTCGCCCCTCGGCCACCACGTGAAGTTCTCCGTCGTGTCGCCGCCTTGTGATTGGTCCACGTGAGGTTTTGTCACAGCCGGGGGGCTAATTGAGGGCACTCCGCCTACCTGGAAATGAAAATACAAACCCCCCGTGGAGTATAAGGTCGCATATCCGACTCCCTTTGTACTGGGTACAGGTAATGGGGTATAGGTACTGGGTATAAGTACTGGGGTTTAGGTACTGGGTATAGGTACTGGGTATAGGTACTGGGTACAGGTAATGGGGTATAGGTACTGGGTATAGATGCTGGGTATAGGTAATGGGGTATAGGTACTGGGTACAGGTAATGGGGTATTGGTACTGGGTATAGATGCTGGGTATAGGTACTGGGTATAGGTACTGGGTACAGGTAATGGGGTATAGGTACTGGGTACAGGTACTGGGTACAGGTAATGGTGTATAGGTACTGGGTATAGGTACTGGGTATAGGTACTGGGTATAGGTACTGGGTACAGGTAATGGGGTATAGGTACTGGGTACAGGTAAAGGGGTATAGGTACTGGGTATAGATACTGGGTATAGGTACTGGGTATCAGTACTGGATATATATTCTAGGGTATATGTACTGGGTATAGGTACTGGGTATAGGTACTGGGTACAGGTACTGGGTATAGGTACTGGGTACAGGTACTGGGTATAGGTAATGGGTACAGGTACTGGGTATCAGTCCTGGATATATATATATTCTAGGGTATATGTACTGGGTATAGGTACTGGGTATAGATTCTGGGTAAAGGTACTGGGTATAGGTACTGGGGTTTAGGTACTGAGTTATAGATACTGGGTATAGATACTGGGTATAGATGCCGGGTATAGGTACTGGGAATAGATGCTGGATATAGATACTGGGGTTTAGGTACTGGGAAAGGATGATAGAAAGGAGACTGAGGAAGCGGTGGATATTGACGAGAGTCGGTTTGGATTCAGACAGGGAAGGTCAACAATGGATGCAGTCTTTGCTCTGAGAGTGTTGATGGAGAAGTGCAGAGAGAAGAAACGGGACTTGCACGTGGTGTTTATTGATCTAGAGAAAGCGTACGACAGGGTGGCTAGAGAGCTCATCTGGTGGTGTATGAGAAGAGGTATTCCTGGAGGTATATGTCCAGTTGATCCAGGGTGTGTATGAAGGAGGGAAAGTGCACGTGGGAAGCAGCAGTGGGGTGTCGGAGAGCTTTCAAGTCACAACGGGAGTGAAGCGAGGTTCCGCCCTGAGCCTCTTCCTGTTCATCCTGGTGCTGGACACACTAATGAGAGATATTCAGAGGGAGGGTAGTGAAAGATGAATTGAAGATCTGGGTGCAAAAGATTGAAGTGAATGGGTTGAGGATCAGTCGGACAAAGACGGAGTACATGGTGGCAAATGTCAGTGGAAATAATGCAGGAGGGGTATTGCAAATTGGAAGTGACCAGTGAATGAAGACGAACGAGTTTAAGTAGCTGGGTAGAACGATGTGGGTGCTGAAGGATCACTAGAAGGAGGAGAGATGAGAACAACAGCAAGGGCTGGGTAGCTGACATGGTGAGAGATGAGAACAACAGCAAGGGCTGGATGGCTGACATGGTGAGAGATGAGAACAACAGCAAGGGCTGGGTAGCTGACATGGCGAGAGATGAGAACAACAGCAAGGGCTGGGTAGCTGAGATGGCGAGAGATGAGAACAACAGCAAGGGCTGGGTAGCTGACATGGCGAGAGATGAGAACAACAGCAAGGGCTGGGTAGCTGACATGGCGAGAGATGAGAACAACAGCAAGGGCTGGGTAGCTGACATGGTGAGAGATGAGAACAGCAGCAAGGGCTGGGTAGCTGAGATGGCGAGAGATGAGAACGACAACAAGGGCTGGGTAGCTGACATGGTGAGAGATGAGAACAGCAGCAAGGGCTGGGTAGCTGAGATGGCGAGAGATGAGAACAGCAGCAAGGGCTGGGTAGCTGACATGGTGAGAGATGAGAACAGCAGCAAGGGCTGGGTAGCTGAGATGGCGAGAGATGAGAACGACAACAAGGGCGGGATGGCTGACATGGTGAGAGATGAGAACAAGAGCAAGGGCTGGATAGCTGACATGGTGAGAGATGACCGGTGTGGTGTGCGATAAGAGGGCCCCACGGTGGTGGGGCCGAGTGCTCGGGCACAAGAAAGAGAGATGAGGATGTTGCGGTGGATGTTGGGTTTAACAAGGACAGGGTGAGAAATGAAGAAGTGAGAGGAAGACTCAAGGTGGTAGAAATCACAGAGAAGATGAAAGAGGAAAGGCTGTGGGCGTGTTTCGGTCATATGGAGCGACAACGGGACAATTATGTGGGTCAGAAGGTGCAAGTGATGCAAGTGGAAGGAAAGAGATCAAGAGGAAGTCAGAAGAAGAGGTGGGGCGATGTGGTTCCGATCGGACATGGTCGCCCGAGGAGCGGAAGGAGAGATGGCGCAGGGCAGGGCAGCGTGGAGAAGGTTGGCAAGGACAGCGGAACACCCGGCATGCGTGAGGCAAGCGCGTGGAAGAAGAAGGTACAGATACTGGCTATACATACTGGGGTATAGGTACTGGGGCATAGGTAATGGGTATAGGTGCTGGGGTATAGGTGATGGGGTATAGGTAATGGGTATAGGTACTGTTTATAGGTACTGGGTTTTGTTACTGGGTATAGGTACTGCTATTAGGTACTGGGTTAGAGGTATTCGGCACATGTGGGAATGTGAAAAGGTTACATAAGTGAACGCCTGTACAACAATGCATTGCGTCGAGCACGCGGCCGTGCTACCGAGGCGAGCGGACGCTCTCGAGGCGAGGGGCGCTTTGCCGCGTGCGCGACCATCGCTGCTGCGCGTCGACAGCGCAGCAGCGGCGAGCAAAGCGCCGCACCGGGCGTCAGATCGAGGTTGCGCGTGGACGCTTCATCGGCGTCGGGTCGGATGTGCGACGCTTTGCGCCGTCTCCCGTTTGGCCGGCGACATCCTCACGTCTGACTATTTGTGGTGGAGCCATCCGTCCGCGTGGTTCCATTTTCACAATGCAGAAGTACTTTGCGGGTGTTTTTTGTTAGTATCAACATTGTACGGTTTAGTAAAAGCAGGTATTTATTTACTCCGGTTTTTTTGTTGTTTTCTTTACGCCGCGTTTACAGATAATCACTAGCATTCACTTACAGCATCTGTGAGTATTATCGGCCCCCTTTCGCAGACCATACTGTTTATATTGCGCGAGGCAGACAGTACTACCTGCCTTGATTTATTCTTTCTTTTCTATACGTTTAATATATGCAAGGGTTTTGTATATGTCAATTAAAGTGTTCGCATATTATCTCAAAGAAGGTCAAAGTTTCTATTTTATCGCTGTGATATCGCGATGGATTAAAAGTTTATATTATATATACGTAGACGATGTGTTGGGTTTTATTTTAATGGAAGGTTTGGGGATGGTGTAGCCCTAAAAGCAACGCTTTTTGTACAATTCTCGACTGGATTCAATCTACAAGTGAAACGAATCATAAACGACGAGCGACTCGCTAAGAGGCAAACCACTCCACGGAGAGCGGAGTTCGGGGTAAGGTTACAATTCGTGGGGGAAAAAGAGAAATGGATGGGAGGGGGACGAGAGGAGGGAGAGAGAGAGAGTGGGGAATGAGAGAGAGAGAGTGGGGAATGAGAGAGAGTGGGGAATGAGAGAGAGAGTGGGGAATGAGAGAGAGTGAGGAATGAAAGAGAGAGAGTGGGGAATGAGAGAGAGAGTGGGGAATGAGGGAGAGAGTGGGGAATGAGAGGAAACGGATGGAGAAGGAGCGGAGAAACGGGAGTCCAATGGTTTTTTCAGAATCAGAATCTGTGTTTATACTCGAAAAATCCGATGAGCTATGAAGCTCTTTTTGCATATGTGTCTGCGGCGAAGAGGCTCGGAAGGGGCTGCTTAGGGGCCTCGACGCTGTTGCTGCACGGAGGACCAAGACTCTGTGCGAGGGGGCAGCACTTGATCCCATCATATACAGAAGGGACAGATGGAGATTAGCCAACTCGTTGCCGTTACCGCATTCTCGATTTGGGCGTGGTGGGAGGTGCCCCAGGGTGGGGCACCTCCCCCCACGCTCACGAGAAGGGAGTTTCGGAACGTTTGTCGAGATGTTAACTACCTCGCCTGGAGTGCAGGAGGTTGTGGGCTCGAGCCCGACCCTGACGCCTGCTCTATATTTGGAGGTTGCGTGTCTCTCTCTCTCTCTCATCATCATCACGGTGGCTAGGAGATGTTTACTATCTCGCCTGGTCTATAGGAGGTCGTGGGCTCGATCCCAACCCTGACGCCTGCTGCTGTATATTTGGAGTTTGCGGTGTCTCTCTCTCTCCCCGTGGTCGCGTGAGTTTGTCTCCCGGTTCTCCGGGTTTTCGCCCTCCACATTTAGAATCAACGTCACGCGTTTGGACTATTTGGCTGCCATAAATGTCCACACGGTGACAATAAGCCACTTCGTTGAGCTACAAAGAATTAAGGCCAGATCGCTCCTGAAAAAAACCTACGTAGCTCAGTGGGCCTTACCGGGCAATACAAACATTCATAAAGCAAACATTGGGGGCCTGCGTATTGTAATCCGGGAGGCGTGTGCGAGTGTGCGTGACCACCTCTGTGCAACGTTCTGGACACCGGCACGGGTTTTGGGGGCGTGCGTCGTCTGTCTTACGTTGCGTGGCGTCTTATAATCCGAAGAATCCGGTCAAATGTAATGGGGGTAGGGAGCCGTGGGATGGGGAGGGGGTGGTGGTGGTGGTGGAACACAGAGAGAAATGTTTGCGACGTACGGCGAAACTAAATAGGCGCTACCGCAGCGCCAGAGCCCTGCGCGTTTTATTGGTGGATGTGGATTCGAACGACGCGGCTCGCTTTCTTTTTACCGCGCGCTGTTAAAATCTAGGTCAGGTTTCTTTTTTTTGGTCACATTCCCCAAAACCAGGTGTCGCCAGTAAACCACCGCCACCACCACCGCCCCCCACCCGCTCCGACTTTTGCGAAACACGCCACCGTTTTGTGTGTGTGTTACCCACACTGCTCCCCCACACACAGACCTCGCTCTTGCTCTCGACACACACACCTGTGGGCCCCTCGACACGGCCACACACACTCACACACACCTGTGGCCCACACACACACACACAGACACCTGTGGCCCACACACACACAGACACCTGTGGGCCACACACACACACACACAGACACCTGTGGCCCACACACACACACAGAAACCTGTGGGTCACACACACACACACAGACACCTGTGGGCCACACACACACACAGACACCTGTGGCCCACACACACACACACACAGAAACCTGTCGGCCACACACACAGACACCTGTGGGTCACACACACAGACACCTGTGGGTCACACACACACACACACAGAAACCTGTGGGTCACACACACACACACACAGAAACCTGTGGGTCACACACACACACAGACACCTGTGGGCCACACACACACACAGACACCTGTGGGCCACACACACACACAGACACCTGTGGGTCACACACACACAGACACCTGTGGGTCACACACACAGACACCTGTGGGTCACACACACACAGACACCTGTGGGTCACACACACACACACACAGACACCTGTGGGTCACACACACACACAGACACCTGTGGGCCACACACACACACAGACAGTTGTGGGCCACACACACACACACACAGACACCTGTGGGCCACACACACACACACACAGACACCTGTGGGTCACACACACAGACACCTGTGGGTCACACACACACACACAGACACCTGTGGGTCACACACACACACACACACAGACACCTGTGGGTCACACACACACACAGACACCTGTGGGCCACACACACACACAGACAGTTGTGGGCCACACACACACACAGACACCTGTGGGCCACACACACACACACAGACACCTGTGGGTCACACACACACACACAGACACCTGTGGGCCACACACACACACACTCACCTGTGGGTCACACACACACACATGTGGGTCACACACACACACATACACACAGACACCTGTGGGTCACACACACACACACAGACACCTGTGGGTCACACACACACAGACACCTGTGGGTCACACACACACACCCAGACAGCTGTGGGCCACACACACACACACAGACACCTGTGGGCCACACACACACAGACACCTGTGACCCACACACACACACACAGACACCTGTGGGTCACACACACACAGACACCTGTGGGTCACACACACACACACACAGACACCTGTGGGCCACACACACACACACTCACCTGTGGGTCACACACACACACATGTGGGCCACACACACACATACACCTGTGGCCCACACAACAACAACAACAACCGCCATTCGCCACTAAGTGGCGGTGACGTCACCACGACGCTTGTGCCAGGCCAAGTGCACCCACACACACACGCAGTTAAGTTAACAAATTTTAACTGGCGTCAAATTGTACAACAATTTGTTGTTGTACAATTTGGCGCACGCAGCCGGCCACGACGGAGCTTTGAAGATGATAATTGTCTCGTTGCAACAACGGCCCAGCGAATCGTTTCAAAAGCATCCGATTGCACTTGAACTTTAAGCCTGCTTCTGTGGTCCGAGTTTATAAGGGATGATATTTATTTTATTTTTAAAGGGCACCGGACGGGATGGAAGGGGGGGGGGGTTGTGTGTGAATCAGCCAGAGTCTCTCTTATTCCTTTAACGACACACGGGGAGGTGGAGTCAGTGGGGAATTGTCGGGGGATATTTGGTAGCCTCCTGGGCTCGCAAAAGGTCTCACAAAGCCACGGCCGAACGGGATGGCACAACAGGATAGGATGTGCAGTATGTGTGTGCGTGTGTGTGATGTGCAGTCGACTCAGCCTCAAATGAGTACCCGGTGAGGTGTGTAAACATCGCCACAAGGGAAACAAAGGCGGCCGGGCGTGGTGCTGACCACCCACCCCCTCGTGTGCCTGCATAGGTGCTCGCTAGCAGCACTTGCCCCTACAGTTTGATCAGGCTACACGATGGGTCTTGTTTTGTCCTGTGATGTGGCAGTACGTGTGTATGTACGTGTGTGTGTGTACGTGTGTATGTACGTGTGTATGTACGTGTGTGTGTGTGAAATCAAAGTAAAGCAACAACAAAAAAACACGTCAGCAAGGTTACGTTTGCCACGCAAAGCAGCGCCGACGCAAAAAAATCAACCTTATTTTGTTTGGCCTGAGAAAACCTCCAAGGATCATGGAATCTCAAGACTCGCTTGCAAGAGGGTTCTGCTCTGGATGTTTAACCAATTGGCACGCTTTTCCCTGCTTCTCCACATCAACACATTACCGTTTTGTATAGTCAAAACCCCCTCTTGGGCTTTCAGGCTTAAATTATGGATCTAGTGAAAAACGTCTGGAAATTAATGTGTTTGTGTGTTGAATTACATGGCGGAAAATATGTTCAGGAGCTCAGTGGCAATTGTAAAGGTCTGCTGACCACAAGAGGGCTGATAGAGAGTTAGTGTCGTTTTGCTCTCCCTCCTCTGTTGAAGGAGCACGGACTACGGTAGATGATTAACTCCTGAATGTGGCCCATCGCCTGTGTGTTGCACGATCACAGGCGCACTCCTCTGGCTTGCCCTTAAATTGTCCCCCCGCGGAGGATAAGTGCGCATCGACCTCCCCCGTTGACGTTCTGATGCCGTTGATGTTCCATCTGTGTCTTCGAGGAGGAATGTCAAAGCCTGGAGGAGCGATGACGTTTGGGTCCCGGACGAGGAGGGGTTCGTTCCGGACGTCCGCGGTTGTCCCACTCTGTTCGCCAGCAGCGGCGTTCTTCCGGATCCCGGCGGTGAGATTCTAGGATGGCGACAGCAGCAGCAGCAGCGCCATCCCAGAAGGGATGCGAACATCGGGACTCGAGTCGGTGGTGGCGAGGCACATTGTGGAGGTCTTGGTTGATGGGTAGGCGATTGTTGGCGTTGGCAAGGCAAGCTAGAGAAAAAAGCGATTCCATTTATTGGTCAAGATACAACTTTTGGGCACTCGGTGAGTAGTTCGTGTGCTTCCCGCAGCTGATTGAGACGCTGCGACTCACGGGAAATGGGACAGACGATGCTGAGCTGCAGCGTGGCTAGCTGAGTGTCCGACGCTGCAGACAAAATTTTAAACATCTCCTGGTCGGCCTGACATTTACAGATGAAGGTTAACATGGTGTCACAACATGCACGGTTTTTGATTGACATAATTATGATTCTAATTGCATGGTTTAAACGTTTTATTTTTAGAGTGGTAATTTTTTTTTTAACAGGGGCCTTGGTTTAAGAAAGACAAACTTTATGGAAATTAAGCTTCGACTGATTGATAGATAGCATAAAACCTACAGCTACTTTTGTCAATCCACTCCTGGATGAAAGCGTCCTCACGCCGTGTCGGTCGTGACCATACTTCACCGTGCTGGTCAGTGCGGGTTGGTGAAGAGGGATCTTGGGGAGGGGGGCGGGGGAATTCGTCTAGATACCTCTCAGTAACGTACTCATGTCAGCCGTGGCCAGGAATCGAGCGAAGTTCAAAGCGCAGTGCGCCAACCACTGTGCCACCACTCCCACCCCCTCCTATAACGTACAGTGTCCCTTTTACTTATGTTGAATTCAACCGCTGGAATCAGGACCTTCCAGTGTCACGCAATTATACGCACTGATTATGTCGAAACCGCAAGGCCCCTCTCTGTGTGTTTGGAATAATAACAATAATAATGATGATGGTGGTGGTGGAAATGTTCCGTGGAAACGTCCCCTTTGCCGCGCCTCAAGAAAAACCGTGGAAAAACGTGGATCTCTCTCGAGTTTAAAGTTTCTATTTGTTGCTGAGCCCAGATGAGAACACACAAGAGGTCAGGGTGGTAGTCTCATCTGCAACAGTGGCCTGAGTCAACGAAAATTCCTAAACAAATGCCATTAATAATTCCTCATTATCTCTTTGGCTGCCTATTACTGACTGCCCTCTTTTGTCTCTATAAAACATGACATACAAATATTATACAAATGGTTGTGCGCCGCATCTTGAGATGCGGTCATCATTGAGGCGCTGCATTGCGTTGTCATTAAATTCTTTAAAAAATAGCGACCTGTAAAATAATCTCAATTCAAACAAGTTCATACAATTCTAACAGGTACGCATGGTCTACGAAATAACGTGTAAACCATCGCGAGTTTGGAAGGAAGTATTTAATTTGTATTTAATTAGCAGTGTTTAAGTATTTAATCAGCAGCACGGAGGCCGACGAGCAGATGCCAGGGCAAAAAAAGCGCATGCCGCACATTTGTATCTCCAAACAAGATCAACAGGCTTGCCCTCACTATGGAAATGTGGAATTTCCACCACCGGCTCATGGCTGTAAACAGGAGATAAGGGCCGTCCCCTCAATGCTCGTTGGAGCTTGTAATCGCGTTCTTTGTGTCTTTAAGTTTTGGTCAATCCTTGGATAAAAATTCGTCCGGTTTTTCTCTCGGGTAAGTCCCTCATAGCAACACCGACTCATACGGCAGCTTCATTCAAATCGATTCTTCCACACGGGGGTTAGAGGGTGCCGCTACAGAGCTCACAAGTACACGCGTTCAACCTCAACGAGTGTGATGTGATCTCAGCGGCAGATGACAGGTACGCATCGTCACCATCATCATTCCTCGAAGACGCCGGTGGTGTAACCATCGACCGCATCAGAACATCTTCAACAATCCGATGCGCGCACATCACCTCCATGAACGGAAATGTCAAGACAATCCCAGAATTGTGCCATTGTGGCCGTGTGACTCAAACTGTGGACTGTAGTAAACCCACAGAGAGACACACAGATACACACAGAGACGAGGAGACCCATAGAGATGCATTCACACACAGACGTAGAGACTCATAGAGATGTAGAGAGAGAGACGTAGAGACTCATAGAGATGCATTAAAGACAAGGCACAGGAGTTTGCGATTGTGGGCATGCAACCCGTACTATGGACCGTACAGCACGCCACTGCATTCTGCACTCCTTCAACAGAGGAGGCATCACAAACTCTCTCCTGAAGCCCTCTCGCCGTGGCTATCTGTTCTGCCCCACGGCAGATATGGGGGTGTGTTTACACAGAAACTTCCTGATATGATGGTGTTGAGTTTGGTCACGTGACCAGAAAGTTACGATGCATGTGTTCATTGTGGGACTTTAAAAAGCATTGTCTGTAAGTTAATTTATGTTCTTATACTACTGGGAATGCTGTTATAATGTTAGGATTGCCGTTATAATGCTGTAAATGCCTTTATAATGCTGTTATATTTTTTATTATTAATATGAGGCCTAGTTAACAACGAAGCCTGCCACTTGCATTATTGTGAATGTTATTTGTAGTTGGATAAGTCAAGCCAGACTTGTGCCCATGTAACTTCAATGCATTCTTGAGAGCAAGGATGAAAAAGTATCTCATCCACAGTTCAGTGTTATGTGCAGCGCTGTACATTTGGGCTGCAATGTGGTGATTACACAAAGTGACCTTATTTAACACAGTAGCTTATTATCCTGTTGTATAGCTATTCAGTGCTAATGTAGGTGCCTGGTCCATCCAGGACCAATTATTGAGATTCATGTTCTCTAAGACAATGTTATGATGCTGCAGTGTTCATTAATTGTATTGATATTGCAAGTATAAACAGATGCTGTATTTTGTGCTGTGTTTTTCCATCAGTTTTACCTCGTTCTATTCATTAAATACGTTGGAGTTGGATGTTCACCCTGGCTCTGAAGGTTTATTGAATGCGAGGTTAACTACTCGAATAGTGGGGCAACGCAGTGCACAGCGAGGCCGAGACAATATCAGACCTCGACATCGGCCTTTAGCTCCCTGAACATAACCATCACGCGCAACGATAGAATCATCATCACCATCAGCACGACAACCACCACCCGGTCTCGACGTGACAACCTCTTTACTGTGTGGGGGTTGGGACGGCTTAGAGAATAACAACACCAACAACAAACAATAATAAAATAAACCTTTCAGGAAGGGACCTCTTTGTGTGTGTGTGTTATAGTGGCGCACGCCCACACAGCTGGGAGTGTTGCCCCTGGGTGAGGAAAGACATCGTGAAGTGACCTGGCTCCAGGTCGAAGTGGCGTCTGCACACTCAGGGGCAAGTACTGTTAACGAGTAGCAGCACCTACGAAGGCCGGCACGGCACACGAGGGGGTGGGGTGGCCAGCACCACACACACACAAGGACAAAGATCCCCCGTATAGCCTTAGCATGCTGTTGGGCCAAGTGCTGTTAACGAGTAGCAGCACCTGCGAAGGCCGGCACGGCACACGAGGGGGTGGCTGGCCAACACCACGCCGCCTTTGTCTCCCTCATGGCGATGTTTACACATTGCACCATGTACACATTTGAGTCTGAGTCGACCTAGGAGAGGCCCAGGACCGGTTCAGATAATCACCGGTGTTTGCCGTGAGCAGGAATCGAACTCGGGTCGCCAGGTTTGCAGCGCAGCGCGCTAACCGCTACAGCACCGCTCCCCGCACACACGTGTACACACACACGCACACACGTGTACACACACACGCGTGTACACACACACACACGCGTGTACACACACACCAACGCACACACGTGTACACACACGCGCGCACATGCACACGAGGGCCCACAGCAGAACATCCACCGTGGCTTTGACACCTGTTGGGGAGGGGTTACGTGGCGCTATTTTAACTCTGCATTTTTGCCTCTCTCGCTGTCTCTCTCTCTCTCTCACTCTCTCGCTGTCTCTCCCTCTCGGTTTTAATCATTTGTTGGGCTCGGAGCGATTTGGATACAATAGCGGAACGGCGGGGTCAAGGGGTCGTCGAGTCTGCAGCTGAGACCAGACAGCCTTGCCCGGTGTCACTCAGTCGGTCGTTACGCTCCTTATGTTTGCAGTCGGACAAAAGCAAATCCTTCATTCATTATCGCTAAGCCAAGAATTGCCTCTCGGCTCCACAGCAATCACCACATTCTGAGATTCACACCTCGTCTCCTCTCCTCTCCCTGCCCCCACGCCGAGACGCCTCGGCAGGAGGAGGGGAGAGGTTTCCTCCGCTAGATTATTGGTGGGGGGGGGGGGGGGTCAGGGTCAGAGCCGTGGCCTCGCGGTCAGCCGGCCTGGCAGGGTCACTGCGCGTGACAGTGACCACATCCAGGTCATCACGATGCACGATGTCCACTCATCAGCGGTGGCATCGTCTGAGTACTGTATGTTGTGGCCTCCTTAGTCATGTGTCAATGACTGTGAGGGTCAAGTGTCACTGACTGTGAGGGTCACGTGTCACTGTGAGGGTCACGTGCACTGACTGTCACGTGTCACTGTGAGGGTCACGTGACACTGTGAGAGAGTCACGTGTCACTGTGAGAGAGTCACGTGTCACTGTGAGAGAGTCACGTGACACTGTGAGAGAGTCACGTGACACTGTGAGAGAGTCACGTGACACTGTGAGAGAGTCACGTGACACGGTGAGCGTCACGTGTCACTGTGAGGGTCACGTCAAGTTGAATAGTTCCCCCTCTAGTACCCGATTAGCTGGCCATGTGGCTCGGCGCTGGCAAATGGCAATGTCTTGCGTGACCTCATATTCGGCTTGAGGTTTTAAACTCAGCCCATCATCCTCACCTGGATGCGCTAAAATAAGTACCACTTTTTTTTTGGGGGGGGGACCTCAAAAGTGCCAGTCTCAGTCCAAACCGTGTCGATCGATACCTCGCAGAATATTGGAATAAAGTTCAGCGCAATAGCGGCGCCGGCTCTCGGCAACACATCAAATCCTGCTCCTTCTGCTGCTGCTGCTGCCGCCCGAACGCATTCGCGGACCGGCACGGGTCAAACCAGGACAGGTGGGGCGACCCTGGCCGAGTCGGCGAAGGGCGCAAAAGGGGGGGGGGTTGATTGAACCAGGTGAAAGTGACTGACGATCGAGTGATTGATTTGGATATCGATGCGTGGTCGCTGGGAATAATGTCCACCCGCCTCTGCGCGTGGACCCGAGGCCATTCTCTCTCTAAAACATGTGTTTTGTAATGACATTGTTGTATACATTGTTCAAGCCCCTACTTTGGTTTCCAACCTCGCCTGCACACTTTGTTTAATCTCGTTTTTTTATTCGCACTGTTTGTCTTTCACTTTGCCTTTTTTTGTGCCAATAATAAAATCAAAGAGAAGGAACAAAACTATCTCACACTGCCGCAAGAGGAGTGGTGTGTTGTCGTTGATGCTGTCGTTGTTATGACACAACTGATGTCCCGTGGAAGACGTACAGCTTCCCCATGATGCATGCCGATAAGAGGACAATTCTGGGCGGGGGGGGGGGAGAAACGGG
Organism: Lampetra planeri; assembly: GCF_965212315.1. NCBI lineage: Eukaryota > Metazoa > Chordata > Hyperoartia > Petromyzontiformes > Petromyzontidae > Lampetra > Lampetra planeri. The sequence continues at coordinate 9,073,324 of NC_136150.1, forward strand.
ACAGGTGGCAACGCTACGCCGAGTCCTGGCGGGAGCTCGTCAATGGACGTCTCATCTGGCGTGTGACACGTCTTCCCCAACACCGCAATTGCAATAATAATAATTGCGAAACGCATTTCTTTTTTTTGTAAAAAAAAAAAATCGGTAAATGAATCTCATGCCGAAGCCTGCATACCTGGCGTGTCCTCTAGCGGTGCAAGAGGCTCTCGATTAGCGCGCCCCCGTCGCCAGATGTGTAGCCCCGCTGTCGCGTCACAACCGTCGTGGGACGCCTCTCCCAGCGCGGCTATCAAAGGCGTAATTGCATGTTTAGTCCGGCTGTCTAGACGAGAAAACATGGGACACCGTGGTACGGCATAATCATTCCTGCTTACCTCTCTCATCCCGCCCTCCAGCCCCAACACCCCTTCCGCTCGCTTTCTCTCTCTCTCTCTCACCCACCCACCCCACCCCACCACACCCCACCCCTGCCCCGACCACCCCCCCAGCGCCACCACCAAACCGCGGCCTCCTCGCCACGAGGCAGGGCAGCGGCGATCCCCCCCCCCATCGCGGGAGAGCGTCGCTGCCTCAAGTATTGGTGGAATGCGAGGAGCCGCCGAGGAGAGAATGTCGGAGGAATTGCTGGGATGGGCATGGTGGTGGTGGCGCGGGTGGGAGTGGCGATAGTGATTGTGATGGTGGTGGTGGTGGTGGTACGATGTGTGTGGTGGTTGTAGTGGTGGTAGTTGGTGGTGGTGCTGATTGGTGGTGGTGATGGTGCTGATGATCATGTGGTTAATGGTGGTGGTTTGAGTGTGGTTGCGGTGAGTTGCTGCTGGTGGTGAGCGTGGTGGCTGTGGCGATGACAGTGAATATGATGGCGATGGTGGTGGCTGTGGTCAACATTGCGGTGGTGGTGATGGTGCTCATGACAATGTTGTTGCTGGTGGTGTTACTGGAGGGCTTCGTGGAGATGATGGTGGTGGGCTTGGTGTTAATGATGATGATGATGGCTATAAGTGTGGTGCTGGTGCCGGGTCAAGCGGTGGAGGTGTTGTTGCACTTGTGGTAGTTGTAGATGTGGTGGTGGTGGCATCTACATCTACAGGAGATTATTATTATACAACTTGTAAAGCCATTCTCCATGTTAAGTGTACACGTCGTACAACGCGTTTAGAATCGACAACAGTAAAGTTGGACTTGCGAACAAATCGACTTACGAACAGACCCCTGGAACCTAACTCGTTCGTAAGTAGATGAGTCCCTGTACGAGGGCAAGTCACCGAGGCCAGCGTGCGCATTTCATTTGAGAGGACGTTCAAAGTTTAGCGCAGTGGCGTTGTGGTGACGCGAATGAAACGAGCCCTGCCTCTTCCTCAAGAGGTGTCCGTTCCGCTGCTACGCAAATGTCCCCACCCGATGTCGCAGTGGCTCTCCACCAGCACCTCGGCGTTCTTTTAGACATCTTCCCCGAAGTCTCTCTTCACATCCTCGTCCAGTGTCACCAACAGCTTGTCCGCCGCCCGTCACTGAGCTTCACGGTTCGAATCAAGTGGCCGCCCTGGTTATTACTGCGGGTGTATTAACCAACACATATATAGGATTGTTTATCCAGGAAAAGCCCTCGCTGAATCTAACGACTGTTTTTTTCAGGATTGAGGGTCCTGCCAAGTCCTCCCTCCTTTACCTCCTTCCGTTCCTCTCTTAAAGCCTCACATCTTCTCCATCGCCCATTCTCTTCCCCCTCCCCTCCCACTCCTTCCCGTTCCTCCCCTGTAACTCTTTAGTGATCCCTCTGTCGCTGTCACTCATTCCTCAATCCTTGTAGTACGCCCCTGCTCACTACATCTTGCCACTCTGCATTGAGTGAAGGCCTACTCTCAATGTAGATTAGCAGCTACGCATGCGTCATCGCATTTCAGTCATTGGCAGGAATAGTTCGCAAATGCGGACCATGATGTCGACACACAATGGCCTCCCCTTGCCGGTGACGTCACAATGCATCTCTGACGTCCACAACGCGTCGTATTTTTGTGCAGGGTAGTTAATCTCCCCAGCGGCAGTATTCATGAAGGCGACCGACTGATTCGGCCTGTGTTTGACGCTTTTGCTCCAGGTGCTGGGAGGTCGTTCAGGGACCTAACCTTCCCTCGCACGTGGGAGCGAAACGTCGGACATAACACCCAAAAGCAGCACGCGGCACGACCCGACAACGCACATTTCAGAGCTTGTGGAGCGCACGACTCGGGAGGGTTATGTGAATCCTAACGCGGTGAATCATGGGAGTGTGTTTTTATTCCATGCAGTACTTCATCTTGTTCTCGTAATAATTTTTAAAACGATACCGCTTCACGGCGGCGATGGCTTTTGAAGATCGGCCATCGTAGGAATTCTTTTTAAAAAAGGGGGGAAAATAAATATATAAGAACGCCGGCGAAATAAATTTAGCAAACCATTAGAGAGGGCCTATTCAGTTGATGTGCAGCCATCAGAGCCGCGTGCGATGGCTTTACGACCCTCACGCTGATATCCTACAAGGTATAACAAGTTACGCCGACCCCTTGCGTGCAATGGGCCGACTGGAAGAAGAGGAAAATATAAATATAGAGATAGATATTACAACAGTCGACCGGGAATGCTTCGCAGGGCTATTGAGAGCACGAACAAAAGTGACGCTTCCACTCAAACAGGGGCCAAACCGATCCTTGGCAATGTCAGAGCGCCAAAAACAAAACTGCTAATAATTGTGTTGCTGCTGCTGCTGTTGCTGCTGTTGTTGTTGTTGTTATTAGTAGTACCCGGATGGCACCCCCTCGTTTAATGCGTTTGGGGTTTCTCCAGGTGCTGTGGTGGCAAAAGGAGGAGCGGTGGCGCAGTGGTTAGCACACTGCCCTGTGAACTCGCAGACCCTGAATTTTATTTTATTCCCTAGCCAACGGCTGAGTGCTGCGCGTGTTTGCGTGTGTTGGGGTCGTCCTTCTCCCGCACCCTCCGATTAATGACCACAGTTGGTTGCGAAAGAAGTTCAACGCCACGGACATCCGAGTTGGTTTGAGGGCGCCCACTTTCACCAAATCCACACTGACCCGTGTGGTGAAGTATGGTCAAACGACCCCTATGACGGCCGCTTTGCCTTCATCCAACAGTAGATTGACAACGGGCTATAAAATGACTCTGGTGTTCCACCACCAAACAGTCATGGAATTCGCCAAACATCCCAAATACAGCAAGATCCTCTTGAGAAAAAGCGTCTTGAGACTCATTTAAGGTTTTCCTGGGTAAAATAAATAAATTAGCACACGTATTATAAGTATTATTATTGTTGTTATTATAATTTCTGTGTGAGAATTAGCACAGATGTTTTTATTTTATTTTATCGAAGATTCCACGCGCGTCCCTGGTCCGGTCTGTCACGCCTGATGACATCACCGGTACCGGAACAACCCAAAATAGGCACGCGCTTTGTTGTACAGAACGCGAGCAACACAATCATCACGTGGACGATCATCGCCAGAGGGCCGTGCGACTGATGGGACGTGTGTGTTATTGTTTCATGCGGAGGGGCAGGCAGAGGATGGAGGGATGTTCTCTGCTTATTAATTTTGTTTCGTCGAAGTATGGCCGCTGTATTCTGGCATGACCGGTTCATAAAAGCGTCAAGACCCGAACGAAGTCAAACGAAGTCGGTCTCTGAAGTTCAACCACGCGGCTGCGGAAGCCTCGAATACAATGGAACGCGAACGACGACGACGACAACAACAAACACTGAAGAGAGTCGAGAGGTGGGGGGGGGGGTATGGATGAATCATCCGATTATTAAATGTGCGCGACACGGACGCTCACGAGTGCTGAGCCGGCATTCAGAGGCGCTATTCGAGACGCGGCAATGGCTCAGTGCACTCGCGTCTTGCACGCGCACGCGCGAGCTTACTCACGCGCATGTACGCGCGCTTACTCACGCGCACGCACGCGCGCGCACGTAGACCGCGGCGGCGGAGGGCATCGGAGATGATTGTTCAAATATTCCGCGGCCCCTTAGAACGCCCCGGCAAGGCGGCGGTCGCTGCGTTTGCTCTTCCGTTCACGTCGCCGTATTCCAGAGCGAGAGAGTTAAGGACGTTAACTCGCTCTATCACAAACACATGGCGTTTCGCAACTAGGGGACAAGGAGAATGAGGGGCCGCTGAGCTCATACAGCAGGCAGGTGGGGGTGGTGGGGACGGTTCGTCTGGATTTCGCTCTCGATAGGATCGCGGCCTGAACGTTTACAACGTTATATGGGGCTGCTCTCGGGGCTGCAGAACGGCTCGTTTTTTAATGTGTGGTGAAATTCAGCGCCCATTGCCGTAAGCGAGAAATTCTTGCGGTGCGGTGCTTATTAAGGGGTTTAGAAATGACTCCTTTTGGGTACCGTGCCCTGACTTTTGCGAGTTCCAAAAAAAAAGTTTGAAACGCTGAATATTTCATTATTGGTCAGAACGTTAAAAACCAAACCTCCGCTTCGCAGCTCGTCCCACCACCCACACCACCCACACCCCTCGCCCCCAACATTTTAATTTTTTTTTCCAGCTTTGTTTTCCGCGAGAAGCCAAAGCAAAACGCAAATCCGAGGGAGGGAGGGAGGAATAAATACAATGTTTGGCGGTGGCAAACCGCACAGAATTCAAGAGTGATGCTCGAACGGTCTTCTCGGAGCAGGGCAGGTGTAGGTGAAGTGATTAACATCAGGGAAACAGCGCTGGGGTTGTACAATGAGACCCTATACGCGTAGGAGACGCACGCGATCGCCTGATTACTAATGGGCCCTCTGTGTCTCAGAGAGGAAATTAAACCTCGCGTCGATTTTGCGCGCCCCTGCGAGAGATCGGACGCCGGCGTTGGCGTGGCGAGCCTGGTGAGAGTGGGCGAGGGCTTGGGGGGAGGCCTTCATCCAGCAGCGGATATATCGAGGCCGATCATGATGATGTATTGTATGCGGGTGAAATAAAAAAAAACCCGTAGCCGCTTTTTGTTGTTTTACACGCAGCACAAAAACAAAAACTTAATTGGTTATGGAATCAAATCGTCACTGAGAATTATGATAATTCATCGAGTCACGGAGGAGTTGTGAGTTGACTAGGTGATGAAGTCGTACTCCAGACAGGGGTGGCTGCCCAGACGGTTCTGGAGGACCCGGTGGCAGCGTGCCAAATGAGCCCCGTTGGACATCCCGCACCGCGTGGGCTCCCCGACACCTTCAAACTACATCTGACACCGTGACGTCGAAGCACGGGGCCCCCCAAAAGCGCGGGGCCCGGGGCAGTCGCTCCCGTAATCGCCGCGTACCCGAGGGAAGGCTCTGCGTATACCCACTACGTAGAGCATACACAACTCAAATACACAGTTGATTCTCGCACAGGTATACGATATGAATCGACGCGCCGTCAAACGCCTCTCTCGGCTCGGTGTACGTCATCCGTGTACGTCATCCGCTCCACTTCCGCCGTACGAGAGTCGCGCTCAAACGGGCACGGCAAAAAAAAAATAAGAATCCACTCGAAACGATTATTAACCACAAAAAATCGGAACGCATAAACCCGCCGCGAGCTCTGGCAATTCACTTTATTGCTTCTGACCCGGGCATATTAGCCGCTATCCTATAAAAAGAGTCACCCGCTGTAGCAGCAGGCAACGTTTTTAATAAGCCGAGCTTTGAGCGTCGTCGGCCCTTTCTATAATCCACCTTGGCGTGCTCGCCGAGGCATTTTCTGCTCAAACTAAATCGCTGTTCGCTGATGAAGCAGCAGCAGCGGCAGGGAGACCCATGCCCGTGGCTTTGCGTGCGGTTTGCGTTCGCCGTGTCGAGGGGATAACGCACCCGGCCGAGCGAGCGACTCGCCCCGAGTTGAGGGCAGAGTCTGCTGCTTCCGTCAGCCACCGCGCTGTACCTGCGTCTCCCCGGAGGCGCCCAATTATATTTAATACATTCACGGCGTAACATTTTGTTTTGTTCAAGACCCCGTAATTTTTTGCCTCTGAATCTGTTTTTTCCCCCTGCGGGTGGAAGTCTGTTAACAGGTGCGCCACGCCGCAGTGTGATCAGCAGCAGATTACAGAATTCTGCGGATTATGAGAGACAGTTGATATACTTTTAAAAAATGCTAGAGCAAAAGTTGATATACTTTTAAAAAATGCTAGAGCAAAAGTTGATATACTTTTAAAAAATGCTAGAGCAAAAGTTGATATACTTTTAAAAAATGCAAGAGCAAAAGTTGATATACTTTTTAAAAATGCTAGAGCAAAAGTTGATATACTTTAAAAAAATGCTAGAGCAAAAGTTGATATACTTTTAAAAAATGCTAGAGCAAAAGTTGATATACTTTTAAAAAATGCTAGAGCAAAAGTTGATATACTTTTAAAAAATGCTAGAGCAAAAGTTGATATACTTTTTAAAAATGCTAGAGCAAAAGTTGAGAGCGCGTTTTATAATCCGGTTCGGGTGTGTGTGTGCGTCTGTCAGGAGTGGTGGTGCAGCGGTTAGCGCCACGCTGCGCTACGAACCCAGGGACCCGGGTTCGATTTCCCACTCACGGCCAACACCGGATACGATTATCTGAATCGGTCCTGGGCGTCCCCTACTTCGTCTCAAATGAGTATCTGGTTCGGTGTGTGAGCATCGTCAATGGGGAGACAAAGGCGGCCGGGCGGTGTGCTGTCCACCCACCCCCTCGTGTGCCGTTCCGGCCTTCATATGTGTTCGCTAACAGCACTTGCCCCAACATTCTGGTTTGTCTTTGTGTAACCACATTCGTGTGACTTCATGAACAGCAGGCACGAGTCTTTGTGTGCGTCTGGCCAGCAGAGTGAACGTCGAACCGAGGGACCTCTTACGCAGGCTCGCTGAGCACGTTGCGTAAAGTTGACTTTGGTTTTATTGACAATGGCACCACACACCAACGTCCTCCTCATCATCATCAACGTTATCCATGGCCTAATCCACTGCTGGATGAGGGCTTACCCCAAGCTGCCGCCATCCCTCACGATCCCGCGATGCCAATGATCCGTGCAGCAGCTGCTCGCGAGCCCGCGTGCTCCATCTTCCCTGTGTATGTCCTCACGGACGCACTCTGTTCCTTGGCTGACATGTCATCGTCAGTCTTTACCCATCGGTCATCCCCACTTCTCGTCACGTGCCCTGCCCAAGGCCACTCGCCTTGTAGGCTACGTCGCTGTCTTTCGCCGCTTCTCTAACTCGTGCCTTACTCCTCCCGTCTCTAAATGCCATCTCTCTCCAACGATTCTTTGCGCGCTTTTCAGTTGCAGTTCTATAAATTCCATCAATGACGCTGCCTCTGAAGCATGTGTTGTAGCAGATACAAAAAACACCGAGCGTTGATATCGTAACAGATTGTTTCAGACGTTACAATAGGATTTCTAAGTAAGCAGGTTTGAACACTAAAAACATCATCACTAAGGCCCCTGGGTTTGAACCCAGGTTTCCGCCATGCAACTTTAGACCTGGTTCTCCATTGTGGCAACATTCGTAGTTTGAATCCTCACCAGCCATGTTCTATCCACTGCTCAAGGCTTCCGCAAGCTGCCGTCATCTCTCACGGTCACACGCATTACGTGAACAAGAACAACATCAACAACGACCGCTATAAGCGATGCAGTGGCAGTGACATCACCGCCGGCGCGTGCGGCCACGCAAGGTGCACTTTGAGGTCACGGGGAGTGTGGAAGGCTCGCATCGAGATGATGCAATCTGCTCCGTCTCCACGGCGGATGTCCCCCCCCGAGCGCGTTTCCCCGCCTTTTGGCTGCCGCTCCGTCGTGAGTCTCGACCGTCGGCCATCGTCACGTGCCAGCGACGCGTCCTGGCTGAGCCGACTGAGGGACGGATCCGTTTGTGACGCCTCCAACTTGCGCCTCTTCTGTCCGCGTGTTCATATTTCTGTCTCTCGGTGTCATTTCCACTTTGACAGCCCGTTTTTGTTATTTTATTTTTCTTCTTGTCATTCAATACCATTTCGCGAGGCTTAATTTGGCCCAGTCCCAGTTTTTGAAGCTTAATATGTATTTGTGCATCACAAGGCTGACGGCATATATATAAAACTTTTAATAGCGCATGAAGGAATGCCGTCTCATGATTTGAAGAGGCTTATCGAGTGGTTCCAGAAATTGTTTTGTGGCTGAGGTGGTCGGGTCGCTGAGAGGGGTCAGGAAGACTGAGCCGGCACCACCGCGACCCGGGGTATACATCTGGGGGGTTCAGCCCCTGATTCATCTCTGGCTCTCTCGAGCGCCGTGGAGGTGATGGTTTCAGCCCAGCTGATGGTGGTTGTTACCCGCAATGTGCCCGATCTCGCCAGATCTCAGTAACTCGCTCATAGGCTCGAGTTCTTGTCTGATCTGACAATAGAACAACTGAGACGTAATTGGCGAGAGTTAAATACATAGCACCGGCACCTTTTTTGCCAATATGAAAAATGATGAAAAATAAAAATGTTTTTTACCCTTGCTGACAATAAAACAGGAGGTGTTAAAATGTCCAAGCAGCAAATAGACACCACTTGCAAGGCATCAAGTGCTGCATTAACCGCGCATACTTGTGTCAAAACATGCACACAAAAATGCTCTGTCCTGGAAACTGACCGGCCTACACCAGGGACAGACTCATTCCGAGATAAACAAACGTCTCTCTGCAAATGTGCACGGACAGAAATGAGAATTAAACGAACGGCGCTCTCCTCTTGTGTTTGTTGACGATTCACTTCCACTTGCCAAAGCACAAACCCCCCCGCCCGCCCGCCCGCCACCAAAAAAGTTAATGAATACATTCCTCCGGCGATCTTGGGGAGGGGGGTCCTCGCGTTGGAGCCCAACCCCGAGGCCGGACGCTGGCCGGTGCACGCTCGAACACGTAATCTATTTGTACGTGCCAATTAATCGAAGGAAATTTGCCCAAATTGGTCTCACGTCAGTGGCCGGGCGAAATGCGGACCTGCTGTGAAAATTAAAGCTCGCCGCCGTCGGTGGCTTGCGCAAGCCAGGAAGTTGGGACGCACGGGGGCGGGGCGGGGGGACAAGAATCCCATCACGTGGCTCTGAGGGATAAAGGGGCAGCCCCGCAATTCCTGGCCTACATCGCTGCCGGTAGAAGTGGCCCCCGCTAGAGGGGGGGCTCTATCTAGACAGCCCCCTCTGCCGCCCGCAGCCGACAACAGCCTGGCGTGTGCGTGCCGGCTGCCCACCCAATAACTCTCCGGGTTCAAATTCTGTTTAGCTTCTGAGCTCTGAAGGGATCGGATGTTGATCACGTTAAGATTGCAGCCCCGTGCAAATGCTGAAAATGCTCGATCACGCCATCGCTGGCGGAAGGGCCTCCACTGGAGGCTGGATGGAGCCTCGCCTACGCGGGCGTGTACGTTGGCCTACTCTTCCCCACCGGGTTAACCGTCTTGGACGAGGTGGCAGTCCCTAACACGATACACCACCACACACGCCACTCACCGCGGTGTGCCCATTTATGCCGCCGGGTGGATGGCGTAAAAGGGCGGAGGGGGTGGGGGGTCAATGTAAGAAGCTTGCCACCATTTTTTTGGTTCTTTCGGTAAAGTCACGTAGATGGAAAATAAAAAATAAAATAAAATAAATTCATAAAAAACAAAAACTCACGACGTTTCGATCGCAACACAAGCGGTCGTCTGATGACGACCGTTTGATGATGACCGCTTGTGTTGCTATGGAAACGTCGTGAGTTTTGGGTTTTTATGAATTTTATTTATTTATTTTCCATCTACGTGACTTCACCGAAAAAAACTAAGAACATGAATTCCTGCAGTCACGAAAGTTTTAAGTCAAAACTTTCCCCCATTGTTTCAGCCGCCGTGCCGGGAGATCGAAATGACCCCCCCCCCCCCGACTTGTGTTGCAAGTCCGGCACGCGCTCCGCACCGGGAATGGGCAGAGCCGTTCTGGAGCACGTGGCGCTCCGATTGAGCCGCTCTAGAGCAGCGGTTCTTAACCTTTTACAGCAGCCTTGCAACCCCTCAATCGTTACAAAATGTACAGTGTTAATAAATACGTAGGGTTTGATGAAACAACGTAGTTGCACTTACGTGCCCCTTCGGCAAAAAAATATCTGGCATGTCTCGCACCCCCAGAAAGGACATCTCGCACCCCAGGTTAAGAAGACGAACCGCTCCTCTAGAGCTTGAGCTCGCACGAGGGGCAGGAATGTTACAATGAGCGAGATGAAGAGTTACCCCCCCCCCGCCCCATCGACATGAAAGCCCACGGCTTTTTTTTAAGTTTACAAGGCACCAAAATCCATTTCGAAACATCTTAAATAATGAACCGAACCGGCCCGTGTTTTTTTTTCTCCCTTTCTCTCTCACCAGTAAACGTTTCGTACGCCAAAAAAGAAATACATTGAACCTGACGCAAATAAATCCCGGAGCAGTCGAGGGTAGCGAACGAGGGAGAGAGAGAGAGGGGGGGCACTCAACACGGGGAAGAGAGAGAGGAGCGCGTGAAGGCCGAGGTTGTGAGAAGTGGGAGAGGCGGAAGAGAGAGCGAGAGCGCGAGACGACACGGAGAGAGGAGAGAGAGAGAGGGGAAAGTTGCCGCTCCCAAAATTAAATGTATCGAGTTACACAGAGCCCCCCCCCCCGCTTGATGATGAATGCATCGCGTCCTTTATTTGGCTCCGTTGAGTTGGCGTGCGACTGAGTCTTTAAGTGTCCCCGCTATTAAAGCCCCGCGAGAGCGACGAGACGAGAGAGGGCTGGGTGCAGATGCAGCACTTGTCGAAAAAAAATAACAGAAAATAGGGGGAACATAGAGGAGGGAGAGAGGGGTTAGAGAGAGAGGGGTAGAGAGAGGGGGGGGGGTAGAGAGAGGGGGGGGGTAGAGAGAGGGGGGGTAGAGAGAGAGGGGGTAGAGAGAGGGGGGGTAGAGAGAGGGGGTACAGAGAGAGGGAATGGGCAAGAAGGAGGAGAACAGAGCGTAAATCTCTTGTGAAAGCTTTCATTTACAAAGGAGGGGGGACACATAAAGCAAAGCATTGGAGAAAAAAACCGAAATGATGAACGAAGCAAAGTGCCGACGACACCGAGCATCTTCTTGTTTCCTCTGATCGGGAGACATGGGAAGGGACGTGGTCATTTGTGAGCCTCACGACAAATTTTCAATTCTTTCCGCCGCCACTGTTGTCGCTGTTGTTGTTGTTGTTATTTTTTTTCATTTTTAAACCTTCTCGCGAAATATTTATTTATTTTGACTTTAACCTTTCGTGACTGCAGGAATTCATATTCTTTGGTTCTTTCGGTGAAGCCACGTAGATAGAAAAATAATAATAAAAAAGTGAATAATTTTTTTTTTTAAACACGAATGTAGACTGTAGCCTGGTTCTTAATCGGAGTGAGTATACTGGAAGTCTATAATGTAGACTGTAGCCTGGTTATTAAGTTTGGTGAGTGTACTGGCAGTCTATAATGTAGACTGTAGCAATGATTATTAAGTTTGGTGAGTGTACTGGCAGTCTATAATGTAGACTGTAGCCTGGTTATTAAGTTTGGTGAGTGTACTGGTAGTCTATAATGTAGACTGTAGCCTGGTTATTAAGCTGGGTGAGTGTACTGACAGTCTATAATGCAGACTGTAGCAATGGTTATTAAGCTGGGTGAGTGTACTGGCAGTCTATAATGTAGACTGTAGCAATGGTTATTAAGCTGGGTGAGTGTACTGGCAGTCTATAATGTAGACTGTAGCCTGGTTATTAAGTTTGGTGAGTGTACTGCAGTCTATAATGTAGACTGTAGCCTGGTTATTAAGCTGGGTGAGTGTACTGGCAGTCTATAATGTAGACTGTAGCCTGGTTCTTAGTCTTTTTATAGTTTATTATTATTTTTATTTTATTTTTTATTAACTTTATTTTCATTATTATTTTTCTATCTACGTGAATTTACCGAAAGAACCAAAGAACATGTTCATTTATTATTTTCCCAAGCGCGCAGGAAAACAAAGTCCACACTAACGACGATGTAATGAGCACCGCGCGGCTCCGCGGGAAGGCTCTTTCAGAATGCGGCCTCCCGTCCCGTTCCTTTGCCTCCCCTCCCTCCCTCGCCTCTCGCGAACTCCTCCGCTCAAGAGAAGGCGCCCGTCAGACAGGTGAAGGTGCAGCAGCCCTGCAATTGCTCGCTCACGCCACTGCTGACGGCACGAGCTCTAGGGAGCGACCCGGGAGCTCGTGGAGGGCGAGTGTCCTCTTGCACCTATGGCCAGACTTCTTGGAAGAGGTGCGAAGTACCCACACTTTACCCCACTCGAACTGTGCTGAACCCATATTTCAGGGTGGGAGAGAGGGAGGATTTCAAGAAATGTTCTCCTTTGGTTAAACTGCCGCGCCGAGAGATCGAATCGAGCCGTCAACCTCACGATTGATTGCAAGGCTGGTGTTCTAACCCTTCCACGATGGCAGCACCCCAGATGAATCAACAAATATATCCACGTGTACTGAGTCCAACTGAGTCACAGACGTTGTCTTGGGAGCAACACGTTTTATTACATCAACTCAACACACAACATCACGTGACCTACACGTGGGTGTTGAACGCCCATCTAACCACGCTACGGCAGAACGAGACACGGTTCGCTATCCCGGTCCGGACCGCGTGGCTAGAGGCTTCTTCAACCCGACGTGGGTCTTCTTCACCAGCAACCCGAAGAACCCCGAGCCCCTCACGGGGCCCCGTTATATCGCCCGGGCTGGGGCTGGCTCCGCCCCTCGCTCCGCCCACCTTCTAGATATCTCGAGCTCTTTCCCGAAGGCTCCCGAGAGCTCCTTTATACCACGTGGCCGCCCAGCGGCCCCCGTCCTCAGGTGGCCCCCCTCCAATATCATCCGGTCGCGTGTCGGCAGGTCAACCAGCGTATCGAGCCCATCGTAACCCTGGCTGGCTGATGCTCCCTCTCGCTCCCTCACCGGGAGCCCACACTGCACACAGCTCGCGGTGCTTCTGCGCTAACCAGCGCTCACCCAAGCTCCGTTAGGGCTGGTGGTACGACACCCCGTAACCCGGGCTGCCCATAATGACAACATTCACAGTCACTACACACGTGTAGAATAAAAAGACAAACATTCCCCGTATAGCCTTCAACAGAATGTTGAGGCAAGTGCTGTTAGCGTGCCCCTATTGAGGCCGACACGGCTCGCGAGAGGGTCGGTGGCGAACACCACGCGTGTTATGTCTCCCCAATGCTGATGTTTACACACCACTTGCCTTCCACCTCGGGGAGGCCCAGGACCGGTTCAGATAATCGTCATTGATGTTAGTGGCCGTGAGAGGGAATCAAACTTTCCCCTATAGCCTTAACAGACTGTAGTGGCAAGTGTTGTTAGCGAGTAGCACCTATGAAGGCCGGAACGGTACACGAGGGGGTGGGTGGCCAGCACCACGCCCGACCGCCTTACATACACATACACAAATACATACACAAAGACACATACACAAATACATACACAAAGACACACACACAAAGACACACACATACCAAAACAAAAGACAAAAAATCCCCCGTGTAGCCTTGACATTCGGTTGGAGCAAGTGCTGTTGCCCAGCCGCCTTCGTCTCCCCAGTGGTGATGTTTTTGCACACCGCGCCAAGTATATATTTGAGGCTGAGTCGACCTAGGGGAGGTCCAGGACTGGTTCAGATAATCGTCACTGGTGTTGTCTGTGAGGGGGAATCGAATTCGAGTCGATGGGTTCGTAGTGCAGCACGCTAACCATGACACTATATGTGTATATACATACACACATACACAAAGACATACACACACAAAGACACACACACAAATACATAAACACATGCACAAAGACACACACGCAACAAACTAAACGAGGCTGGCGCAGGGATCACTGCTGCTGCTGCTTAATGGACACATCTTGCCTGGGATGAAAAGCAACGCGGCTGGCTTTGAGACCCCAGGGAGACAATTTATTAATTTGGTACAGATGGCACGGGGGGGGGGGGCTCTTGAGTTACCCTCACCAAGCGCATTCGCACTTTCATGTTCGGGCCTTCTAGGCATGGGCACTCGCCCGTGATGGTGTTTCGTTTCTCAGGCATTCTTCTCCTCGTTGTTTCGTTGATTTTTGTTGTTGCTTTTCTTTGTTTTTGCTCGATCTGTGTATTATTATTATTTTGTCATGACGAGCGCATTCACGAACTTCACGTTGCCCGCACGCCCCCTCCCCCCTCCTTCCTGAGAGAAGAAGCCACGTGCCTCACCGTCGGCCTGGGTCACTGTGCCCGCGTCACAATGAGACCCTGCGGATTAACGGCGTGGCGGAGGCGGAGCGACGCATGAATGAAACCGAGCAAAAGTTCAGGGCCCCCTAGTGGATCAGTGAGGTGAGGTGGGGGGGGGAGAGGGTGGTGTTCCGGAGTTATGACAATAAAAACAAACTTGGAGGTGCATCAACATTGACAGGAAGTGATCCACCTGTGTCCGACAACGAGAGATCTTCAGGTCGCTTTTTTCTCAGGACTTCGAAGTCCTCACATCTCTGTTCCCCGGGGCTGATCAGACTCTTGCCAGTGGAGCTCCCAAGCATTGGAACGACGCTCTTTGCCTTTGCTAATAAGACAACCGGAGTTCCTCGCTCGATATAAGTCCGTCTTGGAAACTCACCTCTCGAAATTGGCCTCCTACCCCCGCCTAGTTGTGGCCGTTTACCCTGCGGGTTCTGTTAATTCCCTGGATTTCCATACACGGGGCACATTGGGATCTACGGATGAAATTCACCACTTTGCAAATGTACATAATTCCGATTACGTATCAGGTAAACCGTACATGTAGTTTTTCGTGTTTTATTTGATAATCGTAGAGCGCCTTCACTTAAAAATATAATTATTCAGATGCCAGAGGCGTGGTACAGGCGTTAGAGTAATGGATGGCCGCGATAGAGGGCTAACTTAGGGAGGGGAGGGACGGGGAGGAGTGGAGGGGCGAGGGGAGGAAAGATGAAGAGAATGGGCGATAGAGCAGAGGTGAGTTAATTTGTATACGTAAGTTAATGTTATTTTTCTCTCTTCCTTATCTTGTCTGTATCTCTACCATCAAACTCCATCGCTGTCTCTGGTATCGATCTCTCGGTTCAGCCCATCTCAGTCTCATCTGTATCTCTCCCTTCGTCTCACTCCACCACGAGCGTGTCCCTACATACCTCTCTCATCTCCCTCTAGCTATATCTCTTGCCAATCTTTTCTGTCATCTCACAAGCGGTTCGGGCTGTGAGGCGGCCAACATGTCAGTAAAGCGATGGTTTATTGAATCTATCTGTGCGGAGCTTTGAGTATCATTGCCCCGTAAGGGGGCGGGTTCTCTCCGCGTCAAACGGTTTCGTCCCAAACGAGGCCAAACAAACTCTAATTAACAAGATTGGGCACGCATCCTAACGGCAAGACACTCCTGACATTGGGTCTAGAGTCTCAGTGAGCGTGGCGTCCCTGATTAAAGAGTTCCCCTGCTCTGACAACCAACGGGGCAGTGCTCATCTCTGTGGGGTGGAGGGGGAAGTGGTGCGGGTGGCTGCCCAGAACGCTCCTCCTTCCGATACTAGAGAAACCCACCGGGAGCTATGCAATTGTACATCTCGATCGAGAACGCATTTCTTTAGAACTGCTGCTTGTGGTTTAGGTCGTCTTCACCCCCCCCCCTCCCACACCTCCGATTAGCGCGGTTGGCTACGCACGGTGCGGTACAATTGGTGGAACTTCCCCAGTGCTATGGCGGGCGGCAGCTTCTTGAACGGTCACGGTCGACTCCCCACAAAAGTGGTTACCGAGCACCGAGGAGCCCGCGGGAGACGACGGGCCGGCTCGCAACCTCGCGGTGGGCGAGTCAAGTGGCCTGGCCACAGCGCCGCGCCCGCCGCACGCGGCCTCTGGCTGAACGCACCGAGAAGACGGGGAACCAGGGAGGCCGGGTGAGGAGGGGAGGGGGAGGCGAGGGTGAGGAGGGGGGGGGAGGCGAGGGTGAGGAGGGGGGGGGAGATGGAGGCGCGGGTGAGGAGGGGAGGGGGAGGTGAGGGTGAGGAGGGGAGGGGAGGGTGAGGAGGGGAGGGGAGATGGAGGTGAGGGTGAGGAGGGGAGATGGAGGCGAGGGTGAGGAGGGGAGGGGCGATGGATGCGCGGGTGGAGAATGGAGGACGCCAGGCTCCGGGTTATTGAGGAAGTCTGTGGGAATGAGGGGGGGGGGTGGGGGTGTATAACGAGGATGGGAATGAAGCACTCGGGCGGTGGGGGCTCGCGGTGCGACACCAGAGACTTTAACGGCATCCAGATTGTCATTCCCACGACCGCGCCGTCCGCGGGGCCCTCTCGCCCCGTGTGAATCGGCAACACGGAGGCCCCCGTCCTTGGCCACGCAGGTGGCAACGCCAATTTGTAGGCAGAAGGAAACCTTCCCGCCGACCCACGACGCCGCTTTGTCGCGCCCTCGTGCAACAGTTTACACGGCGCGACGTCGCATATCCGACCGCCGCATGTCCAATTAACCGCCGACGCCCACAGTGCCGTGTGTGCGCACGGCGGTGTTAACGGGCCCTTCCCTTGTCCCGGCTGGAGCTCGGTTCGCCAGCGAGGGGGATATCTCGACGTTGTATTGCGGCGCGCGGCGCCAGAGCAGTGGTTCGTCTTCTTCTCACCTGGTGGTGCATCACGCGCCCATTGGGGGTGCGAGACATGGACAGATGTTTGTTTGTTTAGAAGGTAAATCATCGAAAACACAAATTATGCATGGGCAAGTAAGTTCAACTTACTTAGTTTCATCAAACCCTCTGTATTTGTAACATTATAAAAAAAAAATTAACGAGAGAATCAAAGACTGCAGTAAAGGTTAAGAACCGCTGCGTTAGAGGATGCAGAGCGAGAGTTGGTCACGGAGCTGTGAGCCTTCCTGTGCTCGGCTCACGACTGACCAATTCAAGATTGTTTTTACACTGAACCAGGTTCGGCTTAATTCTGACCGTATTCACTTGTCCACGAGGCGTCGACTCGTCGACATCTGCCCCATCCGTACGGGAATCGAGCGTTCCCCCCTCGTCTTCTTTCAGAGTGTTCTTTCCGTAAACGCTCATCAGATGGATAAAAAGTAATCTTTAAAAAATATATATTAGCAGCAGGATCCTTCTGATAACGAGTTGGTGTGGCTTCCTGGGTAAATAATCTACGATTGTTACTCGTCCATTGGCCTCAGACGGCAGCAAGCACCCTTAGCCCGGTGCCTCGACATGCGGCTGCACGGGAGGCACTGTATACATAATGAATGACACGATCGTGATGGTGATGATAATTGCGAATGCTTATCGATTCTCGAAAGCTTAGGGCCATGGGTTTTAGCGGCCTGGTCCGTGCTTGGATTTAGTGACTGCCTGATGAATGTCACAGGTGTTGTCGGTTTGGGCTGCAAGGTAGGGAGGAGTGGGGAGCGAGGGGGGGGGAGCCCCCCCCCCCAAATAACTTATGCTTAGGGCTCCTCCCGATATGCAAGCACCACTTATAACGCGTTTCACGCAAAGGAAATTCCGCTTCCGAAGCAAAAAAAACCCGGTGACTGCTCCCACTCTCAAAGGCAGCAGCCGTCCCCTTCATACAAATTGGATGTGACTAAGAGAGGCTGCTGGCAATTCGCAATTAAAATGTGTGCACATCCACAAATATGCAGACGGGAGGGAGAAAAAAACACACACACACACAAAATTGGTGCAGCTTCCAACCGCAAGCTGTCATTAATTCAGTTCCGATGAAGTCACAAAAATAGCAAGCGTGTTCCCCTCCCTCCGTGAATAGCTACCACACGGGCTTCAGCAGGCTGACACACGTGTGCGCGCGCACACAAAGACAAAGATCCCCGTATAGACATAGCAGACTGTTGGGGCAAACGCTGTTAGCGAGCACCTATGAAGGCCAGCACGACACACGAGGGGGTGGGGTGGCCAGCACCACGCCCGACCGCCTTTGTTTCCCCAGTGGCGATGTTTACACACCGCATCAAGAAACTCACCTGAAGGCAGAGTCGACCTGGAGGATGCCCAGGACCGGTTCAGATCATCGTCACGTGGTGTTGGTGGCCGTGAGCGGGAATCGAACTCGGGTCCGCTCCGCACGTGCACAGCAATATCCAGCAGAGCCACAGCGAGGCGTGGAGCTCTTTGTCGGAAGGGTGCTACATTGAGTTTTTATTTGCGAGATGTTTCCATGTAGATTTATGACGAGCCGTGTTTATTATTCGCGTGGGGAGGAAACCGGAGCACCCGAAAACTAAACTCAACTGTTTCTTTACTTTATTTTACCAGCTAAGGCCCCACTGAGCTATGTAGCTCTTTCTCCGAAGCGACCTGACCATCACAAATTATAGCTCAACTAAGTGGCTTATCTGCGTAGAAATTTACAGCAGCAGACAAATATTCTAAACGCGTGGTGTCGATTCTAAACGTGGAGGGGGCAAGCCCCGAGGACCTGGAGAAAAATCCACGCCACCACGGGGAGAGAGAGAGAGACACGCAAACTCCACAGAGACAGGAGGCGTCAGGGGTCGGGATCGAACCCACGCTTTGCGCGACGGGGGCAGCTCCATATATCCCCGTACGGATATAAAACAGACGGCGATGGGTTCACCTGCTGCACCGCCCTCCCCTGGCGAGCCAGGGGTACGGCACCTCCAAGACGACCACGGGACGGGCGTTCCACGACATTCGTGCAGTGATCCACCAACCCCCGCCCCGCCCGCTCCACGCAGTGCCGGGTGCACGCCTCGCCACGTCCTGACGGCGATGAGGTGCGACGAGGTGTAATGACGGCCACACTCGTCAACGACTCCCCCCCCGTTCTTCACTGCCCCGGCGACCCGATGAAGAATGTCACAATGTAATTGATTAAATGGTTATGTTGCTCTATCAATTATTAATTGTTAATGATGGGTGCGGGGGTCGGTGTGCAGTCGGGGGAGAGAGGCAAAAAAATAATGAATCAACAATTTATCTCACAGGCGTCGCGTAGTGTGTATCTCGTGAGCCTTCATTTAGCACGCTCAGGCGATCCACTGCTGGATGAAGGTCTCCACACGCCGTGTTCTCGTAATACACACCATGGGGGGTGGTGATTTGAAGGTGCAGTCGATCATCGATTATCCGTAATACACACCACGAGGGGTGCACATTTAAAGGTGCAGTCGATAATCGATTATCCATAATAAACAGCGAAGTGTACATTTGAAGGTGCAGTCGATCATCGATTATCTGTAATACACATTACGGGGTGTACATTTAAAGGTGCAGTCGATCATCGATTATATTCGGCGGCTTAGGGGGGAGGGGGCCGGATTTCAAAAACGATGGATGATAATCACAACATAATCATTATCTAAAATACCTTATTTTTACACATTCTTGCATTACATTATGTTTATAGGTGCTGTGTATATGTTTGTTCAGTGTTATAAATGTGTTTACGATACGAAACTAGCATGCACAAACACACAAATTAGACAAAAAGAAATATCCTACTGCCAAAAGAAAGTTAAGATGTCCTCTACCGCACTTGCCACTCCAGTGTCGACGGCTCTGCATGGGGTGATGATTGGGAGTCGTCACATTTGGAGTCTAACTCTTGGAGGTTGTTATTATTCAGTCGGACTCCAACTCCAGCAGCTGTGATGGAGGTTCGCGGATCGGCCCGCGACCGCCGGATAATGTTGGAAGCCGGATTTTAGATTATCTACTGCAATGATCTCGATATTTGTTGTTGTTGTTGTTCAACAGTTGGCATTGCAGGCAGCACGGCAAGCAGCTCGCTGTACCCGCCGCTCAATGCGAATGCTGTGAAAGCTGTCCCCTCCTTCCTGCGAGCTTTCTCCATTCCGCTCCGAGTTGCCTCTCGGATTGGTAACAAGCGGGGGGGGGGGCTTCTTTCAGAAATGTGGCCACAAAGCTCCTCTCAGCCGGGCTCCTTTTGAAACGAGCAATGAAACTTAACAAGGATTTCTTGAATAAAGAGCATTGTTATATGCCTTTACAGGGAGAGAGATTTACACACGCAGGCGCACGTGATTACACACGCACTTGCACGCAAAACAAAGACAAAGGTCCCACGTATAGCCTGACCACACTGTTGGGGCAAGTGCTGTTAGCGAGCAGCAGCTATGAAGGCCGGCACGGTGGCACACGAGGGGGTGGGTGGCCAACACCACGCCCGACCGCCTTTGTCTCCCCAGTGGCGATGTTTACACGACGCACCATGTACCGATTTGAGGCTGAGTCGACCTAGGGGAGGCCCAGGACCGGTTCAAATAATCGTCACCGGTGTTGGCCGCGAGCGGGAATCGAACTCGGTTCGCCGGGTTCATAGCGCAGCACGCTAACCGCTGCACCACCGCTCCCCACACGTACATACACACGCGCGCGCACACGCCCGCGCACTCAATACGCTTTCATCAATGTAACTGTGAGGCAATTAAATTCCCACAGAAATTAAAAGCACTCAGCTTAATTAAAATTCGCCGTAAATTGTTTCCATGCTTGTTATGGGAGATATTATGAAAATCTGCCCCTTGAAGGTATGCATAATACAACAAAAAAACCGTGAAAAATATATACATATACGATCTGGAAAACAATAGCATTTCATATTCTTGGTTCTGTCGGTAAAGTCACCTAGATAGAACATTTTTATTAGTAATTTAATTTATTTAAAAAAAAATCTTCTTCATTTTTTTTTATCTACGTGACTTTACCGAAAGAACCAAGACTATGAATTCCTGCAGTCACGAAAGCTTTAAGACATTAGCAATTGTTTAAAAAATATATATATTTTTTTATAAACAAAGCACAACATGTTACACCCTAATTATAATCATTCGAACTTGCGGACCGCCACACAGCGTCCGTTCGCTATCCTAGAGAACAGAGAGAGAGGCACGCTCAGAGGCGCGCGGTAGAGGAAGAGGGTTTGATGGCGAGCGGGAAGCAGTGCCGGATGAAGCGAGTGCGGGGCCTGTAGCGCGTGATGTTATAAAGGGGCCCTCAATTAAAAACCAAAAAATACAAATATGAAAACACAAATATTTAATTCTTCTTCTTTAGTTCTTTCGGTAAAGTCACGTATACGTGACTTTACCGAAAGAACCAAAGAATAATTCCTGCAGTCACGAAAGCTCCTAATTAAAACAAATATTTAACTTGCACAGTAAAGTTATTGTATTTTTTCATTCGCTATACAGCCAGATAATGCGACAAATCGCTAGCCTTAAACACCCAGTCGTTCATAAATGTTGAAGGTGGTGTCGTACTATAGTAATAGAGCAAGTGCAGAATCACTGAACCGGAATTGATCATTTAAAAAGCATTTAGCGCGGGGTCCGTAATAGTGCGGGGCCCGTAGCAACTACATACGTAGCTACTAGTACATACGTAGCTACTACATATGTAGCTACTACATATGTAGCTACTAGTACATATGTAGCTACTACATGTGTAGCTACTACATATGGTGTAGCTACTACATATGATGTAGCTACTACACATGTAGCTACTACATACGTATGTACTACACACGTAGCTACTACATACGTAGCTACATATGTAGTAGCTACTACATATGATGTAGCTACTACACATATGACGTAGCTACTACTATATACGTAGCTACTACACATGTAGCTACTACTACATATGATGTAGCTACTTTTACTAGGAGGATAATCCGGCACTGGTGGGAAGGTAGCAGGGGCAGCCACGTGCTGCAGCGGATGCTCAACATTTCCCAAGCTCTGCGGTCCTCTGTTCCTTGAGATGCTTTCGGCCTGTTTTGTTTGAAAGAGCGTTTATATGTGTGGGAGGAAAGCGAAGCGCCCAGAGAAATTCGCCAATGCGAGAGGGGGAAACACTCTATCCTCACAGAGATGCAACAGGGGGAGTCCACATGTTGATGTACTGCCTTCTGCTGGCAACTCCTCGACTCCCGCGGGAAGGAAGTTTGACAACATTCACCATCCCTGCCCTCCACAGTACATCACTCGCAGAGATAAAGGAGCACGTGGACCATGGAACAAGCACAGCTCAGAGACATCACATTCGATCTTTAACAAAACGAGTGAATTGACTTGGGCAGGGCACATCGCTGGATGGGATTATGGCCAATGGACGAGCCTGGTGACAGAATGGCAGTCAAAGGAGAAAATCTGTCTGGAGATGGAACTGTGAGAGATGCAGAGATGAGAGCCGCTGACGGGCATCAGAGCGATGGACGGTAGCATCACGGAACCGTGGGGGCTGGCGACAACTTGGGGAGGTCTCCATCCAGCAGTGGATAGACAACGGTTTATCCAATACTGAGAACGACGAAGCATGGACGCAACACTAATTGTGTCACGTTTCGGCGTTCTGGCCTCTTAAGGCCTCGATCGCAATCGCTTCGACGATTTAGACGAGCGCCATTAAGTGTGTAACGGGTTCCGGAGACACTTGTAGAGGTAACTTCTTTATTACAATCTAACAGCACTCCAACAGTCCTGATACTCTGTTACAGCCTAGGAACACAGCCTAGGTACACAGCCTAGGTACACAGCCTAGATACACTACTCTGGCTACGCTCTGGAACTCGCCCTCACAAGGACGTAGAGCCAGGAGTTCCAGAGTCCCACCACTAGCCCTCACAGCGTCCCAGGGTCCTCACATGGCTGGTCTTGGGTCTTGAGAAACAACTGGCCCTGATCGTCCAGGGAGCTCCCCTTTTATGCCTAGTCCCCAACGAGGGGTGGGGCCGTGTGCGCCCCCAGATATCCCACAGAGCACATACATCCCCCCCCTTCCCCCGTTGGTGGCGCCAAGGGGCTTAAGCGTCTGGTCCGCTTGGGAACCCAGCGCCCGGCGCCAAGGGGCCCAAGCGCCTGGGCCGCCCAGGGTCCCAGAGCCCCCCAGCAGCCCCTCCCCTCCCATGTCACTACATTACCCTCATCTATGTAGCCTCCAGCCGTCCCGGCTGTCAATAATTAGAAAGTTTAAATTAACGAAAGGGAGAGAGAAAAAAAAATACGCGAGCCTCAACAGGAAAAGAAAAGAGAACAAGAAAGCAACCATAAATACCATAACCAACCTGCACAACTTTACACTATATACAAGCATCAATCAACAAAAAGGTGAAGCAATGACACGTGAACAAACGACCCGCGGCACACCTAACCCTCCTCGGGATCCGCATAGAAAACGGGGAATTAACAACAACAAATATACAGATTCCGACACGTTGGATGCACAACCATTGCATGGATGGCAGGGTTCCACACCACCCTGCCAGCCTCCCATCCGTCAGGTGGAGAGAAGGCGAAGACCAACATGTCTAGCATCCCTCTACACACACTAATCCGGACGTCTGTCTACGTCCCGGGTCGAGAAGTCGTACTTCAGGGCCGACCCATGTACTGGGCAAAGAAGTCGCACTTCAGGGCTGCTCCAGTATCTACATTTTAAAATATATATATAAATTTGACATGACACAACCAAAATAAATCTGCCTGCTCCTGCCCAGAAATGGCGGACGCACGCGCGAACCGCATCTCAAAGGCATCCCATGCTTGCGTCCCAGCTCTCCAACAGTCCTGATACTCTGTTACAGCCTAGGTACACAGCCTAGGTACACAGCCTAGGTACACAGCCTAGGTACACAGCCTAGGTACACAGCCTAGGTACACAGCCTAGGTACACAGCCTAGATACACTACTCTGGCTACACTCTGGAACTCGCCCTCACAAGGACGTAGAGCCAGGAGTTCCAGAGTCTCACCACTGGTCCTCACAGCGTCCCAGGGTCCTCACATGGCTGGTCTTGGGTCTTGGGTCTTGAGCTACAACTGGCCCTGATCGTCCAAGGAGCTCCCCTTTTATGCCTAGTCCCCAACGAGGGGTGGGGCCGTGTGCGCCCCCAGATATCCCACAGAGCACACACAGCCCCCCCCCCCCCCCCCCGTTGGTGGCGCCAAGGGGCTTAAGCGTCTGGGCCGCCCGGGAACCCAGCGCCTGGCGCCAAGAGGCTTAGACGTCTGGGCCGCCTGGGAACCCAGCGCCCGGCGCCAAGGGGCCCAAGCGCCTGGGCCGCCCAGGGTCCCAGAGCCCCCCAGCAGCCCCTCCCCTCCCATGTCACTACAAGTGTAAGGCCAACGATTGCCTTTCTCGTAGATGCCATGGTCCCTGCCGTAGGAATGTGGATTTTCCACCACTGGAGATGCTTGCAGTAGGGGTCTAACCGCGACGTCTCCCCGGCTCGTCTGGATGGAGGAGGCCGCGTGGCTCGGAGGTCAGAGCCCTGGGTTCGATTCCAGGCAGTGGACAGTGACTACACGGGGTTCTCCAGTGGAAGTGAGACGATGGTCCCAGCACGGTCACTAATGACTTGGAGAAGAAGAAGAAAGAAAGAAAAAACCCCAAACCCCGTAACATTAACTTCAGTTCCGCACTTAATGCGCCTAAATTCCAGCTCTGACAATTAAATGTCTGTTTGGCTGCCAAGCGAATATTGCTCTCATATGCAGAGCACGTGGGGGAATGTTTCACCTTCTTGTACTTCCGCATGGCGTTTGCGCGGAGCAAGAGAGCACAGTTGTTTGTTATGTTGTGAGCCATCCCACGGCATCCAGGGAAGCTGAGTGGAGCAGTCCACTCGTTACACCAGGGTACACGTGGTTGTGTTGGGGTAGCTGAGTGGAGCAGTCCACTCGTTACACCAGGGTGCACGTGGTTGTGTTGGGGTAGCTGAGTGGAGCAGTCCACTCGTTACACCAGGGTACACGTGGTTGTGTTGGGGTAGCTGAGTGGAGCAGTCCACTCGTTACACCAGGGTACACGTGGTTGTATTGGGGTAGCTGAGTGGAGCAGTCCACTCGTTACACCAGAGTACACGTGGTTGTGTTGGGGTAGCTGAGTGGAGCAGTCCACTCGTTACACCAGAGTACACGTGGTTGTGTTGGGGTAGCTGAGTGGAGCAGTCCACTCGTTACACCAGGGTACGCGTGGTTGTATTTGGGTAGCTGAGTGGAGCAGTCCACTCGTTACACCAGGGTACACGTGGTTGTGTTGGGGTAGCTGAGTGGAGCAGTCCACTCGTTACACCAGGGTACACGTGGTTGTATTGGGGTAGCTGAGTGGAGCAGTCCACTCGTTACACCAGGGTACACGTGGTTGTATTTGGGTAGCTGAGTGGAGCAGTCCACTCGTTACACCAGGGTACGCGTGGTTGTATTTGGGTAGCTGAGAGGACCAGTCCACTCGTTACACCAGAGTACACGTGGTTGTGTTGGGGTAGCTGAGTGGAGCAGTCCACTCGTTACACCAGGGTACACGTGGTTGTATTTGGGTAGCTGAGTGAAGCAGTCCACTCGTTACACCAGGGTACACGTGGTTGTATTTGGGTAGCTGAGTGGAGCAGTCCACTCGTTACACCAGGGTACGCGTGGTTGTATTTGGGTAGCTGAGTGGACCAGTCCACTCGTTACACCAGAGTACACGTGGTTGTATTTGGGTAGCTGAGTGGACCAGTCCACTCGTTACACCAGGGTACACGTGGTTGTGTTGGGGTAGCTGAGTGGAGCAGTCCACTCGTTACACCAGGGTGCACGTGGTTGTATTGGGGTAGCTGAGTGGAGCAGTCCACTCGTTACACCAGGGTACACGTGGTTGTATTTGGGTAGCTGAGTGGAGCAGTCCACTCGTTACACCAGGGTATACGTGGTTGTATTTGGGTAGCTGAGTGGAGCAGTCCACTCGTTACACCAGAGTACACGTGGTTGTATTTGGGTAGCTGAGTGGAGCAGTCCACTCGTTACACCAGGGTATACGTGGTTGTATTTGGGTAGCTGAGTGGACCAGTCCACTCGTTACACCAGAGTACACGTGGTTGTATTTGGGTAGCTGAGTGGAGCAGTCCACTCGTTACACCAGAGTACACGTGGTTGTATTGGGGTAGCTGAGTGGAGCAGTCCACTCGTTACACCAGAGTACACGTGGTTGTATTGGGGTAGCTGAGTGGAGCAGTCCACTCGTTACACCAGGGTACACGTGGTTGTATTTGGGTAGCTGAGTGGAGCAGTCCACTCGTTACACCAGGGTATACGTGGTTGTATTTGGGTAGCTGAGTGGAGCAGTCCACTCGTTACACCAGGGTACACGTGGTTGTGTTGGGGTAGCAGAGTGGAGCAGTCCATTCGTTACACCAGGGTACACGTGGTTGTGTTGGGGTAGCAGAGTGGAGCAGTCCATTCGTTACACCAGGGTACACGTGGTTGTGTTGGGGTAGCTGAGTGGAGCATTCCACTCGTTACACCAGGGTACACGTGGTTGTGTTGGGGTAGCTGAGTGGAGCAGTCCACTCGTTACACCAGGGTACACGTGGTTGTGTTGGGGTAGCTGAGTGGAGCAGTCCACTCGTTACACCAGAGTACACGTGGTTGTGTTGGGGTAGCTGAGTGGAGCAGTCCACTCGTTACACCAGGGTACGCGTGGTTGTATTTGGGTAGCTGAGTGGAGCAGTCCACTCGTTACACCAGGGTACACGTGGTTGTGTTGGGGTAGCTGAGTGGAGCAGTCCACTCGTTACACCAGGGTACACGTGGTTGTATTGGGGTAGCTGAGTGGAGCAGTCCACTCGTTACACCAGGGTACACGTGGTTGTATTTGGGTAGCTGAGTGGAGCAGTCCACTCGTTACACCAGGGTACGCGTGGTTGTTTTGGGGTAGCTGAGTGGACCAGTCCACTCGTTACACCAGAGTACACGTGGTTGTGTTGGGGTAGCTGAGTGGAGCAGTCCACTCGTTACACCAGGGTACACGTGGTTGTATTTGCGTAGCTGAGTGGAGCAGTCCACTCGTTACACCAGGGTACACGTGGTTGTATTTGGGTAGCTGAGTGGAGCAGTCCACTCGTTACACCAGGGTACGCGTGGTTGTATTTGGGTAGCTGAGTGGACCAGTCCACTCGTTACACCAGAGTACACGTGGTTGTATTTGGGTAGCTGAGTGGACCAGTCCACTCGTTACACCAGGGTACACGTGGTTGTGTTGGGGTAGCTGAGTGGAGCAGTCCACTCGTTACACCAGGGTGCACGTGGTTGTATTGGGGTAGCTGAGTGGAGCAGTCCACTCGTTACACCAGGGTACACGTGGTTGTATTTGGGTAGCTGAGTGGAGCAGTCCACTCGTTACACCAGGGTATACGTGGTTGTATTTGGGTAGCTGAGTGGAGCAGTCCACTCGTTACACCAGAGTACACGTGGTTGTATTTGGGTAGCTGAGTGGAGCAGTCCACTCGTTACACCAGGGTATACGTGGTTGTATTTGGGTAGCTGAGTGGACCAGTCCATTCGTTACACCAGAGTACACGTGGTTGTATTTGGGTAGCTGAGTGGAGCAGTCCACTCGTTACACCAGAGTACACGTGGTTGTATTGGGGTAGCTGAGTGGAGCAGTCCACTCGTTACACCAGAGTACACGTGGTTGTATTGGGGTAGCTGAGTGGAGCAGTCCACTCGTTACACCAGGGTACACGTGGTTGTATTTGGGTAGCTGAGTGGAGCAGTCCACTCGTTACACCAGGGTATACGTGGTTGTACTTGGGTAGCTGAGTGGAGCAGTCCACTCGTTACACCAGGGTACACGTGGTTGTGTTGGGGTAGCAGAGTGGAGCAGTCCATTCGTTACACCAGGGTACACGTGGTTGTGTTGGGGTAGCAGAGTGGAGCAGTCCATTCGTTACACCAGGGTACACGTGGTTGTGTTGGGGTAGCTGAGTGGAGCATTCCACTCGTTACACCAGGGTACACGTGGTTGTGTTGGGGTAGCTGAGTGGAGCAGTCCACTCGTTACACCAGGGTACACGTGGTTGTGTTGGGGTAGCTGAGTAGAGCAGTCCACTCGTTACACCAAGGTACACGTGGTTGTGTTGGGGTAGCTGAGTGGAACAGTCCACTCGTTACACCAGGGTACACGTGGTTGTGTTGGGGTAGCTGAGTGGAGCAGTCCATTCGTTACACCAGGGTACACGTGGTTGTGTTGGGGTAGCTGAGTGGAGCAGTCCACTCGTTACACCAGAGTACACGTGGTTGTGTTGGGGTAGCTGAGTGGAGCAGTCCACTCGTTACACCAGGGTACACGTGGTTGTGTTGGGGTAGCTGAGTGGAGCAGTCCACTCGTTACACCAGGGTACACGTGGTTGTTTTGGGGTAGCTGAGTGGAGCAGTCCACTCGTTACACCAGGGTACACGTGGTTGTGTTGGGGTAGCTGAGTGGAGCAGTCCATATTCTCAGGTTTTTTCGGTAAAGTCACGTAGGTAAAAACATTAAAATTAATGAAAGTAAAATAAAACATCTTCTTGGTTCTTTCGGTAAAGTCACGTAGAAGGGAAGTAATAAAATAATAAAAATATTATGTTTTATTATTTTTATTATTTTATTACTTCCCTTTTACGTGACTTTACCGAAAGAACCAAGAAGATGAATCCCTGCAGTCACGAAAGCTTTAAATCGAAAAATAAAATAAAACAAAACAAAAATAAAATTTACGACGTTTCGGAGGCAACACAAGTCTCCGTCATCAGGTGGGACCGTCACAGCCGAATTAGCTGTATCAAGTGAAGCAATGATTCAAGATGTAATCCCTTATAAGCAAGTTGAAGGGAGGTGGAGAGGGGGGGGAGAGCTTATCAGGCTGTGGTAGCCAATGAATGGAAACGTATCGGAAGGGAGGAGGAGCGGTGATCAAAGACTGCACGCAGTGCTCAACACAATGAATGGAGACGTGTCGGGACGGAGGGCGAGCGGCGATCAAAGACTGCACGCAGTGCTCAACACAATGAATGGAGACGCGCCGGGACGGAGGGCGAGCGGTGATCAAAGACATCACGTAGTGCTCAACACAATGAGGAGCAGTCCACTCGTTACACCAGAGTACACGTGGTTGTGTTGGGGTAGCTGAGTGGAGCAGTCCGCTCGTTACACCAGGGTACACGTGGTTGTATTGGGCAGTCATCAGTGACGGTTTGTGCCTCACCGCAATTGCAGTTTGGTGGAGTCTCTGATCTTAGATTTATTTGGTAAGTATCCCCACCTTCTTTTCCCCTGTGTTGTTGTGTTGCTGTTGTTGTTGTGTTGTTGTTGTTTGGAACGCGGTTGAGAGGCGTCCACTGTCGTCGGGGCAGCAGAGGGAAGCCATGGCCTTCCCTTCGTCGGACCTTCAAGGGGCAAGTGCCGCCCCCGACCGCGTGGACCAGAGGTCACTTGCAAGGACCTCAGAGGCAGCTCTACGGCATCCGCTTCCGTGGACCCTTCTCAGCGCCACCGCCCTCAGCGGGAGATCCGAACGGCCGCTTCGGTTCGCCACGCGACGCCGATAGCGCACTGGGGTTGGGGGTGGTGGGGGGGGTGCAGGAGGGAGGAAATTACCGCGCAAAAATAAAATAAAAACCTTTAAAACACCTTCAGGATAATGCGATGGCACGAGCGCTTACGATGCATCAGCCTAACATCACTCTTCCCCCCTCTCCCCCCCGTTATTTTTCTCCTTTCCCTGGCCACGTGTGCGCACAGTCAATTACTGTCAACGCCACTGAATGGCCGGCGCTTCAGTAACAGAATCCCTTCGGCTTAGTTGAGGTTTCCGAGTCTAAAGACCCTCTTAATGACGATAATTACTGTATCGCTTTAAAAGGACGCTGCTGTGGTGGCTTCACGGAAATCTCTTGGAAACCCTTTAACCTGTCGATCCTTCAGATGCCGGGGGTTGAACCTATGCTCAAAGAGTTTGCCTGAGATCTTCTCTTGCTGCTGCTGCTGCCTGGCGATCATTGGTGCTTTGACAATAAATGTTGCGGTGTAGATGGGCTGATGGCGGGTATATTGTCTTTTAGAGCACTCCTTGAATGTATTTCTACAATGGTAACCAAAACAATGTATATCCCACAGCCCTCTGTTTACAAACTCGCTGCCAGAAATCCGAGGCGCTCTCTCACCCCTGTGTCAGCGATGGCTGTTGTTTGGCCATACTTCACCACGCTGGTCAATGTGTAATGACCATACTTCACCACGCTGGTCAATGTGTAATGACCATACTTCACCACGCTGGTCAATGTGTAATGACCATACTTCACCACGCTGGTCAATGTGTAATGACCATACTTCACCACGCTGGTCAATGTGTAATGACCATACTTCACCACGCTGGTCAATGTGTAATGACCATACTTCACCACGCTGGTCAATGTGTAATGACCATACTTCACCACGCTGGCCAATGTGTAATGACCATACTTCACCATGCTGGCCAATGTGTAATGACCATACTTCACCACGCTGGTCAATGTCTAATGACCATACTTCACCACGCTGGTCAATGTGTAATGACCATACTTCACCACGCTGGTCAATGTGTAATGACCATACTTCACCACGTTGGTCAATGTGTAATGACCATACTTCACCACGCTGGTCAATGTATAATGACCATACTTCACCACGCTGGTCAATGTGTAATGACCATACTTCACCACGCTGGCCAGCGCAGGCTTGCGAATGCGGAGGTTTACAGGACCGCTTCAGATCTTTACCCGTCGCTGAAGTTTGCCGTTGCTTGGTTGGGTTCGCGGCGTGGTCTGTGAACCATTGCTCCGTAAAATCCTTGTTTTCCTTGAACGAAATGCTGAAAATGTTTCACCAGGAAACATCAAAAACAAACCTCAATTGGGATGAGCGATCTCATTCCTCAACGCCAGTAACACGTGGTCGGGGCAGCCCTGCAATTGCCTGCTCGAGCCACCGCTGGGCGCAGGGTATGTTGGGGTCTTGCCAGACATCTAAAAAGAGACGGAAGGCCCCACACTTTGCCAACACCGCACCCGTCCCTACTGCTGGGAGGCGCGACGATTTAACAAACTCCCACCACCGCTTCGACCGGATCGACGACCACGTGAACTGCAAGTTCGTGCGGTGTGCCGACCGCTCCGTGACATGGAGCGATGTTCTAGATAACGACCTTCGTCATGTACCCGAGTTATTGTGCGTTGCGTGCACGAAATAAATCGTGGGGTTTAAACAACAAAACGTATTCACGTCTAAAAGCACGGGCCGAAAGCACAGCTTACTATCATCATATCATAGTCGTCGTTGTTAATACAACCCACGATGCTTTAACACCAACAACAACAAAAAAACATCCACAATGTTTGAAGCCATTTGCTCTTCTTCTCTGCCAGCGGGAACTGTGGAGCGGCTCAGTGGGAGTGTGAACGATTATTTGACGCGTCGGACGCAACATTTCCCAACGCGTTGAACTCTCTCTCTCTTTGTAAACTTCCACACAATCGTCGCTGTGAACATCGTCGCTTTCAAAAGGAGCACCAAATATAAAATAAGGCAAGGGGACGTTCGTCATCGGACTTAACGGCGAGGACAGAGGGGATGACGAGATCTGGAGGCCGTCACTTTACACCCTCATCAAAACCATCTCATTTGTCTGTGAAATGTTTTCTCTGCGGTGACCTGCTCTCTGAAAACGTGATTTTTTAAACACGCGTGAACTTGACGTGGTTGTATTGAGTTGTGCATCGTTTCCCACACTCCAGTCCTTGCAAACTGGAGGGAGACTGACTTAACAGCGTTTGAAAGAATGTGAACGTGTCCTGCCCTCACAGCTGCTGCTGCTGCTGCCTTGGGAGCTTCTGTTCCGATAATTAAAGACTTCCGAGGACGTAATCATGTTTAACACAATAATGTTGAACACAATCACGTTTAACACAACCATGTTTAACACAATCATGTTGAACACAATCGTGTTGAACACAATCATGTGTAACATAATCATGTTGAACACAATCATGTTGGACACAACCATGGTTAACACAACAATGTTTAACACAATCACACAACACACAACACAATCATGTTTAACACAATAATGTTGAACACAATCATGTTGAACACAATCGTGTTTAACACAACCATGTTTAACACAACCATGTTTAACACAATCATGTTTAACACAATCGTGTTTAACACAACCATGTTTAACACAATCATGTTTAACACAACCATGTTTAACACAACCATGTTGAACACATTCATGTTGAACACAACAATGTTGAACACAATCATGTTTAACACAACCATGTTTAACACAACCATGTTTAACACAACCATGTTGAACACAATCATGTTTAACACAACCATGTTTAACACAACCATGTTTAACACAACCATGTTTAACACAACCATGTTTAACACAACCATGTTTAACACAACCATGTTTAACACAATCATGTTTAACACAACCATGTTTAACACAATCACGTTTAACACAATCATGTTTAACACAACCACGTTTAACACAATCATGTTTAACACAACCATGTTTAACACAATCATATTTAACACAATCATGTTGAACACAATCATATTTAACACAATCATGTTTAACACAATCATGTTTAACCCGTAGTAATGGGCTTTCGCGACCAATATTACCCAAAACAGAGGTTTTTGGGTAAGATCGCGTAAATATGAATGTGTCGTTAAACCCGCCACCACTCGACACAGCCAATTAGTACGTGACAAAACTTACTAATGCCACAAACACTCACTAACTGGCTGTGTCGGGTAGCGGCGTGTTGAACGACACATTTATATTTACGCGATCTAACCCAAGAACCTCTACTATGGACAATCATGCTGATAAGCGTGACAGCATCTACGAGTGGCTACAACGTGTCTTGACGTTGCGGTGCTTGCATCGTTGTGCCTCGTGAAGAAACTTCTCAACCAGTGAATACTTCACAATCATTGGACGAGAATAATTACGTTGACTTGTGCATTGTTTTTGTTGTTGTAATTTTACGTCCATCGAGGACTCCCACGCGGCATAACGAGAGCATTGCTCCTCTCTTCGTGCGATCTGTCAGGTCGGAAGTTCGCCGGCATTGATTCCAGCCAGCCTGACGCTGCTGATGAGACACTGGGTGTTGAAACCAGTCCAGAGTGGTGCGTTGGTCGAGAAACAATGCAGCTGCAATTACCCAACTCCCGGAACGTGGCCGTGTGGCTGATGGGTTGTGCTACGAGTATTGTGTATTGCGTCAAGAGACAGTTTTGTGAATAACGATGTATGGATGTTGAACTTTTTTCGCACCGTACGCATTCAAACCGTGCTCATCGGAGGTGTGGGGCGAAGGACAACAAAACTAAAACACGCAAAAAGCAGTCCGCGTAGCTTCGGCGGTGTCTTCGTATTTATTATTTATGAAGGAAATGGAACAAGAGCTGAAAAGTGCGCCAAGAAGCGCAGGGGAGGTGCACGCCTGTGATGACTGCGGCACCGAGAGACAGAAAACGGAGCAGCACACGGATCAGAAGACGCGCGCCAAGTTTGGAGACATCGAATCGAGTTTTGAGAAAAGTGGGCTTGGCAGCATAGGTCTCGAGAGGGGCTGTGGTGGGATGATAACAATCGCGCAATTAGTGGTGAGCACACTGAACTATGAACCTCGGACACCTGAGTTCAGCTTCCAGCCACGGCTAACACCAACGGTGAGAGTACCTCGACCGGTCATCGGCGCTCCCCCCACACCCTCCCTTCCCACCCCGGCCTCCGACTTGACCAACGTGGTCGAGCAACTGTTTCAGTGGCCGACCGGAGCCCGCAGCGAGGAAGGCTCTCATCCAGCAGCGGATTGACAACGGGGGGCTGCGAATTATTAACCTCGTTTTAAAAAAAAAAATCTGCATCTGATTATCTTTTCCACGATACATTCAAAAAATATATATGTGCGTGGAAAAATAGGGCGGTGGTGGGGGCGGGGGGTGGGGTGAAGAAGAAACATCACAAAGCCTTCTCCGGTTTCAAACCCACGTCCCCCGCTCGCTGTGGGAGCGGCTGTGTGTGCGTGTTGGGGGAGGGGAGTGGAGGGGGGCTGAGACAATGGCGCATTGCGCCGAGATGTCGCGTTCTGAAAAGTGGAATGTCCCTGTGCGCGACGCGGCGGCGTTCGTCATCTGGGATCCTGTCCACTTCTGAACCACCGACAATAACGGTGGGGGGGGGTGGGGGGGGGTAACTCATCCAAGCGGTGCCCCCAGGCTCATGACTCTAAGAGGGCATCTCTCACAAAAGGCACGGTCACGATCATTTCTCTTTCCGACGGTCGATTAACAATGGGCAATGTCTGGGGAAAGGGATAAAACTACGTCCATGCAGTAACCGATGTTATTGTTTATTATAATGCGATTTCTCCAGAACGCGGTGTTCTTCAGGGACGCAACTACCCGCGTGCGAAGAGCACACGGACTGTACTGCATACAACTGCATACATACTGCATACTACTGCATACTACTGCATACATACTGCATACTACTGCATACTACTGCATACATACTGCATACTACTGCATACATACTGCATACTACTGCATACATACAGCATACTACTGAATACATACTGCATACTACTGCATACATACTGCATACTACTGCATACATACTGCATACTACTGCATACATACTGCATACATACTGCATACATACTGCATACTACTGAATACATACTGCATACTACTGCATACATACTGCATACATACTGCATACATACTGCATACTACTGCATACATACAGCATACTACTGAATACATACTGCATACTACTGCATACATACAGCATACTACTGAATACATACTGCATACTACTGCATACATACTGCATACATACTGCATACATACTGCATACTACTGCATACATACTGCATACTACTGCATACATACTGCATACTACTGCATACATACTGCATACTACTGCATACTACTGCATACATACTGCATACTACTGCATACATACTGCATCCTACTGCATACATACTGCATACTACTGCATACATACTGCATACTACTGCATACTACTGCATATATACTGCATACTACTGCATATATACTGCATACTACTGCATACATACTGCATACTACTGCATACTACTGCATACTACTGCATACATACTGCATACTACTGCATACATACTGCATCCTACTGCATACATACTGCATACTACTGCATACTACTGCATATATACTGCATACTACTGCATACATACTGCATACTACTGCATACATACTGCATACTACTGCATACATACTGCATACTACTGCATACTACTGCATATATACTGCATACTACTGCATATATACTGCATACTACTGCATACATACTGCATACTACTGCATACATACTGCATACTACTGCATACTACTGCATACTACTGCATACATACTGCATACTACTGCAACATTATTGGCAGAACCTCGGACGACTGGCACGGCCCCGGATTGGGGGCCCTCATTCTCCTCTGCTGCCTCCACAGAAGAGTGCTGTCGACTCCCTGCACAAGTCTCAAGTCCAGGCTCAAGGCCTTTGCTCTTCTCTTCTGCCTGTGACTGCCCCTCCCCACCCTCTCTCTCCCCACATAACAACACACCACCACTGCTTCTCTACAAGCGTCGAGAGGTGCGGGCACATTTAGTCGCTATGTAAATCCACATTGCATTGCAAATCGTCTCTCTTGCTGGCCCTGATGCCAAAAAAACACTTCCACGTTCCTATGACAGAATCCCGTCTATCCATATGATGACCACGTAGTTTCATATCCCACACAATCAGTTTCTGTATGTATTTTACAACCGGGATGTACACCCACAAGCTTCCGATTGGAAGCCGAGTGTAGACCAACTGGGCCTCGTGACCAGACTAGCTGTACACCCACGAAGCGCTGTGTGTGCGTGCGTGTCACAGGCCATGAAAACAATTGTCTCAAATGTCAAACTGTCTCCCTGCTCTCGTGAGCAGTGGGGGAATCGGTTACTGAGATGCGAGGTGGCCATGAGATGGAAGTATACCAATGGATACTTGAATCCGTCTGTGCAGTGTTCGCTTTGAGCGTCGTTCGCTCATATAGGTGGTGGCTCGGCTGTCTATGAGGTACTCCAATTTCTTCCCACATGAAGCCACGTGGACTGAAAATAATGATAATTTAACACGTCGGCTTTCGCGACCAATATTATACATACTAAATGTTTTTGGGTTACATCGCGTTATTTATAAATGTGTCGTAACCCTCCACCACCCGACAGGACCAACCAGTAAAACATGATGTTGATTCACTCTTCAACACAACGGTGGGCTAAAGTAGTAAACTATTTGTTTTTTGTAAACGTGACACATTTTTTACTGTTTGGCCGTGTCGAGTGATGGAGGGTTACGACACATTTATAAATAACGCGATCTGACCCAAAAAACTTCATTATTAATAATATTGGTCGATGTAACGGTGGCGCACTGTGGTTGGCGCACTGTGCTCTGGCGAGGGCTCTCCGATTCGGGCAAAGCGCTCCCCTCCTTCACCAGCCCGCACTCGCCAACACGGTGACGTTTGGACAAGCAACCCCTCTGACCGACACGGCATGGGTAGGCCTTCATCTAGCAGTGGATTAAGAAAGGGTTGTAAATATACTTTTCCCTATTTTATTATTACAATGTTTCCCCCCCCCCCCGCCATAAATATACAGCGAGTATGAAAATACTGAAATGCAGTCTTCTAAGTGTATATTTGAGCCAATTGGGTCCAGATGATTAGATGAAATGCTAACTCAATTGTATTTTTCTTCCTCGGGGTAATTTTAATTCCCTTATTCTTGGGATTACACACACGCGTGTAAGCGAACACACGCACGCGCACACAGCGTAAATACAATAAAGCGTAGCCTGGAATGTAAATTCATTATTACTCATTACCGCAGACTCACCTGAGCCAAAAAGCATCTATCTTTATCCGGGCGCTGGGCACTCCACATGCCGTCTACATTTTCATAAGCCTCTCGAGTGAACGGAACGAGTTCGGACGACGTTGGCCACGTTCACCGCTTGGAACGCGTCCATCGGGGCCAGCCGCAGCGCTAGAATTTCTCGCGTGGAGTTGCAGGATGATCTGTTGGCAGCGACTTTGAAACTTGCGATACATTTTGGATGTCCCGCATACCTCTGCAATTCCATTACACGAGACGCTTCAGGAAATTGTCTGGACGGGGAGTTGTCTCGGCTATGTGATGAGGGCGTGGAACCTATCCGACCCGCGGGCCAGAAACGACCAGCGACTTCACTTCACACGGCCCGTGACGTCACTTCACAGGGCACGTGACGTCACTTCACATGACCCGTGACTTCACTTCACATGACCCGTGATGTCACTTCACAGGGCCCGTGACTTCACTTCATATGGCCCGCGACGTAACTTCACACGACTCGTGACGTCACTTCACACGGCCCGTGACGTCACTTCACACGACTCGTGACGTCACTTCGCATGACCCGCGACGTCACTTCACACGGCCCGTGACATAACTTCACACGGCCCGTGACGTCACTTCACACGGCCCGTGACGTCACTTCACATGACTCGTGACGTCACTTCGCATGACCCGTGGCGTCACTTCACACGGCCCGTGACGTCACTTCACACGGCCCGTGACGTCACTTCACACGACTCGTGACGTCACTTCGCATGACCCGTAACGTCACTTCACACGGCCCGTGACGTCACTTCACAGGGCCCGTGACGTCACTTCACACGGCCCGAGACATCATTTGATATGACCCATGGCCACATGAGGCCTACAACTTCAAAAAGGGCCTGCACACACAATTTACATCACTGCAAGCATCTTGGCCGCAGTAATCGGGTCATCATCATTATCATCATCATCAGCCCTTGTCAATACACTGCTGGATGAAAACCAGGAGACAAGTTGGAGCAATGAGATCGGTTCATGTGTAGTGGTGGTGTTGACGCGCGCCGACAGTGATAGATCACGGGGCGGCGCGGGGTGCGTGGTTGTGCGCGCTGACACAAGGTGGGAAATAGGATCGTGGGCAGCGCGCAGTGATTGGTCAACTGGGGTGGGTGCTCTCAGCGACGTCCGCATGAAGGACTATAAAGGGGGACGCGCGGGAGCACTCGGGGAGTTGATAACCAGTTGAAGATCGAAGACGGAGTTGAAGAGGTAGGGCCCTGAGACCCCTAGTCCCGCTGTCCTTGTGGGGGCCGGGACCCTGTGTGGCTCGGAGGCGAGACTGTGGGACCTGTGGTCTGACGTCCATGTGGGACGAGGCTGTGGGACCCAGAGTCGAGACGGACACCCCAGCCGGGTGGGTTCCGAGAAGCTACGGGCGTAAGAGCCCGTGTGGGTGTAGCCAGGGGAACCCCGTGGGTTAGGCTGCAGTTAGCCACCCGTGTAATATAAGTTGGTGTTAATAAAGAGTGTGCTACCCGTAAGGTCGTCTCCCGACAAGTTACTACATTACAACTGGCGTCAGAAG
The DNA here is from genome assembly GCF_965212315.1 of Lampetra planeri. NCBI lineage: Eukaryota > Metazoa > Chordata > Hyperoartia > Petromyzontiformes > Petromyzontidae > Lampetra > Lampetra planeri. The sequence continues at coordinate 9,111,737 of NC_136150.1, forward strand.
TAAACCTGTCTTCAAAAGGATGGATACAAGGAAGACAACCCGTACCCACAAGCGAGATCGGGAAGACGACGGCGTACCGGAGCCACAAGCCTCGGAAGGCGAGGACGAAGAGATGCCGCCGATGCAGCACTTCGCGGCGATGGCCGACGCTCCGCTCGCCTCCGACACCGGCCTCCAGGATGCACACTCCCGCCTGGCGGAGTTGCTGCTCGCCGCCGCTTCAATTTTGGCAGAAATCACCACTTCAGGAGGCGGGAGGACGACTACGAGGTTGGAGGAGGGAGCGCGGCTGGAGGGATCCCGCCAGAACGCGCTCCGCGCCGAAAGTTTTGAAATTGGCGCCATCTTTGAGGGTCCACAATCGATTGGCGGGAAGCGTGGACACCACGTGGTCGGGGACCTCCACTCTACACAGCCCGCGTCATCAGCACGCGCCAAAACTCTCCACCATGCGCCTGCCGACGGAGCCGATATTTTCGTCAACCACAGCGGCGCGCGGGAAAAGCATTCATCGGAGGACGACGACCAGGTCTTCCAACAAAGACTGCCCGCGCTGACGGCGTTCAAGGCGGACGGGGGCGACTGGGGGGCCTTCCAACGAAGGTTCCTCGCACATCAAGAGATGTCGGGGTGGTCCGACACCACTGCCCTACGCGCGCTGCCGGCGACGCTCGACGACGACGCACTTGCGGCCTTCACATCCGCCCCAAGGTCGTCCCACTCAACGCTCCAGGCCGCGCTACATCTCATGGCTAAGGTGTTCGGACCGCCCTCGACCTGTCGCCACCAGTTCTACGAACGGTGTAAGATGGATGGAGAAACTACGCTCGCCTATCGCACGTCGCTGCTCGCCCTGGCGGACGCCGCTTTTCCCCGCATGGATAAGGAGGGGAAGGACGCCATGGTGACAGAGCAGCTGCTGGCGTTGGTTCACGACCTGGGAGTCCCCATCAATACGGCGGACGAAATGGACATCTGCTCCTTGGGGGTTGCTACAAGTATCCACGCACACGAGGTCCTCAAGCGCAAGCGGGCGGTCGTCTGTGCATCGGCGGGGATCGCGACACCTGCCGCGACGGTCGCCGAGCCTCAGACTTCTACGGCTCGGGAGGAGGCCTTCACCGTGTCGAGACCGGGGGAGTGGAGATCGGGAGGTCGTTCGCCCATACGATCGTCCCGCAAGCTGGAGCAACCGAAACCTACGACGTCCCTCGTCATGTGTTACAACTGCGGCCTTCGGGGTCACGTCGCGTCCGGGTGCCGGGCTCCGCGTCAGCGCGCCACGGGACCACGTCCGGACGATGACCAAGGCCCCAAGTCGTCCCAGCTAACCCCGGCAAGTCGCGGCACCCCACACGCTCGGTCCACATACACGGCACACTCAGGTCGCCGCTTCGCGGTGGGGGGACCGCGTATGGGTACGGGGGATTCGGTTTGGCGAGGGGGTTTCGTACACGGCCCGGGAGCAGTCAAATGGTCCGAGTTGGCCCACAGGATAGTGGCTGCGTCGGCCGGGTCGTCCGTAGTAACGGGTTTTATTGACGGGGTTGAGGTCCGGGTGCTGGTGGACACGGGTGCGTCGGCCACTATCAATTCGGACCTTATTTATAACATCCTCTCCGTCCAATGTCGACCCCTTCTTCTGGTGGACGTACCGTTTTACGCGGCGAACGGGGATTCTTTGGGAATCATCGGACAGATTTGGGCGACTATTTGTATTGGCGATATCAAATTGGCGGGTCCTATTTTTGTGTCATCATCTCTGGCAGTTCCTTGTTTACTGGGTACGGACTTTCTGGCTAAAATGCCCATTAAAATTCTCGTCGATCAGGCCTGCATTGAGCTTCCATCGGGTCGGCGGGTTGCATTTTTAATGAGTCCTACCAAAATACGCACGGTTTGTGCAACGGTTCAGGCGCTGGCAACTCAGACTGTGCGGGTGCCCCCGGGATCGCAAATGTTGGTACCCCTTCGATTGCGAAAACCCCTCGGGGTGGATGCGGCGGAACAAGGTGTTCTGTTGGGGCCGTCAAACAGAGCTGTTGGGGGCCTCGACTTAGCGGTAGCTCAGACCATGGTGCGGGCGGACAGGGATCCGTTCGTTATGGTTCTGAATACGGGGTCGCGGCCAGCTGTAATTACACAGGGCACGGTGCTGGCTCACGTGGCGCCGCTACCCGTCGATGAACAGCTCGTTGCACATGTGGATTCTAGCCTCGATACGCATCCTCCATTGGAGGAGGGGACATAATGGTTGGACTCGTTGTGTGCTGGGTCTAGTAACTTGTCTAGTTTGCAGTTGGGAGCGTTGAGGGGCCTGCTACTCGAATTCACTGACGTGTTTAGCAGACACAAGTACGATATTGGCTGCATGGACCTGTTGCGCCACCACATAGCGACGGGTGACGCGGCCCCTATTCGGCAGAATCCCTTCCGGCTCAGCCCAGCCGAGAAAGAGCATGTGCAGTCGGCTGTTAATGACATGTTGGCTGCCGACATCATTTCGCCCTCTTCCAGTCCGTGGGGTGCTCCCATCGTCCTTGTTAAAAAACAGGACGGGTCCTTGTGGTTTTGTGTGGATTTCCGCCGCCTAAATAAAATCTCGATGGCCGACGCGTATCCACTTCCCAGGATGGATGAGTCGCTGGATGCCTTGGCGGGAGCACAGTTTTTTTCGACGCTTGACCTGCTTTCGGGATTTTGGCAATTGCCCCTCGATGAGGAATCGAAACCAAAGACCGCTTTCCGGACACCAGGAGGCCTATTTGAATTCAATCGATTGCCCATGGGCTTACATTCCGCTCCCGCCACGTTCCAGAGGCTCATGGAATTGGTTTTGTCAGGACTCCAATGGGACACCTGTTTGATTTACCTCGATGATATCATCGTTTTCAGCCGGACTTTCGAGGAGCACCTCCAGCGATTGAGAGGGGTGTTCCTCAGGTTGCGTTCCGCTAAATTAAAATTTAAACCGGCTAAATGTCACCTGCTTCGGGAATCGGTCAGGTACTTGGGGCATATCGTTGGCCGTTCAGGGATCTCTACAGACCCTGCTAAGACGCACTGCGTCAGCTCATGGCCAACGCCAACCTCAGTCACTGAAGTCTGCAGCTTCATAGGATTCGCCTCCTACTACCGCCGTTTTGTCGAACATTTTGCCACCATAGCCAGGCCCCTACACGCTTTGACGGCTAAAGGGGTAAGGTTTCACTGGGGGCCGGAAGAGGAGGCTGCGTTCTGCTCCCTTCGGGACGCCTTGGTGCGGGCTCCTCCCTTGTGTTACCCCGATTTCACGCAACCGTTCCTGCTTGACACGGATGCCAGTAACACGGGTATTGGGGGAGTGCTCTCACAGGTGGTCGGGGGGGTCGAACGTGTGGTCGCCTACGGTAGCGGAGTTTTGTTACCTGCGGAACAACGCTACTGTGTGACACGTCGTGAATTGCTAGCGATCTTTTTTTTATACAGCAATTCAGGCCGTATCTCTACGGCCATCATTTTACTGTTCGTACGGACCACGCGGCTCTCCAATACGCAATGCGGGTGGCGCAACCCTCTGGCCAATTGTCCCGATGGCTGGAGGTCCTCCAAGACTACCAATTCACGACGATTTACCGTAAGGGATTGCGGCACTCGAATGCAGATGCCTTGTCGCGGTTGTCGCCTCGCTCGGAATGCGCATGTCTTCTGGGATCGGTGCGGTGTAAACCCCCTGTCGCCGTCCTCGCGGAAGTTTTGCTCGCCGCCACTGACGCTCCGGGGGTCGACGCGCCCGCCGCTCCCACGGGCGGGGACTCGTTACTCGCGTTGCCTCTTATCGAGTGGGGCCGTCTCCAAATGGCCGACAGCTCCCTACTCACGTTGCGTCGGAAGGCAGAGGCTCCCGGGGGGGGGAGACGCGAGTCGGTTCCTGGGTGGTCAGACAGGGCCTCCTGATGAAGTGGGACAATATGTCCCGGCGTCATACGCTCGTTGTGCCATCTGCTATGCGGGGTAGGGTCGTTCTGGCTGCTCACGAACGACTCATGCATTTGGGATTTCATAAAACGCTCGCCCTACTCCAACGGGACTATTATTGGCCGGGTATGGGTAGCGACGTGGCAAACATCCTCAAGGGATGTGTGGGGTGCGCTCAAAGAAAACCGCCACCAATAGCGGCTAATCCATCGCTACAATCCATTCAGGTTTCGCGCACGAACGAACTGGTTGCGCTCGACATCTTGGGGCCCTTTCCGCTACACCTAGGGGTAACAAGTACCTGCTGGTTGGCGTAGAATACTTCACCCGATGGCCAATGGCGTGGCCACTCGCCAACCAGTCGGCTGCGGCAGTGGCGGACGCCTTTGTCCAGGGCTATGTTTTGGACAAAGGCGCCCCTGAACGCTTGAAGACGGACCAAGGAAAGAATTTTTCGAGCATTTTGTTGTGCGACCTGTTGGGTACCAAGAAAGTGCGTACCTCCCCGTACCACCCGCAGACTGATGGAATGGTTGAACGTCTAAACAGGACGATTACTTCTATGCTGTGCCAACAGGTCTGCAACGATCAGGTTGATTGGGACTTACAGGTACCTGGGGTACTCGCGGCCTATTGAATAGCCCCCCATGCGGCGACGGGGTTTTCCCCATTTTTTCTCATGTATGGGCGGGAGGCCGATCCGGCCATGGATGTCCAACTGGGGATTTCCCAGCCACGTGCGAAATCTAAATTGGCCGACCACATCAAATTTAATATCGCCAAACTGGCTGAAGCGCGAGAGGCTGCGAGGTTGAATTCAAGGTCTCGCCAGATCGCTAACGAAAGATTGCATGCACGAAAGGTGTATACGCACGATTGGAAACCAGGCGATGAGGCCTGGCTGCACTGGCCACATGCACCGTTGGCTACGTCCCCTAAATTGTTGAGACCATGGAGGGGACCGGTGGAAATCGTGCGTATTGCGCGACCCCAGAGTATCCAGATTAAATGGGAAAAACGCCGTTGGTACGTACACCCCTCCCGGCTGAAACCCTTCGCGGCACCACATGGCCTCCCTTTGTGCCGTTACGACCGAGCGTTTGATGTGGCCGTCGACTCGGGGAGGGATGTGTTGCAGTCTGATCCTCACGTGTCTCCACCTGACCCACTCCCAGGTGTCTCGGACCTGACGGCTGTTGACCGTCGTGAACCGGAACCCCGAGGCACGCGCGGATCTCCGATGCCTGCCCCGTGCCTTCCTGGACTGCCGGTGCCACCGGACGGTCAACCGCGTCTGGTGCCGTACGATGGACCGGCCAGGCTGACTCGTGCTAAGACACGACACTTTTCATGAAAAAAAAACAAGAGGGGGGGGCCCGAGATTGCAGCTCGTCGCCGCGTTCCCCTTCTGCCCGGTATAATGTCCCGTTCAAGGGGCGCTCGGAAATGAAGGGACGCTGCACGAGTCATTTTTTTTTTGCATACACATTTATTGTTGTCGCTCGCCGAGTTGTACATATTGTTCTTGTTGTTGCGGTGGCATGTTCTGATTCTTGCGGATGGCGGAGTTCTTGTTGTGTTGTGTTGTTGTGATTGTTGCTTGTGTTACGGGGCACACACGGGGGGGGGGGGGGTAATCAATTTTTTTTATAGCAGCCGGGTCAGCTGCGAGCTATGTGGTAGGGGGTGATGTAGTGGTGGTGTTGACGCGCGCCGACAGTGATAGATCACGGGGTGGCGCGGGGTGCGTGGTTGTGCGCGCTGACACAAGGTGGGAAATAGGATCGTGGGCAGCGCGCAGTGATTGGTCAACTGGGGTGGGTGCTCTCAGCGACGTCCGCATGAAGGACTATAAAGGGGGACGCGCGGGAGCACTCGGGGAGTTGATAACCAGATGAAGATCGAAGACGGAGTTGCAGAGGTAGGGCCCTGAGACCCCTAGTCCCGCTGTCCTTGTGGGGGCCGGGACCCTGTGTGGCTCGGAGGCGAGACTGTGGGACCCGTGGTCTGACGTCCATGTGGGACGAGGCTGTGGGACCCAGAGTCGAGACGGACACCCCAGCCGGGTGGGTTCCGAGAAGCTACGGGGCGTAAGAGCCCGTGTGAGTGTAGCCAGGGGAACCCCGTGGGTTAAGGCTGCAGTTAGCCACCCGTGTAATATAAGTTGGTGTTAATAAAGAGTGTGCTACCCGTAAGGTCGTCTCCCGACAAGTTACTACATTACACATGTACAGGAGTGAGACAAAATCCCGCCTTTCTGGGCTAGATCAGCTTCACGACAATTATCGTTTTCTCCTCCAAAAAGCCGGACAGATCTAATGCATTGGTTGACAAATGTTTACAAATCTACAAAATGAATGACTACCAAACATAATGATGCAGGACCCTCTTGCGAAATGCCTCTTGAGACTCAGTAAATCTCTGCCGGGTAAACAAATCATTTGCCATTTTAGAAGTTCCGAGAAAGAGTTAACGGATAAAAAAGAGAAAAATATTTGAACCGAGGCAGCACACAACGTGGCATTACTTTGCGGTGGGAGCCGCAAGTTGTCAATTCGAGTGGAAGTAGGCAGGGGATTTTATGAGAGCTCTGGGAGGATTGCGGGGGGCTCTGTGGGGCACATCGCAGGCATTTTTCAACCGAAGGGCATACGCGGAATCATCAACGCACGCACGAAGACGTTCGTGCCAGAAAATCTAGCCTCGGTCCGAAGCCTCGTTTGTGCCTACGCCGACTGAAAATCCAAAGTTTCCACACTTAAACATTTCAAAAGGTGGGGGGAGGGGCTGGTGCAACATTAAGCGTAAACAAAGTTAGGACAATTACTGGGCACGAACGATCCATATGCAGCGCATTACCCTAGCGCGCGCGCGTGTGTGTGTGTACACGCTGGTGTGACGGCTTCAGGTTCTGTGTGACGGCTTCAGGTTCTGCCGGCGAGCGTTATTTATTTATTTACTGAGAGCAACGATCGCGCGCCCCGCGAGCTCCGAGCGAGGACCCCGAGCAGGTGACGCGGCGCACGTGCGCCACCAGCAGTCGCGGTGCCTTGAAAAAGAAACACATTGATATTTTTTACGTGAACATTACATGCTGCTGGAACACCACCAACCCCCAACCCCCTCCCCCTCTTTTCTTCCCCTCTCTCTCTCTCAAAGTTTAAACTTTCGCAAATTGCTCGACTTATTTATTTTGGCGATAATTCATTGCTCTTGTATTCGGTTGTTGAGTCGCATATTACAATTGCCCATTTAAATGTTTGTCGTTGTTGTTGCCGCTGCTTTGAAGCTGCGTTTTGGGGGGCCCACCCCTCCCCCCCTATTTTTTGGACGTTTTGTCATCTGGTAATATTTTTGTGTTTAAAGACAATTCCCACCGCAATATGTCAGGGCCTATTTCCACTTGTTTAGCCCTCGGGGGCTGCAGGATGGTGTGGTTGCCCGAGCCATGCCACATCACCTGAAGAAACGTGCGTCAGTGGTAATTGTCCTAAAATCAAAACAAAAGAACAAAAAATCCAACGCATCGCGCGAGGTTACATGGAAGGAACACGGTAATAATATGAAAAACAAAACAAAAATGATAATGGCTTCCACAGACGTTGACATTGGCCAAAAAGAAACCGCAGGGTCCTGCTTCCGCGGACCGCCCTGTAAACACGCTTAAAGAAAAGCGCGCAGCACCACCACCACCGCCACCACCACCACCACCACCGCCGCCACCACCACCACCACCGCCACCACCACCACCACCGCCGCCACCACCACCACCACCACCGCCACCGCCGTGTCCGTTCCACAGCGGCGGGGCCTCCGTGCAAGCTCTCCGCGGGCGGGGATTGGTTAGTAGCTCAGCTTATTGGAGATTATATTGAGTATATTGATTATATTGATGTAGTTTATATTTTAGTTTTTTATCGGTTCACTATATTAGTGTTTTTTTAATTAACTTTATTTTTTATTATTATTTTCTATCTACGTGACTTTAGCGAAAGAACCAAAGATTACGAGCACATACGCCCAGACACCCAACTCACAATACGACACGGAGACACAGACCCACTCGCCAAGCGAGGTGCAATTTGAGGTCACGTGAAGTGTTGAAGGCTGGCATGAGGGTCTTTATGAGTTGACTGACTGAGATGACTGACAGATGCACCACCTGTGCTCCACACTGTGCCAACGTGCCGCGCTTTAACCGCCCGGCGCTCCGCTCATCATTGCGAGCGTCGCTCCTCCGTCCTCCGAAGTTGGAGGGCGACAGCCTCCAACTGCCCAGTAGCGTCCTTCACGAGCCTCCTCCACAGAGGCCAATCTTGACACCGTTGCCATCGGTAACTCCAATCAGCTCCAAATCCGCCGGTAGCACATCAGCTCACCACTTCTAGCCCTCCTCTATCCAGACAAACAAAAGCTGCTTGGGCCAGCGGTGGCTGGGCATGCGAGCTGCGTAAGCCAGCCGACGTTGGAGCCTCGCCTGCCGGATGAGCTCACTCACTCGACCGTGTTTCAGATCTTTCAGAGATCAATGAGATCCTCACACAATCCAGCCGGGTTAACCACAAGATGAATCATAGGCAGGCCATCCTGAATGTTTCAAGCTGGTTGTATGAGCAATGGGGCAGCTGTGGAGAGAGTGCTGGAGCTCCTGTACCTGGCTTGACAGTGGAGGCCCTACCACGACTCACTTGACCACCGTTATCTTCATTGCCTGGGTAACGCTGCGTAGACTCTTGCCTGGCCGATCGCTTCAAACGAAGTTCCGGAGAGTCTTGGCAACAATCATGCCCAATCTTCTCTCTGACACACACACACAGGCACAAAGCTCCCTCGTACAGGCCTAACATACTTTTGGGGCAAGTGCTTTAGCAAGCACCTATGAAGGGCAGTACGGGACACGAAGGGGTCTCCCTAAGTAGCGATATTTGAATCATCGCACCAGGTACACATTTGAGGCTGAGTCGACCTAGGGGACGCCCAGGACCCGTTCAGACAATCATCACCGGTGATGGCCATGAGCTGGAATCGACCTCAGGTCACTGGGTTCAAAACCACTGCGCCACCGCTCCCCACATACAAAGACAAAGATCCCCCTATTGCCTCAACATACTGTTGGGGCAAGTGCTGTTAGCGAGCACCTATGAAGTCCGGCACGGGGGTGGGGGGCCAGCACATGCCCGGTCGCTTTTGTCTCCCCAGTGGCAATGTTTACGCCCCGCACCAGGTACTTATTTGAGGCTGAGTCGACCTAGGAGACGCCCAGGACCGGATCAGATAATCGTCACTGGTGTTGACCGTGAGCGGGAATTGAACTCGGGGGGGAGGGGGGGGGTCGCAACGCAGCGCGCTCACCGCTACACCCCCCCCTTCCCGCATTCAAAGACAATCACTTTACACACCTGGCCGGGGATTCAACTTGGGTCACCGGGTTCACAAGTGCAGCGTGCTAACCACTAAGTCAGGCCGTCACTCCATATGAGACACACACGCACCACAATCATGCACATGCAGTAAGTACACACACACCGCATATATGACAAAAACAACAACACTCGCCATTCGCCACTTAGTGGCGGTGGCGTCATCACCACGGTGCTTGTGCCAGGCCAGGTGCACTTTGAGGCCACGTGAAGTGTCAAATGCTCGCCGACAGGTGACGGGACAGACCCAGGTGCCTTGAGTTAACTAACTGAGATGACTGGCAGATGCACCACCTGTGTTCCCACATACAAAGACAAAGCTCCCCCTATAGCCTGAGCAGACTGTTGGGGCGAGTGCTGTTAGCGAGCACCTGTGAAGGCCAGATCGGTACACGAGGGGGTGGGTGGCCAGAACCACGCCCGACCGCCTTTGTCTCCATAGTGGCGATGTTATTCCACACCAGGTACTCATTTTAGGCTGAGTCGACTGAGGGAGGCCCAGGACCGGTTCAAATAATCCTCACTGGTGTTGGCCGTGAGCGGGAATTGAACTCGGGTCGCTGGGTTCGTAGCGCAGCGCGCTCACCGCTACACTACCGCTGCCATCTGTAGAGGACACACACACAAACACACACAGTAACACACACACTGTGACACAAACACACACAGTAACGCACACACACTGTGACACAAACACACACAGTAACACACACACTGTGACACAAACACACACAGTAACACACACTGCGGTGACACACACACTGTGACACACACACACTGTGACACACACTGTGACACACACACACACTGTGACACACACACACTGTGACACACACACACACTGTGACACACACACACTGTGGTGACACACACACACACTGCGGTGACACACACATACTGCGGTGACACACACTGACACACACACACTGTGACACACACACACTGTGACACACACACACACACTGTGACACACACACCTGAATGGAAGCGTCTTCCTCCTCCGGAGGGGGAGGGGAATGTTCCCAAGAGACCTTGAAACACCTTTTCTCCGTTAAAAATTCAAGTTATAAAAAGGCACCATAAAAGTGAGCACAATTAATGTAATTGCCAACGAAAAAAAAAAGGGCACACACGCACACACAGACACACACAGACACACGCGCACAGACACACACGCACGCACACACAGACACACACGCACGCAGACACACACGCACACACAGACACACACAGACGCACACACACGCGCACACAGACACAGACACGCACGCACAGACACACACAGACACACACACACACAGACATACACAGACACACACGCACACACACACACGCACACACAGACACACGCACACACACGCACACAGACAACACACACAGACACACACGCACGCACAACACAACAACTAACACGGACAACGTGTGAGCGGCGTTTGTACCCCGACGACGACGATGGCGGCTCGCTCGGTCGTCGCCGTGTGCGCCATGCGAGCGGGTAACGCGCCTTGTGTTTTTGATTTCGGGTTTCGGGGTTTTGCCTTCGTTTGGCTCTCTGAGCCCCCGGGGCCTTTCCATGAAATGCTCATGGATCCCACGCAACACCGTCTAGCCGCTGGATTTCTTCCGCTCTTTAACAGTGTCCGATTCTTTTTATTTATTTAAAACCCCCACTTAATGATGACAAACTGGTGAATAACTTCAACAAGCTAGAGCGAAGGCGGGGGGTTGGAATCATTCTGACGATTTGCTCAAACCCAAAGTGTTTTTTTGGGGGGGGATATTTACATCGGAGTGTATGCGAGTTATTTATATATTTATGCATACTCCATGTATCGTGCTTCAATAATGGCCTTGTCAAGTGCATTTTGTGTAAAAAAATAAAAGTCAGCAGATGGCTTCGGGTCATAACGTGCCTTTGTGGAATTATTAACGTGCGCCGGAGAGGTTGGATATTCAGTGTCTTTTTTCCCTCCTCCTCCTCTAAAAGTGGATAATTCCCCCCCCACCCCCTGAATATTTTGCCTGGGAAGTCAAAACGCATTTTGTGGCTCAGCTCAGCCGATTGTGATGGACAAGAAGTCCACGTGCGATGCACACCGCGTCTCGCCCTCTCCGCACGCTCCCCACTGCCAACATCGCGCCGTGCGCGCAAGCCACGTTCACAACACGCAGCGGCCCGTGTGGTCTCGTGTCCGCGTCGCATTTCTATCTCGGTATACATCGCATACCGCAGATGTGAGTGGAGCGCGGTGGTTCGCGAGCACTGCGCCACCACCGGGAGTACTGCGGCACCGATATGGGGCAGACGTAGTCACACACTCGGGACTTGTTGACGTCCAGCTGAACACTGCAATGCGGTGATTAGCTGGAACCCTCAAGTCGACCCCAACAGCCTGGGGCTGCCCATGCTGTCACAAATCTCTCCCCCACCCATCAGACGCAACACTGCAATCCTCTGGGAAGTCCCTGCGAATCGATGAAAACAGTCGCCCCTTCCCATTCATCAGGACCTCAATAACATCCCTCGTCATCGCTTGAAGTCACGCTGCAAGCCCTTGTGTGGACACATGCGCTTAACCTCAAACAATGCGAATTCAACCCCCATGAAGCTTGCAGCGCTGAATGGCGTTCAAATGAACCCACAAACAACACCTTGCGAAATACCTTCCACGAAGCTCACGGTCCACCCTGAACCGCATCCACTGCGCACACGATCTCAGTAGATGCGGATGGATGATGCACACATGGAACATTTAAAACTCTCCAGCGGTGTGCGTACAACGCATAACGCCGCGATGGCCGATCCACAAACACGAAGGAGACATCACGGCGATGCCAGTCCGCTGCTGCTCCTGACGCGGTCGTCTTGACTTCACCACCTGCATGTGACATCGCAGTCGTTGCTCTGCATCGACATCAGCAGCCGTACGGAAGAAGAACTGCGCTACAAAGACGGCGACCCGAGTTTAAGTCCCAGCCCACGGCTGACATCAGTGGCGAGTGATGACACCTGAACCGGTTCCAGGTCGACCTCACCTTCACCGACCCGCACTGATTGACCAGCGTGGTGAAGTATGGTCAAACAATGAACTTGATTGGTCATGGTTTGGGGAGGCCATCCAGCATTGGATTAACAAATGGCTGTAAATTATTTAATTTACCCTCTCTACCAGTACATTAATCTGAAATGGGTTCAACATTTCAACTAATAATGAGAGAAGCATTGCATTATTTTTCTTCTTGGTTCTTTCGGTAAAGACACGTAGAAGGGAAATAATAAAATAATAAAAAATAAAACATAATAAAATAAAATTCTCACGACGTTTCGGCCACAACACAAGCAGCCATCCTCAGGTGAAGACAGAGCTGTCTGAAAGACAGCGCTCCAATGAACACTGCTAAGCTTGGCAGCGTATTTTAAGCTGGGTGGGAGAAGAGCACCTTGGCAAAGGAGTTGTCATATCAGCAGAAAAACTTAGCATTGAATAAGCTGTGTTAATGTGAGAGAATTAGCAGGATGTTAAAGTAAGAAATTAGCATGTAACTGGGAGATTAGCATGATGTTAATGTGAGGAATTAGCATGTAACTGGTCATGGAAGTGTACAATGACTTATTGTCATTATGTATGTTAGTAGCTCAGCTTATTGGAGATTATATTGAGTATATTGATTATATTAATGTAGTTTCTATTTAGTTCTTTCACATCGGTTTATTGTATGATAGTGGGTGGTTGCAGTTCTTTAGCGTCAATATACTAAATGCCTCTGTTGATATGTAAACTCTGACTTTAACATAGCCACTTCCGTGACCAGTTACATGCTAATTCCTCACATTAACATCATGCTAATGTAATACAGGTCGTGGAGGCAACTTCTGGAATCAGTATTCTTTATTAACTTTCTTCCACAGCTCTCATCGTACTGGCTTCTCTGCTCTATGGCTCCTTCACGCTGTTGGCAGACAGCGTGAGAGGGAGGGATAGAGAGAGAGAGAGATGACTGTCGCTGCTACGTGGCAGGCTCTGGACCCCGCGCTCAAGCGTGGCTCCCCCCTTCGTTGGTTCCAGTTCTGACCACGTGTTGCCCACCCTTTTAATCCCTGGGTCACGTGGTGCCTCTCAGCCAATCCTGGGTAACCTCCCTGGAATCTTCCAGATCCCATCCTATGGTCCCAGGACCACGCCCCTAACTCGTCTCCCCATTGGCTGTGGCTGAAGCCAGCAGAGCCAATCATCTTCTTCCAGGTGTAACCTTCGCAGCACGTCAGGGCCACGCCCTTACTCCTCTCCCCATTGGTTATGGGCCGGGACCGGTAGAGTCAATCATGATCAATCAGGTGTGACCACTTAATTACCCAGGTGTACCCTCACATTACACTAATATCCCAGTTACATGCTAATTTCTGACTTTAACATCCTGCTAATTCTCTCACATTAACACAGCTTATTCAATGCTAAATTATTCTGTTGATATGTAAACTCCTTTGTCAAGGCGCTCTTCTCCTCCCACCCAGCTTAAAATACGCTGCCAAGCTTAGCAGTGTTCATTGGAGCGCTGTCTTTCAGACAGCTCTGTCTTCACCTGAGGACGGCTGCTTGTGTTGTGGCCGAAACGTCGTGAGAATTTTATTTTATTCTGTTTTATTTTATTATTTTATTATTTCCCTTCTACGTGACTTTACCGAAAGAACCAAGAAAATGAATCCCTGCAGTCACAAAAGCTTTAAATCGAAATTCATTGCATTATTTGTTACAAACAACCCCAATTAATCCATACATACTCAGCTCGGACAATTTCTGTTAGCAAGCATCTATTTATGCTGTAATGGCACACAAATGGATGGTATGGTACGTCAGTAGCAGGCGTTCTCAAATACCTTCATCTCCGTAACGCTACTATTCATCACCACTCATTGCATTAGAGCTGCATTTTCGGCTGAGTCCACCTACGGGAGGCACATGCAAGTTCATATACCAATTGTAACCAGTGACACACGTGGTCAGGACTCGAACCGGGGTCACTGAGATAGTGAGCGCAGACACGCAAGACAATGCCACGGTGGTGAGATGTTAACTTCCTCGCCTGATATGCAGGAGGTCGTGGGTTCGATGCAGACGCCTGCCGTATATTTAGAGTTTGCGTGTCTTTCTCTACGTGGTCGCGTGGATTTTTCTCCCGGTCCTCCTGTTTTTCCCTCCACATTTCGAATCAACACCCGTTTAGAGCATTTCGCTACTATACATGTCCACACTAAAAGCCACTTCGTGGAGCAATTGTTTGTGGTCAGGTCGATTCCGAAAAACAGCAATATGGCTCAGTGAGTCTTACCTGGCAAAATATTTACTTTTTTACCGTACACAAATTATCGCGGGATTGTTGAGCACACAACAACAGCTGCCATGCGCCACTAAGTGGAGTTGATGTCACCATAGCAATTGTGCCAAGTTCCGTGCATTTTGAGGCCACGTGAAGTGTCGAAGGCACGCTGCTGGCAGGAGGTCACGGGACAGACCCAGGTGCATGGGTTGACTACCTGAGATGACTGGCAGATGCACCACCTGTGCTACCTACTGTGCCAATTCGCTGAATTTTATCCGCCTGGCGCTCCGCTCGTTGTTGTGAGCGTCGCTCCTCCGCCCTTCGTTGTTTCTGGAGGGCGACTGCCTCCAGCAGCCCAGTAGCGGCGTCCTTCACGAGCCTCCTCCATAGAGGCCGATCTTGACACCGCAGCGCTTAACACACCCATCAATTCTGCACAATGACGAGGAAAAAAATCCGTCATCACTCACAGAATAACGGCGCGGGGCTTGCAAGCCGTGAGTGTCTGAGTGCACGTGGGGACTCCACATTTACTGTGCACGGTTTCCAGACGCGGACTTATTGCCGACGAATCCCAATTGCGATGACGCCGGTCCACTGTTGTCGATAATTACCGCGTCGCTGCTACTGTCGACCGGTCGACCGGTCGGATCCGCGCACGTTTACGTTGGTGGTGAGCAACGACTAACAACGGGGCACGATTCACTTTTTTTTCCGAACCGGCTGCGGATGGTTCTTAGCAAATTAGGCTGTGTGCCGAATGCGGTGCGTTGTGAACGGCGGAGGCCACGTGGAGGCTTTAAAGTAAAAATGTTGTATTTCTCTGTACTCGACTGTAACTTCGTCTTATTACGTTTTAGTCGATGGGAAGGTGGGGGGGGGGGTGAATCTATCATCTGATCACCCAGGATCGTGTCACCATCGTGTGCAAGGACACTCTACACGTATTTTACAAAAATTGTGTTTCCTCACTCTTAGACAATGAACGATGTGCGGTGTGCCAATGCGATTGACGCGCACGTGTCAGAACACGAGCGCGTGGATGTTAGAACTTGCGCGTGTGTGTGTGTGTACGTGCCGGGGAGTGGTAGTGTAGCGGTTAGTGCACTGCGCTACGAACCGGGCGACTCGATATCAATTCCCGCACACGGCCAACGCCGGTGACGATTATCTGAACCGATCCAGGGCCTCCCCTAGGTCGACTCAGCCTCAAATGAGTACCTCTTGCGGTGTGTAATAACATCGCCACTGGGGATACAAAGGTGGCCGGGCGTGGTTGCTGGCCACTCACTCCCTCGTTTGCCGTTTCGGTCTTCATAGGTGCTCGCTAACAGCACTTGTCCCAACAGTATGTTAAGGCTATACGGGGGATATTTGTCTTTTGTACGTGCGTTTGTGTGTTGTCCTGGGCGTGTCTCTGTGTATAGTCAAATCCCCTTAATGGAAGCAGGCTCACTAAATGGGCTGGCTTGCCAGCTTGTAATTATTATAATACACATTTTAGCAAGCGTCAATTATCATATGTAATGTAGATATATTTAACAAAAATGCAAAGATAAATAGCACTTCTAGATTTGAAACTTTTGTGACTGCAAGGACTCTTAGGCTTTTTCGGTAAAGTCACGTAGGTAAAAAATAGCGTTCGTTTTTGCTGTTGCTAGTGGGTTTCTTAGCATTCTTAAGAATAGTGGCTATTTCAGCTCTTGCTACATCCGCATGGATGTGTCCTATGCCTCTGAGGGCTACATCAACCTGAGAAATCACATCCTCTACTGGTATATATTTAGGGGTGACAGCGAAATGTTAAAAAACTCTAACAGATAGGTGACATTTTTTAACAGACAAGAAGTCACAGCTTCTCGAGACGCTGGCCTTCCTCAAGAGATGCCGCGATAACATGGTAATACCCATCGCTTTCGCACTCACATCTGCTGCTGTGTCCTCACCGAACTCTAAACAGATTTTATTCAAAGCTAGCCTATCACTAATCTCGGAGAGAATAAGGTTACTCCGATTTGAACTCGATAATTTATACAAGACTCTCTTACAAACACATTAATGTTAACACAAAAAATGTCCCCTTCTGATTGGAACCACGTTGACAGCATGACTTCTGCTTCTGCTGACTCACTGTCAGCCAAATGCAAAGCCAACCTGATTTCTAAATTCTAGATTTGAAGCTTTCGTGACTGCAAGGATTCATATTCTTAGGTTTTTTCGGTAAAGTCACGTAGGTAAAACATCAAAATTAATAAAAATAAAATAAAACAAAAATCACGACGTTTCGGAGGCAACACAAGTCTCCGTCATCAGGTGGGACCGTCACAGCCGGATTAGCTGCATCAAGTGAGGCAATGATTCAAGATGATGAGCTCCCCCCCCCTCTCCTCCCCCTCAACTTGCTTTTTAAGGGATTACATCTTGAATCATTGCCTCACTTGATGCAGCTAATCCGGCTGTGACGGTCCCACCTGATGACGGAGACTTGTGTTGCCTCCGAAACGTCGTGATTTTTGTTTTATTTTATTTTTATTAATTTTGATGTTTTACCTACGTGACTTTACCGAAAAAACCTAAGAATCTGATTTCTAAATTCAACCTCCTATCTAAGAAGAAACCAGAGCCACAGATCACAAAGGTGGATGTCAACAAGACCGTTATTAATCAGAGTAACATCCCAATTTCTGACAATCTGAAAACCGTACTGGCCAAAGGACTAAATTTCGCTGTCACCCCTAAATATATACCAGTAGAGGATGTGATTTATCAGGTTGATGTAGCCCTCAGAGGCATAGAACACATCCATGCGGATGTAGCAAGAGCTGAAATAGCCACTTTTCTTAAGAATGCTAAGAAACCCACTAGCAACATTAGCAAAAACGAACGCTATTTTTTACCTACGTGACTTTACCGAAAAAGCCTAAGATAAATAGCACATTAAAAGAAATACTTTTTAAGACGGAAAATAAAAAGATTATTAATTATTTATAGCCATTTGCCAATCAACTTCTGGCAGAGGTCGCCACCTCCGAGGTACAAAAAACCGGGATACATCACGAGAATATTATTTCACAATCTCCAAAGAGGGGGAACTACATCTACATGAGTGCTGTGAATGGTCTATTATCATCATTATTATTAATTACGCAACTGATAAAACCCGGGACAATTAATCGTTCGGGAAGATATACAACATGTATCAGGGCAATTGTCTCAACAAGTTGACAATCCGAGGATAACCAGGACAGGTGACAACAGTAACTGGCTGCATGAAGGTCTGCAAAAGCTGCGTGTCAGCTCGAGCAGATAAACCGCGTTAAAACAAATCACGATTATGATCGGGGATTAAACATTCAAACATACCATTCAGAAACACACAGCTGCTGAATGCCACCACACCAAATCTGCGAGGTAAGATTATGTCAGCGATGACTAAGACAGAGCCAAATGTGAAACATTGGCGTTTACAAACGTCACGTGCTCAGAGAAGCCACTGGGTGGTCCTGCATCGTTCTCAGTTATCCCGGAGCGCTTCTGCTGTCGTGGAGGTCCGCGCCCTGGACTTGCGATCCAGAGGTCACCCGGTTCGAGTCCATCTTCCGGCGTGGCAGATCAAACAATGAGGCGAGATTCTCAAAGCCCCCCCCCCCACCACCCCTCCTCCTCCTCCAGCCCCACCGCATCTGACTTCAACACCGTTCGTCGATGAGCGGCAGGTCGTTGGTGGTGGGGTGAAGTGTGGGTACACCCATCTCTTCCAACACCTCTGGTCAACAGGTTAATTTCATGTAACGCGGTGCGAGTAGGGCGAGTGTCATTGGCAAGCGAGGCCCCGGGGGGCTGAGTCTGACAGTAGTCCAGGGGCGATGGCTGCGGTTACTCGTTCCGAGTTGAGGAATTTTCAGGTGAAATTTGGCGAATCTGGATGCTGACCCAATATGCGCACAATGGCCGACTCTTGCGAATGACTCCAGCGGGGACCTGTAACGTCCCCACCGTGAAGGAGACGGCGGCGCGTAGCTTCCTCGCGGTCGTCGCACACAGCAGTAATCATTCATTACACTGGTCAACACACTTTTTCTGGCATAAGGTATTCCAACGGTTTTAATGTAATTTTGGGGTGCTGATTCCAAATCTGGCATCAGTTTTTGTCTATCACATCAAGTTTTTGAGATATCAAATATTGCATTTTCAATAAAAACAGCTAATTTATGCTCGTATACGAATAGCTAAACAGACATCCATACAAGAATAAGATAAGATACAATATACAATAATAATAATGAAACAAACAATTAAAGAGCCGTAGCACAAAGTTGTGAGAGTGACTGCATATCAATGTGAGTGAATGCATATTACCATGTAAGAATTGAATTGTGAAGATAAGAAAAATATGTACAAAAAGGTAATTCACAATAGTGATGTTACATCTGCATAAACGACCTCTTCTTTGACGATCTCCGATGTACAACTTGTGGAATGTCTCTCATCAAGGACCAGCAGTAATCTGCCATCATGTTTGAGTCCCATCGGCCTTGGTAACATTCTTCCATAACTTTAATGTATTGATGAAAGCGTTCACCTTGCTCTTCGCTCACGTGACCCATGTTCTCTGGAAACTGGGCCAAGTGACTATGTAAGTAGTGAACCTTGATGCTCATTCTACATCCAAGTGCTTGGAAACTCAAGAGCAGCTCCTCCACAATCTCTCGATAGTTGTCCGCTTTCCTGTTCCCAAGGAAATTCCGCACCACAGCAGAGAATGCATTCCAAGCTCTAGCCTCTGCCGCAGTCATTGTTGTAACAAAGTGTGGATCCCTGATGGGTGTTCTTATTTGAGGGCCATCAAATATTTCTGCCTTTTTCTTCTCGGCACTGAGACTTGAAAAGGTTGAACATATATAGCTGAAGCAGTCTCCAGTGTGATCAAGAGCTTTGACGAATTGCTTCATTAACCCAAGTTTTATGTGCAGTGGGGGAAATACAATTTTATTCCTATCAACCAGAGGCTCATTCTTGATGCTCTTGTCACCAGGCGTCAAACTGATTCTTGGTGGCCAGTTCTTTTTAACCCAGTGTTCTACGGTAGCCCTACTGTCCCAGTAGCACAGGAAACAAGGGTATTTGGTGTGACCTCCTTGCTGACCCAGCAGAAAATTAACCATTTTCAAATCAACACAAATTAGCCATCCATGAACATGGTATTCCAATCTATCCAGAACAATCTTGATGTTGGCATACTCTTCATTCATTTTTCCTATTGGGATTGAACCATATATATTTCTGTTGTGAAGTAACACACATTTCAAACTCCTTTTACTACTGTCAATAAAAAGTTTCCGTTCACTTGAATCATATGCGGGCAATTCCATATTGAGAAAAAGCCCTTCAACATCATTACAATAAACAAGTTGACGATCTGAATGGAAGTACTTTCGCAGTGCTGCTTCTCTGTTACGATATAAGGAGACACTAGTGCCAGGTCTGAGAGTCCTTTCTCTTGCAGCCTGGAAGCCAATAATTCAGCAGACTGTTTTGGCAAATACAAATCTCTTACAAGATCATTCAATTCAGGCTGACTAAACAGAGAAATTTGATCACAATCTGCATCAGATGGCGTATATTCGATCTGAGCATCATCATCTGTCGAAGCAGGTAAACTGAGGGATTCAACATCAATCTCTGGTAGCTCAGTAAATACAGGCACAGGTATTTCCTCACAGTGCTCAACTGGTCGTCTGGCAGATGGGATATTTGGGTATTGTAAGTGTGGTTTGTTTTTCTTATTGAGACCTTTTACATTGACAAGGCAGAAGTAGCAGTTATCCAAATGGTTTGTAGGTTCTCTCCAAACCATTGGCACACCAAACTTCAGCTTAGCATTCTTTCCTTTAGACCATGATCGCAAAGTTTCAACACAGGTTTTACAAACTTTGTGAGGAGCCCAATTTTTGTCTTGGTCTCCAATTCGTACTTTAAAGTAGGTAAGATAAACCTTCTTGACAAAGGTATTGATGTTGCGCCTTTGATCCTGCAAAGTGAAGCTACCACAGATGTAGCAGAAGATATTTGGGTCATTACTGCATTTCCTTCTTTCGGATATTGTAGCCATTGTTAGATCACGCCCTGCAGAAGAAAAATATTAAATAAATGTGGATATCTACATAAAATTATATTATAAACACACTATCCTAAAAATACAGCACCATATTTTAACACTAAAGCAGTCACTGACTCGCAACAACTTGCAATCATAAGTGACAGAGTTAATTTCGGGTAAAATCAATGAAAATGGGGTATGCCGATAGCATGAAAATGATGTGATAGAGCAAATCTGAGATCAGATTTGGAATCAGCACCCTGAAATTAGTCTAAAACAGCTGCAAAAGTGCAGGCCAGAAAAAAAATGTGTTGACCAGTGTTATAATCACCTGATTATAATCAGCGAGGCCACTGGATTCGAACCGTGAAACCGCTGCAACGAGCGGCGAATGTGCTACTTGCTAGACCACGCCCACCGCCTAAATCGAGTAGGCAGCGTGTGGAAGAGTAGGCAAAATACCGTCAAGAGTTCGGCCGTAGTGGAGGGTCGTCTCCCGGCAATTCCGCGATTGCAGGGCTGCGCCCTTACCAGTTTTTCTTCTGTGACCCTATAGCCGTGGATTCAGAGGCAGAGCAAGGAGCCGGGTCACAAAGGCGAAGTTTGTGGGGTATAATATCAATTTTCTATACTTTTTAGGCATAAGCAATAAAAAAATAACATTTACTACCCAGGGACAAAAATCGTGTTACATCGTGTTATCTCGTCAGAACTGCTTTTTGTGTTTAGTTTGTTGTCTTTACCCACCGCGCCACCCCACGGTCGGCTACGTACGGCGCGAAAGAAGTTCAACGTACATGCGTACGATTAGATATCGACGTTAAATTTTAGTGGTAGGAACCTCCTGGTTCCACCAGCCCACAGGGGATTATTGTGCCCGTCGTGCAGGGAGGGGCTGGGTGGGGAGGGGAGGGTGGGGAGGGGCTGGGTGGGGTGGGTGAGGCTGGGTGGGGAGGGGAGGGCGGGGAGGGGCTGGGTGGGGAGGGTGGGGCTGGGTGGGGGGTGTGAGGGGTGGGGCTGGGTGGGGAGGGGCTGGTCACCCCTTGGTGCCCTTTAAAACTCAACGTTTAACCTACTCACGCCGGCTTGTGCCCGCACTCACAGTCGAGCATATTTGCGGAATACACCACGCCGCCGTTGACCCTGGCCATTGACCGAGCAACCCAACGTTCCTACCAGCTCCCTCCACAGGAATGTGTTTTATCCAGAAGAACCCGGTGGGATCGGCAACGGCCATACTTGTCAGAGCCAACGACACAGGCACATACATTAAACAATCGCACGTAATTCAAATAGTACGTAAAGTCAGCCATACATAATTTGAATCATACGTGAATTCAATCCTACACAAACTCAATCGTCCATATTTTCTGCCATCAAGTGAATCGTGCATTATCTCAATGATACACAAATGAAACCATACATACATGCAATCATACATTAAACCAATCATACATGAACTCAATAATGCACAAACTCAACCAACCATAATCTCTATCATATGTAGGGCTGTTACGGAGGGGCTGTATGTGTAGGGCTGTATGCATGGGATCACACGGGAAACAAGCACAGGGGGCGGGGCTCCGTGAGTGCTAACGGGGAGGTGCCCGCAACGACGTCCGCACCGGGCAGCCTGGGGGGTTGCCCGGAGTTGTGATCCTCTGAGGGGTATAAAGGGGGATGAGCCGGAGAGATCGGGGCTCAGTATTAGGATGAAGGAGGAAGACTGAAGATCGTCTAGCTAGAAGCCCTGGACTCCCCTGGGACGCCGCCCTTGTCAGGGCCGTGCAGGACCGAGCCAGCGGCGTGGTCCCGTGAACCAGAGTTAGTCTCTGGGACTCCGGGTACCGTAGCCCGACTAACCAGTGTCGGGCCAGACAGCCTCCCCTAGCCCATTAGTGGAGGATTCAGAGGCAGGTCAGGGGTAGCTAGCGGAGTATCCCCAGCTATCCGGGTGAGGGGGCCGATACCCCCTCTAGTGCTGTCCTGTTGTGACCACTTGTACAAATAAATATACGTGTGCCTCAACCTCGGTGTCAAGCGTCCTCAATGGTACTTCATCTGGTGTCAGAACAACTTCGAACATGGAGACGCGCCGGACAGCTCGAGCCGGAGTACCACAAAAGGAGGACACCGCTGAAATTGTCGAGCCCGAGACGGCTCAACAAGACATCGTGCAGCCGGGGCCGGACCAATTCTTACCGGGACATCTGCATGAAGAGGAGCCGCTATCAGAAGGGCTGAGGATGGCTCACGCGAGGCTGGCGGAGCTGCTTTATGCCGCTGCCGCCACACTCGAAACCATCACGCGGCTGGGGGCTGGTGGACCACCACGGGGCGAGGACATCCGACGTCCGGTGCGCCTTCCCGCCATTTCTACAGATTCGAAATTTTAATCTCCCGCCATCGCCGCGGCAGCTGCAGAGGGCGTGGCCGGGCTCAACCTTGGGTCCGACATCGCTCTCGCTGGGGCAGCCGCGTCATCGCCAGCGGAGGGAGCGTCATCACGGCTGCGACAGGCGATTCCATCTGCCGTCCGCGCCGAAGCACAGCCGAGTTCCGGGGACAGCAGCCTGCAGGCTTCCACGGCGAACGCTGCGCTGCAACAACGGCTGCCTCCGCTTAAAGAGTTTGTTGGTGCGGAGGGCGACTGGGGCGGCTTCCAGCGACGCTTCATCGCCCACCAAGAAATGGCAAGGTGGTCGGACGCTGAAGCTCTCTGCGCGCTGCCAGCGCTCCTCGACGGCGATGCACTCGCCACTCTTACGTCGGCGCCGAGGGAGAAGCGCTCCACCTTACAGAAGGCGCTGCAGTTGCTGGCCGGGGTCTACGGACCTTCAGCGGAATGCCGGCAGCAGTTTTACGATCGCCAGCGGGGTGAGAAGGAGTCGCCCTTGGCGTACAGGACGAGTCTCCTGGCGCTGGCAAAGACGGCCTTCCCTTGAATGGACGACGACGGCGTGGACGCCATGGTCACGGAAAAAATCCTCCTGCTGGCAGACGACCTGGACATCGCCGTCGTTGCACAGGAGGACACGGAGATGACTTCTCTCCAGGCTGCGCGGCTCCTCCACGCCAACCTGCTGTCGCTGCGTCGGAAAGCCAGCAGGGCAGCGGCCGGGCGCGCGATGGCAGCAGCCACCCTCCCGGTGGAGGAGGTGTACGCCGTCGACCGTCGACGGCAGCAGGGGACGGGAGCACGGTCGGGCCGAGAGGGGTCGGGCCGCGTTGACTGACCGTCATCGCCGCCGGCGCTCCCGCGGTGCTTCAACTGCGGCGTCCGGGGCCATGTCGCCTCGGGGTGCCGCTCTCCTCGGCAGCGCGGGGCGACGCCTCGGCAGGACGCCGGCCCTCCTCCTCCCAAGCTCCATCAACAAAATCCGGCGAGTCGCGGCACCCCCCATGTTTGGCCCAAGCACACACTCAGCACACACTCGCACACCGCAACGAAAGGGGGGCCTACATTGCGCTGTGACGGGCCAACACGCACCACTATGGGGACTCACATCGAACCCAGGCAGTGGTCCGTCTTGGCCCATCGCGTTGTGGCCGCGTCGTCGGGGTCGTCGGCCGTAGTGGGACACATTGACGGGGTGGAGGTACGCATCCTGGTAGATACGGGGGCATCGGCGACCATCATTTCAGAACTAATTCATAATATTCTACCTGTCCAGAGCCGTCCTTTACTGCCGGTTAATGTCCCATTTTATGCTGCTAACGGGGGCTCTCTTGGCATTATCGGACAGATTCGAGCGCAAATTTGTATCGGGGATATTAAATTGTCGGGCCCGATTTTTGTTTCCTCCTCGCTGGCGGTTCCGTGCCTGCTGGGGACGGACTTCTTGGGCAAAATGCCGATCCGTATTTTGATAGACCAGGGATGCATTGAGCTACTGTCGGGACGTCGCATGGCGTTCCTGCCTTCCCCTACTGCGGCTAGGACGGCGTTCGTGACAGTACCAGCGTCCGTCGTTAAAACAGTTCGTGTGCCGCCGGGAGCTCAAATGTTGGTGCCGCTGAAGCTTCGGCGGCCCTTCGCTGAGGGCATTGGGGACCAGGGTATTCTGCTGGCACCTTCTAGGGCCGGGGTTAGTGGACCTTATGTGATTCCGGCCCAGACCGTTGTAAGAGGGGACGGGGACCCTTTCATCGCGGTCCTTAATGTGGGGTCGCAACCAGTGGTAGTTCCTCAAGGGACGGTACTTGCTCACGCGACGTCGGTGCCCTACGAGGAACCGGTTGCGAATCACGCCGGCACTGTTCCCCGGCCGCCCCCACATTCGGACAGCGATGGAGGGTGGCTCGATGCGCTTTGTGCGGGATCGACGGACCTATCAAATTCAGAGCGCCAACAACTTAGAACGCTATTGCGGGAATTTTCTGACGTTTTTAGTCGGGATAAGTATGATTTGGGTTGCACTCATCTGCTGCGTCACCATATTGACACGGGTGACAGCGCGCCAATTCGCCAGAACCCGTTTCGGTTAAGTCCCGCCGAAAAGGACCATGTCAAATCGGCTGTTGATGACATGTTAGCCGCCGACATCATTTCTCCCTCTACCAGCCCTTGGGGAGCGCCGATCGTCCTGGTTAAAAAGCAGGACGGCTCGTTGCGGTTTTGCGTTGATTTTCGGCGCCTTAACAAAATTTCGGTGGCCGACGCATACCCGCTCCCACGGATGGACGAATCGCTGGACGCCTTGGCGGGAGCGCGATTCTTCTCCACACTAGATTTACTTTCGGGATTCTGGCAGCTTCCTCTGGACGATGAGTCAAAGCCTAAAACTGCTTTCCGTACACCGCACGGCCTGTTCCAATTCAACCGGTTGCCGATGGGCTTACACTCGGCGCCGGCAACTTTCCAGCGGTTGATGGAATTGGTTTTGGCTGGATTGCAATGGGAGTCGTGCCTGATTTATTTGGATGATGTTATCGTCTTTAGTAAAACTTTTGACGAGCATCTCCAGAGGTTGCGGGCGGTTTTCCTAAAGATGCGGGCTGCTAATTTGAAATTCAAGCCCCAAAAATGTCATTTGTTACGCGAGTCGGTGCGTTATTTGGGGCACATCGTGGGGCGCTCAGGTATTGCTACCGATCCCGCCAAAACGCAGTGTGTCAGCTCCTGGCCGACTCCCACCTCGGTGGGAGAGGTCAGGAGTTTCATTGGCTTCGCGTCGTATTACCGACGCTTTGTCGCTGATTTTGCGACTATCGCCAAACCCCTGCACGCTTTAACAGCGAAAGGGGTTCGGTTCCACTGGGGTCAGGAGGAGGAGGCTGCTTTCTGCTCCCTTCGGGACGCCCTGGTAAAAGCTCCTCCCTTGTTTTACCCCGATTTTTCGGAACCATTTTTGCTCGACACCGATGCGAGCAACACAGGTATTGGGGGCGTGCTTTCCCAGGTGGTTGACGGCGTGGAATGGGTGGTTGCGTACGGCAGTCGGGTGTTGTCTCCAGCGGAGCAAAGATATTGTGTCACCCGTAGGGAACTGTTTGCAATTGTCTATTTCATCCAACAGTATCGCCCATATCTGTACGGTCGGCATTTCACCGTCCGCATAGATCATGCGGCACTGCAGTACGCCCTGCGAGTTCAACAACCATCGGGTCAATTGTCCCGATGGTTGGAGATCCTCCAGGATTTTGATTTCGAAACCACCTACCGAAAGGGCGTTCGCCACACTAACGCGAACGCTCTGTCGCGCATGTCAACCGCCTCCGAATGTGCATGCCTTCTGGGGTCGGGACGTTGCAAGCCGGCAGGGGACATGCCGGTTCCGGTCCTGGCGGCCGCCGCCGACGACGAAGCATTGCTTACTGACTCTGTCGCACAGCAGGGGAAAGATTCCCTGCTGGGTTTGCCCGTTAATGAATGGGGGCGCCTCCAGATGGAGGATACCTCCCTCCTCACGTCGCGTCGTCGCGCCGGACAGGCGGGGCGAGGGACGGGCGATGCCGACGCATGGGAAATGCACGCGGGGTTGCTAATGCATTGGGACGCAAGGTCCCGTCGACACCGGTTGGTGGTCCCTTCTGGGTTACGGGGTAGGGTGGTGTGGGCTGCTCATGAGCACCTCCTCCACCTGGGTACCCAAAAGACCCTCGCCTTGCTCCAGCTTAATTTTTTTTGGCCTGGCATGACGAGGGATGTCGCTGATCTGTTGGCATCATGCCCTCGTTGTGCGCAGTGGAAACCGCCGGCGCGGGAGTCAAACCCCCCCTTGCAGTTCATCAGGGTCTCCAGAGTAAACGAACTTGTCGCGCTGGACATTCTGCGCCCATTTCCTGCCACCCCTAGGGGCAATAGATATTTGTTGACCGGGGTGGAATACTTTACGCGCTGGCCTATGGCATGGCCCCTGGCCAACCAGTCGGCAGCAGCCATCGTGGACGCCTTTGTCCAAGGTTACGTCATGGACAAAGGTGCTCCGGAGCGGCTGCTGACCGACCAGGGGAGAAATTTTCCGGCAAACTCCTCCATCAGGTCTGTGAGCTATTGGAAACGAAAAAAATTCGTACCTCTCCCTATCACCCGCAAACTGACGGGATGGTCGAGCGGCTGCACCGAACCATAACGTCTATGTTGTCGCAGCAGGTTTCGGACTCACAGACAGATTGGGACTTGCAAATTCAAGGGGTCCTGGCTGCATACAGATTGGCCCCCCATGCTGCGACGGGGTTTTCACCATTCTTCCTCATGTATGGCCGAGACCCTGACCCACCTGTTCGGGCACAGCTGCAGATCCCCGCGCCGTTGGGAAAATCTAAATTGGCCGACCATCTTAAATTTTACCTTGAGAAATTGGCTGAGGCGCGGGATGCTGCCATGCTAAATTCCGACAGGCGCCAGAAAGCGAACGAGCGCCTCAGACTGGGTCGCGCGCACGTGCTACAGTGGAAGCCGGGGGACAGGGCATGGCTGCACTGTCCCCAGGTACCGCTCGCGACCTCCTCGAAACTGGTGCGGCCGTGGCGGGGCCCCGTCGAGGTGGTCGAGGTTATGCGGCCTCAGTGTGTTCGCATCAAGTGGGGGAAGCGCCGGTGGTTTGTACACCCCTCTAGGCTTAAACTCTTCGTTGCGGTGCGAGGGCCCACTCCGCACACGCGTGGCCAAACATGCGGGGGGTCGGCCGGCTCAAAGGGCCCGTCTCTGCTGCTCTCGCCTGACATGTTGCCGGCTGTTCCACCCCCAGGCGCACCAGGAATGACGGCCTCCCGCCCGACGACCCCTACGGGGGACGCCGAGGGTCTCGCGACATCAAGCGCAGACTCACCAAGAATGGGACAGCTGCCACCGGATGGTCCGCCATCCGGGGTTGCCCCGTGTGACGGGCCTGCGGCAAGGACGCGCGCAAGAATGCGCAGACTCTTGTAATGCACGAAAAGAAGATTTTTATTTTTATTTTTTTTATTCTTCACGCGTATGGTTCTTGTGCGCTGCGTCGGTGGTGTGCTCCTGCCACATTGTGTTGTGTTGTCTTGTGTGTGTGTTCGTGGGTTCCTTGCGATTGGTATATACGTGCTCTTACGGAATTCGTATTTATTCGGGGGGGGGTGCGTCGGGTTATTTTCCCTTCGGGGTTTTCTGGTTTTTATTGTTGTTGTTGTTATTGTTGTTCTCTTCTCGTTATGGTTGAAAAAAATTGAGGCACACGCGGGGCTCAAGGGGTTAATATACCTTTATTGGAATTGTTGCAGCCGGGACGGCTGCGAGCTGTGTAGGGGGGGGTGATGTAGGGCTGTTACGGAGGGGCTGTATGTGTAGGGCTGTATGCATGGGATCACACGGGAAACAAGCACAGGGGGCGGGGCTCCGTGAGTGCTAACGGGGAGGTGCCCGCAACGACGTCCGCACCGGGCAGCCTGGGGGGTTGCCCGGAGTTGTGATCCTCTGAGGGGTATAAAGGGGGATGAGCCGGAGAGATCGGGGCTCAGTATTAGGATGAAGGAGGAAGACTGAAGATCGTCTAGCTAGAAGCCCTGGACTCCCCTGGGACGCCGCCCTTGTCAGGGCCGTGCAGGACCGAGCCAGCGGCGTGGTCCCGTGAACCAGAGTTAGTCTCTGGGACTCCGGGTACCGTAGCCCGACTAACCAGTGTCGGGCCAGACAGCCTCCCCTAGCCCATTAGTGGAGGATTCAGAGGCAGGTCAGGGGTAGCTAGCGGAGTATCCCCAGCTATCCGGGTGAGGGGGCCGATACCCCCTCTAGTGCTGTCCTGTTGTGACCACTTGTACAAATAAATATACGTGTGCCTCAACCTCGGTGTCAAGCGTCCTCAACGGTACTTCACATACATAAACGCTATAATTAAAAAAAACTAAATAATACTTAAACGCTATCATACATACTCTCCATTATACATGAACTCGAACAAAACAATAAAATAATAATGTAGAATTGAAGCTTTCGTGACTACTAATGCAAATTAAATAAATCACAAATGAAATAAATTAAAATATTTTTATTGTAATTGTATTTTATATGTGATTTATTTAAATTGTATTTTATTTCTACATACGTGACTTTAGCGAAAGAACCAATGAGTATAGTAATATAATAATATCGAAACAATATAACACAAATGGTTAAACAAATCCACACAGTATTATACATTTCCGGATCGTGTCTAAAATGTGTGTATGCCCAGCAAACATGGAACGTTCTCCCAACGTTGGCTCAACGTTGCATGTTTCGTGGCTGTGCATATTTCAGATACTGCCTGTAACAAAATCACCACCACACTGTGCTCCTTGCTTTCACAAATACAAAGATCACCCTACAGCCTTAATAAACCCTTGCGGCAAGTGCTGTTAGCGAGCACCTATGAAGGACGGGAAGGCACACGAGGGGGTGGGTGGCCAACACCACGCCCGACCGCCTTTGTCTCCCGAGTGGCGATGTTTACACACCGCACCAGGTACTCATTTGAGGCTGAGTCGACCTAGGAGAGGCCCAGGACCGGTTCAGATAATCGTCACCGGTGTTGGCCGTGAGCGAGAATCCAACTTGGCTCGCCGGGGTGCGTAGCGCAGCGCGCTCACCGCTATACTTACCACTTTCACAAACCCGAATTGACTGGCGCGGTGAAGTATGGTCAAACAGCATCCATGAACCTGCGTGTCGTGGGGAAAGCCCTAAGCCAGCAGCGGATTGAGAAGAGCATTGGACGTGTCGTTTTTACATTCCATACGCTACATCACTCGGGTGAGCGCGCTCTCTTTAGCCACACAGCAATGCGCTTCGCAGCTTTAAATCTGAGACCGCATTTGCCATCACAGGGCGACGCTGCGTGTGTGGTTAGTTCAGCTCCCGTGCGTACAGGGACTCCTCTCCTTACGAACATTCGACTTACGAACTTTCAGAGATACGAACAAACCTGTCCATATGTCCAGTTGCCTGTTCGGACCGAGAGTCGTAAGTTCAACCGCCGCACAATAGATGGCGGTGGTGGCATCTACATCTGCAGAACGTGATGAACCAGTGGCATCTACATCTGCAGAACGTGATGAACCAGTGGCATCTACATCTACAGAACATGAAGAATCAGTGGCATCTCCATCTGCAGAACGTGAAGAACCAGTGGCATCTACATCTGCAGAACGTTATAATCAGTGGCATCTACATCTATAGGAGATTATTATACAACTTGTAAAGTCATTCCCCGTGTTTAGTGCACATGCCGGACAACGTGTTTGGAATCAACAGGGAGTAAAGTTGAACTTACGAACAAATCGACTTGCGAACAGACCTCTGGAACCCAACTCGTTCGTAAGTCGAGGAGTCGATGTCATTTGAAGCGAGAGAGGCCGCTGCAGAGCCTCGTGGGAACGGTGGGACAACAGCACTCTCTAGCGTCTGAGGCGTCACGCTACACGCGTACCCCCTTCATGGAGTCCAGGTGGACTCCAGTGGAGAGGGAGACAAGACCCAAAGGCTTGATTTCGACTGGTCAAATCTTACTGGGCTAAAGCAGCTCTTTTACGAGGACGACTCAAACCCCAAGACCGTCGACGGTGGCGACAGTTAAGCAGGACATTGCAGGAGAAGGATGTGTGCAGAATGCAGCATTCGTCTCTTTCACAGAGCCAACTCAAATAGGAATGGGACGTTTCACCGATTCGGGTATTCACACAAATAATCGTGCCCACAACATTGCTTTATTCTGCCACCGATTACGAGAGCCAGACGGGTTCAACTAGTCCATACGGCGTTTATCCACCACACTGGCGGTCACAACACACTCACCACACCACCACACTGGTGGTCACAACACAGTCACAAAACCACCACACTGGTGGTTACAACACACTCACCAAACCACAACGCTGGTGGTCACAACACACTCACCAAACCACCACACTGCAGGTCACAACACACTCACCAAACCACCACACTGGTGGTTACAACACACTCACCAAACCACCACGCTGGTGGTCACAACACACTCACCAAACCACCACGCTGGTGGTCACAACACACTCACCAAACCACCACACTGGTGGTCACAATACACTCACCAAACCACCACGCTGCAGGTCACAAAACACTCACCACACCACCACACTGCAGGTCACAACAAACTTACCAAACCACCGTACTGGTGGTCACAACACACTCACCAAACCACCACACTGGTGGTCACAACACACTCACCACCCCACCACACTGCAGGTCACAACACACTCACCAAAAAGCCACATTGGTGGTCACAACACACTAACCAAACCACCACACTACAGGTCACAACACACTCACCAAAACACCACGCTGGTGGTCACAACACACTCACCACACCACCACACTGCAGGTTACAACACACTCACCAAACCAGCACGCTGGTGGTCACAACACACTCACCACACCACCACACCGGTGGTCACAACACACTCACCACACCACAACACTGCAGGTCAAAACACACTCACCAAACCACCACACTGCAGGTCAAAACACACTCACCAAACCACCAAACTGGTGGTCACAACACACTCACCAAAACCACCAAACTGGTGGTCACAACACACTCACCAAACCACAACACTGGTGGTCCCAACACACTCACCAAACCACAACACTGCAGGTCACAGCACACTCACCACACCAACACACTGGTGGTCACAACACACTCACAACACCACCACACTGGTGTTCACAACACACTCACCACACCACCACACTGCAGGTCACAACACACTCACCAAATCACCACACTGGTGGTTACAACACACTAACCAAAACACCACGTTGGTGGTCACAACACACTCACCACACCACCACACCGGTGGTCACAACACACTCACCAAACCACCACACTGGTGGGTGCAACACACTCACCAAACCACCACACAGCAGGTCACAACACACTCACCAAACCACCACGCTGCAGGTCACAACACACTCACCAAACCACCAGACTGCAGGTCACAACACACTCACGACACCAACACACTGGTGGTCACAACACACCAAATCACAACGCTGGTGGTCACAACACACTCACCAAACCATCATACTGGTGGTCACAACACACTCACCAAAACACCACACTGCAGGTCACAACACACTCACCACACCACCACACTGCAGGTCACAATACACTCACCAAACTACCACACTGCAGGTCACAACACACTCACCACACCACCACACTGCAGGTCACAATACACTCACCAAACCACCACACTGGTGGTCACAACACACTCACCAAACCACCACGCTGGTGGTAACAACACACTTGCCACACCACCACGCTGCAGGTCACAACACACTCACCACACTACCACACTGCAGGTCACAACACACTCACCAAACCACCAAACTGGTGGTCACAACACACTCACCAAACCAACAAACTGGTGGTCACAATACACACACCAAACCACCAAACTGGTGGTCACAACACACTCACCAAACCACCACACTGGTGGTCACAACACACTCACCAAACCAGCACACTAGTGGTCACAACACACTCACCAAACCACCAAACTGCAGTTCACAACACACTCACCAAACCACCACAATGGTGGTCACAACACACTCACCAAACCACCACACTGCAGGTCAAAACACTCACCACACCACCACACTGGTGTTCACAACACACTCACCACACCACCACACTGCAGGTCACAACACACTCACCAAACCACCACACTGGTGGTCACAACACACTCACCAAACCACCACGCTGGTGGTCACAACACACTCACCAAACCACCACACTGGAGGTCACAACACACTTACCAAACCACCACACTGAAGGTCACAACACACTCACCACACCACCACGCTGGTGGTCACAACACACTCACCAAACCACCAAACTGGTGGTCATTACCCACTCACAACACCACCACGCTTCAGGTCACAACACACTCACCACACCACCACACTGGTGGTCACAACACACTCATCAAACCACCACACTGCAGGTCACAACACACTCACCAAACCACCACACTGCAGGTCACAACACACTCACCACACCACCACAATGGTGGTCACAACACACTCACCAAACCACCACACTGGTGGTCACAACACACTCATCAAACCACAACGCTGGTGGTCACAATACACTCACCAAACCACCACACTGGTGGTCACAACACACTCACCAAACCACCACACTGGTGGTCACAACACACTCACCAAACCACAACGCTGGTGGTCACAACACACTCACCAAACGACCATACTAGTGGTCACAACACACTCACCAAAACACCACACTGCAGGTCACAACACACTCACCACACCACCACACTGCAGGTCACAATACACTCACCAAACCACCACACTGGTGGTCACAACACACTCACCAAACCACCACACTGGTGGTCACAACACACTCACCACACTGGTGGTCACAACACACTCACCAAACCACCACACTGCAGGTAACAACACACTCACCACACCACTACGCTGGTGGTCACAACACACTCACCAAACCACCACACAGCAGGTCACAACACACTCACCACACCACCACACTGGTGGTCACAACACACTCACCACACCACCACGCTGGTGGTCACAACACACTCACCAAAGCACCACACTGGTGGTCACAACACACTCACCACACCACCACACTGGTGGTCACAACACACTCATCAAACCACAACGCTGGTGGTCACAACACACTCACCAAACCACCATACTGGTGGTCACAACACACCCACAAAAACACCACACTGCAGGTCACAACACACTCACCACACCACCACACTGCAGGTCACAATACACTCACCAAACCACCACACTGGTGGTCACAACACACTCACCAAACCATCACGCTGGTGGTCACAACACACTTGCCACACCACCACGCTGCAGGTCACAACACACTCACTACACTACCACACTGCAGGTCACAACACACTCATCAAACCACCAAACTGGTGGTCACAACACACTCACCAAACCACCAAACTGGTGGTCACAATACACACACCAAACCACCAAACTGGTGGTCACAATACACACACCAAACCACCAAACTGGTGGTCAAAACACATTCACCAAACCACCACACTGGTGGTCACAACACACTCACCAAACCACCACACTAGTGGTCACAACACACTCATCAAACCACCAAACTGCAGGTCACAACACACTCACCAAACCACCACACTGGTGGTCACAACACACTCACCAAATCACCACACTGCAGGTCACAACACTCACCACACCACCACACTGGTGGTCACAACACACTCACCAAACCACCACATTGCAGGTCACAACACACTCACCACACCACCACACTGGTGGTCACAACACACTCACCAAACCGCCACACTGGTGGTCACAACACACTCACCAAACCACCACGCTGGTGGTCACAACACAATCACCAAACTACCACACTGGTGGTCACAACACACTAACCAAAACACAACGCTGGTGGTCACAACACACTCACCACACAACCACACTGCATGTCACAACACACTCACCAAACCACCACACTGAAGGTCACAACACACTCACCACACCACCACACTGGTGGTCACAACACACTCACCAAACCACCACACTGCAGGTCACAACACACTCACCAAACCACCACACTGCAGGTCACAACACACTCACCACACCACCACAATGGTGGTCACAACACACTCACCAAACCACCACACTGCAGGTCGCAATACACTCACCAAACCACCACACTGGTGGTCACAACACACTTGCCACACCACCACGCTGCAGGTCAAAACACACTCACCACACTACCACACTGCAGGTCACAACACACTCACCACACCACCACGCTGGTGGTCACAACACACTCACCAAACCACCAAACTGGTGGTCACAACACACTCACCACACCACCACGCTGGTGGTCACAACACTCACCAAACCACCACACTTCAGGTCACAACACACTCTCCAAACCACCACGCTGGTGGTCACAACACACTCACCACACTGGTGCTCACAACACACTCACCACATCACCACACTGCAAGTCACAACACACTTACCAAACCCCCACGCTGGTGGTCACAACACACTCACCAAACCACCAAACGGGTGGTCACAACACACTCACCACACCACCACGCTGATGGTCACAACACACTCACCAAACCACCACGCTGGTGTCCACAACACATTCACCAAACCACCACTCTGGTGGTCACAACACACTCACCAAACCACCACACTGCAGGTCACAACACACTCACCACACCACCACACTGCAGGTCACAACACACTCACCAAACCACTACGCTGGTGGAAACAACACTCACCAAACCACCACACTTCAGGTCACAACACACTTACCAAACCCCCACGCTGGTGGTCACAACACACTCACCAAACCACCAAACGGGTGGTCACAACACACTCACCACACCACCACGCTGATGGTCACAACACACTCACCAAACCACCACGCTGGTGTCCACAACACATTCACCAAACCACCACTCTGGTGGTCACAACACACTCACCAAACCACCACACTGCAGGTCACAACACACTCACCACACCACCACACTGCAGGTCACAACACACTCACCAAACCACTACGCTGGTGGAAACAACACTCACCAAACCACCAAACTGGTGGTCACAACACACTCACCACACCACCACATTGGTGGTCACAACACACTCACCAAACCACCAAACTGGTGGTCACAACACACTCACCACACCACCACGCTGGTGGTCACAACACACTCACCAAACGACCACGCTGGTGGTCACAACACACTCACCAAACCACCAAACTGGTGGTCACAACACACTCACCACACCACCACGCTGGTGGTCACAACACTCACAAAACCACCACACTTCAGGTCACAACACACTCTCCAAACCCCGCCGCTGGTGGTCATAACACACTCACCAAACCACCAAACTGGTGGTCACAACACACTCACCACACCACCACGCTGGTGGTCACAACACACTCACAAAACCACCACGCTGGTGGTCGCAACACACTCACCACACCACCACGCTGGTGGTCACAACACACTCACCAAACCACCACGCTGGTGGCCAAAACACACGCACCAAACCACCAGGCTGGTGGCCACAACACATTCACCAAACCACCACGCTGGTGGTCACAACACACTCACCAAACCACCACACTGCAGGTCACAACACACTCACCACACCACCACACTGCAGGTCACAACACACTCACCAAACCACTACGCTGGTGGAAACAACACTCACCAAACCACCAAACTGGTGGTCACAACACACTCACCACACCACCACATTGGTGGTCACAACACACTCACCAAACCACCAAACTGGTGGTCACAACACACTCACCACACCACCACGCTGGTGGTCACAACACACTCACCAAACGACCACGCTGGTGGTCACAACACACTCACCAAACCACCAAACTGGTGGTCACAACACACTCACCACACCACCACGCTGGTGGTCACAACACTCACAAAACCACCACACTTCAGGTCACAACACACTCTCCAAACCATGCCGCTGGTGGTCACAACACACTCACCAAACCACCAAACTGGTGGTCACAACACACTCACCACACCACCACGCTGGTGGTCACAAGACACTCACAAAACCACCACGCTGGTGGTCGCAACACACTCACCACACCACCACGCTGGTGGTCACAACACACTCACCAAACCACCACGCTGGTGGTCACAACACACTCACCAAACCACCACACTGATGGTCACAACACACTCACCACACTGGTGGTCACAACACACTCACCAAACCACGACACTGCAGGTCACAACACACTCTCCAAACCACCACGCTGGTGGTCACAACACACTCACCACACCACCACACTGCAGGTCACAACACACTCACCACACCACCACGATGGTGGTCACAACACTCACCAAACCACCACGCTGGTGGTCACAACACTCACCAAACCACCACGCTGGTGGTCACAACACACTCACCAAACCACCACACTGGTGGTCACAACACACTCACCAGACCACCACACTGCAGCTCACAACACACTCACCAAACCACCACACTGGTGGTCACAACACACTCCCCAGACCACCACACTGCAGGTCACAACACACTCACCAAATTACCACACTGGTGGTCACAACACAATCACTACACCACCACGCTGGTGGTCACAACACAGTCACCAAACCACCGCACTGCAGGTCACACACTCACCAAACTGGTGGTCACAACACACTAACCAAACCAACACTCTGGTGGTCACAACACACTCACCACACCACCACACTGGTGGTCACAACACACTCACCACACCACCACACTGGAGGTCACAGCACACTCACCAAACCACCACACTGGTGGTCACAACACATTCACCACACCACCACGCTGGTGGTCACAACAAACTCAACAAACCACCAAACTGGTGGTCATAACACACTCACAACACCACCACGCTGCAGGTCACAACACACTCACCAAACCACCACACTGCAGGTCACAATACACGCACCACACCACCACACTGGTGGTTACAACACACTCACCAAAACACCACACTGCAGGTCACAATACACTCACCAAACCACCACACTGGTGGTCACAACACACTCACCAAACAACCACACTGGTGGTCACAACGCACTCACCACACCACCACGCTGGTGGTCACAACACACTCACCAAACCACCAAACTGGTGGTCATTACCCACTCACAACACCACCACGCTGGAGGTCACAACACACTCACCAAACTACCACACTGCAGGTCACAACACACTCACCAAACCACTACACTGCAGGTCACAACACACTCACCAAACCACCACACTGCAGGTCACAAGACACTCACCAAACCACCACACTGGTGGTCACAACACACTCACCAAAACACCACACTGCAGGTCACAACACACTCGCCACACCACCACACTGCAGGTCACAACACACTGACCAAACCACCACGCTGGTGGTCACAACACACTCACCAAACCACCAAACTGGTGGTCACAGCACACTCACCAAACCACCACACTGGTGGTCACAACACACTCACCACACCACCACACTGGTGGTCACAACACACTCACCACACAACCACACTGGTGGTCACAACACACTCACCACACCACCACGCTGGTGGTCACAACAAACTCAACAAACCACCAAACTGGTGGTCATAACACACTCACAACACCACCACGCTGCAGGTCACAACACACTCACCAAACCACCACACTGCAGGTCACAATACACACACCACACCACCACACTGGTGGTCACAACACACTCACCACACCACCACACTGGTGGTCACAACACACTCACCAAACAACCACACTGGTGGTCACAACACACTCACCACACCACCACGCTGGTGGTCACAACAAACTCAACAAACCACCAAACTGGTGGTCATAACACACTCACAACACCACCACATTGGTGGTCACAACACACTCACCAAACCACCAAACTGGTGGTCACAACACACTCACCACACCACCACGCTGGTGGTCACAACACACTCACCAAACGACCACGCTGGTGGTCACAACACACTCACCAAACCACCAAACTGGTGGTCACAACACACTCACCACACCACCACGCTGTTGGTCACAACACTCACAAAACCACCACACTTCAGGTCACAACACACTCTCCAAACCCCGCCGGTGGTGGTCACAACACACTCACCAAACCACCAAACTGGTGGTCACAACACACTCACCACACCACCACGCTGGTGGTCACAACACACTCACAAAACCACCACGCTGGTGGTCGCAACACACTCACCACACCACCACGCTGGTGGTCACAACACACTCACCAAACCACCACGCTGGTGGCCAAAACACACTCACCAAACCACCACGCTGGTGGCCACAACACATTCACCAAACCACCACGCTGGTGGTCACAACACACTCACCAAACCACCACACTGCAGGTCACAACACACTCACCACACCACCACACTGCAGGTCACAACACACTCACCAAACCACTACGCTGGTGGAAACAACACTCACCAAACCACCAAACTGGTGGTCACAACACACTCACCACACCACCACATTGGTGGTCACAACACACTCACCAAACCACCAAACTGGTGGTCACAACACACTCACCACACCACCACGCTGGTGGTCACAACACACTCACCAAACGACCACGCTGGTGGTCACAACACACTCACCAAACCACCAAACTGGTGGTCACAACACACTCACCACACCACCACGCTGGTGGTCACAACACTCACAAAACCACCACACTTCAGGTCACAACACACTCTCCAAACCACGCCGCTGGTGGTCACAACACACTCACCAAACCACCAAACTGGTGGTCACAACACACTCACCACACCACCACGCTGGTGGTCACAACACACTCACAAAACCACCACGCTGGTGGTCGCAACACACTCACCACACCACCACGCTGGTGGTCACAACACACTCACCAAACCACCACGCTGGTGGTCACAACACACTCACCAAACCACCACACTGATGGTCACAACACACTCACCACACTGGTGGTCACAACACACTCACCAAACCACGACACTGCAGGTCACAACACACTCTCCAAACCACCACGCTGGTGGTCACAACACACTCACCACACCACCACACTGCAGGTCACAACACACTCACCACACCACCACGATGGTGGTCACAACACTCACCAAACCACCACGCTGGTGGTCACAACACTCACCAAACCACCACGCTGGTGGTCACAACACACTCACCAAACCACCACACTGGTGGTCACAACACACTCACCAGACCACCACACTGCAGCTCACAACACACTCACCAAACCACCACACTGGTGGTCACAACACACTCCCCAGACCACCACACTGCAGGTCACAACACACTCACCAAATTACCACACTGGTGGTCACAACACAATCACTACACCACCACGCTGGTGGTCACAACACAGTCACCAAACCACCGCACTGCAGGTCACACACTCACCAAACTGGTGGTCACAACACACTAACCAAACCAACACTCTGGTGGTCACAACACACTCACCACACCACCACACTGGTGGTCACAACACACTCACCACACCACCACACTGGAGGTCACAGCACACTCACCAAACCACCACACTGGTGGTCACAACACACTCACCACACCACCACGCTGGTGGTCACAACAAACTCAACAAACCACCAAACTGGTGGTCATAACACACTCACAACACCACCACGCTGCAGGTCACAACACACTCACCAAACCACCACACTGCAGGTCACAATACACGCACCACACCACCACACTGGTGGTTACAACACACTCACCAAAACACCACACTGCAGGTCACAATACACTCACCAAACCACCACACTGGTGGTCACAACACACTCACCAAACAACCACACTGGTGGTCACAACGCACTCACCACACCACCACGCTGGTGGTCACAACACACTCACCAAACCACCAAACTGGTGGTCATTACCCACTCACAACACCACCACGCTGCAGGTCACAACACACTCACCAAACTACCACACTGCAGGTCACAACACACTCACCAAACCACTACACTGCAGGTCACAACACACTCACCAAACCACCACACTGCAGGTCACAAGACACTCACCAAACCACCACACTGGTGGTCACAACACACTCACCAAAACACCACACTGCAGGTCACAACACACTCGCCACACCACCACACTGCAGGTCACAACACACTGACCAAACCACCACGCTGGTGGTCACAACACACTCACCAAACCACCAAACTGGTGGTCACAGCACACTCACCAAACCACCA
Source organism: Lampetra planeri (assembly GCF_965212315.1). Lineage (NCBI taxonomy): Eukaryota > Metazoa > Chordata > Hyperoartia > Petromyzontiformes > Petromyzontidae > Lampetra > Lampetra planeri. The sequence goes on from NC_136150.1 coordinate 9,152,834, forward strand.
CACTGGTGGTCACAACACACTCACCACACCACCACACTGGTGGTCACAACACACTCACCACACAACCACACTGGTGGTCACAACACACTCACCACACCACCACGCTGGTGGTCACAACAGACTCAACAAACCACCAAACTGGTGGTCATAACACACTCACAACACCACCACGCTGCAGGTCACAACACACTCACCAAACCACCACACTGCAGGTCACAATACACACACCACACCACCACACTGGTGGTCACAACACACTCACCACACCACCACACTGGTGGTCACAACACACTCACCAAACAACCACACTGGTGGTCACAACACACTCACCACACCACCACGCTGGTGGTCACAACAAACTCAACAAACCACCAAACTGGTGGTCATAACACACTCACAACACCACCACGCTGCAGGTCACAACACAATCACCAAACCACCACACCGCAGGTCACAATACACGCACCACACCACCACACTGGTGGTCACAACACACTCACCAAAACACCACACTGCAGGTCACAATACACTCACCAAACCACCACACTGGTGGTCACAACACACTCACCACACCACCACACTGGTGGTCACAACACACTCACCACACCCCCATGCTGGTGGTCACAACACACTCACCAAACCACCAAACTGGTGGTCACAACACACTCACCAAACAACCACACTGGTGGTCACAACACACTCACAACATCACCACGCTGCAGGTCACAACACACTCACCAAACCACCACACTGCAGGTCACAACACACTCACCAAACCACTACACTGCAGGTCACAACACACTCACCAATCCACCACACTGCAGGTCACAAGACACTCACCAAACCACCACACTGGTGGTCACAACACACTCACCAAAACACCACACTGCAGGTCACAACACACTCGCCACACCACCACACTGCAGGTCACAACACACTCACCACACCACCACGCTGGTGGTCACAACACACTCACCACACCACCACGCTGGTGGTCACAACACACTCACCAAACCACCAAACTGGTGGTCACAACACACTCACCACACCACCACACTGGTGGTCACAACACACTCACCAAACCACCACACTGGTGGTCACAACACACTCACCACACCACCACGCTGATGGTCACAACACTCACCAAACCACCACACTTCAGGTCACAACACACTCTCCAAACCACCACGCTGGTGGTCACAACACACTCACCACACTGGTGCTCACAACACACTCACCACACCACCACATTGCAAGTCACAACACGCTCACCAAACCACCACGCTGGTGGTCACAACACACTCACCAAACCACCAAACTGGTAGTCACAACACACTCACCACACCACCACACTGGTGGTCACAACACACTCACCACACCACCACACTGGTGGTCACAACACACTCACCAAACCACCACACTGGTGGTCACAACACACTCACCACACCACCACGCTGGTGGTCACATCAAACTCAACAAACCACCAAACTGGTGGTCATAACACACTCACAACACCACCACGCTGCAGGTCACAACACACTCACCAAACCACCACACTGCAGGTCACAATACACGCACCACACCACCACACTGGTGGTTACAACACACTCACCAAAACACCACACTGCAGGTCACAATACACTCACCAAACCACCACACTGGTGGTCACAACACACTCACCACACCACCACACTGGTGGTCACAACACACTCACCACACCCCCACGCTGGTGGTCACAACACACTCACCAAACCACCAAACTGGTGGTCACAACACATTCACCAAACAACCACACTGGTGGTCACAACGCACTCACCACACCACCACGCTGGTGGTCACAACACACTCACCAAACCACCAAACTGGTGGTCATTACCCACTCACAACACCACCACGCTTCAGGTCACAACACACTCACCAAACCACCACACTGCAGGTCACAACACACTCACCAAACCACTACACTGCAGGTCACAACACACTCACCAAACCACCACACTGCAGGTCACAAGACACTCACCAAACCACCACACTGGTGGTCACAACACACTCACCAAAACACCACACTGCACATCACAACACACTCGCCACACCACCACACTGCAGGTCACAACACACTCACCACACCACCACGCTGGTGGTCACAACACACTCACCACACCACCACGCTGGTGGTCACAACACACTCACCAAACCACCAAACTGGTGGTCACAACACACTCACCACACCACCACGCTGGTGGTCACAACACACTCACCAAACCACTAAACTGGTGGTCACAACACACTCACCACACCACCACGCTGGTGGTCACAATACTCAACAAACCACCACACTTCAGGTCACAACACACTCTCCAAACCACCACGCTGGTGGTCACAACACACTCACCACACTGGTGCTCACAACACACTCACCACACCACCACACTGCAAGTCACAACACACTCACACTCACCAAACCACCACGCTGGTGGTCACAACACACTCACCAAACCACCAAACTGGTGGTCACAACACACTCACCACACCACCACACTGGTGGTCACAACACACTCACCACACCACCACACTGCAGGTCACAACACACTGACCAAACCACCACGCTGGTGGTCACAACACACTCACCAAACCACCAAACTGGTGGTCACAGCACACTCACCAAACCACCACACTGGTGGTCACAACACACTCACCACACCACCACACTGGTGGTCACAACACACTCACCAAACAACCACACTGGTGGTCACAACACACTCACCACACCACCACGCTGGTGGTCACAACAAACTCAACAAACCACCAAACTGGTGGTCATAACACACTCACAACACCACCACGCTGCAGGTCACAACACACTCACCAAACCACCACACTGCAGGTCACAATACACGCACCACACCACCACACTGGTGGTCACAACACACTCACCAAAACACCACACTGCAGGTCACAATACACTCACCAAACCACCACATTGGTGGTCACAACACACTCACCACACCACCACACTGGTGGTCACAACACACTCACCACACCCCCACGCTGGTGGTCACAACACACTCAAAAAACCACCAAACTGGTGGTCACAACACACTCACCAAACAACCACACTGGTGGTCACAACACACTCACAACATCACCACGCTGCAGGTCACAACACACTCACCAAACCACCACACTGCAGGTCACAACACACTCACCAAACCACTAGACTGCAGGTCACAACACACTCACCAATCCACCACACTGCAGGTCACAAGACACTCACCAAACCACCACACTGGTGGTCACAACACACTCACCAAAACACCACACTGCAGGTCACAACACACTCGCTACACCACCACACTGCAGGTCACAACACACTCACCACACCACCACGCTGGTGGTCACAACACACTCACCACACCACCACGCTGGTGGTCACAACACACTCACCAAACCACCAAACTGGTGGTCACAACACACTCACCACACCACCACACTGGTGGTCACAACACACTCACCAAACCACCAAACTGGTGGTCACAACACACTCACCACACCACCACGCTGATGGTCACAACACTCACCAAACCACCACACTTCAGGTCACAACACACTCTCCAAACCACCACGCTGGTGGTCACAACACACTCACCACACTGGTGCTCACAACACACTCACCACACCACCACACTGCAAGTCACAACACACTCACCAAACCACCACGCTGGTGGTCACAACACACTCACCAAACCACCAAACTGGTGGTCACAACACACTCACCACACCACCACGCTGGTGGTCACAACACACTCACCAAACCACCAAACTGGTGGTCACAACACACTCACCACACCACCACGCTTCAGGTCACAACACACTCACCAAACCACCACACTGCAGGTCACAACACACTCACCAAACCACTACACTGCAGGTCACAACACACTCACCAAACCACCACACTGCAGGTCACAAGACACTCACCAAACCACCACACTGGTGGTCACAACACACTCACCAAAACACCACACTGCACATCACAACACACTCGCCACACCACCACACTGCAGGTCACAACACACTCACCACACCACCACGCTGGTGGTCACAACACACTCACCACACCACCACGCTGGTGGTCACAACACACTCACCAAACCACCAAACTGGTGGTCACAACACACTCACCACACCACCACGCTGGTGGTCACAACACACTCACCAAACCACTAAACTGGTGGTCACAACACACTCACCATACCACCACGCTGGTGGTCACAATACTCAACAAACCACCACACTTCAGGTCACAACACATTCTCCAAACCACCACGCTGGTGGTCACAACACACTCACCACACTGGTGCTCACAACACACTCACCACACCACCACACTGCAAGTCACAACACACTCACACTCACCAAACCACCACGCTGGTGGTCACAACACACTCACCAAACCACCAAACTGGTGGTCACAACACACTCACCACACCACCACACTGGTGGTCACAACACACTCACCACACCACCACACTGCAGGTCACAACACACTGACCAAACCACCACGCTGGTGGTCACAACACACTCACCAAACCACCAAACTGGTGGTCACAGCACACTCACCAAACCACCACACTGGTGGTCACAACACACTCACCACACCACCACACTGGTGGTCACAACACACTCACCAAACAACCACACTGGTGGTCACAACACACTCACCACACCACCACGCTGGTGGTCACAACAAACTCAACAAACCACCAAACTGGTGGTCATAACACACTCACAACACCACCACGCTGCAGGTCACAACACACTCACCAAACCACCACACTGCAGGTCACAATACACGCACCACACCACCACACTGGTGGTCACAACACACTCACCAAAACACCACACTGCAGGTCACAATACACTCACCAAACCACCACACTGGTGGTCACAACACACTCACCACACCACCACACTGGTGGTCACAACACACTCACCACACCCCCACGCTGGTGGTCACAACACACTCAAAAAACCACCAAACTGGTGGTCACAACACACTCACCAAACAACCACACTGGTGGTCACAACACACTCACAACATCACCACGCTGCAGGTCACAACACACTCACCAAACCACCACACTGCAGGTCACAACACACTCACCAAACCACTAGACTGCAGGTCACAACACACTCACCAATCCACCACACTGCAGGTCACAAGACACTCACCAAACCACCACACTGGTGGTCACAACACACTCACCAAAACACCACACTGCAGGTCACAACACACTCGCTACACCACCACACTGCAGGTCACAACACACTCACCACACCACCACGCTGGTGGTCACAACACACTCACCACACCACCACGCTGGTGGTCACAACACACTCACCAAACCACCAAACTGGTGGTCACAACACACTCACCACACCACCACACTGGTGGTCACAACACACTCACCAAACCACCAAACTGGTGGTCACAACACACTCACCACACCACCACGCTGATGGTCACAACACTCACCAAACCACCACACTTCAGGTCACAACACACTCTCCAAACCACCACGCTGGTGGTCACAACACACTCACCACACTGGTGCTCACAACACACTCACCACACCACCACACTGCAAGTCACAACACACTCACCAAACCACCACGCTGGTGGTCACAACACACTCACCAAACCACCAAACTGGTGGTCACAACACACTCACCACACCACCACGCTGGTGGTCACAACAAACTCAACAAACCACCAAACTGGTGGTCATAACACACTCACAACACCACCACACTGGTGGTTACAACACACTCACCAAAACACCACACTGCAGGTCACAATACACTCACCAAACCACCAAACTGGTGGTCACAACACACTCACCACACCACCACACTGGTGGTCACAACACACTCACCACACCACCACGCTGGTTGTCACAACACACTCACCAAACCACCAAACTGGTGGTCACAACACACTCACCACACCACCACGCTGGTGGTCACAATACTCAACAAACCACCACACTTCAGGTCACAACACACTCTCCAAACCACCACGCTGGTGGTCACAACACACTCACCACACTGGTGCTCACAACACACTCACCTCACCACCACACTGCAAGTCACAACACACTCACCAAACCACCACGCTGGTGGTCACAACACACTCACCAAACCACCAAACTGGTGGTCACAACACACTCACCACACCACCACACTGGTGGTCACAACACACTCACCACACCACCACACTGCAGGTCACAACACACTGACCAAACCACCACGCTGGTGGTCACAACACACTCACCAAACCACCAAATTGGTGGTCACAGCACACTCACCAAACCACCACACTGGTGGTCACAACACACTCACCACACCACCACACTGGTGGTCACAACACACTCACCAAACAACCACACTGGTGGTCACAACACACTCACCACACCACCACGCTGGTGGTCACAACAAACTCAACAAACCACCAAACTGGTGGTCATAACACACTCACAACACCACCACGCTGCAGGTCACAACACACTCACCAAACCACCACACTGCAGGTCACAATACACGCACCACACCACCACACTGGTGGTCACAACACACTCACCACACCACCACACTGGTGGTCACAACACACTCACCACACCCCCACGCTGGTGGTCACAACACACTCACCAAACCACCAAACTGTTGATCACAACACACTCACCAAACAACCACACTGGTGGTCACAACACACTCACAACATCACCACGCTGCAGGTCACAACACACTCACCAAACAACCACACTGGTGGTCACAACACACTCACCACACCATCACGCTGGTGGTCACAACAAACTCAACAAACCACCAAACTGGTGGTCATAACACACTCTCAACACCACCACGCTGCAGGTCACAACACACTCACCAAACCACCACACTGCAGGTCACAATACACGCACCACACCACCACACTGGTGGTCACAACATATTCACCACACCACCACACTGGTGGTCACAACACACTCACCAAACCACCAAACTGGTGATCACAACACACTCACCAAACAACCACACTGGTGGTCACAACACACTCACAACATCACCACGCTGCAGGTCACAACACACTCACCAAACCACCACACTGCAGGTCACAACACACTCACCAAACCACTACACTGCAGGTCACAACACACTCACCAAACCACCACACTTCAGGTCACAACACACTCTCCAAACCACCACGCTGGTGGTCACAACACACTCACCACACTGGTGCTCACAACACACTCACCACACCACCACACTGCAAGTCACAACACACTCACCAAACCACCACGCTGGTGGTCACAACACACTCACCAAACCACCAAACTGGTGGTCACAACACACTCACCACACCTCCACGCTGGTGGTCACAACAAACTCAACAAACCACCAAACTGGTGGTCATAACACACTCACAACACCACCACACTGGTGGTTACAACACACTCACCAAAACACCACACTGCAGGTCACAATACACTCACCAAACCACCAAACTGGTGGTCACAACACACTCACCACACCACCACACTGGTGGTCACAACACACTCACCACACCACCACGCTGGTTGTCACAACACACTCACCAAACCACCAAACTGGTGGTCACAACACACTCACCACACCACCACGCTGGTGGTCACAATACTCACCAAACCACCACACTTCAGGTCACAACACACTCTCCAAACCACCACGCTGGTGGTCACAACACACTCACCACACTGGTGCTCACAACACACTCACCTCACCACCACACTGCAAGTCACAACACACTCACCAAACCACCACGCTGGTGGTCACAACACACTCACCAAACCACCAAACTGGTGGTCACAGCACACTCACCACACCACCACACTGGTGGTCACAACACACTCACCACACCACCACACTGCAGGTCACAACACACTGACCAAACCACCACGCTGGTGGTCACAACACACTCACCAAACCACCAAATTGGTGGTCACAGCACACTCACCAAACCACCACACTGGTGGTCACAACACACTCACCACACCACCACACTGGTGGTCACAACACACTCACCAAACAACCACACTGGTGGTCACAACACACTCACCACACCACCACGCTGGTGGTCACAACAAACTCAACAAACCACCAAACTGGTGGTCATAACACACTCACAACACCACCACGCTGCAGGTCACAACACACTCACCAAACCACCACACTGCAGGTCACAATACACGCACCACACCACCACACTGGTGGTCACAACACACTCACCACACCACCACACTGGTGGTCACAACACACTCACCACACCCCCACGCTGGTGGTCACAACACACTCACCAAACCACCAAACTGTTGATCACAACACACTCACCAAACAACCACACTGGTGGTCACAACACACTCACAACATCACCACGCTGCAGGTCACAACACACTCACCAAACAACCACACTGGTGGTCACAACACACTCACCACACCACCACGCTGGTGGTCACAACAAACTCAACAAACCACCAAACTGGTGGTCATAACACACTCTCAACACCACCACGCTGCAGGTCACAACACACTCACCAAACCACCACACTGCAGGTCACAATACACGCACCACACCACCACACTGGTGGTCACAACATATTCACCACACCACCACACTGGTGGTCACAACACACTCACCACACCCCCACGCTGGTGGTCACAACACACTCACCAAACCACCAAACTGGTGATCACAACACACTCACCAAACAACCACACTGGTGGTCACAACACACTCACAACATCACCACGCTGCAGGTCACAACACACTCACCAAACCACCACACTGCAGGTCACAACACACTCACCAAACCACTACACTGCAGGTCACAACACACTCACCAATCCACCACACTGCAGGTCACAAGACACTCACCAAACCACCACACTGGTGGTCACAACACACTCACCAAAACACCACACTGCAGGTCACAACACACTCGCCACACCACCACACTGCAGGTCACAACACACTCACCACACCACCACGCTGGTGGTCACAACACACTCACCACACCACCACGCTGGTGGTCACAACACACTCACCAAACCACCAAACTGGTGGTCACAACACACTCACCACACCACCACACTGGTGGTCACAACACACTCACCAAACCACCAAACTGGTGGTCACAACACACTCACCACACCACCACGCTGATGGTCACAACACTCACCAAACCACCACACTTCAGGTCACAACACACTCTCCAAACCACCACGCTGGTGGTCACAACACACTCACCACACTGGTGCTCACAACACACTCACCACACCACCACACTGCAAGTCACAACACACTCACCAAACCACCACGCTGGTGGTCACAACACACTCACCAAACCACCAAACTGGTGGTCACAACACACTCACCACACCACCACACTGGTGGTCACAACACACTCACCACACCACCACACTGGTGGTCACAACACTCTCACCAAACCACCACACTGGTGGTCACAACACACTCACCACACCACCACGCTGGTGGTCACAACAAACTCAACAAACCACCAAACTGGTGGTCATAACACACTCACAACACACCACTCTGCAGGTCACAACACACTCACCAAACCACCACACTGCAGGTCACAATACACGCACCACACCACCACACTGGTGGTTACAACACACTCACCAAAACACCACACTGCAGGTCACAATACACTCACCAAACCACCACACTGGTGGTCACAACACACTCACCACACCACCACACTGGTGGTCACAACACACTCACCACACCCCCACGCTGGTGGTCACAACACACTCACCAAACCACCAAACTGGTGGTCACAACACACTCACCAAACAACCACACTGGTGGTCAAAACGCACTCACCACACCACCACGCTGGTGGTCACAACACACTCACCAAACCACCAAACTGGTGGTCATTACCCACTCACAACACCACCACGCTGCAGGTCACAACACACTCACCAAACCACCACACTGCAGGTCACAACACACTCACCAAACCACTACACTGCAGTTCACAACACACTCACCAAACCACCACACTGCAGGTCACAAGACACTCACCAAACCACCACACTGGTGGTCACAACACACTCACCAAAACACCACACTGCACATCACAACACACTCGCCACACCACCACACTGCAGGTCACAACACACTCACCACACCACCACGCTGGTGGTCACAACACACTCACCACACCACCACGCTGGTGGTCAAAACACACTCACCAAACCACCAAACTGGAGGTCACAACACACTCACCACACCACCACGCTGGTGGTCACAACACACTCACCAAACCACCAAACTGGTGGTCACAACACACTCACCACACCACCACGCTGGTGGTCACAATACTCACCAAACCACCACACTTCAGGTCACAACACACTCTCCAAACCACCACGCTGGTGGTCACAACACACTCACCACACTGGTGCTCACAACACACTCACCACACCACCACACTGCAAGTCACAACCCACTCACCAAACCACCACGCTGGTGGTCACAACACACTCACCAAACCATCAAACTGGTGGTCACAACACACTCACCACACCACCACACTGGTGGTCACAACACACTCACCACACCACCACACTGCAGGTCACAACACACTCACCAAACCACCACGCTGGTGGTCACAACACACTCACCAAACCACCAAACTGGTGGTCACAGCACACTCACCAAACCACCACACTGGTGGTAAAAACACACTCACCACACCACCACACTGGTGGTCACAACACACTCACCAAACCACCAAACTGGTGGTCACAACACACTCACCACACCACCACACTGGTGGTCACAACACACTCACCAAACCACCAAACTGGTGGTCACAACACACTCACCACACCACCACGCTGATGGTCACAACACTCACCAAACCACCACACTTCAGGTCACAACACACTCTCCAAACCACCACGCTGGTGGTCACAACACACTCACCACACTGGTGCTCACAACACACTCACCACACCACCACACTGCAAGTCACAACACACTCACCAAACCACCACGCTGGTGGTCACAACACACTCACCAAACCACCAAACTGGTGGTCACAACACACTAACCACACCACCACACTGGTGGTCACTACAGACTCACCACACCACCACACTGGTGGTCACAACACTCTCACCAAACCACCACACTGGTGGTCACAACACACTCACCACACCACCACGCTGGTGGTCACAACAAACTCAACAAACCACCAAACTGGTGGTCATAACACACTCACAACACCACCACGCTGCAGGTCACAACACACTCACCAAACCACCACACTGGTGGTTACAACACACTCACCAAAACACCACACTGCAGGTCACAATACACTCACCAAACCACCACACTGGTGGTCACAACACACTCACCACACCACCACACTGGTGGTCACAACACACTCACCACACCCCCACGCTGGTGGTCACAACACACTCACCAAACCACCAAACTGGTGGTCACAACACACTCACCAAACAACCACACTGGTGGTCACAGCGCACTCACCACACCACCACGCTGGTGGTCACAACACACTCACCAAACCACCAAACTGGTGGTCATTACCCACTCACAACACCACCACGCTGCAGTTCACAACACACTCACCAAACCACCACACTGCAGGTCACAACACACTCACCAAACCACTACACTGCAGGTCACAACACACTCACCAAACCACCACACTGCAGGTCACAAGACACTCACCAAACCACCACACTGGTGGTCACAATACACTCACCAAAACACCACACTGCACATCACAACACACTCGCCAGACCACCACACTGCAGGTCACAACACACTCACCACACCACCACGCTGGTGGTCACAACACACTCACCACACCACCACGCTGGCGGTCAAAACACACTCACCAAACCACCAAACTGGTGGTCACAACACACTCACCACACCACCACGCTGGTGGTCACAACACACTCACCAAACCACCAAACTGGTGGTCACAACACACTCACCACACCACCACGCTGGTGGTCACAATACTCAACAAAACCACCACACTTGAGGTCACAACACACTCTCCAAACCACCACGCTGGTGGTCACAACACACTCACCACACTGGTACTCACAACACACTCACCACACCACCACACTGCAAGTCACAACACACTCACCAAACCACCACGCTGGTGGTCACAACACACTCACCAAACCACCAAACTGGTGGTCACAACACACTCACCACACCACCACACTGGTGGTCACAACACACTCACCACACCACCACACTGCAGGTCACAACACACTGACCAAACCACCACGCTGGTGGTCACAACACACTCACCAAACCACCAAACTGGTGGTCACAGCACACTCACCAAACCACCACACTGGTGGTCACAACACACTCACCACACCACCACACTGGTTTTCACAACACACTCACCAAACAACCACACTGGTGGTCACAACACACTCACCACACCACCACGCTGGTGGTCACAACAAACTCAACAAACCACCAAACTGGTGGTCATAACACACTCACAACACCACCACGCTGCAGGTCACAACACACTCACCAAACCACCACACTGCAGGTCACAATACACGCACCACACCACCACACTGGTGGTCACAACACACTCACCAAAACACCACACTGCAGGTCACAATACACTCACCAAACCACCACACTGGTGGTCACAACACACTCACCACACCACCACACTGGTGGTCACAACACACTCACCACACCCCCACGCTGGTGGTCACAACACACTCAAAAAACCACCAAACTGGTGGTCACAACACACTCACCAAACAACCACACTGGTGGTCACAACACACTCACAACATCACCACGCTGCAGGTCACAACACACTCACCAAACCACCACACTGCAGGTCACAACACACTCACCAAACCACTACACTGCAGGTCACAACACACTCACCAATCCACCACACTGCAGGTTACAAGACACTCACCAAACCACCACACTGGTGGTCACAACACACTCACCAAAACACCACACTGCAGGTCACAACACACTCGCCACACCGCCACACTGCAGGTCACAACACACTCACCACACCACCACGCTGGTGGTCACAACACACTCACCACACCACCACGCTGGTGGTCACAACACACTCACCAAACCACCAAACTGGTGGTCACAACACACTCACCACACCACCACACTGTTGGTCACAACACACTCACCAAACCACCAAACTGGTGGTCACAACACACTCACCACACCACCACGCTGATGGTCACAACACTCACCAAACCACCACACTTCAGGTCACAACACACTCTCCAAACCACCACGCTGGTGGTCACAACACACTCACCACACTGGTGCTCACAACACACTCACCACACCACCACACTGCAAGTCACAACACACTCACCAAACCACCACGCTGGTGGTCACAACACACTCACCAAACCACCAAACTGGTGGTCACAACACACTCACCACACCACCACACTGGTGGTCACAACACACTCACCACACCACCACACTGGTGGTCACAACACACTCACCAAACCACCACACTGGTAGTCACAACACACTCACCACACCACCACGCTGGTGGTCACAACAAACTCAACAAACCACCAAACTGGTGGTCATAACACACTCACAACACCACCACGCTGCAGGTCACAACACACTCACCAAACCACCACACTGCAGGTCACAATACACGCACCACACCACCACACTGGTGGTTACAACACACTCACCAATCCACCACACTGCAGGTCACAAGACACTCACCAAACCACCACACTGGTGGTCACAACACACTCACCAAAACACCACACTGCAGGTCACAACACACTCGCCACACCACCACACTGCAGGTCACAACACACTCACCACACCACCACGCTGGTGGTCACAACACACTCACCACACCACCACGCTGGTGGTCACAACACACTCACCAAACCACCAAACTGGTGGTCACAACACACTCACCACACCACCACACTGGTGGTCACAACACACTCACCAAACCACCAAACTGGTGGTCACAACACACTCTCCAAACCACCACGCTGGTGGTCACAACACACTCACCACACTGGTGCTCACAACACACTCACCACACCACCACACTGCAAATCACAACACACTCACCAAACCACCACGCTGGTGGTCACAACACACTCACCAAACCACCAAACTGGTGGTCACAACACACTCACCACACCACCACACTGGTGGTCACAACACACTCACCACACCACCACACTGGTGGTCACAACACACTCACCAAACCACCACACTGGTAGTCACAACACACTCACCACACCACCACGCTGGTGGTCACAACAAACTCAACAAACCACCAAACTGGTGTTCATAACACACTCACAACACCACCACGCTGCAGGTCACAACACACTCACCAAACCACCACACTGCAGGTCACAATACAAGCACCACACCACCACACTGGTGGTTACAACACACTCACCAAACCACCACACTGGTGGTCACAACACACTCATCACACCACCACACTGGTGGTCACAACACACTCACCACACCCCCACGCTGGTGGTCACAACACACTCACCAAACCACCAAACTGGTGGTCACAACACACTCACCAAACAACCACACTGGTGGTCACAACGCACTCACCACACCACCACTCTGGTGGTCACAACACACTCACCAAACCACCAAACTGGTGGTCATTACCCACTCACAACACCACCACGCTGCAGGTCACAACACACTCACCAAACCACCACACTGCAGGTCACAACACACTCACCAAACCACTACACTGCAGGTCACAACACACTCACCAAACCACCACACTGCAGGTCACAAGACACTCACCAAACCACCACACTGGTGGTCACAACACACTCACCAAAACACCACACTGCACATCACAACACACTCGCCACACCACCACACTGCAGGTCACAACACACTCACCACACCAACACGCTGGTGGTCACAACACACTCACCACACCACCACGCTGGTGGTCACAACACACTCACCAAACCACCAAACTGGTGGTCACAACACACTCACCACACCACCACGCTGGTGGTCACAACACACTCACCAAACCACCAAACTGGTGGTCACAACACACTCACCACACCACCACGCTGGTGGTCACAATACTCACCAAACCACCACACTTCAGGTCACAACACATTCTCCAAACCACCACGCTGGTGGTCACAACACACTCACCACACTGGTGCTCACAACACACTCACCACACCACCACACTGCAAGTCACAACACACTCACCACACCACCACGCTGGTGGTCACAACAAACTCAACAAACCACCAAACTGGTGGTCATAACACACTCACAACACCACCACGCTGCAGGTCACAACACACTCACCAAACCACCACACTGCAGGTCACAATACACGCACCACACCACCACACTGGTGGTTACAACACACTCACCAAAACACCACACTGCAGGTCACAATACACTCACCAAACCACCACACTGGTGGTCACAACACACTCACCACACCACCACACTGGTGGTCACAACACACTCACCACACTCCCACGCTGGTGGTCACAACACACTGACCAAACCACCAAACTGGTGGTCACAACACACTCACCAAACAACCACACTGGTGGTCACAACGCACTCACCACACCACCACGCTGGTGGTCACAACACACTCACCAAACCACCAAACTGGTGGTCATTACCCACTCACAACACCACCACGCTGCAGGTCACAACACACTCACCAAACCACCACACTGCAGGTCACAACACACTCACCAAACCACTACACTGCAGGTCACAACACACTCGACAAACCACCACACTGCAGGTCACAAGACACTCACCAAACCACCACACTGGTGGTCACAACACACTCACCAAAACACCACACTGCACATCACAACACACTCGCCACACCACCACACTGCAGGTCACAACACACTCACCACACCACCACACTGGTGGTCACAACACACTCACCACACCACCACGCTGATGGTCACAACACTCACCAAACCACCACACTTCAGGTCACAACACACTCTCCAAACCACCACGCTGGTGGTCACAACACACTCACCACACTGGTGCTCACAACACACTCACCACACCACCACACTGCAAGTCACAACACACTCACCAAACCACCACGCTGGTGGTCACAACACACTCACCAAACCACCAAACTGGTGGTCACAACACACTCACCACACCACCACACTGGTGGTCACAACACACTCACCACACCACCACACTGGTGGTCACAACACACTCACCAAACCACCACACTGGTAGTCACAACACACTCACCACACCACCACGCTGGTGGTCACAACAAACTCAACAAACCACCAAACTGGTGGTCATAACACACTCACAACACCACCACGCTGCAGGTCACAACACACTCACCAAACCACCCCACTGCAGGTCATAATACACGCACCACACCACCACACTGGTGGTTACAACACACTCACCAAACCACCACACTGGTGGTCACAACACACTCATCACACCACCACACTGGTGGTCACAACACACTCACCACACCCCCACGCTGGTGGTCACAACACACTCACCAAACCACCAAACTGGTGGTCACAACACACTCACCAAACAACCACACTGGTGGTCACAACGCACTCACCACACCACCACGCTGGTGGTCACAACACACTCACCAAACCACCAAACTGGTGGTCATTACCCACTCAACACCACCACGCTGCAGGTCACAACACACTCACCAAACCACCACACTGCAGGTCACAACACACTCACCAAACCACTACACTGCAGGTCACAACACACTCACCAAACCACCACACTGCAGGTCACAAGACACTCACCAAACCACCACACTGGTGGTCACAACACACTCACCAAAACACCACACTGCACATCACAACACACTCGCCACACCACCACACTGCAGGTCACAACACACTCACCACACCAACACGCTGGTGGTCACAACACACTCACCACACCACCACGCTGGTGGTCACAACACACTCACCAAACCACCAAACTGGTGGTCACAACACACTCACCACACCACCACGCTGGTGGTCACAACACACTCACCAAACCACCAAACTGGTGGTCACAACACACTCACCACACCACCACGCTGGTGGTCACAATACTCACCAAACCACCACACTTCAGGTCACAACACACTCTCCAAACCACCACGCTGGTGGTCACAACACACTCACCACACTGGTGCTCACAACACACTCACCACACCACCACACTGCAAGTCACAACACACTCACCACACCACCACGCTGGTGGTCACAACAAACTCAACAAACCACCAAACTGGTGGTCATAACACACTCACAACACCACCACGCTGCAGGTCACAACACACTCACCAAACCACCACACTGCAGGTCACAATACACGCACCACACCACCACACTGGTGGTTACAACACACTCACCAAAACACCACACTGCAGGTCACAATACACTCACCAAACCACCACACTGGTGGTCACAACACACTCACCACACCACCACACTGGTGGTCACAACACACTCACCACACCCCCACGCTGGTGGTCACAACACACTGACCAAACCACCAAACTGGTGGTCACAACACACTCACCAAACAACCACACTGGTGGTCACAACGCACTCACCACACAACCACGCTGGTGGTCACAACACACTCACCAAACCACCAAACTGGTGGTCATTACCCACTCACAACACCACCACGCTGCAGGTCACAACACACTCACCAAACCACCACACTGCAGGTCACAACACACTCACCAAACCACTACACTGCAGGTCACAACACACTCACCAAACCACCACACTGCAGGTCACAAGACACTCACCAAACCACCACACTGGTGGTCACAACACACTCACCAAAACACCACACTGCACATCACAACACACTCGCCACACCACCACACTGCAGGTCACAACACACTCACCACACCACCACACTGGTGGTCACAACACACTCACCACACCACCACGCTGGTGGTCACAACACACTCACCAAACCACCAAACTGGTGGTCACAACACACTCACCACACCACCACGCTGGTGGTCACAACACACTCACCAAACCACCAAACTGGTGGTCACAACACACTCACCACACCACCACGCTGGTGGTCACAATACTCACCAAACCACCACACTTCAGGTCACAACACACTCTCCAAACCACCACGCTGGTGGTCACAACACACTCACCACACTGGTGCTCACAACACACTCACCACACCACCACACTGCAAGTCACAACACACTCACCAAACCACCACGCTGGTGGTCACAACACACTCACCAAACCACCAAACTGGTGGTCACAACACACTCACCACACCACCACACTGGTGGTCACAACACACTCACCACACCACCACACTGCAGGTCACAACACACTGACCAAACCACCACGCTGGTGGTCACAACACACTCTCCAAACCACCAAACTGGTGGTCACAGCACACTCACCAAACCACCACACTGGTGGTCACAACACACTCACCACACCACCACACTGGTGGTCACAACACACTCACCAAACAACCACACTGGTGGTCACAACACACTCACCACACCACCACGCTGGTGGTCACAACAAACTCAACAAACCACCAAACTGGTGGTCATAACACACTCACAACACCACCACGCTGCAGGTCACAACACACTCACCAAACCACCACACTGCAGGTCACAATACACGCACCACACCACCACACTGGTGGTCACAACACACTCACCACACCACCACACTGCAGGTCACAATACACTCACCAAACCACCACACTGGTGGTCACAACACACTCACCACACCACCACACTGGTGGTAACAACACACTCACCACACCCCCACGCTGGTGGTCACAACACACTCACCAAACCACCAAACTGGTGGTCACAACACACTCACCAAACAACCACACTGGTGGTCACAACACACTCACAACATCACCACGCTGCAGGTCACAACACACTCACCAAACCACCACACTGCAGGTCACAAGACACTCACCACACCACCACGCTGATGGTCACAACATTCACCAAACCACCACACTTCAGGTCACAAAACACTCTCCAAACCACCACGCTGGTGGTCACAACACACTCACCACACTGGTGCTCACAACACACTCACCACACCACCACACAGCAAGTCACAACACACTCACCAAACCACCACGCTGGTGGTCACAACACACTCACCAAACCACCAAACTGGTGGTCACAACACACTCACCACACCACCACACTGGTGGTCACCACACACTCACCACACCACCACACTGCAGGTCACAACACACTCACCAAACCACCAAACTGGTGGTCACAGCACACTCACCAACCACCACACTGGTGGTCACAACACACTCACCACACCACCACGCTGGTGGTCACAACACACTCACCAAACCACCACGCTGGTGGCCAAAACACACTCACCAAACCACCACGCTGGTGGCCACAACACATTCACCAAACCACCACGCTGGTGGTCACAACACACTCACCAAACCACCACACTGCAGGTCACAACACACTCACCACACCACCACGCTGGTGGTCACAACACTCACAAAACCACCACACTTCAGGTCACACCACACTCTCCAAACCACCACGCTGGTGGTCACAACACACTCACCAAACCACCAAACTGGTGGTCACAACACACTCACCACACCACCACGCTGGTGGTCACAACACACTCACCAAACCACCACGCTGGTGGTCACAACACACTCACCACACCACCACGCTGGTGGTCACAACACTCACCAAACTACCACACTGGTGGTCACAACACACTCACCAAACCACCACACTGCAGGTCACAACACACTCTCCAAACCACCACGCTGGTGGTCACAACACACTCACCACACCACCACACTGCAGGTCACAACACACTCACCACACCACCACGATGGTGGTCACAACACTCACCAAACCACCACGCTGGTGGTCACAACACTCACCAAACCACCACGCTGGTGGTCACAACACACTCACCAAACCACCACACTGGTAGTCACAACACACTCACCACACCACCACGCTGGTGGTCACAACAAACTCAACAAACCACCACACTGGTGGTCATAACACACTCACAACACCACCACGCTGCAGGTCACAACACACTCACCAAACCACCACACTGCAGGTCACAATACACGCACCACACCACCACACTGGTGGTTACAACACACTCACCAAACCACCACACTGGTGGTCACAACACACTCATCACACCACCACACTGGTGGTCACAACACACTCACCACACCCCCACGCTGGTGGTCACAACACACTCACCAAACCACCAAACTGGTGGTCACAACACACTCACCAAACAACCACACTGGTGGTCACAACGCACTCACCACACCACCACGCTGGTGGTCACAACACACTCACCAAACCACCAAACTGGTGGTCATTACCCACTCACAACACCAACACGCTGCAGGTCACAACACACTCACCAAACCACCACACTGCAGGTCACAACACACTCACCAAACCACTACACTGCAGGTCACAACACACTCACCAAACCACCACACTGCAGGTCACAAGACACTCACCAAACCACCACACTGGTGGTCACAACACACTCACCAAAACACCACACTGCACATCACAACACACTCACCACACCACCACACTGCAGGTCACAACACACTCACCACACCACCACGCTGGTGGTCACAACACACTCACCACACCACCACGCTGGTGGTCACAACACACTCACCAAACCACCAAACTGGTGGTCACAACACACTCACCACACCACCACGCTGGTGGTCACAACACACTCACCAAACCACCAAACTGGTGGTCACAACACACTCTCCAAACCACCAAGCTGGTGGTCACAACACACTCACCACACTGGTGCTCACAACACACTCACCACACCACCACACTGCAAATCACAACACACTCACCACACCACCACGCTGGTGGTCACAACAAACTCAACAAACCACCAAACTGGTGGTCATAACACACTCACAACACCACCACGCTGCAGGTCACAACACACTCACCAAACCACCACACTGCGGGTCACAATACACGCACCACACCACCACACTGGTGGTTACAACACACTCACCAAAACACCACACTGCAGGTCACAATACACTCACCAAACCACCACACTGGTGGTCACAACACACTCACCACACCACCACACTGGTGGTCACAACACACTCACCACACCCCCACGCTGGTGGTCACAACACACTGACCAAACCACCAAACTGGTGGTCACAACACACTCACCAAACAACCACACTGGTGGTCACAACGCACTCACCACACCACCACGCTGGTGGTCACAACACACTCACCAAACCACCAAACTGGTGGTCATTACCCACTCACAACACCACCACGCTGCAGGTCACAACACACTCACTAAACCACCACACTGCAGGTCACAACACACTCACCAAACCACTACACTGCAGGTCACAACACACTCACCAAACCACCACACTGCAGGTCACAAGACACTCACCAAACCACCACACTGGTGGTCACAACACACTCACCAAAACACCACACTGCACATCACAACACACTCGCCACACCACCACACTGCAGGTCACAACACACTCACCACACCACCACGCTGGTGGTCACAACACACTCACCACACCACCACGCTGGTGGTCACAACAAACTCACCAAACCACCAAACTGGTGGTCACAACACACTCACCACACCACCACGCTGGTGGTCACAACACACTCACCAAACCACCAAACTGGTGGTCACAACACACTCACCACACCACCACGCTGGTGGTCACAATACTCACCAAACCACCACACTTCAGGTCACAACACACTCTCCAAACCACCACGCTGGTGGTCACAACACACTCACCACACTGGTGCTCACAACACACTCACCACACCACCACACTGCAAGTCACAACACACTCACCAAACCACAACGCTGGTGGTCACAACACACTCACCAAACCACCAAACTGGTGGTCACAAGACACTCACCACACCACCACACTGGTGGTCACAACACACTCACCACACCACCACACTGCAGGTCACAACACACTGACCAAACCACCACGCTGGTGGTCACAACACACTCACCAAACCACCAAACTGGTGGTCACAGCACACTCACCAAACCACCACACTGGTGGTCACAACACACTCACCACACCACCACACTGGTGGTCACAACACACTCACCAAACAACCACACTGGTGGTCACAACACACTCACCGCACCACCACGCTGGTGGTCACAACAAACTCAACAAACCACCAAACTGGTGGTCATAACACACTCACAACACCACCACGCTGCAGGTCACAACACACTCACCAAACCACCACACTGCAGGTCACAATACACGCACCACACCACCACACTGGTGGTCACAACACACTCACCACACCACCACACTGCAGGTCACAATACACTCACCAAACCACCACACTGGTGGTCACAACACACTCACCACACCACCACACTGGTGGTAACAACACACTCACCACACCCCCACGCTGGTGGTCACAACACACTCACCAAACCACCAAACTGGTGGTCACAACACACTCACCAAACAACCACACTGGTGGTCACAACACACTCACAACATCACCACGCTGCAGGTCACAACACACTCACCAAACCACCACACTGCAGGTCACAACACACTCACCAAACCACTACACTGCAGGTCACAACACACTCACCAAACCACCACACTGCAGGTCACAAGACACTCACCAAACCACCACACTGGTGGTCACAACACACTCACCAAAACACCACACTGCAGGTCACAACACACTCGCCACACCACCACACTGCAGGTCACAACACACTCACCACACCACCACGCTGGTGGTCACAACACACTCACCACACCACCACGCTGGTGGTCACAACACACTCACCAAACCACCAAACTGGTGGTCACAACACACTCACCACACCACCACACTGGTGGTCACAACACACTCACCAAACCACCAAACTGGTGGTTACAACACACTCACCACACCACCACGCTGATGGTCACAACACTCACCAAACCACCACACTTCAGGTCACAACACACTCTCCAAACCACCACGCTGGTGGTCACAACACACTCACCACACTGGTGCTCACAACACACTCACCACACCACCACACAGCAAGTCACAACACACTCACCAAACCACCACGCTCGTGGTCACAACACACTCACCAAACCACCAAACTGGTGGTCACAACACACTCACCGCACCACCACACTGGTGGTCACAACACACTCACCACACCACCACACTGCAGGTCACAACACACTGACCAAACCACCACGCTGGTGGTCACAACACACTCACCAAACCACCAAACTGGTGGTCACAGCACACTCACCAACCACCACACTGGTGGTCACAACACACTCACCACACCACCACGCTGGTGGTCACAACACACTCACCAAACCACCACGCTGGTGGCCAAAACACACTCACCAAACCACCACGCTGGTGGCCACAACACATTCACAAAACCACCACGCTGGTGGTCACAACACACTCACCAAACCACCACACTGCAGGTCACAACACACTCACCACACCACCACATTGCAGGTCACAACACACTCACCAAACCACCACGCTGGTGGAAACAACACTCACCAAACCACCAAACTGGTGGTCACAACACACTCACCACACCACCACATTGGTGGTCACAACACACTCACCAAACCACCAAACTGGTGGTCACAACACACTCACCACACCACCACGCTGGTGGTCACAACACACTCACCAAACCACCACGCTGGTGGTCACAACACACTCACCAAACCACCAAACTGGTGGTCACAACACACTCACCACACCACCACGCTGGTGGTCACAACACTCACAAAACCACCACACTTCAGGTCACACCACACTCTCCAAACCACCACGCTGGTGGTCACAACACACTCACCAAACCACCAAACTGGTGGTCACAACACACTCACCACACCACCACGCTGGTGGTCACAACACACTCACCAAACCACCACGCTGGTGGTCACAACACACTCACCACACCACCACGCTGGTGGTCACAACACTCACCAAACTACCACACTGGTGGTCACAACACACTCACCAAACCACCACACTGCAGGTCACAACACACTCTCCAAACCACCACGCTGGTGGTCACAACACACTCACCACACCACCACACTGCAGGTCACAACACACTCACCACACCACCACACTGGTGGTCACAACACACTCCCCAGACCACCACACTGCAGGTCACAACACACTCACCAAACCACCACGCTGGTGGTCACAACACACTCACCAAACCACCAAACTGGTGGTCACAACACACTCACCACACCACCACGCTGGTGGTCACAACACTCACAAAACCACCACACTTCAGGTCACACCACACTCTCCAAACCACCACGCTGGTGGTCACAACACACTCACCAAACCACCAAACTGGTGGTCACAACACACTCACCACACCACCACGCTGGTGGGCACAACACACTCACCACACCACCACACTGCAGGTCACAACACACTCACCACACCACCACGATGGTGGTCACAACACTCACCAAACCACCACGCTGGTGGTCACAACACTCACCAAACCACCACGCTGGTGGTCACAACACACTCACCAAACCACCACACTGGTGGTCACAACACACTCACCACACCACCACACTGCAGGTCACAACACACTCACCAAACCACCACACTGGTGGTCACAACACACTCCCCAGACCACCACACTGCAGGTCACAACACACTCACCAAATTACAACACTGGTGGTCACAACACAATCACTACACCACCACGCTGGTGGTCACAACACACTCACCAAACCACCACACTGCAGGTCACACACTCACCAAACTGGTGGTCACAACACACTAACCAAACCAACACTCTGGTGATCACAACACACTCACCACATCACCACACTGGTGGTCACAACACACTCACCACACCACCACACTGGTGGTCACAACACACTCACCAAACCACCACACTGGTGGTCACAACACACTCACCACACCACCACGCTGGTGGTCACAACACACTCACCAAACCACCAAACTGGTGGTCACAACACACTCACCACACCACCACGCTGGTGGGCACAACACACTCACCACACCACCACACTGCAGGTCACAACACACTCACCACACCACCACGATGGTGGTCACAACACTCACCAAACCACCACGCTGGTGGTCACAACACTCACCAAACCACCACGCTGGTGGTCACAACACACTCACCAAACCACCACACTGGTGGTCACAACACACTCACCACACCACCACACTGCAGGTCACAACACACTCACCAAACCACCACACTGGTGGTCACAACACACTCCCCAGACCACCACACTGCAGGTCACAACACACTCACCAAATTACAACACTGGTGGTCACAACACAATCACTACACCACCACGCTGGTGGTCACAACACACTCACCAAACCACCACACTGCAGGTCACACACTCACCAAACTGGTGGTCACAACACACTAACCAAACCAACACTCTGGTGATCACAACACACTCACCACATCACCACACTGGTGGTCACAACACACTCACCACACCACCACACTGGTGGTCACAACACACTCACCAAACCACCACACTGGTGGTCACAACACACTCACCACACCACCACGCTGGTGGTCACAACAAACTCACCAAACCACCAAACTGGTGGTCATAACACACTCACAACACCACCACGCTGCAGGTCACAACACACTCACCAAACCACCACACTGCAGGTCACAATACACGCACCACACCACCACACTGGTGGTCACAACACACTCACCAAAACACCACACTGCAGGTGACAATACACTCACCAAACCACCACACTGGTGGTCACAACACACTCACCATACCACCACACTGGTGGTCACAACACACTCACCACACCCCCACGCTGGTGGTCACAACACACTCACCAAACCACCAAACTGGTGGTCACAACACACTCACCAAACAACCACACTGGTGCTCACAACACACTCACCACACCACCACGCTGGTGTTCACAACACACTCACCAAACCACCAAACTGGTGGTCATTACCCACTCACAACACCACCACGCTGCAGGTCACAACACACTCACCAAACAACCACACTGCAGGTCACAACTCACTCACCAAACCACTACACTGCAGGTCACAACACACTCACCAAACCACCACACTGCAGGTCACAAGACACTCACCAAACCACCACACTGGTGGTCACAACACACTCACCAAAACACCACACTGCAGGTCACAACACACTCGCCAAACCACCACGCTGGTTGAAACAACACTCACCAAACCACCAAACTGGTGGTCACAACACACTCACCACACCACCACATTGGTGGTCACAACACACTCACCAAACCACCAAACTGGTGGTCACAACACACTCACCACACCACCACGCTGGTGGTCACAACACACTCACCAAACCACCAAACTGGTGGTCACAACACACTCACCACACCACCACGCTGGTGGTCACAACACTCACAAAACCACCACACTTCAGGTCACACCACACTCTCCAAACCACCACGCTGGTGGTCACAACACACTCACCAAACCACCAAACTGGTGGTCACAACACACTCACCACACCACCACGCTGGTGGTCACAACACACTCACCAAACCACCACGCTGGTGGTCACAACACACTCACCACACCACCACGCTGGTGGTCACAACACTCACCAAACTACCACACTGGTGGTCACAACACACTCACCAAACCACCACACTGCAGGTCACAACACACTCTCCAAACCACCACGCTGGTGGTCACAACACACTCACCACACCACCACACTGCAGGTCACAACACACTCACCACACCACCACGATGGTGGTCACAACACTCACCAAACCACCACGCTGGTGGTCACAACACTCACCAAACCACCACGCTGGTGGTCACAACACACTCACCAAACCACCACACTGGTGGTCACAACACACTCACCACACCACCACACTGCAGGTCACAACACACTCACCAAACCACCACACTGGTGGTCACAACACACTCCCCAGACCACCACACTGCAGGTCACAACACACTCACCAAATTACAACACTGGTGGTTACAACACAATCACTACACCACCACGCTGGTGGTCACAACACACTCACCAAACCACCACACTGCAGGTCACACACTCACCAAACTGGTGGTCACAACACACTAACCAAACCAACACTCTGGTGGTCACAACACACTCACCACATCACCACACTGGTGGTCACAACACACTCACCACACCACCACACTGGTGGTCACAACACACTCACCAAACCACCACACTGGTGGTCACAACACACTCACCACACCACCACGCTGGTGGTCACAACAAACTCACCAAACCACCAAACTGGTAGTCATGCGCGCTCCCGCGCTGTTACAATTGCGGCATCCGGGGCCATGTCGCCTCGGGGTGCCGCTCTCCTCGGCAGCGCGGGACGACGCGTCGACAGGACGCCGGCCCTCCTCCCAAGCTCCATCAACATAACCCGGCGAGTCGCGGCACCCCTCATGTTTGGCCCACGCACACACCCGTCACACACTCGCACACCGCAGCGAACGGGGGGCCGACATTGCACACCGTCACGCCAACACGCACCACTGTGGGGACTCATATCGAACCCAGCCAGTGGTCCGTGTTGGCCCATCGCGTTGTGGCCGCATTGTCGGGATCGTCAGCCATTGTGGGGCACATTGACGGGGTTGAGGTGCGCATCCTTGTCGATACGGGAGCATCGGTGACCATCATTTCAGAACTAATTTACAATATTCTTCCTGTCCAGAGCCGTCCTTTGCTGCCCGTTAACGTTCCATTCTATGCTGCTAACGGGGGCTCACTTGGCATCATTGGACAAATTGGAGCGCAAATTTGTATCGGTGATATCAAATTATCTGGCCCGATTTTTGCTTCCTCCTCGCTGGCGGTTCCGTGCCTGCTGGGGACGGACTTCCTGGGCAAAATGCCGATTCGTATTTTGATCGACCAGGGCTGCATTGAGCTCCCGTCGGGCCGACGCATGGCGTTTCTGCCGTCCCCCGCTGCGGGTCGGACGGCGTTCGCGACGGTACCGGCGTTCGTCGATAGAACGGTACGCGTACCGCCGGGGGCACAAATGTTGGTGCCTCTTAAACTTCGTCGGCCCTTCACTAATGGCATTGGGGACCAGGGGGTTCTTCTGGGGCCGTCTAGGGCCGGGGTTAGCGGACCTCATTTAATTCCGGCCCAGACCATCGTTAAAGGGGACGGGGATCCTTTCATCGCCGTCCTCAATGTGGGGTCGCAGACGGTGGTGGTTCCACAGGGGACCGTGCTTGCTCACGCAACGCCGGTGCCCTGTGAGGAACCCGTCGCGAATCACGTAAGCACTGTCCCTCTGCCGCGACCACATTCGGACAGCAATGAAGGGTGGCTCGAGGCGCTTTGTGCGGGATCGACGGACCTGTCGGATTTAGAGCGTCAAAAGCTTAAAACACTGCTGCGTTAATTTTCCGACGTTTTCAGTCGGAACAAATTCGATTTGGGCTGTACTCATCTGCTGCGTCACCATATTGATACAGGTGACAGCGCGCCAATACGCCAGAATCCTTTTCGGTTAAGTCCCGCCGAAAAGGACCATGTCAAATCGGCCGTTGATGACATGTTAGCCGCCGACATCATTTCTCCCTCTACCAGCCCTTGGGGAGCGCCGATCGTCTTGGTTAAAAAACAGGACGGCTCGTTGCGTTTTTGCGTCGATTTTCGTCGCCTCAACAAAATTTCTGTTGCCGACGCATACCCGCTCCCACGGATGGACGAATCGCTTGACGCCTTGGCGGGAGCGCGATTCTTCTCCACATTGGATTTGCTTTCGGGATTCTGGCAGCTTCCTCTGGACGATGATTCAAAGCCTAAAACTGCATTCCGTACACCGCACGGCCTGTTCCAATTCAACCGGTTGCTGATGGGACTCCACTCAGCGCCGGCAACTTTCCAGCGATTGATGGAATTGGTTTTGGCTGGATTGCAATGGGACTCGTGCTTGATTTATTTGGATGACGTTATCGTCTTTAGCAAAACATTTGACGAACATCTCCAGAGGTTGCGGGCGGTTTTCCTCAAAATGCGGGCTGCTAATTTGAAATTTAAACCCCAAAAATGTCATCTGTTACGCGAATCTGTGCGTTATTTGGGACATATTGTCGGACGCTTAGGTATTGCTACCGATCCCGCCAAAACGCAGTGCGTCAGCTCCTGGCCGACTCCCACCTCTGTGGGAGAGGTCAGGAGTTTCGATAGATTCGCGTCGTATTACCGATGGTTTGTCGCGGATTTTGCGACAATTGCGAAGCCCCTACACGCTTTGACGTCAAAGGGGGTCCGGTTTCATTGGGGACAGGAGGAGGAGGCTGCTTTTCGCTCCCTTCGGGACGCTCTGGTGAAAGCTCCTCCCTTGGTTTACCCCGATTTTTCTAAACCCTTTTTGCTCGACACCGATGCGAGCAACACGGGTATTGGGGGCGTGCTTTCCCAGGTGGTTGACGGCGTAGAATGGGTAGTCGCGTACGGTAGTCGGGTGTTGTCTCCAGCGGAGCAAAGATTTTGTGTCACCCGTCGGGAACTGTTGGCAATTGTCAATTTCTTCCAACAGTACCGCCCATATCTGTACGGTCGGCGTTTCACCGTCCGTACAGATCATGCGGCACTACAGTACGCCCTGCGAGTTCAACAACCATTGGGACAATTGTCTCGATGGTTGGAGATTCTCCAGGACTTTGATTTTGAAACTACGTACCGTAAGGGCGTTCGCCACACCAATGCGGACGCTCTGTCGCGCATGCCAACCACCTTCGAATGCGCATGCCTCCTGGGGTCGGGACGTTGCAGGCCTCCGGGTCAGATATCCGTTCCGGTCTTGGCGGCCGCCGACGACGCAGCGTCAATGACGAATTCGATCGCACAACAGGGAAAAGATTCCCTGTTGGGGTTGCCTGTCACTGAATGGGGGCGCCTCCAGATGGAGGATACCTCCCTCCTCGCGTTGCGTCGTCGCGTCGGGGATGCTGGGCGGGGGAGGGGTGATGCCGACTCATGGGAAATGGTCCAGGGTATGCTAATGCATTGGGACGGGAGATCCCATCGACACCGGCTGGTGGTCCCTTCTGGGTTGCGGGGTAAGGTGGTGTGGGCCGCTCATGAGCGCCTCCTCCACCTGGGGACCCAAAAGACCCTCGCCTTGCTCCAGCTTGATGTTTTTTGGCCGGGCATGACAAGGGATGTCGCGGATCTGTTGGGGTCATGCCCTCGGTGTGCGCAACGGAAACCACCAGCACGGGAGTCTAACCCGCCTTTGCAATCTATCAAAGTCTCCAGAGTCAACGAGCTTGTCGCGCTGGATATTCTGGGCCCATTCCCCGCCACCCCCAGGGGCAATAGATATTTGTTGACCGGTGTGGAGTACTTTACGCACTGGCCTATGGCCTGGCCCCTTGCCAACCAGTCGGCAGCAGCCATCGTGGAGGCCTTTGTCCAGGGATACGTCCTGGAAAAAGGTGCTCCGGAGCGGCTGCTGACCGACCAGGGCAAAAATTTTTCCGGCAAACTACTCCAACAAGTCTGTGAGCTCCTGGGCACGAAAAAAATTCGTACCTCCCCGTATCACCCGGAAACTGACGGGATGGTCGAGCGTCTGCATCGAACCATCACGTCGATGTTGTCACAGCAGGTTTCGGACTCACAGACCGATTGGGACCTGCAAATTCAAGGGGTCTTTGCAGCATATAGAATGGCCCCCCATGCGGCAACGGGATTTTCCCCCTTCTTCACTGATGTATGGCCGCGAACCTGACCCGCCTGTTCGGGCCCAGCTGCAGATTCCCGCGCCGCAGGGTAAAACTAAATTGGCCGACCATGTTAAATTTAATCTTGCTAAATTAACAGAGGCACGGGATGCTGCCATGCAAAATTCCGACCTCCGTCAGAAAGCTAATGAGAGACTCAGACTGGGTCGGGCGCCGTGCTGCAGTGGAAGCCAGGGGACAAGGCATGGCTGCACTGTCCACAGGTACCACTTGCAACCTCCTCTAAACTGGTGCGGCCGTGGCGGGGCCCTGTGGAGGTGGTTGAGGTTTTGCGGCCTCAGTGCGTACGCATCAAATGGGGGAAGCGGCGGTGGTTTGTGCACCCGTCCAGATTAAAACCCTTCGTTGCGGTATGAATTCCCACTTCACACACGCGTGGCCAAACATGTGGGGGGTCGACCGACTCAAAGGGTCTGTCCCCGCTGCTCTCACCTGACGTGTTGCCGGCTGTTCCGCCCCCAGGTGCACCAGGAGTGACGGGCTCACGCCCGACAACCCCTCCTGGGGATGCCGAGGGTCTCGCGGCATCAAAAAGACACTCAGAGACGGACAGTTGCCACCCGACAGTCCGCCATCCGGGGTTGCCCCGTGTGACGGGCCCGCTGCAAGAACGCGCGCAAAAATGCGCAGACTTTTGTGAGGCCCGGAGAAATGTACATATGTTGTGTTCATTGTGTGTTGTGTGTGTGGTGTGTTCTCCTACATATTGAATATAGGGTGCTCTTACGGTATTCGTATTTATTCAGGGGAGGTGCGCCGGGTTAATTCTCTTCTTGCTGTTGCGGTTCTTGTTGGTGTTCTTGTTATTGTTGAAAAAAATTGTGAGGCACACGCGGGTTCAAGGGGTAAATACACTTTTATTGTTGATTTTTGCAGCCGGGACGGCTGCGAGCTGTACAGGGGGGGGTGATGTAGGGGTGTTACGGAAGAGCTGTATACAATGGGATACGATGGGAAAGAAACACAGTGGGCGTGGCTATGTCGGTGCACGGGCAGGTGCTCCCAGCGACGTCCGCATCGGGCAGCCTGGGGGGCTGACTCGGAGCTGGGATCCCCCGGGGCACCACCCCTCAGCGGGGGGTTTGGTATAAAAGGGGATGAGCCGGAGGGCTCGGGGAGATATGTTAAGCTAAACCAGTGAAGACCGAAGATCGTCCAGATAGGGCCCTGGACTCCCCTGGATCGCCGCCCTTATCAGGGCCGCACAGGACCGAGCCAGCGGCGTGGTCCCGAGAGCCAGAGCCAGTGCTCTGGGACTCCGGGTACCGTAAGCCCGACTTACCAGTGTCGGGCCAGATAGCCTCCCCTAGCCCGTTAGTGGAGGACTAGGAGGTAGGTTAGGCATAGCTAGAAAGTGTATCCCCAGCTAGCCGGGTGAGGGGGCCGATACCCCCTCCAATGTTGTATGTCCGTGATTGTGCCAACTGACGCGGAATAAATACGTGTGCCTCCAACCCCGGCGTCCAAGAGTCCTCAACGATATTACACACTCACCAAAACACCACACTGGTGGTCACAACACACTCACCAAACCACCAAACTGCAGGTCACAACACACTCACCAAAAAACCACACTGCAGGTCACAACACACTCACCACACCACCACGCTGGTGGTCACAACACACTCACCAAACCACCACGCTGGTGGCCACAACACACTCACCAAACCACCACGCTGGTGGCCACAACACATTCACCAAACCACCACACTGGTGGTCACAACACACTCACCAAACCACCACACTGGTGGTCACAACACACTCACCAAACCACCACGCTGGTGGTCACAACACACTCACCAAACCACCACACTGCTGGTCACAACACACTCACCACACCACCACACTGCAGGTCACAACACACTCACCACATCACCACATTGGTGGTCACAACACACTCACCAAACCACCAAACTGGTGGTCACAACACACTCACCACACCACCACGCTGGTGGTCACAACACACTCACCAAACCACCACGCTGGTGGTCACAACACACTCACCAAACCACCACACCGCAGGTCACAACACACTCACCACACTGGTGCTCACAACACACTCACCACACCACCACACTGCAGGTCACAACACACTCACCAAACCACCACGCTGGTGATCACAACACACTCACCAAACCACCAAACTGGTGGTCACAACACACTCACCACACCACCACACTGGTGGTCAAAACACACTCACCACACCACCACACTGCAGGTCACAACACACTGACCAAACCACCACGCTGGTGGTCACAACACACTCACCAAACCACGAAACTGGTGGTCACAACACACTCACCAAACCACCACGCTGGAGGTCACAACACACTCACCACACCACCACGCTGGAGGTCACAACACACTCACCAAACCACCACGCTGGTGGCCACAACACATTCACCAAACCACCACGCTGGTGGTCACAACACACTCACCAAACCACCACACTGCAGGTCACACACACTCACCACACCACCACACTGCAGGTCACAACACACTCACCAAACCACCACGCTGGTGGACACAACACTCACCAAACCACCAAACTGGTGGTCACAACACACTCACCACACCACCACATTGGTGGTCACAACACACTCACCAAACCACCAAACTGGTGGTCACAACACACTCACCACACCACCACGCTGGTGGTAACAACACACTCACCAAACCACCACGCTGGTGGTCACAACACACTCACCACACCACCACGCTGGTGGTCACAACACTCACCAAACCACCACACTTCAGGTCACAACACACTCTCCAAACCACCACGCTGGTGGTCACAACACACTCACCAAACCACCAAACTGGTGGTCACAACACACTCACCACACCACCACGCTGGTGGTCACAACACACTCACCAAACCACCACGCTGGTGGTCACAACACACTCACCACACAACTACCGCTGGTGGTCACAACACTCACCAAACTACCACACTGGTGGTCACAACACTCACCAAACCACCACACTGGTGGTCACAACACACTCACCAAACCACCACACTGCAGGTCACAACACACTCTCCAAACCACCACGCTGGTGGTCACAACACACTCACCACACCACCACACTGCAGGTCACAACACACTCACCACACCACCACGATGGTGGTCACAACACTCACCAAACCACCACGCTGGTGGTCACACACTCACCAAACCACCACGCTGGTGGTCACAACACACTCACCAAACCACCACACTGGTGGTCACAACACACTCCCCAGACCACCACACTGCAGGTCACAACACACTCACCAAACTACCACACTGGTGGTCACAACACAATCACTACACCACCACACTGGTGGTCACAACACACTCACCAAACCACCACACTGCAGGTCACAACACACTCTCCAAACCACCACGCTGGTGGTCACAACACACTCACCACACCACCACACTGCGGGTCACAACACACTCACCAAACCACCACACTGGTGGTCACAACACACTCCCCAGACCACCACACTGCAGGTAACAACACACTCACCAAACTACCACACTGGTGGTCACAACACACTCACCACACCACCACACTGCGGGTCACAACACACTCACCAAACCACCACACTGGTGGTCACAACACACTAACCAAACCAACACTCTGGTGGTCACAACACACTCACCAAACCACGCTGCAGGTCACAAACCATTCTATTTTTGCTTCTTCCCTCACTGCTCCACTTTATAATTCCCTCCTCCCATCGTCTCTCTTCCCAAGTTATGATTGTAACCTTGCTAAATTCAAGATACCCATTAACTCGTATGTATCATACCTGAAAGTGTTGCGATTAAAACAAGATGCCTTGAACCACACTTGTTAAGCATACATTATTTACACTTTATGCAAAAGACATGCAAATGTTGACATTTAGACAAACAGGACCGATAACAAGATTACAAAGGAGACAATTATAAACAATTGAGATGGTACAGGACAATACTTTCTTTATTGAGGCATCTTTATTCGTAGCAAATTGTTAGATGGAGTAAATAGTTACATTCCTATTACCTACAAGACTGCGCCAAATCATGAAGCCGACAAATTTAGCACAGAATGTATTTAACTGTGCACACACCTTACACAACACCACTTACCTATTAAGAAACACGAGTACTTCTATTACTATTTTCTTTCAAAATAGGCGATGATAAAATGTAATTATATTCAAATAAGCACAAATTTTAGTTCGTGCTGCATTCATAACAAGCAATGGGTCAACTTTTATCCAAACAGCAGTCCCATGCGGCCCTTCCACGGCCACGGCCGACTTGCCCAATGTTTACCAGCAGTTTAACAGAATTGATGTTCCGTAATTACTTACGGACGAGTTAGGTTCCAGAGGTCTGTTTGCAAGTCGAGTACTTGAGTACAACTTTACTCCTGTCGATTCCAAACACGTTGTTACGGCATGTACACTAAACACGGGGAATGGCTTTAAAAGTTGTATAATCTCCTGCAGATGCCACTGGATCTTCATGTTCTGTAGATGCCACCACCGCCATCTAATGCGCGGCGGTTGAACTTACGACTCTCGACCCGAACAGGCAACTGGACATACGGACAGCTTTGTTCGCATCTCTGAAATTTCGTAAGTCGAATGTTCGTCGTCGCCGCTGTACTGCTTGTTCGTGTCTATAGACCCCATTACAGAAGGAACGCTGTTTAATGAAACAGGGGCAGAAACCGTCAACATTTTCGGTACCCTATTCAAAATATTTAATCATATCACATTTCAAAATCATAAGAGAAACAAAACACGTGTATATAGTCGTATTACAAAATGGTAATAATGACATGCAACTAAAATACGCAAGATAAAAACACACATGCAAGCACCCGTTCACGGACTCGCATGTTTATAGCGCTGAAGCCCTAAAAAAAAGTTCAAGTTATTGCTTTAGTTTGGTGTATTGTTTACCAATGCTTTTAACAAAATGTCTATTTTCAGTACAAGCATTTTTATGAATAGTGCTAACAATTACCCATTTCTCCACATCTCCCTAACCAGATGTTGAAATTATTTTTTTACCAAAAAAACTATTACGACCCCCTGACCCTAACAAAATTGTGCTCATTTATACGAATTCCGCCGCTCGCTATAAATCTTACAAGCGGACACTGACTACCCGCGGTTGCTTCAACTGTTTAAAATTAATTCGAATGCAGTTTTGTTTTTGTTGAAAAGTCTTTCAAACAGATTTCGCTGAACTTGACCGCATAACTGCTGAAGCATTCTATCGATGCCAGCATATTAGCCACAGGCGCCATTCGCAGGCAGTGAAATGTCGAGCTGAGAATTCAAGGCGACACTTTTTCACGCACGTGTGGAAACCAGGGTTTGGTGGGGTCACCCAGTTACCGATGCAGTGTTCAATATCTAAGGCAGTATCTAAGGCAATATCTAAGGCAGCCACACCTGCTGTAGTGGCATGGGATACTGCATTAGCTATGCTGCGTTTCCGAAGCCCTGGCCAGTATCAAATTGCCCGCAATGTCAAAATGCACATGCGCAGCCGCGGGGGATTTCAGGGCGCTGTGCCCGTGTCCTCAGTAGACCTGCCCAACACACGCCTGGCCGCCCAAGTGCGGAAAACAGCCAAGCTGCCCAGCAGCCGTCGCCTGAAGCAATTTTCCTGGGGAAAACGAGCATTTCCCAAGAGTTCGCCTACAAAAGCTGCAAACATTTTTTATTCTGGTTGTTTTTTTCTTCAAGTAATACAACATTCCTGAATTAGAAGTCACAAGTATTATTGTTTGAATCGATTACTCAGCGCGGCAGAAGGGTAACTGCAGAGTGAATTACTCCAACATGAGTTGGGTATAATTTAGGATTCCTTGCACATGTGGACCAGCATGTTACCGTATTATTAAATTGCCTGCACACTGTGGTGGGATCACTTGTTTGCCTGAATTTTACTGGTGCCTCCGAACATTTTTCATCAACCTGGAAACAATGAACACCCTTTGGTGCAGTTACACAGAATTGTGTTCAAAGCTCCAAATGTTTGGGGAAAATTCCAACACG
The DNA here is from genome assembly GCF_965212315.1 of Lampetra planeri. Lineage (NCBI taxonomy): Eukaryota > Metazoa > Chordata > Hyperoartia > Petromyzontiformes > Petromyzontidae > Lampetra > Lampetra planeri. The sequence goes on from NC_136150.1 coordinate 9,190,017, forward strand.
AATTGTACATCGTTCCGTTCTTTCATTTAGCGAAATTCATTAAGATAACATAGAACTTCAAATTATGAAGCTCATATGGGTTATCAACCCGACGCTTGTTTCAGAGAGCATGTGTTTTCAGAGAGCATGTGTTTTCAGGTAAAAGTATTTGATAGATGGCCAACAACACACATTCAAACTCGTAATAACCGAATGGCAGAGGTCCGGTTTAACAAACTCATTTAAGTGCCATCCTAAGGCATTGTGCGCCCCACACGCCCTGCACAAGTGCCCCTGCAGAGCTCACCATGCTACAATGATTTATGTGGAAATATTTCACGACTCTAATGGCTTAAGAACTGCAAAGACATTTCTTTCTTACAATACCATTGAAAATACCTCCAAAAATGTAAGCTCATCCCAATATTTCTCTAGTTGCCTCACAGGGGCAAGTCATGTTCTAGAGTAGGTAGTGTTCAATCCATCACAGGGTCCCATTCCCATCTTGACAAAACAACACTTTGAAAAAAAAACGATAAGTACAAAAATAAAGAACTATTTCATCTATTAATTTACAAAATTAAAAGTATTCTGCAAGTATAAAAGCCAGATAACTTACATCATTTGGTTAAACAGCAGGTCTCACGAGCGTGAGATGAGCCAGTTTAAATCTCAGCTCGAATATCATCAGCAATTAGCCCAATGGGAATGGGAAAAAAACCAGCACCTCCCTAAAACGAGGCTGCACCAACATGGTAAAAAAAAATCACAACCCCTTCTAAGCAGAAATTTGTAATTTCCACAAGCAACGAGGAACTACCGTTATAGTTGACCAGTGATCGAGGATTGGGAGATACTTTATCTAAAAAAAATAAGATTGCGGAGATCGCCGTGCCATCTGCTTTCAAAGCTGGGTTCCAGCCACTCGTGATTTAACTGGATTATCAGGTGGAGCGTTTCAATTGTTTGTCTCAGTTGGGTTACCAATCACTACACAAACAACAACAAAACACCCCTAAAATTACGTTTTTCAATTTAGAAAAATAACATTCCAGCTCATAAAAAACCATTTGTGTTTGACTGTCAAGGGACAAAGCCACTTTAAGGGATCTCAGAAAGTGTTCTGTGATATCACCTTCCACAGGCAAACCTCTAACAATGGGTTAAGCAGTGCTTTTAAGGTGCATCAAGCCTCACCTCATGACAAGACACCAATGGAAAAAAAACGACAAATGAAAGAAAGCAAAGGAGGAGGCTCCTTTGACAAGATGGGGAATGCGGGCACAGGGAGTTTTTACATCTCTCAACTAAACTATGAACTAAACGATTATTAGTTTACCAGGTAAGGCCCACTCAGCTATGCAGCTCATTTTCAGAAGCAATCTGGCTACAAATTATAGCTCAACGAAGAGGCTTAACACGTGTAAATGTATAGCAGTAGCCAAATACTAAATGCATGTATCTAAAATGTGGAGGGGAAGACCGGAGGACTAGCAGAAAAATCCACACGACCATGGAGAGAACATGCAAACTTCAAATATACAGATGTCAGGGCTGGGAGATCGAACCCACAACCTCGTGTACACCAGGCGAGGTAGTTAACATCTCGCCACTGCCGTCTGCAAGGCGGCCGGGTCACGCAGCTCGGGGCCGGGTCACGTGACCCCGGGCCGGGTCACGCGGCTCGGGCCCGGGTCACGGGGACGCGGCGGGCGACGATCCTGGGCTCGTGGGCAATGACGTCCATCGCCAGACCTCGCAATCCTGCCCATGCAGCAGCTGGTTCTCGGTGCGGATGCGTGACTCGCCGGCGTCGATGAACTGCACCGCCTGCTCCCACACAGGCCGCATGCGGTCCCTGCAAGGGGGCAGCAATGTCCGTGGAGTCAGCATTGTTGTGGTTTTTTTTATTGTAGCCATAGCGTTAGTCTAGCAGACGACAACTGAGGAATTTTAGTCAAGTCTGAGCCTATGGATTTTGCTTAGTCATTCTCTTAAGTCTAGTTATTAAAAATTGGTGAGGGGCATGCCAATTCTCCCACCACCCCCAATCTATCCGCAATGCCCCAAATATAAATGTGAAGGGGGGTGGGGATGCATGCATCTGCAATTCACAAACTCTGAAAGCAATTGGACAGCCAATTCGCTTGGTACTGAACCTCTACCAGTTGCTCTTCAATGGCCTATACGAAAGGGTGGATTAAAGCTTTCCCAGGCCATTTCCGTCGTCAGTGGGGAGTTTGACCATACTGAAGCCTGCTTGTCAGTGTGGGTCAGAGAAGGGGGACGTGCCCAAGGAACAGTTGAGACATCACTTCGCACCGATATTAGCTACGGCTGAGAACTGAACGTACGATTCCAGATTCGCAGGCGCTGTGCACTCAGCGCTGCACCACCGCTCCTCCACCCAGGTGCCCCGCAGTGTACCGAGACAATGTTGCACGTACACCAAAGTATAAACCACGTGTCGTGCATCACAGTATCAACGCACAACGCAGTGTCAATAATATATGGCACATGCACGGCAAGCTGTCTTGGTCAGACGTTGGAAGCTAAGCAGGGTTTGAAGCAACATCCCTCCAAAGATTACCCAAGATTAGGGCACCAAAAAGAGAGAGCGCACGCGACACGGCAAGTCTACTACACCTGCCGTTCAAGCACGAGGCACCACTCGACTTGTCGACTCACCGGTCTTGGGGCTTGATGAGGCTGTCTCGCACATGTGGGATGGGGAGGAAGGGCTGCACCCTCCAGTTGGTCTGGCTGTCGAGCATCTGCTGCTGAACCAGCTCTGCGACCAGAGCGGACACTCGTGTGAGCAGTTACATGACATCCCTCATTACAGTTACTCGGTCAAAAGGGGGCAAAACAATATACGAGAGATCAGGTAAGGGTATGTTGGCAATTGTACCTTAACTGAACGCCGATAGAACACATGGGTAGAGAAGACCAGGAAAACCTAATCATTACTTAATTTTACTTTCGTTGGTGACGACACAAATCCTTGGCTGCTTGTCATCGCGATGGAACAATGCAAACGCTTAAACGAGGTGCGTGTTTCTCGAACGCAACAAAGCATGGGGAAAGCAAGCAATACCCGAGATCTTTTCCACAAGCTCGAACACCTGCTTCTTCCTTTCCCCCTTTTGCTTCAGCCACAACTTTGCGTAGAGGTAGAGCCCCCAGAGGACAGCGATCGCTGAAATAGCACCAGTGGAAGATGAATAAGTAATATTAAAAACACTTTTTTTTCTAAACACACTTTTATGAAACGTACTAGCAATGGTAGAACTCCACGACTCCAGGAAATGGCCCCGAGGCTTGCCATAACGTAAGGGACCGTGGCCAATTACAGCCAACGTCAGATGACCGTGGACAATTAGACCCAAGTCGAAACATAACATATGAAAAATAATGTTTAAAAATATATATTTGTTATTTTATAGTATTGTCATCAGTACGACATAACTATACCAAGTTTGCATTCGATACCACATTGGGAAGTGGGGTAAAATTGAGTTACAAGATTTGAGGATACAATGACAACGACAAAAACAGACAGAGAGAGTTAAAAGAAAGCGTGTAAAAATACATGCACTTTAAACGTTACGGACCTTGGTTGTAAACGCACGCTCCGCGTCGACAGAATTTACTGCACGCTTATCGAGAAACTAAAAAGGTCAAAATTGGTTTGTCATATGTTCCAATTAATCCAGCGTGAGCCACCTTAATGCAACATCTGTCAATCCAATGCGAGATGAGGATGACTCCACACACTCTGTGGGTTATGCTGCATATCAGATTATATTTCACTATACCGGTCAGTCCTGGTTGGCAGAGCATAGATCTGGGAGCACAGAACAAGAATAGATGTTGCTGCACGACACCACCGGTGAACACCATGTAGCCCCGCAGCAGTCTCTAAGCCCTGGCGTTGCCACTCTCCAGGCTCAATCCTGCTCATTGTCCAAGAAATTACGAAATAAGACACATTCTGGTTGTTCTGGTTAAAGGCTCACCGATATATATGCACGAGTTACCAGGATTTGTTTCCAGAACACTACTCTTTAGGTGAATACGATCACGTATCGTGTATTATTAAAACTTCACCATTGCCCCCCTCGCGACACCCAACAGCTTACCCAAGAAGATGATCAGCAGACGGACGACGGTCTGCACGACGGCGTTGCGCAGGCGGCACACAAAGGAGCGCTGAAGATGAATGGACTCGAGGAACTTCACATCAGACGCGTTCACCACCTTCAGGTTCGCATCGAGCCCACGCACTCTGGCATTTGTAAAACAGACACACCGCACGCGACGGGATTGAAAACGTGGACGTGTTAATTGACGCCTTCATCACCGACATGTCAGGCAGACGGCGACGACGCGGTGTTTCGACACCTAACACGCTCGCACGAATCCACCCCTGTTCAGGAATCCCTAAACCCTCTGCCCCACTGACATCGTGAAGCCCTCAAAGCTGGCCACGGATGTCAGGTCAGACAGACGTCCCTTGCCAGCCCGGTTTGAGCCTGACGCTGCCACTCTCACCTACCCTGCACGGCGAAAGCTCAGCGCTGGTTTGGCTCGGATGTGCCGGTGGACAAAGGGGAGATGAGACTTGAGGCAAGCTCATAAAGAGTGGTCACTACAGACCAACGGGAGGGCAGCTGTCCAAGAAAACCGATGGATGAACAACGTGTGATATGGTAACAGCCACGCTGGCAGATACAGCATGAGCATAAAATCGTACAATACTACGTCTGTTAAAATTCTAACGGATATAGGAACATATAGGCCGATTGCATGTCGTCATACACGAGTTATGAAAGGAAACCATTGAGCAGCGAGAAAATCATGGTACTACCAATCTTGTCCATACGTATGTGTAAGGGAAACATTACAATGGGTGAATATACTGTTTGGCCTTATAACAGGTTTTTTTCGGCAGACCACAACATATGTAAACCAGGAATTCATATTGCACTCCCCAAACTCATAAACGTCGACTTGGTGTTATAGCTGCCCCTTTACACCTAAAAATGTCCCACGCCAGACAATCTCAGTTTAGTGCTGTACCGTGCAGTACCTACTACAGCATTCGATTGAGAGTTCCAGAATTGGTTTCATGACCGAAAGTGGTTTCGCTGTTTTGTTTACATTTTTTCTCTCAATAAAATATAAAAAAGCAATCCACGTAACGTGACAAACTGCATACGAGAGACATTCGCTGTTTGCGGTTTTTTGTTTGAAAACAGATTTACAAGGGACCATCCCTGAATAAGCCCAGCATTGAAGACACTGTATACACACACACACCATCCTGCACAGTCATTCTAAAGACATCAGAGTTAAACATTTGCCTTCATCTTACTTTATTCCAAAGCGAGCTTCATTCTTCACGATTGCTTCCAGTGCTTTGTGAAACACGGTTTCATCGTAGCTCTGAAAACAAAAAAAAGCATTGGTGAATACGTGAATCCATAATCATAATGCACCAAAAAACCCTACACGGTGAGCCTGTGCAGGTTAAATGTGGCCGTGGATATTTTCACTATCGGTCCGGGCATGTTGCTTCACTTGGAAATGTACAACTCTTCTGGACAACTCCACTGTCGATGTCATACTCTGGCCGCTCACGTGACCGGCACGGAGAAGAATTAGTTGTCTTCCCTGGCACCGAATTGTACATGTGGAGCAGCCTTTGTGTCAACTCCTGACCATACTTCATACTCGTCAGTAGAGGCTAGCGAAGATTGACAGAATATATGTTTGGAGCGTAATACAATGCATTGTTTTTGATGCACTGCCCTCTGCTGACAACCTAGCTTTGCAGCAGCCAAGAAAACTAATTTTATGAATGGTGGTCACCCATACGAGCATTGACCAGACTCAATTCCGCTTAGCTTCGAGACCTGGCATCAGGTGCATTCCAGGTCAATTGGCCATAGTTTCCGTAGTCACCTGGAAACCACATTGCCTCACTGACAAATGTATGTAATGTTGACCGCTTGTTCACCTTTATTTCTGGGTCCTCCTTCACCTTTTCAACAGGCAATTCAGCTTTCTGACCCTTCAAATACCCACAATCACATTCACCTGTGCGAGAAAACACACAAGACAGTTTAATGTGACGGTTACAATAACAACCAACACTATTCTTCTTTTGGTGTTCTCTGCTCCGACACTGACGACACTAGGCTGTCTCTGGTGTCGGCCAGTTTCAAAGACAATGCATATATTTATACTATATGAGCATGCCATGTGTGTTTGCATGTTCACCACAAGTTAGTGTGGTTAATGCAATACTTGATTCCTTGAAAAAGGTATCCGGTGTTTGAACATCTTAACACCTGTGTTATTGCCAGAAAGGGTAAAACCTATTCTTATTTTTCAAACCCCTGGGAACTGGCAATGTATTCACCCACTTTTTACTGGATTTCAAAACAATGTTAAATACGAATTTTGAACGTGTAATTAAATGCTTTTTATTTTGCAAAAGCTCTGCTAAATCATCAGTATTGTATTAAAGTTTAATTTTACCCAGGTTTTCTTTGAATAAGAGACTTTGGTCTTAAAGGAATTATGTTGTACTTCCCAGTGTGAGAAATAAGTCTATAATAAATGGGCACATTAGATTATTGCATTTAAAATGTTTTCCACCACACATTAATTCACACCAGGTTTTGATACGGGCCGCATTTGAATCAATAATGTGAACAATTATAGGTTCCTAACGTCAGTGTAGAAATGGCACATATGAACCCGAAGATGGAGCCTTTAAATACTCTACACCAGTGGTTCCCAACCTGTAGGCCGCAGACAAGCAGTGGTCTGCAAGGCCGTGCAAAGTGGTACGCGGAACTGCTGCAGACATTTCTCACAAGACGCACAAAAATTTTGTGTTGGCAGTGATCCAGAAACAGTGAACCACTGTTCTACACCTTTCCCGTGACTGGGTCTGGAGGAATCTTCGTACCCGAACTTAAGTACAGGTTTTGCTCGTTTTATGCGGAAGTAGATGCGTTCCAAAAAAAACTGAGCACAAAGCAAAAACTACAGGCAACAGCTGCCTGCCGAGTAGCGCATACGGTCCACAGACAACGTTGTCCCACATCTGACTGCATAGCCGCATGCAGAGTGAATTAAAACCACAGAGCTAATTTTGGGGAGAAATAGGTTAGCCACATAAAAAAAAAATCGCAAACCGAACCTGCATAAAGTGAAGGAAAACTGCATTTGCTTACAAGACATTAATAATTGATGTCGTTATGTAACAACATGTTAACGGTCCTCTATCAGGTCATACAATAAACTGGAGCATGTACACCAAAGACAACATGCCGGGGCTTCTGACTGGGCTGGATTTTTTTGGGGTAAGAATCCCAGATGGACAGCTAAGATCAAGATGAGATCGTAACGTGTGGCATGACCGCACCGCAGGGCACAACGCGAGCGAGCTACTTGCCTGCACGAATGGCGAGCAAAGAATGCATATTTCCGCAGATCTCGTCGACACCTCGCTTTTCACATTCCTTCAAACACAGCAGACAGTGCACACACTCAAGTTAAAACTCACATTTGTAATTTTTTATTATTTTTCTATCTATGTGGCTTTACTGAAAGACCCATAGAATACTTCAAGCTTACATTAAAGATTACCCACATCTTCAAAGTGTTTGGAACCATGGAACTACCCCACAGGTTAACATCCCCTTTATAATTTAACATCCCCTTTATAATTTTAGGGAGATTACAAATTACTGCCTTTATTTGCCCAACAAGGCCTCATGAAATATCAATTCCCATTTTTTCAGGGGCTACTGTATTTGGGATGTTTGGCCAATTGCGTGATATATCATCAGATGCACTCAAAGTAAACTAGATTACCGACTAGGTATAAGACTGTTGAAGCTTCACACACAAGAAGGATCCATTGATGCGATGCAGCATCCTTGCCACATTGAGCCCAGTTCTGCAACACTTGGCTGTTTTCCAACACCTGGCTGTTTTCCCAGGCAGTATCCCACTCAAGCATAAATCAGCCTTAATAATGCTTAGCTTTCTAGACGTGACGGAACCTGTATCTTTTCCTGGTACAGTAATTTGAGCTTAGGTGGAAGAAACCGCAGGAATGAGACAACCGCCATGAGCAATAAGGATACGCTGCCAGAAGGCAAAAAGTGTATATTGGCACAACTCAACTTATGGATTATTTAGGTGTGTTGGCAGCAATAAAGAAACAGACAACTCACATTCGTCCAAAAAAAGCACTGCCATAAAAAAGGAGAAATGTCCAGGTGACGCTTTGGGCGCATGTGCCTGAAGTAGGGTCAATTCCCAACGTGACCCCCGATATACACTGCGTTCTTACCCTTCCAGGGAGTGTTATGGACAAATTCTTTGACTTTTTCAACTTATGGGCAAGTCGCATATTTGAGCAAACGAAAAGAGAACCTGCTTACCGTCGTTTCGCAGGGGGCCTTAAACTCATCTGTAAAAGGAGACATTTGACAAGACGTTAGTCAATCCATTGCACGTATGAATAACACTGCAAGCTTAGAGAAACATTCATTTGTTTTTCAATAGACAATATAGCACAGGAGGGCTCTTATGGACTTAATTCCACATTAGTCACAAACGCATTGAGAATGAAAAGTTATATGTGCTTAAAGTACTGTACAGGGTTATCCATTCACATCAAACCCACGGATTTATGACACTTTTTTTCTCAAGAGATGGTTAGATTTTGTCAAAGTGATGCCTCTATTTACCAGAGTGCTAAAAATATTCAGTAAGTGCACGCATTGATATTGGAGGGAGAAATCTAGAGGCTTAAAAAACGAATTATTTCATCCGTAACTTTTCCTATTACCTCGGTGTGATATTTATAAATGCTTCACCTTTCATATACACAATGCCAAAGAAATGTCCAGCTCAATGGGGCATTTAGGTGGTGCTACTCTCCTGTCGACTGCCATGAGCCAGCAGTAGAAATTACACATTCCTATGGCGGGGTTAAGAGTCTATATCCATTGGAAAACCACCGTTGACAACTTCCTTACATAGTGGCACTCATTTTATCGTCCCCGGAAGGATGATGAGCCGAGTCAACCACCTAACCAGGACTGAATCTCGACATCCACAACCTTCACAATTTCCAATTGGCTCGCTCCACCGACACGAACCACGCGGTAAATGCAACACAACACAATTACGACCGCGTGTGCACGCATCAATGGCTCGACACACAAGACGTGTGAATGTCTAAGCATTCGTCATCACCGCTGTTCTCTCCGCAAGTCAGCAGGTAGATGATGGCCATCCACACCAGCAGCATGCCCAGGCCGATGCGCAGCAGGTTGGACTTGTATCGGACGTAGAACGAGTCTGCCGCCGTCGTCTTGTCGACAGCCGCCGCTCTCTTGGCCGTCGTTCCGCCTCCGCGCTTTCTCAACGCGGCCGACGAGACGAGGGGCTCACGCTTGGCCTCCACTCTCCCTTCTCCTCCTCCACCACGGAGGTACGAGTCGAAGTTGCCCATCTCCGCTCTGCCCAGTCCAAGTTTGAAGGAGGACCCGCCGCCGAGGCCGCTGTCGCCATCCGGCTCGCGGTGGGAGGCGAAATTCTTCCTCGAGTAGAGCTGCGAGGAGGAGGGGGCGAAGGGGACGTCCCTCGACCCGGCGGTGCCAGCCGAGCTGCCTGCACCGCCACCTCCACTACCACCTCCTCCACCACCCACTCCTCCATCTCCTCCTCCTCCTCGCGATGAGAACCAGCCGGAGGTCGACGGGAAGTAGCCGGACGAAGTGGCCGCATCAATGCCGGTCGTGTCCGAGCGGCCCGAGGAGAGCTCTGGGAAGCGGCTGCGCCTCGGTCTGTCGAGTTCTTGAGGTGCGGACGAGCGCTGTTCGCCGCCCCCACCAATGCCACCGCGAGCACCATCGTCGCCTCCGCCAAGACCACCGTGTCTCAGGCTCAAGCCGGACGACGAGCTGGCGATCGGGTTGCTTCGCAGGCCGCCCGAGTCGCCGCTCGAGTATCTGCTGCCGATCCTGCTGCTGCTGCCGATCCTGCTGCTGGTGTCGAAACCCGCGAGAAGATCCCGAGATGGAGCGGCTCCGGCTGTTGTGGACGAGTATGATTTTGAGGAGGACGAGTAGTAGGACGACGAAGGGTAACCGATGTCCAGGCCGCTTCGCCTGCCGTTGCCGTACGGGGACGACGAGGCGGCGATTGGCTTCGTGGGCATTGGACGGCCGCCTCCCGCCTCCAAATGCCGGGCGAATTCCGACTGGAACAACCCCAAGCCCGACACAGGCGCGGTTCGAGAGTAGACATCATCACGCGTGTCCATCTCCTCCTCCTCCTCCTCTTCCTCCTCTTCTGCTGCTCCATCAACATGTCCACCGCCGCCACGGGCGTAGACGACATCGTCGTCCGAGTAGGCCACCGCCTCCTGCTGCTGCTGCTGCTGCCTGAAGGCCGCCTTCTTGCGCGGGTCGGTGCCCACTTCTCGAGTCCTCACGGCCCCGTCTTGGGGTCGCGGCCGACCGGCCACGAACCCGACCCCCAGCGAGGTTCTCTTTGGGGCAGGCAGTCGTCCTTCTCCTCCTCTGCCTGCCAGTCCAATCCCTCCTCGATCACCACCACCACCACCGCCGTCGTCGTCGTCACTGTCGGAGCTGAACATAAAGGCGTCAACTCGCCGATTGCCCGCGCCGCCGCCCCGTGCCCTGGTCACCTTGCTGCTGCTGCTGGAGGTGGTGGTAGTGGTGCTGGACTTGGCCTTGGCGGATCCCGCTTCGAGCGCCGCCAATTTCCTGAGCATCACGCCGCGCGTCGTGGCCGTGACGGGCCCCACCGACTGGCCCAGCTCCAGGAGGCGCGCCCGGAGATCGGCGTCCGACAGCTCGGCCCCCATTGACGCGGCGCTGCGCCGTCCACCCGATCTGGTGCTCATCGTCGTCGTCGTTGTTGTTGTCGTCGTTGTTGTTGTCGTCGTCGTTGTCGTCGTTGTATGCTGGAGACCGGAATCGCACTGCTTGGGGGACCGCGCTTCGCCCTCCGCTCGTTAGTCACAAAATGAGCGCGGTAAAGGCGTGGTTGTTTATCTTCCTCTTCTGGAAGATGGTCGGGGTGTATGCGATCAACTGAACGTCCCTTCCTCTACTGGAAGATAGTGGGGCTGGGGATACCAACTGAACGTCTCTTCTGGAAGACGGTTGGTAAGGTGGTGACCAACTGAACGTCCCTTCCGCTTCTGGAAGATAGTGGGGAAAGGGGGTTTACCAACTGAAACGTCGTTTTGGAGCGCTTCTGGAAGACGACCTCGAGTTGATTTGATTGGGTGCGGAGTTTGAATTCCATTCGCTTTGACTTCTGGAAGGCGATTTTAGGGTTCGTTTTTATTCTCTTAGGTTTTTTCGGTAAAGTCACGTAGGTAAAAATAAATAATAATCGAAATAAAATAATTGTATTTCTACTATTACTATTTTATTATTTATTTTTACCTACGTGACTTTACCGAAAAAACACCTAAGAGTATGAATCCTTGCAGTCACGAAAGCTTCAAATCTAGAATTCGTTTTTATTGGCGGTCAAAGTTCGTGCCCCACCCACCCTCACCTACCCTCACCCCCCGGGGCTACGGGTCGCCGCTTTCCCCCTCCCCTCGGTTCGCGTTTGTAAAATGTTGAGATCCTCCCGCGCGCACTGTACGGTACAGTGCACGACGCGCGTGCCCTCCCAGCGACTGCTGCGTGTGGGATGGCATTGCGGTGCATGCGGCGGCGCTGTTAGTTTGTGTGCACGGGGTTGTTTTATCATTTGCCTCCCCCACCACCACCACCCTTTTAAATTAGAAGCTGATAAAATTTAAAATATTCATTTTATTAAACAAAATGCAAGCGCTGATACCGGTGATTAATAAACTACAGGATGTGTTCAACGCCGTTGGAGCCGAGACGATTCAATTGCCGCAGATTGTGGTCATAGGAACGCAGGTAATGACCCGCGATGTGAGGACTGCATTTACAGCGTTGCCTTGATTTATCTTGAGTGCAATGGTTTTACCACTCCTGCATACAATCAGTGGACGACTGCGGAGAAGGTGATGGCCGTGGGCTTTGGAGCAAGCGTCTATTGTTGTGCTGGATACCTATGCTGCCCGCCGTGCCAGCGCGCCAACACGCATTGACCAGCGGGGTGAAGTATGGTCAAATAACCTCCCGCATTGCTTTGAGTCAGCCCGCATCCCGTGGTAACTTTGCACGTTCGCGCGCACGCAAAGCGACCGCAGTGGAGCAGTGGTTCGCGAACGGCGAACATCGATACATATCCACGGCGAACAGGCGGTGACGGCGAGTGTTGAAACTGGTCCTGGGACTTCCCCTTTTATCAACTCGCACTGACCAGCGAGGTGAGAGGATGGTAACGCAATCCCTACGACCGACACGGCATGAGGGAGGCCGTCATCCGGCAGTGGATAGACTCAATTTAAATATGTCACGTTATGTTGACTCTTAAACCTGCTGAAGTGGCATTTATATTTGAGGCTACCTAGCAAGGGAGACCTAGAGATTAGAGCATTAAGTGGGCTGAATGTGTACAACTTGTGTTTAACGCAATGCGAGTATTTTCTCTTGATAAGAGTGTCAAGAATTGCGTCGTCTGGTGGTGGGTTTGTTTAACCAAGAGCGTGTTTTTAATATCCTTTAATACGTGGTTGATCAGTCCTGTAATTTCCCTTTGATCAGATCTGATGATGAGTCATTAATGATGGCCCTCATGATCATTGATAATATAATGGATCCTCTAATCACTCAACACGAGTGATGGTCGTGCATTATCGGTTATAAATAAGGAATCATGGCACAGTACTTATAATTTAATCATTGATCACAAGTCCCATAATTACGGTCATCTTACTATTTATCACTAAAGATGTGGTCTTTAACCATGGGCCTTGTGAGAAATTAACACGAGTGTCACCGATTATTGACAATGCCATAATTGATCATTCGTCCTGAGGTCATTGATCACTCGTGCTCTGATCAGTCAGTGGCTGCGTGGGGGGTCTTTGTGGGTACAGAGCAGCGGCAAGAGCTCGGTGCTGGAGGGGCTGGTGGGGCGTGGGTTCCTTCCGCGTGGCACGGGCATTGTGACGCGCCGCCCGCTCGTCCTGCAGCTCACGCACGTCTCGCCCGAGGAGCGACGCGCCGCAGACTTGTCCAATGGCGACGGTATAGCCCTCGCTCCACAGCCTCACCCTCACCCCACAGCCTCACCACAATCTCTAACAGTCTCACCACAATCTCCACAATCCCACCAGAATCTCCACAATCACCGGAATCTCCACAATCACCAGAATCTCCACAATCTCACCAGAATCTCCACAATCTCACCAGAATCACCACAATCACCAGAATCTCCACAATCTCACCAGAATCTCCATAAACTCACCAGAATCTCCACAAACTCGCCAGAATCTCCACAATCTCACCAGAATCTCCACAATCTCACCAGAATCTCCACAATCTCACCAGAATATCCACAATCTCACCAGAATCTCCACAATCTCACCAGAATCTCCACAATCACCAGAATCTCCACAATCTCACCAGAATATCCACAATCTCACCAGAATCTCCACAATCACCAGAATCTCCACAATCACCAGAATCTCCACAATCTCACCAGAATCTCCACAATCTCACCAGAATCTCCACAATCTCACCAGAATCTCCACAATCTCACCAGAATCTACACAATCTCATCAGAATCTCCACAATCTCACCAGAATCTCCACAATCTCACCAGAATCTCCACAATCTCACCAGAATCTCCACAATTTCACCAGAATCTCCACAATCTCACCAGAATCTCCACAATCTCACCAGAATCTCCACAATTCACCAGAATCTTTACAATCTCACCAGAATCTCCACAATCACCAGAATCTCCACAATCTCACCAGAATCTCCACAATCACCAGAATCTCCACAATCTCACCAGAATCTCTACAATCTCACCAGAATCTCCACAATCACCAGAATCTCCACAATCACCAGAATCTTCACAATCACCAGAATCTCCACAATCTCACCAGAATCTCCACAATCACCAGAATCTCCACAATCTCACCAGAATCTCCACAATCTCACCAGAATCTCCACAATCACCAGAATCTCCACAATCACCAGAATCTCCACAATCACCAGAATCTCCACAGTCTCATCAGAATCTCTACAATCTCACCAGAATCTCCACAATCACCAGAATCTCCACAATCTCACCAGAATCTCCACAGTCTCACCAGAATCTCCACAATCTCACCAGAATCTCCACAGTCTCACCAAAATCTCCACAATCTCACCAGAATCTGCACAATCCCACCAGAATCTCCACAATCTCACCAGAATCTCCACAATCACCAGAATCTCCACAATCTCACCAGAATCTCCACAATCTCACCAGAATATCCACAATCTCACCAGAATCTCCACAATCTCACCAGAATCTCCACAATCACCAGAATCTCCACAATCTCACCAGAATATCCACAATCTCACCAGAATCTCCACAATCACCAGAATCTCCACAATCACCAGAATCTCCACAATCTCACCAGAATCTCCACAATCTCACCAGAATCTCCACAATCTCACCAGAATCTCCACAATCTCACCAGAATCTCCACAATATCATCAGAATCTTCACAATCTCACCAGAATCTCCACAATCTCACCAGAATCTCCACAATCTCACCAGAATCTCCACAATTTCACCAGAATCTCCATAATCTCGCCAGAATCTCCACAATCACCAGAATCTCCACAATCTCACCAGAATCTCTACAATCTCACCAGAATCTCCACAATCACCAGAATCTCCACAATCTCACCAGAATCTCCACAATCTCACCAGAATCTCTACAATCTCACCAGAATCTCCACAATCACCAGAATCTCCACAATCACCAGAATCTTCACAATCACCAGAATCTCCACAATCTCACCAGAATCTCCACAATCACCAGAATCTCCACAATCTCACCAGAATCTCCACAATCTCACCAGAATCTCCACAATCACCAGAATCTCCACAATCTCACCAGAATATCCACAATCTCACCAGAATCTCCACAATCACCAGAATCTCCACAATCACCAGAATCTCCACAATCTCATCAGAATCTTCACAATCTCACCAGAATCTCCACAATCTCACCAGAATCTCCACAATCTCACCAGAATCTCCACAATTTCACCAGAATCTCCACAATCTCACCAGAATCTCCACAATCTCACCAGAATCTCCACAATCTCACCAGAATCTCCACAATTCACCAGAATCTTTACAATCTCACCAGAATCTCCACAATCACCAGAATCTCCACAATCTCACCAGAATCTCCACAATCACCAGAATCTCCACAATCTCACCAGAATCTCTACAATCTCACCAGAATCTCCACAATCACCAGAATCTCCACAATCACCAGAATCTTCACAATCACCAGAATCTCCACAATCTCACCAGAATCTCCACAATCACCAGAATCTCCACAATCTCACCAGAATCTCCACAATCTCACCAGAATCTCCACAATCACCAGAATCTCCACAATCACCAGAATCTCCACAATCACCAGAATCTCCACAGTCTCACCAGAATCTCTACAATCTCACCAGAATCTCCACAATCACCAGAATCTCCACAATCTCACCAGAATCTCCACAGTCTCACCAGAATCTCCACAATCTCACCAGAATCTCCACAGTCTCACCAAAATCTCCGCAATCTCACCGGAATCTCCACAATCCCACCAGAATCTCCACAATCTCACCAGAATCTCCACAATCACCAGAATCTCCACAATCTCACCAGAATCTCCACAATCACCAGAATCTCCACAATCTCACCAGAATCTCCACAGTCTCACCAGAATCTCCACAATTTCACCAGAAACTCCACAATCACCACAATCTCCACAATCTCACCAGAATCTCCACAATCACCACAATCTCCACAATCACCAGCATCTCCAGAATCTCACCAGAATCTCCACAATCTCACCAGAATCTCCACAATCACCAGAATCTCCACAATCACCAGAATCTCCACAATCACCAGAATCTCCACAATCACCAGAATCTCCACAATCTCACCAGAATCTCCACAATCACCAGAATCTCCACAGTCTCACCAGAATCTCCACAATCTCACCAGAATCTCCACAATCACCAGAATCTCCACAATCTCACCAAAATCTCCACAATCACCAGAATATCCACAATCTCACCAGAATCTCCACAATCACCAGAATCTCCACAATCTCACCAGAATCTCCACAATCTCACCAGAATCTCCACAATCACCAGAATTTCCTCAATCACCAGAATCTCCACAATCACCAGAATCTCCACAATCTCACTAGAATCTCCACAATCACCAGAATCTCCACAATCACCAGAATCTCCACAATCACTAGAATCTCCACAATCTCACCAGAATCTCCACAGTCTCACCAGAATCTCCACAGTCTCACCAGAATCTCCACAATTTCACCAGAATCTCCACAATTTCACCAGAATCTCCACAATCTCACCAGAATCTCCACAATCACCAGAATCTCCAGTCTCACCAGTATCTCCACAATCTCACCAGAATCTACACAATCACCCGAGTCCTCACAACCTCACCTCACCTCCTGACAGCCAAGTCTCTAGGGCACTGCAATCTGCAATCAGCCCTGCAATCTGCAGTTGGCCCTGCTTCTTACTTACAATGTCAGTGAAATTTGCTTACATGCAAGTGAGAAATATACTTTCATATGTGTTTTGTTTTCCCCCCAATTGTATTTGAGTTGTGCAATCCATATAGTGTCAATAGCCGAAGTATTCATTCCGTCTCTTGCACAGCAGCGCAGGCCTTTGTATTAGAGAATGGTTCTCGGAAGTGGATATTGCAGAGCTACCTCTCAGATCCATCCAAATTACCTCGGCGCCTTACATTAGGGGGCAGCACTTTCCAACCTACCCTGCCGCCTCGAAGTAACGAGTGAAAAAAATCAGCTTAAAGATTTGTAACTTCTTGAAACAACGTAAGTGTTTGCTTAGTTTGTAAGTTAAACCGCGATGAAGCTTGGAGAGCTGAATGGAGTTAAAAAGAACTCAAAAGCAAACACCTTGTGAAAGAGCTAACACAGAAGATCCCTGGTTTTGATCTTCCACGAAGCTCTTTGTCCACCCTAAACCACATCCACACAAACCATGGCAGATGCGGATACCTGATGCACAAATGGAAAATTAAAAACTGTTCCACGTGTGGCTTTGGTCATCCATCCTAAACAGACCAAACAACGTATAATGACGCAATGCCCGACCCACAAATATGAAGAAGAGATTACAGCGATAGACTCCACTGCTCCTGACGCAGTTATCTGGCTTGACCACCTGAATGTGAAATTGTACTTGTTACTCTGCATCTACATCAGCAGCCATACGGAAGAGAAACTAACTTTACAAACAAATTTTAGTCTATGTTTTATTCGGTAGTTTTTATACCCCTTCTATTTTTTGCATCATCAAGGTTTCAGTATTCAAATGGTCTGACTTTGTTCTTGGTAAAGTAAATGATTTTGTCTTGAACCTGTAAAACGTGTTATTGTCTGATACTTTCAAGGAAACTTCACTGTACACACTTTATAGTACTGTATATGTTAAAATGCAATATTGTGGTTGAGTAAGCATTGAAAAACCTAGTGGTTTGTAAGCTTAATAAAGAGTTTGTGATGTTATCTTTTGATTCTGTGCTGACAGGTGGTCATAATTCTGTCTCTTTCTCTCCCTCTGTAAATTATTAATGCCGACAGACGTTCATTTCCGAAAGAACGCCCACCTCTATAAAGGTCTCTTTCCTTTCTTTCACTGTATTTTATATTCTTAAAGTTATTACTTTCTCAAGCTGAGTGTTTCCTCACGAATCTGGTGCTATGGCAGCCTTACATCACATGTATGAACGCAACCTAATAATTACCGCTTTGTATTATGCACACATTTGTACAACTGTACTTGAGCACATGATTACTCGCAACTTTTTATATTGCAGTTCTAAATATAATAACTGCAAGTTACTGGACGGTAAGCTGCTGTGCATATTGTTTAAAGGATGCTTTGCATTTTCTTCCCATTAGGGATCGACGCAGAAGAATGGGGGAAATTTCTGCATACCAAAAACATGGTAACTTCCCCACCCACCTACCCTCCCATCTACCTTCCTACCCAATTACCTACCTACCAACCATTTTTCCTACTTTCCCATTTATCTACCTATCCCATCTACCACTTAACTAACTCCCCACTTACCTGCATCTTGAATTAGTACGGTTGGCTACGTATGGTGAGAAAGGAATTCAACATATATACATACATTACCTGGTTAACCATCGACCTACCTGCCTACCCACTTACCTGCCTTCTCCACTCACCCACTTACATATCTGATTGTCTACTAAATCTACTGTACAGTATATATTTTGTTGAACAAAAATGTCTTTCCCTCGATCAGATATTCACAGACTTCGATGAGATCCGCAGGGAGATCGAAAATGAGACCGAGCGTGTGACGGGTTCGAACAAGGCAAGTGGATCTCTCTGCATTCATTAAAAGTATTCAAAGAGTGTTACCTCACTCTCTTTTCAGTCACTCGGGTTTGGTGAACGTTTATGCGTGGAAGGAACCTAGCTGGAGAGATACACTAATTATCTCCAAATACATGAGTTTATTGAAAAATAAGAATACGTTTTACCCTATCTGGCAATAAAACCGGTGTTAGGATGTTCAAACACCATATAGATACATATTGCAAGGAATTAAGTCAGCATTAACCGCACATGCTTATGGTGAACATGCAAACAAACATGCTTTAATAATATTTGCATTCTTTGAAACTGATTGACCTACACCAGAGGCAGCCTTCACCACAACTATGTGTATTTAATGAGGACTCGATTCCTTGCAAAAAGGTATCTATTTGGTATTTGAACATCTTAACACCTGCTTTATTGCCAGAAAGGGTAAAACCTATTCTTATTTTTTATACTGGCAAAAAGGCCCCGTGAAATATGAATTTATTGTTAGACTTTGTACGATTGCACATGGCACACGTGCAGCCCTTTGTCGATGCACTGCTGGATGAAGGTGTCCCAGTGCCATACGTTTGGTGCGGCTTATTTCACCTCGTCACGCATGTTGATGGTGACGGGGATCACGGAAATGCAATACAACTGGATTTTGTGGCACTGCCCTCTGCTGCCCACCCAGTTTGTCCCCCGACAGCCTATGACACCAATCATACACGGTGATTGCCGATCCACGCACTATCCACGCACTATCCACGCACTATCCACGCACTATCTACGCACTATCCACGCACTATCCACGCACTATCCACGCACTATCCACGCTCAACCCTCATTCGCTTCCCACGCCCTTGCCATGGCTCACTGTGTCACGGCTGGATATAAGTTGCTATTTCTTGTTGTAATCATCTAATACGATCTGCCATATTCAAGGTTATATGGTTATCCCGCACATAATAATTATAGTAAATAGCCATGGATATACGTAACGTGCTCCAAATAACAATACCTTTCCATGTAAAATCTTTCATTTTGAAATGCAGGGAATTTGTTCAGAAGCTATCCACCTCAAGATCTTCTCTCCACACGTCCTGAGTCTCACCCTGGTGGACTTGCCAGGAATCACGAAGGTGGGCGTTTGATCACAATGCTACTACAACAGAGGTCCTCGGCAATCACCGCACACAGCCTCAGTCGGCCAGATCTTGTTTGTTCAGCCATTCATCCGTTCATGTGTCTCTTGGGTTCTAAGAGCTTGGAACTGTCGGACATATTGTGCACATCCATTGGCAAGTGTGGTTGGTGGCTACCTGTAAATGCAGTACGCGTGTGACGACGCATTGGTTGCACGGTGCAATGCAATGTGCATGTGTGTTGCGTCTAAATGCGACCGCATCTCAAGATGCCGCGCGGACACGGCGAGCGTGCTTATTTTATAGAGAAAAAAAAAGCGACAAGTTGGTCGTATGTTGGAGGTGAAGAGAGAAGGCTTGAGTCAAAACTTAAATAGTTGCAGTGGCCGACAGTATGGACAGTTGGGTGGTCGAGATTTCAAGACTATGGGGGGGGGTGGGGGGCAGCAGACGAGAATTAGCCACCTGCTCAGCAGAGACCAACTGGGTGGGTTCATCAAAGAAACCCTTTTATTGCTGGATCAGAGAGTGCAAGGGGAGGAACAGTTTAGGAGGAGGGGAGAGGTAAGAGGCTGTGTGGAGGGATTTAGAGCGAGTTGAGAGGGGTGGGACAAGAGAGTGCGTGGAGCGCAGAGGGTTGAGGTACAAGGGGATATATAGGAGAGTGTATGGAGGGGAGTAGATTGAAATCTTGAAGGACAGCGCGATTTGGTATTTGGTCCAGAATTGGACTGGGAGCCGGCGGAGCGATCGCGGTCATGGCCAAGAAGCTTCTCGTTTGTGGGTTCTCGTGGGGAGTCTGGCGGCATTCCAATTATTCAGTGTGTCAGCCCGAGCCTGAAAAACACGAGCCGGAGATTCCACCCCATCCTCATGAAAGCCACGCACCCCCAATGACCGTCTTCTCCCTCCTATCCAACCGGGATTTCTAGCGGACGAGATAAATATCTCCGGGTCACCACGCTCCCCACGGGGGTCGGCACCTCACCCGGCAGTGGGACTCAACGTCCCCTTGACCCCTCCCCGCAGGTTCCAGTGGGCGACCAGCCGCCGGACATTGAATTGCAGGTGCGAGAGATGGTGCTCAGCTACATCTCCAACCCAAACTCCATCATCCTGGCGGTCACGCCCGCCAACACGGACATGGCTACGTCGGAGGCCCTCAAGATGGCTCGTGAGGTGGACCCTGACGGTACGTGCCTGGAATGGGAGCTTTCTGACCGTGTCAGCGGGGCATCAGTGTTTGGATTCGTGATCATCACCATCATCGTCAGCCATCATCCATTGCTGGATGAAGGCTACCCAAGGCCGCCATCGCTAGTGGTCCCACAATTCCACAGTCCTTCCACGCACGAGCTGAGAAAGCGATGAAAGCAACTCATGTGCAGGTGCCAGATTAATTATTGCATCGCAAGTGAAGACCTTCATCCAACAGTGGACAGGTCACAGCTGATGATGATGATGATAAAAGCATTGTCATCCATATTAAACATTCATACCAAACAATTTCAGTCAAAAGCATCTGGAGCCAATCGTTATGATTGAATTCACTACCAAATCCTCACGGGTACGCGTGCGTGCGTGCCGACCTGCTGGCGCAGGGCGCCGTACACTGGCTGTCGTCAGCAAGCTGGACCTCATGGATGCCGGCACGGACGCCACGGACGTGCTGCTGGGACGCGTCGTGCCCGTCAAGCTGGGGATCGTCGGGGTCGTCAACCGGTGAGGCTCCCTCCTCCCACCGTCACGCTGCGGATACGGTGCGGCCACGGGATACGGTGCGGCCACAGGGGCAATTATACCCCCCTTATCCGTGTTGGCGGATTCTATTATCCGCTACCTGGGTCGCAAAAAATGAATGCAGACGACCGCACCGTTGCCTGCGGATGAATGCGTGTAACAAGGATGAGTTTGCTGGAATTTTGGGTGACCCCTATTACAAGTGAAGCAATGTGGATAAATGGATGAATTGAGTGCTTCTGGCATATCACCTCCAGCTTACTCCTTAATGTGCAGCCCTTTTTCAATCCACCACTGCCAGGTTGTGTGATCGTACTTCACGCTGGTCAGTGCGAGTTGGTGAAGAGGGTGCTCGGGACCGGTTCAGATGTTGGCCGTGTCGGGGATTAAAACTCGGGTTGCTGTGTTCATAGCACCGTATGCTAACCGCTGTCCCACCGCTCCACTCGCTATCCAGCCACTTGCGAGGCTCAAGCCTGTTTGGCTTCCACGATTTGACGAAATCGGTCGCATTCCGGGTGAGCTGGTCATAGGGCAGCACTTTTCAGCAGCATAAGTAACAGCAGTAGCAGCAAAGGCAATGTAACTTTGGCGATGCAGACAAATGATGCGACCAAGACTTAGATAGAGGCTTAGATCTTCACTTGAGGACACGAATTCCTCTGTACAAAGTTACTTTGTGAGATCAGTTTAATGCGCTGATGAATATATTTTGAATTGTCCGTGTTTGCCTGCATCTCTCGCGCTCTTTCACGCAGGAGTCAACTCGACATTAACAAGAACAAGAGCGTGACGGACTCGTTGAGAGACGAAGATGTGTTCCTGCAGCGGAAGTACCCGGCTCTAGCCAACCGCAGCGGAACCAAGAACCTCGCCAAGACTCTCAACAGGTAACAGTCGCACCCGGTGCCACACCACTCACACTTAGTGCTACAGCAGAGACCACTCAGTGCCACACCACTCACACTTAGTGCCGCACCACTCACACTCAGTGCCGCACCACCCACACTCAGTGCTGCACCACCCACACTCAGTGCTGCACCACTCACACTCAGTGCCGCACCACCCACACTCAGTGCCGCACCACTCACACTCAGTGCCGCACCACCCACACTCAGTGCCGCACCACTCACACTCAGTGCCGCACCACTCACACTCAGTGCCGCACCACTCACACTCAGTGCCGCACCACCCACACTCAGTGCCGCACCACTCACACTCAGTGCCGCACCACCCACACTCAGTGCCGCACCACTCACACTCAGTGCTGCACCACCCACACTCAGTGCCGCACCACTCACACTCAGTGCCGCACCACTCACACTCAGTGCCGCACCACTCACACTCAGTGCCGCACCACTCACACTCAGTGCCGCACCACCCACACTCAGTGCTGCACCACTCACACTCAGTGCCGCACCACCCACACTCAGTGCCGCACCACCCACACTCAGTGCCGCACCACCCACACTCAGTGCTGCACCACCCACACTTAGTGCCGCACCACTCACACTCAGTGCCGCACCACTCACACTCAGTGCCGCAGCACTCACACTCAGTGCCGCACCACTCACACTCAGTGCTGCACCACCCACACTCAGTGCCGCACCACTCACACTCAGTGCTGCACCACTCACACTCAGTGCCGCACCACCCACACTCAGTGCCGCACCACCCACACTCAGTGCCGCACCACCCACACTCAGTGCTGCACCACCCACACTTAGTGCCGCACCACTCACACTCAGTGCCGCACCACTCACACTCAGTGCCGCAGCACTCACACTCAGTGCCGCACCACTCACACTCAGTGCTGCACCACTCACACTCAGTGCTGCACCACTCACACTCAGTGCCGCACCACCCACACTCAGTGCTGCACCACTCACACTCAATGCCGCACCACCCACACTCAGTGCCGCACCACCCACACTCAGTGCTGCACCACTCACACTCAGTGCCGCACCACTCACACTCAGTGCCGCACCACCCACACTCAGTGCTGCACCACCCACACTCAGTGCTGCACCACTCACACTCAGTGCCGCACCACCCACACTCAGTGCTGCACCACCCACACTCAGTGCTGCACCACTCACACTCAGTGCCGCACCACCCACACTCAGTGCCGCACCACCCACACTCAGTGCCGCACCACTCACACTCAGTGCCGCACCACCCACACTCAGTGCTGCACCACTCACACTCAGTGCTGCACCACTCACACTCAGTGCCGCACCACTCACACTCAATGCCGCACCACCCACACTCAGTGCCGCACCACCCACACTCAGTGCCGCACCACCCACACTCAGTGCCGCACCACCCACACTCAGTGCCGCACCACCCACACTTAGTGCTGCACCACCCACACTTAGTACTTGCCCTACAAACCTGGCAACCAAAGTTTAATTCCCACTCGCATGCCAATGTCGGTAATGAATATCTGAACCGGACCTGGGCCTGCCGCTAGTTTTAATGTTTGTGACGACATACTGCACCACTGCACTTCTTTTTTCAGCCTCCAATGAGTACCCGATGCAGTGTCTAAACAAAAAACTGGGGAAACAAAGGCAGCTGAGCATTCTGCTGATCACCCACCCCTTTTGTGTGTCGTGTCAACCTTAAGAGGTGCTGCTCGCTCAGAGCGCTTGCCACAACAGTCTGTTCAAGGCTCCAATACGGTGCATTTGTCCTTTGTGCACGTGACGTCACGGTCCGGACCCTGCGCGCGCACGGCTGACCAAGGCTGCTCATGCACCACATCCGCGACTGCCTGCCCGAGCTGAAGGCGCGCGTGAACGTGCTGGTGGCGCAGTACCAGTCGCTGCTGAGCGGCTACGGCGAGACGGTGGACGACCCCAGTGCCACGCTGCTCAGCATCGTCACCAAGTTCGCCAGCGAGTACTGCCATACCATCGAGGGCACGTCCAAGCACATCGAGACCTCTGAGCTGTGAGTCGCCCCGCTTGACCACAGACGCGTCCGTCCATAGCAGT
The DNA here is from genome assembly GCF_965212315.1 of Lampetra planeri. Taxonomy (NCBI): domain Eukaryota; kingdom Metazoa; phylum Chordata; class Hyperoartia; order Petromyzontiformes; family Petromyzontidae; genus Lampetra; species Lampetra planeri. The sequence goes on from NC_136150.1 coordinate 9,214,518, forward strand.
GGTCGTTTAGTCGGCATTTTGTTTATCAATTCCATGAGCTGTGTCCGAACATCCGTCCGTCCGTAACATGGGTCCGTGATAACTCTTCGTGAAGACGATCCAATATAAACCAAAGTGTCTTCTAAAGTTGTGTTGTTTAGGGCCTTACCACATAGAAAGCTGGCCAAAATTTGCAAAGCGTTTCCCAACACTTGGAGACACAAACCAGAGTAAAAGGACTTTTTTTCCCTAACCGCTGTCTGTCTGCTCCCATACCACTGATTGTATAATCCCGCACCTCCGATTAGCACGGTTGGCTACGTACAGTGCAAAATAAGTTAAACATACATACATACATAATGAATTGCTTTCGAGTACAAACACGTGTTGGCCAGCATTACAAAACCCGTGCTTTTCCATGAGATCTCGAACTTGTTAACTTACTCTGAGTCTAGTCAGAGGCACGGGGGCTGCCGGGGCCCGATTGAGTGGTAGTGCACCCATGGCCGTGAGCGGACAGCGTTGCTCAAGAGGTTTGTTTTACCACGTGTGGATTGGGGCAGACGGAGTCCCTTCCGCCGGATTTACATACCACGCGTCACTGATGTTAGCCGTGGCAGGGGAATGGAACTCGGATCACCAGGTCCATAGTGCAGAGCACCAACCACTGCACCACCGCTTCTCCCCAGAGTTTGGTAAATTTTACGTTCAATTGTGTCATAAGGTGCTTATATTTGTTTTATTAATGTCAAATTTTACATAGAACTGCTGCATTTTTTCCATTCAGCTAGTACCTCATAGAAAATGATGAGACAAGAATATTAAGGATTTCTCCTGTTGACATCAAGATTAAACGCATACTTCATGCTTGGGTGCAGCAAGCACTGCGCTCACGTTCACAACTGTGAGCATGGGCCTGAGCGGAAACAGTTCAGGAGGAAGAAATAGCGCAGAATAGAGGAAATTTAGGCAATTCATTTCAGGTGATGCTGAGTTGGCAGTTAGAATTAATACAAAAAAACTCAACACATTCATCAATAACACTGTGTGGCCTTATCAGAAATAATAAATATTAGGTGACGTTTCTGAAAATGACTCTTTTATCATAGCTCATAAATATAAAGGCCAGAGAGATGGAGTTAATAAGGGATGTACACTGCACTTAACTCAATTGGGCCTGATGACAGTTAAATAAAACAATCTGTTTTCTGATGACCAATTCTTAAATTGCCATGATGATATGTTACCTAATCGTGGCTATTGAGTAACAGACACACCATCCAAGAATCAAAGTGTTCCTCACCAAATAAACCCATGTATATCATAAAGGAATATCATCCATATGTTGTGACGCAGATCGGAGACAGTATTACTTGGAGACACTTTATTTAACAAGCACCATCGGGATATACACACACCCTACGTGGGTGCACACTATTATAATTAAGGCCGTCTTTTGTCGGCGGCACTACTTAGAACAGTTGCGAGGCTGTCTGACTAACAGCACCCCGGGATGGTGAAGGCGGAGGCGACGAGGAGGAGATAGTGACGACGACGAGATGGCGACGACGATGGTCTCGAACAGCACGACCGGGACTCCACTTCCAGCAACAGCCCGGGCTCCCGCTCAGGCCCCCTCTTATGCTCTCTCAGCATGGCCTTGCTCCGCCCCGGCCACGCCCCCCTACTGGAACCTACTAGCGGGTTCCCGGGACTTCCCCATGGGCCCCTTCTGTGACCTTTCCCCGAGATGTCCCCCTCTCCTATATACTGGGGCCTGCTGACACGAGTACTGCCGTGCACCGCAGTTACTCTTTTTGGCCAGCAGTAAGCGCTATACCCCTACACATATTTGGCTGGCACATTGTGGGACGAAGGCACAATCACCTTGCAGGGCGTCCCTGAGCTCCGCGACGTGATTGGTTTGAGGCGGCATTGACTCGCAGAGTGAGCACCAGCGCTCGGGAAGGCCAGGAGTTACTGAACGATGATCGTGAGCCCAGGTTTGGCGACGCTCGACGCCGCCCGCCGTCTGCGTCTCGTGCTGACCTGCAGGTGCGGAGGGGCCAGGATTTGCTACATTTTCCATGAAACGTTCGGACGAACGCTGGAGTCTCTCCACCCTTTGGGTGGCCTCACCACCATGGACGTCCTCACGGCCATCCGCAACGCCACGGTACGTCGCTAGCTGTCGACGAAACCGAATCCGAGTATCGTGCGGATTCCTGACATAGAGGGGAGGTGGGGGGGGTGGACCCTTTCCTTCCTGTTTGCCCGAACAGGACTTTCAAATGACATCTAGCGGCCCACACATTAACAAAGACAAAGATCCCCCCTATAGCCTTAACACTATTGTTAGCGTGCACCTATCAAGGCCGGCATGGCACACAAGAGGGTAGGTGGCCAGCACCACGTCTGACCGCCTTTGTCTCCCCAGTGGTGATGTTTACCAACCGCACCAGGTACTCATTTGAGGCTTAGACGACCTCAGGGAGGCCCTAGACCGTTTCAGGTAATCGTCACTGGTGTTTGAGATGAGCAGGAATCAAAAGGTCGCCGGGTTCATAGCGCAGCACGCTAATCGCTACGCTATCGCTCCCTACAGTAATTCACGCACAACTTGCCGTTTATCAATTTAATGCCATAAAATAGATTTTCTAATAGAAATTGCATGAATTTAAAGTAATCCTTTCTTACACATGATTTTACGCAATCATTTTGAGTATTAAGGCTCAATTTTAATTTAGTATTTTATTTGCCAAAGGAGAAGTGTGCACCAACCTGCACTCGGCAGTGTGGTGAAGGTGAAGAGCAAAGACGTCAAGTAGGCCGCACAGGCCTCGTAGCGTGGGAAGGCCCTCATCCAGCAGTGGGTTAACAAACGGCCTGTTCATTTACGTGTGCTGATAACTGGTAGTGGGCATTCGTGTTTTCTCTCAGCTGTGCTAAGACACCTCGCTGGAGATTAATAATTTAGTTAACTGATTACAACAACTGTATACGCACGTGTTCGACACGAGATCTAAAGTGACGTGGAACTGTAGGCCGACCTTACCCTGTGAGTGAAGCCAATCGCCTGTCCTCGCCTGCATAGCGCTGGACTACAGTCGTGCGCCACCACGGCGCCGGTGCTCAGTCTGTGTCCCCTGCACTCCGACCCCGCTCACGCTGCTCAGGGGCCCCGGCCGGCGCTCTTCGTGCCGGAGGTGTCGTTCGAGCTGCTCGTGAAGCGGCAGATTAAGCTGCTGGAGGAGCCGGGGCTACGCTGCGTGGAGCTGGTGCACGAGGAGATGCAGAGGATCGTGCAGCACTGCAGCAACTACAGCACGCAGGTGTGCGGGCAGGCATGGTGACTCGCTCGTTACGAGACAAAGACAAAGGTCCTCCGTGTAGCCTTAATGGCATTTTGGGGCAAGAGCTGTTTATTTACCCAGGAAAGTCTCATTGAATCTCAAAACTTTTTAGGCAGGAGTGGCCCTATATTGTTTGACCAATTAACCTTATTGAATGTTTTACTTTATGTGGGAGGTAACCGGAGAAAACCATTACAAAAGAAGATGTAACGCCCAAAGGTTCATATGTATGAGTTCACAGCCCAAATGCTTTCCTGCCAGTCTTATAATCATTCCCCTTTTTTGCACGCCATGATTCCACAAGGGCTTTTTGACATCCAAGTCCCACCTTCGCTGTGAGTGCTGTGTTGACAGGAGCTGTTGCGGTTTCCCAAGCTGCATGATGCCATCGTGGAGGTGGTGACCTCCCTGCTGAGAAAGCGGCTGCCCTTCACAAACGAGATGGTGGGTCCCTCCCCCTGGATATCAACTACCACGGCGCGAATACAACTTTTTCCACTGGCACATCTTAGCCATGCTGGCCTAGGGCCCTCAAGGTTCAGGTGGGTTTCCATTTGCCACGCTGAGCCAGAACCAAACCTTGAAACTGCGGCCTCAGAAGGCAACTGCATCTGGCTCGGGAAGATGGAGCCGATGAAATGAGCTCGCCTGCAGGTGCTCGATGGATCCATTACACGCACGACCGTGTTGGCGACGACTTGGGGAGGATTTCACCAGTAGATAGATCAAGGCTGCTGATGATTATGTAATATGAGTACTGCACTGTATTATATTTTATTGATCCTGTGTCTTGTTTAATTTCTATCGTGTTTTTAATTTGACCGAGTGGACCCATACCTGATTATAAGGGTGGTGACACGGCCTATCTGTAGCGCCTTCGCTGCTCATGGTCAGTGCATGGTTCGGATCTCGCGGCCGCCCTGATTAACACTGTGGGTGTACAGTGTAGAGAATTACAGTACGCGCCGTCTGCTTCACGGTGGATGTTGATGATCCCGTGATGATATTCGCAAGAGATGGCCGTCGTGTGCCGGCGTCACGGTTTTACCTCCGATTAGTTATGTACGGTGTGAAAGAAGTTCAACATACAAGTGTAATAGAGTTCACGTCTCTTGGACGCCGGAGTTGGAGGCACACGGGTTTTATTCACACAGCACGGTTCTGGCATACAACACTAGAGGGGGTGTCGGCCCCCTCACCCGGCTAGCTGGGGATACACGCGCTAGCTACTTCCTAGCCTGCCTCCTAGTCCTCCTCTAACGGGCTAGGGGAGGCTATCTGGCCCGACACTGGTAAGTCGGGCCCGGTACCTTGAGTCCCAGACCAGCGCTGACAAGAGCACCGGCTCTGGATCTCGGGACCACGCCGCTGGCTCGGTCCTGTTCGGCCCTGATAAGGACGGCGAACCAGGGGAGTCCAGGGCTCTAGCTAAGACGTCTTCAGTCTTCACTGGTTAGCTTAACAAGAACCCCGAGCCCTCCGATACATCCCCTTTTATACCCAACCCCCCGCTGAGGGGTGGGGCCCCCCCGGGGTGCCTGGCGCGGACGTCGTAGAGAGAATCTCCCCGTGCACTCACGTAGCCCCGCCCACTGTGTTTGTTTGCCATAAGCTGCCATGCATAACGGGCTCTCTCTCTAACACCCCTACACAAGCATAAATGATGCCTATTTGAGGAGAGAAGTGTCAAGAGCATTGTTGAGACCTTTCCTGGGCAAACACAATGAGTGAATGTCTCTCGGTTGGCACGTCTCTCGCAGGTCCACAACCTGGTGGCCATTGAGCTGGCGTACATCAACACCAAGCACCCGGACTTTGTCGATGCGTCTCTCATCTCGGCGATGATTGACAGGAGTCTGGAGGTCAGTTTGTGCTGTCCATGTAAAAAAAAGGTTAATGCTTTCCATACTCAAATTGAAACTGTTTACATTATCTCTGGCCCTCTGTCTATTTAACAGGAAGTCACAATAACTCCGCGTTAAGATGATCTGATAAGAATTGAATGTTTTTGTTTAAGGTTGTTCTCGCTATGAAGCGTTGCTCATGAATACAGTATTTTGTGCCGTAGGGTGTTTATGTCTCACTGGGACCTATACGTTAGTTGCCAGTTCTTTTGCATTAATTTAAGAAATCATGTCTGTGCTGGTGAGATGCTGTGTGTCTCAACTGGTACAGGGTTTGCTTGTACTGAATCAATGCTGCTTAAGTTATGCACTACTCGAAGGCTGTGGGGCTGATGGGCTATGTAAAGCATAGTTGTTGTTTTGTGTGGAGAGATAACATGTCGTTTGGTTATTTAGTGACTTATTCTGCACAAACAACAAACTGGCCAAATTTATCAAAGAATTGCCCCAAACTTGGAGACACAAACCAGTGCATAAAGCACTATTTGTAAATTTCACGTAGAAAACGTGTACACTTATTTCTACGTGACTTTACCGAAAGAACCAAGAATATGAAATTAAATTAAATAATAATGGCATACGACGTTTCGATTGCAACACAAGCAACCATCATCAGGTACAAATGAATGAGAAAACAAACATAGTAAACTTGTAAATCTAATGCAATACAGCACAGAGTCAACACCCCACCTGGTTGATTACGTTCTTCCAATGATTGCGAAATTTGAGAGAGAGACAAATTTTAAAATTTAGCAATCTTTGGAAGAACGTAATCAACCAGGTGGGGTGTTGACTGTTTTGTTGGCCGACTCTCTGTGTTGTATTGTATTATATTTCCAAGTTTACTATGTTTATTTTCTCATTCATTTGTACCTGATGATAGTTGCTTGTGTTGCAATCGAAACGTCATATTATATTATTTAATTTAATTTGAATCGCCTATATTCACGCAGACACCGTTAATTGCTCAGTGCGTCACGTGGGACGTGTTTAACAATCGCTGGGCGCGTGCAGCATGTGGAACGGGTTCATTTAAATGGGAGGAGTCATTTGGTGAATGTGGAAAGTCGTAGCGTGGTGGTGGGCGGTCACGAGGACTGGAGATTGGGAAACCCTGCAGTAATGATTACAGTGATAACATCACGCGACCTTTTTTGGCAGTAGCAAAGTATGCAAAATAAGAATAGGTTTTACCCTCTCTGGCAATAAAACAGGTGTTAAGATGTTCAAACACCAAATAGAAACCTTTTTCAAGGAATTAAGTCTACATTAACCACCCACGGTACTTGTGGTGAACATTTAAACATGCCCTGATAATATGCGCGTTGTCAAACCGATTGGCCTACACCAGAGACAGCCTTCTTTATGGCCTAGTCTCAGCAGCGTTGGAACTTTTTGTATCATGCCACCCAAAAAGGTCCCATGATGTAGCTGCTCAACCCGAGCTATAAATGCTCCGATACATACAATGTCTTTGTACTGTTTGCCTTTTGGCGTTTTCATTCAATGATAGCATTGTTGGATTACAAGAATGACTGTGAGGACAACTGATGACAAGACTATGGCAAAGTCAGCGTCACCAGTCTCTTTGAACGAATCGTGCGAGCGCAGGGGAGCCGCAGTCTAGATTTTCCGATGGAGCCCGGCTGGCGTGGTTCACCACGGTGGGGTTGCCACCAGACCAACGCCGCCGCCACCACCGCCGTCACCACAACCTCTGCGAACGCCGTCTCTGCCACGGACAGTCGGCTCAAAATGCAGGATGCTGCACCGTCGGGCCACGGCAATCGAGGAGCCGCCATTAACCTGATGGACGTGGTGAGGCCGCCCGCGTTATCGCTGGGTTTGGAGAAAGTTTTATTGTTTTATTGTATTAGTGTTTGTTGCCTTTCCCTTCCTGTCCGAATTGCACTCGCGACGTCACTTTTATGAGGCGAAGAATCCATCCGGTGATCCTGCGGAGCAGCAGCGCATGCAACCCTTCGTGTTAGAGAACAGCCCACAAAAGCAGACACCGCGGATCTTCTTCTGAGATCTCTAATTCACACCAGTAGTAGGGAAGAAGCACCCACCCACCTTGCCACAGAAAGCAATGTTTGTCGCGTGACAGCCAACCCGATATTTTACATTATCAGGGTTGGAATTTAGACAAATTAGGTGTAGGCCCAAATTTAACGTGGTGGGTTTTGAAAGAAAATAGGTTTTACCATTTTTGGCAATAAAACAGGTGTTAAGATCTTAAATTTGGAGCTTTTGTGACTGCAGGAATTACTCTTTGGTTCTTTCGGTAAAGTCACGTATAAAGATAAAATAATACATTAAATAATAGCATACGACGTTTTGATTGCAACACAAGCAATCATCATCAGGTATAAAGGAAATAGCAACAAAAATCTAACCAGAAACTATAGACAGACATATAAGCAGACAGATATCACCAAGATACATAGAGAGAGTAACACAGGCACAGAGAGGGAGATCGTCTCTGTGGCGAGGCCTTAAATAGACAGAGGGGGCGGGGGCGGAGAGAGAGAGGGGTTAGAGAAAAAATTAATATGTCAATGAGTGCGGCGACGCGTGGTCAATTACGCAAGCTTGAACATTCGGGAAGAGGGAGAAAGAACACACTAAATTAAATAACGTAGCAAAATATCGAAATGTTATGTAATACAACACGTAACATTTCGATATTTTGCTAGGTTATTTAATTTAGTGTGTTCTTTCTCCCTCTTCCCTAATGTTCAAGCTTGCGTAAAATATCGAAATGTTATGTAATACAACACATAACATTTCGATATTTTGCTAGGTTATTTAATTTAGTGTGTTCTTTCTCCCTCTTCCCTAATGTTCAAGCTTGCGTAATTGACCACGCGTCGCCGCACTCATTGACATATTCATTTTTTCTCTAACCCCTCTCTCTCTCCGCCCCCGCCCCCTCTGTCTATTTAAGGCCTCGCCACAGAGACGTTCTCCCTCTCTGTGCCTGTGTTACTCTCTCTCTATGTATCTTGGTGATATCTGTCTGCTTATATGTCTGTCTATAGTTTCTGGTTAGATTTTTGTTGCTATTTCCTTTATACCTGATGATGATTGCTTGTGTTGCAATCGAAACGTCGTATGCTATTATTTAATTTATTATTTTATCTTTATACGTGACTTTACCGAAAGAACCAAAGAGGTGTTAAGATGTTCAAGCACCTTTTGCAAGTCTGAATTCACCACACGTACTTGAATTGAAAATGCAAAAAAACATGCTCTGATAATATCTGCATTGTCTTTGAAACTGATTGGCCTACACGAGAGACAGCCTTCTTCATGGCCTCGTCTCACCACCAGTGTTAGACCAGAGAATGCCAAAAGGCGACCAGTACAAGGACAATGCCACTATCAGAGCATTTATAGCTCGGGGCGAGCAGCTACAAAATGGAAACTTTTTGCCAGTATCAAAAGTATGAAAAAATAAAAATAGGTTTTATCATTTCTGGCAATAAAACAGTTTACTGGGCTGAGACCGTAAATGTTAAAACTCATGCCATGCCGTGTTTGCAAGGCACATATCAGTTGATACCCTGGACACCCTTGCATACTCGACGTGCTCAATGGATTTTTGAGATGATATGAAAAGAAAACTCGCTTCACTTGATTATCTTGTTTTTTAATGCATGTATATTGAACTTCTTTTGCACCATATGTCACCAACCGTGCTAATGGGAGGTGCGGGGAAAGGTCAACAAACTAAACACAAGCACCTGAAGCCCATATTCGGTGCTCCTGCTGCAGAGAGAAATGTTCATCACATGGCAGATAGTTTCCATTCTCGGAGCTAGAATTTAATCTAATTAAGTGCAGTTATTGGTGACCCAGCAGAGCTCATCACCACACTAGATTTGAGGACGCGATTGAATCACATGCAGCTGGAATCTGGCTTCTAGGATCTCAGCAGTGCCAGCTCAACATCTCTCACCTCGTCACCCGGCCACCTCGCCCCCCCCCCCCGTGTACTTTGCCAAACCGCACCCTTAATCTCCTCCTCCGCTTCTCGCGGCCCGCCACGTTGCTGCTCCGTGTGCGCGCAGCCCGTGCCCTCCTCGCGGAAGCTGACGTCGCACGAGCAGCGCGACTGCGAGGTCATCGAGCACCTCATCAAGTCCTACTTCCTCATCGTGCGCAAGAACATCCAGGACAGGTGAGGACGCGCTCGGCTGGCTGGCCGGACGGTCGGTTGCACGAGAGCCCTCTTAGGGAGCACCCCGTAGGTCGTTCAGGCTCTGCTGCCACTGTGGCCTAACGGTCCCCGGCGGCGCACTGGATTTGCAGAGGTCGCCCCTTAAATTCCATCTCCCGCTGCAGCGGTCGAAACGACACTTTTCTCAAATTACCCCCACATCACGCCGCCGTCCCCGCCCCGCCGCCTCTAGCCACACAGCAGCATGATTGGCAGAACGCGTGTGGTGGGGTAAAGTGTGGGTACTCCTCCCATCTTTTTCAAGAGGTTTGGCCAGCGTGGAAGAGTAGGCCAAGTACCCTCCACTAGAGCGGATCTCTTCAGCGGTTCAATTGAGCTTCCCTTTGCCCAGCGGTGGTTTGAGTGATCCCATTCATATGGCAGAGATGAGTCTGTGCAGGGGACAACCACTGTTGACTTCCCGACAAATTGATACTCATTTTATCAACTCGCGGAGTGATTAAGGGCTTGGTCGACGCTAGACTCGGATTGAACACTCGTGTAACATGCGATTGCGAGCCCGATACCTCTTAACCGTTTGTTGAATTGTGCCAATCTACGACGACGGTACGCGGTACCGGGAATTTTCAGAGCACCACACCTGTGTACAAGCACTCTCCAGAACAGCTGCTGTTCCTTATACCGTGATGTTTCTGCATGGGAAACGGTGGTGAAAGTGGTTCTACAGAAATAATAAGTTTCATAGCGGGAGCTTTGTACATGTTACTTCTTCACCGCTGGTTCTAACTGAGCTGCCACTCAGCTGGGCGATTCAGGTCTTTTGGAATATCACTGTAAATGCAGACAATTTTACATTGAAAAAGGTTGCAAGTCGTAACCGTCTATGCCACTACCTCTATCACTTCCCCCAACACCTAACCCAACCCCTATCACTTCCCCTATCCCTACACCAACCCCTATCATTACCCCTACCCCCAACCCATACCCCTACCTCAACCCGTATCACTACCCCTATCACTACCCCAACCCCTATCATTACCCCTACCCCAACCCATACCCCTACCCCAACCCTTATCACTACCCTATCACTACCCCTACCCCAACCCCTACCACTACCCCTATCACTACCCCTATCACTACCCCAACCCCTAACCCAACCGTTATCATTACCCTATCACTACCCCAACCTCTACCCCAACCCCTATCACTACCCCAAACCCTCCTTAACCACTCCGGCCTGTTCTCCTGTCACCACAACTATACACCAATACTTTTAATAACCCCACTCTTTATTATCTGAACCACCAACATCTTATGTACACTTGTATAATTGTTACAAAGTGCCTTGGAATAAGGTGCTATATAAAAAATATAAGATGGAATTATAGCACGATGTTTTGTGTAGTTATGCCAAACTCGATCCACTTTATCAAACTACCATTCACTCACTTCCTAAGTACGTATGTATGTTTAACTTGTTTTATACCGTACATAGCCAACCTTGCTTCTAAGTGACCTTTTGGAGGAATTAAATTATGTAGATGTGGAGAATTGATTGATTTTAATTATTCTTGTGTTCCTAGTGTTCCGAAAGCCGTCATGAATTTCCTGGTGAATTTTGTCAAAGGTAAACATTTACATTCAAATGATGACTGCATTTTAACGCCTTTTTGCAAATGCATTTTAGCATTTGCAAAAAAGAAATTAAGACAAAATGTGAACTGCTCTTTTCTTGTAGCTGTTCAACACAAATGAGTTTGCACAAGAGGTGTGAGTATGTACGTTTGTTAGGTGTTCACTGTGGGAGTGGTGGTGTAATGGTTAGTGCGCTGCACTACACACTTAGCGACCCGAGTTTGATTCCGGCTCATGGCCAACACCAGTGACGAGTATCTGAACCGGTCCTTAGCCTCCCCTAGGTCTACTCAGCCTCAAATGAGTACCTAATGTGGTGTGTAAACATTGCAACTTGGGAGACAAAGGCGCCCGGGTGTGGTGCTGGCCACCCACCCCCTCGTGTGCCGTGCCGGCATGAATAGGTGTTCGCTAATAGCACTTGCTCCAATAATCTGTTAAGGCTATCGGGGGGGACCTTTGTCTTTGGTGCTCACGAACAACACTTGTCCTTATAGTGTACCATGCTGAAGAGGGACTTTAGTCTTGCGTGTCTCTGTGTGTGTGGGGATCTCAGTTGGTGCTCGCTCACAGTACTCGCCCCAGCGGTCCGTGTCAGGCTAGGTAGGGAGACCCCCATTTGGTTTGTGTATCCGTATGTCTCCATGTGCCTCCGTGCATCCCACAGATCATCTGCAGAGTGAGCTGGTAGGGCAGCTCTACACACCGCATATCCTCTGCGACCTTCTGGTGGAGTCTGAGGACATCGCCCAGCGCCGTAACGAGGCCCTCTGCATGCTGCAGGTGACGTGCCGGGCAGCCGCCCAACCTGTGCCATCCATTGTTGCTCTCAATTCCATTTTATTTTTGTAGATGTACCAATTTGCATGTGTAGTGGTCGGTGTGTGTGTCGCACACAGTCGGAGACGAGGTAGTTGCAGGAGGCACCTTCTCTTTTATTCTGTTACACCATTGCGGCCGCTCACACTCAGAGGATCACCTCCTATCTCGACCACTTTGCCGTACAGCCCGGCCTAGACACCACCCTGACCGCGTGGCACCGACGTCGTCAACCGAGACAGCCAACAACTGTCCGGCCGCGCAATTATCAGATGAAGGCGGCAGCGACGAAGGCGGCAAAGACGACAGCGACGACGAGACGAGTCCACTCCCAGAACCATTTAAGGGCCCATTGAGAGCAAAGGTTGATATTTTAAAATCCACTTCGAAACAATGAATAGTTGTGTTAGATTATGGTTTACATAATGCAAATACTATGCCATGTTATTATTTAACGTGAGCCGAACATTGCAACAGAGAGAGTGAGCGCTCAACTCAGTTCCCGAAAAAGCCTCCCAGCAAGTAGAATTAAACGTCGGACATCGCACTGGACAACACGTGGTACAGCCCAAAAACATCTGAGAGCCACACAGGAGCACAACCGCGAAAACCTACGCAGTCGATTTTATTGTCGTACTTTACTACACTGTCTATTTATCTCTTTTGTTTTCTTTTAACAGGCATTGCAACGAGCAAACCAGGTCATCTCTGAAGTCCGGGAGACCCACATGTGGTAACAAAAGCCAGGGAGATACGGACGTCAAAGTGTGAAACCTGATGACACACGCAAACACGCAGACAGGGACACTCTCACACGCAGAGCTTTACCCATCGTACTCCCAAATATGGCAATACTTGTATAGAATTAAATGAGCACTTCTTAACTATAGAATGATACAGCACTAACTCGGGTTGTAAGAATTCATCAATTCGTATTGACTCGCACGTCACACGCATCGAACCCTGCAAAGTAAATCTTGACTTAAAGCTTTCGTGACTGCAGCAATTCATGTTCTTGGGTCTTTCGGTAAAGTCACGTAGATATAGGTTCAAAGAAAATAACAAAAAACTACGACGTTTCGATCACAACACAAGCGATCGTCATCACGAGTCGTTGAGTCAATTATCTTTTGGTTAACTAGTGGCGCCTGTCTGCCACCCATAGCGCCATCAAATCGTTAAACGTAAACATAAACGATGATATGCAGTTAAAAAAGAATAATAATTAAAAGCAAGTTGTGGCTGTGAGTTGTTGTAGGAATGATCGCTCTACAAAGTAAACCACGCCCCCCACCAAATCACCCGCATGCTCCCAACCTCATACGATCACGCAAAGCTAAGCAGGCGTGAGCCTGTATGGTGCTTGGATGGGTGATCACAATGCAAACAGCTTGTCATAGGGGCAGCGGGGGGGTTACACGATGGGCAGTGGGGGGGGGTGACGTGATGGGCTGAGGGGGGGGGGTTACGTGATGGGCAGTGGGGGGGTGACATGATGGGCAGAGGGGGGGGGGGGTGACGTGATGGGCAGTGGGGGGGTTACATGATGGGCTGAGGGGGGGGGGTTACGTGATGGGCAGTGGGGGGGTGACGTGATGGGCAGAGGGGGGGGGGTGACGTGATGGGCAGTGGGGGGGTTACATGATGGGCAGTGGGGGGGGGTGACGTGATGGGCAGTAGGGGGGGTGACGTGATGGGCAGTGGGGGGGTTACATGATGGGCAGTGGGGGGAGTTACATGATGGGTAGTGGGGGGGGGTTACATGAAGGGCAGTGGGGGGGGTTACATGAAGGGCAGTGGGGGGGGTTACATGAAGGGCAGTGGGGGGGGTTACATGATGGGCAGTGGGGGGAGTTACATGATGGGTAGTGGGGGGGGTTACATGATGGGCAGTGGGGGGGGTTACATGATGGGCAGTGGGGGGGGGTTACATGATGGGTAGTGGGGGGGTTACATGATGGGTAGTGGGGGGAGTTACATGATGGGCAGTGGGGGGAGTTACATGATGGGTAGTGGGGGGGGTTACATGAAGGGCAGTGGGGGGGGTTACATGAAGGGCAGTGGGGGGGGTTACATGAAGGGCAGTGGGGGGGGTTACATGATGGGCAGTTGGGGGAGTTACATGATGGGTAGTGGGGGGGGTTACATGATGGGCAGTGGGGGGGGTTACATGATGGGCAGTGGGGGGGGTTACATGATGGGTAGTGGGGGGGTTACATGATGGGTAGTGGGGGGAGTTACATGATGGGTAGTGGGGGGGGTTACATGATGGGCAGTGGGGGGGGGTTACATGATGGGTAGTGGGGGGAGTTACATGATGGGCAGTGGGGGGGGTTACATGATGGGTAGTGGGGGGGGGTTACATGAAGGGCAGTGGGGGGGGTTACATGATGGGCAGTGGGGGGAGTTACATGATGGGTAGTGGGGGGGGTTACATGATGGGCAGTGGGGGGGGTTACATGATGGGTAGTGGGGGGGGTTACATGAAGGGCAGTGGGGGGGGTTAAATGATGGGCAGTGGGGGGAGTTACATGATGGGTAGTGGGGGGGGGTTACATGATGGGCAGTGGGGGGGGTTACATGATGGGCAGTGGGGGGGGTTACATGATGGGTAGTGGGGGGGGTTACATGATGGGTAGTGGGGGGGGTGACGTGAAGGGCAGTGGGGGGGGTTACATGATGCTGTCGTGGCTGTGACGGTTCCACCTGAAGACGGAAGCTTGTGTTGCCTCCGAAACGTCGTGATTTTTATTTAATTTTACTTTTATTAATTTTAATGTTTTACCTATTTGACTTTACCGAAAAAACCTAAGAATATGAATACAGTGGGGGGGGGTTACATGATGGGCAGTGGGGGGAGTTACATGAAGGGTAGTGGGGGGGGTTACATGAAGGGGGGGGGGTTACATGAAGGGCAGTGGTGGGGGTTACATGAAGGGGGGGGGGGTTACGTGATGGGCAGTGGGGGGGGGGGTTACGTGATGGGCAGCAGAGACAGTGCAACAACATCCACCGTTGTGCTGTCTAATATTTCGACGTCTCTTGCCTTTACAAGCCATCACTGACCAGCTTGGGGAAGTTCAAGTTCAAGTTCATTTATTAGGTATAGCCCTGTGAGCCATTCAGCTCTTGAATCGGGTGCAACCGCAACAAACAAAAAACAAAAACATGAACAAAAAACATCTTAAAGTGAATATGTGACTAAGTGCAAACAGAAAATCCAAGTAAAGACAGCAAAATATTGCAGAAAAAACACCGTACACCAACGCTGTGTGCAAAAATCCCAGTGGGATGCAAGTCAAACAACAACAACCACAAGACAGCTTAGATTAAGGCCATCAGTCTAACTATGTACTACAACAAACAAACATGGCTAAACCAATACACTTTTCGAAATCACCAAAATAAAGCCATGAAAGCAATGAAAAAGCAATCATAGGAACTGTGACAGAATTTTCACAATAAATGGCATAAACAACATGTACTACCAAAACCCTGCAGCCATAGCTGGCTGCATGAGTCACTCCACCTTTAAGATCAGCACACTAAATCAAAACACAGGTCATACTTTGTAGCGATCATCCGGAGCGAAACATTTTATTTTAGGTCACTGAATAGCACTGGCAGCTAGGGGTGTACAACTCCTCTAGAGCAGTTTTGAGTGAAGATCTCATAGGTAGTGACTCAAGTTTCAATTTATTGGCAACAGCATTCCAGACCCTGGGGGCATCAATAGCAAAGGCCCTTCCTCCAGTATATGTACGGCAATAGGGAATATTAAGCTGGTAAATGAGTGTAGACCTTAGGTCAAATTTGTTCTTTGAAACAGAGATGAGATCCAGCAGGTAATCTGCAGATTCTTTTGCAAGTACATCATGAATAAATAAGATCTGGTGCACAAGCCGTCGAACATTCAGAGATGTTAAGTTTGACCCAATGTAGAGGTCACAGTGGTGAGTCCTATATGGGCAGTTCAATGCAAATCTTAAGGCCGAGTGATACATTGAGTCAAGCTTCTTCAGTACAGTACTTGGGGCTGATTTATAAACAATGTCACAGTAATCAAGTAGAGGCAGTATGGTAGCTTTAATCAATTCCAAACGGAACATAGGGGGGAAGCAGTGCTTGTGTCGATATAGAAAACCAATTTTAATTTTTGTCTTTTTCCCAATATAATCAATGTGATCTTCAAAATTCAGTTTTGAATCCAGGATGATCCCAAGATACTTATAGATCTTAACTTGCTCTATTTGATCATTATTTAAGGAATGTAATTTGGGGAAAATAACTTCCCGCTTTAGTCCTGGTGAGAAGCATAGCACCTTGGTTTTGGCAGGATTTAGGACTAGTTTAAGAGCAACTAGCTGATGTTGTAGTTTGTTGAAATCACTCTGGAGCTTAGCAATCACGTCATCCGGAGAGCGGCCAGCAGTAATTAGTACCGTGTCATCTGCAAAAAGATTTACCCTGGAATAATCCAGTTCAGTGCCCAAGTCATTTACATAAAGAGAGAACAAGAGGGGGCCGAGAATGGAACCCTGTGGAACCCCTTTTGTTATCTTAACACTGTTTGACCTCCAACCATCTGTGAATACAGTTTGGGTGCGAGAAAAGAGGTAATTTTTTAACCATTTTACTGTGTTTTCGGAAAAACCGAGGCAACTTATTTTACTAAGCAGGATGTTGTGGTCTACTGTATCAAAAGCTTTGGACAAGTCAAGAAAAAGACAGGCGCAGTACTGCTTATTATCAAGGCTACTGTAAATGTGATTCATAGAGTCTAATGCAGCAGATGTGGTGCTGTATTTTTTTCGGAACCCAGATTGTTTTAGATGTAATAGATTGTTGGCGGACAGGAAACTGATAATTTGGTAGTTCAATAATTTTTCAAAAATTTTCATCAACGGGGACAAAATTGAGATAGGTCGGTAGTTATTTGGATCATCTTTAGGGCCCCCTTTGTGAAGTGGACGAACATAGGAATGTTTCCATTCTAGAGGAACTGATGCTTCTTTGATGGACAGGTTGAAAATATGGGCTATAGGTTTGTATATTAGGTGACCAACACTTAGTAGAGCAAAGACGGGAATACTATCTGCTCCGGTAGAGGAGGACCCTTTGAGGAAGGACAGTTGTTTCAGAACATTACTTTCGTGGATTGGCTGAAAACTAAATTCGCTTAATGTTTGGATAGGGGTGTAGGAATTTGCATGAGCAGGGGTGACTCCCAATAGATTATCAAATAGGGTACCAGCTTCAGAAAAATGAAGGTTAAAATTGTCAACTATTTTTGGGGATCTGAAAAATATTCCCCATTTCGGTTAAGCTGAACGGGCAGATGATCTGTTTTGGATGCCTTTTCGATACATTTGATTGTTTTCCAGAAAATCCTGGCATTTCCATGAGATTCAAGGAGAGTAGAAGAGAAGTAGTCATTTTTTGCATGCCGTATTTTTTTGACGCATCTATTCCTTAAAATCCTGTATTCTAGCCAGTCATTAACCAAATTACTTTTCTGAGCACATGCCCAAGCCTTGTCTCTAGTTTTCATGAGTTTTGTAATCAAAGGATCAAACCATGGTGGACGATTGCCTTTAGTTTTAAATTTAACCAACGGAGCATGTTTGTTAAGAATTTGTAGAAACGTGTACCTGAAGGTCTCCCAAGCCGTAGTCAGGTTTGGAATATCACAGACCTTGTCAATATCCGAGTGAAGCACATCATTAGTAAATGCCTGTATGCTGAAGTGTCTCATGGAGTGCTTCTCAACCAATTTAGGGGGGGCTTTGTGTCTGGCTGATGATCTCACCCCAAAAATGAAGGAGTGATCACTAAGGTTATTACCTAGAACACCAGTCAGTGCGAAATTGTGAGGGGCATTTGTCAATAGGACGTCAAGCAGAGATGACTGTCCCGGATTTTTTAGGTTGGGTCTTGTGGGGACATTTATTAATTGAAACAGGTTAAATTCATCTGCAAAATTTGTGGCCACGGCCGGCGGGTTTAGCCAATTCCAATTTAGATCACCCACTAAAACTATTTCACCTTTAGGGAGGCCCCCAAGAAGCTCTCTCAGTGCAGATGCAGCTTCAACATCCTTACCACTAGGCGGTCTATAGCAGCACACTACCAATATGTGTTGATTATTAGGGAGAGTTATTCTGAGAGCCAGACCTTCAAAGCAACATTTTTTAAACAAGGAGTGAGCTGGTGAACATGCAATAGTATTACGAACATAGATGGCAATTCCACCTCCTTTAGATCCTCGGTCAAGCCGAAAAAGGTTGTAGTTGTCAATCGTAATCTGCAAGTCATTGACGGCAGGAGTGAGAAATGTTTCTGTTAGGCAAAATATGTCCGGGTCAAGATTTGCTACTTCTAGTTTTAGTTGACTTAATTTAATCAAAAGCCCTCTGATGTTGACATGTAGAACACCAACACCTTTTCTGCCAGAAAAATCTACAGAATTATATGAGTTCTTTACATTTGGGCCAGGATGAAGCTCAATACCACCCAGAAATAAGAAAAGTAGAATTAATAGTTTGCACAGGTATTTTCTGTGAAAGGATGAAGAGCGACGAACCTTGGACGAATAGCAGCAGCTCGCAGATGGTGTTATTTTTAAGAGCAGAATGAAGTTTGGAAGGAGTGCTGGTGAAGTAATGGGACAAAGATAGGGTTTAAAAGGATACAATGATGGAGTGTAGAAGTGTCTATAAGTTGTTTCATTAGCAGGTGTAGTGGCAAATTTAGCAATAAGTATTGACGCGAAGTAACGCGGGTAGCCGTTTGTAGAGTTGAGTGTGGCACTAGATATGGCCGGGAGGGACAGTAGTAAGATACACAGCAGGTGAATTGACATCTTTAAAACACTAAATTTAAACACACACACACAGCTCACTCACACGCAGCTCACCCTCACCCACTCTCACGCACAGCCCACACCCATGCAGCACAACACACGGCCGCACACGCCGCCGCCATCTTGCTGCTGTTGTTGTTGCAGCTGCTGTTGTTGTTGCAGCTGCTGTTGTTGTTGCAGCTGCTGTTGTTGTTGCAGCTGCTGTTGTTGTTGCAGCTGCTGTTGTTGTTGCAGCTGCTGTTGTTGTTGCAGCTGCTGTTGTTGTTGCAGCTGCTGTTGTTGTTGCAGCTGCTGTTGTTGTTGCAGCTGCTGTTGTTGTTGCAGCTGCTGTTGTTGTTGTTGTAGCTGCTGTAGCAGCTGCAGCCGACCCAACTGCAGTTGCAGGAGTCATACACGAAGCAGCCGCAGCTAAGTATGGTCGAATAACCGTCCACCCCCTCCATGACCCGCACGCCGTGGGGAGGCCCTCATCCAGCAGTGGATTGACAAACGGGCTCTTCATGTACATGTGAGTCACGTGTGAATTAAATGTCTTACGTATGTTGAACGTCTTTTGCGCCGTATGAGGCCAACCGTGCTAATCGAAGGTGCCATAACTACCTTTGAGATAATGGAACGAACGAGACAGACTAAACGAGCAAAGCAAAGCGAATTGGTGAATCAAATTGTGACCCAGAATCGTGACAATTCATAGAATCGCCGAAGTTGTGACATGCCTGGCACAGACATCCCCTTGTCATTACACTGAACTCCCTTAACTACCACGCTTGTGTTATTTGAGCGCTACTGTATGTTTATGGCTGAATAAGCCAGTGTTTTTCAATCGCACCATCTTCACATGATGGATAAGCAGACAATGTCTCCCTCCACATCAAATGTAAAGTTATTCCGACATTACCCAGTTGCCCCATTGACTTATGGGGGTGCACGTCAGCTCTAACATAATGCACGAAAAGCATCAGTTTCATCACCTATTGCTGCGTTTTCACAACCCCTGGGAACAGACCGGAGCTGTTGCTGGGCTCTTCCAGAAGTGGCCCCAGAACAGCAACGGAGAGATCCGTGGCAACGCAGCACAAAATCACGAACGATAGCAACCAGCAGGCAATAATGAATACGTTTCTTGAGATTGAGCGAGTTTATAGGACGTTGAAAACAGAGGTAGTTTGTAATGCTAACACAACGCAGCTCGTTTCTTCTCCCAATGCTTATAGAGCCACGCAGATCCGGGGGCTTGTCTCTTACGCTTCATCCCCTCCCACGCCCGGAGAGAAGCAATGTTATTTATGTATTAATATTTATCGCATGCTTGGGTTACATTATGCCACCCTAAGTGAGCTTTATATATATAGTTGTAGCAAATCATGCTGTTTTAAAGAGAAAAATACATGGCCCTGAAGTTGACCTAGGTGATGAGAGTCACGATTGACCCCGTGACCTCGCATCTCTTGCGTTAACCCCGTGTTAGTTTGCCGCACAACCCGGTTGATGCTGGCGTGGCCCGATTGGGCCACCGTGGGAATCTGGGCCAGGTCCACGTGCTCGCTTCACAAACCGCGCAGCCAGATGTTGAGTGGTTGTGGGGACGTAGCATAAGACTCCAGGCAACGCCTTTCTGATGAGACTTGGAGAGGTGGAAACCGGTGCAGGGTTTCCACTCGACACAATTGCTCTTGGGTTAACATGGTTTCAGAAGGCCTATTGGTCGATGGAACTTCTATTTTAATAGGTATTTTGTTTGGCAATGAAACCAACCTTTCCTGTTAATTATTGTAAATCTGGAATAATTGGCACGGCTCGTTCGACTCTTCAAAGTGGACTCGGAGATCACGCTCGGCCTTTTTACAAGTGATGCATTTTTGTGTTACCTATCGCGACTTTTCTGTTCATCTTCGCATTGGCTTCAGTACGTGGAAGGAGTCTGTTTGGCCCAATATCACCACTGTCCAATGGGAGAGCAGTAACGTAGAGCGTGCCACTTGATTACTGGTTGAGTGGCTCAACTTTGAGCGGTTGAATATCATCGCCACTCATCTGTATCCCTGCTCGCTGGCTCATTAATTCCCCGGTGAAAGGAATAGATTAAGATCTGAAGCATTTTTAATTCTGGATAATGAAGGCGTCGCGATTAAAAAAAAATTGCAGCAATGCAGAATATGGGGCGCGCAAATCGGTTTGAGCGCCCCGGATTATTCCGCGTTGCGCTGGAGATGCGGAATTAATCTGAATATTCCATGACCTGAGCGTCGGCATTAAAATGGCCACAGGGTCACAGCGACAGGAATTGATGGTCCTTGTTTATTTACTGACTTGCGAGATTCTAAACGATACGGGTTCTCTTAATTTTCGTATCCTTTACAATCGAATGTTATGAACAAAGCAAAACAATGCATAAAAAAATCTGTACAGATCAAACACTGCACTACAGACATTGACGTGAATATTTCAATGTATACAGGATTGGCATGTATATATTGAAGCGTGATTTTCAATGTACGTAGTAAAACTGTACGTTTCTGTGTATGTAATCTATTTTATGCCATGCACTGCCATGTTATCGTTTTACATTTTGCCAAACCATTGTTTTAAATAATACGCATATAATTTTTGCACTCCCTGCGTTCATTGCAACAATTAATTATCGCGTGTGCGTGTCGTGCCGTGTTTCCTCCCGAGAGTTTGTTTTTGCACATCTCGCCAACTCACGGCGAGTACAGTGCCTCCTCGTTTTGCGGTGTTTATTGTTTTTCTTAACGCGACGACGATGTCACCTTCGTCAGTGGAGTGCTTCGAATGGCCACGGCCACCGGCCGTGCTTTTGCTGAAGTTGGTGCCATCGTAAAAGCAAGAGGGGGGGTGGGGGGCACGCATGCCGGGCATCGTCAGCGAGCCGCCTGCAACCCGGCTGAGTTGTTAATTAAGCAGCGGAATATCCGTTTCGAGCGATGCACCTACAGGGTTACGGAGCTGCAGCTCGGGAGTCAGGAGGGCGGACGTAAGTCAAGATCATCTGGATTAAATCTCCCGTGCCAAATAAGATTGGGGTTTATCAGCAAATGCCTTACGTCTCTTCCCCCCCCCCCCCCCCCCTTTATTTTGCACAGTGCCACAAATTCCCATCTATAAAATGCCACGCGTCTCGTCCCGCCTATCGCATTGGTGGGTGTCCCCCAGCAAAAAGTGGGACTGCGCGGGATCTTGAAAATGAATATCAATATACTGTGACAGACCGTATTGCGTTGCGTTTGCAATATAAGCATCGGTATTGTGTTGTGACTTGTTCAGTTTACGTGGTGCAACGGTTGGAAATTATTCTTGCTTTGTGGTTTTTATCGCTGTTGTGTTTTTTTGTCACTAAAATAAAACGTGAAACCAACTCTGCACATCGCTCGATCCAACCGCAGTCGAGTGAGTGACGAGTGAGTTTATTTTTATAACTCGGTGCTTGATTCGAAGATCGTCTGTTCGTCAAGTAAGGTAAGCCAACGTTAATTGTTTACCTACCTTTTAGCTGTTTGGAATCGGCGCAGACGTGAAACTACGTTATGTACGTTTGTATGTTGAACTTCTTTCGTGCCGTACGTAGCCAACCATGCTAATACGACCCTTCAGCAGAATATTTCAACCAGTGGAATTCCGTTCTTTGGTGGTATTTTGTGTGATGTAAAATAACAGGATTTACAATATATTGAAATTCTCCCACTTTTTCTGCAATGACAATTTGAATCTCGTATGTCAATGTGTGAAGACGACTCGTACAATGTCAGGCAGTCTAGTGAGCCATTCTCTTGACACCTTAACTTATTCGTGTATATTTTGGATTTCAGATTGTAAATTGCTGATTTTTTTAAAGTGAATTCCGATTCTCTGATGTTATTTTATATTTATGGAGCGCCCATAGCTCAAGGAGCTTTACATCGTTTAAAGATGTACAAAGACAGATGGCAAGGGCCGAGCAATGAGTGACCGTAACCGAGGGCACATGGGGTCACGAAAGGGCTACAGGGGAAGGGACGGAGGGGAGGGAATGGGCAATGGAGAAGAGGGGGGGGGGGCTTTACGAGAGGAATTAAAGGAGGGCGACTGCTCAATTTGCAGGGGACATTGATTCCAGCGGAGGGGGTGTAAGGAGGGAGAAAGATCAAAGACGAAATTGGACACAGTGAGAAGGAGCGAGAGAAAGTCAAGATTGTTAACGAAGAGCACTATGGAGGACATAAAAAGAGATGAGAGAAGCCACTACTGCTGCCTTGTGTATTACGATAATGCGTGTTAACCCGCGAAAGCCTCAATAATGAGTCCCAAGACTCATTTTCTCAGGAGGGCCCTGCCATCTTGAATCCTAATTCAGTAATTTGGCAGGTGATTTTCAGCATTGGGTTATAGGAATAGGGTTTCTCCTTTTTTCTGGCAACAAAAACAGGTGTCAAGATATTCTTGGTTATTTCGGTAAATTCATGTGACTTTACCGAAAGAACCAAGAATATGAATCCCTGCAGTCACGAAAGCTTTAAACAGGTGTTAAGATGTTAAAACACCAAACTGAAACCTTTTGCAAGGAATCATGTCTGCATTAACCACAGATACTTGTGAAAATACAAACAAAAAACATGCTCTGACAGTATATGCATTATCTGTATCTGGTTAATGCAGACATGATTCTTTGCAAAAGGTTTCAGTTTGGTGTTTTAACATCTTAACACCTGTTTTGTTGCCAGAAAAAAGGGGGAAACCTATTCTTATTTTTGACACTGGCAAAGGAGGTCCCATGAAGCATTGGATTACTTGACCAAAGCTAGTTCGATTGTGTGTGTTGGTTGTTGCTATGAGAGGCAACCCATGCAAAACGGGGCGAAAACACGCTCCGCTAAAACACGCTCCGCTAAAGCACTCGAGCCGGGAATCGCTGCGAGGCACCAGTGCTATCGCTGGACAACCACCCTGCCGCCCATACATTGGTGACTCCTGTTGAAACAAATAGAATGCCCTGAAGCAGAAATTGCTCACAACACAAAACTTGGACCAGTCGACAAGCACCGCAAACTCTGCCGTGCTGCCTGCTACGGGCACGGGCGCGTTACCATGCAGGTGGGTGTCTCATACAAACTCCCATCTCTGTGTGAACCACCAACCCTGACCGGCATGTAACGTGCCACTGCTGGCCAAAGCATCCCCAACTTTGTGCCATTCCTCACTTCCCTTCGTTGCGCCTGTCCAGTGGTGGCCTCCACACAAGGCCTGGCTCCAACTCCTCTCGGGGGGGGGGTGGTAGGAGGTAGTCGGGCTCTTGAGTGGGGGGCCACCGAGCAGTGATTCACCGCTCGGTAGAGTGAACTTGGGTGGGGGCCCCAGGGGAACACGTGGTGGGGCAGGGCCCACGCCAGCACCCGCCTAGCGCCGGCCCTCCTCCGAACTCGGCGATGCCGTCTCTCCCGCTGTCTTCTCTCTGCTTCTCTCGCTCTTAGCTCCGGAGTTCATCTCCTCTCTCATCTCTCGTTAGCTGTTCTCACGACATGTACCATGCCCCATTGCCACTTGATTTTTGTTGTGCCATAATTTCGATTTTTTTTCTCGTGTTCTCCATTGCTAATGATGCTGTAATGATAATGGAGATCCTGATGGGAGACATTGATTATGATCGTGGGTGATGGTAATGTTATACTGTGATTCGAATGTTGTTGCCAATTGTGAATAAGATGATGATGATGGTCATTGCTTTCCCTATCGTGCGGATGGATATGAGTTGAGTAGCGACGAGCGACTCCACGGAGAGCGCTCGCAGCGGACGCGAGTCCCAGGGCGCGCGGCGCTGCGCGACTCGTCATTGACGGGTGGCACCGTCGTTGCGATGTTGACTCGAGTAACGAGCAGGTGACCTCCACCGGTGCTGCTGATGACTGACAACTCTGACGGCCACGATCGCGATGGCCTCGCTGACACACGCACGACGGACCACCAGGACTTAGTGACAGCAGGAAGCTGCCTGGGGGCAGAGCACCAAAAAATATGTCCCCACCCTTGCTGACGGTGGGGGTCGATGATGACACTCTCTCTCCCCGTGACGACGGCGACCTCCCAGAGCCATGGAGAACCTGACCTCGCTCGACCTCCTGCCCAACGGCGAGGTCCCGCTGATGCCCCGCTACGGCTTCACCATCCTCGCCGTGATCATGGCCGTGTTCACCATCGCCTCGCTCGTGCTCAACAGCACCGTCGTCATCGTCACCCTGCGCCACCGCCAGCTGCGCCACCCGCTCAACTTCTCGCTCGTCAACCTCGCCGTGGCGGACCTGGGCGTCACGGTGTTCGGCGCCAGCCTCGTCGTGGAGACCAACGCCGTCGGGTACTTCAACCTCGGCCGCGTCGGCTGCGTCATCGAAGGGTTCGCCGTCGCTTTCTTCGGTGAGATTTTATATTTCCCCCGGCACCCCACCACCCCGCAATTGCGGCAGTAGCCGTCGTCGTTGCTACATTGGTGATCCCAGACAAGAGGATGTCGCATAGCAGTTCAGAAACTGCGGATGGTCTTTTTATTTCTCTGCCACGTGTCGTGACGGGTACTGCAATATCCGACCATGTCCTTCCAAGTGCTCGCTGAGCTGCATTGGCTTCCGGCTGTCAAACGAATACATGATGAGGTCGCACTCATTGCACACAAAGTAGTTGCCACAACTTGACCACTGCCTTGCTGATCTCGTCAAGGAACATAAACCATCACACGAACTCCGGACATCCTGCCAGCGGCTGTTGGATAGCCATTGAACAAAGACGGCCACCCCATCGCACACTTTCAGATGCGCTTCTGCGGCCGTCTGGAACGCTCTTCCTTCTGATACTCTCTTCTGATACTCGGAAGCCACTGGAGCTTTGCAAATCTTGATTTGCAGCTTTCGTGACTGCAGGAATGCATACTCTTTGGGTCTTTTGGTAAAGTCACCTAGATATAAATAATAGATCACGAAGTTTCGATCGCAACACAATCGCAACACAAGCAATCATCTTGAGAAATAGTTCAGGATGGTGAGGGATGGTGAAGGATGCTTGTGTTGCGATCGAAACGTCGTGATCTATTATTTCTATTTACGTGATTTGATCGAAAGACCCAAAGAGTATGGAGCTATGCACTTTACAATCTAGATTAAAAACTAATTTTTTTGGAACTTATTTTTGTATATAGTTTGCTGTCCTGTCCCCCCGCATATCCGATTAGCACGGTTGGCTACGTACGGTGCAAAAGAAGTGCAACGTACACACATACACAATGCACAGTGACCGTGATCTTTGTATACACTTCCCTGCGTGTAATTTGAAATATGCGGTTTTCTTGCCTGTGCTATGATGGGATTTTGCTCTATGAGATCTCTTTTACCAGTGGCAAAATATAATGGTAGGTTTTTACCCTTTTAACTGGTACAAAACTGACACCTTTATTCAAGGCATCATGTTTGCAATGACCACAACACAAGTAGTCAATAAAGCAAACAAAAAGAAGCAACTCTGATAAGGATAATAATATGCACTGTCCTTGAAGTTGATTGGCCCACACCCGAGACGGCTTTCTTTAGAGCCTAGTCCCCATTGGTGTAGGGCCAGATGACACCAGAAGGCGTACAACTCAAAAACAGTGCAATATCAGAGTATTGAGAGTTCGGGGTAAACATTTACACTATGAGATCTCTTTTACCAGTGGCAAAATATAATGGTAGGTTTTTACCCTTTTAACTGGTACAAAACTGACACCTTTATTCAAGGCATCATGTTTGCAATGACCAAAACACAAGTAGTCAATAAAGCAAACAAAAATAAGCAACTCTGATAATGATAATAATATGCACTGTCCTTGAAGTTTTTGAGTTGTACGCCTTCTGGTGTCATCTGGCCCTACACCAATGGGGACTAGGCTCTAAAGAAAGCCGTCTCGGGTGTGGGCCAATCAACTTCAAGGACAGTGCATATTATTATCCTTATCAGAGTTGCTTCTTTTTGTTTGCTTTATTGACTACTTGTGTTGTGGTCATTGCAAACATGATGCCTTGAATAAAGGTGTCGGGATTTTGCTCGTCACTCCGTGGCCCCCAACTGACCCCCTTTCCGCTACGCCTCCCCATCTTCACCTCCTCCCCTCTGCCACCTCGGTCCGCAGGCATCGCCGCTCTGTGCACGATCGCCGTGATCGCCGTCGACCGCTTCGTGGTGGTGTGCAAGCCGCTGGGCACGCTGATGTTCACGCGGCGCCACGCGCTGCTGGGCATCACCTGGGCCTGGCTCTGGTCGTTCGTGTGGAACACGCCGCCGCTCTTCGGCTGGGGCAGCTACGAGCTGGAGGGCGTGCGGACGTCGTGCGCGCCTGACTGGTACAGCCGCGACCCCGCCAACGTGTCGTACATCACGAGCTACTTCGCCTTCTGCTTCGCCATCCCCTTCCTCGTCATCGTGGTGGCGTACGGCCGCCTCCTGTGGACCCTCCACCAGGTGAGGGTCACTCGTGAGGTCGCACGAACCGTGTTAGGTACAACACACAAGGGTTGTCCAGAGAGCAATGCCTCACTTTCTTTGTTATTGGACAAAATGTATTGAAGATAAGTGAAACCTTCCCGTACATGCGCATCACTACTCTTCCACATAATCCCTCTTCCACCCCAATGGCTCTTATGCCATTGAGAAGCGAGAGCGTGTGTGTGTTCCATGTCAGTGGGGCATTACTTTCTGGGCAACACTCGTATATGTGTTTTCCTTTTAGGGCAGTATTATTATCAAATGCCTGTTGAGTTTATCAGGGCTCATATTCTCACTCTTGGAGAAGGGATACATAATAAACACGATTTATAACGCGCGCATGTTTAGACCCTACCCACTACTGATTCCGACTTGAATTACATCTCGGTACTTTACGATTTCAATTCTGAACTGGAGGCCGCTTGCCAATCATATTGTCTATCCCTCATTTCTTCCCTTTCCGTGCACCCTGCTCTGCTATTTTCTACCTGAAACACTCTGCCACATCCTTCACCATCCTCAACTGCTATTTCTTCTGCCCCCATCTCTCAAATTCGTTCTACCATCCCCACTACCTCCCTTCCTGTCAGCAGCATACCTACCTGCCCCTCTCCTCCCTCCTCCAATTCTTCCCCTACTTTAAATACCTTGTCCCTGTGTCACTCCTGGAGCTGTCAAACTTCGTCTCCAAAATTCACCCGACATTCTCCTCCCTTGATCCCCTACCGCCCTCCTTGCTCCCATCTGTCATCCCCACTATCCGCCGGTTCCTCCTAGCTCTCTTCAACTCTTCCCTCTCATTTGGCCTCTTCTCTAACTCCTTCAAAACAGTCATCATTCTACCCATTCTCAAAAAACCTTCACGAGATCCTTCCATCCCTGCACACTATTGCCATATTCCCTTGCTTTCCCACTTCTCCAAACGCCTAGTTCACACCCGACTCACTCCCTACATCTCTTCTCACTCTCCCTACGCCCTCCACCAGTCTGCTTTCTGTCCACTCCATTCCACCGAAACCGCTCTCCTCCCCGTACACAGCCACTTGGTTAACTTACGTCACTCGGGCCTCTCATCTGTCTTAATTCCGCTTGACCTGTCCTGCGGCTTTGGACACCCTTGATCACTCCATCCTCTTATCCACTCCGTCTAACTTCGGTATCACTGGCACGTGACTTCATTGGCTCTGCTCTTACCTCACTTTTCGTTCATCCACCGTCTCTTTAATCCGTGGTTCTTCCTCCCCCGTCACCGTTGGCATCCCCCAGGGTTCTGTACTTGGTTCTCTCCGAGCCCATCTTTTCTTCTTTCAATCTCTCGTATCGCCCATTTGCTAACGACACTTAAATCTTCTTTTCCTTTAAGTCTCTCACCCCCGACCTTTCTCGCCACATCTCATCCTGCCTAATGGCCATCCAAGCATTGATGACACAAAATTACCTTTCCCTCAACCCTTCTATAACCACCGTGCTCTAGTTTCCTGCCTCCCGCTCTCCTCCTACTCCCCCCTCCATGTATTTCCCCCCGCTCAGTCTAACTCCGATGGCTTTCGTCCAAATTATTGGCGTCTCCTTTTATTCCTCATTTCCCTTCACTTCCCACATCGCCATCACACCACTCGCACGTTGCCGCTTCCATCTTTTCAATGCCAGGAAAATTCGCCCACTCATCACCATCGCCGCTGCCAAACTTCTTGTGCACTCTGTTAGTCTTCACTCGTCTGGGTTATTGCAACTCGCCCCTGGTCGGTCTCCCTACCTACGCCCTTGCCCCTCTACACCAAATTCAAAACTCGGCTGCACGTGTCGCGCTGTCTTTAACCTCCCCTTCACCTCTCATTGCTGCCCTCTCCATCAACAACTTCACTGGATTCCTGCCTATCACCGCTGCCTCTTTAAATTGCTCACCTTAGTTTTCAAATCTTTGCACGGACTGGCCCTCCCCCTTACCTGTCTTCTCTCATTTCCTTTTATGTCCCATCACGCCCGCTCCAGTCACAAGCTGCCTATCTTCTTGCTGTCCCTCCATGCGGCGCCCAACCTCGCTTTCACTCCTTCTCTCTGCTTGTCCCCTTACACTGGAACAAATTCGACTCTCCCCCTCGCTTTCCTCTTTTTGCACTGCCCTCAGCTTCTATCTCTTCTTTCTGCTGCCTTTTCCCTTCCTCTTCCGCCACCCCTACCAGCACCACCTAACGCCCCTAACGCCTCCACCGCCGCAGCCTCCACCTCGCTCCCTCCATTTTCGTCACTACCCAATCCCCTTCCCTTATCTTGCCATTTCGTACCGTAGTCGGTAAGCATTGTCAAGCGCCTTTTTGAAAGGCACTTTCTAAATCCAAAATAGAATAGAAACTGACTCATTTACCTATTGAGAACTCGGAGACCCTAAGGCCAGAGCTCAAAGTCACTTGTACGCCAAGGTGAACAGGTGACAGCCTGGGCAGCTGAGATCTTGAACAGGCGACAGCCTGAATAGGTGAAGGCCTGAACAGGTGAGAGCCTTGAGCTGCTGCTGGAATGTGGATGATGCTGCTGCTGCTGCTGAGTGTGCTGCAGTGGGAGAGGGAGAGTACGACATGGCTACTGCTGCTTCTGCCGCTGTGGAAAAATGCCGCTCAACCAGCACGGTCCTGGTTCTGTTTGCGTTGAGCAGATTAATTATCAGACGTGGGGCGGGTTGCTTTGAAGCCGTTGTAGTTTGTTTGATCTCTGAGTGCGGGTGACATCAGTAATCGATGCCAACAATATAACCAAGTCAGGGAGGATTATCTTAGCTTAAGGCACGGCTATTACGAGTACAAGGTACACCGATCCATAACAATACTATATTATTGTACCCTACACTCCTATAACCCGATGAAGACAGAATATAAATATAATGTGGACAAAATAAGGCGAGATGGACGTGGCCTGTCTAAATAATATCCGGAGCAGCGTTCCGGACTGATTCAGTTTCAATTAATCAGAGTGATTTTCTGCACAAAGTCGCACTGTTGCGGTGCTAATATCCAGTGTACAGCACCTGATTCAGTGGCGTGGTAATTCCACATTCGTATGGTGGAGACAAGTCTACCCAAAGAACAACACGATATTGATGTATCCCACCAAGTAGTAACTACATTTCTCAATCCTCGAGGGTTGATGGAACGGAGTCAACCCTCAACCAGGATGTGATCTCGTGCTGTTCCCCTTGCGAGCTGCTCGCCCTTCTGTTGAGCCACCTGGCCGGAATGAATGAGTTCAATTCCGTAATGGGGTTTTTTTGGTGAGATTGCATAAATATAATTGCGTCCTTAAATCCGCCACCACCTGACAGACACAACCAATTAAGTTGTGGGCATGTAAACAAAACATGCGAATTAGTTACTAGTACAGCACACCGGTGTGTTGTAGAGGAAACCCACAACTAGTAACTAATTGGCATGTTTTGTTTACGTGACAAACCTTACTCATTGGCTGTGTCGGGCGGTGGCGGGTATTACGACACATTTATATTTACGCGATCTACCCCCAAAAAAAACTGTTATTGATAATATTGGTCGCTAAAGCCCACTACTACTACTACGTGTTAAACTGACTTCAATTTTGTGATGCGGCAACAGCCAGGGCCGAATTAACCCACGGGCTAATAAGGCCTTAGGCCCTCATATTGTGGGTCCCTCTTTAGGCCCTGAATTCCATGTTGAGGTAACAGCTGAATGACGGTAGCACACGGTCATCAGAACTAGTTTTGTCTATTAAATACAATTATTCTTAGCTTTGCCACACGGCTAAAGCTGGGGGGCGGGTTAAACCATGTTAGTTTGAAGAAAGGAGTAATCGCGAGCGATTTACACTTCATGAAATTACCTTGAGTCGAATAAGTTTGTTAAATTTGACACGATGTGCTTGAAATAGTTCACAATACGTAACAGTGCGTACTTAGGCCCTTCCTTCCTATTAGCCTGAGGCCCCCTCGTACACCCAACTGTGGCCCTGCCTGGTGGCGGCGGCGGCGGTGGCGGCTCCTCTGCCGTTGTTTTGTAAGGTGGCCAAGCTGGGGATGGGCGAGAGCGGCAGCACCGCCAAGGCGGAGGCGCAGGTGTCGCGCATGGTGGTGGTCATGGTGGTGGCCTTCCTCGTCTGCTGGCTGCCCTACGCGCTCTTCGCCATGATCGTGGTGACCAAGCCTGACGTGTACATCGACCCGGTCATCGCCACGCTGCCCATGTACCTGACCAAGACGAGCACGGTCTACAACCCCATCATCTACATCTTCATGAACCGCCAGGTACGGGCCACGCCGGTAATGGTGGTGCCTGTGGTATCTGTAAATCCTTGTTGTTGTTTTTTCAGGAGGGTTTTGCCATGTTTTCACGTTTGGGGGCGATGTTGTTGCTGCTGTGTGTGTGTGTGATTCCAATTCAGTAATTTGGCGGTAAAGTTTCAGCATTGAGATGTTGTTTGGCCAATAGCAGTTACATTCTATGTGGTTTTTATAGAGCTATGGGAAGAAATCTGAGAATCCCCAGAGGAAACCAATGCAGAACAGGAGGAGAACATACAAACTTCACACAGACAGGATGCTTGAGTCAGGAATCTAACCTAGGACCTCCTTGCTGTGAGGTGCGAGTGTTACCACTGCGCCACCCTCTGATGACAATAGGTTGAGGAGTCGATCTTGGTGAACGTGTTTAGGACAATTGAATAAATATACAATGTGGCCAGCCCATCATAGACCCAGGGTGGAATCCTGTTCACGCTATACAAATGGCGACGGCTTGGGGAGAGGCACTCATCCAGCAGTGGCTAGATCATGATTGATAATGACAAAGTGCCAAGACCGATTCAGTGACAAAGGGACGTTTCTAATTTCATCGATGAATTTCGTGGAGAAGAAGGTGGCATTGGAGTGAAGAAGGCAAGAAGAGATTGGCTGCCCGGTGATGTTGAGTGCACTCCCTCATCCCCAGCACTGTGAGGTCACGTAACACTGGTTAAAGTTGTGAAGTGTTAGCCCTTAAGCTGCTTAGCTGGACAGCACACTCGTAATGGCATTGCTTAAACCTGTGCCTCAGCCGATCTCTAATTAATATAAATACAGTCTCTCTGTTATGTGTACAGGTCTCTATTCTCAAGTTTGATGGCAGACCAGAGGCAGATGTCAGAACTTCCCAAGTCGGGGTTGGGGCGGGCAGTCCCGAAATTCCAAGTTTTTTAAATTGGGACATTTATAAACATATTTTTTAATGCAATTTATTTTCTTTGTTGAATATATCAATACATTCTCAATGGTGGCGATCGCCCCCATGCAACCCCCTTCCCCTGCGCGTCCCCATGGATCTGCTACTGATAGTATCCATGTAATTTATTGATGAATTAAAACCATTTATTGCACTTATAATCCAAGCATTGAATTGTGGTGCATGGTGCAGACCTCGGGTATTATTATAATTCATTATAATTTCAGCAACGTTAGCTAGAATTACAATTACATTATGCTATCTGATTCATTACGATGTATGCAAATGATATGCTTAACGATGCATTTAGCTCTATGGAGCCACAAAATCTGTCCCGATGAGACGGGGAAACTGAGAAACGAGACAATTGAGGTGGTCATGCAACAATTCAAACAAAGTGATTCTTACATCCAGTTCACAAAGCTGAAATATAGTCACGTATTTTTTGTTCGGTCGTTGCTGACTGGGCTGAGACCGCTACATACGAGAACCTGGTTCACCCACAGTGAACCCTGCAACCTGTGGGTAAACCCGTATTCACAGCCAGGCTCTGAGCCAGAGGTTACCGCTCAATGTCTCTTGAGTCGCCCAGCCTCCTCTCCAGATTCACGTCTTGACAAAATGGCCGGCACATTGCCTTGGTTCTCTGCCCCGTTGTTGTTGTTGCTGCTGCTGCTTCATTTTTCATGAAATGTGCACACGAATAGTACAGCAAATTATTCAGCCCACGGCTGGATGAGGGCCTCTCCGCACTGTGCAGGTCGTGGGGAGTTTTTTGACCAGACTGGCCAGTGCTGGTTGTTGAAGGCAGTAAGCATACATTTTGGAGCACATTACGGTACAAAAGTGATTTTTTGCTGCACTGCTCTCCACCGCTCAACCAATCACTATCCAGCCTCAGCCCTTGATGAGCTTACAAGGTATAACGTGGTTTGGCGCATTCCCAGTGCTAGGCCTCGGCAAGGTAAGGTAAAAGTTAAAAGGTAAAAACAACGAGCCTACCTTTACCCTACCTTTTACCTTAACACAATACAATCACTCTACCCTACCTTTTACCCTTCAGCAAGTAAGGTAAAAGGTAAAACGTAAAAAGCAACGAGCCTACCTTTTACCCTACCTTTTACCCTTACCCCATACAAATTACCCGATTACAGGGTAATTTCTAGGGAACTACACATCAAAAAGGTTTATAACGGTAAATGCTAGGTAGAGCGCTTTATTAATATAGAATACTCTCGATGATTCCAATTTTACACGCTTTCTATTAACTCACTGTCTGTTGTTGTTGTCGTTGTTGCTGTCAGTGTTGTCGTCTTTGTCGACGTTGTATCCTCAAATCTTGCAACTCAATTTTTACCCACTTCCTAATGTGGTATCGACTGCAAACTTCGTATACTTATATCATACTGATGACAATACTCTATTTTATCATTAAACCAATATATATTTCTTAACATTCTTTTTTATATGTTATGTTTCGGCTTGGGTCTAATTGTCCATGGCCCCTTACGTTATGGCAAGCTTCGGGGCCACTTCCTGGAGTCGTGAAGTTCTGCCATTACGAGTACATTTAATAAAAGCGTGTTTTTAAAAAGTTTTTTTTTTAATATTACTTATTAAATGGAGGCCACGGACTGCGCCACGGAGCTTTTAGCGGTAAACAAGGCACCGTATTTACCGGGTAATACTTCACGCTACCTTTACCCTACCGGGTAATTCTTCCGAGTTACCTTTACCCTACCCTTTACCTTAGCCCTTGGCATGTCGACACCTTTACCCTTTACCTTTACCCTTTTACCCGGTAAAAATGGTAAATTACCTTATCTTACCGAGGCCTACCCAGTGATTCGGCCATGGGGGCATGAAAAAGAGGCAAAGGGTGAGCCCTGCAATCGCTCGCTCATGCCACTGCTGGCAGAAGGGCCTCCACTGGAGGGAGCTCTAGAGAGTACTTGGCCTACTCTTCCAAACTGGCCTGACGTCTTGGAAGAGGTGAGAGTACCCACGCTTTCCCCCACCATGCCTGCGTTGTACCCATCGACGCTGCTTGGTTGACAGAGGTGGAGAAGATTAAGAAACGTGCACCATGTTTTCAACTCTCCATTGATTCACGGGGGGGGGGGGAGGAGATCGAACTAATAACTAGCATGCCAATCATTACACTTACCGCACCACCACGCAGCCGCATTCCTTTTCATCATACAGGGACTCTACTTGCGAACATTCGACTTACAACTTTCAAAGATACAAACAAACCTGTCCGTATGTCCAGTTGCCTGTTCAGACCGAAAATCATACGTTAACTGCCGTGCAATAGATGGCGGTGGTGGCATCTACATCTGCAGAACGTGAAGAACCAGTTGCATCTACATCTGCAGAACGTGAAGAACCAGTGGCATCTACATCTACAGGAGATTATACAACTTTTAAAGCCATTTCCCGTGTTAAGTGTACACGCCGTACAACGTGTTTGGAATCGACAGGAGTAAAGTTTCACGAACAAATCGACTTTGGAACAGACCTCTGAAACCTAACTC
This sequence comes from Lampetra planeri, assembly GCF_965212315.1. Classification (NCBI taxonomy): domain Eukaryota; kingdom Metazoa; phylum Chordata; class Hyperoartia; order Petromyzontiformes; family Petromyzontidae; genus Lampetra; species Lampetra planeri. The sequence goes on from NC_136150.1 coordinate 9,249,511, forward strand.
GTTCGTAAGTAGAGATGTCCCGTATATCGTCAACAGATGAACAGTCGCCAACAGGTGACTCTGGGGGCCCTCTGGCTCTGCTGAGCGACGGACGGATGCTCAGTACGGTGACGGTGGGCTGCGTGTGTGCGTGTGGTGCCTGGTGGTCGTGCGCGCGAGCAGTTCCGGGACTGCGCCGTGCCCTTCCTGCTCTGCGGACGCAACCCCTGGGCAGAGCCTTCCTCGGAGTCGGCGACGGCGGCCTCCACGTCGGCCACCAGCGTGACCCTGGCGTCCGCGCCGGGGCAGGTCTCCCCGAGCTAGAGGCATCGCCACACACGCCACCACCGCCATCGCCACTACCATCGCTGCAGTCACCACCATCACCACCATCAGCACCACTACCATCGCTTCAGTCAGCACCGTCATCACTGCAGTCACCACCATCAGCAGCATCAGCAGCACCACCATCATCGCCACTACTACCGTTTCAGTCGCCACCACCATCACCAGCAGCAGCACCACCATCATCACCACTACTACCGCTTCAGTCACCACCAACATCTCTATTACTGCCACCACCACCATCAATATCACCATCAACACAGCTCCTAATGCTGCTGTGACCACCATCAGCACGACTGTCACTAACATCACTGTCATACTTTCATCACGACTACTTTCTACTGCAGTGCTCAGCACCAACGCCATGGTCACCAATCGCTCCCTTATTTCTACTCAGAGGGCAGAGTCCATCGGGTCTGTTTGTCGCTGATTGTACGGCTCTGCATAGTAGCGCGTCTGTCGCATCACATTGCCCTTTCTGCCTGTCTGTCTGGCCACACGTAATGCCTGCAATAGTTAGCACAGTATCATCTCTATTTACATTTTAGCAGAGGCAATTTTAATGCGCTGTCATCGTTATTCCCGTTTCCCACAATTGTATCCCAAATGGGCTATCCGTGTCACGTTACGTCATGGAATTAGGTTAAAGTTATTTTCTTTGTTAACACGCATTGTCCCGTTTAACCAGTTTCCCAGCTATTTTACAAGGTACATCCACGAGAGATGGACAGTTGTGCAACCTTGCGTGTTAGAGAAGGGCCCATGGAAGTGGATATGGCAGAGCTACCTCTGAGATCCCTTCCAGTGAGTTGTACACAGTAGGAGGAGGCAGCACCTCTCCACACGCTCTACCAATGAGAGTAACATACCTATCCTTGGTTATTTCGGTAAAGTCACGTAGAAGGGAAATAATAAAATAATACACATAAAACATAATAAGATAAAATTCTCACGACGTTTCTTATTTTTTATTTTTTTATTTCCCTTCTACGTGACTTTACCAAAAGAACCAAGAATATGAATCCATGCAGTCACGAAAGCTTTAAATCGAAAAGTAACATACCTGTGAACCCATACGGTTTACCTGTATTCTTGTACAGGGAGATCTAGTTTTCAGGTCCATATGACGTACAGCCGTTTCAATACGGTCAAAACAATATTTTTTTAAATGTCTTTGTTTGTGTTTCTCCCTTGTGATGGGACTTTGTAGGATGAACTTTGAGGTTTATAAGGGCACGAGGTGACCAATAAGGTCTGAATTGGTCTGTAATAAGGTAGGCATTGATAAGGGATTGACAGGTATGGAGTAATGTTTATCTCTTGACAGCCTGGAGTTCAGCCAAATTAAGTACAACAGATTTTGAATTGTTTAAATATGTGAAGGTGTGTGCGTTTGTGAGTTTTGTTATTTTTAAAGTGATGAATGTTTCTCATTTTCTACAGAGGGAGAGCTGGTAAAATCTAATCCTTCCTAAATTGGATTTTGGACAGGTTGCATGATCAGCTCATTGATAATTGACCGCTAGCAAAAAATACCTTTTTGCTGATTTTAATTTTGTTCAATTAATTTTGGACATCGGTAACATCAACAGTTACTAAAATTCTGAACAATCAATATTCCATTGTTAGCTTGCTGGAAAAATAATCTGCTTTGCTCAGATAAAAGAGCTTTCCAACTGCAATTAGACTTCCATAATTAGAACACAGATTAACAGTTAATCAATTGAGGAGTGTTCCTGGATATGAGCAGGCTTCAAATGGCCGTGTCACAGCTCAGAGCGTGCATTGCTGATATTTTGGGTATGAATCTGAGCTTTGTCCGTCTGTGATTAAACCAAATTCCTGAGTGTAGAGGTGGCCAGGTGGCTTATAGATGAGAGGTCAGAGCACTGAATTGACACCGTTGAGATTCAGGAGAAGGCGGTACAGCAATGTGCAGAATAATATCTGCTCCTTCTGCACGGGGATAGAGTGTTGCCCCCTCGCACACGTGGGTTTTCTCCAGGTGCTCAGGTTTCCTCCCACATGTATAAACACTCATTAATTGGATTAAACATCTTGGTGTATAGAGGACAGCAGAGCTTGTGCAATTGTTGGCACCGGCTCACCACCTGGCTGGCTTGCAGCTTGTCTGTGGTTCCTCTGGGAATGTAAGATGCCATGTGCATGAATGACGCTATATAAAGCACATGTTCAAGTGTAATGGGTTGCTGGCCTCATCCCGGTCACCAATAAATGCACCGAAAAAAAGATCGCATCTTATCCAGGTTTGTTCTAGCCTTGAGAATTAAAACTGTCATTTGACGAACGATACTCTCTGTGGCAGGGTGGAGGGAAAAGTGCTTCTCACGGCTGTGTGGACCAGACGTAGAAGGGATCTCAAATGTAGTTCTGCGAAATTCACTTTTATAGGTCGTTCCCCAACACAAAGGGCTGCACTGCTGTGAGAATTCCAAACGAATTCTTCCTTTGTTCTCGTGGCATGATGCCGATAGCAACATCGGAGTAAAATTGGGGGGATATTCCACGAAGTAAAAATAGTTTTTTGGGCATAGAGAGCTGATGGTCACGGCCCAATCACAAACAAAGTTATATAATAGTGTTTTTTGTTTGTGAGACCAAGCCCTGCTCCTAAGTGCTTAAATGTATACGTGATGACTGATATTTGCCAATGAGTAACGTCATGATTATTCATCCTTTCCGTAGCGATTCCATGAACTGTCCCGGATTGTGGGACGTGCTTCAATTAAAAATTCCATAAGCTTCTTCCTCATGTTTTACCGTCTCGTTCTCTTTGCTCAGGTAGCCTAATAAACACACAATGATCGCAAATCGTAAACCGATTCTTGCAAGCAGAATTCTATGCACGTATCACAAGCACAGGAATCAGTTTAAATCTACGAGTTAACACACATCATTAACTTTGGCCCGCTAACGAATATTTGCAAATCTGATTTACCGTCGCACAGTCTCACCACTAAGTGGCCCACTGGCCACACGTAACACTGAGGCCTCTGTGTGGCGTTAAACTGCGTTCACTCATTGGGCATGGGGGGGGGGCGTCGGCGCCGTGGTCAGCGCACCGCATCTTGAAGCACTGCGACGTCTCCCCTTCTTCGTCCCCCCCCTCTCTCTTCTTGTTCTTCGTCCTCAAGCCTGGGCTGCTCGAGTTCGCTCGCCGCATGATCAGTGGATTGTATTTATTTCAGCAGGAAGGGCCCAGTGAGCTGCTCGGGCTCTTACGTCATAGGCGTCCTGCGTCTGTATGGATGTTCGTGCTGCACGGTACGGATCTTCGTGACACAAGCATGGTGACATAGCTCACGATACGTACCGAGGACCGAGGATCGGTACGTATCCTTCCTGAAGCGTGTCCAAAATAGCTTCGCCCGCATTTTTCCACAAGTTTGGAACACCTTAGAGAATCCATGCCATATATGTGTAATAACAGCCATAGAGGGTTCACGTGGGGATTGGCTTGCCGGTCCTGCTTGTAGCCAATAAGGGTTGAGATAGGGACCATGGCCCATGCGTCATCACGACAGGTCATCAGGAGTGATTGGCCTAGCCATTCGGGGCCCCAGCCAATGGGGAGCCGGATGAGGGGCGTGGTCCCGGGATTGACAGGGAACCATCGAGAATGGTCGAAGCTGTCCATGTACGATTGGCTGGGGGAACCACGTGACGAAGGTATTAAGAGCGAGTGGAGGGGAACGATCGGGAGCAGACTGGAACTGACGAGAGCAGGGTCACGCGCGGACGGGGGCTGGGGTTGCCACGTGCGCGGTGGGGACTTAGTGCGTGGTCTGTCCTCTCTCCGTTGTCTGCCAGCAACGGAGAGTGAGTGAGCAAAGTGTATTGTGGAGTGGAAATAAAAGGACCGATTCCGAAGCCGTCTCTGGAAGGATTATTACACTGGTGTCAGAAGTAATTCTGCGACTGTTTGGACGATCGTCAAGATGTCTAAACACCTCAGAAAAAAGAACCTGCCCGTGCCTCTGTCGGAGGAAGAGGCCGAGACGGAGGAAGATGAGCTGTTGGGAGCTACAGCCTTGGTGCCGCCGGCTGACGACGCTCGCCTCGACGCCTCTCAGCGTCGATTCGCGGGAAGATGCGACCACCGCAGGACCGAGAGATGAATGGTGGCTGATGGCGGAGCAGATTGAGTTGTTGCGCGCAATTCTGCTAAGCCTGGTGACCGCGGTGGCGTCCTCACCAGCCGTGGGTCGCCAGATCGCCGATCAGCTGGACGCCACGGGAAGGGGTCCTGCTATGGAAGCGGGACCCGCCATTGCTCCTGCCACGCGGGAGGACGCCATCGTCTTGGGTGGGGCGGCTGCGCCGGAGTCGTCGGCCGCCATTTTGGGCGCGCCTGCTACCACGCGGCCGCCGGACGCCATTTTGCCTGCACCGAGCGGAGAGCGGGAACGGTGGCCGGAGACGCCCGCGGCACGCGCCTGCCACCGCGGACATCGCCTTCCACAAATAAAAGAATTTATCGCCGGGGGCGATTGGAGTGCTTTTACATGGCGCTTCGAGTCGGCTTTTAGATCTGTCAACTGGACGGAGGAAGAAGCGCTGGGAGCGCTACCTACGCTGCTCGATGATGTGTCTCTGGGAGTCTTCCGCTCCATTCCGGTGTCCAAGAAGAAGACACTGCAGGATGCGTTCACAGAGATGGCGGAATTTTACGACCCGCTGACATCGGCCACCAGAAAATTTATGTCGCGTCGCCGGGCACCGGAGGAATCGCCGTTGGCCTATCGGGGGGCGTTGATGGCGATGGCCATGGCCGCCTACCCCGACGCAACGGCCGAGCATTTGGATCCACTCATCCTTTCCCGCATGCTGGAGTTGTCTCAGGAGCTCAACATCTCTCTACCAGTGTGCGGCCACGAACCGCTTTCATCGCGGTGGGTGGCGCGCTGCCTGGACGCTAAGTTTAATATCAAGCGGTGGGACCAGATGGCGGTGTGGACGGGGAAACCCGAGATCGACGGCCCGCCTCTGGGGTGGTCTCCACGACTGGTTGTCCACTGCTCCGACGACGACATGCTGGCTGCTGCTGTCCCGCGTAGGATTCCGGGCCGGCGGCTGCGCGACCAGCGGGACGACTACACGGCCCGACCGCGTGCGAAGGCCGGGTCGTCCGACCACCGGCCGACGTCGGCCGCATGTTTTAAGTGCGGCAGACGGGGCCACTTCGCCCGTGACTGCCGCTGCCGACCTCTGCTGTCGCCTCCTCCGCCAAGGGGACCTCCATCTCCTCTATCTGCCGCGGAGCTGCAACAACCTCGGGCGAGTCGGCACAAATCGGACACCCGGCAGGTCGTGTCACATCACTCATCCACTCGCACTCATTCTTACACTCCTAAGGCCAATTTTACTTCTCCTGCTCCATTGACACGCTCTGCTACGCAGTGGAAGAAATTGGCTCGCAGGATTGTGGCTGCGGCGTCGGGCTCGTCGACGGTACGCGGTACCATCGATGGCGTTGACGTCCGTATCTTGGTGGACACTGGCGCATCGGCTACCATCATTTCGGATGTCATTTTTCATTTGTTGTCCATTCCTGCGTCGAGAATACGCAAGGTTAATGATGCGTGTGTTGCCGCCAATGGGGGGAGCATGGGTATCTGCGGACAGGTGGATGTGAGCATCGCTATCGGAAATATTACCGCCGCAGGACCTGTGTTAATTTCTCGCTCGCTAGCTGTTCCATGCTTGTTGGGGACGGATTTCCTGCGCCGGATGCCGTTGCGAATACGGGTCGACCAGGACTGTTTGGAAATGCCGGGGGGTCGTAAGATGGCGTTCCTGCCTTCCCTGCTGGCCAAGGCGCCTACAGGTAACGCAGTTACTGCTGTAGTTGCGGCTACGGTGGAAGTTCCATCGGGAGCGCAAATGCTCATTCCGTTACGTTACCGAAAACCGCTTCAAATGGGAAAGGGTGCGAAAGGCGTGCTATTATCCCCATCGAATTCTGTATCGAAATCTTTTTCTTTGGCGGCGGCACAAACGATTGTGCGCCCAGGTCAGGCACCTTTCATACAGGTCTTGAATGGGGGACCTGATCGCGTTATTGTTCCGGAGGGGTCGGTGCTGGCTCACGCCACTACCGATTTCGCCTCTTGTGAAAAACCGCCGCGCGCTCGGATGCCTGCTGATGGGTCTCCGCATGATCGTTCACAAGAACGCTGGATCGCGGATTTATGCGGAGAGAATTCTTCCTTGTCAAATGAACATAGGAACGCCTTGCGTTTGCTGTTGCTGCAGTACGCTGATGTGTTCAGCAGGAATGATTTGGACCTCGGACGCACATCGCTTTTGTCGCACCATATTGAAACCGGTGCATCGCCACCTGTCTGTATGCACCCTCACCGCATGAGCCCGGCGGAAAGGGAACACGTGCGTGGGGCGGTAGATGAATTGCTGGCGGCGGATATTATCTCGCCATCCAATAGTCCTTGGGGCGCGCCCGTCGTTTTGGTTAAGAAAAAAGATGGTGGTACGAGGTTTTGCGTTGATTTCCGCCGGTTGAACAAAATCTCGGTAGCGGACGCGTACCCCTTACCGAGGATGGATGACTCATTGGATGCTTTATCGGGTGCTAAATTCTTTTCCACCCTTGACCTGTCCTCGGGCTTCTGGCAGCTTCCCCTCGATGACGAGTCAAAACCCAAAACGGCATTCCGCACGCCGCAAGGCCTCTTTGAATTTAATCGGTTGCCGATGGGCCTGAACGCGGCTCCGGTCACGTTTCAGCGGCTCATGGAGTTGATGTTGGCGGGACTGCAGTGGGAAACGTGCCTCATATATCTAGACGATATAATTGTCTTTAGCCGCACGTTCAAGGAACACCTCCAACGCCTTGAGACAGTTTTTCAAAGAATGCGTGCGGCTGACCTTAAGTTTAAACCGAGGAAATGCCACCTCTTGCAATACTCCGTCCGTTATCTGGGTCATATTGTCAGTTTGGACGGCGTATCGACTGACCCTCTGAAAACGAAGTGTGTACGTGAGTGGCCCACACCCACTTCAGTGGGTGATGTTCGGCGGTTTATTGGATTCGCTTCCTATTATCGCCGCTTCGTTAAGAACTTTGCGACGTTGGCAAAACCATTACACGTTCTGACTGGCAAAAATCAAAGGTTTAAATGGGGGGCGGAGGAAGAAAGTTCCTTTATGGCACTTCGGGACCACCTCGCCACGGCGCCTACGTTAGATTACCCAGATTTTTCACAGCCGTTCATCCTTGATACGGATGCTAGTGATATCGGCATTGGGGCCGTTTTGTCGCAACGTAAGGATGGGGTTGAGAGAGTGGTGGCGTATGGCAGCAGGGTTCTGTCCCCTGCGGAAACGCGATATTGCGTGACAAGGCGGGAACTTTTGGAAATTGTCCATTTTGTTCGATTGTACCAACCGTACCTGTATGGACGGAAATTCCTGGTCCGCACTGATCATGCGGCTTTGCAATATTCCCTCAAATTGGATCAGCCGTCAGGCCAATTGGCCCGGTGGTTGGAATCGTTACAGGAATTTTCCTTCGATATAACGTACCGAAAGGGAGCCCGTCATGCGAACGCTGATGCGCTCTCAAGGCTGCCGCCCGTTCCTCCGTGCACTTGCCTGACGGGCACGCACCGCTGCGCCGCACCGCCCACGTCGCCCTGCCCGGTTATGGGGGCGATAGCGAATGAGGACGACGCAGGGGCGAAAGCGAAAGAGGAGGACCAGCAGGTGTCGGTGGACACCGATGACACCTTACGGCTGCCGCACGCGGTCTGGTTGCGCGAGCAGGATGCCTCGCTGTCTCCACTACGTAAATTGGTTGGGAAACAGAAATCGCAATTGGCGGGCTGGAAGTGGCAGATGTTCCGGGGTAAGTCGGGATTGCTAATGTGTACCGACGGGGTGTCTGACCGACCACGCTTGGTGGTGCCTACTTCGCTTCGCTACGACCTGCTCCGTGCTCTGCACGCTGATAAGTTGATGCACCTTGGCGTCCAAAAGACTGTGGCCGCGATGCAAAAGGATTTTTTCTGGGCCGGTATGACGGCGGACATCAATGATTTTGTCCGCTCGTGCCATGACTGTGCGAAAAGGAAGCCGCCTCGGAACCACTATGTACCACCGTTGCGTTCCATTGAAGTGTCCCGTATTAACGAATTAGTGGCTCTCGACATTCTGGGGCCGTTTCCCCCGTCGGCTAGGGGCAATAAATACCTTCTGGTCGGGGTGGAATATTTTTCTCGATGGCCGATGGCCTGGCCTCTGCCCGACCAAACGGCAGCGTCCATCACCGACGCTTTCTTGAACGGGTATGTCATGGACAAGGGGGCACCTGAAAGGCTGCTCACAGATCAAGGCCGGAATTTCTCCTCTAAATTGCTTAGGGAAGTTTGTGACGCGCTAGGTACAAAGAAAGTTCGCACCTCCCCATACCATCCACAAACAGATGGTATGGTGGAACGATTCAACCGTACCCTTTCCGCTATGCTTTGTCACACGGTCAGTGAAAAGCAAACCGATTGGGACTTGCACATACCAGGCGTCTTGGCGGCATACCGCATGGTTCCGCACACGTCCACGGGATACTCACCGTTTTTTTTTATGTATGGCCGTGAAAATGTTCCACCCATTGATGTGCAACTGGGTACGCCGAGTAAACAACCGTCCCGCTCCCTGCCTGACCACGTGCGTGACTCGCTTGAACGAGTAACGAAGCGCGAGAGGCTGCCCGGTGTGCGACGGCCCGTGCTCAGGCAAGGAACGAACGGTACGCACGTCGATCGCATACTCGCATGCCTTGGTCAGTGGGAGACCTGGCGTGGCTCCACTGCCCCCAGGTACCAGCGGGCACATCCCCTAAACTGCACAGGCCATGGCGGGGGCCTGTGACGCTCGTAGACATTCGGAACTCGCAAAGTATCCGCGTTCAATACGGCAAACGTCGGTGGTATGTTCATTCCTCGCGACTTAAACCCTATGTTGACGCGCGTGTCGGTCCTTCATCCCCAATAGCTGACCTGCCGGGTTCTGCTGGGCCGACTATGCCGCTGGACACGCCCGTTGATCCCAGGGGGGATTGTGTTGTGCCTCCTGCAGATGAACAGGTTCTGAGGGCTGAGGAAGCCCCCGCTGCCCCCCCTCCAACGGGGCCCGCCCTGGACGTGACCAAGCACCAACAATCGACTTCTTCTTCGAGCCTGCCACCTCCTGTCCATCCGGAAGCAAAGCGACCTTGCGCTGGGAGCGGAGAGGGTCCCGCGTCGCATACGCGGTCCAAATCTCTTCCGTTTCGTTAACGTTTGATCGTTTCGCTGATTCCCTGTTGTTACCGCGCTGCAGGGGCGCCCTAATGTATGTTGTGATTTTTTTTGTATTATTATGGGTGACTGTTTTAAATGTTGTTAGGCGCGGGAACGCCGGTTCACCCTCAAATTGTTAAACGCACCTTGGTGCCCTAATAAGATGTTGCGGAATTGGTTCTTCACCCTTTTCCCAGCCGAGACGGCTAAATTTTTTCACCGGGGGGGGGGTGATGTAATAACAGCCATAGAGGGTTCACGTGGGGATTGGCTTGCCGGTCCTGCTTGTAGCCAATAAGGGTTGAGATAGGGACCATGGCCCATGCGTCATCACGACAGGTCATCAGGAGTGATTGGCCTAACCATTCGGGGCCCCAGCCAATGGGGAGCCGGATGAGGGGCGTGGTCCCGGGATTGACAGGGAACCATCGAGAATGGTCGAAGCTGTCCATGTACGATTGGCTGGGGGAACCACGTGACGAAGGTATTAAGAGCGAGTGGAGGGGAACGATCGGGAGCAGACTGGAACTGACGAGAGCAGGGTCACGCGCGGACGGGGGCTGGGGTTGCCACGTGCGCGGTGGGGACTTAGTGCGTGGTCTGTCCTCTCTCCGTTGTCTGCCAGCAACGGAGAGTGAGTGAGCAAAGTGTATTGTGGAGTGGAAATAAAAGGACCGATTCCGAAGCCGTCTTTGGAAGGATTATTACATATGCATTACTTTTTTTCAGGAAGCAACCTAGTGTATCCATCTCTGAGTCGTTCTGTTTGAAAAGTTGTAACATTTAAAATATACATTGAATTGATAAAAAAAAGTCAGATTGGCAGCCTCTTTGTCAACCCAGAACCAGACGATGTATTTATACTGCAGGAGGAGGAATCCGAGGAGCTATAAAGTTATTTTTCATAGATGTCCAGTAGGGGCGGTTAAAAACGTTCCAACAACAAACAATACAAAAGTACGATAGTCGTGCCAAGTACAAGAAAAGTAAACATATCACCCAAACACATACAAATAACACTAAACCATCCCCATCCTACCAGGCAAAGCCCACTGAGATACTAACTTATTAATGTCTCACCGCTGGGTGAAGGACTCCTCATGCCTTGTTGTAGAGTTGCCAGCTCTTTACACTGACAAAACCAGCTAACACGAGGTCTGCGCGGCAAAAAAGTTGAGCACATTTCTGGTACCAGATCTCGGTACAGATCGATTTTTGCCACCCGAACACAGATGCTGATTCCAGGACTTTTCACTTTGGACATCACGGCGACACACAGAAAATATCTGGTTAAAAAAACCTGACAGTAACACGCACCGCCAAAACAAATAGCTGGAGACTGATTTGGTAATGTAACAACATCGATCGTTCAATCCACCTTATATTTAGGGAGATCACATTGGGCATCACTAAATAATAAATAGCGTTTCGGAGCCCTTGACATAAACCAACATTTACATAAATGCCTAACAGCTCAAGGCACTGTACGTGGCAAAATAAAAGTGTATCGGTCGAGGGGAGAAAAAACGAATGACTAAAATCAAGGAATAACAGGGATACGTCGATTCGCAGCTCTCCCTGCACATCTGCACCGTATTAGAGTGCACTGAAGATGTGGCTCTTTAACAAACATTACAGAATATATATCGATGGACGGACAAAGTAGGACTACACAAATGAGACAGAACAAAGCAGAGACGATACAATAGACACAATGCAATAGAGATTAATGAAACATTCTCGTGTTGAATGGCTGACCATGAATTCTGACAATTGACGAAATGCAAAGAGGGTGAATCCGCATATGCCTGCTGTACATCTATATTAACCTCGTGACATAGTTAAGCACACTACGTTTCCTTAAAATACCACATCTGTCTCCACATTAAAAGTATATAAAATAATTTCTGACACAATCCATTGACAGTAGAGCCTTCTGGGAGTGCATCATTTCAGCAGCATTGATTCAAATAGAAGCAAAGCTCTCGACCGAATTTGACATTGCCAGCGTCTCATCAGCAGCGTCAGACTTACATCCATGCTGGTGAACTGAGAGACGTTACAGTCATGACGATCTGACTGGTTGCGTTATAATTCCTAGGATTTGAGTTTAGTTTCTTGACTATCGCTAGCGTCAGTAATTAAGTGATATCTGAACTAGTTTTGGCACCTCATCAACCTGCACTGACCAGCAGGGTGAAGTATGGTAAAACAACCCCACAATTAACAAATTGGCATGACCAGACAGGCCTTCGTCTGGCAGTAAAATTGACAACTGGCTGTAAATAATACCAATCGTCTTCATAATGATTCTGACTAATGCACAGTGTGCTCGGTGTGGCATCTTAATTGGCCCCAGTGTGAGAGAACACCACACCGCGCAGCTTCTCGCTGCATTACTCATCCAGTCAATCAGCCTGACCCCCTCTAACACCCAGAGAGAAGCTTTCGCCCGGTCATTTGAGAAGTTCCACGTGGACACATTTCTTGCCGCTCGGTCACCCGGTGTGACTCAACAAGCAACCAGCCGAGGTAAACATGGGACATCAGGCCCAACATTGGCCCAACAACGGTCAGAGTCGGAAACATTGGCAGTGTTGCCGGCGACTCAAGTTGCCGCTGATGCGGCGCGAGATGCTGCGCCTCTGCCGCTTGTCTCCACACAGATTTCCATCCAGTCGCAGCCCTTCCTCAGCTTTCGGCTGCTGAAATATTCAGGGCCACCGCTCCCAGGGTTAGGAGTTGGGATTAGTGGTTTAGGTGTAAATGTCAGAGTTAGAGTGGTTTTTGGTTTCTTAAGGTAAAGGGTGAGGGTTAAGAGCGTTATAATGGTCTTAGGTTAGATATCGGTTCAGGGGTTAGAGGGGGTTCAGGTTTAGAGTCGGGGATAAGGGTTTAAGGCCAATGTCAAGGATCAAGGGGGTTAGAGATAGGGGTCAGAGTTTAAGGCAGAGTCAAGGTTGGGGGTTAGTGTTAGAGATAGGGGTCAGAGTTTAAGCCAGGTTCAAGGTTGGGAGTCAGTATTAGAGATAGGGGTCAGAGTTTAAGACAGTGTCGGGGTTGGGGGTTAGTGTTAGAGATAGGGGTCAGAGTTTAAGGCAGTGTCAAGGTTGGGGTCAGTGTTAGAGAGAGGGGTCAGAGTTTAAGGCAGTGTCAAGGTTGGGGGTTAGTATTAGAGATAGGGGTCAGAGTTTAAGGCAGTGTCGGGGTTGGGGGTTAGTGTTAGAGATAGGGGTCAGAGTTTAAGGCAGTGTCAAGGTTGGGGGTCAGTGTTAGAGATAGGGGTCAGAGTTTAAGGCCAATGTCAAGATTGGAGGTCAGAGTTAGAGATGGGATCAGAGTTTAACACAGGGTCAAGGTTGGGGTTAGTGTTAGAGATGGGGTCAGAGTTTAAGGCAGAGTCAAGGTTGGGGGTCAGTATTAGAGATAGGGGTCAGAGTTTAAGGCAGTGTCAAGGTTGGGGGTTAGTATTAAAGATAGGGGTCAGAGTTTAAGGCAGTGTCGGGGTTGGGGGTTAGTGTTAGAGATAGGGGTCAGAGTTTAAGGCAGTGTCAAGGTTGGGGGTCAGTGTTAGAGATAGGGGTCAGAGTTTAAGGCCAATGTCAAGATTGGAGGTCAGTGTTAGAGATATGATCAGAGTTTAACACAGGGTCAGGTTTGGGGGTCAGTGTTAGAGATAGGGGTCAGAGTTTAAGGCAGTGTCAAGGTTGGGGGTCAGTGTTAGAGATAGGGGTCAGAGTTTAACACAAGGTCAAGGTTGGGGTTAGTGTTAGAGATGGGGTCAGAGTTTAAGGCAGAGTCAAGGTTGGCGGTCAGTGTTAGAGATAGGGGTCAGAGTTTAAGGCAGTGTCGAGGTTGGGGTCAGTGTTAGAGATTGGGTCAGAGTTTAACACAGGGTTAAGGTTGGGGTTAGTGTTAGAGATGGGGTCAGAGTTTAAGGCAGAGTCAAGGTTGGGGGTCAGTGTTAGAAATAGGGGTCAGAGTTTAAGGCAGTGTCAAGGTTGGGGGTTGGTGATAGAGATAGGGGTCAGAGTTTAAGACAGTGTCAAGGTTGGGGGTTAGTGTTAGATATAGGGGTCATAGTTTAACACAGGGTCAAGGTTGGGGGTCAGTGTTAGAGATAGGGGTCAGAGTTTAAGGCAGTGTCGAGGTTGGGGTCCGTGTTAGAGATGGGGTCAGAGTTTAAGGCAGAGTCAAGGTTGGGGGTCAGTATTAGAGATAGGGGTCAGAGTTTAAGAGAGTGTCAAGGTTGGGGGTCAGTGTTAGAGATAGGGGTCAGAGTTTAAGGCAGTGTTAAGGATGGGGGTTAGGTTTAGAGATAGTAATCAGGGTTTAAAGCAGTGTTAAGGTTCAAGGTTGAGAGTCAGGGTTGAGGGTCGGGGTTCCTTTGCCACGGAGCTGCGGGACCGTCGTCTCTGCCGGCACAGAGGTGACCGTCACTGCCACCACGTGCGGCCTTGGCATTGAGCTAAAGGGATTACATTTTAACATAAGTGCTGCGTTAGATTTTTCTTCTTCTAATTTAGCATTTTTATTTTCAAAAGCAGTTTTCTCTCAAAGGTATGCTTTCAGTAGCACGAGCAGGTTGGTAAATAGTTTATTCTGGTAGATTTAGATATTGGACACTTCATTAAAGGGCTCTGTGCGACATCCAGTGAAATATAAATTAGAGAATTCACTCCCACGCATCGATTCCTGCACCCCCACCCAGAACTCAGTCTACGAAGCTGCATCTGTCACCTCATCCACACTGTCTTCAACCACCCAACAATTCACTCGCCTATTCACCCACCCACCCACTCACCCACCCATTCACCCACCTACTCACCCACTCACCCACTCACCCACCTACTCACCCACCCATCCACCCACCCACCCATCCACCCACCCACTCACCCATCCACCCACCCACCCACCCACCCACTCACCCCACCCACTCACTCACCCACCCACCCACTCACCCGCCCACCCACCCACTCACCCACTCACTCATTTACCCACCCACCCATTCACTCACCCACTCACCCACCCACCTACTCACCTACCTATCCACCTATCCACCCACCCACTCACCCACCCACCCACTCACCCGCTCACCCGCCCAGCCACTCCCCCACCCACTCACCCACCCACTCACCCACCCACTTACTCACCCACTCACCCGCCAACCCACTCACCCACCCATCCACTCACCCACCCATCCACTCACCCACCCACTCACCCATCCACTCACCCACCCACTCACCCACCCACCCACTCACTCACCACACTGCAGGGTCACCTTGCTTCTCTTTCTGCTTCTTCCTCGCACCGCTCCACTGCGAAATTCCGCACCATCGCCTATTTTCCCCCAAGTTCTCAGTAACAAAAATAATAACCTCGCTCAAGTTGAGAAACGTCTTACACTTTTTATCTCTTACATCTTGCATCGTTCTTGCTTGCTGCTGGCCGCTTGGTGTTTTTGGAGCCTGTGTGCTTAGCAAACCACGATTGTTTTATTTTTACAGTAGATTCTTGATTATCCGCGTGCGTTTGATCTGATATGTGGCTTAACCGTGCACCTGATATTTTGACATACATTTATAACGCATGGATTTTCCCTTCAGTCCAAATTAATAATCTTTGTTATTCTTAGAAATGTTTACTCAAAGGTCCATGCTTAAACTGAACACATACGTTGCTCCGGTTCATCCGAAATCCACGTGATCGCCTCTACAGTACAGTAGTTGCATTTATTTACAACAGTGGGGCGGAGATTGATTGATATTGATGGCGTGTCTCTGCTGTCCGCTTAGTGGGCCGAGTCGTCTGTGCGGGAGCAGCAAAGTGTGATCGCTGAGCACGCGCATCGATTGGTCGATCGTTAATTTTGGCATAGACGTCCGCCGAATTTTTTTTTTATTATCCGCAATTTTGGATGATTCGCGACCATCCTCCCCATCGTTGGCGCGGATAATCGATGAGTCTACTGTACTGTGTGTGTAAAACAAAAGAAAAATCCACCCGTGTCTTTTTTTTTTACCGACGGTGCCAGCGAGCGAGAGAATGAAATGAAGGTCGGGGCTCGACAGGAACCTGGTACGGGTGCGGCGGGGGAGTCGCATGCGTCACCCAGAGCTCCTCCTGAGATGCGGCCGCCGCTGCCACTCAGCATCTGCGGCACACTTTGGGCAAGCGAGGAAGCTGCCCCCCCACTTCCCCCCACAAGAAACTGGCTCTGCCGTGTCCTTGTTAAAATAACACTTTTTTTTACGTCAAAGGAAAAAAGAAATTGGGGTTTGAGCTGTTGCGCTGCTTCCGAAGCTGATGACCGGTGGCTAATTTTGGACGGCTTAGTGGGAGAAGGGGCGTGGGAGGTTGGGTGTGGAAAGTGTGTGGGGGTGTAGTGGTTCGCAGGACTGTAGTCGGTAGGGTGTACAGGCTACAGGGTGAGTTGTAATTCTGAATGTGGGCCACCTTTACGTGTGTGCGCCTGTGTGCGTGCGTGTGCGTGCGTGCGTGCGTGGGTGTGTCTTCATAGGTGTGCGCTCGCAGCACTTGCCCCCAAAGTTTGTTAAGGCTACACGGGGGGTTTTTGCCTTTGTTGTTTGTGTGTGGGTGCCCCATTTCGGTCACCCTTCAAAAGCAGTGCCCTGCTTCGGGGGAGGCGTCTGACCGGACACAACAATGGCGTCTCTGGTTCCATCTGTAATTACCTCTTCCTAATCTCCTCCCTTCCCTCCAAGCCTTCGCCCTTTTATTGTTTAAACTTTGTGTTGGGGTACCGACTAAGCCTCCTCTTTTGTAACACAAAACCCTGTATCATGCCTCTTTTAAAGCCTTATCAGCAGCCATGCAACACAAAAAAAACCCCAGTGAATCTTTGGTGGTCTCATTTTTACGCTGACAACTTCACCCCCGCGCCTTTGGCTGCCTCTCCAATGCTCCAAAAGTCATTTCTTCTTCAACACTGCAAAGTGGCCGTGAATGCATTTTACTATTAAAAAAAATGTTAATTAAAAGAGGTGAATTTACCCCCAGACACCCTGGAAGATTTGGTCCCCCCCAATGTTGACTCCATGGCTACGGCCTTGCATCCCTGCAACATTATTACCCTCAATATGTTCAGTTTGCAACCAGGCTGGCTCGAGCGGTGCTGTATTTTAAACGCAGATGATGTACTGCAGTTACGCAAATCCATCGGTGCGATTTCCACATCCTTTGTGATCGGCAAACGTGCAGTGTTCGAAATCTATTTACGAACTGTCACGGTGCACGCTCATGCAAAGACACGCACACACAGATAAAGACAAAGGCCCCCTCGTGTTTTGGCAAGTGCTGCTAGCGAGCATCTATGACACAACCAAAACGAAAACCCCCCGCGTAGCCTTTACCAGACTGTTGGGGCAAGGGCTGGTAGTAGGCGCCTTGTGATTGTCGACATGGCACACGAGGAGGTGGGTGGCCAGCACTACGACCGCCTGCCTTTGTTTCCCCATTGATGGTATTGACACACAACACCAGATACTCGTTTAGTCCACCTATAACAAAGACAAAGATCCCCTTTATAGTCATAACAGACTTTTGGGGCAAGTGCTATTAGCGAGCAGCTATGAAGTTGCTGGCGATGTTGGCACACACTGCACCAGGTACTAATTTGAGGCTGAGTCGACCCAGAGGAGGCCCAGATCTGTTAGGATAACCGTCGTCTGATGTTGGCCGTGAACGCGCTAACCGCTTTCGCTGCCACTCCCGCCACAACACTGGCCATCTGTCAAAAAGAGCTTTACAGCTCATCGGATTCCTCCGGTACAAATAAATATTCTGATTCGGACAATAACGAAGACAATAGGCACGCAAAGTACACAGAGCGCGCCAACAGTCTCCGCTGCAAAGTTCTCCAACGCCCCTTTAATGTGTCATGCAAGTGTAATGATGGATATAATTGTAGCATGAATAAAATAGTGCGTGTTACATTACGCCGCGGTTTAACGTCCGTGTTGGGGGCTTGGTGCTCGGTGTCGGCTCATATCCGATGATGCCTTTTGTGTGGCGGGTCTCGTGGCCTTCAGCGAGCGGCAAGTGGCTCGGCCGCATTGTGGCTCCAGCCGCGGTTATAAATAGAGGCGGTGTGCACCTGCCACACTACCGGCTACATTTTGACCTTCGTGTGTTCCTCTCCCCGCAGTCAAAGCTGCAGCATTGCACTCTCTGCGTGCGTGTGTGCGTGTGTGTGCTTATGGTGAGCGAACGGCACTTTTGCCCCAACAGTCTTTTGAAGGATATATGGAGGATCTTTGTATTGTTACGGGGAGCAGTGGCGCAATGATTAGCGCTATCCCGAGTTCGATTCCCGCTCACGATCAGCACCGGTGACGACTATCTGAACCGGTTCTGGGGCTCCCCTAGGTCGACTTAGCATTAAATAAGTACCTGGTACGGTGTGTAAACATCGCTACCAGGGATACAAAGGCGGCCGGGCGTAGTGTTGGCCACCCATCCCCTCGTGTGCCATGCCGGCCCTCACGGGGGATCTTGGTCTTTGAGGAGCGGGGTATTCGAGGTTCGCGCACTGCGCTACCAACCAAGGAATCTGAGTTTGATTCACAGTCACGCTAAATATCATATGCATCGATCCTGAGTTCCCCTACCTTCACCAACTCACATTGACCAGTGTGGTGAAGTATGGTCAAACAACCACCACGACCAACATGGCATCGGAAGGCTTTCCATCCAGCAGTGGATAGAACACGGCTGGCAATGGGGGTTGTCATGGTTGGCCCACTGGGCTGGCAATCCAGCGGTCGCTCGTTCGACTTCTCTTCCCCGAGACGGCGGCTTTCACAACGGGGTTACATTCAGTCTGTACACCGGTCAGCTGATCGGCATGCAGTGGGGTGCAGTATGGCTACTCCCACCGATTGGCCAGCGTGGAATAAGTGGACCGAAGCGCCTGCTAGAGATGCTCTCTCGAGCTCCCTCTAGTGGAGACCCTTCTGCTCAGCAGCGGCGTGCGCACGCAATTCCAAGTGGCGGTATCTTTACTTTCGTTTGAACCAGCCGCACGGTATTCATGTGGATGTTTCAATTTCAACCTTCAAATTATCCATAGGTGTGTCTGAACTGCAGTTGTGTGTGTTGTTGTTTTTTTTATTTTAATCAATGTCACCTGCTCCCTTCGACGCCAGCGTTCCAGTGTAGCCCATCGCTTCAGTGCCCCCACCACAGTGTTGATTCTTCTGCATGCGAGATGGTATTGTTTTTGGGTCGGTCGCCTTCCCAACCAACTCACGCACGCGTACTCCCTCGCTATCGCCGCGTTATATAAACACGGTCTGCACATTCTCTCGGACCACGCACGCCTCTGTGCACGATTTCTTAAAATATTATGCTATGTTGCAAGCCAAACAACATCACAAGGACGTGTTTAATCTTGTCAGAGGTTTTTTTTTCCTTCGCATCGTTGGCGTACAGTTCACTCTCTTGTAGAATCAACATTTAATATCAACGCTGTTATGTTCCAGAAAGGATTTTTTTTCGTCCGCGGTTAACATTTTCTGTCGCCACCTCGAGCTAAGGTTGACCGCGTTCGTGATTTTGCTCCGTCCGTCCTTGTAAAACGGAGTGAAAGCCGCGATGATTCTCGTAAACAAGAAAAAGCCGATCCAATGTGACGAAGAGTGTTTTTGCATCAAGAGCCGCGTAGCGACTCTTGTAGCCCATTCCAGCATTGTGTAGGTCTACAATCTTGTCCCTGACATCCTTGGAGAGCTCTTTGGTCTTGGCCATGGTGGAGAGTTTGGAATCTGATTGATTGATTGCTTTTGTGAACAGGTGTCTTTTATATAGGTGAAGTACCGGTGAAGACGCTGGACACCCAGGTTGAGGCACACGTATATTTATTTTCAGCTTATCGGTACAGGACAACACTAGAGGGGGTAGCGGCCCCCTCACCCGGATAACTGGGGATACCCCCTAGCTAATCTCACCTATCCCCAAGTCCTCCTCTAACGAGCTAGGGGAGGCTAACTGGCCCGACACTGGTGAGTCGGGCTACGGTCTCCGGAGTCCCAGGGTCTAACCCTGGTTCACGGAACCACGCCTCTGGCTCGCTCCTCTGCAGCCCTGACAAGGGCGGCGTCGAGGGGAGTCCAGGGCTCTAGCTAGAGGATCTTCACTCTTCCTCCTTCGTTCCCAGACTGAGCCCCGAGCTCTCTTTGTCCTCCCCCTTTATACCCCCCAACAGGATCACAACCCCCCAGGCTGCCTGATGCGGACGTCGCTGCGGGCACCCCCCCCGTGTACTCCCGTAACTCCGCCCACTGTGTTTGTTACCCATTGGATCGTATGCACTTACAGCCCTCCCGTAACAGCCCTACATCACCCCCCCCATTACAGCTCGCAGCCGTCCCGGCTGCAACAATTCCAAATAAAGGAACAATTACCCCTCGACCCCGTGTGTGCCTCATTTTTTTTCAACAAAATGCAAATAGAAGAACAACAACAAGAACAACAACCATACCCCCGAAGGGAATGTCCGACGCACCCCCCCCCCGCATAAATACGAAATCCGTAAGCACGTATGTACAACTAGCCAGGAACTCCCCCATCACACACAGCACACCCACGACACACAACGCACCCACAACACACACACCGCGCCCACACAACACAACACACTCAGTGTGCAAGGAGCACACCACCGACGCAGCATACAGTAACCATGACACGTGAAGGAAAATAAATTTTTTTCTTTTTCTTCCTGCTGTATATTATAAGAGTCTGCGCATTTTAGCGCGCGTCCTTGCCGCAGGCCCGTCACACGGGGCAACCCCGGACGGCGGACCATCCGGTGGCGGCTGTCCCATGCGAGGTGAGGTCGCGATTGAAGTCGCGCGACTGTCGGCATCACCTGTGGGGGTTCCAGGGCGTGAGCCCGTCATTCCCGGTGCACCTGTGGGTGGGACAGCCGGCAACACATCAGGCGAGAGCAGCGACGGACCCTCCGAGTCGGTCGACCCCCCACATGCTTGGCCTCGCGTGCGTGGCGTGGGCCCCCGCACCGCAACAAACGGCTTCAGCCTAGAGGGGTGTACAAACCACCGGCGCCTCCCCCATTGGATTCGAACGCACTGAGGCCTCAAAACCTCAATAACCTCGACGGGGCCCCGCCACGGGCGTACGAGTTTAGAGGAGGTCGCGAGTGGTACCTGGGGACAGTGCAGCCATGCCCTGTCCCCCGGCTTCCACTGCAGCACGTGCGCGCGAGCCAGTCTGAGGCGCTCGTTCGCCTTCTGACGCCTGTCAGAATTTAGCCTCGCCGCATCCCGCGCCTCAGTCAGTTTGTCAAGGTTAAATTTTACGTGATCGTCCAATTTAGATTTGCCCAGCGGCACGGGGATCTGCAACTGTGCCCGAACAGGTGGGTCGGGTTCGCGGCCATACATAAGAAAGAAAGGTGAAAACCCCGTCGCAGCATGGGGAGCCAATCTGTATGCCGCTAGAACCCCTTGAATTTGTAAGTCCCAATCAGCCTGTGAGTCCGAAACTTGCTGCGACAACATAGACGTGATGGTGCGATGCAGACGCTCGACCATCCCGTCCGTTTGCGGGTGATAGGGGGAGGTTCGAATTTTTTTCGTTCCCAGGAGATCACAGACTTGTTTTAGGAGTTTCCCCGAAAAATTTCTACCCTGGTCGGTCAACAACCGCTCCGGGGCACCTTTGTCCATGACATAACCTTGGACAAAGGCGTCGACGATGGCTGCTGCCGACTGATTCGCCAGGGGCCAGGCCATAGGCCAGCGCGTAAAATATTCGACCCCAGTAAGCAAATATTTATTTCCCCTGGAGGTGGCGGGGAATGGCCCCAGAATATCCAGTGCGACCAGTTCATTTATTCTGGAGACCTGGATGGATTGTAAGGGCGGGTTCGACTCCCGTGCCGGTGGTTTGCGCTGCGCACACTGAGGGCATGCCGCCAACAGATCAGCGACATCCCTTGTCATACCCGGCCAAAAAAAATTCAGCTGAAGCAAGGCGAGTGTTTTCTGGGTACCTAGGTGGAGGAGGCGCTCATGAGCAGCCCACACCACCTTACCTCGTAGGCCAGAAGGGACCACCAGCCGGTGACGCTGGGATTTCCCGTCCCAATGCATAAGCAAGCCCGCATGGGTTTCCCATGCGTCGGCATGACCCGTCACACGCCCCCTCTCCCCGGCGCGACGACGCAACGCGAGGAGGGAGGCATCCTCCAACTGGAGGCGCCCCCATTCATCAACGGGCAATCCAAGCAGGGAATCTCTCCCCTGTTCGGCGATATCAATGGGGACTACCGTTTCATCGTCGGCGGCCGCCGCCAGGACCGGAACCATCACGTCCCCCACTGGCTTGCAACGCCCCGACCCCAGGAGACATGCGCATTCGGAGGCGGTTGGCATCCGTGACAGAGCGTCAGCGTTGGTGTGGCGAACGCCCTTACGATAAGTGGTTTCAAAACTGAAATCCTGGAGGACCTCCAGCCATCGGGACAATTGTCCCGATGGCTGTTGAACCTTCAGGGCGTACTGCAGTGCCGCATGATCTGTGCGGACGGTGAAATGCCGACCGTACAGATATGGGCGATACTGTTGGATGAAATAGACAATTGCCAACAGTTCCCTACGGGTGACACAATATCTTTGCTCCGTTGGAGACAACACCCGACTGCCGTACGCGACCACCCGTTCCACGCCGTCAACCACCTGGGAAAGCACGCCTCCAATACCCGTGTTGCTCGCGTCGGTGTCGAGCAAAAACGGCCTCGAAAAATCTGGGTAAATCAAGGGAGGAGCCTTCACCAGCGCGTCCCGAAGGGAGCAGAAAGCAGCTTCCTCATCCTGACCCCAGTGGAACCGAACCCCTTTAGAAGTTAACGCGTGTAGGGGTTTGGCAATTGTTGCAAAATTAGCGACGAAGCGTCGGTAATATGATGCGAAGCCAATAAAACTCCTGACCTCTCCCACCGAGGTGGGAGTCGGCCAGGAGCTGACACACTGCGTTTTGGCGGGATCGGTAGCAATACCCGAGCGCCCTACGATGTGCCCTAAATAACGCACCGACTCGCGTAACAAATGGCATTTTTGGGGCTTAAATTTCAAATTAGCAGCCCGCATCTTTAGGAAAACCGCCCGCAACCTCTGGAGATGTTCATCAAAAGTTTTACCAAAGACAATAACGTCATCCAAATAAATCAGGCACGATTCCCATTGCAATCCAGCCAAAACCAATTCCATCAATCGCTGGAAAGTTGCCGGCGCTGAGTGTAAGCCCATCGGCAACCGGTTGAATTGGAACAGGCCGTGCGGTGTACGGAAAGCAGTTTTAGGTTTAGAATCATCGTCCAGAGGAAGCTGCCAGAATCCCGAAAGTAAATCTAGTGTGGAGAAGAATCGCGCTCCCGCCAAAGCGTCCAGCGATTCGTCCATCCGTGGGAGCGGGTATGCGTCGGCAACCGAAATTTTATTAAGGCGCCGAAAATCCACGCAAAACCGCAACGAGCCGTCCTGCTTTTTAACCAGGACGATCGGCGCTCCCCACGGGCTGGTGGAGGGAGAAATGATGTCGGCGGCTAACATGTCATCAACAGCCGATTTGACATGGTCCTTTTCGGCGGGACTTAACCGAAACGGATTTTGGCGAATTGGCGCGCTGTCACCCGTGTCAATATGGTGACGCAGCAGGTGAGTGCAACCCAAATCATATTTATCACGACTGAAAACGTCGGAAAATTCCCTCAGTAGCGTTCTAAGCTGTTGGCGCTCTGAATTTGTCAGGTCCGTCGATCCCGCACAAAGCGCGTCGATCCACCCTTCATCGCTGTCCGAATGTGGGAGCATCCGGGAAGCAGTGCCAACGTGGTTCGCGACAGGTTCCTCGCAGGGCACTGGCGTCGCGTGAGCGAGCACCGTCCCTTGAGGAACCACCACCGTCTGCGATCCCACATTTAGGACCGCGATGAAAGGGTCCCCGTCCCCTCTTACGACGGTCTGGGCCGGAATCAAATGAGGCCCATTAACCCCGGCCCTAGACGGTCCCAGCAAAACACCCTGATCCCCTATGCCCTTAGCGAAGGGCTTACGAAGTTTGAGAGGCACTAGCATTTGAGCTCCCGGCGGCACACGAACAGTTTCAACGACGAACGCCGGTACCGTCGCGAACGCCGACCGAGCCGCCGCAGGGGATGGCAGGAACGCCATGCGCCGCCCCGATGGAAGCTCAATGCATCCTTGGTCGATCAAAATACGAATGGGCATTTTACCTAAGAAATCCGTCCCCAGCAGGCACGGAACCGCCAGCGAGGAGGAAACGAAAATCGGCCCCGACAATTTGATGTCCCCAATAGAAATTTGCGCTCGAATCTGTCCCATGATGCCGAGAGAGCCCCCGTTAGCGGCATAGAATGGGACGTTAACCGGCAGTAAAGGCCGGCTTTGTACGGGCAGAATATTGTAAATTAATTCCGAAATGATTGTCGCCGATGCCCCCGTATCGACCAAGATGCGTACTTCTACCCCGTCAATGTGTCCGACTACGGCCGACGACCCTGACGACGCGGCTACCACGCGATGGGCCAACACGGACCACTGTTTGGGCTCGATTTGAGTCCCCGCAGTGATCCGCGTTGGCCCCACGCAACGCGACATCGGCCCCCCGTTTGTTGTGGTGCGAGAGCGTGCAACGGGTAGGTGCTTTGGCCAAACATGTGTGGTGCCGCGACTCGCCGGGTCATGTTGCTGGAGCTTGGGAGGAGGAGGCCCGGCGTCCCGTCGAGCCGTCGTCCCGCGCTGTCGAGGAGAGCGGCACCCCGAGGCGACGTGGCCCCGGACGCCGCAGTTGAAACACCGCGGGAGCCCCGGTGGAGACGACGGGCGGTTGAAACGGCTTGACCCGTCCCGGGCCGACCGTACTTCTTGCGCCTGTTGCCGTCGATGGTCGACGGCGAAGAGCTCCTCCGTCGGAAGGGTGGCTGCAGCCACCGCACGCCCTGCCGATGCCCTGCTGGCTTTCCGCCGCAGGGACAGAAGGTTGGCGTGAAGGAGGCGCGCCGCCTGAAGGGAGGTCATCTCGGCGTCCTCCTGTGCGACGACAGCGATGTCCAGGTCGTCTGCCAGGAGGAGTATTTTCTCCGTGACCATCGCGTCCACGCCATCGTCGTCCATACGGGGAAAAGCCGTCTTAGCCAGCGCTAGGAGGCTCGTCCTGTATGCCAGGGGCGACTCCTTCTCACCCCGCTTGCGCTCGTAGAACCGCTCTCTGCATTCCGCTGAAGGTCCATAGACCCCGGCCAGCAGCTGTAGTGCCTTCGGCAGAGTAGACCGCTTCTCTTTCGGCGCCGATGTGAGGGCGGCGAGCGCGTCTGCGTCGAGGAGCGCCGGCAGCGCGCAGAGGGCTTCATCGTCGGACCACCTTGCCATTTCTTGGTGGGCGATGAAGCGTCGCTGGAAGCCGCCCCAGTCGCCCTCTGCACCAACAAATTCTTTCAGCGGAGGCAGCCGTTGTTGTAGCGCAGCGTTCGCCTTGGACGTCTGTAGGCTGCTATCCCCGGGACTCGGCTGTGCGTCGGCGCGAATGGCAGATGGAATCGCCTGTCGCGGATGTGATGACGCTCCCTCCGCTGGAGATGACGCAGCTGTCCCAGCGAGAGCGGTGTCGGACCCAAGGTTGAGCCCGGCCACGCCCTCCGCAGCTGCCGTGACGATGGCGGGAAATTCAAAGTTTGAGTTTTCAGAAATGGCGGGAAGGCGCTCAGGTTGACGACTCCCCTCGCCCCGTGGTGGACCACCAGCCCCCAGCCGCGTGATGTTTTCCAGCGTGGCGGCAGCGGCGTACAGTAGCTCCGCCAGTCTCTCGTGAGCCAGCCGTAGCGCGTCTGGCTGCGGCCCCTCTTCATGCCGATGCCCCGGTAGGAAGGCGTCGGCCCCCGGCTGCGCCATGTCTTGGTGAGCCGCCTCGGGCTCAACGACTTCAGCAGTGTCCTCCTCCGGTACTCTGGCTCGAGCTGTCTGACGTGTTTCCATGTCCGTAGTACTTCTGACACCAGATGAAGTACCGGTGAAGACGCTGGACACCCAGGTTGAGGCACACGTATATTTATTTTCAGCTTATCGGTACAGGACAACACTAGAGGGGGTAGCGGCCCCCTCACCCGGATAACTGGGGATACCCCCTAGCTAATCTCACCTATCCCCAAGTCCTCCTCTAACGAGCTAGGGGAGGCTAACTGGCCCGACACTGGTGAGTCGGGCTACGGTCTCCGGAGTCCCAGGGTCTAACCCTGGTTCACGGAACCACGCCTCTGGCTCGCTCCTCTGCAGCCCTGACAAGGGCGGCGTCGAGGGGAGTCCAGGGCTCTAGCTAGAGGATCTTCACTCTTCCTCCTTCGTTCCCAGACTGAGCCCCGAGCTCTCTTTGTCCTCCCCCTTTATACCCCCCAACAGGATCACAACCCCCCAGGCTGCCTGATGCGGACGTCGCTGCGGGCACCCCCCCCGTGTACTCCCGTAACTCCGCCCACTGTGTTTGTTACCCATTGGATCGTATGCACTTACAGCCCTCCCGTAACAGCCCTACATAGGTAACAATCTGAGATTAGGAGCACTTTCTTTAAGAGTGTGCTCCTAATCTCAGCTCGTTACCTGTATAAAAGACACCTGGGAGCCAGAAATCTTTCTGATTGAGAGGGGGTCAAATACTTATTTCCCTCATTAAAATGCAAATCAATTTATAACATTTTTGACATGCGTTTTTCTGGATTTTTGTTGTTGTTATTCTGTCTCTCAATGTTCAAATAAACCTACCATTAAAATTATAGACTGATCATTTCTTTATCAGTGGGCAAACGTACAAAATCAGCAGGGGATCAAATACTTTTTTCCCTCACTGTCGCTGTCCATGATGTCACTCCAGGACTTTGTTCACATTGCTTTTACTTCGCCGTGTTCTCTGGCCTCTCCAGTACCTCTCATTATCCCGGTCAAAAGCGCATTCACATCCAGTCTCGTTTTCTCAATTGGGACTATGTAGGAAGCAAGCAACGCCCCCTACTGGCAGACTAATGCCCCGGGTCACCTCTTGCAAATGAGACTCCCCCTGGCCTCTTGGGTTGTTCTCACCTGGTTGCATGGAGGGGGAAGCGCCACGTGACTTGACAGCTCACGCACCGTGCAGTCATCTCATTTTACAGCCTGAAATGTCACGTCTGGACTCGATGTTTAGCTCGCACACGTTGCTTGCTACGCGCCTGGCGCGAACGCCAACGTTACTGTCACTAAATTAAAGACTTCTGAGGACATCTAAGCGCGTGTTCGAAAAGCGTGACAGAATAACTTTGCCTATGCACGATTTTTCTTCCCACTTTACATCATGGGAGGGAGCAGGTGAAATGTAACAATGTGGACCACATCTCGTTAAAACATAAACGCGGCCGGCTGCAAAACTACCTTACCTCTGTCCTCGTTTGTGTCGTTGGCATAAAGGTAAAGGGGCAGCCCTGCAATTGCTCGCTGAAGACACTGCTGGCGGAAGGACCT
Source organism: Lampetra planeri (assembly GCF_965212315.1). NCBI lineage: Eukaryota > Metazoa > Chordata > Hyperoartia > Petromyzontiformes > Petromyzontidae > Lampetra > Lampetra planeri. Next base: position 9,276,698 of record NC_136150.1, read on the forward strand.
ACACTGGAGGGAGCTCTCTCTCTCTCGAGAGAGAGAGAGATCCTTTTAGGAGGAGCCAGCGTGGCCTACTGGCCAGACGTCGTGGAAGACGTGAGAGGCCGCACACTATTCCACACCACACCTGAACAGCCGATCGAATCAGAGTGGTGCTGCACCCATTGGGTAGACAGAGCGTTGTGGTGGGGGTGCTGGGGGTGCTGGGGGTGGTGGGAGTGGTGGGGGTGGTGATGGGGGTGCTGGGGTGGTGGGAGTGGTGGGGGTGGTGGGGGTGGTGATGGGGGTGCTGGGGTGGTGGGAGTGATGGGGGTGGTGGGTGCTCGATAAGCTTTTCCATCATGTAACCTGGCGCCTCGGGAGATCGAACTGAAGACCCCTGGATTGCAAGTTCAGTGCGATGCTCATTACACCGCAGCAGCATTCATGAGGTGACAATTTGGGAAATTCAGATGGAGACGGGATAATGCAAACGTGGCCGAACGTGTGTTTTTTTTAATATTTAAGGTCGCTGGCCATGCAGTTATCCATGCAGGAGAGAAGTTAATAAGCGGCTTAACGGTAATCATGCGCACTGGGGAACAACGGTAAACGAACCCTTGCTGTTCATCAAAGCCGGGGGAATTCATGTCCATGGAAATATCTGGGATCTTGGAGTAAATACGTGTTGTGGTTGAGCTGTCAATACCTTCTAATTATATTGCAATCGTGCTAACGGCGACATGACGTGAATAAACGACAGAATGTCCTCTCCTGTACCTAGCGGTCCACCTCCTTGTGTTCGCCCCGGAAGGTGAAGTCACGTGACTATTTTCTGAGGCCTTCGTATCCAGACTGGGCACAACCTTCCAAATGTCCCTGCAAAGAGTGTGCATTGCAACCCACCACCACCATCATTATAATCACTATGATGCGTCATGATCAATCCCCTGCTGCATTAAGGCCTCCCCCTAACGTCGCCATCTCTCACGACCCCGGAATGAAACCACCCTCTTGTGGACGTCCTCTCAGAGACGTTTCCAGTTCCCTTGGGTGCCACTCCATTGGGAGTTATTTGCCACTGGCCATCATCGCCTCTAATCACAGCGGAGGTGTTTTAATTCTCAGAGCCGACATTTAGCCACTTTCAGTGATCATGACGCTGTCAGAACGTGCTGTTTACGTGCTGACGAGCGCGCCTGGATGTGCCGTCCGTTCGGGAGCGAGACTCGACCCCACCCAGCCATTGGCAGTGGCCCGGGACACGCGTCGGGGTGGTGCCATGATAGCGGTGGGACACGTCCCGCGGTCTCGCGTCTCACAGGAGGAGGGGGAGTGGGCGGCCGCCGTGTTTTTTAGTGCATGACGAGACACGCCGGGGCGGCACGTACTCGGGGTCACGCGGCCGTGAACCCATTTTCTCCGTCGCGGTCCCAGGCCACCCTCACACTGGGGGGACGTCACGAACACCGAAGTCCTGTGGCCAGTTTGCGCCTGAACACGCTCTAGATCTCAGCCATTGGACGTCGACAGCTAAGCTGAGTGGAAAACCCGGTTGGGTGCTTCGATGGGGGAACTGCCCGAGAATGGCAGACGCTGTAAGTTGGGGCTGTGAAGATGATGATGAGAGATTTAACAGCACGCAAGAGGTGTGCATTGAATTTCCCGTTATGATGTTTACACATTTGAATTAAAGATGATGATGAAGCTGATGATGTAGCAATATTTTACCGTATGACATTCAAATGTTGAAAACCAGTCGAGAGCTTTGGGAGACGACAATAAGAAAGAACAACTTAACATTGTCAACTCGTAACGCGCCGGCACACAGAATCTGCTCCTCAGCTCTCAAAAACGAGCCAACGACTCGGAGACGCCAGGAGGAGCCGGATCCAAGCTCCCCCCCCCAAGCTCTGCGGTCCTCTCTTCATTCAATGGAGGAGGAACGGCAAACAGACACGAACGAACTCTCAGGCAGCCTTCTCGTCCTGGCCAGCACACCTTGGCGTTGGCGACTTTGCTCGAGAGCGTCGTGCTGCCGCCGTCGTGCGGAACAGTAGAACCTGCCACGTTCCCTTGCGGACCTCCGGTTTGCTTCTCCTGTCGTCCTGCCGGGGGGTTCCCAGCATCCGTCTCAGACGCCTGAGCCCAGCCTTTGGAGCCGCTGAGTTAGGAACCAGCTCCGTGATCCTCACAGGAATAGAGACGGAACTCCTGCGTCGAACACATTTTTCTTTACACTCGCACCGATCTCTCTTTTCCATCGTGGTTTCAATTGCCCATGAAAAAAAAACTTAGCCCTTCTAAAGCAATAACACCTCGTCACCAATACACATCTTCACCTACTCCTGCTTACAGCCTCCTCCATTATGGGACATCACTGCCAAAGCAAATAAAACCCCCACCACCTCAAACGTTCTTCTCCCCTCGTACCGAGGCTCGCGATCCCACCGCCAGCAAGAGACGTCTCAACGTCATCGCTTTCTTTTGTTTTTTTCTCTAAACCAAGAGTCGCGTCAAATAGGAAGGCATTGTGAGCAATTTTGCAGGGTAGATCTTTCTCCCAACTTGCGTGAAGCCTCCAGAGACCCATTTTACGTGACTCCGAGCACGTTGGTCCGGGCTAAGTAGTTTTAAAGACGGCTGTTTAAATGTAACTCTTATTTATTTTTAGGTTTTAAATATATACATATATATCCTTTGGGGACCAAAAATGCGTGTCCTGTTTTTCAAGGATGGCAGCCACTGCGGCCGCAGATGTTATCGTGCCAGGCAGTTTTAGAAAAAGATAATTTTTTATTTTTTTAAAGTGTGTAAATATACTTCGCTGGGAAACAACCTGGGAACCCGCATGAGGGCGCGTTGTAAATTATCCCTCGCACCAACAGATGAACGCACCCGTACCGGAATTTGGGGCGCTCCTGGGTGGTGTAGAACGGCCATCACTCCCAGGTCGCCGACCAGATTCGAACCCCCCTGCCCCCCACCCCCCACCCCAGGGACCCCCACCCCCCACCTCTGCCCACCGCAGCAGAATAAATGGATATGGCCACAGTCGATCGGCAAAGTTGTGTGCGGTGGGGTCAAGTGTGCGTACACCCACGACTGTCCAAGAGGCGTCTGGCCAGCTTGGAAGAATAGGCCAAATACACTCTTGAAGGGGGGGGAGGTCTCTCTCGAGCGACCTCTAGTGGAAGCCCTTCCACCAGCAGTGGTGTGAGCTGGCAATTGCAGGGCTGTGTCTTTACCTTCGACGAAGATTTAAGTCAACTCGAGGACAGCCGGAGTTGCAGAATAAACTGCGCTTGTGCAGAGTGAATCTCCACTTGGTATCCACTCTCGTCTCTTCCGATCCCACGCTCCTACAGTGTCAATCTTACACGCACGATTCGATGCAACTCCTATCCCCCCCCTTCCGATTCCACCTCGAATTAGCACGGATGACTACGTACGGTGCAAAAGAAGTTCAGCATACATACGTGCATCATCCACGTATGTATGAGAGACTGTACATTTGCCAGTACAGTATGTGGTCTGTCACCAGCAGTTGCCGTGACCCATCTGCTGCTGGATGAAGACCTTTTTAGGGCCGTTGAAATATCTCACGGTCTCGCGAAGCAGAATTCCCATCTAGCTCCTACCCACGGGCTCAGCTGCATCGTTCCATCTCCGCGATGGAGCTGCTCGCATCCACGCTCCCTCTTCTGGCCGCCGCTCCGCCGTTGGTCTCGAACACGGGCCGTCATCCCTTCTTATCGCATGTGGTCTACCCAAGCCCACCTGACTGTTCTCCAACGAATCAACAACGTCTTCTGTGAAAAGCAACTGATGGGCTCCACCGTTGGCCAATACAACAACAACAGCAACCAAATATTTCTCCCAGGTTCACAATGAACGTCAATGTGTACGTGCGTGTGGTTGCTTTTTTTGTTTCGCGTTATTTTCTTTCTGCCGTTGTCGCAGCATCACGCGCAGGGTCCGTCCGGTGACCTTTCCTTTTCTCGCGCGGAGCGAACGCCGTTCACCGGAGCTGCGATGCGTGAAGCTTTTCGCTCTGCTTCGTGTCAAAAGGGAGACCACAATAGTGGCCCAGTGTTGTCGCCGCAGAAAGGTGAAGCCCCACGGTGCGCTTGCGTTTCTCGCCCCGCAGCCCACGTCTCATTTGGCCCCTGCACAGAGAGAGGCTTTCTGCGTGCGCAGCCCTCTGAGCAAACGCACGGCAGCGTCACACGGTAACAATAATTAATTGGTTAGGAACTGTTGCCTTTCCTTCTACTGTCCTGAACCTGGGTGTTTGAACTCTCTTGCTGACATTTACCAGTAAATCCACCCCTTCGTGCGCTGTGAAGGACCATTGCCCACAACGTCATCTATGTTGTGTAAGTTATTTGGTGACGCTGCGTTATTTGTGTGCAATGAAGAAGGACCATTGTCTGAAACGTGGCTGCACTGTTCCACGACATTTTTTGTTTTCGGCATCTAGCAAAGTTTGTGTTTTAATTCAGTAAAGGGTCAAAAAAACATGAATATAACATTAATGTGGACTTGACCAAAATATCCCGGACTTAACCCCAGTAGTCTTGATTTGAAGCTTTCGTGACTGCAGGAATCCATATTCTTTGGTTCTTTCGGAAAAGTCACGTAGGTAGAAAATTAATAGATCACGACGTTTCGAGGTCCACTTTCTGCCCCGCCTCTTCCCCCCCACTTCTCTCTCCCCCCTACTGCCGAGGCCTACTATACACTACACTATACACTACACTATACACTACACTATACACTACACTATACACTACACTATACGCTACACTACACACTACACTATACACTATACACTACACTATACACTACACTATACACTACACTATACACTACACTATACACTACTATACACTACACTATACACTACACTATACACTACTATACACTACACTATACACTACACTATACACTACACTATACACTACACTATACACTATATAACCTCGTGCCACGGCAGATCTCTCGCCTACTTCGGCAGTTGTTTCTTGCTGTGGTTGTCCCACCTGATGATCTATTAATTTTCTACCTACGTGACTTTACCGAAGGAACCAAAGAGTATTAACCCAAGTAGGATTAGGTTTTAGGGTTAGGAAGCGGGTCCAGAGGTTAAGAGTAGTAGTTAGGATTAGAAACGTCACCTGTTATGTTTGTGTTTATGGCCACAGTGTTGGATATTGTTGCCTAAGAGTAGTACTTAGGGTCAGGAACGGTTAGGGGTTAGGGACATGGACACTAAGGGATATATGGTTGCGGATTAAGAACAGGTAAGGGTTATGAACAGTACCCCCCAAGATTGCTTTCCTTACACTTATCTGTGGCCTGGGCCTTTTTCAAGATTTATTGACAGTTCTCCTGCCAGGTAAGGATTCGGAGTTCGGGGCAGGGGTCATGGTTTAGGGTCAGCGACAGTTAAGTTTAGAGATTACAAGCAGCAGTGCTGAAGACTGCTCTCTTACACTGCCTTCACAGGGATATTCCTTTTTGATCTTCGCAGATGTCTCGCAATGCTCCCTATGGCAGCTCAGGGTTCGGAGTCAGGCTTATTGTTTCGGCTCAGGGTCAATGAGAGTTAGCGGTCGGTTAGGAACATTGTCGCTGAATACCACTTTCTTACCCCCACATCTGTGGTGGAGGGGCAGGGGAGTATGGCGGTCTCATCTTCATTCTGTTATATACATCTTTAGGAGCGGCTCAATGCCCATTAAAGTCGTGACCGGTTTCGCTCGCCAGATCGAGCGCGCGGCGATGCCGGCTTTTCGTGTGCACCCAAATCTCTCGCTGTGGAATTCCTCTCCGCATAGCACCGCTGGGGGGGAGACGCACGCGTCACCAACTCACGTGTGGCCCCACGAGTGCCCCTGGCCACAGGCAACGGAGGCGCATTCACTCCGCGATCGACGACCGCCGCCGTCATCATCCATCGCACGAGACCCGCCGGTTCTGAAGAGACAATCTCACCCGCTTGGTTCCACCACATCGGTGTCGTCCTTGCCACTGCCGGATTATCCTCGTAGCAAAAGATAGCTACATATACGACGGGCCCCGCGCTTTCAAGGGCCCCGCACTAAATGCTTTCAATCTATCAATCCCGGTTCAGTCATTATGCACTTGCTCTATTACTATAGTACTATACTGCCTTCAACTTTTACGAACGACTGGGTGTTTAAGGTTAGCGATTTATCGTATTATCTGGCTTGCATAGCAAAATGAAAAAAATACAATAACTTTACTATGCAAGTAAAAAATTGATGTGTTTTAATACTTATGTTTTTTTTATTTAGGGCCCCTTTATAACATATGCTACAGGCCCCGCACTAGCTTCATCCGGCACTGGTGGTCCTTGCATCGGATTCCGGTCACGTGGCTCAGCGGGAGAGCGAGCGGCTCGCAGCCGGAAGGTTGCAATTGTTCGAATGCTCATGGTTGGCGGGAAACTCGGCCCCATCATCCCTCCGGGTTGATAAAAAAAAGTATCAACTTGTGGGGGAAATCAACAGTTGTCGTATGTACTGTATTAACCTGCCCCTGCCAGAGCAATGTGGTGTTGCTACCACTGGCTCAGGGCTGTTAACAAAACATCACCACTGCCTCAATGCTGATTTTATTAGGAAATCACTTGGATTTTTTGACTAGGGGTGGAGTGGTGGCGCAGTGGTTAGCACACTGTGCTATGCAATGAACCGCCTTGCCACGCACCACACCCCCTTCACAAATCTGCACTGACCAGCGCGGTGAAGCATGGTCAAGCAATCCCCGCGGCCAACGTGGCACTGGGAAGGTGTTCATCCAGCATTGGGTCTACGCTCGGCCATACATTCAAACGATTAAAATCACAGACGATCCAATGCCATGTACACGCCCAGCCCTTGTGTCGGTCCACCGCTGGACGAGGGGCTCCCCATGCCGTGCGGGCTGATCGACCATACTTCACCACGTTTTGCCAGTGTGGGTTGTGAAGTTTGGGAGCGTAGTGAAAGCACGGCACGGCAATGGGTCCGGACGTTGGGCGTTGCTTGACCAAGTCGGCAGCCGGTGATCATTGGGCGCGCGTGGTGGCTCGCCCAAAGCAAGGGCTGCTGCCCAGGCTCAACCCCTGCGTGGCCTCTGAGATGTGAGGACAGTGGGCACGTTCACAATGATTCAGCTTGATAGCGGTGTAGAACACTTTTCCAGTCCATCGCTTAACCTGTACTCACTTTTATTTCGGAATGTTGACTACCTTTGGGACGTGGTGCCCACTGGCAACCATCCCCAGTGGGCTTCAAGTGGCCCCTGCGTGCACTTCCTGCTCTCATTCTGCCCAATTCCAGCGATTTTTTTTGTCCACCGCAACTGAACGGAGAGCATTGGCAGATTAAAGTGGCCAAATACTCAACGATATTTATCGTTCAATTAAAAATTTGCACTCTTCTCATTTTTTTGTGCACGTGTGTGTGAGTTCTAAATGGGGAGTGGTGGCGCAGTGGTTAGGGTGCTGCGCTACGAACCCGTCGATCCGAATTCGATTCCCACCCATGGCCAATACCATTATTTGAACTGGTCCTGGGCCTCCCTGAGGTCGACCCAGCCTCATATGAGTAGTTGGTGCGGTGTGTAAAAACGTCACCACTTGGGGGAGCGTGGTGCTGGCCACCCACTCTCTGGTGTGCCCTGCAGGTCTTCATAGCTGCTCGCTAACGGCACTGGCCCCAGAAGTCCGCTCAGACCACGTAAAGGGGGATATTTGTCTCGTAAGTTCTGAGGGATTTAAATGCCGACAGATTTTCCTCTTAAGGGTCCTCGCCGAAACCTGCGTGCGCAGCCTCTGAGCTCTCCGCGCCTCTCTGGCTCCAATTTTCTGAGTGAACAAAATCAACAAGCCAAGCGGCGCTTGGCAGAGTGTTTATAAAGCGCGTTATAGTGTCCAGCGCCTCTTACGGAGTGTGTCATACCTCACGCCGCGCGAGAGAGTGAGCTTGCAGTCACGAGGAGTAGTAGAAGTATGCTTTATTTATTTATTTACACGTAATCCAAGAGATAAAATAAAGGGGGCCATCTGTTAAATGAATGACGTGGATTTTTAAACACGGTAATTTATAGTCTGTGCGAGTCTGCCAAGCAAGGCTATTGTCGTGTCTTTGTGTTCGCATCCAGTGTTCTCTCTCTCTCAGCTGTGGTTTATAATGGAACATCATCAAATATGAAACGTGTCCTCACATTGCAGCGCGACCTTTTGCCTTAAATCTTTAACGAAGGACTTTGGCTCGGCGGCAGATGAAAAAAGGTCCCTCACAGAGAGCGGTTATCACGACATCTCGCATTCAAATGTAAAATGTTGCCACAATCACTCACAACTGCGACGGCAAGGCGGTCGCCTCGTGTCCTCGCAAGGGTAAAGGCGCAGCCCTGAAATGTCCTGCTCGTTGCCACCGCTCGGCGGGAGGGCCTCCAATGCGGCGAGCTCTCGGAGGGGCCATCGAGAGGATGTTTTGGTCTACTCTTCCACATTGGCCAAATGTCTCGGAAGCAGTGCCGGCCCGAGCCTCTTGGGGGCCCTAAGCAGAATTTGATTTGGGGGCCCCCCTCCCACCACGCAGACTCATCTGTGCTAGAAGATTATTGACACAAATGTCACACTCCTCGGTCCTTTTCTTTTTTCTTTTTTCGGCACCAGAGGGATACGTCCTTTTTTGTGACATGGCTTAGGCGTATTTATTATCGTGACGTACAATTGCGCGCACCTGCCCGCGCCCGCGCCCGCGCCCACGCGAATTGTCAATGAGCCGTGACATCCGTGAGCCGTGACAAAGCAGCAGTTGTCGACAGAATTTTCTTGTCTTGAATCATTTATTCATTCATTCATTAATTCATTTATATCACTTGTTTAAGTTATTTAATTGTAAAAAAAACGATTCGGGGGCCCCCTGGTGGCCAGGGGGCCCCAAGCAGCCGCTTAGTTCGCTTATGCCTCGGGCCGGCCCTGCTCGGAAGAGGTGGGAGTACTCACAATGTCCCCCACCACAGCACGAGACCGACAAGGTAACGCCGCTGTGAAGAAGAGCTGTTGCCGCAGTGTCGTTAACGAATGTGTTGTGGGTGTTGATACTTGTCCTTCACTGCCACAGAAGAAAAATGTGGATAAAATAAAATACAAACAATATTTACGTCGTATGAAGAAGGGCCATTTGCCCGAAACATCGCCTATTAAATATGTTTTACCTCTTAGACCCGCAGTTTTGCCGACGAATGTGTCAAGTGTTGTTGTTGTTGTGGATGCAGTGATGTGTCAGTTGGCATCACACAACGACATAGTCGAGTTTGATTCTCCGCTCCAATTTATTTGGATTCATTGAACCAACACTTTGTAGCAGTGCAGTCTGTGTGGTCATGCCTCTCCACGTAAAAATAACCAACTCTTCTTTTTTCAAACACAACCCATCGGCCGCACGACCTTCTGGAAAATGCATAATTTCAACAGCACTGCAGGGATCGATGCAAGCACACACCTTGGACCGGTTTCGGCATCCAGTGTCTCATCAGCAGGGTCAGACTCGCTCGAGCCGAGGCTGGTGAACTGCCAGATGTTTAGAACCCAGGGCCATTTCTGCAATATATGAATGGGTTCGAGTTCATCCCAGAACTCCGTGATGCAGGTTGCGTAATAAGTACTTTTTTTTTAATGCGAGAGACAAATAGGGGAAGGAAGCATTATTTATTTACTCAAAACCATTCTAAACCACCGACGATCAAATTATGATTTTGTGTTAACTGAACTGAATTGGCCCATTATAATTATTAACGGTAATATAATCATCTGCTGGACTGCAAATCTCCCCGTGGCTATTTATCTCTCGGGATATTTTATCTGAGAACGTAAGCAGCGAGCGATTTTTCTACCCTTTCTTGCCGATGGCAGTTATTACGAGAGCCGGCGATGATAATGAATGACAGGAAACATTTGAAGGCCACTGACAAAGAATGGCGTTAAGTTGGCCTCAAGATATATACGAGCAAAGCAAAAGTCACGTGGCAGAAGTTTGTGCAACAAAAAATATGAATACAAAAAAAGTAAACATTCGTCAACAGCACTGGGGCCTTAATGCAAAAAAAAAATGAATAGCACATGTGCTATAAAAGGGTATAACTTTTCATTTAAAACCTTGGCGTTATTGATAATTGTGTAGAGTTATTTATTATTTGTGTTTGTACACCACTGTCAACAGAGCAGCAGCATCATCATGGCCAAATGGAGTGTTTAAAACATTATACATACGTCGTCAGAGGGACACGGGCTGGAGAATACATCAGATTACGGTCACTGAGGGCAATTACCGAAGGTGTAGAATGATGGATTGAAAAATATGCGAGAAACAAATGGGGCGCCACGGTGGCGAGATGTTAACTACCTCGCCTGCTATACCAGGAGGTCGTGGGTTCGATCCCAACCCTGACAACTGTTGTATATTTTGAGTTTGCATGTCGCTCTCCCCGTCGTCGCGTGAATTTTTCTCCGGGTCCTCTGGCTTTTCTCCTCTACATTTAAAATCAACGTGCGTTTAAAGTATTTGGCTGCAATACATTTACACGTGACAAGCCACTTCGTCGAGCTATCATTTATGATGGCCAGGTCTCTTCTAAAAAAGAGTGGGCCTCACCCTGGTAAAAATTTCATAGATTTTTTTAGAATTAAAGAGACAGATTAGAGCAAGGTGGAGTGAATTCAGAAAACAACGTTGATAATGAAGAGCAACACAACGGTGTTGCGCCTTAGCAAGAGGAAGGTTTTCAGGCATTGCACATTGCCTGTCGTGACACGGGGACAATAATGAAAGGAAATGGAGCAAAAATCCGAAAAGTGCCCAAAGACGCACTGAGAGGTGCATGCTGGGAATTACATCGAGACGCAGAAGCATGAGCACGTGGCTCGGTGGGGTGGTAGGAAACCCCATCCACAAATCTAAGATCCCCCTTTGATGTAACAACAGTACGTGTGTGTATGTTGAACTTCTTTCGCACCACCGCACGTAGCCAACCGTGCTAATCGGAGGTGCGGGGCAAGGACAACAAACTAAACACAAAAAGCAGTGGTAAAGAAATTAGTTTTCAATGTAGATGATGATTTAAAAGTGCATAGCTCCAATGGCTTCCTAATATTGGAATGAACAGCGTTCCAGACGGCCGCAGAAGCGCACCTGAAGGCGACGCTCGATGCGGTCAGCCGTCTTTGTTCGATGGCCAGCCAAAAGCCGCTGCGCGAATGACCGCAGTCCCCGTGACGTCAGTCGGCGTGGGCCGCACTTATTCCTACGAAGGGGTGAGGGCGAATGGATGACAATGGTAGTGGAATGGCAGCGAAAGGAGGAAGCGCACCTGAGAGCACGGCCATTGCAGATGAGGGGTGACGAGTAGCTCGTGCGCAGGCGTGAGAAGGATTGTGGCTCCGCAGCACTCTGAGGGATGGCGACAGCCTTTAATCCGGCAGTGGATTGACCGCAGCACGTGACGGCAGAATGATGATTGACTGTGAACGAAAATACGAGGGCTTTGACAGGATACGCGGCGAGAAGGAATGGCGGCCGATGGATGAGACTGTGAACCGAATGACAGCCAAAGGAGGGGAACTCACGCGAGAGGAGAGTGACGTCCACTGCGGGGATGGATCGGCTCATGTGCGCAGGAGCGATCATGGATCGACGCGTGACCGACATGGCTTTTATCCACCGATGGAGAGATCACGTCTCATGATGATGATGTTATTTACTGACACATTCCTGCTCTGTGCAGAGTCACAGGGTTATTTTTTGGTTATTACTGCGACAATGTGGCGATGCTATTGTTGTTGTGCGTCCCTGGGTGTCCCTTGGCTTAGCCGAAAGGAATTGCGGCACCATTCATGCACAATCTTTTCAACATCTGTCTCTATCCTCGGCCATGAATTATGCCGGGTCAGCCCGGGTTTGGGTAATATTGTGAATTTGGTGAAAAGTCCATTGTTAGGGGATTACACGGCTGTGGCCATGCCTTAAGAGGGCATTGAGCAGAGCAAGAATGTCAGCACCGCCGGCATTGTCCTGATCCCAAATAATTGAGTTGTACCGATGTCCGTCGGCTGATTTTTTTTAAACCCCAGTAGGGAGGAGGGGTTGGGTGACTGCATGGCTCCCAGATAATGACTGCACGTGAGTAGAGTGCATGTGCATTTCTAAGTTCGTTAGCAGCCACGATCTATCCACTGCTGAATTAATAATACTGCTGAATTAATCATACTTGACATTTGCAGGGCGCATTTCATTCGTAGATCTCACCAGTGTGTGCCGTGTATGGAAGGCAGAAATGTACATAACCTGCAGGGTAAACGGTCAAAACTCGGGGGGTAACTACCAGTTTGGAGATGGGAGATTTCAATACAAACTTAAATAGCTCTCACGATTCTGATTGTCTTATGAGCAGAGGCAAAGCGTTCCGCAGCTTGGGAGCTGCACTGGCAAAAGCCCGATCACTCCGGGGAATGTGCCCTGACCCCAGAGTACTGAGAAGAATGCCGTTCGAAGATCTCGTGGAACTCGTTGTAGAATTCAGATGGATCAGTTCCTGCCTTCCCCTGAGCCGTCGCAATCCCTCACGGCCACGCGATGCGGCGATCCATCATTGCTCCTGCGCACACCAGCTGATCCATCTCCGCACTTGGACGTCCTCTCCTGTCACGTGTTTCCTTCCTCTGGCTGTCTCTCCACTCTCGGTCTCCATCCTTCGGCCCTCATCCCGTCAAGCCACGTCTCCTGCCCAAGCCCACGTGTTTTAGTTTACAGTCAATCATCATTAAACCTTGGCCATGATCGATCTACTGCTGAATGAGGCCATCCCCAAGCCTTCGGCATCTCTTACAGTCGTGCGGTGCCATATTCCGCATTCCATCTGGCAGCTCATCAGCATCGCTCCATCTCCAACAGTTAACGTCCCCTCGGGGGCAAGTCCCATTGCTTCGGCTGTCGATCTATCACCAGTCTCATCCTGTGGCCATCAACACTCCCATCGACGTGTCCTGCCTCAGGCCACTTTTCTCAACGAGTCATTCAGCTGTCTTCCTGTTGACAGTCGGAGGAGAGTGCCCAAGCGCAGCTGTCTTTGCCACCCCACTGATGGACGAGGGCCTCCTCACACCATGCAGCTCGTTGGGTCATTCGACTCTACCTCGCCATGCTTCCGTTTTCTATTATCCGGCATCGATTCGCTTCACTTGCATGTTTCTTGTGAAATGCATCGTAAGCACGATTCAGATCTCTTGTTAATCATTGTCGTCATCATCAGCGGGAGTTGAAACAGTGCTGCTAGTTTGTGTTTAGTGTTTAAGCGCCTCTGCTGCATGTTGCCCAGTGGACCGGTCGAGTGTGGCGGTGGGCATCATCTCTTCCAAGTCGTCTGGCCAGCGTAGAAGAGTAGGCCAAATACCGTCTGGGCGGGGTGGGGGGGGGGGCGCGCTCACTAGAGCTCGCTATCGTAGAGGCCGCCGTTCTGCCAGCAGTGGTGTGAACGAGCTCATTGCAGTGCGGCGCCTTTCCCTGGTCGTTCTTGATATGAAAACATAAAGCAGCATGTGTGCGCTCGCCGCTACGAACTGACAGCCAGCCACTGTTATGACAGTCGCCATGGCAGGGAGAACGTGTTCAGCCTTACGCACGCGTTCGTATTAACAAAAAAAACTATCCCTCATCGAGGCCACACTTCAATAATGCTCGACAACGCAACAGCGCGGATCACGCAGTGGCACGAGGGTGGCTTTTGTGCGCGCCGAATGTCATTGACGGCTGCCTCCCCAGCGGTCCACGTGCAGCTCAGGTGGTTGTTCATGCGTGGCAGGATCAAGCCCACGTGTAGCTCGGGTGGGTGTTCATGCGTGGCAGGATCAGGCCCACGTGCAGCTCGGTGGGTGTTCATGCGTGGCAGGATCAGGCCCACGTGCAGCTTGGGTGGGTGTTCATGCGTGGCAGGATCAAGCCCACGTGCAGCTCGGGTGGGTGTTCATGCGTGGGAGGATCAAGCCCACGTGTAGCTCGGGTGGGTGTTCATGCGTGGCAGGATCAAGCCCACGTGTAGCTCGGGTGGGTGTTCATGCGTGACAGGATCAGGCCCACGTGTAGCTCGGGTGGGTGTTCATGCGTGGCAGGATCAAGCCCACGTGTAGCTCGGGTGGGTGTTCATGCGTGACAGGATCAGGCCCACGTGCAGCTCGGGTGGGTGTTCATGCGTGGCAGGATCAGGCCCACCTGTAGCTCTGGTGGGTGTTCATGCGTAGCAGGATCAGGCCCACGTGTAGCTCGGTAGTGTTCATGCGTGGCAGGATCAAGCCCACGTGCAGCTCGGGTGGGTGTTCATGCGTGGCAGGATCAAGCCCACGTGCAGCTCGGTGGGTGTTCATGAGTGGCAGGATCAAGCCCACGTGCAGCTCTAGTGAGTGTTCATGCGTGGCAGGATCAAGCCCACGTGCAGCTCGGTGGGTGTTCATGCGTAGCAGGATCAAGCCCACGTGCAGCTCGGTGGGTGTTCATGCGTGGCAGGATCAAGCCCACGTGCAGCTCGGGTGGGTGTTCATGCGTGGCAGGATCAAGCCCACGTGCAGCTCGGATGGGTGTTCATGCGTGGCAGGATCAAGCCCACGTGTAGCTCGGGTGGGTGTTCATGCGTGGCAGGATCAAGCCCACGTGCAGCTCTGTGGGTGTTCATGCGTGGCAGGATCAAGCCCACGTGCAGCTCGGAGGGTGTTCATGCGTGGCAGGATCAAGCCCACGTGCAGCGCGGGTGGGTGTTCATGCGTGGCAGGATCAAGCCCACGTGCAACTCGGTGGGTGTTCATGCGTGGAAGGATCAAGCCCACGTGCAGCTCGGGTGGGTGTTCATGCGTGACAGGATCAGGCCCACGTGCAGCTCTGGTGGGTGTTCATGCGTGGCAGGATCAGGCCCACGTGTAGCTCTGGTGGGTGTTCATGCGTGGCAGGATCAGGCCCACGTGCAGCTCTGGTGGGTGTTCATGCGTGGCAGGATCAAGCCCACGCGCAGCTCGGTGGATGTTCATGCGTGGCAGGATCAAGCCCACGTGCAGCTCTAGTGAGTGTTCATGCGTGGCAGGATCAGGCCCACGTGTAGCTCGGTGGGTGTTCATGCGTGGCAGGATCAAGCCCACGCGCAGCTCGGTGGATGTTCATGCGTGGCAGGATCAAGCCCACGTGCAGCTCTAGTGAGTGTTCATGCGTGGCAGGATCAGGCCCACGTGTAGCTCGGTGGGTGTTCATGCGTGGCAGGATCAAGCCCACGTGTTGGGAGCTACGAGAGGGATGGGGGAAGAGGGATGAAGGCCGCGGCGATGCCTGGACACCAACTTGCAAATGAGAATGTCCATTTCAAGAGATCCTGCAGGTGTATTTGTTTACCCATCACTGCCACCGTCATCATCGAGCTCCTCCTGGGCAAAAATCTTAAGCCGCCGTAATTATGGCTATCTGCTATTGGTGTGATGAGTACCGGGGGAGACAAAGGTGGCTGGCCGGGCATGAGTGTGTGGAGCTCTTCACCACCACCCCTTCATGTGTCGTGCCGGCCGAATGGCTCAGAGGTCATAGAACTGAGCAGGCACCGTCTGCTTGTCATTCAACTTGGTCCTCAGCGGGAATGAGTTTATAGTCTCAGCCCGGTCACCAATGACTACACACAAAAACCCCATCACGATACATTCTGAATTACATTTGGCTAAATTCCAGCTTCCGCGAGTGCGCCATCGCGCCCTCGAATGCCCTCTTGTCACCCCCCTCTCCACTCCCTTTGCCGCAGACGAGAAGCCTCCGACCGACTCTGAGAAGAAGCAGGAGCGGGCGGCGTGGTGCGGATTCATCCGTGGCCTCGAGACGCTCGCGCGCTCACCACGCCGCGTCGTTACAAGTGATCCACGCCAGGCTGGCAGGGGCGGCGCCGTGCGGGCGCGTCCGTCTCGTGCCCCCCCCCCCTCGGCTCATCCCCTCTCGTCGTCAATCTGCGAGCGCCTTTTCCCCGTCTCGGGACGCGTTCGCTACGCGCGCGCTGCTTTTGGGGGCAGCAAGCACCTCGCCTTGCTCACTCCGGAGGGTTCATTTGAGGATTTATGACCAATTTTCCAAATAAGGTTGAGCGCGTTGGTGCAACGAGGTTCGTCTGTCCGTGTGTCCGTCTGTTTGTCTGGGGCATGGTGGTGGTGATGGTGGTGGTCACGGTTTTTAGCGATGCCCTTGTTACTGCCGCCACTTGCGAGCCGGTGTTGGGCTGCCGTCGTCCTTGGCGAGCTCAATGGGAGGCCTCGCACCATCTGGACTCTCAAAGTCTCAACTCTTGATCACGGTGATCCAACTCGGCTGACGAGACACTGCGCGTCGAAACGGGCACGGAATTTTGTTTTGTTTTGTACTTAAATCGATGCCGTGGAAATTGTTCACTCCCAGAAGGCCGTGGAGCCGACCGTAAATAATCCTTGTAATGTTTTGTTTTGCGGAGAGATAGATAAGAGTATATGAAGGAGATGCATTGTCTGCTTATTGATGTTGTTACTTAGATATTTATATTCTCCCAAACGACACTCGAGAGGAAGGAAGGTAGGCACATAGGTAGGTAAGTAGGCCATTCGGTAGGTAGAAAATAGATGGGGGGTGGAGGGGTATGTGTAGACAGTAGGTAGGTAAGTATGTGGGCAAATACGAAGACAGGTCGGCAGTTACCACACACAGGCAGGTGTGCAGACAGCTGTGTGGATACTACACAGATACATCTTGCCGACACGTACAACTGGAGTATGTTGCAGGTAAGCACACGGGAGTGTTGTGTCGGTGGGTGCAATGTAAATATAGCGAGAGAGGGAGGAGAGAGGGGAGCGCGTTCCTGGCCGACACGGCAGAGAAGGCGGCTGAAGTGTGCGGACAGATGAACAATTGCGCTTTTGTGTCCCCGGGACCATTCTCCTGCGCTTGCCCGCGCGTGAACGCGCGCTGATTGTGCACTTCCTAAGTCGCACACAGATCACGCGAAGACAAATACCCCCCCCCCCCCCCCCGTGTAGCCCTTAGCAGGCTTGGGGCAAGTGATGTCAACGATGAAGGCCGACACGGCACACAAGCCACGTGGGGTGGGTGGCCAACACCACGCCCGGCGGCCGCCTTTGTCTCCCCCAATGCTGATGCTTACCCGCCGCAACAGGTACCCGTTTAAGGCTCTCAGAAGTCCAGTAGTCGACCTGGCGGATTCCGAGAACCGGTTCAGATGTTGGTTACTGGTGTTGGCCCTGAAAGGAAATCGAATTCGGGTCGCCGGGTTTCGAAGTGCCGTGCGCGAACTGCTCTCGCACAGCTCCTTCCCGCACAAGGACACAGAAGATCCCCCGGTGCAGCCTTCACAAGCGAGCAGCCGACGAAGGCCGATCACGGAACAGGAGGGGCTGGTTGGCCAGAACCACGCCCGGTCACCTTTGTCTTCCCAGTGCTGGTGTTTACCGACATACGCACACTCACACACATACACACACACGCACACACATACACACACGCACACACGTGAGTGTGTGAAATCCACCGCGTCGTGCGGAGCGGTGGCGCAGCAGTGGTTGGCGCACCGCTCTACGAACCCGGCCACCCGAGTTCGAGTCCCACTCACGACCAATAACAATGGCGGATATCTCTCCCCTAGGTCGACTCAGCCTTAAATTAGTACCTGCTGCGGTGTGTAACAAAAACATGTCAGCACTGGCGAGACCGAGGGGCGGCCGAGCGTGGTTGTTGTTGTCGTGCGCCATGCCGACATTCGAAAGGTGCTCGCGAACGGACCTTTCCCACAGCCTGGTGAAGGCTACTCGGGGGGGGGGGGCTCTTTGTCTCTGCGTGAGCCACCCCCACCAGCAGCAGCAGCAGCGTGCGCGCGTCTCGGCGCGCACGCGAGGACACGCACGGGCGGCGAGCTGCAGCGCGGCCTCGTGACCGCCACTCGGGGCGCAGACCGCCCTCCGCAAACAAAGTGGCGAAGAGAGAAGTCGTGCTTGAGAATGCATGAATAGTGACTAGACCCGAGCAGCCCTGCGCCGTGATGGATGGCGACGGCGTGGTGAGGTCATCGTCCAGTGGATAGATATTGACTGATGGTCATGATTTGTATTTGACACTGTTAGTTGCTGTTCTCCGTAGCCAACTCTATCCCCGATCGACTGCGCTTGTCTGCCAGATGGAGCCACGAGACAAAGGTGATGGGGACACCCCCCCTCCTCCACCCGCCACCGCTTCCCCTTCTTTAAGACCCTGACGATGTGGTATTTTATTGACTTAGCAGAGAAATACACCGAATGTTTATTTGATTCCGATACGCTACCTGCTTGATGAACTCGGCATCTCGAGACCGTCCCCTCTTGGGAAGGTTCTCGTCCAACCTCTGGTTCGCGTGCACCCGGTGAACGCGCCACCTTGGTCGAACGTTGTTGGTTAACGTTGGCACAACGTTGCTTGTGCATTGACCATGGCTGATGATGATGATGATAGTGATTGATGATTTGCCTGCCTGCTCTCCTCATTCACTCATGCGGGGGAGCGTGAGAAGGAATCTGTGGGCATCAGCGGGGCAGTGATGAGGGTTGGCGGTGGCTTGGGGAGGCCTTTATCCAGCAGTGGATAGGTCGTGGTTGCAGACGATCGCGATGGCAAGATAAGTAAACTCAAGATAAGTTAACTTGAAGCATCTTTACCTCACTGTGGACCACACGCCCCGTGTTTATTTGAGTTCCGAGCAAATGACGTGGTTACGAGAATTCGGAATGTAAACCGAATTCCTGTCTGGTGCTATGCTAACACAAAGTTATTAATATTTACAAACAGCAACGGGGCAGGGGCATCAACAAATACAGCGAGTCCTCGTTTAGTGCGGTAGGTGCGCTCCTAAAAGGTGCCGTTATAACGTGGAGCGCATCCCGCGTTATAATGGGCGCGTTATAGTGTGAACGCGCGTTGAGTGAGGACTTACCGTATTTATATGTGGAGATACAGTGGTCCCTCGGTTAAGGATATCAATTGGTTACATGAAAACCATCGTTATTTGAAGTAATCGTTAATGGAACACTGCATCGGAAATGCATGTTAAAGGCTTAATTTGTTCCAAGACGATCAGTAATTGACCTTTTTCACCCTAAAAACATAGTTTATCATATTTAAATTTTGAGTTAAAAAACCCCGACTAAGTATTCAAGAGAGCTGTTTCCATAAGCAACGTCAACCTAAAACATTGAAGGGTGTGCAGCCGATTGCTCTCGAACTGCTCATGGAAGGGCTGGTCGCTGATTGTCTGAAGTCTGCTGCCGAATCCACTTCGGAGTGCTCCGATTGGCCGAAATAGGCGGGTCCGCGTGTGAGATCGTAAACCACACATCGTTAATCGAACATTCATCGTTAATAGAAACAATGGGACCCTATGGGAGGCGGATCGTTAATCAAAATACAGTAGATAATCGATTATCAACAAAAAGTAGATAATCGATTATCAACATATAGTAGATAATTGATTATCAACATACAGTAGATCATCGATTATCAACATACATTTTGATTTAAAGCTTTCATGACTGCAGGGATTCATATTATTGGTTGTTTCGGTAAAGTCACGTAGAAGGGAAATAATAAAATAATAATAAAAAATACTAATATTAAGCAATCAAATTATTCTACGTGACTTTACCGAAAGAACCAAGAATAACAACATACAGTAAATCATCGATTATCTAGCGGCTTCGGTGGGGGGGGGGGCACCGGATTTACAAAAACGCTGGATAATCATTAATCATCATTATTTAAAATAGTTTATTTTTGCACATTCTTGACTGACATTATTATTTGCAGGTGTTGTTATATGGTTTTTTGTTAGTGTTTTAAATTTGTTTATTATATGAAATTCGCATAAATAAACATACAAATGGTAAAAAAAAATATCCTTTAAAAAGTTACTGTACCGGACTTACTACTCCGAATGGGGTGGTGTATAGACGTGCACTATTTTCATTGTTGAAGTTGTATGTAGTGTATAATGTACCGTATAGATTATTTAACGCGAAGATCAAGCGTCGTTTGTCACGCTACACGGTGCCCATCGCCGGGCTGGTCACAGCCTTTGGAGCGGTGTTGCCGATGTCGCCAGATCGGCCCGGGACCACAGCCGGATAATGTTGGAAGCAGCCGAATAATCACGCGGTGCCGGATATAATCCATGGCCAACTCTACCGTTAACCGATGGCATCGTAAACCGAGGTTACCACTCTACGACGCGGCGGGGGGGGGGCTCCTGATGGCTCCACACAGTGGCCGTGGAGTTGTCCTCCTCACACTGTACAACACCCTCCAAACAGATGGCGCGGGCGAGGCCCCCCGTGGCACGGCTAATTTCGGGCTCTTGCTCCCACCACACGCGGCCAACTTCGCTGGCCGCTCGCGCAGACGACCGACAGACCGACCGACGCGGGACACGTCGTGCGCGACCGCGCCGCGTGAGCTCGAATCACGTGCAGCAGCAGCGGCAGCAGCAGCAGCCAGTGTGCAGTAGCAGCCAGTGTGCAGCAGCAGCGGCAGCAGCAGCAGCCAGTGTGCAGCAGCCAGTGTGCAGCAGCAGCCAGTGTACAGCAGCAGCAGCCAGTGTGCAGCAGCGGCAGCAGCAGCAGCCAATGTGCAGCAGCAGCAAGTGTGCAGCATCAGCAGCCAGTGTGCAGCAGCAGCAGCCAGTGTGCAGCAGCCAGTGTGCAGCAGCAGCGACAGCCAGTGTGCAGCAGCAGCCAGGGTGCAGCAGCAGCAGCCAGAGTGCAGCAGCCATGTGCAGCAGCAGCCAGTGTGCAGCAGCAGCCAAGTGCAGCAGCAGCCAGTGTGCAGCAGCAGCAGCCAGTGTGCAGCAGCAGCCAAGTGCAGCAGCAGCCAGTGTGCAGCAGCAGCCAAAGTGCAGCAGCCAGTGTGCAGCAACAGCAGCGGCAGCCAGTGTGCAGCAGCCAGAGTGCAGCAGCAGCCATGTGCAGCAGCAGCCAGTGTGCAGCAGCAGCCAGTGTGCAGCAGCCAGTGTGCAGCAGCAGCGGCAGCCAGTGTGCAGCAGCCAGTGTGCAGCAGCAGACAGTGTGCAGCAGCAGCCAGTGTGCGGCATTGAAGAACACAGCCGAGTGGAGAGGAGGAGAGACGTCGATGAAGCCCCCTCCCCACCTGCGTGCAATGAGCATCAGAAGAACGGCGACGGTTTTAGGACGCGCATTGTGCGGGCAGAACAAACAATTGGACGTGACATTTCGGCTCACAGAGAGAGAGAGGGCTTTATTGATGGCATTGTTGAGTTGGGCGGAGGGGTGGTTGGGTTTGTTGTTGATGCGTCCAAACTTTTGTGTAACTGTGTCTTGTGAGAGGGGACACTTCATCTTGGGGATGTATTTTTTTTAGACACGAAACTGGTCGTGTTGCAGCGAAAGCAACGGTGAAGAACGAGGGCTTTTAGAAAGAATCCACTGACCGACTCCCAATGGGATCCTTCAGTCAACGCAGTGGTAACAGACCACTTAAGTAAACAGGCCCGTGGAAGCAGATGGTTACAGAACTACTTCTGAGACGTTTTACAGCGAAAGCAACATGGACCACTCCGTAAACGTGAGACGTTGGCATGTTTTTGCTGGGCAGGAGGACCTCAGTGGATTAACTCGACTTCGGCTCGTGCCTTCACTTCCTTGGCCACCTGCACTGTGGATCTCCCTGCTGAAAGCGGTCACAGAGTCCGCTTCGGTTGGTTATCCGCAGCGTCGTTCCACCCCCGAAAGACATTTTTCTTTCAGAAGGCGTTTCCAGCCCCAACCCCCCATTGGCTTTGATGTCAAGTACCTTGAGATTCCATGAAAGGCACTGTACAAGCTATTATTATTACGCAGATTTTAAAAACGTCTGCTTTTCATCCACACAGGTGAGAAAAGTTTCGTCAATCCGCTGCTGGATGAGAGCCTCCCCACACCGTGAGGAGGTCGTGGGAGGTTGTTTGACCATACTTCACCACGTCCGATCTCATTGAATCTCAGGAGCAAGCAGGGTTGAGCCTGGTTAGTAGTCGAACTGCCTTGGAAAACCAGGTGTTGTAAGGTCCCGACGAGATGGAGCTCCAAGTGTTATCGAATGCGTGGCGAGTTTTCTCCAGGTGCTTCTGTTTCCTTCCATGTGAAGAGAAACAATAATTACACAGAAATTGGCCAAACTTCCCAAATCTAAGACCCTCTTTGAACATAGCCATGAGACACTGTCAGCCTTTTTCAGGTAAATAAAGGACATCGCGTGCATTATAAAATAGAGGTCGGTGTTATTATACCGTCTGGTCTTGCGTAAATCACGTTTCTTAAAACTGGTATAATTGTTGCGCGTAGTACCAAATTACCAAACCCATTTTAATTGCATCAATCGCTTTTATTTAATAATAATGAGGACTAATTGGGGAGCCAGTTTCTTGTGTGATGTTTGCGCAGTGGAAATGTGTACAGCCCTCTAACAATCCACTGCTGGATGAAGGCTCCGACAACAATGCCCTTCGTTGTTTGGTTCACAATACTTCACAACACTGGCAGTGGTGGTTGGTGGAGGGACCGCCTGGCACTGGTTTATACTTGCCACTGATGTAGGCCGTGCCTGGGAATCAAACTTCGGTTGCTGGGCTCATCGGGGCAATGCGCTGATCACCCAGTGAACTGCCCCTTGGCACCAAATATAAATTAGCATTTATATTATAACAAAGTGACAGCCAATGGTAACAAATTGTGAGAAGAGCTGGTACAGCAAGCACAAATCTAATTCCAAGTGAGATGAAAAAACAGATAATGAAATTAAATCTAACAATGACAAACATAAAAGGTAAAACAACTCGATTATTTGAACATGAAATATTTGATTAATTCAATTACATTTCAGTTCAAGTGTTTAAACAGCAGGGACTAAATGAAAGGACATAATACTATCCCTTATTTTTTTTACTATTCAGAATAAATCAATGTCTTTGAAAGATGAATACAAACAAATTAAATACATTTTCTGACTGGCGAATAAGTCCTAATCAATATGGCCGTTAACAATACAATGTATCTTTAAAACACGCAGCCTTTCGAGACCAATATCATCCATATTACAGGGGTTTTTTTGTTAGATCGCGTAAATGTATAAATGTGTCATTAAACCCGCCGCCACCCGACACAGCCAATTAGCAACGAATTGGCCACGTTCTGTTTACGTGGCAAACATTACTAGTTGGCTTTGTCGGGAGGTGGCGGATTTAACAACACATTTATATATTTACGCGATCTAACAAAAAAAATACCTGTCTTCTTGGTTCTGACTCAGACTCTGTCTTCTCGACAGACCTGTTCTCCACCTGAGGACGGCTACTTGCGTTGTGGCCGAAACGTCGTGACAATTATTTTATTATGTTTTAATTGTATTATTTTATTATTTCTATTCTACGTAACTTTACCGAAATAACCAAGAAGATGAATCCCTGCAGTCACGAAAGCTTTAAATCGAAAAATACCTGTATTATGACTACAAGGTATCATCATATGTTTTATGGTAACATATCATTATGATAATATGTGATTGTATTTAGTAAGACAATGTAATTCAACTACACTATTCAATGAACAAATGTCATCAGCTGTGCTGGGTGGAGTGTTGCAATGCAGGATTGTGAGAGATGGCGATGGTTTGGGGAAGCCTTCATCCAGCAGAGGATATATCATGGCTGCTGATGATGATGCTGCTGATGATGATGATGATGCTGCTGATGATGATGATGCTGAATTCCAATAACATTTGGCTCTACAATTGCGTTCTTCTACAACTCAGCAAGGTCTCATAACGAGAGTTGGCACCCGTCCCGATTTTCCCAGAATCGTTTCGTACGTGTTTCTTTCGGAAGAAGCTGTCTATAAGAATTTCTATCTTCCAGCAACGTAAAAAAAGTTCCAGTTTAGTTTTTATCATTCCGTTGTATAACAAACAATGTAAAGGCGACGATGCCTTTACAATGGCGGTAGTGCTGTCCTCTTGAGTTACGGTATTCCTCGTTCACCATAATCACAATACGCTTCGGTTTGTTTTGTACCGCGGAGGTGGCAACCCCATAAACTCGAGACCGCTTCACGCATTCATTGGCTGCCGGCTTTGTGAGCGAGCCTGTGGGGCCACTCCCCACGCCGTATAAAGTGGAAGCTCCTGCGGCAGAAATAGCAGTATCACCCGGCCCCTCGCTGGGGAGAGAAGTCAGCGGCAAGGAGCACTCACTCACTGACACCAGCGAGCCAGCCAGCCAGCCGGTTATTTAATCAGTCCGTCAAGTCAATGCTCTTCACTCTGAAAGTGTACACTTACAGCCGAGTGTCGCCTGGCTCAAAAAGATGCACGCGCGTGTAAATGTGTTACGTAAATAAAAGCCACTGTTAAAAAAAACTACCGGCGATGCCAAATGAGTGAGTGGGGAGTTTTGGACAGTACCCTATGACAGACATGGTGGCACAGGATTATCACTTGGAGTTCATCTCTCCGGAGAAGAGCCACGGCCTGCCACAGAAGAAGAATCTCATGGCGCTGCCTGCGAATGAACCGGAGGTGAGTGAAGTTGGGCTTGTCGAGGTCTGCGCGCGCGTTGACACGAATCGTCTCTGTCCATCTCAATCGCACTTTCACGGGAGAGAGAGGTCGCTATAAAAAAAGGTAGAAGGGGCAGGTGCAGCCATAAAAAAGAGAAACCCTCTTGGTAGTGAAGTGTCCTTTCAGAACACTGACAGATTAACGAATGACCAACCCTGTGTTTTTAGAAACGGGCCCGTAGAAGCGGATATATGTGTGTATGTACGCACGGTTACTATGTGTGTATGTATGTTGAACTTCTTTCGCACCGTACGTAGCCAACCGTGCTAATTAGAGGTGCCAGGGTAAGGACAACAAACTAAAACAAGCAGTCCTAAAAAAATTCGTTTTAAATTTAAGGATGTCACAGAGCTACTTCCGAGATGAGTGTTGATGATGAATGCTGTGCTATTCATATCACATGTGTATATTTGGTTCTGCGTATACAGTAACACGGCTGTCACCCCCACCCCCTCCTCCAACATGGATTAATTAATGTAATCATTCATGACCGCACTCTGCTATGAACCCGCCCACTCAAGTTACATTCCTGACCACGGCTAATATCAGTGGCGAGTGGTATCTGAACCGATCCTGAGCCTCACCTCCAATTGACAATGAGCGGGCGTGGTGAAGTATGGTCAAACAACCGCCACGAACCCGCATCACATTAGAAGGGGCGGGGGCTCATCCAGCAGTGTATTCAGAACGGACTGCCGTGAGTCATTAACCGTATTGTAGTCGTATTGAAGTGGCCAAGTAGGGTGCGTACAGCGCTGAATGTTCTGTGATGAGGTGGCACGGCGGTGCGAGAAGCGTTGCGAGTGTGTATTTTGTTGAACCAGGTGCGAACTTAGAAGGGACCAGGGTAGAGTCTTCATTGGCAGTGTGACCGTGGGGGTGCTTGTCGTGAGCAAGTGGGTGCCTATCTGAAATGAGGTAATGAGCTTCCTGGGACAGAGCTGTGAGTGGACGTGTTATCCACAGGAAGTTGTCGTCAGCCTTATCCCACAGATTACCAACTCCCTCCCTGAATGGCGAGATGTTAACTACCTCGCCTGGTATGCAGGAGGTCGTGGGTTCGGTCTCGACCCTGACGCCTGCTGTATATTTGGAGTTTGCGTGTTCTCCCCGTGGTCGTGTGGATTGTTCTCCGGGTCCTCCGGGGTTTCCCTCCACATTTAGAAACGCGCGTTTAGCGTATTTTACTGCTTTAAATGTCCACTTGATTAGCCGCTTAGTTGAGCTATCAATGTGTGGCCAGGTCGCTCCTGAAAAAGAGCTATATAGCTCAGTTGGGCCTTACCTGGTAAAAAAAAATATTAGTTAATCCGCAACTGTCTACTGTTTGCACAAGATATAATTAATTGTTTGCAACCGTCGGATATTTTATCTGTGATATGTTTAAAGTTTCGTTTCAAAAGGTAATAATGCAGTTGTCGTCTGATGCTCGGCTCTGTTTAGCGAGTGTCACTGTCGGTTGAAGACATTGACAACGTGGACCGATATCTCTTCAGGGCAAGCTCTCCCGACGAGCTCGTTGGAGAGTGAAGTTTCCTTGGGTGGACATTAGTGTACCAGTGAGGGTAGCGATGGTTGTGATGTGGAGAGAATCCGCCATCGATTCATCATTTGCGGGGTGGGGTCATTTTCCATTTTGGCAAATGTTGGACCCTGTCGCCGGCGCACGGAGTGACGTCACTCTCGTGAACGACGTCAGGGGGGGATCTTTAACGTCCACTGTGCGTTAAGCAGACGGTGTGTTGTTATTAATAATACACCGCGGTATTAATCGGGGCGGCCGCTGGATTCGAACCGTGACCCTCCGCGACAACGAGCGGGTGAACGCGCGTCCCGTGTCTCCCGGATGTGATTTTTTTCGGGAATCGAATTTTTTTCCTGCCTGAAGAAGCTCTCGGCACGTGGAAGCAAAACGTCGGACGTCGTGGTAAATAAACCCGAACACACATTGGAGAGCCAGCTTGCCTCGTGGTGGGAAAGCAGATTATGGTTACCAGCAACGCCATTGAACGTTCTGTACAGCGCAGTCTTGAGTCTCTGTCAAATAGTCATGAAGGCATGGGTGCTCACCTGTTTACAGCCATACAGAGACAGTGGTGGAAATTCAACATTCCTATGGTGGGGGATAGTCCGCTGTTGACTTCCCACACAAAGTGGTAGCTACTTTATCAGCCCTTGAGAAACGATGGGCTGAGTCA
This sequence comes from Lampetra planeri, assembly GCF_965212315.1. Taxonomy (NCBI): domain Eukaryota; kingdom Metazoa; phylum Chordata; class Hyperoartia; order Petromyzontiformes; family Petromyzontidae; genus Lampetra; species Lampetra planeri. The sequence goes on from NC_136150.1 coordinate 9,303,570, forward strand.
ACCGGTAACCAGAATTGGAGCGTGCAACCTTTCCACAACGCACCAGGGGCCGTAACGATTCTCCCGCCCCCAGCCCCCCCACACGATTCAACCAATAGCCCAGATTCAGGGTTGTGACGTGCTTCAAGAATTATTTTAAACATTTGATCCACTCGAAGGGTTTTTCAGAAGAAGTTTTGTCGAAACTCGATTGCACCGTCATTCTCGGACGGAGAATTGTGATATTTCCAAATGGATTCTTTGGCTACGTGGCATTATAAAATCAATGATTGCACCGCGATGCTGGCTGACATCGTGCCAGCAATAACGTTTGGGCATGGAATATAACCCAATGTTTTTTTTCCCTTTCACACGTGTGTTTCACACAGTGGTGTGAACGTAGCACCCTTAGGTGTGGCCGGCGGCGGGATTACACACACGAGCCAATTAGAGGCAGCATATACGAATCGAAAAACAACGCGAGCCCGACACTCGACATTAATCTACGAATTTACAGGTGCGTCGTCAAATAAATAGAAATACAAATACCTAGGGAGGAGAGGTGGCACGGTGGGTAGCATGCTGCGCTACAAACCCGACAGTATCATTGGCGTGTCATATCTGAACTTAGTTTTACCACCACTCCCCCGACTTCACGAACCGGCACTGACCAGCGCGGTGAAGTATGGTACAAACAATCCCCGTGACCGACACGGCATTGGGGAGGCCCCTCGTCCAGCATTATATTGGCAAGAGGACTGTACATTATCTGTGTTGCTATACACGCACAAACAGGAGCCATACAAATTTTTGTTAAAGGTCTCCGGAGTAAAATCTGCAGACCAATTTGCTGCTCGTGTAAATGCCAAGTTTTTTCTCCCCGAACTCAATACAATTGCCTCTGTATACGGCCAGCGTGTGTGTGTGTGCTGGGGAGTTTGGAGGAACTCGGAGCATTCACACGCACAAGATAAGTACAAGAACTCCACCCCCCCCCCACCCCCCACATGTAGCCTGAACAGACTGTTGGGGCACGTGGGGGTGGGTGGTAAGCACCACGTCCGGTCGCCTTTGTCTCCCGAGTGGCGACGTTTACACACCGCACCTGGTACTCATTTGAGGCCGAGTCGACCTAGAGAAGGCCCAGGACCGGTTCAGATAATCGTCACTGGAGTTGGCCGTGAGCGGGAATCGAACTCGGGTCCGCCGGGTTCGTAGCGCAGCGCGCTCACTACTGCCCCACTGCCCCCCCCCCCCCCACACAAAGATAAAGATCGCCCAGTATAACCTTTACCAGACTGTTGGGACAAGTGTTGTTAGCGAGCACCTGTGAACGCCGGCACGGCACGCGCATCTCTTCACACACACGCACGCACGTGTTGTTCATTCTGCTCCCGCAGAAGATGAGACGGAATGAGAGGTTCCTCTTCTGCGTTGGGCTTCCCCGCTGCTTCACAAACAGCCACTCCACAAGCTGCCCCCGCCCGCGCACCGTCCACTCGAGGGGGGTGGGGGGCATTGCTTTACCTCCAAAACATCGCTAGCGTTTCACCAATGCGGAGGGGTTTTTTCCTTCCCGTGGCCATCGACTCCTGCGAAGCGCTCCTCCCGCGTGCGTTTTTCGCGTCGTTCGACGTTTTTCGCGTCGTTCGACGTTTTTGTCCGACGTTTCGCTACCACGGGGAACAAAACGACGCCGCCGTGCATCGTGCCGAACGACACGAGCGGTGCGATCCGGAGCCGCATGGTCCGTGGGCAGAAATCGCCGATGTATTGACACGGCTCGTAATGGTGAATTGCTCGGCAGCCGCTCTCGTCCCAGGTGGTTATCGCATGCTTCACTGCTGCTGTTGTTGTTATCCACGTGAATACATTTGAGGGATGCCACCCAAGGTGCTGCTGACAAGTGAGATGTCTGGTCTGCGCTCGTGGACTACCACCGGTTACATTCTTGTAACGACCGCTTGCCACTTAAATAGAGAATTGCGGCGACGTACTTTAGTTTTATTTTTTTATCACCAGGTGAGAGTTTATTGAGATTAAAAGTGGGGTGTTTTTTGTTGTTGCAAGGGAGAACCTCTCTTGGTAACAATACAAGAGACCGAGATCGTAAATAAACGTGAGAGACGGTGATGGCTTGGGAATATCATCTAACAGTGGATTGATCATGGCTGACGATGACGACGATGATCATAAAGAAGACAAAAAATATGGTGAAGAATAAACGAGGCGTGAGGCAACGATGAAGAAAATCATTTCGAGCGATGAACACGGTTTTATCAATAGACGGCCGACTGGGGATGCAACACGTCTGTTGGAAAACACGTCCAGTGGAGAAAAGAAAATAAAACGAGAGAAAATCTGCTGCGGGAGCTGCACACAGTGCCAGGTCGCAAGAGAACAAGTCAAGAAACCTCAATATGGCGAAACAACGTTGGGGGCACTCCCAGTGAACAACCATTTCCAAATCGTTTTTTTCTTCCATAAATACCCCTCCATGGTTGGTTGCCTTCTTGTGTAACAGAGAGAGAAGCCAACTGATATGTATCGAAATGTCGCGCTGGAAGCTGGACTGCGTGTGTGTAACAATGTAGCGGAGTTAAACAAATTGATGGACCGACCATGCTTGCCGAGCCCGCGCTGACTGATCAGCGTGGTGAAGTATGGTCAAATAATCCACGTGACCGACACGGGCGTGTGCGAAGGCCCTCGTACATTGACAAAGGGCTGTAGCACTAAAGCGTTAGATATCATGGGTCTATTGTATACCATTTAAAAATAAAAGAAAACTACTTTTGTTTGTGAGCCTATCAGCCAGGAAACAGTTGTGGCTCTCGAAAGCATCATCATTCATGAACTATTGTCTAAATTAATTATTGTGTATTTTTAAACGGCATAATTTTCCAATCGTTCCTATATTTGATCCCAAACAATGTAGATCACGTGCAACGCGGTGTATCTGTTTTACTGCTTTATTTATGAAACGTGCCCTCCGCTTCCAGTTCGCGACAAACCCCATCGTCGCCCGTCGCCATTTGCGGCGACAATTCTCGGAAACACTTCTGCGTCGAGCTTTGCTCGTCAAAAAGCGTAGAACTGGCGAAGGCAGGGCAACACGAGGCAAACCAAAGGCGCGCTACGTACGTTGGCCTCGCTATCTCAATCTCGGGATGCATCATGCGGAACGCCGCAGCAGCCGGTGGCGTAGGCGTGGGCGGTAGACGGAAAAATGGTAGCCGGTGGAATCCGTCTGTTTTCGTACCCGTGGGTACATCGCGCGCGGTTGTGTGTTGGCGAAGGCGCGCGTGCATGTGTGTGCTCCGTGTCTTGTGACGAGGCCGAGCGGCAGCGCGTTTGCTGCAGAGGTTTGCGGTTCAGAGGCATTGGCCGCCCATGGTGTCACGGTGGCCAGGAGATGTTAACTCCCTCGCCTGGTATGCAGGAGGTCGTGGGATCGATCCCGACCCTCACGCCTGTATATTGGGTAGTTTGCTTTTTTCTCTCCCGAGTGGTCGCGTGTATCTTTATCTTGAGCTTCAAAAAAAAATTCCCTCCACATTTAGAAACAAGCAGTATTTGACTACCATACATTTTAGCATGATAAGCCACTTCTTTGAGCTATCATTTGTCGCCAGGTCACTTCTAAAAAAAGAGCCATATAGCTCAGTGGGCCTTACCTGATAAAATGCAAAAAATAGTTTTAGTATAGTAAAACAATAGTTTTAGTCATAGTTCTGATTTGACGGCAGGTTTGGTGAGGTGGTAGCGCTCGCACCGCGGAAAACTTCGGGTGCCCTTTCCGTGCGGAGTTTGCTCTGTGATCTCCCTCTGTTCTGTTCGGCACTGGTGGCCTCCAGAGTTCCCCGGTTGCCCTCCTGGTCGCTAAACACGCACAACAATGTGCGGCTTGCAAAGGTAACCGGATAATGGAAAACTTCTCAGGACACAACTTCGCGTTGCAAAGTGTCACAGAATCCATGCATGTGCGCGGTCTTTCTGCCTTGTTATTGTTTCACTTAAGGAGGGTTTGAGGGGCACTCTGTCATTTGTGTCAAAACACCCGATGGGCACCTATTTTTAATTAGCTTCAAAAGTTCAGAGGGGCAGTTAGGGATAATGTATTGCCTTAATTAAAACACTTCCTTTGTTTTTTGTTTATTTGCTTTTCCCGCTCACCCCCCCCCCCCCCCTTTCTGCTGAGCTGTTTTGTTTGTTTGCTTGTTTATTTGTTCAACGCGTGAATTACTTTTTTTTATTCTGGGTGGGCCCCGGGGATTGCTTTGGGGGGACGAGCTCCGTTGCCACCCATCAGACGAGGACGAGGCTCGTGCGGGGCCAGGTGATCGCGTTCGCTCTGCCCGCGCGTCTAATCCCTGTGGGGGGGGGCGGGGGGGGCATCGCTTCGTCTCACTGCCTGCAATGGCCCAGCAACAGCTGCGCGGTTGTTTAGGCTTTCAAAGGTGGGGTGATGGCATCGACAAAGATCCCCCGTGTAGCCTGTAGCTGTTGGGGCAAGTGCTGTGAGCGAGCAGCACCTATGAAGGCCGGCAGGCACACGAGGGGTTGGGTGGGCCAACACCACGCCCGGCCGCCTTTGTCTCCCCCAGTGGTGACGTTTGCACGCCGAATCGAACTCGGGTCGCCGGGATCGTAGCGCAGCGTGCTAACCGCTCCACCACCGCTGCGGGTGATGACGGGCACACGCACCGCGCAGAAAGTACACGGGTGGCAGGGCGGTGGCGACGGCGGCAGTGGTGACGCTTGCGCCTCGCAGCAGGAGGAGGAAGGGCCTGGGTTCAACTCGTGACTCCGGGCGCCCTTTGTATGTCATCCCACTGTTCTGGTATTAGCAAAACAATCCAAACGTTTAAAAATTACCCCGGCAAATGAACTCATTTGGGATTGCACTGGGCAGGTGATTAATCGCAGGACGCTCCGGAACGATTGTCTTGAGACGAATCGACGCTTTCCTGGGTGAACAAGTGTAATAATCAACAAACGAATTACACACGCGTGCACAAACGCATGCACAAACGAATGCACACGCATGCACACGTGAAAACACATGCAACATTGAGATGCATTACACATGCATCCAGCTTTACTCGACTCTTAGGGAAAGTGCTGTTAGCGAGCACCTATTAAGGCCGCATGGCACACGAGGTACACATGTGAGGCTGAGTCGACCTAAGGGAGGCCCAGAACCGGTGTCAGATAATCGTCATTGGTGTTGGCCGTGAGCGGGAATCGAACTTGGGCCACTGGGTTCATAGCTCAGCGTGCTAACCGCGACACCACCTCTCGCCACCACACACGCACACACACGCACACACACTCTCGTCGTACACAATCAATGTATCAAAGCGAATGGTCTTTGTGAGCACCCATTAGTCTGGCAGGAACACGCATAGGGGAAGAGTGTGGCTAAACAACATGCAACCCGGCTGCCTTTGTCTCCCTTGTATTGACATTCACTTCACTATTGTAGCAGCTGCGAATTCTAGCCTGAGTTGACCGAGGAGATGTGCAAGCCCATTTGTGTTATGCGTCACGGCCAGGAGTTGAACCTGGATAATATCTCAACAACCACTGTGTCGCAACCCTCCACATACACCAACACTGGTATTTATTTATCTATCAATAAAGGCCGCTCAGTGACACAGATCTTCTTTCCATAATAAAGCGGGTTTTTGTTTGTTAAGATCGCATAAATATAAATGTGTTTGTGAAACGCGCCACCACCCGACACAGCAAATGAATAAGGTTTGTCACGTAAACAGAACGTGTCAATTGGTTACTAGTGCAGCACAGTGGTGTTGTGTGTTGGAGAGTAAAGCCACAACTTTTACAATTCGAGCACCGTGACGTTTCACCAGTAGTTACAACCAGCCTCATCAGGCGACAGCCAGAATTGTGGAGAAATCCTCCTGTTGTTTCGGTCTTAAATAAGATGACGATATACTTTTTTCTTGTTATTGACAAATGCACTGAGATGCTTGCCTTTTGACACAGATTCGAGCCAGAAGAAAAATGCGTCCAAAAATCTTGAGACAATTTTCCACTTTGTTTCGTTTTGGCCGCAAAGAAGCCCCAATGGGTTTTCCACAAATCGCAAAATGGTGGAGCAAAGTTCCCGGAACATCGCCCGTAGTTGCACGGGATTAGATTTAAAACGGGTGACCCTTGACCCCGTGTGAAGTTCCGCCGACCTTGTCTGTAGCTCGAGGATCAGCGGGGCCCATTTCCTGTGCGAGGTGTTGTTGGCAGCTGGTCGCCTATAAATACTCGAAGCCTCTCGTTGCTTGTGCGATATAGCAAGATAAACAACCCATTGCCGTGCGTCCTCACCGAAGGGGGCTGTGCGTGGCGCGTCTGGTCACGGTGGCGTGACTCTGGCGGCAGGTGCAGCTCAGCCGACGCGGTGTTACAGCAGTCCCCTTCTGCTCGCACTCGCCAAAACTCGCCGGCGTGCGAAACGAGGGGCGTTCGTTTTTCGCACGGCCCCACGGAGTGGCACTTAGCTGCGAGCATGCGATGTGACGATTGCTCGCGAAGCGCTCGCACAAACGCTCTGCAGCGGCGAGCCCTGGTTGTGCCTCAAAGGGCCATTACATCTCCCGGTGCATTGAGGCAACGTTCACAACTGCGCTGAGGCAGAAGCCAGTTAAACTGAGAATTCAAGAGAACATGAGAGGCTCATTTGCAAGAGTTATCTGGGGCATTAGTCCGACAGTAGGGGCAACAATCGTGTAAAATTAATTTAGTGACTTGGAGGTGACTTTCAAATTTGACAAATTTGGACCCTGATGCCGACACACAATGACCTGCTCTTGTGAACGATGCCACGGGATCTTGAATGACCACTGCGAAACTGACGGCGCGTATTTGTACGGTGAATACACCTGCAATATCAGTCGGGGGATACGCTGGATTCGAACCGCAAAAACCTCTGCAACGAGCGGAGGCGAAGCCACGTCGCGCCAGTGGTGTGGCCCTCGAGTGTGAAGGCGATGCAACTGCAACAAGGGCCCGTGGGCCGCAGGGGCCTAGGCGCTGAATTGCAAAAATAATTATGAAATTGGACAGGGCGCGGGGGGCATTTCATTCCTTGCACCAAGGTGCATGCCAAGCACCCTGGGCCAACTGGCAGAGGAGTTGAGCTGTTTCAGTCTGTGGGCTTCAGAGCCTGCAAAGTGCGTTTTGTTCACCCAGTCGGCGAAGACATTGGCCAAAGTTTGCCGACAAGAAAACCGCTCGGGAGTCGGTCAATTCGTGTGAAGAATTGAAAAAGTGAGGAGTAATTAAGAGTGCAGGTAGCCGGAGTGAGTGCAGTGCGATACACAGGTGGGGCAAGCCAGGACACGTGACCGTGAAACTCGTACACGTCGCCGTAATTCTTGAGTTGCGAATGGTGGCAAGATTTAAATTAGAAGCAGATCAATCTTGATGGGATCTTGTGCTGCCGATTTATTTACTAACCCCCCCCCCCCCCTGAAGTATTATTGTCAAACAAATTATCCATGATTTTTTGTATTTTAGTTTGGAGTGAAAACATATTTTTGGCTGGTACGTTCTGTTCTTTTGTTGTTTTTTACATCTGTCTGTTTACCCATCGAAAAAGTTGAAAGTTGATTCTAGATAGTATCACATTTAAAAAAGAAATGTTCAACCGTTAGCATTTTGCCATGCATGTGCATGATTTGTGGCCTACAGGACTGCTTTTAAACTTAATTTTAGGGAAATGGTTATTATTTTTGTTCGACTATGAAGTGTAATAATCTAGAATCGGATGTAACAGCGGTGGCTTATTGCTTACCATGCTTCGCTGCGAATCCAGCGACCCGAATTCCAATTTCACGGCCACGGCGAACATCAGTGCCGAGTGATAACACTTTACCCCACCATACACGACCTTACAATGAACTGTGCCGTGCCCCTTTATACTCTACAGGTATCCCTCAATTTACTAAAGGGATGCGTTCTTTAAAAAAAAAATCTAAATTCCCCACCTGTCCTCAGGCCACGGGCACGCTTTGCTGTGTCGCTGAACGTATATATCCTGAACCTCTTTCCCACCGTATGTAGCCGACCGTGCCAAGCGTGATTCATGGGTGAGGCTGAAGCGAAATTGATTGGGCCCGTAATTTGAAATCGCAAACAAACACAAACCTTTATTTAATTCCGTGTTGCGTGCGCGAGTTTGCGAGAAACGCAAACGTCATGGGGCACGGGAGAGCCCTCGTCACTGTCTGTGGCACCGACCTGTGGCGGGTCTACATTCCACATTTCTATGGCAGGAGCAGGTCTATCTGAAGCAGAACATCTGCTGTGCTCCACCACGTGGTGCAGTCTCACCAGTGTAGGGCTGGTTTTACTCGGACCAAGATGATGATGGTGGTGGTGATGATGATTGCGATGACTAGAATACTGCTGATTGCTGATCATTGTATTGATCTTTGATGATGATGATGATGATGATAATGTTGATCATTAAGGTTGTGAAGATCATGCTGATAATGTTGCTGATTATGATTGACTTTAGATGATGTTATATGTATGTTGAACTTCTTTCGCACCGTACGTAGCCAACCCTGATGCTGATGTTCATGGCGGTTATGAGACTCATGATCAATTTGTATGATGATCGTGTTTCTGGTGATGAAGATGCTCTTCCTAACTATGATGATGCTACTTAATCTGATTGTGATGCCAAAGTTGCTGATGATGATTCTGCTGATTGTGATTATGTTGTTGCTGCTGCTGACGATGATGATTAAGTATGAGGATAATGTTGATGGCATCAACTCGGGCTGGGCATGCAACACGTTGTCTCACAACTATGAGCCGTGTTGCGTTGCCAACCGAGTTTTTACCCCAGCCGCAAACCGCATAACTGAATAAACGCGTCACCTTGTGTACACACATTCTTTTTTTCATGTTACTTCACAGCAACTCATTTAAGTTGGAACAAAATGTATAGTGGGACATCATGTCCCAGACTTGAGCATCCATAAACAAGTAATTGCAATGCCTTCTCCCTTGGACTTTTAAAGTAACCACTTCCATGGTAATTGCATTTAGGCAACAAATCAGACATGTCATTGGCTTATCAGGGTCGGTTGTTTACTGGTGGTGTAAACAAAGCATGAGGAGGATGCGGCAGTGGGCGGAGGAGGCTATTTTGAGTGAAGTGATGATGACCCCTGTTCTGGATTCGTGTTGTGACCAGCAGCTCTAAAATTGTGTTTACGACTCCAGACATTTTGGACGAGAAAATAGAAACAACAACAACAACGACGAAATATTTTTTATATTTTTTAAACAGGAATGTTGTTCACTCTGTGAATTCGGTATCTCCGGTGGTTAGCGCGCCGCGCTACGAACCCAGCGACCCGCGTTCGACTCCCACTCACAGCCAACATCGGTGACGAATATCTGAGCCGCTCCTGTGCCTCCCCCTAGGTTGACTCAGCCTTGAAAAATGAGTACCAGTACTGGGGAGAAGAAGGCGACCGGGCGTGGTCCCAGGCCACCCACCCCCTCATTGTGCAGCGTCAGACTTCATATCGGCCGCTCGTTACGAGCACTTTCCCCAAGAGTCTGTTAAAGGCTATATTGGGGATCTTTGTATTGTGTGAGGAAGAGGAAGGGGGGGAGTGGGCAGTGCCTCACATTGTATTCCTTTGCCCCAGGGCCCATGCCAACCGCGCTCAGCTGCTCTGAGATCTCGGCGGGATTTGGCCAACGTTCACGTGTGACGGTTACAGTGATGTCGTCGTTTCATTGAGGAGGAGGAGGGCTTTCACCGAGTCTTCTTCATCTGGATATATCCCGCATCGGAATATTGGGCCCAATTGTCTAATTGTTTTTGTTTAGGGACGTCGTTCGCGTGTGATGTCGCCGCCGCTTACGAACAACGGACCAGTGTCTTTAATTCCACCCCCCCCCCCTTCTCTGTCCACTCAGCAATGTAATTGGGTCATGGAGGACCTCGCTTGCCAGTATATAAATATATATAACAATAGCTTTTACCCTTTCTGACAACAAAACAGGAGGTGTTACGATGTTAAAACAACCAAACAGAAACCTTTTCCCAAGGAATCATGTCCGCATTAACCGCACGTACTCGTGGTGAGTATGCAAACAAATCCGTTTCAAAGGCAACGCCACATATACTACCAGAGCACGTGCTTTTGTTTGCATGTTCGCCACGAGTACATGCGGTTAATGCGGACATGATTCTTTGGGACAAGGTGTCTGTTTGGTGTTTTAACATCGTAATACCTCCTGTTTTGTTGCCAGAAAGGGTAAAACCAATTCTTCTCGTGAAAGTGGGGTTCACCGTAGTTAGTCGATCAACGGGCAGGTCGTGTATGGTGGGGTCACGTGTGTGTAAGCCCTCCCCTTCCAAGATGTCTGCCCATCGTGGAAGAGGAGGCCAAAAGTACGAAGCATGGGTTGCCTTCATCTATGTTACCTTGTTACCGCGTACATTACCTGGAGGGGCTTCGTGGAGCTCCCCGTTAGTGACGAGGCCCTTTTCACCAGCAGTGCCACGAGTGAGCAATTGCAGGCCTGCAAATTTTACCTTTTAAGAACATCCGAGGAAACATTTGACCCTAATTTTGGCGCAAGCAAACGCGTGCATAAGTTGTTGAGAAGGATGCTTTCAACCAGTGGCGGCTCCTGCAAAATCTCTCAGGGGGGGCAAATGTCTGGATGATTGATAAGGATAGGGTCCACCCATGCAATGGATAAATTAACAGCTTAAGCATGTAAAGGCAACTTCACTTCTTTAATATTAATGAAAAATAAAGTGACTCTACAATACATCTTGTTTGTTTCTATACTCACTATTATTACAATCCACTCAGTTTCTTTTATTAAAGATTCCACTAGGTGGCGACAAATAATTTTGTTGACTGAAACGTGCTTACGTATGATGACGTAAGCACGTTAGTGCGAGCCCTCCCGGAAGCCATAGAGAATGCATTGCAGCGCCCGCCCTTCGAAAAAATCATCTTTGAATGTAAGGCTACTTGCTAACCGCACTTGCCCCAACAGTCTGTCGAGGTTATACAGGAGGATCTTTGTCGAGGTGGAGAGCGGTTACCAACGTAAATTAGCCCACTGCGCTACGAACTCAGCGACCTAAGTTCGATTCCAGGCCGTGCAGGACATTGCCAGCAAATATCCTCACCAGACCTGATCCTCCACTTGGCTCATTCAATTCTTAGACAGGTAACTGGAGCAACGTGTCAACATCGGTACTGGGGGCGCTCACTAAGAACACTTTGCCCCAACAGTCTGCGCAGACTACACGGCGGTGGCGGCGGGGGATCTTTATCTTCATGAGTGTGTGTGTGTCCGTGTTTGCCGACAGGAACCCAGGAAAAAGCGCGTTCGACCCTTGTCCCGCGTGGCTTCCCTGGTCAGCCTGATCTCGCCCGTCAAATCCACCTCCATCAAGCGCCTTGGGCAGACCCTGCAGGTAAACCCGTGGTTGATGATGGCCTCTGATCGCCAGCGTTGCTTTATTCATGTCGAGGTTGGTGAGCGAGGAGTGAGCAGGTGGATGGCCTCTGTGATAAGGATCTGAAATGCTGCTGCAGGTGAACGATATAAGCGTGGTAGTGGTGCTACTGTGTGGTCCACGGTTTGAGATGTGTGCTCACATGGAGTTTCATTGACTCGCATGGAATCCAATAGATTCACAGAGACTTGCATCAAAACAAACCCATTGACTTGTGTAGAGAACCAGAGATTCACATATAAACCCACATACATAGACAGCCATAGACTCACATCGAGATCCACAGACTCGCATAGCACGGTTGGCTACGTGTGGTGCGAAAGAAGTTCAACATACAACGAGACCAACGGGACTTAAATGGTGGGGAATTGATGAGCTGCGTTTATTTATACTTCGTACGTCGAGGTTGGTGAGCGAGCCAGCGGACGGCTTCAGGAGTGGCCTGATGATGAATATCTGAAACTCTGCTGCCAAGGATTAACGGAAGCTGGCACTGGATCCACTTACGTGGCCTCACGGTTTGAGATCCCGGCGGACCTAGAGAGACCCAGGGAGGTAAACGAAGGCAGTGGGCAATGGTTGTTACCGCGTGGGCCACGGCTAGAGCCTTGGCGACCGTGTGAGCAGCAGGGCCTGGGAGTCGCTCGCGAACCCCGCTGCCGAATGTGTGCCCGCGCCCTTCAAAAAGATAGCCCTTTCAATGAGCACGCAGGCGGGCAATGCGTGGACGTTGCTCTCTCCCTCTCTCTCCTCTCTCTCCTAAGGTTGTGTGAGGTTAGTGCCGTAGGATTTTGTAGTGAAGCGCCCGGCGCATAATGGGCGTCTCGTGCGTGGCTCTGGTGCTGGGGGGTAAACACCGACGACACGTGGAAAGCTGACGCTGGCGTTTCACTGGATCACACATATGAGTGGGTGTCATTGAGAAAAACATAACTTGATAGCCCGCATATATATAAGAAGATAATATAAATTAAGGTAACTCATTTTGGCTTAATGGAAACAATTTAGAATATATATTTTCTATTGTTTTTACTCCCATCATCTCCCCACAATTAACTTCATAATGCTCTTTTTTTTACATCCACTTACATCTGCTTATTTTTGATAAAAGCCGACGCACGCACACACAAAGTCTCATACATACACAGTCTCATATATACACACCCTCATACACACACAGATTAATATATACAAAGACAAAGACAAAGATCCCCCGTATAGCCTTAACAGACTGTAGGGGCAAGTGCTGTTAGCGAGCACCTATGAAGGCCGGAACGGTGCACGAGGGGGTGGGTGGCCAGCACCACGCCCGACCGCCTTTGTCTCCCCAGTGGCGATGTTTACACACCACACCAGGTACTCATTTCAGGCTGAGTCGACCTAGGGGAGGCCCAGGACCGGTTCAGATAATCGTCACTGGTGTTGGCCATGAGCGGGAATCGAACCCGGGTCGCTAGGTTCATAGCGCAGCGCGCTAACCGCTACACTACTACTCCCATCATCTCTCCACAATTAACTTCATAATGCTCTTTTTTACATCCACTTACATCTGATTATTTTTTATAAAAGCCGACGCACGCACACACAAAGTCTCATACATACACAGTCTTATATATACACACACACTCATACACACAGTCTCATACACACAGTCTCATATATACACACCCTCATACACACACAGTCTCATACACACACAGACTCATGCACACAACAAAGACAAAGATCCCCTATATAGCCTGTAACAGACTGTTGAGGCAAGTGCTGTTAGCGAGCGAGCGCCTCTGAAGGCCGGAACGGCACACGAAGGGGTGGGTGGACAGCACCAGACAGTCACACATTTAACACTTTCGCACAGTGTGTGACACATTCACACAGTCGCTCTCTCTCTCTGACACACACACAGGCCTCATCACAGTTGGGCTCTGTGTGTCCCCCAGCGTCAGGGTTTGCAGGACCCACAGTGCCACGTGGTGCCGAAGATGCCTGTGGAACGCATTGACCCGATCCCCCCCCCCCCCCCAGGGCTCCCCTCTCTGAGTGCGACACTTTGATCCCTGCAAGCACCACAGGCTGTTGCTTCGAAAGAAACAAAACGCACGTCACAACTGGAAAGCAATTGCTAAGCGACAATAATGAACAACTCTACATAGGTATTTCCCACATTGTCGTCGTTGTCATCGTCGGCCATGGTCAATCCACTGCTGGATGAAGGGCGTCACCAAGCCGTCGCTGGCTCTCACGATCCCGCACGCGAGCCAGATTCGTCATCGTTCCGTCTCCTCCGTGGACGGGCTCTCGGACGCGTTCCACTCCTTGGCTGCCCCCCCCGCCCCTCGTCAACGTTTTTGACCAATAGCCATCGCCCCTTCTTGCGATGTTTTCAGCTCGAGCCCCGCGAACTTTCCTAATATCTTTAACCGGCTTGCGTTCTCTCATCCGTGTGTTATTCCTTCTGCCTCTTGGCTATAATTCCAACCGTGCAAATGTCCACATGTACGGTACACAATAATTATAATGTGCGGCCCTTTGCAAATCCACTGCTGTATGAAGGCATCCCCATACCGTGGTAGTCTTGGGGATTGTGTCACCATGCCTCACCACGCTGATCAGTGCGGGTTGGTGAAGTGGTGGAAGGAATAGGGTTGGGTGGGACCATAGAGGCCGGTTCAGATATGACACGCCACTGATGACGGCCGTGGCCAGAAATTGAACCTCAGAATGTTCCAGCAGGTTCATAGCGCAGTGCGCAGACCGATATCGTTGTGTCCCCAGCCTGAAGCGCACACACGCAGCCAGTTACACGGCCGCGGGATTGATTGCCACGACCATCCTTGCGTTTGAAGTTCAAGTATCAACCATTTTTCGATAACATTCATCATCTCACACTCGATCTGGTAAAAATGCTAAGATGTACATTTGTTAACGTTTATTGATTGATACGTATTGTTTCAGAGAGCAGCTAATGACACACACACATGCACACATGTGTAAAGTCAAAGATCCCCCATGTAGCCTTTACCAGATGGTTGGGCCAAGTGCTGTTAGCGAGCACCTATTCAGGCCCAGCGTTGCACAACGGGCGGTAAATGTGGCCAGCGCCGCGCCCAGTGCCGATGCATGAAACACTGCACCGTGCTCTCGTTTACGGCCGAGTTAACCTAGGGGGGGGACGCCTGGGGAAAGGTTCAGAAATCGCTCACAACGAATGTTGTTGCATGAGCCAGGAGTAGACACTTGCTGTTGTGTGACAATGTTCCTGAACGTGACCAAGAAGACAGTCTCATTCCACTGTTGTGATGGGTATCCGCTGCCTTCGCAATTTTCAGCTGCGTTTGTTTGACAAAGCTGGCCAAGGCTCGTCCCAGACACCTGTTGGTGCGTTGTTAACGCCAAGGGATCCGCAGTCACTGGTTTGGGTGGGGGGGGGGCTGAGGTCTAACGTTTAAACAAGTGTCAGACAAAGACGACTGTACGAGCGTTAGTCATGAAAAGGAAACGCGGGACGTTTGAACTTTTAGGATCTGGCCCTGGGGGGGTGGGGGGGGGTCTGCAATGGCCGCGAGAATCTCAACTTACCAGCGTCAATTAACCCCCTCGTGACCCTGTGCCAGCGGCAGAGCTGTCCCCTGGGGGAGGGTGGGGTGCGGGGGGGTACGGGGGGAGGGGGTTTGCGGGGGAGGGGGGGTGCGGGGGAGGGGGGTGCGGGGGGTGGGGGGTTACGGGGGATGGGGTGCGGGGGAGGGGGGTGGCGGGGGAGGGGGGGTTTCGGGGGAGGAGGTTGCGGGGGAGGGGGGTGCGGGGGAGGGGGGGTTACGGGGGAGGGGGTGCGGGGGAGGGGGTGCGGGAGAGGGGGTGCGGGGGAGGGGGGTTACGGGGGAGGGGGGTGCGGGGGAGGGGGTACGGGGGAGGGGGTGCGGGGGGAGGGGGGTTTCGGGGGAGGAGGGTGCGGGGGAGGGGGGGTGCGGGGGAGGGGGGTTACGGGGGAGGGGGTGCGGGGGAGGGGGTGCGGGGGAGGGGGTGCGGGGGAGGGGGGTTTCGGGGGAGGAGAGTGCGGGGGAGGGGGTGCGGGGGAGGGGGGTGCAGGGGTTGCAGGGGAGGGGGAGGGGTGGGTACGGGGTGGGGGGGCTACTGCGTGTGGGGGGTGTTTGGCCATGCTGTGAATTCCCAGTTTGAGCCGCTGGCTCAACGTCGAGCCGGGTCTGAGAAGCCACTGCTGCCCTCGGACGTTGAGCTGCTGATGCCGCTGCTGATGCATCTGCTGATGCATCTGCTGATGCCGCTGCATGTGCTCTCGCGGTTGCGCCTCGTGGCTGTGCGAGCGGCTTGCGGCGCGACTCGCAACTAACGCATCGATGGGAGCGAGCGCCGAGTGATTGGCGCGACGTTCGCTCACATGGGGAGCGAATTGTTTCGCCCGGAAAAGGGTCGAGCTGCAATCGCGTTCGCCGCATCGCGATCTTTACAAACGTATTCACTGTTGATCGGTGAAGATTATATAATAATTGTGGTGATACTGTTCAATTAACCCAGGAAAGCGTCGCTGAGTCTCAAGACTCTCTTCTACATTTACTCATTCATCCAGGAGCTGTGGAGTTGTAAGACTCAGCAGGGTCCAGCTGCCATCATTCATTCACTTGTTCATTAAACAAGTGGGAGTAAACCGGAACACCCAGAGAAAGCGCCCCCCCCCCCCCGCACACGGGGGGAGCACCACTCTCATCCCCGTACAGATGGAAACATGTGGCGATCAGTCGGCGTGTTGTACTGCCCCCTCTTGGCGAGCCAGGGTACGGTGGCCTCCTCGACACCCACAGGAAGGGAGTTTCACAGCATTCGTGCGGTGATCCACCAACCCTCGCTGCTGCCTCCACAGGGCTGAGTGACACCCGGCCATGTGCAGCAGCGCGGCCGCCACCGGAGATTCTTGCCTGAGGAAGTTTGGCCAATTCCGTGATCGAGCGTTTGGAGGCTTCATGTGGGATGCATATGGCGTGGAGGAGGTGGTTGGGGATGACACTAATAGCTCGGCAAAGATAGATTCAGGAATTAATTACGTATCGCGCGTGCAGCCCAATGCTACAGCAACCGCTTTTCCCAAGCCAGTCTCCCACGCAAGGACTAATCACAGGCTCAGCCCTGATCAGCTGCTGTCTGCAAAAGAAAAAAAACCTACGAAGGAATTTTCATGATAATCTGTGCATCTTTTGTCGCGTGGACACCAAGAGCAACTAAGGATGTATAACCAATCGCGAATTTGACGCGATATTCGACACGATATTCAAACGGACGGCGTAGCGTCAAGGTGGGTCCGTAGCTCTAGGCGGACAGCATCGCGGGGATTGTGAGAACTCTTTGGCTCTCGCCTCATCGCGAGAGGGGGGAAAAAACTCCGCGTCTCTGTGGGCGCACGAGAGCGGATGAATGAGAGGCAGCGGAGTGAGCGGATGAATGGGCCAAAGTAAATAATGTAATAATCCCGTACACACGGGAGCTCTTACCGTGAAACGCTTTCAAGATGTTTTAGGACACGGACAGCCATCGACTGTGTGATGACTAAAGCAA
Organism: Lampetra planeri; assembly: GCF_965212315.1. Taxonomy (NCBI): domain Eukaryota; kingdom Metazoa; phylum Chordata; class Hyperoartia; order Petromyzontiformes; family Petromyzontidae; genus Lampetra; species Lampetra planeri. Next base: position 9,320,647 of record NC_136150.1, read on the forward strand.
GTGTTTGAAACGGTGCCCTCGCGCCATTGTCAGTCATAACACTTCACGGCTAATGGACTTCCCAATCCTCTCTCTGAGGCTTTGATGTGTGGAGTCCGTTGCCCTCTCTCTCCAACCGCAACCCCTCTAGCTACCCCCCCAGCACCCACCGAACCAAACCCCAAACCCCCACCATCTCCATGGCCCCCTTTTCAGGTCATCAGACCAGAGCCCAGTGCGTTCGTGTCGTTCATGCTTTGCCTATAGAGTTGCTAACCCTCCCGGATTGGTTCGGAATCGCTGATGGAATTGGCATCGATCTCTTCCCGGTGACAATTGAGAGGAATCTCGGAGATTTTTTTGCGACTGGATATTTTAAGAAAATATATTAACTATAATAACCAAAACAAATCCCAGTACATCTTCAGAGTTAGCCTCGTCTGCTAGCCATGGACGATCACTGAATGTGGACACGACCAATGCCAATGACGCGGATCGTTGCAATATGTTTCTGAGTTTATTTTTTGTTTAGCCACCATGAGTTTCGTTTGTAAGAGTGACCTGCGATGGGGGCGGGGGAGGCATTGATGTGCTCGTGTGGGGTGACGATTGCTCTACAAATTGTCCCAATTGAGTAAATTTGCGGGTGTAGTTTTCGAATCCGGCACAATTAGAAACCATAAATTTCATTTGGCCGTGCATGTTTGAAGTCAAAATCTCGACCATTGAAGCTGGGCCACCGAAGTTACTACAAGGAAATAGAGCAACAAGAAAACAACTACATCATCGCTGCAGAGGACCCACCTAGCAGGAGGAATGCGTTTATAGAATTATAAAGCACGACGATAGTTTATCAACATTGCGTCAAATTGTATTTACTTTCACGGACATTGGCTCTATCGAATTACTTGACACGTTCGCCGTAGAATTAAGTTTGAGAAAACGTTCCCAGGGGACGCGCGTGACCAAAGCGTGGCCAAAGCGCGCACAGCGTGAACGAGTGCAGAGGTGGTCTTGGGGGGAAGGACGCGCCCGCTCGAGATAATCGATGGCAGGCGTTCGACTCTCACGACGGAGCGCCAGCCATGGAACCCCGGAACGCGTACGTGAGAGGATGTCCGCTGCCAGGTCTTCATTCAGCAGTGGATCGATCGTGGCTGGCGATCACGACGATCTGCGAGTGGGTTCGCCCCGTAGTTTGTCTACGGTGGGGCTTCGTAATCTCGCGCCGATCGCGTGACAGTCGCTGCGAACACGTGCGGTGTCTTCGTTTCCACATCTGGCTTTGTCATTGTGGGAGGTGGGTGGGTGGGTCTCCTCTCTACAATGACCCCCTCACACACACAAGACAGAGATCCCCCATATAGCTCTAAACAGACTGTTGGGGCAAGTGCTGTTAGCGAGCACCTAATTAGGCCGGCGCCGCACGCGAAGGGGCGGGTGGCCAGCACCACGCCCGACCGCCTTTGTCTCCCCAGTGGCGATGTTTACACATCGCACTAGGCAGTCGTTTGAGGCAGAGTCGACCTAGGGGAGGCCCAAGACCGGTTCAGACAATCGCCACTGGCGTTGACCGTGAGTGGGAATCGAACTCGGGTCGCCGGGTTTGTGGCGCAGCGCTGACCGCTGCACCAGGGGGTCGGCAACCTGCGGATCCCGAGGCGCACGCGGTGGCTCATTCATCACGGGCCGCCACCGCCTCGTATTCACATTGCGTTGCGGCTCTTGAAATATAGATTTTTTTTTTGTTTTCACCGATAAAATCGAAAAAAGTGGCTCTTCTCGTTGTTTTCGACGTGTCGACCCCTTCGCTCCACTGCCGCTCCCCACACGAAACACACGGGCGCAGAGACGCACGCACACTCGCATCCACGCCGCCACCACCACCACCCTCCTTCATCTGGCGCAGAATCCCTCGCCACCAGCAACACAGCCCTCAAGGTCAGCAGGGACTTCGGCCTGCGAATGACGAGGAGCAAACGCAATGCAACAGTTGGTGTGGAGTGTCGAGTTTCAGTTGGGGGGACGTGTTCATGTGCAGGCGTTGCGGGTCTGTGTGTGTGTGAAGCTGTGTTGGTGTACGTGTTTTTGTATGATTGTCCGTGTGCATGGGGAGCGGTAGCACAGTGGTTAGCACGAAGTTCGATTCTCGCTCATGCCGAACGCCAGTGACGATTATCTGAACCGGTCCTGGGCCCTCAGTCTCAAATGAGTACCTGGTGTGGTGTGGAAACATCGCCACTGGGGAGACAAAGGCGGCCAGGCGTTGGTATTGGCCACTCACCCCCTCGTGTGCCGTTTCGGCCTTCATAGGTGCTCGCTAATGGCACTTGCCCCTACAGTCGTTAAGGCTATATGGGTGATCCTTGTCTCTCCGCCTATATATAGAGTATCTTTAGTTCATCATCCTATGGGCTTTCCAGACCAATATAGCAGAGTGCATGTGTGCTCGTGTGTGTGTGTGCTCGTGTGCGTGTGGCTCACGGACTGCACAACAAACTTGGCAAGTCGAGTTCAATTCCTGTAAGTGTGGATAATATCAACGGAGATTGATATCAGCACCAATCCTGGGCAACCCCTGCATCCGGTGAGCATTCAAATGAGTATCCGACGCAAAACGTAAACATCCAGCGCTGGGGAGACAAACTGTGAGGCTCTGCAATGTGTCCTTAGACAGACGTGTCAACTGTCTGACTAGAGGAAGGACCTGAGGCCTATGGGTGGCGGTGATGAGGCTGTAAGAGCGTTCGTTGAAGGTCAAGCGTTGACTGCGTGACGGCCGCTGGCTCCAGCAGAGGGGAAGAAGCGATGGTGAGGTGTGGTGGCTCTTCGCTTCTCAAAGGCACCACCTGCTTGGGAGCGAATGCACAGCCTGAGCGAATCCATCACGTGAACATCGTTGTTACTTTCGCAAACTTTGTTGTGGGTGACGTTTGACATTTGGATTGCTAGTTTGCCAAACAGTCACACAATGGCCAATCCTTGAGAATAATACGAAAATGTTTTTGTTGACTTTTTTTGTTTTGTCGAACTAGCTTTACCGCATCGTGCAACAGCTGCGCGATCCGGCAAAAGGTCGGAAGTGACGGCGCAGTGGGCTGGTGGTGTTGGCTGCGATGGCTTCTTCACCTTGACCTGGCACCGTCGTGCGCTCACACGGTGCGTGCGTGTGTCTTCACAGCGCTCCATCAGCCTGCGCCCAGAAAGCGGTCCCCTGGTTCCGCCATCGCCACCATCGTCTCCGCCGTCACGATCGCCCACTCTCTTCGACGGCGCCTGGAGAGCGGTGCGGTTGGGCGGTGGCTGTGGAGGAGGAGTGGCAGCCACGCCGGGTCCTCACCCTCCGTCGTCGCACAGCAGCTCCTCGCTCAAGCGACGTGACAGCAAGCTGTGGAGCGAGATGTACGACACCGGCACCACGGAGCGTCTCTCCCGCGCCGAGATCAAGCGGCAGGAGGTAGCTCCTGGCGCACTGCGAACCAACGCCACCGCGCATCGTCGGCATCGCCATCACCATCACCACCAGCCATCACCTATCCGCTGATGGATGGATGCCTACCTCGGGCTGTTGCCAACTCTCGCAGTCCTACGATGGAACGATCTGGCTGGCTCCTGCACCATGAGCTGATTTCATGGCTCCCAACTCGATGGAAGACGTCCCTGCGGGCGTTCTCCCTCCTTTAGCTGCCACTGCATTTTTAGTCTCGACCGTTGGCCGTCACCCCTTCTCACTGTGGCGAATTCTAATGGGGGCTTTTGTTTATTGGTCAAATGATCCTTATGGCGGTACCCCGGGGTACCAATAATACAAAATGGCCGAAGTAATTAAATATTTTATTTCTGGGACACTATTTTTTCCAGGTGTGTACTTCACTCCGCGACTGTGGTACCAATCAATCCGAAATCAGTGCTACTCCGCGATCTCAAAACGCAGCGAGGACGATTGCGCTGAAACCCTGAACGTTCGTGTATGCACCGTAGTGGTGCATCGTGCACAGCTCGTCGAGATGAGTCGATTGCCGCATCGCCGACCATCTACAGACTAAAAATGACTGTATCACAGACATTATGCGAGAGCCGGGGTACTATGGTACCCCGGGGTACCGCCATAAGGTTCAAATGTAGGAATATTTGTACAATGTGACGCAATAACTCCATGTGGTGCATAATCTGTAAATCTAAAGTAGCTTACGCCTCCCGTAAATCTCGTGACATCCGCGTGGCCACTCCCACTCTGAACCCCTCCCTCTCACTGCCCGCTGCAAAAACAGACGATCCTCCTCCGTGCTGCTCACGTCTGCTCTCTCCTTCCTTCTCTCTCCCTCTCGTCTCTCCCCTGTCATCATCACCACCCTCTCATCATCCTCGACATCGTGGCCCGGTCATTCCTTCTCTCCCTCCCCCTCCTCCCCCTCCCTTCCTGCTGCTCCACTTGAGCCGTAGCCTCCTCCTCCCCTGTCCCTCTTAAGGACTTCCGTGCAGGTCTCGCTTCCCGTTCCTTTCTCTCTCTCCTTTGCATTACATCCTTGACTCTACTCCCCTTCCTGTCGTGCAGTCACTGGTAAATGGTGTTATGCTAGCGAAATTACAATTACTTATGATTACTTAATGCTAATTTAAATCTGATCGAGTGAACACACTGAATCGATGTGTCCTGTGCACGTAAAGTAACATGAATACTGATTTCTGACGCTTGGTTTTGATTCTCCAGGCAATTTTTGAGTTGGCCCAAGGTGAACAGGACCTCATCGAAGACTTGACCTTGGCCAAAAAGGTTGGTGTCCGTCCGCCAACCACCTCAAACAAACATCAGTCATCATTGAAACCACAGGCGGAGTCTGACGTCTATATTTGGTGGCGGGGGGGCACTTTAGAAATCGCGGTTGCATATAATTAATTAATTTATAGTCTTCATATTAAACTACTAAACTAATTAATAAAGTTGTCTAGTTTGGAAGGGGCCTTGCCCCCCCCCCCCCCCCCCGCAAACACCCGCTCATGATTTAAATCCAAAGTTTAAATTATTCACAAACCCCGTAGTGTCAACCCACTGCTGCATGAAGGCCTCTCACCATGCCATGTCGGTCAGTCATGGGAACTGTTTGGCCCACACTTGGCCACGCAGGTTCATGCCAGATGGTGAAGGGGCCAGCAAGCCCAGGGCCGCGTCTCAGATAGAACTCGCCACTGATGTTCGTCCATGGCCTGGAATGAAACACAGGCTCACAGCACAGTGCGCAACAACTACACCACCCCCTCGATATACACAGAGTCCACCGATTGGCTGACGTGGGGGGAGGGTAAGTTGCATGCCCCCCACACCAACATTTCATCGCCTCAGAAGAGTGCTTAACCAAATGTGTGACTGCTTTTGTGCCATCTGTACGGAAAAGCGTGTTACCCCCCCCCCCCCATGCGTAGCTTTTCACCGGGTGCTCTGATTTCCTCTCACACGTGTAAACACTCCTTCATTGGCTGATATCACCTTCATATATAGAGGACCGCAGAGCTTGGGGTGGGTGGAATTTGGCACTGGCTCAACACCTGCCTGCCGCCTTCCTGCTTGTCTGTAATTTGTTACAGGTTGAAATTGTTGTTGTTGTTCTTATTATGTCATGGATTACACTTAGAGTATGGCTAAAACGCAATCCACAGAGTGATACTCGCACAAACATTTCACGGTTTTTTTAAATACCTCGACTGGACAAAGACTGTGCAACGAAAACAAAATAAAACCCCGAAATGCCGACCACATTACCACCGCTCTCTGGGGGGGGGGGGGGCACTGGGTGGGTGGGGGGGTCAATGTCACCCGCTCGCCACGCACCAGCGAGCGCGCGGTGCGGTGAGTCGTTGAGGAGCGTCAACACGAGAACATTTTGTGAGGCCTCCCCCACCCACCCCCCTTTTCACAGGGTCCCTCACCACCGGAGGTGTGTTTGACTTTCCCAAGTGAGGCCCAAACTGCTGCGCGGCCGGCCGAGCCTGTTTACTTTCCCAGATTGTGCTGTGGGAGGTGGAGGAAAAAAAACCCCAAAGGAGATGAAAAAGCATGGAGCGCCCTCCTGCGTGCTTGGGCACGCGGAGACGCGGGCAAATTAAAAACGCCACCCATCGAGACGCCGCCGTCGTCACTTCTGAGTTACCACTCGGGTTGCCTCCTCCGAGTTACTACTCGAGTTGCCGCTTCTGAGTTAGATATGAAGCCGGGGGGGGGGAGGTTAATCGTCATCATGGGGAGGAAGGATCACTCGCAATACTATCAGGAACTTTTTTTTCAAGTCGGGTCCCGGAAGAAAAACCTCTATCGATTTACCAAGACGACAACCTCACAAAGAGGACGACGGTCCTGGGAATACCAAGTTAGGTGGACACCCGAGTTATGGCACCGTACACTGCCCATGGTGGACACTACTCGTGGTGGACACTACTCATGGTGGACACTGCCCATGGTGGACACTGCTCGTGGTGGACACTCCCCATGGTGGACACTGCCCGTGGTGGACACTGCCCCTGGTGGACACTGCTCGTGGTGGACACTCCCCATGGTGGACACTGCCCGTGGTGGACACTGCCCCTGGTGGACACTGCCCATGGTGGACACTGCCCATGGTGGACACTACTCATGGTGGACACTGCCCATGGTGGACACTGCTCGTGGTGGACACTACTCATGGTGGACACTGCCCATGGTGGACACTGCCCATGGTGGACACTGCTCGTGGTGGACACTACTCATGGTGGACACTGCCCATGGTGGACACTACTCGTGGTGGACACTGCCCATGGTGGACACTGCCCATGGTGGACACTGCCCGTGGTGGACACTACTCGTGGTGGACACTGCCCATGGTGGACACTGCCCCTGGTGGACACTGCCCCTGGTGGACACTGCCCATGGTGGACACTACTCGTGGTGGACACTACTCGTGGTGGACACTGCCCCTGGTGGACACTGCCCATGGTGGACACTACTCGTAGTGGACACTGCCCATGGTGGACACTGCTCGTGGTGGACACTGTCCGTGGTGGACACTACTCGTGGTGGACACTGCTCGTGGTGGACACGAGTAGCATTAGTCACCCCAGGTGGGTCCGAACGAGCTCTTTGATGCAAGGACCGTCCTGAGTGTGTATACAAACCCGCGCAGGGCTCGTTCACAAAGACGGGGCGCTACCCTCCAGTTCCCATGGCTAACCGCGCCAGGCCCCACACTTTCCCACGTTCTCGCCGACGAGGCAGAGGTGGCGGCGGCGGCGCATACGTAATTGGCCACAGTTTAATATTTGCCAGCGTTTTCAGGCCCCGTGCGCAATTTTGACTTTTCTTCACGGCAGATTAAGGGCGAAATTCGAAAGTAAAGTTGAACCATGGAAACTGGAGGGGCTGGGCGGCGGAGGTGACGGGGGAGAGGGGGTGGTTGCGGCTGGCTACTGGCCGCGGCGGCTGTTTGCACTCTGGGAAATTTACTCTCTGGAGCAGGTGGTCAATTTGGCTGTGACACCGACACGCAGCGCCCAAGAGCCCGTGGGAACTTCGCCGCTGGATCTGCGGGGCAGACTGCACGCAGCAGCAGCACCCGTAATAGCGTGGGGGGGGGGTCGTAGCTAAAGACGACAAACCACACGGTGCACATGAGATATTGGCCCAAAACATCCCAATTCTGAAAAAAATGTCCTTGCATATTACTCAACTGGAATTATATGTCACGTCGCCCCCCTTCTGTGTACACTTGGCAGGACCCTCTGAAAAACGAGCCTTGAGACTCGGTGAGGCTTTTCTGGGTAAACAAACAAAATCATAATATTATCCAGAATAGAGGTTTTTTTGGGTTAGATTGCGTAAATATAAATGTGTCATTTCCCGCCACCGCCCGACACAGCCAATTAGTAATGTTTGTCACGTACACAAAACATGCCAATTCGCTACTTGTTCAGCACACCGGTTTATTGCAGAGTAAACCCACAACATTTACAATTCGAGTACTGTGACATTTCACCGGTAATTACAACCAGCCTCATCAGGCGACAGCAAGAGTTGTGGAGAAATTCTCCTGTTTCGATCTTAATAATAATAGACATTGGAGATTAGTCCAGAAGGACGGAAATTACATTTTACCCAGGACGATCTCAACTCAAGACTCGTATTGTCATGACGACCCTGCTACGGTAGGTTTGGCTGATTTCACTTGATTGCGTGTCTTTAAGGTGACGGCGCCCTCGCTGCTGCAGAGTCCCCAATGTCCACTTTGTCGAGCCCAATAGTCTGCGCTCATGCCGACAAAAATAAATATTCTGATTTTGACATTTAAAATATTTAATTGAAGCTCAGTGCTAAGACACCATCCCTTGAACCCAGGGGCAGTTTCTTCATTAGGGCGATTGGGCGACGCACCACCAATGTCATTCAACCACAGAGTCACGCTAGCCGTCACTGTGCCTCTGGATATAGTCCAATCAGCGTCATGTCACGTTCTGTGGAGTACCGCCTCTTTTTGGGCGATTTCACTCCGGCTGAGAATCGCCCAGAGTGTTCCCATAGACTTACATTCAAAGATGTTTTTTTTCGAATGGGGGGCGCTGCAATGCATTCTCTATGGCTTCCGGGAGGGCTCGCACTAACGTGCTTACGTCATCATACGTAAGCACGTTTCAGTCAACAGTTTTATTTGTCGCCACCTAGTGGAATCTTTAATAAAATAAACTTGAGTGGATTGTATTAATAGTGAGTATAGAAACAAACAAGATGTATTGTAAGAGTCACTTTATTTTTCATTAATATTAAAGAAGTGAAGTTGCCTTTACATGCTTAAGCTGTTAATTTATCCTTTGCATGGGTGGACCTTATCCTTATAAATCATCCAGACATTTGCCCCCCTGAGAGATTTTGCAGGAGCTGCCACTGCTTGAACCCCCTCGTGTTCACTCACGACCGCCGTCTCTTCCACCCGGGCCCTGTCCACATGATGGGCCACTTTGCTGAGTTAGCATTTGTGGGTAGGTCGCTTCTGAAAAAGAAGTGAATACCTCAGCGGGCTTCGCCTGGTGGGATGGGGCTGGTTTAGTGTCATGTGTTTGTCTTTGGTTGACTTGTTTACCTTTCTTGCACTTTGCACGACTACCATGCGTTTGTGTTGTTTGTTGTTGTAACTGTATTACTTGCCCCTACTGGACATCTGTGAAAAAGAGCTTCATAGCTCATCGGATTCCTCCTGCAATGTAGATACATCTTTCTGCTGATTCTGTCCCCCGCAGGTTTACCACGACCCCATGCTCACGCTCGCGATAATGTCCGCCAAGGAGCTGGAAAAAATCTTTGGGATGCTGGAGACCTTCATCCCTCTGCACGCCGGTGAGTGCCTCGGCTCTCGCCTCCCTTCCCGCGAACACACGCGTCGATGCCGGCCCGGTGTTGTTGTCTCCATTGCTATTGAAGAACAACAACAAAATACTACATGATGAAGGGAAATAGCAACGACGGAAAGTGGAGCCACTTGAGACGGCGTTTAGTCGTTGAGCTGTGAAGCCTTTGGCTTTTTAGAGAAGGCCATGCTTCAGTCCCAGCCGCTCTGCGGTTGTTCGGAGGGGGGGGGGGATAATTAGAACGATTGTCCCTGCCATAGGAATGTGTCGTTTCTGATCCCCCGCTGGATCGGGGTCACCAGTGGGAACAAGCTTTGTTCATGCGTTGGGTTTGAGTAGAGAGACGTCTTGAATCTACTGGCCTTGTACGCAACTTCACAGCGGAGGAGTGAAGGGGCCTTAGCGCAGGGGATTACGAATGCCGTGCAACCTCGCGTGAAAGATCCTCAGCAGCAACTCAATCACTACACCAAGTTCTCCCAGTTACTCCGCCAATTTAAACTTTCTTTAACGCTCCGACAAAAAACAAATCTTAGTTTCTCGTCCACACCATTTGAACAACGATTTTGTGAATAAGTCACCAAAGAAATTTGGGTGCCGAAATAAAAAAATAAAGTGTCTGGAGGGCATAGTTTCAATCGGGCCTGTCCTTGTCGGTAATGCTTAAAATCACACCAGAGCTCGGTACACCACATCCAACATGTGGTGTACCGAGCTCCCGTGAGAAATTGAGTGCCGGGGGGCTCATCCCTCGTTGCGTTCACACGAATAGCCAAACGGTGAGGTCTCTGTTGTTGACACGGGTGGCCAATTTGGCTGAGCACAGGAAGGGCCTCTCCTCGCAAGTGGGTGCCGAGAGTAACTCGCCGTGTTGTGTCCCGCCGGCACTCTGCGCAGACCTTCTGGCCAAGCTGAAGACGGCGCGGAAGGACGACGGGACCACGGACAGAGTGGGGCACATCTTGGCAGCCTGGGTGAGACAAACGGCTGGTTTACCCAGGACAGCCTCGCGTTTTCAGGATGGTCCTGCAAAGTTTTAGCAGTTGGGGGGGGGGGGGCGATCATTGCCGTTGTGTAAATTCCGATTAAGTAACTTGAGAGTATTTTTTCTAATCTGAACCGTGACGTCGACACGCAATGGCATGCTCTTGAGAACGGCGCCACGGGATCTTTGATGTCTACTGGGAAGCACGTGGGCCGTAGTGTGATCATGGTTGTTACAAACCACAGTATTGACCAGGGGCAGCCGCTGGAGCGAACTGTGAACCTCTGCAACAAACAGCGAATTCGCCACCGCCAGGCTGCGTCACTGCCCGGCGTGTCTTCGGGCCGTACCGCTGTGCGTCATTTGGCGCGATGTCTGGCGTTTCGCTCTCCAATTCCGGAACCTTCTTCCAGAATTAAATTCAATTCAGGTTGAAATACGCCAGAAAGTTATGCAGCATTACCGTAAAAAATGTACGCGGTACAAAACGAGCGTATGTCCGGCGACAACAGCTCCAGCAAGTCAGCCGGATCGGCCACTACAGGAAATATCTCCCAAGTCTCCTTTTAATAGGTTTCGTGGAGGTATAATACGTAGGCTCTCACGACCAATATTATCCACAATTGAGGTTTTTTTGGTTAGATTATTTTGATGTCAGTGTGTCATTTAACCCCCCACCACCCGACACAGCCAATTCGTAAGGTGTGTCATGTAAACAAAACGTGCCAATCAGTTACTAGCTCGGCACACCGGTGCGTTGGAGAGTAAACAACAACATTTACAATATGAGTACCGTGACGTTCGCCGGTAGTGACAACAACGGCCAGCATCATCAGGCGACAGCCAGAGTTGTGGAGAAATCCTCCTCCTGTTTCGGTCCTAAATAGAGGACGGATAAACGTGATGTCGTCACTCGTGAGCCAATGAGGTGCGAAGACCAGAGGGGGGATTAATTCATTCATATGAATGACAACGGATGTCTGTTATTGGTTGGGTTATCCACAGTTAAGTAACGTACAAATGTACATTGTGCATTATGTATGTACATCATGCAGGTACATCATTATGCCATTTTTGGGTCACAAAGCTTTCCTGGACTTGGTTCTTTGAGTTCATGGTTGGGGAGGGGGGGTTATTACCACAACCTCTCTGCACCTGTCAGGATATTTTTTTGATTTGTGTACTGTTTTCATGAAAACCCATTTGTTCTGTCCGTCCACATGTCCATCCGTCCGTTTGTCTGTGCTTTGTTTGTTCATCTACCTGTCGCCAGCCAGTCAGTCTGCCCGTACATTTGTCCATCCTGTTGCCAGTCCGTTTGTCTGTCCATCCATTTGTCGTCCATACAATTGACCCATCTCTCTCTCTCTCCCCATCCGTTTTGCCCCCACCCCTCCCGTCTGTTTGACCGCCCGTATGTCCCGTGCCCCCGCCCTCTGGCTGCACACAGCTCCCATGCCTCACCGCCTACTCGCGCTACTGCAGCAACCAGGTAGCGGCCCGCCTGCTGCTGGAGCGCAAGCGGGGCGAGGCGCGCGTCCACGACTTCCTGCAGCGCTGCCTCGAGTCGCCCTTCTCACGCCGCCTCGACCTCTGGAGCTTCCTGGACGCGCCGCGCTCCCGCCTCGTCAAGTACCCGCTGCTGCTGCGCGGGATCCTGCGCCACACGCCCAATGACCACGCCGACCGCCAGCTGCTGGAGGAGGCGGTGAGCGAACTGCTGCCCGGAAGACGTTAAAGGCTTTATGGGGGGGGGGGGTGTTGTCTTTGTTTGGATAATGTATAGGTAACGATCTTACAGAACACCAGAGTTTTGAACTGATGTCATTTTGAATACACAGCCCTAAACCATTGCCTGTGACCAAACCTCCCAGAATTCTGCACAGCCTCGTCACGTCTCAAAAAGCTAAGCAGGTTTTTTTTATCGTGGACAGTGCTCGGATGGGCAACCACCGTTGCTAAAGCTCAGGTGCCATAGGCTGCTGCCCTTACAATGTCGGCAGATGGCAGCGTGGAAAAAAATCCACCGTGGTTCTGTACTACGCCTGTTCTACGCCTTCAGCTGCTGTACTGCTGTTTTGTACTACGCCTTCAGCAGCCCGCAGCCTGCGTGTGTGTGCTGCTCCCTGTAAAATTGCTAAATGAAATCAAGCGCACGAATCCACAGAACGAGCCTGGAGACTCGGCGAGGCTTCCCGTGTAAATGAAGAACGGTTATTATCGTTATTACCACCTCCGATCGGCCCGGGTGGCTATGTACGGTGGCAAAAGAAGTTTAACGTACGTAGAAAGCAATAAGCCGAGTATAAAACAGGTTTTTGGTGTTCGTTTCTAAAAAGGTATATTTTTTCTCGTTATATTTACGGACTAAGGTCCCAAGTAAGGGCTCTCCTTGACACAGTCTTGCGGCTCAGTCGAGGCTGTCTGGAACAAGTAAATATTAACTTTACGCATGTTTTTTCATGGTGGAATCTCTCCGGACATCTTTCAGCTAGCTATAACCGCGGCATGAAAACAAAAAGCCGAGTTTGCGGAGAAAAAAAGAAAAATCGCCCAGAGCGATGCAAATCAAAAGATAACAAAACGATTTGGTGATGCTGCTGCCAATCCTGCAGCTGCTGCATTGGCAGTGGCGCACACATACACATAGCAGACACACATACACATAGTAGACACACATACACATAGCAGACACACATACACATAGCAGACACACATACACATAGCAGACACACATACACATAGCAGACACACATACACATAGCAGACACACATACACATAGCAGACACACATACACATAACAGACACACATACACATAGCTGACACACATACACATAGCAGACACACATACACATAGCAGACACACATACACATAGCAGACACACATACACATAGCAGACACACATACACATAGCAGACACACATACACATAGCAGACACACATACACATAACAGACACACATACACATAGCAGACACACATACACATAACAGACACACATACACATAACAGACACACATACACATAGCAGACACACATACACATAGCAGACACACATACACATAGCAGACACACATACACATAGCAGACACACATACACATAGCAGACACACATACACATAGCAGACACACACACACATAGCAGATACACACACACATAGCAGATACACATACACATAACAGACACACATACACATAGCAGACACACATACACATAGCAGACACACATACACATAGCAGACACACATACACATAGCAGACACACATACACATAGCAGACACACACACACATAGCAGATACACACACACATAGCAGATACACATACACATAACAGACACACACACACATAGCAGATACACACACACATAGCAGACACACATACACATAACAGACACACACAACTCAACGCACTCGTCACTAACACTTGTGGCCTTAAAAGGAAATAAATATAATATAGGCAACGCTACGGGCAACGGGCCTCTTCTGTACAGCACATGAAGAAGTGGCCATCGCCAGATACAAATCGTTATCATTAACTCCCTCGCCTGGTATACAGGAAGTCGTGGGTTCCATCCCGACACTGATTCCTGTATACTTGGAGTATCTTATGTTCTCCTCGTGGTGACGTGGATTTTTCTCTGGAGCATCCAGTTTTTCCCTCCACATTTAAAATCAACATCACGCGTTTCAGAGTATTTGCCTGCTATACATTTCCACGTGATAAGCCACTTCATTGGGCTATCATTTGCGATGGCCAGGTCGCTTCTGAAAAAGAGTTACATACCTCAGTGGGGCTTTACCTGGTAAAATAAAAAATTTAATTGTTTAGCAAATCGTAAATATCTGAACCCCACGGCTATGCTTCGTTTCACCTCCCGTCGGAGAAGAACGCTGCCATGTGTGGAAGCGTGGGGGCCGGCCTCGCACCACAAGGACGCGTGCACGCTATCGCGTCGTCGCGAGGGTTTTTGTTCGTTGCGTTCGCAGGTCTTTATTTTTTCTCAAAATAGATCAGAGATCGGTGGTGGGGGGGGGGTGCAAGGGGGCTAGGTTTTACCTAAATTGTTTTGTACGCCTAAACAGTTATGGGTGGACTCGTTGGTTTTTTCGGTAAAGTCACGTATGTAGAAATAAAAGAAAATTTAACTAAATAAATTAAAATAAATCACGACGTTTCGAACGCAATACAAGCGCTCATCATCAGGTGGAGATGGGGCAAAACACACAGCAAGGGAACACACAGGGGGACACCAAGCACGCAGCACACAGAGAACGGCAAACTGCATGGAGGCAAACAACAACAAGAAGATGGGAGACGAGAACTCAACAAACCTTAGAAACACAATGTGATGCAAAACCAGTCGGCCAACAACACAGTCAAACACTAACCTGGTTGACCACGTATTTCAAAAGACTGCTAAATTTCGTAGTCAACTTCTGGGCTGAACATACCAACGTAAACAGAATGAATAGATACGAGGTACAAGGTAGCAGATATACATATACAGAGAAGAACACGCAGGAAAAGATGCTTTGAGCAGCACAGAGGGACAACCAGAGTAACACCACAACAAGAGACATACACACATGGAGAAGCACACACAGAAAGACGCCTGGAGGGATAACGTACAGGGACTTATATATATTCTAAAATAGCTACCCTGGTCATTCTTGCAAATGACAAAAAACAGAACACGTTCGTCAATAACACGGTGTGACCTTTAAAAAACATATATATATAATGCAGGAGGCAAGGTTTCGGTCAATGGCCCTTCTTGCAACAAACAGGTCAGCAGAGCGGTGGAATCTCTGCAAGAGAGACTCTGGTCTCTGGTGCTTCTGGCTTGGTTAAATCAACAACAAAAAACAAGCCGGACACCTGAACCCATGCCTGTGCATCTGCCCTGCTGCAGATCAGCACGGCGGCCGGGATCGTGCGCGACGTCAACTCTCGCACCGGCGAATCCGAGTGTCGCTACTTCTGGAACCGCCTCGACTGGAGCGACGTCCCGGCCGGCGACGGCGCCACCGCCGTGGCTGCGCCGCGGCTCCTGTCGTGCCACGGCGAGCTGAGAACGGCACGCGGCGCGGTGAGTGCGCACGCACACAGATACAAAGACCGTCGGGGCAAGTGCTGTTAGCGAGTACCAGTACCGGCCACCGTTGTTTTCCCAGTGGCGATGTTTCTACACCGCACCAGGTATTCATTTGAGGCCGAGTCGACCTCGGAGAAGTCTAGAATCGGTTCAAATATTATCGGCCATGAGCGAGAACCGTCTGTGAGCGTGCATCACAGCACAGCGCGACCGCTCTTCGCAGCGAGCACGCTCGGCAATGGCTTCAAAACCATTTCCAGTTTTCTATCTTTGTGCCATGATGCCGATAGTACTCTTGGAATGTAATTGGGTGGAAAAAATAAGAGATTTTCCAACTCAAGTATTTGTTACCCAATCCAGTCCGCCTTTCCACGATTAGTAATCCTTCACCCTTTAAAATACAAATTAAGGCATTACACAGTGCACAATCCTGATGATTGGTAACAACATCTCACGTAATGTGGAGAGTGCCTTTTCAAAACAAATGAAGATTGTGAATCGTGAATGTGTGTGTGTGGAGAGCGCAGTAGTGTAGTGGTTCGCGCGCTGCGCTACGAACCCACTGACTCGAGTTCAATTCCTGCTCAAAGCCAACACCAGGGACAGTTATCTGAACCGGTCCTGGGCCTTCCCTAGGTCGACTCAGCCTCAAACGAGTACCTGGTGCGGCAGGAAAAAACATAGTAACTAGGGAGACAAATTCATCCGGGCGTGGTGCTGGCCACCCACAGCCCCTCGTGTGCCACAGTGCCGGCCTTCATAGGTGCTGCTCGTGAACAGTACTTGCCCCAAAAGTCTGTTGAGGCTATACGGGGGATCTGTGTCTGTCCCAAGAGCACATACAAATGAAAATTGTAATAAATGAATATCGTAAATTAAGGCACGTCCCGACCACTTTCCACCAGCATTACGCAGCTCCTGAACGAGGTTGTTGACAAATACAATTATGCAAGAGTTCATTTTGAAAAACATTAATAATTTTGCGCGCAACATAACGCATCGAACTACGCACGAATGCAGCAATTGACTATTCACATTTTATATTGGTAATTGGAAAACTGTGCGAAGCTTACGTTTAGGCTCGTGGAACAAATGGCGCGAAATCAAAGTGAAGAATAGCAACGGGAAACGACGCAATCATTCTCTTTATTTTCAAACAGTAACTCCAAAACCTGACAATTCATCAAATCACAGTGTATGACAATAATTTTATTAAAGGTCCGAGCTGCACTGACTGCCTCAAGGTCATATAGACCTTGTATCATGTGAGCGCAGATAAACGCGGTGCGTATTAGCGCAAACGCCGTACAGTTTTGACACACCAAGACCTGTCCGTGATGCCAGGCAAATATGAATCGAGCTTGCTCTAATAACTGATTTAATGATCCTGGGATTTGGGAGCTCACTGGTGATGATGGGTCCTAGGCTGCACCGCAGGGATATTACGTTGCTCTAAATCACGCAGGCAGTGAGATCTGTTTTTTTTAAGTTATTCCAGCAAAGAAATCCACACGGATGGGAACAGAAAATAACAGCCGTTGGTGAATTACAGCAGTGCCTCCACTTTCTTCACCATCGTCACCTTCGTCACCACCGTCATCGGCCATGATCCGTCCATTGCTGGGTGAATGCCTCCCCAAGCCGTCACCATTTCTCAGTCCCACGAGTGTAACTGTTCATCGAGCTCCTGAAGACAACTTGAATTTATCGCTCCATCTCCGTGGCGTCTCGATGTCTCCTGCCCCAGCCCGTTTTATTTTCTCAACAGTCGCTTGGTGGGACAAGGTCAATTATAATTTCCTACTGCGCCCTAATTAATCAAATTATCAACCTCCCATTCACATCGCCTTCCAGCCAAGCAAACCACAAAGTGGGTCTCAATGTATAACATGTAGGCTTTCCCGAGCCAATATTATTCATGATAAAAGCGTTTTGGGGTTAGACCGTGTAAATGCATCATAAACCCACCTCCACGTGGATTGATGACGTGGAGGTGCGTGGTTTTATGACACATTTACGCGACCTAACCCAACAAAAATCTGATCGTGGATCTCGCTGCTCAAGCGACCCGTAGCTAGCACACAACTCTGCAGCGCAGCGTTCGCCCCGAGACGCAGGCGATGATCGAGACGCACGAGCACACACATACACACGATAAACCACACGACGGGTTCGCGCTTGCCGGCGCCGGGGGAGCGAGTCATCGAGTCCACGCCCGCCGCCACCCCCCCGTGTCCCGTCCCGCAGCGCGTCTACGTGTTCCTGTTTGAGCGAGCCCTGGTGGTCACGCGCCTGCTGGGGGGAGGCGGCGGCGGAGGAGGCGGCGGCGGCGCCTCTGACGGAGGGGGCCCGCGGTACCGCACGCGCGGACGCCCCATCCCCGTGAGCGAGCTGGCACTGTGGGACCTCACCGACGGCGACGTCATCACAGTGGGGGGCTCCTTCCGTGGGGCATTCCGTGGCGGACAAAGAGGTGCCCTGCCACTTCACGACCACTTCTCTTCCCCCCCCCCCCGCCCCTATTTTATATTTTCCCCTCTTGTCCGGATTGAGCAAATCGGCATCATGAGACGAAGGATCCATTCGAAATTCTTTTGCAAAGCACTGCGGCCATTCGCGTTGCAGAACATTCCCACGGAAGCAGATGTCACAAAACTACTTCCGAGATCCCTTCAAGTGACCTCTAGTCCACACACTGTGGGGGCAACACTTTATCGCATAACCTGCAATAAGAGTCGTGTTTGTTTTTGTGCAGTCATTGGTGACCGGGCAGAGGCCATCAACTGTCTCTATATAAGAACCCAGTTTAATCATAGGCAGCTGGATTTAAACACAGGATCGTAACTGAGCCAGCTCCACACTCTTAAGTCACCCAGCACCAACGTTGTCAGGGTCAATAGAATTAATATTACCGAGTAGAATATTGAACAGTGGTGATATTTTTGTTCTTGTGCACAGTCTATTTGATTGCCTGTCCGATGAGAAACATTTAATACTTGTACACTTTTTTATGCATAGATATTGACTAATTCATGTTGCATGTATGTTGAACTTCTTTTGCACCGTTGATAGCCAACCATGCTCATCGGGGGTGTGGGGGAAGGACAACAAAATAAACACAAAAAACTATTCTAAAGAAATTAGTTTTTAATTTTTGGTTGTGCAAAAACAAACATGGCAACAATAAAAAAAAAATGCATTTAAGTTACAACAAAAACACCCCCATTCATCCGCTATAAAGCGTAGCAAATCAAAAACTCAATGGCGGGTCGATCTGCCACGGCACACTGGATCATCACTCGCCGAGTTTGTTCTTCGTTTATTCGTGACCACCTCTCTCCTCCCCTTGCTCTCTTCCCCTCGTCTACTCCTGAACTCCCACGTAGCGATGAACATGTTCCGCGTAGGTCACACCGACCCGTCGCGGGGTCAGAGCATCACGCTCAAGGCCAACGACGCCTTCGGCAAACAGCGCTGGCTCGGCTGCATCCGCGCGGCCGTCCAGACCGCAGCGCGGGCACACGCGAGCCCGCGTTCCAACGGAGCCGGCTCCGGCTGGTGCGCGGAGACGGAGGCGCGCTGCCCTCCCACCCCTTCGTTCGGCGACCTCGGCGTCCGCCCTGAATCGTCGGAGGCGCCAAATTCGGCGGCACGCGGAGAAGGCGACGCGGCATCGAGTCATCCGGCGACGTTGTCGACGGTGGCGGCGGCGACGAGTGAGCCGGCCGCTGGCGACGCCGCCGATTTCCCCACGGCTTCGTGCTCAAGCGCTGAGGACGACGTTTCTGCGGGCGACGCGATGGAGAGAGACGGGATCGATGCGCCGCCCGTGGGATCGTCTGACGCGACTCCGACGAGCGATGCTACGACGTCATCTCGTCGTTCGGACGCGGCACACCGCTCGGCACAGCAATGCCTGGAACCTCAAGGCACGAGCGAGGCTGCCCTCCGCGCCGCAGAGCCGCCCAGGACTAAAGACGTTTCCCCCGAGACCCTGGAAGGATCTGAGCTCTTCGGTGACACACCACAAAAGGACATCGTCGCTGTGTTAGAGACAGCACTGCCTGCGGACGTGCAAGCCTCCGAGCAGGTGCCTACTGCGGCAGCCACAAATACTCAAGCTCTGGAAACGACGACGTCAGAAGCAGTCGGAGATCTGCACGCGGGCATACGGCCGACCTTGCTAAGTTTGAACTCCGGCGGAAGTTCGGCCATGGGGTCCTATGAGGCCACGTTAACGGCGGTTCCCGGCCCTCTGCGGTCCGGTGAGCGTAACATGAACTCCATAGCGAACATCTTCTGTGAAAAGGACCCAGAGCAGAAACACCTCCGCAGCATGCTAGAGGAGCAAACAACGAAACTCTGAATGAACGTTTCAGGGCGGTTTTTTTTTGAGAAGCGAAACGACAAACCTCGCAGGCCATCGCCGTGTGGTGGCGTGGCGATTTGACCTCCGCTGATGCGCGGGTGCGTGAGCTTTATGTGCAGTATTGCAGTTAATGCCTTGACAGTTGACAGGTGTTTTATGTCAACGACTGAATGTGGGATTTTCTTTTTCAGCAGCACGACTTAGGCCCAAAATCTTTCGTTTTTTGGTCGACCGTGATTTGTAAGATTTTGCCTTGTTGCCTAAAGTAAAATGTAAAAAAATGGTATTCGTGCGTCGAAGGCTGATTGGCTGACTGCCAATTAATGAAGCTGATTGGCTGGCCGTCTCATGAAGCCTGCCTCTTTACTCTTGATGGCTGAATTGGCCAGCTGCTGCGCGATGAACTGTGATTGGCTGGCGGTCATATGCCGCCCGATTGGCTGGTGCTCACAAGCTGAAGGCCAATTGGCTGGCTGAGATCCACTGAAGTCTCATTGTTGAATGTGTCAATTTCATGATTCATGAAATATTTCACGTGTAACCACAACAGAATGAAAGCAAACTGGCACACTTGTGTTCTCAACCACGAACACAAGAATCACAACACCTAGTTGCATGACACTGTGCAGATTTAGCACATTTATTTTTTACCCCAGTACGCACAGTACTGTATTAACATGATTCGCCCTGGCCTCTGAACCGTTATTTTAAAACGATGACAACGTTATTTTAATCCCGGCTGGGGAGGATGTGAGCTTCTCAAAATAGAATCCCATTGGAGCGCTTCCCCCCCGTTAGGAAGTCCTGCGATGATTTGCGCGCACGAGGGCCAATGCCCACGAATGCGCAATGCGAAGCAGGATTGATTTTTGTTGTTGCAGGAAGTATAGCTGCAGGACTTGCGACATCTCTTCCTGTGCACGGGCCCCACTTGGGAGTTGCTGCCACCATACGCACCTTCGCAACGTTGCAAATCCTATTAGCGGTCGTTTGATTTCCTACTCTGCTCTCTAGACTCTTTTTACATATCGTTCCTCGTGTGCTTCAATCGGGGTTCCTCAAATGCATGTTCGAGCGGGCCACGCAATTAGCGTGCGCTGGCAGGGCATGTGATGTATAATGTCATGCGTACCAGACGTTCCATCACATGATGCTGACATGGTGTTGTGAAATCATAACGGCTCTGCGTGTGGCCACTAATGTGTAGCTCATGCCTACAACTCTCTCATCTCTTGTTTAACTCTCAACTCCAATGTCTCGAGCGACTGGGCCTTTTCACTGACCTATTATTGTTTAAAGGTGCAGCCCTGGAATTGCTTGTCCATGCCACTGCTGGTGGAAGGGGCCTATACTGCAGGGAGCTCTGGAGAACCCCTTTAAAGGATATTTTTGCCTACGAGACGTCTTGGAAATGAGTACCACACATTTTTTCCCACCACACGTGACCTAAAGATAACGAACTGTGCCGTACCCATTTCATTTGTACTGCTATATCGACAGAGGCAGGGAGAAACCTGAGCAACTTACTGAGCAACTTGCCCTTTGTTTTAGCTGCCATGCCACGAGATCGAACCGACAAACTCTACATTGGTAAATCCAGTGCGCTGAACATTACACCGTGGCAGCATTCCGGCGCACCAAATCACTGTATAAGCGTGTCTGTTCTACATAGACAAAGTACTTGTTACCTACAATAGCATGGTCTGTTACCTGGGATGTCAGTAGCCTGCTGCTCAATAATCTCAGCCGGGGCTTAATTTCTCACTGAAGGATTGCATGCGACTACTGTAGTGGTAGCCACAGCCATAGCGAGAGGTGGTGTGTCGGGTGCGGAAACATATATTCAGGACCTCAGAGCTGGACAGCCCTGGCTGAAATTAAACCTAGGTACCAACAAGGTGGCTCCTACTACCGTGTGGTACCAGACGGTTGGACTTCGAAGTGATCTGTAGCCAGGATGGGTAAGGCATGGCCGAGTTTGCGCGTACGTAAAGTGTTGTTGCGTTGGTTCGTTTCGACGACTGCGTCTGTATGTTGTGCAGATGAATGAAAATAAATTAAATGTGAAACGATCGGACTGATATTGGTGCGTTCTTGCGTCAGCGCCACTGAGTTTGCACGCATTCTGCTGAATGTCAGACGACGATGGCTTAAATTGGCTTGTACTATTAAGGCTGGCACGGCACACACGGCGGTTGGGTGAACAGCACAACGCCCAGCTGCATTTATCAGCACAAGGCAGTGAGGCAAAAATGCCTTTGTATGGGACCATAAAAGTGCAGTAAGGCAACGGATTATGCCGCCCTGCCCTCTGCTGCCCACTGCGTAGCCCCACGGCCACATGACACCCCCTGTTTGTGCATGGTGGTCGCCCATCCAAGCAATTAGCACTGCCCAGGCTCCATCTGCTTAGCTTTTGACATCTGGTGAGATCGGGTGCATTCCAGGTGAATTGGTCAACGGGTCGAGCAAAGCACAGGAGACCAGCACGTGGGAGCTTTGACTTAATGCAGGAAAATCATATCCGTTCAAGCACAGTTTGTAATACAGGTTTTTTTGGGTTAGATCGCATCAATATAAATGTGTCATTAAACCCGCCACCACCCGACACAGCCAATTAATACGTTTTGTCACTTAAACAGAACGTGCCAATTCGTTACTAGTACAGCACACCGGTGTGTTGGAGAGCAAATCCACAACATTTATAATCTGAGTACGACGTTTCGCCAGTGATTACAACTAACTTACCGGTCGCGAAAGCCGACCTGCTTAACTCACGCAGTTTGTGCTGTTATTGTTTTAATGGAACGCCACCTGCTGCAGACTTCCAGCCCACCCCAGATTCGAGGGCGGTTTAAACGATCGTGATCGGGAGGACTCCCGTGACGAGTGTCCAGGGAGGCCCTGCGCAAACAAGAGATAAGCGTCCCTTCATATCCGAGTTCGGAGACTTTTAAACAATGCCCGATCGCGGCAAGGATGACGCCCGTGTCCACGTTGATAGTCGCAGCGATCACACCGCGCGTGTGCCAGCGTTGTTTTGCTTGGATGGAAGAACGCTTGACGATCCCAGCGGGGCTGCCACGTGTCCTGGGTTGGGGTGAGGGTTTCGAGTTTTGAGATAGGGTTGGGGGTTGGCGTTTTGGTTTAGGGTTTAGATGTAGGGTTGTTCGGGTTTGGGGTTGGTGCTAGGGGTTAGGGTTTAGGGTTAGCGGTAGGGTTAGAGTTTGAGTAGGGTTACGCTTTAGGGGTTAGGTTTAAGGCTATATGGTTGAGGACTTTAGGGTTACTGGTGGATATATGTGCACTGCAGGTTCTACACATGTTACATGATGCCCTCTTGTGGACAAATTAGTGTTTGGTTTAGGTTAGGGGTTAAGGTTAGTGTGAGGGTTATGGCAAGGTTTAGTAGTTAGAGCCAGCGTTTGTGGTTAGGGCTTTAGGGTTTGTGATGGATGTGCACTTCAGTTTTATACACGACACGTGATGCCCTCTTGTGGACAAATGCACAACTACAGCGGCTGCCTTGCAAGGGACAAAATAGCCGAGCAGACGGCAGCCTCCACACAGCCGCCTCTCCACATGCACACTGCGAGTGGCTCGACTCATCCCATCAGCCGCACGCCCTTGCTTGAGTGCATCTCATCGGCAGCACTCTGATCCAACACAAGCAGCACCCCAGGACAGCCTTCGACACTCGGCGCCTCGTCAGCAGGGCAGGCTCACTCGAACCCAAGCAGGTGAACTGCCAGACGTTAGGGGCCGTCCATAAATGACGTCACGCGATTTTGGACAATTTATGACCCCCTCCCCCGTCGTCACAAAAAGTCAGACCCCCCCTCAAATATGACGTCACAAAGCTCTGCCCCCCCCCCCAAAAAAACATGCTTCAAATCGCTTTAAACTATTGTCATTGTAGTGCGTATTTAATGTGGCGCTGCACTCTGATGTTGTAGGAGAAAACATTTATCAAAAAGTCTATTTAATTAAATAGAACGTGTTGTCTATATTTATTTAAAGTTGCGCATTTTTATGTGACGTCACATTTCTCAACCCCCCCCCCCCCTCTCGTCACACATCGTCACAAATGTCTAACCCCCCCCCCCCCAGGTGCGTGACGTCATTAATCACTGATCCGTCTGTCCTAATGCCTGGCTTCGACCTCCCAGGGCGCTGCAATAAGATAATATCGTTAAGTTTAACACGCAGTAGGCTTTCGGGACCAATATTATCCGTAATAGAGGGTGTTGTGGGTTAGATCGCGTAAATATAAATATAACAGGTATTGTGATTTTTTGCACCCAAAAACGGCAGAATGTACACACATCACGTACGTGCGTGACGACCATTAATGATGTTGATTAACTGTGAACAACCCAACCCATAATAGATATCCATAGCACCTGGTTGACCCGCAAGTGACGTCATCACATGTATCCCCCGGAGGAGGATTTCTTCACAACTCTGCCTGTCGCCGTTGTAATTATGGGCGAAACGTCGCGGTACTCGGAGTGGAAATGTGGTGGGCTTACTCCTGAATTAGTCACGGATTATTGCCATGTTTTGTTTACCTGACAAACCTTACTAAATGGGCTGTATCGGGTGGTGGCGGGTTTAACGACACATTTATATTTACGCGATCGAACACAAAAAACAACTTATGGAGAACAAAATCGTACAGCCGACGACCACCGATCACAGATTTGCCCATGCGTGGTGTTTGTGGATCGTGGATTGATTCCGCTCAGTCGATCCGGCAGCCGTCGTTGAAATGTCCGATTTTATCTTAAATTATGACATTTTGCCATTCACAAATCATACAAAACAAAGGAATTGATGTCCAATTTTTTACGTAAATATTTACATTATTGTTCATATAGTCGATAAGACTGCTGTGTTAAATAAAAAAAAATATTAGTTTATACTTATAAATACATTTTATGCTCAATGTACAATTTCATCATATCCGCGATTCAATGTATTCTGATGTCCTACTTAATCTTAATTCTATGAGTGTCCGATCTTGTGTTAAACTTCATGAAGTGAGTACTACACAAGACCATTGTATTCCGATGTCCGACTTCATCTTCAACTCGAATTTGTGTCAACGCTTGTATTCAACTTCAGGGAGTGCAAACAATGACAAACACACAAGGGAGATGTGACCAGCATCTCAAATGGTGCCACACTCTCCAGAGAAGTAGAACCACAATGTCACACGCATAAGTCAGAACATGACTCACGCCTGTGGCCCTCCGCAATCACGACGCACACACAGTCCAACCGTGCTAATCGGATGTATGGGGGACTGACAAACTAAACACAAACAAAAAACAGTTATAAAGAAATTCGTTTTCAATGTGGATTTAAAAATGCATATCTCCAGTGTCTTCCTAATATCGGAAGGAAAGACGGCCACAGACGCGCATCTGACAACGTGTGATACGGTGACCGCCTTTGTTCGATAGCTCGCCAAAAGCCGCTGCGAGGATGACTGGAGGTCGTGTGATAATTTATGCTCTTTGACGAGATCAACAAGGTATTGTGGTTCATTTGTGGCAGGCACTTTGTGTCCAATGAGTGAGCCTTATGATGTATCCGTTCGGTAACTGGAAGCCAATGCAGCTCGGTAAGCGCTGGACGCACAATGGTCGGTTCTTGCAGTACCCGTCACAACACGTGGCAGCGCGGGCGATGAATTGTCCAAAGAGTCGCAGTTCACAAAGCACCGAGTGTATCATGCGAGGGTGAATACATGGAGTTGATATCAAAATCCATAACAAGGCACACAAACCCCACGATAGCACATATGAGCAGCGGACCTTGAGTAGGTGCCGTGTCAATCCGCTCACATTTATGTGCTGTGGATTTAAAGTGTTGTTATTATACATACGCACTTTGTGACGTCTGTGCACAACATATGTACAAATACTACTTGCTGATAACATATTGAATGACTGTCTTTGAAATATATATGAGCAAGCCTTCAATCTATTAATAGTTTCTGGACTAGCCTCTGCTGAACACCGCTGAGCAGCTGTTAAAGTCTGGCCAGAGTGATTTCCATTCAGGCTATGCTGATTCCTTGTATACAGCCTTGAGTCAATGATGGCAATGCCACATTACTATGGCCGGGGGTGGGATTGACTACAACAGTAGCAGTCTGTTACAAAACTTCGTCGATTTATCAACTCAATTGTCCCAGTTTTATCTTGTTTTATATTTACAGAGCACCTTTATTAAAGGCGCTTAACATAATTTAAAGAAAACGGTATAAGCAACAATGATTTAGATGGCAGAGGCGTGCAAAGGATGAGGAATGGGTGATTATAGCGGTTATAAAAGGGTAGAGGAGTGTAGGGAAGACATAGCAGCAGACCCATCCCTAGGGTACCGCGAATCGGGGTGACTGCCCCAGGCCCCGCGCTTTGGGGTGCCCCGCGGTCACGGTGTCAAATGTAATACTGTACTTGAAGGAGTTGGAGTACCCACACGGTGTCAGTTACCCCGTGATCCGCACCCCCCCCCCCCCATTCACAACCCAAGGTAACAGCGTCGCATTATCCCTTCCCTTATATATAAAAGGGAAATTTGTGAATGTGTGTCTGTTCGAAATGTTTAGCATACTTCCCGACATGCAACAAACTTGAAATTTGGCATGTGGGTAGTTTCCAGACTGTACACAATGTAAAAAGTATAAAAATAGACTTTTGTGGGGGGGGGGGTTTTGGGGGGGGGGGCGTAATAATGGATATATTTTGCACGGCAAGTGAGCGGTGACGTCACATCTATGATGTCACCCGCATGCGGTAGCGTCACGCAGTGTGCCTGCTGACGTCACGCATCCCACCCTCTGGGTAGGCCGTCTATTAATCCAAGACAAGAATCCATGTCTCGGACGAAGCCGGGTAGTAAAGCTCGTTATATATATAAATAAAAATGCGTTTTCTTGCCAACTTTCCCAAATAAAAACAACAATTCTATCCGAGACACAGATCTTAGCGTTGATACTGGAGAGTTGCGTGGCAAGTTTTGTTGCGGGTGGCTTAAATCAGTTGTTTCTCAACTCCAGTCCGCACAAACCACCTTCACGATGCTTACCAAGCGTTGTCATTCGTCGTCTGCTGATTAAGCCACTAGACACCGCACTCATTATTAACGATAATTACTTATTTACCCGGGAAAGCCATACTGACGACAGATTATACTCTTCTTTCGGGAGTGTCCTGCATTTGCATGTTTCGCCAATACAAATAATATACAAAAAAATGCAGGCTTCGTAGCCCATGCAATGGTTCATATTTGTTTTTGGGTTCGGGCCAAGTAGTAGTTTTATGGCAAGGACAATGAATATACCACGTGGTCCAACCCAAAAACAAATATATAGATCACCAATTACATTGCACGCGATGTGTTTAACGATGGGAGAACCCCCCGTGCGGAACAAGGCGAGAAAAGACAAACTCCCACACACAAAGGCGTTCATGTCAGGAATCGAACCCAGGTCCTTCTGAATGCGACCCTCTGCCACCCACGTGGTGATTGGCAATCACGGAAAGTCGTGTCGTGGGGCGGTCGCGAGGACTGAAGTTGAGAAGCTGAATTCGGGGTTTCGGAGGTTTCCCGGAAACGCAATTGCCCTCGGGCACGCGCGTGTACCAACATGTGTGTATGTTGAACTTCTTTCGCACCGTACGTAGCCAACCGTGCTTATCGGAGGTGCATCATATTTCGGCTGCGTTGAAAGTGTCAAGCACTGCTCTTTATAGCTAAAGCCAGGTTATATTTGTAATTATTTTCAAACTACACAACAAAACATACTTTATAAATATGCCATCGCGTTTTGCCCTGACAGCTTCCTGTTTTTATGCTGCACATTAAAATTTGTTTTAATAATAATAATTTAACATTCAAATAAAAGCAAAAACCCACGACGTTTCGATCGCTTGTGTATTTTCTATCTATGTGACTTTACCGAAAGAACCAAGAATATGAATTCCTGCAGTCACGAAAGTTGTAAGTCCGGCATCCGTTCGTGGACATGGTTTTTCCACCATGTAGACAGACAAAACCTACGTTTAGACGTAAAGCGGCAACTGACCTTACATTTTGAAATTACATCCAGCAGTGGACAGCTCGTATCTAGCGGGTGACTACTATGTGGATTGTAGGAGGGTACAATTTAAGTGTCAATCCCGCCGTCGTATGCGTGGTAGTGGGTGTCACTGTGGTGAGATGTTAACTACCTCGCCTGGTATACTGGAGGCCGTGGGTTCGATGCCGTAACTAATGCCTGTATATTTGGAGTTTGCCTGTCTCTCTCCTCGTGGTCGCGTGTTTTTTTCTCTCCGGGTCTTCCGTTTTTTTTCCCTCCACATTTAGAATCAACATGCGTTTAGAGTATTTGGCTACAATACATTTCCACATGATATGCCACTTTGTTGAGCTATCATTTGTGGCCAGGTCGCTTCTGTAAAAGAGCTATATAGCTCAGTGGACCTTACCTGGTCAAATAAAAGTTTATATTCTTTGGGTCTTTCGGTAAAGCCACGTAGATAGAAAAAATAATTAAATAATAGCATACGACATTTCGATTGCAACACAATCAATCGTCATCAGGTACAAATGAAAGAGAAAATAAACCTAGTAAACTTAGAAATAGAATGCAAAACAACACAGAGAGCCGGCTAACGTAACAGTCAACACCCTACCTGGTTGATTACGTTTATCCAAAGATTGCTAAATTTGAGAGAGAGACAAAATTTCACACTTCACTTCTATCTAGTAATCTTTGGAAGAACGTAATCAACCAGGTTATGCATTCATTGTGTGTTGACCGACTCTCTGTGTTGCATTGCATTACATTTCCAAAATTTTACGAAGTTTGTTTGACTAAGTGTGTTTTCTCTCTCTCTCTGTGTCCTCGTGTTCTTGCTCTATCATTTCCTGCAGTCATGAAAACTCCAAATCTCTCATTGACATGCTAATTTCTCTACCCCCCCCCCCTCTCTCTCAGCCCCCCTCTCTCTCTATTTAAGGCCTCGACACAGAGGCGTTGTTTCTCTGTGTGCCTATGTGTGTGTCTCTCTCTGTGTGGCTCTGTTATCTCTCTCTGCTTATGTGTCTGTCAATGTGTCTCCGTGTCTGTGTTTTGTCTCTCTCTCAAATTTAGCAATCTTTGGAAGAACGTAATCAACCAGGTAGGGTGTTGACTGTTATGTTAGCCGACTCTCTGTGTTGTATTGCATTGTATTTCTAAGTTTACTAGGTTTGTTTTCTCTTTCATTTGTACCTGGTGATGATTGCTTGTGTTGCAATCGAAACGTCGTATGCTATTATTTAATAATAATAAATCCTTCTACGTGACTTTACCGAACGAACCAAAGATTAACGGTAGCTGTGTTCGTGAATGTAACTCAGAGAGTCGAAAATAACTGCTGACATAGGCAGGTAGGAAGGGAACATCACAGCCAGTTATGACCTAAACTGGTTAATAACGTCCTTGCTTCACAGTAGACATTAGATATCCCGTGCCGGCGATGTGGTCCAAATATGGCCAACCTTGAAAAAAAGTAAAAAATATTTCTAGACGGCAAAATTACTCAATTAGATTCGCACAGGGCAGCAACCATCGCCCCCACCACCCCCAAACTGCGAAAACCTTCCAGGACTCTCCTGAAAAGTAGTCACGAGACTCGGTGAGGCTTTCTTGGGGAAGCGAGCAATACAAACGTATGGGGACCTTTCATGCCAGTATCATGCCAGTATCAAAATATAACAGTAGGTTTTACCCTTTCTGGAAATAAAACAGGTGTTAGGATGTTAAAACACCAAACGTAATTCTTTTTTAATGAATCTTGTCTGCATTAACCACGCGTACTTGTGGTGAACATGTAAACAAAAACGTGTTCTGATAATTATATATATGGCATTGTTTTCTGGTCTAACACTTTGAGATTCAGATCAAAAAAAATCTGTCTCTGGTGTGGACCAATCAGTTTCAAAGACACCTCAATAATAGAGGGTTTTTTTGGGTCAGATCGCGTAAATATATAAATGTGTCGTTAAAACCCACCACCACCCGTCACAGCCAACTAGTAAGGGTTGTCACGTAAACAGAACGTGGCCAATTCGTCACTAGTGTGTTGGAGAGCCAAGCCACAACATTTACAATCTGAGTACGACGTTTCGCCAGTAATTACAACTAGCTTCATCAGGCGACAGACAGTTTTGTGGAGAAGTCCACCTTTTTCGTTCCTCGTGTAGAGGCGGAGATGTGGTGACCACGCTTCTGCGCCCTTGCGCAAAGTGGGGGGGGGGGGTGCTAATAAGTCAACGTTCATTATGCATGCGCATTGTGCGAGCACCTCCAAATGATTACGGTTGGCTAAGTAGACGTTCAATATCCATACAATATTCCATGTATGAAGGAGAGAGAGAGACGTGCATGTACGTATGATCTGTGGAAAAGGATTGTCAAGCAGTGCCCTCTAGCGGTGTTTGGTGGCAACTGGTCATTCCACATTACCAGTCCCCTCCCTCGCTAAACCAGTCGCTCGAGACCTTCTCCGGATCGAATTCCTGCCGTAATCTCCCCTCCTCCCCTCCTCCTCTATCCCTCCATCCCTCACATTCCTTTCACGTTACACAGGCGGCTCGCACCCAGAAGCTCGTCACTGACACCTCATTGCCCGCCCCTTATAAATATACTTTACAGAGAGTTGCCACAAAGGAGGTCGTCCACTCTGGCTGCAGTTGCTGCTGCTACCGAGTACAGAGCAACGAACCCTGTTGAACCCCGTGACATCAGCCCGCATATACACACGTACACACACACACACCTACCCACACACACCTACCCACACACATCTACCCACACACATCTACCCACACACATATACCCACACACACACCTACCCACACACGTACCCCCACACACACCTACCCACACACACACACCTACCCACACACACACACCTACCCACGCACACACACCTACCCACACACACACACCTACCCACACACACGTACCCACACACATACCGTCGAGATGGACGGTGATGAGTTCAACATACTGCTCGCCACCGATTCATACAAGGTGAGGCAGTGTCACTGACATACAGCACACACACACACGTCTACATATATGTCCACGTGTCTAAAGCACGTGTGGGGAGCGGTGGCGCAGCGTTTAGCGCACGCGGCCAATACCAGTAGGTTGGCGATTATCTGAACCTCCTCCCCTAGGTCGACTCGGCCTCAAATGAGTCCTGTACCCACTTGTAAACATCACAACTGGGGAGACAAAGGCGATCGGGCGTGGTGTTGATCACCCACTCGTGTGCCCGTTTCGGCCTTAATAGGTGCTCGCTAACAGCACTTTTCCCAACAGCCTGCTCGAGACAACACGACGGGAGTACATGGTTTGTGTCTTCATGATCATGATGATGATGTTGATTTATATCCTGGCTATATATATAGGATGCACATGTCTTGCGGGTTGCATTACGTACAACTGGGTGTATTGCCAGACTGGCCGCGATATGCAGCGATACGATATTTGTACAGTTAATACGATTATCACGATATCGTTTTTCCACCGCCACCCCCATTGCATCCGCCGACGGCTCCGCGTCGCGTCTGTGCTATTATCTAATCCCGGAGCAAAAAGAAAAACTTTCTAAAAATCTAAACATAAAAAAAATTACCAGGTAAGGCCCCACTGAGCTGTATCGCTCTTGTTCAGAAGCGACCTGGTAAACACGAACGATAACCCAATGCAGTGGCTTATCGCGTGGAAATGTATAGTAGCAGACAAATACTCTAAACCGGTGGTTCTTATTCTAAACCTGGGGTGCATCACGCAGCCCCTGGGGGTGCAAGACACGGCCACATTTTTTTTGTTTAAGGTAACACATTCCTGCGGAGGGAGCTGGTAGGAACGTTGGGTTGCTCAGTCAATGGCCAGGGTCAACAGCGGCGTGGTGTATTCCGCAAATATGCCCGACTGTGAGGGCGGGCACAAGCCGGCGTGAGTAGGTTAAACTTTGAGGTTTATCAGGGCACCACGGGGTGACCAGCCCCTCCCCACCCAGCCCCACCCCTCCCACCCAGCCCCTCCCCACCCTCCCCACCCAGCCCCTCCCCACCCTCCCCACCCAGCCCCTCCCCACCCAAACCCCACCTTCCCCACCCAGCGCCTCCCCACCCTCCCCTCGCCACCCAGCCCCTCCCTCCCCACCCAGCCCCTCCCCACCCTCCCCTCTCCATCCAGCCCCATCACTCCCATTTTTGGATGCACGACGGACGGACGGACACAATAATCTCCTGTGGGCTAGTGAAACCAGGAGGTTCCTACCAGTATCATCAAAACACAAATTAAGCACGGGCACGTAAGTAAAATTATTTGGTTTCATCAAACCCTAGGTGTTTATACATTATTGTTTTTAAGATTGAGAATCAAAGGGGTGCAAGGCTGCAGTAAATGTTAAGAACCACTGCTCGAACGTGTGATGTTGACTCTAAATGTGGAGGGAAAAACCAGAAGACCCAGAAAAAAATCCACGCGACCACGGGGAGAGAGACACGTAGGCCTCGGCAAGGTAAGGTAAAAGGTAAAAACAACGAGCCTACCTTCACCCTACCTTTTACCCTTACCCCATACAAATTACCCGATCACAGGGTAATTACTAGGGTACTACACATGAAAAAGGTTTATAACAGGTAAATGATAGGTATAGCGCGTTAATCATATAGAATACTCTTGATGATTCCAATTTTAAATGGAGGCCACGGACTGCGCCACGGAGCTTTTAGCGAGCGGCAAACAAGGTGTTTACCAGGTAATTCTTCGCGCTACCTTTACCCTACCGGGTAATTCTTCCGCGCTAACTTTTCCCTACCCTTTACCTTACCCCTCGGCATGTCGACACTTTCACCCTCTTACCCGGTACAAAGGGTAAATGACCTTACCTTGCCGAGGCCTAGAGACACGCACACTCCAAAAATACAACAGGAGTCAGGATTGGGATCGAATACACGACCTCCTGTATACCAAGCGAGGTAGTTAACATCTCTTAGCCACTGCGGTACCTGATGCAAGTTCTGCACAGTTCACCCAACAACATAAACCGAACGTATGCACGAACATGGTGGTCCAGATGTCTTAATTAATTGACCCCGGATATATTTCTTCCTTTGCATATTCATTTCTGTTCAAAATAAACATTACTTAAACAAACATTATGCTTTAGAGAATTAAATGAGGGCCACAATATATCTGGACCACCCTGTGTACATCATCGCTGCGACTTCACAACCTTGCCATCAAATCAGTGCTGTCATTGTTCACTGAGGTGGTTGAGCCAGACGATTGCGGCAGGAGGAGCGCAGCGGATCGCTGTGATGATTCCGCTGTTGCTCGGGCGGTGGTGGCTTCTTTTGGGCACTGTTGTATGTGCGATGTAGATACACATGAACCTCATGGCGGTACCCCGGAATTATAGTACCCCGGCTCTCGCATAATGTCCACGATGCAGTCATGTTTAGTCTGTTGATGGTCGGCGATGTGGCAATCGACTCCTCTCGACGAGCTGTACACGATGCACTATTCAAAGTTAAATAGTGCATCGTAGCACTGATTGGTACCCCAGTCGCGGAGTTAAGTACACCCCTGGAAAAAAGTGACCCCGGGGTTACCGCCATAAGGATCATATACATAGGTACATGGGCAGCGGTTGTGTAGCGGTTAGCATGCTGCGCTACGAACCCGGCGACTCGAGTTCGATACCCGCTCACGGCCAACACCGGTGACGATTATCTGAACTGGTCCTGGGCCTCCCCGAGGTCGACTCAACCTCAAATGAGTACCTGGTGCGGTGTGTATAAACATCGCCACTGGGGAGACAAAGGCGGTCGGGCGTGGTGCTGGCCACCCACCCCCTCGTGTACCATTCTGCCCTTCATAGGTGCTACTCGCTAAAAGCACTTGCTCCAACAGTCTGTGCAGGCTATACGGGGGATCTTTGTATTTGTACAGAAAGTGGACTCATCGCAATCCGTTTAAATCTGCACGGGGATAGGGCGTTGCTACCTTGCTTGAGGCGTGGGGTTTTCTCCAGGTGCTCGGTTTCCTCCCACACGTGTTTTGCAATAATAATCATAATATTAAACACAACTCGTCGTTAATAGGCTAAAAACATCTTACAACTAAACATTCAATGTAGAGACAGGACCCTCCTGAAAACCAATCCTACCACTTGGTGTGGCTCTCCTGTATAAATAAGTCAATGTTATTATTTGTGAACCGAGCCATTGAGTCGTTACACATTCCACGGTGCTGTTAGGGGTGGTGATCACATTCAGCGCACACTGACCGGGGATATTTTATTATTCCATTTGTACATCATGCGTGTATGTTAAACTTCTTTCGCACCGTACGTACCCAGCCGTGCTAATGGGAGGACAACAAACAAAACACTAAAACAGTTAAAAAGAAATGCGTTTTCAATCTACATTTAAAAGTGCAATCTGGATCACCACCATGTACAACCCGTATCTGCTGCTGTGGTTTGTGGAGTGGATGAGGTTTAGCGGAGCCCCATGAGCTTCACGGTGGAAGATCACAGACCGGGCGATCTCCTGCGAAGTCGGGGGCTCCTGAGCGAGACAAGGAGTTCGTGACTTCTTGTGAACTCCACTCGGCTTTCCAAGCAACAGCAGCAGCATCGTCATCAGAGTAGAGAGGCTCTTATTAACATATTACTATTTGATTCACTAAATAAATAATGATCTCGACAATGAAATAATTTCATCAAATCAAAAGGATTCATTGACAATCGTTTACCTGTCCCGGGAATAGCGTGTTTCCTGAACGCCTGTGTCTCGACAATTACAGCCCTTGACCAATACACTGCTGGATTAAGGTCTTTCCACGCTGTGTTGTTACGGGGGGGATTGGTTGACAATACTTCACCACACTGGTCAGTGCGGATTTGATGCTTAGCTGTGGGCCGGAAATCGAACTCAGGTCGCTGGATTCAGAGCACGATGTAGTCCCAACTGCGCCACCGCTCACCCTGCAATGCAAGCACAATGATTAAACTGTCGCCAGGCTAGAGCGCAGGAAGAGCGTTCGTAAAAAAAATCTCAACACATTCGTAAATAACACTGCGTGTGTGTGTGTGGCCTTTAAATGAAAAAAATATATATAATAGGCGATGTTTCGGGCAATGGCCCTTCATCATAGCACTTGTGTGTGTGCCGTGTCCTTCATCACAGCACCTGTGTGTGTGTGCTGTGCCCTTCATCATAGCACCTGTGTGTGTGCTGTGTGTGTGATCTTCATCACAGCACAGTTTGTACTTTTGCACCACTGCTAATGAATGCAGCAGCATGACCGAATGTTTTGTATTTGTGTTGGAAATTTTCTCCCAAATTTATTATGGCACAACACCTATGAAAATAGACTGACAAAGCTGCCCGACTTTTGCGGTGATTGGGGGAACATTTGTTGAAAGTACCTGTCTTATTTCACAGTTTTCACTACAGTATCTGCATATGAAATGACATCGGTCGATGCGTTAATCGTGGACCTTACACAGTACGATATACCCCTCATTGCCACATCCCTAGTCATGAATACGCGACAACGATGGCCCAGTGTTTGCTACCGTCGGCGGAAACTATAAACGGGTTCAATCCAACAGCGCATACACAAAAAACCGAATGGGCAAGAGGCACTCAGCCTTTGCGCATTATGTCAAAACCAAAATGCAGTTGCTGAAGAACTGCATCGTGACCGCTGTTTGTTAACCCGAGATGTTAACTCCCTCGCCTGGTATGCAGGAGGTCGTGGGTTTGATCCCGACCCTGACGCCTGCTGCTGCTGTATATTTGGAGTTTGCGTGTCTCGCTCCCCGGGGTCGCGTGGCTTTTATTCCGGGTCCTCCAGTTTTCCCCTCCACATTTAGAATCAACTTGTGTTCAAGAGTATTTGCCTGCTATGCATTTCCACGTGGCGACGATAAGCCACTTCGTTGAGCTCTTATTTGTGATGGCAGGTCGCTTCTAAAAAAGAGCTACACAGCTCGGTGGGCCTTGCACCTGGTACAATAGAAACAGTTTAGGTTGGTTTAGAAATAATATAAAAACAGTTTCGTTTTCAGTTCAAGGTGAAATCGAGCGATTTTGACTGCTGCTTGCAACGACAAAACGCGAGCTTAGTTTATCGACGGAACCCTTTTGCTGTTGCCAGTATCAAGATCCTGAACTTTGTGGCCTAATTGA
The DNA here is from genome assembly GCF_965212315.1 of Lampetra planeri. Taxonomy (NCBI): domain Eukaryota; kingdom Metazoa; phylum Chordata; class Hyperoartia; order Petromyzontiformes; family Petromyzontidae; genus Lampetra; species Lampetra planeri. The sequence goes on from NC_136150.1 coordinate 9,356,729, forward strand.
AACCAAACTTTCTGTGGTCTCTCCCCGCACACGCTCGTGTTGTTGTTATTGATGATGATGTTGTGGTACAGTGGTTGTCATTCATTTGCCCTTTAGCCATGCGCCAACATGGTAAGGACAACGCGCACTGTGCCAAACATGCTGTTATCGTTTTGTTACTGTACATCACGGACGCCAGAAGGCCCAAAACACACAATTTAAGAGTTGTAGTGGATAAAACAAAATTTGTCAATACGTTTCTTCAATTAAGAAAGGTTATTATTATTTAACAAGTGATGAAAAATAAGAATAGTTGTTTTACCTTTTATGGCAATAAAACAGGTGTTAAAATGTTCATTTTTGATACTGGCAAAAGGGTCCCATAGATATTGTAAAGAGGTTGGCAAAAGAGACAATGGATGGGAATTTCCAAGGAGAGCAGTGCGCGGGAAGAAGCAAAAAGAGCTGTGATGTGATCTGCAGTGTGGCGAGTGGCTGAGTGAGTGGCTGAGCGAGTGAGTTGTTGTGACCTGCAGTGTGGTGAGTGGCTGAGTGAGTGAGTGAGTGTTGTTGTGATCTGCAGTGTGGTGAGTGGCTGAAAGAGTGAGTGGGTGAGTGGGTGTTGTGACCTGCAGCGTGGTGAGTGGCTGAGTGAGTGAGTGAATGGGCGAGCCAGTGAATGGTAGAGTGAGTGAATGGGTGAGTGAGTTGTTGTGACCTGCAGTGTGGTGGTTGAACATAGCGTGGATGAGACAAAATAGTCTGTCTGGTAGACCAAGTCCTTAACATTAGTGGAGAACTATGGTAGTAGCGATAAAAGAGTGATCATGAGGCGACTGACCGCCCATTGAGTGAGTGACTGACGTGAATATGTGAGTGTTGAATCGTCAGTCACATCGTCCACTCGATCAATATTGCGCCCCATTTGGCCTGAACATTGTTTGCCCATGTATGTGTGTGTGTGTTTGAAATTCGCATTGATACAGCAGTTTAATCATTTACACTTGTGTATAACGTATTCAGCATTATACATGGGTACAACTCTATTTAATCAAGCAAAGCGTGGGTGCTCCCATCGATGAACGTCTATGACTCCTACTGGACATCTGTGAAAAAGAGCTTACTAGCTCATTGGATTTTTCCGGTATGAATGCGTAATTATGATTCCTTGTTCCAACACGTCTGGCCCGTGTGGAAAAGTAGGCCAAAGATTCCTCGAGAGAAGCTCTCTCTAGCTCCAGAAAGCTTCTCTCCAGACTGTCGTGAACCAGAGACGGTCTGTTTTGGTAAAATTTGAATAAGTGGAGATATTGGCGATACACCAGTGCAGCATAAAACACCGGTCCTCATAAAACAGTCATAGCAATCTAAATTTGAATCAGCAAATCTGTTTATCAGTCTGTAATTGACCCTTTAACCAAGTTTGATGCAATTTTAAGGTTTATTCAATCAACTAAGATTTGCAACAACAAAAAAGGTCAACATTGACCATTGATTTGGGTCTGTGGAATCGAGGAACCCCTCGACCAAGTCGAGCGCACGAGGAGTCAAATCTGCCTTTGGAACACGGAGCAGCCAATCGTCATCAGGCCGGGTGCTGCTATATGGCAACAGACCGTGAAGCTTCATGTTCAGCCGCTCGTAATGTTTTGTCTTCCGACTGCTTCGACATCATGAGAACTGATTTTGACGAAAACCCCACGAGATTTTCTGACCGGGGTTGCGAATCACGGGAAAGTAAATGAATATTGTGAAAAAAACTATTTTTTATTTTTATATACCGCGCACCACATGTGTACCGCCAATTCGTAAAAATGTGAAATGAGCATAAAAAGTCGAGAGAGAGAGACGCGGGAGTGAGCACTGGCAGAGCACGTGCATTGCCGAGGAATCCAACATAACGGGTCATCGCCAAATTGCCATACACATGCACAGGGCAGCAACTGCTTTGGTAACTCTGCTTGGTTGCCATGTGCTGGCTTGCCGGGAGAAAGCGTGAGCTGACGCACGTGCGTGCTACTGACGCTCGCGCCGGGAGCCCGTGACGACAGGGATGGCCCCGCGCCTGGTGGGTGTTGCGTTACTCAGCGCCCAGGGGTCACAGATCAGACTGCACACCCCGCCACAGGCTTCTATTTACTACTAAAATGAGCAAAGAATGTCTGTGTGTCCCGCGTGTGACTTCACTCCACGTCGACCAGCCCCCCTCAATAATAATCATGAACAGGTGACGTCCTCCACATGGACCCCCCCCCCCCTCATTAATAATCATGAGCGGGTGACGTCACTCCACATGGGGGGGCGAGGCGCCTCCTGCCCCCTCCTCAGCGTCAACTTACAACCCTCACTACAAAGGTAGAACCCTCACGTCACGCGATCTCTGTAACGCTGTTGAGACGTAGAAGTAAAAAGGACGTCATGATGAACAAGGGATTATAACCTTTAAAAGATATAAGTCTGTCACCGTGGCCTTAAAAAAGTTGGTCCAACATGTTTACAAAAATTGTCGACATGCCCCCAATTTTTTTTTCACTCCCCATCCCCCCCTCCCAAAGTTGTATTTTTTTAATTTTGTAGGCATTCATGCCTATACACCATACATACAATAGAGTCAGTAGTATCTACAATAGAGTCGGTAGTATCTGCACACATGGGGGGGGGGGGAGGCGGGATGAAGAGGACATCAGTGGCAACGACAGGTGAGAAGTCCTCCACAGGAGCTAGAATAAGGCGGCCTGCGGGGAGCTTATCGTGTAACAAAACTGTGCGCTCCTATGTGTTAAGAGTCTTTTTTGTCGCTCCACTGCTGGATGAGTGCCTCTGCACGGCTCGTCAGTGCCGGGTGGTATGCCGGGGGGGAGGGGAGGGGGGAAAGTGGGGAAGTTCGGATGTCACGTGCCACTGATGTTAGCTGTTAAAGTTCAAGAGGCCAGGCCGAGTCTGATTACGCCAGAGGGGGGACCTGGTGTCGCATAAATGGGCACAGCAAAAAAACAATAAAAATGAGAACAAAAATCAAAATCTAAAAACTGTACCACACAACTAGGAATGGAAATCGTTGCACGAACACAATTGGCGACAGTAAAAATTACAAAACTAAGCCGCAGAATCCATCTGAGTCATGGTTAGACTCCTGCAATGATCTCCTCTTTGGACTTCAAAAAAAAAGAAAACTTTAAAATTCTCGCGCTCGCGAGGATCCGGAACAACCCTTGGCTCGAGTCGTCACCCGGTCACCAACATCTACCGCCAACTCGGCCACTGCTAGAGCCGGTTCGCCAGTATGGTGCAGAATCCAGGACATTAATAACATTTTGGCCCTTCCGACAGCTCAACGAGAAAGCGTCACACCCCAGGTCCGTCGTGAGCTGAAGGTTCGCTTCGCCAGCCTAGTTGGAAACCCGTTCAGCCAAGGTCTACCGCCAACCGTTCTAATCTGAGGTGCGGGAGGGAAGGACAACAAACTGAACACAAAAAGCAGATTTAAAGAAATTAGTTTTCAATGTAGATGATTTAAAAGTGCATACCTCCAGTGGCCTAATATCGGAAGGAAGAGCATTCCAGATGGCTGCAGAAGCGCATCCGATAGCACGCGATGCGGTGACCACCTATCAGGTGGGCAGCACATCGTGACTGCGGCTCCTTCCAAGATGGAAGAACTCCAAACGTGAATATACACACGTGTGCTCCCGGTAGCCGAGTTCAAGCGAACAGATTGACCAGGAAGCGCCCCACAGAGTCTTTGGAACCGTGGTATTGGATCGACATTGGACAGATTGTTGTTGTTATTCAGAGAAAGCAACGGTCGAGAATGCGTTCGTCTGGGAATCCAACCACTTCTAAACACTGCTTTCTTCCATCCCTGCTGCCGGTGGGTGGACCCCCCTCCCCCCTCCACCATTTCTCATACAGGTGTCGCACTACCGGCAGTTTCCTCCCAACGTCACCAAGGTGTACTCATACTTCGAGTGCCGGGGGAGAGGTCATGTCAGCAGCCAAGCAGAGCCCCACAAGTTCACCGAGTCGGTCTTCTTCGGGCTGCAGTACACGCTGAAGAAGTACCTCTGCGGTGAGTTCCAAAGCAGCTTCTGCAGGGTTTATTGCTACTCCCTCGGTGACTGTTGCTGGGATCACTCGTTGAGTCCTCCACCCGTGTTGAGGTATCACCCAGACACGGACGTTTTCGTTTCAACCACCACCACACTGTTCAACCACTAACACACTGCAGGTCAACAGCTCACTCACCCACTCACTCAGTTACTCATACACCCAATCTCCCACTCAGTCGCCATACTGCAGGTCACAACAGCTCACTCACCAAGTTACTCACGCACCCACTCACCCATTCGTTCACCATTCACACGAACGCGTCTCAGGAATGTAACCCCCCGTTCGTCGAGGACTGCCTGTACGCGAATGGGCAGTGTGCAAGCAGCTGGTAAGCTTGTCGCGTGTGCCCGGTACCGAGATGACATGAGGAGATGACAGAGCTCGGAGACCGGTTGGACTTGTTGAGTGCAGGTCAGGTGGTGACGAGGGAGAAGATCCAGCAGGCCAAGGAGATCTACCAGCTGCACTTCCAGCAGGACATCTTCAACGAGGATGGATGGAACTACATCTTGGAGGTGAATGTGGGCGGTTGTTTAGGTCCAGGTCCAAACTCGTGTTTGCGAATGACCTCCTATCAAGTCGGTATATTCCAGTTAAAATTCACCTCCTTGCTGTGTTGCTTCGTTGGCATGCGACGGATTGTTCATTAGCTTTGATTTTGCTTGCGTCTGTTCGTCCCATATTATCTCTGATTGAATCGGTATCTTGCCATGAGGCGGAGATTCCACTTTGAGCTCCCCTCCACCCCCCCCGGGTCCGTGAGCCCAGACTAGATGCAGTTCGATTTAAGTCTCCCCCTTTTAAGTCGTTTTGCAAATACGTCGTCACTTTATGATTAACACCGCCGCCTGAGTTTTGTTGCCTCAACCCCATACTTATTTTACTGACAGCGGTGCCAGGGTGGCGAGATGTTAACTACCTCGCCTGGTATGCAGGAGGTCATGGATTCAATCCTGACCGTGGCGCCTGTATATTCGGAGTTTGCATGTCTCTCCGTGGTCGCTTGGATTTTTCTCCGAGTCCTCCGGCTTTTCCATCCTCATTTAGACTCAACGTGCGTCCGGTACTACCTGGGGTGGCATAGCTTTCGCGGCTACAATTTCTTTGTGTGGCCAATATCAGGACATGATATTGCTAACCACTTTGAACAGAGTGCGGTTATCAAGTGATTCCCTCACATTAGCCGTATGCATGAATTCTAAAGTTTTGATCACCTGAGGCGGTACCCATTTCTGCCCGAGGTTCTAAGACCTCCCACCCCCACGTTAGAGAACAGTCCACAGAAGCGGATATCGTCAAAGTACATCTGAGATTCCTTCATGTTGATGGATATTTTTTATTTTTATTTTACCAGGTAAGGCCCACTCAGCTATATAGTTATTTTTCAGATGCGACCTGGCCACATATGATAGCTCAACGAAGTGACTTATCACGTGCAAATTTACAGCAGCCAAATACTCTAAACGCAGGTTCCTACTCCTACCAGGCAAACGGATTCCACTTAGTCATTTCCATTCGAGATGGTGCCGGATGGAAGCATGAATATGACTATGATGACGACGTTAATGACGACAATGATGATGATGATGCTATGTTCATGGCAGCTGCACGGGGGTTGGCTCCCAGTTCAGATCACGGCGGTGTCTTGAGGCAAGTGTGATGATGACGATGATGATAACGACGACTATAATGACGATGATTACGATGGCGATGATGGTGATGATGATGATGCTGTGCTCGCGGCAGGAGCATGAAGGGCGGCTGCCGGTTCGGATTAAGGCGGTGCCGGAGGGAACCGTGGTGCCGCTGGGGAACGTGCTATTCACCGTGGAAAGCACCGACCCCAAGTGTTTCTGGATCATCGGGTGGCTCGAGGTGAGTGGGGCGCTCCCAACCCCCCCCCCCACTGCCTGCAGAGCCCCTCGGTGATGGGTGGTGAGATTTTATCTTCCACGCCTGGTATGCAGGAGGTCGTGGGTTGTGTCCTAACCCTGGAGCTGTATATTTGGGGTTTGCATGTCTCTCTGTCCCCATGGTCGCGTGGATGTTTCTCTGGATCCTCCGGTTTTTTGCTCCGTATTTAGAATCAATATCACGCGTTTAGAGTATTTGGCTGCTATAAATTTCCACGTCATAAGCCACATCGTCGAGCTATCAAATTGTGGCCAGATCGCTTCTGAAAAAGAGCGATGTAGCTCAGTGGGCTTTACCTGGTTAACACAAAAATAGTAAAAAAATAAATTGTTTGTTTGTTTGCTCTACCCAACACAGACCATCCTGGTGCAGACATGGTACCCCATCACCGTGGCGACGAGCTCGCGGGCACAGAAGCAGCTGCTGGCGCGCTACTTGTGGCGGACGGGCGGCAGCCGCGCCCTGCTCGAGCGCCAGCTGCAGGACTTTGGGTACCGCGGGGTCTCTTCCCAGGAGGTGGGGCTGACCACTGAAGTGATCGGACAAAGACGGTCACCGCATTTGCGCGTTTTCAGATGCGCTTCTGCAGCCATCTGAAATGCTCTTGCTTCCGATATTAGGAAGGCACTGGCACTTTGAAATTTTAAATGACTCTAGATTCACAGCTCATTTCTTTAGAACTGATTTTTGCTTTTAGTTTGTCCTTCCCCCACACTTTTGATTAGCATGGTTGTCAATATATGGTGTGAAAGAAGTTCAACATACATGCATAGACTCACACAGAGACCCATAGACTCACACAGATATTATTTACAGCTATGAGCTTCTTTTTCAGAAGCGACCTGGCCATAAATGATAGCTCAACAAAGTAGCTCATTATGTGTAAATTTAAGGCTGCCAAATAATTTAAATCATCTAAAAGCATGTTTCTAAATCTGAAGGGGAAAAAAACGGAGGTTTTTTTATCGTGTGTCCCTTCGGTATGCTTTAGAGCATTGCCCCCTTCGTCTCCATTAAATCTCAGAGTGCGCCGGTTTCCTGCCACGTGCATAAACACCCACCAATTGGCGCGATCCCAGACAGCGGCTATCGGCGGCGCGGCGCACCTCGTCAACTTCAGAGGCAGCGACACCATGGCCGGCGTGATGCTGCTGCGCCGCTACTACGGCTGCCCCATGGCCGGACACTCCATCCCCGCCGCCGAACACAGGTGACCCCGATCACAGCTGCGCCTCTGGAGAGTCGTCGCCTGTGCCACTTGTGCCACGTCTGCCACCTGTGCCACCTATGCCGCCTGTGCCACCTGTGCCACGTCTGCCAACTGTGCCGCCTGTACTGCCTGTGCCGCCTATGCTGCCTATCCCATCTGTGCTGCTTGTGCCACCTGTGCCACCGGTGCTGCTTGTGCCACCTGTGCCATCTGTATCGTCTGTGCCACCTTTGCCACCTGTCCCACCAGTGCGGGTTCGACCTGGGCAGGCCAGGAAATGGCAGCTGAGTCTGGGTGGGCAAGGATTGATTTGTACTGCGATCTGGTGGCGGTGGTATTGTGTCGAGCTTGAGTACGGGTACGATCAATGATTGGTTTCTGCTTGGGTGTAGATCGTGTGGGTATCAGGTCAGTTAGAGCTCTCCACCATCCAAAATCAGGTTGTCACCTGGACAAATGTGCCAACTGATGTTGTGTTTTCTCCAAACTGGTGGCAAAAGCAAGTGATATTTAAGAATTTTGCATATGATGTGTCGTTGGTGTTAGCAAGAGCTCAGATCACTGAGATCACTGAGCTCTGAACTCAGATCACCAAAATCACCCAGATCAGATTTGGTTCCTTTTTAGCCTAATAAATATCAACAAATATCCACTGAGCCACCTTGGTGGACAGTGAATATCTGCTGAGCCTCTTTGTTGGGAACAAACGGTTGTTGTCACGGTGGGACCCACCGTCGTGGTGCTGCTGTGCGGCCAGCAGCACGGTGACGGCGTGGGGGCGTGAGCGGGAGGGCGCGGCGTTCCGCCACCTGCTGCAGCAGTTCCCGTCGGGCGCCGTGTCCGTGGTGAGCGACAGCTACGACATCTTCCACGCGTGCCGCGAGCTCTGGGGCCGCGAGCTGCGGACGCTCGTGGAGGAGCGCAGCCTGGTCGGGGGGCAGCTCCTCATCCGCCCCGACTCGGGTGACCCTGCCGACACCGTGCTCAAGGCAAGGCGAGGCAGGGCGACAGTTGTGGTGGTGGTGTTGGCGATGACGGACGAGTGTATGTATGTTGAACTTTTTTTGCACCTTACCTAGCCAACCGTGCTAATCGGAGGTGCATACTACCACTGTAGCGACAGTGGAGTGAGAGTGTCGTGACAGTGGTAGTTGCGGTGATGGTGATACAGAACCGGACCCCATTGCCAATCGTGGCCTAGAACTGGGCCATTCCTGAGCTAGTTGCTGTTCCCGTAGCAACATTGCACTCTACTGACAGACCGGGGGCAGCTGCCACCGGGGGTCCCCTTGGCTAGGCTGTGGCAAGACGCTTCCAGACGTCCTGCATGGGAGGTGCAGCATACACATAAAATAACGACAACGATGATGGCAACGTTCGCTCCGCAGGTGTTGAACATCCTGGGCAAGGCGTTTGGCACGGTGGTGAACGAAAAGGGCTACAAGATGCTGCCGGATTGCCTCCGCATCATCCAGGGCGACGGCATCGACATCAGCTCCCTCAAGCGGGTCAGGAGAGATCCCCACTGGGTGGCCCTCACTTCCGTGTTCCCCGTGCCCCCCTCCGCCCACTCCTCCGGTCCTCCCGCTCGTTCTGTCCCTTCCCCCACCGGCCCTACGGACAGTGGGGGACGGCGCACCCCCTGCCAGCGATGTCGGTGGCGTTTCCCTGGCTATGCGCATCGCGTCCCCTCTCAGAGACGTCCGTGGTCGTGGCTTTAATTCCATTTGGAGCTGTCCGTGATATTTACTCAAAAACGTGTTAGTCCGTGGGCGATGTTAGTCCATGGGCGATGTTAGTCCGTGGGCGATGTTAGTCCGTGGGCGATGTTAGTCTATGGGAAATGTTAGTTTATGGGCAATGTCGATCTTTAGGCAATGTTAGTCTACATCTCTATCTATATGAGTTGTGTCCTTTTTTAAAAACGTCGGCGATCATCGCCTTCCTTCCATTTAGCGCCGTCCATATTACTCAATATCATTGTATAGGATGCTCCTTCCATTTGCATCCAGTTGTTCAAGTCGCATCTGTAACTTAATTCCGTGCCTTCCTCAGCTACTTGTGGTGCCTAATAATTGTCCCAGTCAAAACTCACTTATATTATTTATCGTTTTCTCATCACATGTTCGAGATATCCAACGTTGCCTTTTTTATCGTTCTTGTTATGTACATGGCTCGCTATCCACTGGCAGGTTCTGGACGCGGTGGAGAATGCCGGCTGGAGTGCTGCGAACCTGTACTTTGGGAGCGGAGGTTCCCTGCTGCAGAAAGTCAACCGCGACACCCTCAACTGCTGCTTCAAGTGCAGTTACGCCGAGTTCGACGGACAAGGGGTGGGCGCCAATGGCAAAAATCCCCCGCGTAGCCTTAACGGACCTTTGGGGCAAGTGCCGTTGGTTAGCGAGTAGCACCGAATGAAGGCCGGCACGGCGCACGAGGGGGGCAGGTGGCCAGCACCACAACCAAGTGACAATGTGTGCACACCGCACCAGGTGCTCATTTAAGTCTGAGTCCATCTAGGGGAAGCCCAGGTCCAGACAGACACGTGTACAGATACAAAGACAAAGAGCCCCCGTATAGGCTTTTAATAGACTCTTGGAACAAGTTCTGTTAGGAACTGTCTGCATATGATGTTAAATTAATGGTCGTTGTAGGATAGTTGAGTGGTGTTGCATTCGGTGTTTTCTATAGGATGGGTTGGGTGCTGTAGGATGCTCGGGTGCTTGAATGATGAGTGGTAGCAGCAGGACAGGCAGGTGCCAATGTGTTTAGGTGTTTGCTATAGGATGGGTTGGGTGCTGTAGGTTGCTTGGGTACCTATGAGATATCCTGGTGGAGGAATCGTGGGTTTGTGTGTGTGTGCCTGCAGGTCGATGTTTACAAGCAGCCAGTGACAGACCCCAGCAAGTGCTCAAAGCGGGGACAGCTGTCCCTGCAGAAGACCATCGATGGGCAGCTGGTGACCGTGGAGGGCGGCAAGGGAGATCAGGACACGGTAAACGCGGTGGCAGGGCGCGGTCGGCGTGCGGCCTGAGGAGTCACGGTGGCTAGGAGATGTTTACTTCCTTGGCTGGTATGCAAGAGGTCGTAGGTTCGATCCCGACCCTGACCCTTACTGTATATTTGGAGTTTGCGTGTTCTTTCTCCCCGTGGCCACGTGCATTTTTCTCCATGTCCTCCGGTTTTTTGCCTCAACATTTAGAAACATTCGTTTAGTGTTATCTGGCTGCTATAAATTCCACATGATAAGTAACTTCATTGTGCTATCATTTGTGGCCAGGTCGCTTCTGAAAAAGAGCTACATAGCTCACTGGGCCTTACTGGTAAAATTTAAATCGATCATAATTTAAATCATTTATAGTTTTACACGAAATGCCCCATCACGTTACTTTTTCGGAAATGCTGCAAAGCCAAGAGAGATGAAGGTCTTTTTGGGATGCCTTTATCCAGGAGGAAATAGATCATGAATTGAGAATATATGCATAATAATCTAAATGTTTGGTTGTATATAGCATCCTTGTTTATACAAATTGCATCTCACAAACACTGAGGAACCACAGACAAGCTGGTAAGCAGCCAAGTGGTGAACCGGTGCCAACAATTGCCTAAGCTCTGCAGTGCCCTATATATTAAGATATTTTCAGCCAATGAATGAGGGTTTTATAGATGCGGGAGGAAACCGGAGCACCCGTAAGAAACCCAGTGCATGCGAGGGGAACATGCGGGGGTGACGAGATGAATTTTGCCGCCACTTTTGGGTGTTACGTCTTCCTCGTTTGCGCAAATGCACGGATACACGAGGATGCACTCTGTGGGACCACTCGCCAGTCACTTTGGGTCGGGTCGATCACACGGATGATCGCACATAATTGGATGAATTCCTGCCGGCTTCTGGGTTACTCCTCATATCCGGATAATGGGCGCGAGGTGCACGTCCGGACGACAGAGTTGGGTATCGTCGTGGTGGGTAATGGGAACTATCGGCCCTCGCAGTTGCCGAGCTGCAGGCTCAGAAACATAAAGCGTCCAGCAACAAACAGCGCTGTTGAAGTTGTAATAGGTGAGAGTTATCACGTGTGTTGATAAGTAGGGTTGTGAGAGCGGTGAAGGGGGGGGGGAGAAGATGATGGCGTGAGGGAATTCAAAGGTGGAGCAGTGTGAGTGAAGAAGATGAAAGAGAAGTGAGGTGACCTGCAGTGTGGTGCTGTTGTATGTGGATGGTCTTACAATATTTATGATATTTAATTTAATTGATTCTCGCAAGCTCGTGTCTAGGAGTTTTATTTCGATTTAAAGCTTTCGTGACTGCAGGGATTCATCTTCTTGGTTCTTTCGGTAAAGTCACGTAGAAGGGAAGTAATAAAATAATAAAAATAAAACATAATAAAACAATTCTCCCTTCTAGGAGTTTTCTTACATCAATTATATGACCACCTCCACAATTGACACCAGGTTCATAGATCTGTCCAGCAGTACAGGCCCTTTCAAGCATGAAACAGAAATAAACCACTCAGTGCACGACAAATCTGAGTATTTAATAGATCAAAGTATAAACTAGTGCCATAATCACGTCAACTCTGCATCATTATACTTCTACAGTATACATGAAAACACGCGACCGACTAACGCAACTGTAGGAACCAAGATATGATAAAGACAAATATGAATGTCTAGATGTATAAGCAGCTAACGTATGAGCCCTCTAAAGTACTCCCCCTCCCCCCTTTTAGTGATGTTATTAAGTATTGTTATAAGTAGACAATATCTGTTACAAGGCAACCGCTAGATGCTCCCTCTGTGAGCGACCACCAATATCTCCTCTGCGCAGGTGACGTTAAGGCAGCAGTCTCTCGCCATTCTTGGCTTGCAATCACTCAGACAGTCTGCAGCCGGCCATGCCTCTGCATGCACTGTCTCAAGGCTGCCAGCGAGGGTGCAGTTCGCTCCTTCGGTGTGTGCTGCACTGGAGCCACAATCGCTGATGAGGCTCGCAGACCGCTGGTCGTGCCCGCGCTGGTGTAAGTCAGATGCCCATCACCCCCCCCCCCCCCCCCCCACGTTGTCTCCAGTGTCAGGCACGAAGGTTTCTGCACCACTCTGACCTTTCACCTCTCAGGCGATAAATCAGACTCGGTATGCCTTATATCACTCACAAATCAGAGACGAATATTTTATGCACTCGTGCAATATGTAACAATGTGCCCACGTATATGTATTGCACTCCTTAACAGATATATCAAAACCAACCCACATTTGCAACTACTGAAAAATACGCAAACCTTATGATATAGCCTTAGCCTTAACAAAATATGGGAACGCACCAGCGTTAGAACTGAAAAAATTACTCTCCAAGAACTTAAAATAATGCAGAAAATAGACTTTGTTTTTCCAACAAAGTCTGTGCACAACAAGAAACAATTATTTTACCAGTAATTTTTTAGAACAATTATCGTTTTAACAGTCAATCCTCTTGGTGAGGTAACCCATGGGAGCCATGCCCCTTGGCATAGACTGACTTGAGAACGTTGAGTTTAATATTAGATGGCAATTTCCAATCTTTAAATCACGCCCCTTCTCATTAATATGAATTACTGTTAATGCAACTAGACCATGGGATGATGTAGAACCTAAGTCTTTAGACTCGGAGGCTGGATGTTATAACCATGTGTAGTGAGCGACTTCCGAGACACGAAGTGGAGAGGGCTCCTTGTTTATTTCTCACACTTACAGGCACAATCACTGAGCGAAACATACATATATATGGGGCTATGCATAGCTGACCCATCCACACAGCCCCATCATCGGCATCTAACTATATAGCTGGCTGACTAATATAGCGACGACAACAATGGTAGCCTACAGCGGATCGGCCATGCGGCCGGATGATGAAGAAGAGATTACGGCAAAGACAGCGACAGCAGCCAGGACCCGGACCCCACAACAGCCCCGAACCTTCGGTCACGTCCCCCTATATACTCCTCGGCGTGGCCAGGCCCCGCTTCCGGCCACGCCCCCTTCTAGAACCTTCAAGCAGGTTCCCAGAGATTCCCGACTAACCCCGAATTTAACCTTTAGCCCAGTTACGCCCCCCTTATAGTTGATTATTATATAACACACCCATACCCGTGATTATCCCTCCTGGTCAACAGATGGCACCCTGTCATTACACATGTGTAGTAGCATAACGCGCGGGGTTTGCAAACAGCCGGTGCATTTGAGGGCGAGTAAGTGCAAGCGTCAAGACATGGAGTGGCCGCCAGAGAGGCGCCTGCAATTAGGGGGAGAAGCAGTAATGAAGTGGGTGCATTTGGGGACAGGCAGGTGCGAGCGTGGGAACACGGGGTAGATGCCGTAGAGGCAGGAGATGGAGATGAGAAGAGAGCACATGCAGGAGGCACCGGTGAGGCGCCCGCTTAATGGGGAGTAACTGAGGACCCTTAAAGAGGAGGGGGGTATAAAGGTGTGTGCGTAGCAACTCGGGGTTGTTGGTTGGAGCTGAAGGAACGAAGAGGACAAGAGCCGGGGAAAAGAAGCCTGGGACCTCACTCTCTACACCTCGTCCCCCCCAGCGGTGTTGGCTGATCCCCCGCTGGAGGCATGGACGGGGTGGAGGTGTGAGAGAAGAGTGACAGGCTAGCAGAGTATTAAGTGACAGGCTAGCGGAGTATAGAGTGACAGGCTAGCAGAGAGAGGGAGTTCTGAGCAAGGGTGCGTTGTGTTAGTGTAAGGAGCATCCATATGAGATGCGAAGTAATAAAGTGACACAGGAGAAAAGCTAAGTGTCCGTGTGAATACACCACTGCACATGTATGATGTTTGCTACTTCTTGCAAGTGTAGTGACTGACTCAGAGACACTAAGAGTAGGAGGCACTCTGTTTATTAGCAGCCTTAACAGTTCACACAGAGTAACTACAGCTCCCAGTCAGGGCAGCTGGCAGACTGCCTGACTGACGACGCCGAGCAGGTGAAGACGTAGATGGCGGTGAAGACTCCTGCAGCACGACGAGGGGATCCCACTCCAGGCAACAGCCCCGAGCTCCTGCTCTGGGGGTCCCCTTTTATCCTCCTAGCGTGGCCTCGCACCGCCCCGGCCACGCCCCCTTTCTAGAACCTAATTGCGGGTTCCCGGGCTTCCCTCACGTGCCCCTTCTGTAACCTTTCCCCTACATCCCTCTCTCTGGTCTATCATGTGACCTGCTGACAGCCATGGCTGCTGTAACTACAGATCCCCTTCCCTGCCAGCAACAATTATATGCTACCAAGTGACTGATTCTATGTCACTACACAAGGACCAACATTTTAACTAACTTATTTCTGACAAAGGGCCTATGTCCCGTGAAGTTCTCAGGTGCGATTTCACTTTTATTTTTCTAGACGGGAGAATGAAAGCCTCCGTTTCGAGACCATAACTCTGCTGAGAGGAATGAAGGCCCTGTTAATGAGTGCAACATATCTGTCGTAAAAAAGCGAGAAACTTAAAGAAACTTGTGATGAACAATTCTAAATCTAATATTCATTACATATTCATTATCATAAAGGGGTACAGACCGAGCAGTGAGTGGGTGGGTGGGTGAGTGATTAATTGAGTGGGTAGGTGGATAAGTGAGTGAGTGGGTTGTTGTCACCTGCAGTCTTGTGGTGGTTTGACACAGCGTGGTGGATGAGAATAAACCATCAGTGTCCCATAGATCGAGATTTTAACGCACTCCTATCCTGTGCTGTACACGCCGTGCGGTGACGCCATGCAACATGCAAGGCATTTTGGGAGGACCGACCCCTGTGGTCACATTCACACCTATTGCTGTCTGGAAATCACCGTTTGTGTGTGCGTGCATTCCTATTCCTCCCGGCCTCTGACCGTCTCTCTCTCTCTCTCTGTCCGTGCCATGTGCAGGATCTGCTGAGAATCGTGTTTGAGGATGGACAGCTTCTCCGGGACTTCTCTCTCGAGGAAATCCGGGTGAACGCCGCCCTCCGAGAAGAAGATTTTTCTCCCGACCCCAACCCCGACGTCATCCTCCAATGAATAACCGTCGTCGACTCTCGGTTATCTGGGGCAACGGCGGCGGCCAGGATAAAACGACAAAAAAGAATACACAAACTCGGGTATTGCAAAAGCGGCGTAAGGCACGTGATCTAAACAACCGTACCAGCGGGTTATCCGGGGATTGTAGCCCCGACGGAACGAAAATGCGGAGATTTGCGGAACCCGGAGATTTGCGGAACGCGAAGAGAGTGCGCGGTTGTCCGGGTCGGCCTGCGCGTCGAGAATTTCTCCCCCTCAAGCCTTCGCCACACTGCAACTCCTGCATACACCCGCCGTAATGCCCGTGGCACCCGTGGCATTGCCCGTGGTAGTGTGCTTGGCACAAGCTCGACACACGAAATGCTCAACTCGTGGAGTGCAGGCGGCCATGGCGAACAACTTGGTACGCTCATTCGAAATAAGCGATTAAGATAAGTCTCTGAAACATTTCTAGCATCGTGGTCCAAATTTCCAATTTCCACCATTTTATAAATGTACTTAATCGGTAAAAGCCAGATGAGCAACATTGGCCCGGCTATTCAAACCTAACTAAACTAAACTTTTTATTTTACCAGGTAAGCCCCACTGAACTATATAGCTCTTTTTCAGAAGCTACCTGGTCACAAATTATACCTCACTCGAAGTGGCTTATCATGTGGAAATGTAAAGCAGCCAAATACCCTGAACGCACGTTAATTCTAAATTTGGAGGGAAAAACCTGAGGATCCGGAGAAAAATCCACGCGACCACGGGGAGAAAGAGAACACGCAAACTCAAAATATGAGGGCATTGTCCGGGTCGGGATTGAGCCCACGACCTTCTGCATACCAGGCGAGGTAGTTCACATCTCGCCATTTGCTGGCCGATGCTGCATCCAGCTTGCACTGCACATGGTGGACGGCTGCCACCGGGGGTCCCCCCTCGGCTGGACTGCCACAAGATGCCTGGAGGTGTCCTGCATGGAGAGCGCGGTACAAATGCTAAGTGACGACAATGGTGATTACCCCCGTAGAAGGGGGGTGACAATGTAGAATGTGCCATCGATTAAAGTATTTGGTTTACGTGCTCCGACGTGCCTGCGGTCACGAGTGCATGGAGTCACTCGCCCCTGGCAAGTGAGGAGCACCTGATAAATAGAAGCGGTGACACGCGTTGAAAAAAAAAGACTTCGCTATTTCTTCACAAACGCGGTTGATTAACCCTCAACCAGGATAACTACGGATAGTCACGAGTTAGACGTACAAAATGTGACAACGTTAACGTTTTTATTATCATAATCATGATTACAATTGCTTGTGTGTTTTAAATTTCTTTTGAAGGTATTTCTGGGAAATCTTTTTTAAAGCTCAAATGTTGCGAACCTCATTTTAATGTGCTTGTGTACGTGTGCGCCCGCACATCAATTAGCAATTCAACGCTTCATCGAAACTTCGATGGAGAGGCTTGCGCTGGCGATACGTGCGGCGAATCGCTCATCCAGGAGACGGTTATGCAACAGACAGCAACACTGGACTCGCAATCCAGTGGGTCAACGGTTTGATCTCCAGGCGCGGCAGTTGAAACAACGTTGCAATTTTTTTTCTTAAATTCACCCCCTCTGCGCCTCTGTCCACCCAGTGGTATGGATATGTGCATCGTGGTCGATCAGCAGGTTATGCGTGGGTGTGTGGGTCAAGTGTGTGGGTGCTCACACCTCTTTTAGATGTCTGGGCCCAATGTGGGAGAGTTGGCCAGAAACCTCCCTAGTGGAGGCCCTACGACCAACAGTGGCGTGAGCGAGCCTTGACCTTTTGCCTCTGTCTATAAGCACACAAGTTAAACGGACCTCTTACCGTTTACTTTGGAAACATGGTTTAGAGCAAAGCATCTCAGGGAAAGGAATTGCATGGAGATTATGAACTATACATACTATTAAACTTTTTTTTATTGTAAGTGCGGAGTGATTTGATTGAAATCGGCTGTACGTGTACGCATGCGCGCGCGTCGACCGACGTGGGAATCGCGCCAGGTCGGTCGGCGCTTCAACCGGGGGTCGTGCAACGCCGGAGATCGACCCAGCGACAGCTGCGGGACAAACTCGGGCTGCCCCCCCCCCCCAACCCTCCTCCCGACATCGCGTTGCCATAATTTCAATCGGCTCAAGTTTGACTGATACTTTGGGGGTGGAGCCAGAATTGCACCGTTGCCAACACGGTAAAACGTGCAACGTTGGGCTAACGATGGAATATTCTTGCATCCGTTGGTGGAGCATAAACCCCCATTATCACGCGGAACTTCGGTCATCTTCGCAGCAGCGGCTTTTTTGGCTGGCCGTCGGACAAGGACGGTCACCGCATCACGCAGCGCTTTCTGGAACGCTCTTGCAATATTAGGAAGCTACTGGAGCTGTGAAGTTTTAAATAATCTAGATTGAATACTGCTTTCTTTAGAAATGCGTTTTTGTGTTTAGTTTGTCCTTGCCTCGCACCTGCAATTAGCACGGTTGGCTACGAATGGCGCGACAAGCATTTCAACATTCATACAACTTTGGACTAACGTTGGACTAGCATTCGATGTTTTACTGGGGATTTCGCTTCACAGGCTGGCCTGAATTTCCTACAGAGCCGGTGCCAGGCGGATGCTGAAGGGGGCCCTGCACCACCAAATGCCCCCACCCCCCCCCCTGGCACAGCCAAGTTCATGTTGCTCCCTAGCGGTGAATCACTCGCTGTGATGGTGGCCCCCCACAACAACTGTTCTACAGAACCCCCCCCCCCCCCCCGTGAATCTGTGAGGAGCTGGAGCCGGGCCTACGCAATGGCGGACCCAGGATTTCAGGTCGCGGGGGCAACCCCTCCAGCAATGAAAAATGATAGAAGTTGTTAGTAAATAAGGGCTTGTCCTTTGCTTTTTATTCCACGCGTGTGCGGCGATGGCGCAGCCATCGATCGAGGGTCGAATTCGAAACGTGTGTGATCGGCATCGGGCTCGCTGAAGGTGAATGCCTTCAGGGAAGTCGTGTCCTGTATACGCAACTGCGCACAATTCTGTGAGTCACTTATAACTGCTTTGCCGTTACTTATTGCCAATTATGGACTCAGACTATTGTCCTATCACCTCATAGTCCCTGACACAATAATATGCGACACAGTGTCAGTGGGAGTCGCAAAATGCCGATGTATTACTAATAAACCCCAATGATCCGATCGAAATTAGGGATTTCGATCGGATCATTGGGGGGGCACGTGCCACCCCCCCCCCCACCGGCTCCGCCAGTGGGCCTACGTCAGATTTCTGGCCGAGTGATGGGCACACGTCACCAGAGATGTCACGATCAAAACTGTTATAGGTGGCTGGGATATTTAATTATGTTTAAAAAAACACGGTCTTGACCTTCGACTCGCAGACACATCTGGGAAGGCCTCGTGTGTGGCAAGTGTGTTCTGGGAGAGGTGGCTGCTCGCTCCATGCGGAAACTCAAGTTGATTCGGAAAGTCGTGGAAACGCCGCCGCCCCGCGTATAAACTGACTCGGTGGGAGGGCTCCATTCCGCTCGAGTTGCCTGCCCTCGGGAACTGTTTGTGCACTAACAACGTTGCAAATCTGACCGTCACGAATCCGCCATGACCAACTGGCCGCCCGCCGCCGAGTGCAGTATTTGCGGGCGCGGCGCAACCGTCGTTTCCCGTGGACGTTCACAAATCTGACCCCTTCCCGTTCGCCAAATGCGTTATTAACCCGACGTACGTTCTTCGCGAAGCATCCCGCCAGGGGTTAAAGCAGGTTTGCACTTTACTTGTGTCCCGTGACCCTGTGGCCGTCATTTTTCTAGCGATCGTTTCACACATCCGATCTTTTGACACGTCGACCTATGCCGCGTAGGAGCGGTGGCGCAGCGGTTTGCGCACCACGCGCTACGAGTCCAACAAACCCGAGTCCGATTCCCCCGTGCCGCCCAACGTCCGTGGCGAGCGCTATCTGATGCTGCCCTTTCTCCCTCCTCCTAGGTCGTCTCGGCCCTTTCTGAGTGCCCGGAGGCGATATGTGAACATCGGCACTGGGGCTACGCATGTGGGCGGTGTGCGACGCTGGCACTCGCCGGCCCCATCGTGTGAGCTCTTCTGGGCTCTCGATAGGCGCTCGTTAATTCAGAATCAGAATATTTATACGGGAGGAATCCGATGATCTATAAAGCTCTTTTTCCACAGATATCCAGACCGGGCGAGTACGAACGTGACAACGACAAACAATTACAAAAAACCATGATAGTCGTGCAAAGTACAAGCAGAGTTAACAAATCACCCAAACACATACAAATATAATTAAACCGTCCCCATCACACCAGGCAAAGCCCACTGAGGTATTCACTTGTGTTTCAGAAGCGACCTGGCGACAAATTCAGATTCCAAAGAACACAGGATGAGATGTTACTATCCTTTGTGCAAGCACTTCCAAGAGTTCATGAACAGTGAGCCTGGTGAAATTTGGGGAGCGCATCGTCAGTAGTGAACCTTTGGTTCCTAGGGTGTTTCGGCCTTTCATACTATACACCCTCCCCAAAGGCGGCCAGCGACAGGGTGATCAATCCTACGCTTGCGTCCCATTCCCAATTAGTCATAGGAGTTGCCTTGTTGTTGATAGCCAACATCCCATGGGACTATGCATGGCAGGGGTGTCCTCCTCCCTGAGTCAAGCATTGTTGACTGCATACCTCCTGGCCCTCTCACTTTGGGGCCCAGCTGGGGTCTTTCCTCTTCATCCAGAGCCACTGACTGCTGCCTTCTGCCGCCTCCGATACCGCTCTGATTGCCGAACGCTGGCTCTGGCCCTTAATTCCCAGGTCTCTAAGCAGTCTGGTTGTAGATGTTGCCACAAAACCTCTGCAGCCCACCTCCACTGGTCGGACTTCTGTATTCCAGCCATGATGCCGTGCTTCGGCAGCTAGATCGGCATAGCGCAGATGTTTTCGCTCATAAGCCTCATCTACTGAGTCCTCCCAAGGTACTGTGAGCTCAATGATGAAGACCTTCTTGAGCGAACGGGACCAGAGCACCATGTCAGGTCTTAGGGTGGTGGTTGCGATCTCCGGAGGAAACACAAGTTGCCGGCCAATGTCAGCTAGCATTTTCCAGTCGCGGGCCAAGCGCAGCTGGTCTCGCTCTATTGGTGTAGAGCCGCTCTTCGGTGGTTTAGCCCCTTCGCGGACAAAGGTCGTCCGTAAGGGGTGTGATGCTGTTGGGGGTGGTAGGGAGTTGGTGGCAGCTCGCTTATCCTCCAGGGCGGACGCAAGGTTTTTAAGGACTTGGTTGTGACGCCAAGTGTAGCGTCCTTGGGTGAGGCTTGTTTTACACCCTGTGAGAATGTGCCTGAGGTTGGCTGGCATGGAACAGAGGGCACAGTCCGGATCTTCACCATACCATTAGTGAAGATTAACTGGTGTTGGAAGGACGTCATATGTTGCTCTGATGGAAAAGCTCAACCGCCTCGCTTCCATGGCCCACAGATCCTTCCAGCTGATCTTCCTCTTCTCCACACTGTCCCATCGAGTCCACTGTCCCTGTTTGGCAAGAGAGACTGCCTTGGCCCACCTTGCAGCCTCCTCCTGATGGCGTACTTCCTGCACTACCATGTTCCGCCGCTCTGGTGCAGTGGCTTTACTCCAAGCAGCACGGCTAGTTAGCCCAAGGCCTCCTCTCCCTTGCTGAACATGACCCACAATGTCAGCATGTCTGAGGGCTGCTGTTGCCTCCTGGACTGCTTTTCCTGGCCTCCATTTGCGCCCAGTTGCCAAGGTCGGCGCGTTGTTGCTCACCACTGGGTCTCGAGATTCATTCAGTGTCATCTGGAGCCTGGTTTTTGCACACTTGAATTCCTCGGTTAGACTGGTGAGGGGCAGCTTGAGGACACCATCTCCATAGAGGCCTATGGTGGTAAGGCATCGTGGAACTCCGAGCCACTTCTTTAAGTAGCTCGTGACTCCTCTTTCCATCTTCTCCACTGTTGAGATTGGAACCTCATACACTGCTAGGGGCCACAACACCCGGGGTAGGAGACCAAACTGCAGACACCAGGCCTTTAACTTTCCAGGTAGCTGGGTGTTGTCGATGGACTGTAGGCTACTACTGATGTCTTTGCGCAGCTGTTGCACCTGGTCTTTGTCCTTCAGGCTTGCATCATACCACCTTCCAAGGCCTTTTACCGGCTGCTCAGACACTGTTGGGATTTGGTAATCTCCGATGAAGAATTTCAGGTCACAGAGTACTCCCTTCACAATCGAGATGCTGCGTGACTTGGATGGTTTAATCTTCATACGGGCCCAGCTGATGTTCTCCTCGAGTTTTCTGAGCAGTCTCCTGGTGCATGGGACAGTGGTGGTCAATGTTGTAATGTCGTCCATGTAGGCTCTGAGTGGAGGGAGGCGAAAACCAGTGTCGACTCGCTGTCCACCAGCAACCCATTTTGAGGATCTGATGATAACCTCCATTGCCATTATGAATGCCAATGGAGAAATGGTACATCCCACCATTATACCTACATTCAGGCATTGCCATGAGGTGGTGAACTCTGAGGTGGTGAAGCAGAACTGCAGATCCTGAAAGTACGACTTCACCAGGGTTGTGATGGTGTCCGGTATGTGGAAAAATCTGAAGGCAGACCACAGGAGTTCATGGGGCACAGAGCCAAATGCATTGGCGAGGTCGAGGAAGACTACATGGAGGTCCCTTTTCTCCACCTTGGCCATTTGGATCTGGTGCCAGATCATGCTGGAATGTTCCAAGCAGCCAGAGAACCCTGATATTCCTGCCTTCTGTACAGATGTATCGACGTACGCATTCCTTTGCAGGTACTCGGCCATCCTCTGGGCAATGACCCTAAAGAAGATTTTACCCTCGACATTCAGTAAGGAGATTGGGCGGAATTGGCTGATGTTCACTGCATCCTTCTCCTTAGGGATCAGGACCCCGCCTGCCCTACGCCACACTTTGGGTATTATCTTATTTTGCCAAATTGTTCTCATAAGCCTCCAGAGGAACCTCAGGACGTCTGGTGCGTTCTTATATACTTTGTACGGGACTCCATTTGGCCCCGGGGCTGATGCTGTTCTTGCCCTTCGAACTGTGTTTTCCACCTCTTTCCATGTCGGAGGGCTGGTCTCAATATGATGTTCCGGGGGTTCAATGGGTGGGATATCTGATGGGATGGCCAGATGTTCATGTCGCTTTGAGTCAAAGTTTGTTGTTCTCAGGTGCTCTTCTAGGTCTTTCTTTGTTGATTTTAGAACTCCACTTTTTTCCTTCGTGAAGAGACTTTTAAGGAACTTGAAGGGATCTTTATAGAATCGAGTTCTAGTTTGTTCTTTCTTCCTTCTGCACTTCCGTAGGTTCTCTGCTCTACGGAGGGATGCCAACCGGGTTTTGATGTCAGCCTGAAATGCCTCTATGCCCTCCTTTTCCACTTCCGAGGCTTTCTTCCACTGTTTCTTAAGCTGTCTCCGTTCTTGAACGAGGCGCTTGATTTCTTGTTGCCTCCTGGAAACTGGTGGGGTTGGAACCTTTCTCCCGCCTTTTGCCTCTTGCACTCCAAAGCTTTCTGCCCCATACTCATAGACGATGTCCCCCATCCTCTCCAACTTCTTCTCCACTGTGCCTCGAAGTTTCTCGAGGGTCAAGGTAAGGTCAGTATTCACTGTTTCCCACAACTTCTTGTCACTGGCGCCAGGCAACTTCACATACGGTCTGTGCCCTGGTAGTCTCCTCTCGACTGCAGGTCTGGGAGGCTGGGTGAGTTCCACTCCTGTTGTTGGTTCCACCTCAGTTGTTACTTCGGTGCTTGAGTTTACGTCCTCCATGACAGTGGTACTGATGCACTGCAAACTATGGTTTGCGTCCAGTTGCTGTGCTTCATTCGACTGATTTGATCACTTTCGCAGAAAGTAATCAATGCGAGGCCTCTGTCTCTCTTTACCCAAACACCCCTTCTTCCCCTGGTGGATCCTCAACCCATGGTGTGATGTAACTTTCCTCCAACCACAGACACATACCTGCATCTGTTTGTGGCCTGCTGTTGCAGCGGAACTTGTGACAGTTGCTGTGGTGTTCTCTTGTGCTGTGCTCTCATTACTCGTAGTCGTTTCCGGTCCAGTCGTTACCATGTTGTCAGTCGATGAGTCATCTTCCGCCCCCGCTCTCGCAGACTCTAGGGGTATTCTCGTATGTTGACTTTCTGTAGCTAAAGCGGGTGTTTCCAACATACTGCGAAGCATGGGAAACTACAGAAATGGGAAGCTAACCCATGACTGTCCCAGTGGGGTCTATTCCCTCCTGTCAGCCGTCTCTCCGTGCCGCCACAAGGACTTTCCCCTGTTGTCAGCTGATCTTTCTCAGCAGTCACTGGACAAGTCCAGATATTCAGATTCCAAAGAACACAGGATGAGATGTTACTATCCTTTGTGCAAGCACTTCCAAGAGTCCATTAACAGTGAGCCTGGTGAAATTTGGGGAGCGCATCGTCAATAGTGAACCTTTGGTTCCTAGGGTGTTTCGGCCTTTCATACTATACACCCTCCCCAAAGGCGGCCAGCGACAGGGTGATCAATCCTACGCTTGCGTCCCATTCCCAATTAGTCATAGGAGTTGCCTTGTTGTTGATAGCCAACATCCCATGGGACTATGCATGGCAGGGGTGTCCTCCTCCCTGAGTCAAGCATTGTTGACTGCATACCTCCTGGCCCTCTCACTTTGGGGCCCAGCTGGGGTCTTTCCTCTTCATCCAGAGCCACTGACTGCTGCCTTCTGCCGCCTCCGATACAGCTCTGATTGCCGAACGCTGGCTCTGGCCCTTAATTCCCAGGTTTCTAAGCAGTCTGGTTGTAGATGTTGCCACAAAACCTCTGCAGCTCACCTCCACTGGTCGGACTTCTGTATTCCAGCCATGATGCCGTGCTTCGGCAGCTAGATAGCTCAACAAAGCGGCCCCATTATTTGGGCATTTATAGCAGCAACATCGAAATAGCCTCAATGCATACTCTTTGGTTATTTCGTAAAGCCACGTTCTACCTACGTGACTTTACCGAAAGAACCAAAGAGTATGGATTCCTGCAGTCACAAAAGCTTCAAATCAAGATTCATCTCAATACATGTTGCTGGATGTGGAGGGAAACCCCGGAAGACCCAGAGAAAAAACAAAATCCACGTGACCACGGGTGGAGAGACATGCAAATATACATCTCCTAGCCACCGTGGCGCCCCTTTAATAAATAAACAGACGACGCCGCTTGGCCCTGACAATGTGTCCGCAGGGAACCTTTTGTGTAAGGTGTGTGATAAAACGCAGCAGGTTGTCCGAGTGGGGAGCACAGGTGGGCCATCCACTGATCGCGCATGGCAAGGGAGGACAGAGAAGGAGGGGACCCTGGCTGGCCGTGGTAACTTTGGCGACGAGTGTAGAGTTCGTACTTTGTAACGACTTGGCTCATTACCCTCGTGTCAAACTACGGTCGACGATTCGTCCTGTAGACTTTTTTCTCATATAAAAAATACGAAATAAATGTCTGAGTTTTGTTCGTCTTTATTATTTTATATATATAAATGTTATAAATCTCGTTTTCATTGTGCGTTGTTATGGTTGTGACGCTGCACAGACAAACCTCTGTGCTAACCCGCGGTCTTGTGACCTGGTAATCCCCATCTAAAACATATATAGGGACTCCTCGACTTACGAACGAGTTAGGTTACATAAGTCTGTTCGTAAGTCCATTTGTTCGTATGTCCATGTTTTACTCCTGTAGATTCCCAACATATATACGGCATGTACACTAAACACGGGGAATAGCTTTAACAGTTGTATAATCTCCTGTAGATGTAGATGCCACTGGCTCTTTATGTTCTGCAGATGGAGATGCTAGTTCCCTTTGGTTGCTCGTATTTCCTCTCTACTCTCTTGAAAAAATATCAAGAGATGTCTGCACAGTTGCTCTCTTCTTCTCTTCATAAATCCACTTGTAACAGGCAATAGCATCTTGAACAGCTGCAACTGGGCACACGGACATGTTGTTCGTATCTCTGAAAGTTCCTAAGTCGATTTGTTTGTAAATAGAAGTCCCTTACAGTATACATCCACGTGATAGATTTGCTCTATTCCAGGCATCTGTCTCTGCTGCTCGTGCATATATTTGCGAATGCATTATTTAGCGATGCAATGGCTTGATCGCTCTATCGTTCACATCACCACCAGTCATCAACTCAGCTACCCCCCCCCCCCCCCCCCGTGGACTGCATTCGCCATGCGGAAAAATCGGCGGTCGGGGTTTCTGCTGTCTGTCTCTCACGCCAACGCTAGGTGGAGACGCGTCCACCCACCTCTGGCTGACTGCAGACTGACGGAATCGTCGTCATTGCGGTGAACCGTACGAAAAAAATGTAACGCGCGGTTGGTTTTGAAGTTTAACGCCTGCCGTGGAAGCAAAAGGAGTGACGTGGACTTCATTTCGGACGTTAAAATTAAAAGTCTCTTCGCGTTGTAAACATCCTCAATTAATGATTGCTGCCCCTGACTGATTGGTGGGGCCTGTGTCTCGCATTCGACTGAGGGCTGTCGCACCCGCAGCGAGTGGAGTTCAGTGCCTCTGATGAGTGAGCAGCAGCAAGTGGAGTTCAGTTTCTCTGATGAGTGAGCAGCCCGTCCTGTGGGCGGGGTGAAACCTCCCACGTGACCCCTCGTCAGACATTCACCAACTCACCTGAGCCTCACCACTCATCAACTCACCTGACCCTCACCACCCATCAACTCACCTGACCCTCACCAGTCATCATTTCATCCTCGCCACCGTGGCGCCCCTATGCTGCTCGTAGGGCCTCACGGACAGGTCCATGAACCCACTTGCTCTACTGCCACATCCTGGCCACCTCATAGCCACGTAAGTTTGGAGTTTGTTTGATTTCATAATCTGGAGGTGATCCACCAACCCCTGCTTTCAACGTGCTGAGCAGCAGACGTGGGCGTGGTGGGTGAAGCACGTGTCATTCATCACCCGTAGGTGGGGGTTGGTGCGTGAGACACCCACCGACATGGAGAGCAACGATATGTTCCGTGTATAAGCCAGTACGGCAAGCAGGTTACCCAGTATTATAAAGTATATACATCAAGGCCGTAATCAAAATGTCCCCCACAATATATTGCTATAAAATAGATTTGTGTATATGATTGTGGTTATGGTTGTACTTTATTAATCCTTAATCTCTGCCATTACATACAATGAAACAAGAAAAGAAAAAACAGAGCAATGTAATGCAATACACTATTAGACATTGTAAAAAAAAAAGTCCATCCTATGTGTTAGTGAAATTTTTAATATTTTGGCCAGGAAATGGCAGAAAATAAGTTTTCAAATTTAGATATTTTTCTGGGTTGGGACCCCCAGACCCCCTGGAAGATTTGGTCCCCCCCCCCCCCCAATGTTGACTCCATGGCTACGGCCTCGATATACATACTGTAGATTCTACATAAACACATACGGCATTAATTATTTGGTCATTGACTGCATTCACTTTGTTAGTAATCTGGCTCTGTCTCTTCAGATAATTGTATTTCATCATCACTTTAAAGATTAGAGAAAATAAAATCCCTTCAGGATAACCCAGCGGCATCGATGAAACCTCAACATAACTGTCCTGCATCCTGCAGGTATTTACATCGTAGATTGGTGGTGTACGGGAGCGGTGGCACGGTGATGCATTACCCATCTGCGGCGACTATGAACCCGGCTTGCCTGATTTCAATTCCCAGCGAGGGCGAACGTCAGCGGCGAGTGACTCTTCTCTCTCTTCCCTTGCTCGTCCATCAAAGGTTGATGATGATCACGACACGCTGGGGTACGGGTGAGCGCACAGATGGCCGAAGAGGCCAATCTGAGCCCGCAACACTCCGTGGCATACCCTGGAGATGAGATGTTGGGAGCAGCCTGCTGCCGGGACTTGCACTGCTGCCTCTTCGCCCTGGCATTTTTGGTCCTGCTGGTTTCAGAGGTGGTAGCGCCATCCCAGGTGAGATGTCGCCAGGTCGGACGATCCCTGAGCAAGGCTTTCCCATGACTTTTGATCGATGGTAAGTGACTGTCATGGTGAAGTATGGTCGAATAACCCCCCAGTGAACCACACGGCGTGGGGAGGTCCTCATCCAGCAGTGGAATTACAAATAGCGGTCCAGTATACTTTATTATTATTACTGCTACTGCCGTGTTGTTAATGCCTGCACTGGAATGTGATAACGTGTGTGTTGAACTTATTTCTCACCATACGAAAACAACCGCGCTAATCGGGAGATGCGGAGGAAGAACAATAAACTAAACACAAACATAAATTTTAAAGAAGTGAGTTTTTTAATCGAGATAGCAAGTGTAGTGGGCTGTCCATAAATGACGTCACGCACCTAGGGGGGGGGGTCAGACATTTGTGACGATGTGTGACGAGGCGGGGGGTTGAGAAATGTGACGTCACATCAAAATGCGCAACTTTAAATAAATATAGACAACACGTTCTACTCAATTAAATAGACATTTTAATACATGTTTTCTCCTACAACATAAGAGTACAGCGACACATTAAATACGCACTACAATGACAATAGTTTATAGCGATTTGAAGCATGTTTTTAAAAAAAAAATTGAGGGGGGGGCAGAGCTTTGTGACGTCATATTTGAGGGGGGTCTTTTTGTGACGCCGTGACGAGGGGGGGGTCAAAAATCGCGTGACGTCATTTATGGACGGCCCCTAGGCTTCACAAAAAACACAGCACTGTCCTGAGTCATAGTGAGGAGCTCTTTTGTGTTGAATTGCGACTGCTGGTATGTTGACAACGCGTACAGTAGATGTTAAATATTAGTGACGCTTTGTGAGATAGGCATCAGTTCAGGGCAGTAATAACAACAACGACGGGGCACGTGGCCCGTGTCACAAGTCATAGAAAGCCACAAGACCACCCCATCACACAGTGGCACCATTCATGCGAGTCTTGCTTTTCTTAAACAGATCGGGACGAGGAAGAGGGGGGGAGGGAATTGAACCCCGCTCAGCGGTCAAAGCGGTGCTACTCGCTAACGCGCGCGTGTGTGTGGTGTTACCTTCTTCCGTGGGGCGCCACGGTGGCCAGATGTTAACCACCTCCCCTGGTATAGAGAAGGTCGTGGGTTCAATCCCAACCCTGACGCCTGCTGTATATTTGGAGTCCAAGGCGCTTTATAATAATTAGAAACATTGTACATGAGATGTTGGTTAAAATAAAGAGTGGATTTGTTAAAACGCCTTCTTGTAACTCACTCTGTTGTCGTATCCTCAAATCTTGTAACTGAATTTTCACCCACTTCCCAATGTGGTATCGACTGAAAACTTGGTATACTTATGTCATACTGATGACAATACTATATTCTATCATTAAAAATATATTTTTTTCAACCATCTTTTTTATATGTTATGTTTCGGCGTGGGTCTAATTGTCCACGCTCAACTAACGTT
The DNA here is from genome assembly GCF_965212315.1 of Lampetra planeri. Classification (NCBI taxonomy): domain Eukaryota; kingdom Metazoa; phylum Chordata; class Hyperoartia; order Petromyzontiformes; family Petromyzontidae; genus Lampetra; species Lampetra planeri. The sequence goes on from NC_136150.1 coordinate 9,385,456, forward strand.
GGCTGTAAATCACCACGGTCCCTTACGGTATGGCAAGCTTCGGGACCACTTCCTGGAGTCGTGGAGTTCTTCCATTACTCGTACATTTCATAAAAGCGTGGTTTTTTTAGTTTTTTTTTTAATATTACTTATTTTTTGTGTAACTCTAGAATACAAACATGAGGTACAAGCAACGTGGCGTGATATCTTCGATATCCAGTACTGCACGTGTTACAGGCTTCATAGCATGAGCTCACACGAGACATTTCTACGTCTCATTCCATAAAAGGGATCAATATGTCGTTATTTGTAAGCGAATGCAGTCAACTGTGGATTTACAGACTAGAGGGAGGGCACTGGTCGAGTGTGGGATTTAGCTGTGGAGGGAAACCCATGCACAGCAGAGGCGAGACCTACAAACTCTACAGAGAAAGGAACCCGAGTCCGAAATCGAACCCAGGACCTTCTTGCTGAGGCACAAGTGTCACCACAGCACCACTCCGCCACCGAAATAAAATGTTCAATGATGTTAATTGAAACGAGCGTATAACTTCGTCTTAATATTGTTGCTGGGCTATGGCACAATGGCTGTTCCAACACGCATCACTGGTCGTGATTGTAGGTTGCGGACAACACATGAGTCTCATTGGCACTCATAAACAAGCTCCTGTGCTTGCCTAGTCATTGGCCTTGCTGCTGTTAGAGACACTGTGCAACCTAGCATGCGGTATTCTTGTTTTTACAGCGTGTGTGTCCCTGTGTCTCCCTGTATCACCCCTCGTGTCTCCCCATGTGTCACACCGCGTGTCCCCGTGCCTCACCCTGTCGTAGCAAGGCACAGCAGCAATGTGAGATCCGTACATTCACAATGTCCCGCCTTCAGTGGGTTTGGGCGTCACGGTGGCGAGATGCTAGCTACTTCGACTGGTATACAAGGAGGTCGGGGGTTCGATCCCGACCCTGACGCCTGCTGTATATTTGGAGTTTTGCATGTCCTTCTCCCCGTGGTTGCATTGATTTTTTTCCTCCGGATCCTCCGGGCTTTCCATCAACATTTAAAAACGTGCGATTTAGAGTGTTTGGCTGCTATAAATATCCACGTGATGATAAGCCACTTCGTTGAGCTATCATTTGTGGCCAGCTCAGTTGGGCCTTACCTGGTCAAATAAAAAAAATAGTTTTCGTTTAGTTTCAAAAGTCACCTTCAGTTTTTTTTGTTATGTAAAACACGATTCTGTTTTGCTCGTGCAGCTCTTCCACACCCAGGCACGAGAACATTGGTGGAGCATTTCAGGGGTTAATTTGTGCGACGCTGAGTTCCCGCGGATTTCCCAGTCGCTCCTATCGTTCCGCAACAGATGGCGATGGCTTTGTCTATTCAGACAGGGGGGAGAACAGCCCAACAAACTGCGGCACAACGTCCCATCGCTGTGCTGTGTCCACCTGTCATCCCCCCCCCTCCCGTGCCACCCATAAACACACTAATCATTAAAACACACCGCGCCTGTGACCAAATCACCCAGAACGCGCCAGACCTCGGCAGACCTCCGCTGCTAAGCAGGCTTTGAGCCTGCTGCAGTGCTGCTTTGGACGGGAAACTGCCACCACGCGTAACAACGGTTGCCGTGGAGCTGCTGAGAGTTGGCGCGGATCTCACACAAACGCCGCGAAGACTTCTCTTCCCGTGAGCGTCGAGGTTGCCGTACCATTGCTTGCCAGGAGAAGGCGATACACAGCAGGCGTGGACTCATCTCCATCTGTTCCATCTGTGTGGGATGGAGCATTGCCCCCCCCCCCTCGCGTGAGTTTTCTCCAGACGCTCCAGTTTCCTCCTGCACGTATAAGTATCCATTGATTGGCCGATAATTAACACCTTCAAAATAAAAGACCCCAGAGCTTTGGTGAGTTAGGTGCCAGCTCACGGGCCTGCCTGCTGCTGCCTTTCCCGCTCGACTGCGGCTCCTCCTCGCGCTCACCGAGTCATCCTCTCTCTCCTCGAGAGTGAGCGGACGCGGTAATACTTGCAGCGACGGCACGTTACAAGCTCACGTTTTTATTGAGGGGGGAGCGCAATCCATTAGTTGTCCCATACCCAATTGCGCAAGGATTGGACTGGCACCAGGGCTGTAGCGGGTCCATGTACTGCAACCAGAGGATGCAACGACCTATTTCAATGCGGGGGGCTATGCAAGATCCGACTGTGGGGGCCCCCTGCTTCCTCCCAACTCACTTTTACTGAAATAGCTACAGAATGTTTTTCACCCGTATAAAACAATTTTAGGCTATAACTATCTTATATATATTATTTAAGCTGCACCGTGTATTTGGTTTAGAGGACAGTCCCACAGTGACAGTATTAATTATAGGATTTACATGTACAATAATCACAATTAAGTTATCGGTCATCCTGCCTTCATGCGCATGTCAGTAAACAAGCAAGCCTGGCAGTGCTCAGTAACAACCACCAGCAGTAGCGCTACGAGATTTTATGCTGGGTGCCTTTAGGCAGGCGCGGTTCGTCCACTAGGGGCGTTGGGGTGTCGCCCCATCAAGCAGCTGGAGATGGGAAAACCTTTTTCTTATAAATTGTCTCGGCCTCGCTGTGCGCTGCATTGCACCACTCTCCGCGTAGTTAACCTCGCTTTCAATAAACTTTCAGAGCCAGGATGAACAACCCAATAGAAAAAACTACTGTGGTAAATAAAGTCACTTTGTGTAATCACTATACTGCAGCCCAAATGTACAGCACTGCACATAACACTGACCTGTGGATGAGATACTTCTTCATCCTTGCTCTCAAGAATGCATTAATGTTACATAGGCACAAGTCTGGCTTGACTTATCCAACTACAAATAACATTCACCATAATGCAAGTGGCAGGATTCGTTAACTATTCCTCATATTCATCATAACAATTTAACAGCATCATAAATTAATTTACAGCTTTATAACGGCAATCCTAACATAACAGCATTCCCAGTATTATAAAAACATAAACGAACTTACAGACAATGCTTATTAAAGTCCCATCTTCACTGAGACGCTAATTGTGCCTCCATTTTGTACTGGCTGAAACCCCTGCCTCGTGACTTTAAATCGTAACTTCCTGGCCACGTGACCAAACTCAACACCATATAAGGAAGTTCCTTTCGATTTAAAGCTTTCGTGACTGCAGGGATTCATCTTCTTGGTTCTTTCGGTAAAGTCACGTAGAAGGGAAGTAATAAAATAATAAAAATAAAACATAATAAAATAATTCTCACGACGTTTCGGCCACAACGCGACGCTGTCGCCTCGACAGACCTGGTTTCACCTGAGGACGGCTGCTTGCGTTGTAGCCGAAATGTCGTGAGAATTATTTTATTATGTTTTATTTTTATTATTTTATTACTTCCCTTCTACGTGACTTTACCGAAAGAACCAAGAAGAAGGAAGTTCCTGTGTAAAAACACCCCCATATCTGCCGTGGGGCAGAACATAAATATACACTTCTATAAATTGATTTGTTGTGTTTAAAAATGTATCTGATTCTTTCAACGTGAATTGCCTAATGCAGAGTCGTGTCAGCTGATCTTTAATTGTTATTTAGGCTTTTGGCAATGCCAAAAGGGTTGTGTTGTGTGGACTTGAGAGTCATGGAGACAGCATTTGAGTGCTTTGTTGTTTTGTTTCATATTGTTTATAAATGCCTACCGTTGGTAGAAAAGACAATTATATTACTTTCACGGGAAAGCCAATAACATGACGAGGATTTTCTTAATTAAAACACCAGATTTTCAGAGATCACTCACAACAGCCCCCCCCCCCCCTTAGTGGATATTTCATGATCTGCCACTGGTTTTCGGGAAAAAAAATAATTTGTAACAACGTTTTTTTTGCCATATATCGTTAAATGTTGGAATTTATTTTTTGGAATAATTTTTATGAACATTTTTTGTTACTTGTTGAATCGAGCCCCCTCCCTCGTGGCCGACTGGGCCCCTACGCGTCGCATAACATTGCTGCATACCCCCAACGATAATTGCACCCCTTACTACAATCTAATGCCAGAGCATTGGTTCAGGGCACAGAGTGAGCTGCCGGAACTCCTGTCACCAGCTACACATGGCCGTTTTACATTTGTTGAACCTTGCTGTACCGTATTCTGCATTGCGTTGGGTCCGCTCAACTCGTGTTGAAATGCACCGTCCGCAGATGCGGTACGTAACGCGCAAATGTCGCGCCCATGACTAAACGGTGAGATGCTTTAAAAGCCAAGCGGGGTTGAGCCTGCATAGTGCTCCGATGGGTGACCACCTTGAATGAAAGGTGTTATGGACTGCACTGTTTGGTTTTGTGGTGAACAGTAGAGGGCAATGCATAAAAATCCATCCTTGTCGTGTGCTTCCATGCTCACCGCTGCCACCAACCCCTCACTGATCATTGATTCAATGTTTCTGCAATCGATTAAATCAGCAGTGGTGAAGGTAAAAAAAAACCGCACACGTGCAGCCTGCACTTTGTCGCTATTTCACTTTCACGTCGAGGGGCAAACGTCAGTGCATACATTATCAGAGTTATGTTTTTGTTTGCATTATGACTGCATTTATTGTGGTCTATGCAAACATGACTCCACGTAAAAAAGGTGTCAGTTTTGTTGCCAGATAAAAGGGTAAAAAAACAATTATCATATTTTTTACTAGCAAATGAGGTACCAATCGCGTTGTTCTTGGTTGTTATTATGATGACACATACCATTGTTGCCAAACACAACATTGTTGAGGCCATTTGACTTCAGTACGGCACATTTGTTGAACGCCCCTTCATCTGTGCGCAGCTGCCGGAATTGGCAGCGGCGTCATTTAATGAACCGCATAATGCCTTCCCGCCTCCCAAACCCGCGCCTCCCCTTGTAATTGTCGTCATCCCTTCGCCGCCATCTCCACAGATCGTCTTCCACACTTTGGTCTGCCTCCTAGGCCAAGGGGGTCAGCGAACCTGCAACTCCGGAGTCCGCGTGCGGCTCTCTAAGGGACCATCTTCATGCCAGGACCACCACCGTATCGTACTCACCACGTTCATTGTGGCTCTTGAATATTGAGGGGTTTTTTTTACCGAATTGGAACAAAAAAATGTCTCTTCTTATTGTTATTTTAGTTTCCGACCTTTGCTCCAGGCGTGCGGCTCCATCTGTCGCGTCCCAAGATCTATTTTTCATGCACGGCTTTTTGGTTGCTCTTTTCGCCCTACTTGACTGTTAAAATTATAATTGACTTATTTCTCTCTCATCTCAGCCGCATTGCTCTTTTGGCATTCTGCGGCTCCCTCTCTCACTTCGGAGCAACCTCAATGTCATTATCTCGTGGACCGCTTTTCGTATCCTCTGCTTGCCCGTTAGTGCCGTCTGTCCGTGTTGTCCGCTTCTGTGAATGAGCAGCGGCTATAGTTCGACCTGTGCGACCACACGTTTAAATTAACAGAACTGAAACAAACCGAATTAAGTGAAAACTCACTTTAAATGTGAATCTCGTCGGGAAGTCGTTGCTCATCAAGCTGAGACCAACTCTCACTACACCTCAAGAACCTGGTTTAACCACGGACAACCGAAAGCCTGCACTCGAACCCTAGCTTTCAGCGGTTGCCGGCTCAGTACCTCTACCACAGTATCAGTACCCTGTTTTTTGCGGCAAACTTTTGAATCCAAACGCATGGACTAAAGATGCACAGCGAGACTCGGTACAGAGTTACAGTAGTTATATGCATACACGACACAACGATCCCATGTAAAGCCTTATTATACTTAAGAGGTTTTTTTTCGGTTAGATCGATCTAACACAAATAAGCCTCTATTATGGATATTGGTCGGGAAAGCCTACGTGTTAAACTAACCTTATCATACTGTAGGAACAAGTGTTGTTAGCGAGCACCTATTAAGGCTGACCAGGCACACCAGTGAGTGGGTGACCAGCCCCATGCTCGGCCGCCTTTGTCTCCCTACTGGCGATGTTTACACACCGCACCAGGCACTCACTTGAGGCTGAGACGATCTAGGGGCAGGCCCTAGGACCGGTTCGGATAATCGTCAGTGGTGTTGACCGTGAGCGGGAATCGAACCCGGGTCGCCGGAGTTCGTAGAGCGGTGCCCCAAACCACTGCACTGATCACTTTCCCAAATTCGCATTCCTGTCAACTCACACGGTTTATAACCCCGTATTCTTGCACAGGGAAATCGAGTTTTCAGGTCCATACGGCGTAAAGCCGTTTCTATACGGACTTTGTAGGATGAACGTTGAGATTATAAGGGGCATGGGATGATCAATAACGTCTGAATTGGTCTGTAAAAACGTAGGCACTGGTAAAGGTATGCTGTACACAACACTATACACTACTATACACTACACTATTATACCCTACACTATACACTACACTATACAATACCTGTCAACCCATACGGTTTACCCGTATTCTTGTACAGGGAAATTGAATTTTCAGGTCTATACGGCGTACAGCCGTTTCAATAGGGCTTTTTAGGATAAATGTTGAGATGTATAAGGGCACGGGGTGACCAATAAGGACTGAATTTGTCTGTAATAAGGTAGGCACTGATAAGGGGTTGACAGCTATGAACTCATATGAGAGTCCCTATCTGTCCAAAGTGTGAAAAACGGTTAAACTTGGGTGAGTGAAGTTACGAGCAAACTCGACCACTTAGAGCTCCGCTGCTAAGTCGTCTTGGAACCCTTCTCCCGCAGTCTTCATCGTCCCCAGCAGCCGGTCCATCTTCATTATTCATGGGGCTGTTTAGGCCCCAAAGACACCAACGCACACAGCGGCGAGGCATCGCATTGCCAAATCCATCACCGCCCGCTGCCGCCCCGTGTGTCCACGAGGGAGGTTTCTCATTGTTTTAGCAGCAGGCCTTCGGAAATAGAGTAAGTAAACTAAACTATTATTCAACTGAAACGAAACTTATGTTGTTTTTTTTACCAAATGCGGCCCACTGAGCTGTATTGCTTTTTTCAGAAGCGACTTGGCGATCACGAATGATGGCTCAACGGAGTGGCAGCAAAATACTCTGAACGAATATCGATTCTAAACGTGGAGGGGAAAAACCGGAGGACCCAAATAAAAAAATTCCACACGGCCACGGGGAGAGAGAGACATGGGGAAACTATTTTTGCATGAATAATGTAACGACAAAGTTTGTCGAGATACAACCACGCAGTGATATGGTGAGACAGATACCCGAGGGAACTCCGCCGCGTTGCTGTATCATTCCGCGTTGCCACATCACTCCGTTTGGCCGCGCAGCTCAAGAAAGTAGTTCGACGTCGACCGCTCAGAAACCGCGTTGTAACGAGGTGCGATCCGCGTTATAACAGGCGCTTGCAGCGTTGTACGAAAAGTGTTCCTTCATGGAAGAACCGCATTGTAGCGAAAACGCGTTATGTGAACACGCGGTAAGTGAGGAATTACTGTGTATGTTTTACGGCCCTTTGTCAATCCACCGCTTGGTTATGAGGGGCTCCCCGCCCGCAGTAGTATCACGTCATTTTGGGGTGTCGATTGACCATATCTCACCAGACCGGTCAGTGCAGTTGACTAAAGAGTGATGGACGGATGGTGCAGGAGCCGTTCAGATATCGATCGCCACTGAAGCTAATCGTGGCCGGGAGTTGAACTTTGGAGTTGCCAGGTTGGTAGTACGGTGCACGCTCGATCAAAAGCATCAAACGCTCTACCCATATTTAGATTCAAGTCCAAGCGTGTTCACCGTTTACGTGGCTGTGGCAGCATCCCGACTCCAAGCGGCAGTGCTGTGTGCACGTACAGACGTTTTCCCCCGCACCTCCGATCAGCACGGTTGGCTACGTAGGGTGCGAACGAAGTTTCAACGTACAGTACACACGTTAAATGTAATATCTGCGACGAGATCTATCTCTTCCCTATTGTAAAATACCCGTACAGCAGGCCGAGGTGAGATAGAAGGGGCACGCAGTGTGGATGCTAATCTTGAAGACGCGCATCCTCACGCTCGTGCACCGATGGCGTCGCTCCTTTGCAGTGCTCCCAGATTGTTCCATTGGTTTATCGGCGACATTTCCATCCATCCTTCGATTAGCGCGGTTGGCCTCGTACGGCGAGAAATAAATTCAACGTAAAATTTGCCACCCACCCCTCCAAAAAAGATATATACTGGACAATGTGTCCATTTTAGCAGGCTCTTTTGCGCGTAAAAATACTAAAGCACAGCATTGGATAGTCGGATAGAGAGAAAGGGAGGAGTGTGAGAGAGATAGTGGGAGAGCGAAGGGGGTAGAGATGGAGTGGGAGCGAGATGGAGGGGAGTGGGAGAGAGGGGGGAGTAGGAGAGAGATGGGGGAGTGGGCGAGGGGGTGGGAGAGACGGAGTGGTAGCGAGATGGAGGGGAGTGGGAGACGAGGAGTGGGAGAGAGGGTGCAAGGATTTAAACCTTGAAATGTAATGAATTATCACGATTCAGTGCTCTAAATTAGCTTTCGTATCATTTCTACTGCCTCGTTTGTTTTGTTACAGTCACATTTGTACTATTGTGTCGCTCTATTAGGATAAATTCAATATTATAATATTGTAGTCGTCAATGTTTACCAATTCATGTACATAGATAGTTATTTCTCAATCCACTGCCGGATGAAGGCCTCCCCACGCACCTCTCTCCATGTGTGAGCGAGAGAGAGATCAGAAAGGTGTGTGATGGGAACAGCATTGAGATGTGTGGATGGCGGTGGAGTGGTGGGGGGGGGAAGCGGACGTGGCCCCGTGTTGTCGGCAATTGAACAGTGAGCGCAGTGTTCGTGCTGAGTGGGCGGTGGTGCAATATGGCGTGGGAGGGCGGGCGGGATGTGATGTCGCGAGGATGCTCAGCACCAGTCTGGCTGCTGGCGGGGTGGGGGAGATAGTGGCGGAGAGGATGACAGACCCCACCCCCCTCGCCCCCACCCTCGGTTGTCATAGCGACATCCATCTCTCCTCCCCTCCTGCCCCCCATCTTCACACGTGTGTGTATGTGTGGGTGCGTATGTCTGGGGAACGGTAGTGTAGCGGTTAGCGTGCTGCGCTACGAACCCGACGATCCGAGTTCGATTTTTGCTCATGGCCAACACCGGTGATGATTATTTGAGTCGGTCATGGGCCTCCCCCTAGGTCGTCGCAGCCTCAAATGAGTAGCTGGTGCGGTGTGTAAAAATTGCCAGTGGGGAGACAAAGGCGGTCGGGCGTGGTGCTGGCGACCCACCCCCTCTTGTACCGTTCTGGCCTTTTTGATGCTCGATTCAGCACTTGCCCCAACAGTCTGCAGGAATAATTAGAGAATTAATAATAATGATGATTTAAAGCTTTCGTGACTGCAGAGATTCATCGTCTTGGTTCTTTCGGTAAAGTCACGTAGAAGGGAAATAATAAAATAATAAAAATAAAACATCATAAAATAATTCTCACGACGTTTCGGCCACAACGCAAGCAGCCGTCCTCAGGTGAAGAACAGGTCTGTCGGAAAGACAGCGTCTGAATGAACACCACCAGGCTTGGCAGCGTATATTTAAACTAGGTTGGAGGGGGAAGAGCGCCTTGACAAAGGCATTTGCATATCAAGAGGAATTTAGCATATTTATGAGAAATGCAGATATGGGATTAGTCACTACTTGTGGAATGCGTAGGAGGTGGGTGGGGGGTTTAAAAGTCATATTATGCCCGTGCATTATACAGGATTAGCTGCATCAAAGGGAGGGAGTAGGGTTAGCATTAATAAAGGGAAGGAATGTTAATAGTATGGAGCTGCAGCAGCTAAGCCACCACGTAAAAAAAACTAAAATATAAACTACATCAGTATCATCAATATACTAAATATACTCTCCAATAAGCTGAGCTACTAACAGTAAGTCATACATTACAATTCCATGTCGCAAAAAATATAATATGCCTCCAGCTAAACTTTTTTCTCTTACATCACACGGGTCTACCCCGTACTATATGCTGCCATAGACAAACCCAACATTAAATTATATACTGTATTACTATACACCACCTTAGACTCTACATTGTAATATTACACTATGTATTATTCTACCCACCCTACTGTATACCACACTGCTGAATATTCACTATACAATTACGATACTATATATTACCTTATACATTATATTAAACATTACACTTTTATACTATTTATTATCATACAATCTGATATACACTATACCATTGACCGTCGCGTGAAAGGTACTAAGAGGAAGCAACGAAATATGCCAAGTCTCCTAACACCACTCTCCAATACTGTTAGTAGTTCAGCTTATTGGAGAGTATATTTAGTATACTGATGATACTGATGTAGTTTATACTTTAGTTTTTTACGTGGTGGTTTAGTTGCTGCAGCTCCATACTATTAACATTCCTTCCCTTTATTAATGCTAATCCTACTCCCTCCCTTTGATGCTGCTAATCCTGCATAATGCACGGGCATATTATGACTTTGAAACCCCCCGCCCACCTCCTACGCATTCCACAAGTAATGACTAATCCCATGTCTGCATTTCCCATAAATATGCTAAATTCCTCTTGATATGCAAATTCTTTTGTCAAGGCGCTCTTCTCCCTCCAACTCAGCTTAAATATACGCTCCAAGCCTGGTGGTGTTTAATTCAGACGCTGTCTTTCCGACAGACCTGTTCTTCACCTGAGGACGGCTGCTTGCGTTGTGGCCGAAACGTCGTGAGAATTATTTTATTAGGTTTTATTTTTATTATTTTATTATTTCCCTTCTACGTGACTTTACCGAAAGAACCATAAAGAATAATAATAATATTCAACTCGTAAACATTATGATTCTTGAATTACGTAGCCGTTTGTAATGGTACAAATATAGTATCTCGTGTTGCTACCGTATTCTCCGGATTATTAACGCTTACACTTTTGACCTCTGTATGTCAAGCAACACTTGGTCGGAGTAGGGGGAGGCGTATAACCTCAAACTAGATTTGAAGCTTTCGTGACTGCAGGAATTACTCTTTGGTTATTTCGGTAAAGTCACGTAGAAATAAATTAAATTATAATAGAATACGACGTTTCGATTGCAACACAAGCAACCATCATCATGTACAAAGGGGCCGTCCATAAATGACGTCACGCGATTTTGGGCGATGTTTACCCCCCCCCCCCCCATCGTCACACGGCGTCACAAAAAGTCAGACCCCCCCCTCAAATATGACGTCACAAAGTTCTGCCCCCCCCAAATAACACATGCTTCAAATCGCTTTAAACTATTGTCATTGTAGTGCGTATTTAATGTGGCGCTGCACTCTGATGTTGTAGGAGAAAACATTTATGAAGAAGTCTAATTAAGTAGAACGTGTTGTCTATATTTATTTAAAGTTGCGCATTTTGTTGTGACGTCACATTTACCCCCCCCCCCCCCCTCGTCACACATCGTCACAAATGTCTGACTCCCCCCCCCCTAGGTGCGTGACGTCATTTATGGGCGGCCCAAAATTAATTTTAAATTTTCTATAACCTGGCAGGTGTCTGTCTGTGCGTGTGGAAGACCACATTTGGATACAGGGACTCCTATACTTACGAAATTTGTACTTACCAACGTTCAGAGATACGAACAAACACGTCCGCATGTCCAGTTGCTTGTTCGGACCGAGAGACGTAAGTTCAACCCCCACGCAATAGATGGCGTTGGTGGCATCTACATCAGCAGAATAATAACCAGTGGCATCTGCATTCCCAGTGTTTCGTGTACATGCCGTACAACATGTTTGGAATCGGCAGGAATAAAGTGGGACTTACCAACAAATCAACTTATGAACAGACCTTTGGAGTCCCTGTACCATTCTTTGACACTGGGCGCTCGCAGTAGTGCGTGGCGAAAGCCCGCGATTAAATAAATGCTCAACGCGAGTCCCCGACCTTGGACGCTGTCGCGTTTGTCTTGGACTGCAAGTGGCAGCCAAAACCCTTGGTGGAAAAAAAATTACAAGTGTCGTTTATCCAGATTCCACAGAGTTGTAGTGGCTTTGTTGTTGTTTAGATAAAATACCACATGGCAGGCCTCGGCATCCATTTATATCAGTCGTGACGAAATTCACGAGCTCGCAGGAACAATGAAAGGAAAGAGTGCGATAAATTGAGGAAGGCTTTTGGTCAGCAGCAGAGAGTTACATTACTACTATAATAGCCCAGAAATGTGTGTAACGCGCGTGACGTCACTCCACATGCCGCACCTCCCGTCATTAATAATAAAATAATCATGAGCGCGTGGATTTTTACACTCACGCGGAAGAAGGTCGATCGGAAAGAGTTTGTTTTACGCAAATTCGCTTTAAAGTTGACGTTTCTTTATTGAAATGTAATCAAATCAATATTTCTACGCAGCAACAAAGTGTATTTGGTGTCTTTATTTATTTCTTCAGCACGTGAAACAAAAGGTAAGTCTAATTTTTGCTTCTAAATTATGATAAAAATAGCCGGTAGCCCCTCCAAGGACGGGTGTATTGCAGTTAATCTGAAATATTCAATCGAAAATAATGACCCGCTCATGATTATTAATGAGAGGGTGGGGCCGGGGTCCACGTGAGTGACGTCATCAAACCATGATTATTGATGAGGGGGTGGGGGCGGGGTCCACGTGGCTGACGTCATCAGCTTATTATTGATGGGGGGGAGCTCCATGTGGAATAACGTCATCCGCTCTTGATTATTAGGGAGTTTGTGTCCCGCGCGTGACGTCACTCCACATGCCGTACCCCTCATCATGAAGAAGGTCGAGCGGAATTTTTTTTATCGCAAATTCGCTTTAAGTTTCACGTTTCTTTATTGAAAGTGACTCTAATAAATAATTCTACGCAGCAACAAAGTCTATTTGGGGTCTTATTTTTTCTTCAGCACTTGAGAGAAAAGATAGGTCTAATTTATGCTTCTATATTTTGGTTAAATAAACATTTCTCGGTGATTTTCCAGACATTGTATTGCAATCCAATGTATTTGAACTCCAGCGACCGAAAGCGGAAGAGAATAAAGTATCAGAGTAGTGAATTAGAAAAAATTGAAGGTCAGTTTATATACAGTGCTACAGTGAAATGCAGCGAAGTGTTTGATGACATACTTTCATGCCAGATTCACTGCCATTCAATTTACACAAGATACAATTATACTCTGCTCATTTTTTTCGTAAATATTACAGCTACCGTCGTGGGACGGGCAAAGAAGCTAGTTGTACATAATACAGTGGAACCTCGGTATACGTCGTTAATTCGTTCCAGAAGGTAGGACTTATGCCGAAAATGACGTATACGAAACGAATTTTTCCCATAATAAATAAAGGGAAAGGAAATAATCCGTTCCAGAGGAAAATACATGATATTTTATATGGCATATTATACATTAATGGTTTTGTATAAAATAATTTAGACACTAATTAATAAAATGCATACAGAAGCCACGTGACAGCGCTGTTGCCAGCTGCGCTGGTCACGTGACGTGCCTCAACCCAGCACGTCGCCCGCCCCTCTCCCCACGTACCCCGCCCCTCCTTCCCACGTCCCCGGCCCCTCTCCCAGGCCACCCCGCCCCTCTCGCTTTGTTTCAGTCGTGAACGGGGCATACGCAGGTACTGTACGCGGTGACTCATCCCGACCCATACAGTGAGGGAAAAAATATTTGATCCCCTGCTGATTTTGTACGTTTGCCCACTGACAAAGAAATGATCAGTCTATAATTTTAATGGTAGGTTTATTTGAACAGTGAGAGACAGAATAACAACAAAATAATCCAGAAAAACGCATGTCAAAAATGTTATAAATTGATTTGCATTTTAATGAGAGAAATAAGTATTTGACCCCCTCTCAATCAGAAAGATTTCTGGCTCCCAGGTGTCTTTTATACAGGTGAAGTATTGGAAAATGACGGCAGGAAACTCCTTGAGGGGAACACACTTCTTTTATTAAATCTTGACTTGTAACGATACAACGCGTGGCCTCTCTTCTTCACAATGTGGTCACCATACAACGGTACAACTCGTGACCTCTTCTCTCCACCCTACGCTTCTCTTGACTCTCTTAGATTCTGTGCTGCTGGCTCTCTGTGCCTCGTGTAGACTCCGCGCCTCGGCTACACTCTTCTCTCGTCTCGTGTAGACTCTGCGCCTCTGCTACACTCTCCACTCGCCTCGTATAGACTTTGCATCTCTCTCTCTGGCTACACCGTATGCATACTCGGCTCGTGTAGACCTTTCTCTCTCTCTGGCTACACCGTATGCATACTCGGCTCGTGTAGACCTTTCTCTCTCTCTGGCTACACACTATACATCACTCAGCTCGTGTAGACCGTTCTCTCTCTCTGGCTACACACTATACATTACTCAGCTCGTGTAGACCGTTCTCTCTCTCTCTGGCTACACACTATACATTACTCAGCTCGTGTAGACCGTTCTCTCTCTCTGGCTACACACTATACAGTACTCTCCTCTACTCTCCATTACTCTCCTCTCCGGGCTCTATCTCTGCACCTTCGTCTTCATTCTTAGATGGTTCCACTTCTGCCCCCTGCTCCTCTGTGCATCACCTTATATACCTCTTCTTCCCGGGAGACGGAGCGGATGCGGACCTCAACGTCGGCACCGCTCCTCAGTTACCCAATCCCCACGCGCTATCTCTACGATCCGGTTCCGCTCAGCGCGTGTTTCCACTCCCCGACCAATCACACCGCGCTGCTACCCGATCACTCCCTCTGGGCGCGTCACCGGCACCCAGCCAATCAGCAGCACTACCCCCACCCGCGCACTGACGCCTGCTCCTCCCCGTCAGCGCGCGTCACCACACACACACCCGTACATACGCGCTGGCACACGACGTATACACCCGGCGCGTATCACCACTACATCACCCCCTCCCACATAGCTCGCAGCCGGCCCGGCTGCTAACAACAACCAACCGCGACGATAAAACGACAACCAACAAAAAAAAACCCGTAACCCCCCGAGTGTGCCCCGTAACATAACAACAACAACAACAAGAACAACTATGTACAGATTGACAATGAACACGAAAAGTCAACAATAACACGATACGAGCAAATTCCAAAAAACGAACGCGCCCCACGTCCCTGCGACTACACGCAGTGACGAGGCGCTCCAACTGCCCCGACTCCTCACGAGGCAGGTCATGCAAAGTAGCACGACCTGGCGCGAGTCCGTCTGGCTGGTCCGTCGTATGGGGCGGGACACTGACGACCGTCCGGCGGTTCCGGCTGCTCCAGACGGCGCGGAACGGGCCTGAAAGGGCCGGCCCCGCCGCGGAGATCCGGCCGCCGGTGATCGGCAGCTGTCAGTTCCGAGACACCTGGGAGCAGATCAGGCGAAAATACGTGTGGATCAGGCAGAGACATTTCCCCCTCTGGGTCGCCGGTCACGTCACACGCCCGGCCATCACGACACAAGGGGAGGCCATATGGAGGCGAGAACGGTTTCAGTCGGGAGGGGTGAACGTACCAACGGCGCTTTCCCCACTTTATCTGAACGCACTGGGGCCGTGCAACGCGCACGACCTCCACGGGTCCCCTCCACGGTCTCAACAATTTAGGCGACGTAGCCAAGGGTGCCTGAGGGCAATGCAGCCAGGCCCTGTCACCTGGTTTCCATTCGTGCATGGACACCTTCCGTGCCCGCAACCGTTCATTAGCAATTTGGCGAGCCCGCGAATTAAGCCGTGCGGCCTCCCTCGCCTCTGTCAGCTTGTGAATATTAAACTTAATATGTTCTGCCAAATTAGAATTAGTTCGTGGAGCGGACAGGCCAAGTTGCGTTTCCATTGGCGGGTCAGCTTCCCGACCGTACATCAAATAGAATGGGGAAAACCCCGTAGCTGCATGGGGGGTCATTCTATACGCGGCAAGGACTCCCGGAACCTGCAGGTCCCAATCTACATGTGCCTCGCACACCTGCTGGCACAGCATGGAAGTCAAAGTTTTGTGGAGTCTCTCCACCATCCCGTCTGTCTGCGGGTGGTACGGGGAGGTACGCACCTTCTTGGTACCCAACAGATCGCACACCTCTTGCAACAATTTACTCGAAAATTTTTTACCTTGGTCGGTCAGCAGGCGTTCGGGAGCCCCCTTGTCCAGGACATAGCCCTGGACGAAGGCATCCGTCACAGCCGCTGCCGACTGGTTAGCGAGAGGCCACGCCATAGGCCATCGGGTAAAGTATTCGACCCCCACTAACAAATATTTATTCCCTCTCAGCGTGACTGGGAAGGGCCCCAAAATATCGAGTGCAACGAGCTCGTTGGTACGCGAGACCTGAATAGATTGCAGCGGTGGATTAGCTGCCACGGGCGGTGGTTTACGCCTGGCGCACTCAACGCACCCCTTCAGAATATGTACCACATCACTTCCCATTCCCGGCCAGTAATAGTCACGCTGAAGCAGGGCAAGCGTCTTGTTAACTCCCAAGTGCAAGAGGCGTTCGTGTGCCGCCAAGACAACCCTCCCCCTCACAGCGGAAGGCACCACGAGTGCGTTCCGCCGGGACAAACTGTCCCATCTCAATAACACGCCCTGCTCAAGTACATAGGAGCCGGTACGCTCCTGGTCCCCCTCGGGACCCCCAACCTTGCGGCGCAATGCTAGCAGCGAGCTGTCCGCCATCTGGAGGCGGCCCCATTCGCTGAGCGACAGCGAGAGCAGCGAGTCCCGACCCTGAGAGGCAGTGGAATCATCCACGATCGGTGCGCCCGCTGTCGCAGCCAGTGCCCCCATCTCCCCCGCAAGCGTCGGTTTACAGCGCGCCGATCCCGACAAACACGCGCATTCATCACAAGGCAACAACCGCGACAAGCAATCGGCATTTGTGTGTCGCAACCCCTTACGGTACGTAGTCGTAAACTGATAGTCCTGGAGGACTTCCAACCAACGCGACAACTGGCCCGAGGGCTGGGCGACCCTCAATGAATACTGTAGCGCCGCGTGGTCCGTTCGGACTGTAAAGTGACGACCATAGAGATATGGCCTAAACTGCTGCACAAAAAAAACAATGGCAAGCAGCTCGCGACGGGTGACACAGTAGCGCTGCTCCGCCGGAGACAACACCCTACTACCGTAGGCGACAACTCTTTCGACACCCCCAACGACTTGGGATAGCACCCCCCCAATGCCCGTGTTGCTAGCATCCGTGTCCAGCAAAAAGGGACTGGCAAAATCGGGATAACACAAGGGTGGGGCACCCACCAAGGCGTCCCGAAGGGAGCGAAACGCGGCCTCCTCCTCCGGTCCCCATTTGAACTTCACTCCCTTCGCCGTTAGAGCGTGCAAGGGTTTTGCAATAGTGGCGAAGTGCTCAACGAACCGCCGATAATAAGAAGCAAACCCGATGAAACTACGCACGTCGGAAACGAACGTAGGTGTCGGCCACGAACCGACACAATCCGTCTTCGCGGGATCGGTGGAGATCCCCGAAGAATCGACAATGTGACCCAAGTATCTAACCGACCTACGAAGGAGGTGACATTTGGCCGGTTTAAATTTCAACTTAGCCGATCGCATTCGCAAGAACACCCCTCTCAATCGCCGGAGGTGTTCTTCAAACGTTTTACTGAAAACAATGACATCGTCCATATAAATCAAGCATGTATCCCACTGCAAGCCCGACAAAACCAGCTCCATAAGTCGCTGAAACGTCGCTGGAGAGGAGTGAAGTCCCATGGGTGACCGGTTAAACTGGAACAGCCCCCCTGGAGTCCGAAATGCTGTCTTAGGTTTCGACTCTTCGTCGAGCGGCAACTGCCAAAACCCCGATAACAAATCAAGAGTCGAAAAATATCGCGCACCAGACAATGCATCGAGGGACTCATCCATCCTGGGGAGCGGATACGCGTCAGCCACAGAGATCTTATTCAGGCGACGGAAATCAACGCAGAATCGCAGGGACCCGTCCTGCTTCTTAACCAGCACAATAGGCGCTCCCCACGGGCTAGAGGAGGGCGAAATAATATCGGCTTCTAGCATATCGTTAACAGCCGACTGAACATGTTCCTTCTCCACGGGACTCAGTCGGAAGGGATTTAGCCTGACCGGCGCCGCATCGCCCGTTTCAATGTGATGGTGCAACAAATCCGTGCACCCAATGTCATACTTATGTTTACTGAATACATCAGAGAATTCAATGAGCAACTCGCGCAGCGCACCCAACTGCGCCGCCGACAAATCGTCCGAGGCGGCACATAGCGAATGGACCCACTCAAGGTCTTCCCTTGGCTCAACGTTCCGCGCGGGGCTCGAGCCCACCTGCGCAACCAACCCGTCATCCACAGGGACCTGCGCCGCGTGAGCCAGCACGGTGCCCTGCGGAATGACAGCTGGTCGCGACCCCGCGTTCAAAACCATCACAAACGGATCCCTGTCAGCCCGCACCAAAGTGTGAGCCACCGATAAATCAAGACCCCCGACAGCCTTGTTAGAAGGACCCAAAAGCATACTTTGTCCCGAAGCCTCCCTCACCCATGGTTTCCGCAACCGGAGGGGAATCAACATCTGTGAACCCGGGGGCACTTGCACTGTCTGCGTCGCCACCG
Organism: Lampetra planeri; assembly: GCF_965212315.1. NCBI lineage: Eukaryota > Metazoa > Chordata > Hyperoartia > Petromyzontiformes > Petromyzontidae > Lampetra > Lampetra planeri. The sequence continues at coordinate 9,404,014 of NC_136150.1, forward strand.
CTTGTATCGTAGCGCACGCCGTCCGAATGTCAGTAGGGCCCGTCAAAAATGAAATCCGGCGACCCGATGGCAGTTCAATGCATCGTTGATCGATAAGAATTTTAATAGGCATTTTAGCCAAAAAATCAGTGCCCAAAAGACACGGAACTGCCAAAGAAGACGAAACGAAAACGGGTCCCGACAATTTGATATCTCCAATGCAAATGGACGCCCTAACCTGACCGATAATGCCCAACGATCCCCCATTAGCGGCGTAAAATGGCACATCCACTGGAAGCAGCGGACGACATTGGACTGGAAGAATATTATAAATGAGGTCCGATATAATAGTTGCCGATGCCCCCGTGTCCACTAACACCCTAATCTCAACCCCATCAATAGATCCCGTAACAACGGACGAACCCGCCGAAGCAGCCACAATTCTATGCCCCAATTCCGCCCATTCAATGTCTCCCTGGTCCCGGCCGAACCCCCCTCGCCGAACCGAATCCCCGAACCTTAACCGGCCCTCCTCCGCCGCAACGCGGCGTCCCATGTGTGCCGAATAAACAGGCCGAGCGTGTGAGGTGCCGCGACTTGCCGGGGATTGTAGAGATGACTTGGGCTCTCGGTCGTCGTCCAGCCGAGCTCCCATGGCGCGCTGCCGCGGAGCGCGGCACCCGGACGCCACGTGGCCCCGGAGGCCGCAGTTATAGCACGTGACGAGGGTCGGAGTAGATCTTGGTTGCTCCGACTTTCGGCCCGATCGCAGAGGCGACCGGGCCCCCGGCCTCCAGTCCCCTGGTCGTCCCGTGGCGAACGCCTCCTCTCGTGGGCTGACGACTTGGGGTTCGGCGACCACCAAACCCGGGGCTGCGACGACAGCAGCGTTGCAACCAACGCCTTGCTTCCGTTGTAGGGCCTCGTGCGCTTGAATACTCGTGGCGACTCTCAAAGAAGAAATATCAATCTCGTCAGCTGTGTTGATAGGGACCCCCAGGTCCTGCGCCAACTTGAGCAGCTGCTCCAAAACCATCGCGTCTTGGCCCTCCTCGTCCATCCGAGGGAACGCAGCATCAGCAAGAGCCAGCAACGCCGTGCGATAGGCCAGCGCGGTCTCCGTGGCCGCTTTCCGTCTTGCGTAGAACTGATGGCGGCACGTAGAGGGAGGTCCGTAGACCCTGGCCAACAAACCCAGCGCATCCTTCAGCGTGGAGCGGTCCGACTTCCGTGCAGCCCTGAAGGCCGCGAGCGCATCGTCGTCCAGCATGGCGGGCAATGCCCGCAGCGCCGTAGCATCGGACCACGCTGACATCTCTTGATGCGCCAAAAACCTTCGCTGAAATTGGCCCCAGTCTCCGCCTTCCGCCTTGAAGGCTGACAACGTGGGCAGGCGCTGCTGAAAAATGAAGTCATCCGCCTCGTGGTTCCTCTCCGCCTCTCCGTCGGTGTGTAAGATGGCGGCTCCAGCAGCAGACGTAAAATGGCGGACCCCCTCGCGCGCTGATGACGTCGATGCGCGCGCTTGGGAACCCACCACCACGTGGCGCTCGCCGTTCCCGCCAAAAGTAGGCCCAGGCGCAATGGCGGGAATCCCCCATTCGTTTTGGCGGGAATCTGCGGGGCGACCTTGTAAAATGTCCCCCACCGTCCCCGCTCCTCCCGACGAGCTGATCTCCGCCAAGATGGACGCGGCGGCGAGCAGCAGCTCCGCCAGTCGGGAGTGTGCCTCACGAAGCCCGGCGTCGGTCCCCGGTCGCTCGGCCGGCGCCGTCGACGGATCCTGTAGCGTGGGCAAGTCCTCCTCCTCACCCCCCGCCACCAGCGGCTCCGAGTCGTCCAGGTTTTCCTCGCGGTCAATCCCGTGGGTCCTACGGGTCTTCCTTGTCTCCATGCTTGGAAGCCCGTTTCACTTCTGACGCCAGATGAAGTATTGGAAAATGACGGCAGGAAACTCCTTGACGGGAACACACTTCTTTTATTAAATCTTGACTTGTAACGATACAACGCGTGGCCTCTCTTCTTCACAATGTGGTCACCATACAACGGTACAACTCGTGACCTCTTCTCTCCACCCTACGCTTCTCTTGACTCTCTTAGATTCTGTGCTGCTGGCTCTCTGTGCCTCGTGTAGACTCCGCGCCTCGGCTACACTCTTCTCTCGTCTCGTGTAGACTCTGCGCCTCTGCTACACTCTCCACTCGCCTCGTGTAGACTTTGCATCTCTCTCTCTGGCTACACCGTATGCATACTCGGCTCGTGTAGACCTTTCTCTCTCTCTGGCTACACCGTATGCATACTCGGCTCGTGTAGACCTTTCTCTCTCTCTGGCTACACACTATACATCACTCAGCTCGTGTAGACCGTTCTCTCTCTCTGGCTACACACTATACATTACTCAGCTCGTGTAGACCGTTCTCTCTCTCTCTGGCTACACACTATACATTACTCAGCTCGTGTAGACCGTTCTCTCTCTCTGGCTACACACTATACAGTACTCTCCTCTACTCTCCATTACTCTCCTCTCTGGGCTCTATCTCTGCACCTTCGTCTTCATTCTTAGATGGTTCCACTTCTGCCCCCTGCTCCTCTGTGCATCACCTTATATACCTCTTCTTCCCGGGAGACGGAGCGGATGCGGACCTCAACGTCGGCACCGCTCCTCAGTTACCCAATCCCCACGCGCTATCTCTACGATCCGGTTCCGCTCAGCGCGTGTTTCCACTCCCCGACCAATCACACCGCGCTGCTACCCGATCACTCCCTCTGGGCGCGTCACCGGCACCCAGCCAATCAGCAGCACTACCCCCACCCGCGCACTGACGCCTGCTCCTCCCCGTCAGCGCGCGTCACCACACACACACCCGTACATACGCGCTGGCACACGACGTATACACCCGGCGCGTATCACCACTACACAGGTAACAAGCTGAGATTAGGAGCACTCCCTTTAAGAGTGTGCTCCTAATCTCAGCTCGTTACCTGTGTAATGCGGGCGTAAGCGACCTTCCGGATGTGACGTCACGGGGGGTGGAGTCACGTGACGTGGGTGGAAGGTTCGGCTCCTTAAGCGGGTAAACCGGAAGGGGAAGTCAGTCGGGGTGTGAATGGAAAAGAGTAAGGCCACGCGGGCGAGTGAGAAGAGGGGGGGCACCGTCGGCCAGCGGGAGCCAACCCCGAGGACAGGAGGAAGCTACAGAGTGGTGTGGAGCTGCAGAGAAGACAGCCAGAAGGGCTGTGTGTTAGAGGCAGCGGTGTGGCTGCCAGGAGTGGCAGGAGCGACGAAGAGAGAGAGACAGCACGAGGCTGTCGGAGCTGCGGAGTGGACGAAGGAGAGAGGAGCTGCAGCGAGTACAGCCAAAAGGGGCTGTGTGAGAGTAACAGCAGCGGGGCTGCTGTTGTGGACTGGAGCGACATCGGAGTCAGCACTGTGGAGACTGAACGAGTAGAGACAGCCGTGTGGGAATACAGTACGAACCGAATAAAGGACACTGAGCCAGACATCGTGGTCAAGTCTTTTATTACACCTGTATAAAAGACACCTGTTCACAGAAGCAATCAATCAATCAATCAGATTCCAAACTCTCCACCATGGCCAAGACCAAAGAGCTCTCCAAGGATGTCAGGGACAAGATTGTAGACCTACACAAGGCTGGAATGGGCTACAAGACCATCGCCAAGCAACTTGGTGAAAAGGTGACAACAGTTGGTGCGATTATTCGCAAATGGAAGATACACAAAAGAACTGTCAATCTCCCTTGGCCTGGGTCTCCATGCAAGATCTCACCTCGTGAAGTTGCAATGATCATGAGAACGGTGAGAAATCAGCCCAGAACTACACGGGAGGATCTTGTCAATGATCTCAAGGCTGCTGGGACCATAGTCACCAAGAAATCAGTTGGTAACACTACGCCGTGAAGGACTGAAATCCTGCAGCACCAGCAAGGTCCCCCTGCTCAAGAAAGCACATATACATGCCCGTCTGAAGTTTGCCAATGAACATCTGAATGATTCAGAGGACAACTGGGTGAAAGTGTTGTGGTCAGATGAGAGCAAAATGAAGCTCTTTGACATCAACTCAACTCGCCGTGTTTGGAGGAGGAGGAATGCTGCCTATGACCCCAAGAACACCATCCCCACCGTCAAACATGGAGGTGGAAACATGCTTTGGGGGTGTTTTTCTGCTAAGGGGACAGGACAACTTCACCGCATCAAAGGGACGATGGACGGGGCCATGTACCTCCAAATCTTGGGTGAGAACCTCCTTCCCTCAGCCAGGGCATTGAAAATGGCAATGACCCAAAACACACGGCCAAGGCAACAAAGGAGTGGCTCAAGAAGAAGCACATTAAGGTCCTGGAGTGGCCTAGCCAGTCTCCAGACCTTAATCCCATAGAAAATCTGTGGAGGGAGCTGAAGGTTCGAGTTGCCAAACGTCAGCCTCGAAACCTTAATGATTTGGGAGAAGATCTGGAAAGAGGAGTGGGACAAAATCCCTCCTGAGATGTGTGCAAACCTGGTGGCCAACTACAAGAAACGTCTGACCTCTGTGATTACCAACAAGGGTTTTGCCACCAAGTACTAAGTCATGTTTTGCCAAGGGGTCAAATACTTATTTCCCTCATTAAAACACAAATCAATTTATAACATTTTTGACATGCGTTTTTCTGGATTTTTTTGTTGTTATTTTGTCTCTCACTGTTCAAATAAACCTACCATTAAAATTATAGACTGATCATTTCTTTGTCAGTGGGCAAACGTACAAAATCAGCAGGGGATCAAATACTTTTTTTCCCTCACTGTACAAGTTCTAGCAAACGTGTCGTATCCCAAGCAAGACGTCATATCCCAGGACGTTTTTTTCCGAAAAAACACGACGTATACCAAATTCGACGTATTCCAAAGCGGTCGTATACCGAGGTTCCACTGTAGTATATTCTGTACTCAATGCCTGTATCATGAGCCTTCACAATCCTTGTGCAGCCCTTTTTTTAAATCCACAGCTGCAGGAAGGCCTCCCCTGCTGGTCAGTGCGAGTTTTTGGATGCAGGTAACATGTTCACCGATTCATTCCCGCACTTTCGATTAGCACAGTTGGCTACGTACGGTGCAAAAGACGTTCAACATACATAAAATTATAATGGACTAGCTTTTACTACCCGGCTTCGCCCGGGACTTGGATTATTGTCTTGGATTAATAACACGGCCTATGCGGAGGGTGGTGGGGGGATGCGTGACGTTAGCAGACACACTGCGTCACGCTGCGGCATGCGGGTGACGTCATAGATGTGACGTCACCGCTCTCTTGCCGTGCAAAATATATGCATTATTGCACCCCCCCCCCCCCCCCAAAATACCAAAGTCTATTTTTATACTTTTTGCATTGTGTACAGTCTGGAAACTACCCACATGCCAAATTTCAAGTTTGTTGCATTTTGGGAAGTATGCTTAACATTTCGAACAGACACACATATTCACAAATTTCCCTTTTATTTGTATAGATGTGTCTGCTCGTGAGATATGTATTGAATGATTCGTGTGAGAATACTTTTTTTGTTTTACAATTAATGCAAATTATATTCAACTGTTAGTCTCCGGGCAAACAAGACGATACATGAGATGCAACAAATGGTAAGCAATACAAATGAAAAAGTAAAAATGAAGTTAAAAAGACAATTTATTAATCACTGTTACATGTCAAACTAATCTAATTGTAATACAGTAATAAAAAAAACGGTAAACATTTTATATTCCTTTCAACTTCAATAGTGCTGTTAATTGCTGGCCACTTGACATCTTGGGCCTCTGCCCAGCAAATGTGATAATTTTTTTGTAAATTGACAATTTCACTAAAAAATATTCTTTACACCACACAAGCATCATTCATGATCAATCCACTGCTGGATGAAGCATCCCCAAGCCGTCACCATCGCGTCCTGACCCCATGATGCAACAATGCACAAGCACCACACACACACGATATGATTCCATCGCTCCATGTACGTGCCGGACGTCCTTTTGGACTTAATCCATCCCTCGGCTGCCACCCATGAGAAGAAAAACACATTCCTGCGGAGGGAGCTGGTAGGAACGTTGGGTTGCTCGGTCAATGGCCAGGGTCAACGGCGGCGTGGTGTATTCCGCAAATATGCCCGACTGTGAGGGCGGGCACAAGCCGGCGTGAGTAGGTTAAACGTTGAGTTTTATAAGGGCACCACGGGGTGACCAGCCCCTCCCCACCCAGCCCCACCCTTCCCACCCCCCACCCAGCCCCACCCTCCCCACCCAGCCCCTCCATCCCCACCGAGCCCCTCCCTGCACGACAGACACAATAATCCCCTGTGGGCTGGTGTAACCAGGAGGTTCCTACCAGTATTATTTAGCATTGCTAATAGCTTCAACAACACCAAGTAAAAAAAAATATTACTTTTATGTAGGCTGATCTGAAGATCTGAAATTAAATGTAATGCATTCCTTTTTGCAGTTGTGCTACTGTGCATCCGATGCGTGTTTGGTCGTACCGGGTGCTGTTAGGCACGGTGTCCGACGTTTCGCTCCACGTGCCTGGACCTGCAGTTCCGGAGAGCTGTACAGCACGTCCGCGAAAAACATACGCAGCGGGAAGCAAAAACCGTGTGATTAGGAGTTCAAATTACTCGGTTGGGATTATGCACAGCAATCATCGCCCCCTACTGGCAGGCTAATGCCCACTCGCAGGCCAGGTGCTGATTCACCTTGTGCCACACAGGGACAGCTGCCACTGGGGGTGCTCTAGGTTGGGCTTCACTTTTCACTCAACGTGTTGGGAGCTTCTTTAGAAGGGTCCAACCCGCGCGCACACAGCGGAGAGCAATGCATGAATTGAAACCCGCTCTAAAACGTTGCATTTAACATTTCGTGGGAACGGGTAAACCCCTTGGTGCCACTCTTAGCTCGAGGTGTGCTAATCGAGACTGTCTGGTCTGAGGCTTGCAGTGCCACATCACTCTAATTCGTGGCTCGACTGCGAGGGCGGTTTACTCTGAGCGATGGGATAATTGTGGTGTTCCATCACATACATAAAGACAAACGTGGCAAAAACAATAACCACAACGCCAATTTATTGCACTTGTTACATCCTCGTTTTGCCATCCCGCTACTAAATGAAGGCCTCCACACGCCCTGCAGGCCCGTGGTCTTTGCGCGTTGAAGGTCGGGATCATAGTAGTTGGATCACAGTACAGTACAACAATGGCGTTGCCGCACTGCCTTCTGCTGGAAATACAACTTCGCAGCCACCTATAACACCCGTTTAATACACGATGGTTGCCTCATTAAATACATACATCATTGTATTATTTTACACACACATACTTATGCATAATTAAAGACCGTGGACTTAAAAAGCACAAGAGGGTTGCTTTCATTTACATGTTCCCCCCCCCCCCCAAGGATATTTTACACCCACGTAGAGCGTTTAATTTTGTCCCGTGCCTCGGCTTTCATCATCGCTTGTCGTTAGGTCCTCCGGTTGGCATGACAACAGGATGTGATTCCCCCCCCACCCCCCTCACCGCCCTCACTCGATATTGCTTCGTACGTCGATATACTCCCTCCAAGGACCCCACCCCCCGTTCCTCAGCCTTCCCTATTGGACCACGCTGGTTGCAGTTGCAGTCTCCTAGCAACCAGTGAGAGGATGGAGAAATGGGCACGTGACCTCAATGGCCTGCGCAACCCTGCGTTAGAATATCCACGTGAACTCTGCTGCGGTTGACCGCCCCTGATCCCTCGTGTCGCACAATTTCTTGAAAATAACAAAATTACTTTGATAATTAAATACCCAACGTAGAGACATTCAATTTGGAGTTGTGGAGAGGGGTATTAGTATCCCAAATGTGCAGGAATAAAACTATATACTGTATATACAATATCTTTTTTTGACTCTTGTGGCATTGTCTGCCCATATTAATCCAGTGTAGCCAAAATATTCCCCAAATGACACAATTCTCTTGTTTATCATCAAATGCCCATCAGAGAATGAGACAGATTTTGCATTTGTAATGGTTGTGGAGAGAGTGGATAAGTGTGCATGACGAATTGTGTTAAAAGAGTATTTATAATATTTTTTTAAACTCTCTAATCCTATGTGGCATACATTTTTCCCAAATCAGACAAAAATTTGAATCATCAAATGCCCAACACAGAGAGATATATTTCAATTGTAGTGGTTTAACATAATAAGGGGGATAAAAATTAGTGGTTATAAAGTGTGAACGTACATACTGTGTTTGTGTTTTAGTCTTTGGGTGGATTGGCGTACTGTACCCTAAATCAGAGTTTTCAAAAATCTTCAAGGTGAAAATTAATTATGTTGTTCATCAAAGTTCCCATCACGGAGAGAGAGAGCATGTTTTACCTCACTGTAGATGCATGGAGAGAGGGATGGGCGTGTATAGGAAAATATTATATAAATATATACACTGTATACACTGTATTTATCTCTGGTCGGGCTGGTTACCCGTAATCCAGTGTTGTTCTCAATATTTTCAACTGAACAAATTTATGCTCATAATCAAATGCCCAAAAGAGTCATGGACCCTTCACTTCCAGTGGTGGTGAGAGTGTATGAGTGTTAACAAAGTGTGCAGGAAATTAATGTCACATTATTTCATTGGTTTTCCGTTTCATTGTCCCATAATCCAGTGTCACCCGCAAATATTTTCAATAGAACGCGATTTTGGTGGCAATCATCTGCTCATCAAAGAGAGGGAGTCTCTTGCTTTCTTGTGATTTTGGTGGTGTTGGAGTGAGAAAGGAGTGTGGAGGAAGGTGGTTTTGAATAATTTAGTACATTAGCGACGATTCCTTAACAGTGGCGAATCAGGTTGTGGTGGAACAGCAACGGGAAATCACTGGGCAGCGTTATCGGCACTGTGGACTGCGTGAAGTGTCCCTTTGTCAATGAAGGGTCACGAGAATTACTTATCAGCTGAGAGGAGAGATGGGGGAGATGAGGTGGCAGATAGGGAGGGGGTGGGAGAGAAGGGTGTTCCTCAGCCATGGAATAATAAAATTGCGTGACCGTGTAAAAATGCTGACTGGCCCATACAGGCTCGGGCAGAGTTCCGAATGGACATTTCTTCATCTCGTGCACTTAACCCCCGATAGCACGATAGCAATATAATTGGGGGAGTGGAAACAAAAAAAAGCAAAACATTTAAAACTAAATTCCGTATACTGTAGATTCAAAGCAAACATTCTACAATCTTTTGCATTCACGGTCGCGAGATGTTAACTACCTCGCCTGGTATACAGAAGGTCTTAGGTTCGATCCCGACCCTGACACCTGCATGTTCTCCTTGTGGTTGCGTGGATTTTGCTCTGGTCCTCTGGTTTTTCCCTCCAATTTTTTTTACGTACGTTTATAGTATTTGGCTGATATACATTTCCACGTGATAAGCCATTTTGTTGAGCTATCATTTGTGACCAGGACGCTTCTGAAAAAGAGCTATATATCTCTCAGTGGGTCTTACCTGGTAAAATAAAAATGTTTTGTTTAAATCAACCTTAGCAATAGTTTTACATTAACTGTTTTGCAAGCGATGCAAACACTTAGCTTAGTATTCACCAACCATTCCGAGTTTGGCTGTTCTACCGCGGCGACGTGATTACGGATGTGACAAATTGATAATATAGATTGCGGGTGGCCGATACAAGCCTGCTTAGAACAGCAGAATACGCTACAAATTGGCAATGGCTTGTCACAGGTGATGTGGTTCGATGCGCTAGGATTTCGCGCGAGGCCAGTGTCTCCTCACCAATACGAAGCGTTGAATGATAATTATCATTCACATCTGCCCGTTGTTGCTGTGGATCTGTTGTCAATGATGTAGTGACGTCGCCTTCATATAAGGTAATACCAATAAGCTCTGTGATTGCACGCTTATTTATCGTGAAGCCCTTTATATACCCGGCAAAGCCTCACCAAGTCTCAAGGACGGCATTTTAATGGAGGCGTCCTGTTACATTGTAATGTAAAGAGAATTCCATTGTTTGGCTTCATGTGGGAGGAGAGTGGAGACCGCTGGTTAGTACGGATTGACCAGCGCGGTGAAGTATGGACTGTGAAATATAATACGTTTTTTTTGGGTTAGATCGCGTAAATATAAATGTGTTGTTATACTCGCCACCACCTGACAGACAAATAGTTAGGTCTGTCATGCAAACAAAACGTGCCAATTAGTTACTAGTTCAGCAGAGAGTAAACCCACAGCATTTACAATTTGAGTAGGACGTTTCGCCAGTAATTACAACCAGCCTCATCAGGCAACAGCCAAAATTGGTTTCACAACACATCAAACCCAGAAAACCCTCTATTATAGATATTGGTTGCAAAAGACTATGTGTTAAACTGACTGTAAAATAGTTATGAAGCATGATAAAATGTAGCAATAAAAACAATTATTTTTTAGTGGCCGGGTGGCTTAGAGGTCAGAGGAATGAGTTGGCACCAATGAATGTAGGCAAACGCCTGGGACTAAACCCCAGTACAGAGAGTTGATGGTCTCAGCCAATTCACCAACAACTTCACAACAACATCACATCAACTTCAGGTATGCACTTAACCAGGCTAAATTCTGGCTCTGAGTAATAAAATATTGGCTCGACGGTCATGCGACGAACATTGCTCTAAGTGGCAAGGTAGGTGAGGAGAGTGCTGCCCCCTACTGTGTGGACTAGATGTTACAGGAAGGGATCTCAGAGGCAGCTCTGTGGTATCCGCTTCTGCGGGGCAGTTATCCAACCCAAAGAGTAACACGGAAACCTCGTCTCGTGACATGACGTTGGTGGCACACTCGGGATGAATTTGAGGAAAAAAAGATAACGAAATATAATGTCAAAAGTACTTTGGATAATGGGCAAATCAAAATAGAGTAATAGGCTCTTTACAGTTTTTGACACCAGGAACTGTGGGGTCACACCAGTTCAAGTGAAAATGGTAATCTGCAATCCATTGAGCCAGACGTAACCTGCAAGTCGATTAGGATGCACGTACAGTCAGCTGCCATGGTGTAATGGTTTGTGATGATTACTGCAGTAAGGTACCAGTATTGCATGTTTAGTCTGTATTGTCATCATCATGAGCCACAATCGTTTATCCACTGCTGAATGGAGACCTCCTTGGTCAAGCCTACCATATGTAAAGCGTATGTATACAGTATATCACACTTTAGAATACCCCAATTACTTCACTGACTCGGTATCTCTACTCACCAAGTGGGATTGTGTGATTGCAATGATTCTGCTTGTTTACCCAGGAAAGTCTCCCAGAGTCTCAAGACTCTTTTTCAGGAGGGTCCTGCCAAGTTACACATTGCATGTACTATATGATGAACTTCTTTCGCACCGTACGTAGCCAACCGTGATCATGCGAGGTGCGGGGAAGGACAACACACAACTAAATGCAAAAAGCAGTTCCAAATGACTGAGTTTTCAATTTATATTTAAAATTGCATAGCTCCGGTGGCTTCTCAATATCGGAAGGAAGAGCGTTTCAGACGGCCGCAAAAGCGCATGTGAAAGCGCGCGATGCGGTGCCCATTTTTGTTTTATGGCTCGCCAAAAGCCCCTGCGAGGATGACAGGAGTTCGTGTGATGGATTATGTTCCTTGAAGAGATCAGCAAGGTGGTGTGGTTCATTTATGGCAAGCACTTTGTGTGTAATGAGTGCGTTCGGCAACCAGAAGCCAATGCAGCTCGGTAAGCGTTGGGCGGACAATGGTCTGATCTTGCAGTACCCGTCACGACACGTGCCAAACACTTTTGTACACGCTGTAGCTTGGCAATATATTTTCCAGATGTCCCGTAGAGTAGTGAATTGCATACTCTTAGGTTTTTTCGGTAAAGTCACGTAGGTAAAAATTTATAATAATAAAAATAATAGAAATAATAATAGAAATAAAATTATAAATCACGACGTTTCGGAGGCAACACACGTCTCCGTCATCAGGTGGGACCGTCATAGCTAGATTTACTGTATCAAGTGAGGCAAAATTCCAAGAGACAAGTTCTTAAATACAAGTTAAGGAGGGGAGGATGGTGGAGGCGCTTATCTGAATGTGGTAGCCAATGAATGGAACGTGTTGGGGGAGGTGGGCGGGGCAGAAAGAGAACAATAGCTGCACATGTTGTCGTTTTACCCAGTGTTGGTTGACAATCCAAATACAAAAAGGAGAGTACTGATAAACACTGGGGATGTCAACACTCGGTAAAGTAGAATAGTACCTGTCAAATAAGATGGTCAAAATATGTGTAGTTAATTCTTTTTTGTATGGTTAATAACATGATTACTCAGTTTGTACCCATCATCACGGTTGAAGTTATGTCTGTGTTTGTATATCTGGATGGCTTCGTGTACAAACCTTTGATGGTAGCCAGAAGGTTTGCAGAGCACCTTGGTCTCGGAAAAGACAATATCATGAGAGCCCACAGCGTTGTAGCAATGATCGGCAACGGCGGAAGACTCAATTTTGCCGTGTTTCAGATCTGACTTGTGCTCGCGGACACGATCAGAGACATGACGTTTCGTTTCCCCAATGTAACAATCACCACAGCTGCAACTCAGTTTATAGACTCCAGGGTATTGCAAGTCAGTAATGACATCTTTCACAGATGGAAATATATCACGGATTTTATGTACTGTACTGAATCAGACTTGGATCTTATGTTTGTTTAGAATTTTGGAGATCTTTTTGGTCACGCCTGCTATGTATGGCAACGTGATAGTTTTGATCGGAGTTTCAAGTGGCTGTTTCTGTATGGTGGGAGAAACAGCTTGGCGGATGGTGCGGTCAGAGTATCTGTTCATCCTGAGGGTCCGATGTACATGTCTTAATTCACTGGCCAGGTGGTGTTGGTCAGAAATGCCATGAGCTCTGTGGTATAGTGTTTTTATGAGAGAATTCTTTTGAGACGGGTGGTGGTGGGAATTAGGTTTCAAGTAGGAATCTGTGTGGGTGGCTTTCCTGTAGACAGAATGTCCCAAGGATCCATCAGGTCTCATCTCAAATAGAACATCTAGGAATGGTAGTTTGCCATCTTTCTCCACTTCCATGGTGAATCTGATGGATGGGTGTTTGGAATTGATGTGGTCCAGGAAATGGTTCAATGCTGGGAGGCCATGTGGCCAAATGACGAAAGTGGCATCTACATACCTCTTCCACAGGGAAGGACGCAGGGTGGACGTCTGGATGGCGTCTGATTAAAACTTTTCCATGAACATGTTGGCTATAACTGGTGACAAGGGGGAGCCCATAGGGGTACCCTCATTCTGTTTGTAGAAGGTGCCATTCCAGGTAAAATAAGTGTTGGTGAGACAACGTCTAACCAGCACAGGTACATCTGAATTAAATCCATGTTGGACCAAGTCTTCAATTATTGTTAGGGTGTCAGGCAGTGTGTCAGGCACAAGTCCCAGTGCAACTTGTGTTGCCTCTGAAACGTCGTGATTTATACTTTTATTTCTATTATTTTTATTATAATGTTTTACCTACGTGACTTTACCGAAACAACCTAAGAGTATGAATCCTTGCAGTCATGAAAGCTTCAAATCTAGAATTAGTGAATTGCAATAATCGAGCCTTGCCCACATATTATGCAACACGCCACCGTGTTGGCTTTGTCACACCTCAATGGTCGTCGAATGTGTCGTAAAGCCCTGATATGAAAATTGCAGGACCTGACTTCATTTTGCACGTGGTAATCAAATGACATTCTGGTTGAGTATGGTGCCGAGGCTCTTAATATGCACATGTTGTTGCTTTTCTTGTTTAAAACCTCGGGGAAGGAACCGGTAAATCCGGAGGAAACCCATACAGAACAGGGGGCGAAGAACATACAACATACTCCACACACAATTCACCCATCATGCAGATGTAGTGGAGTAACGCGTGCGTCGTTTTGCAAACAGTGTGCACGCACGTGTGAGCCGCGGACAGTGAGGTCACACCAGGGCGAACAGGTGCTGCGAGAGAAAGCAACGAGAGACTTTTGACTTTTAAACAACTTTTATTGCCGCCAGCAACAACAGCACTGGAGGCGATTCTGATATGAAATACACAGTCACCAGCAAACAAATAAACGCTATAAATCCACGCGCTGTGACGCTAAATGCACCACGCACAACACGAAAGAAAAGTCACGTGGTGGTGGTCATCGCGCACGCCACAGTGACGAGCGAGCACTTCAGAAGGTGAACACGAGGGTGCTGTCCACGCTGGTACAGAGGGCTTTTCCGGCTCCCCAGCGTTCGAAGAAGACGCGCACATCACCGACATGTGTGTGGTATGCATGCTCCAGCCGGAGCCGCGCCTTAAGCAGGCCCCTGAACACTAGAGACAACCAATAAAGATGCATAGCAGTGATTGGCTGGCTGCAAATGCAGGCGTGGAACAAGCGGCAGGTTGGCGAGAGATTGAGGCAATAGCAGCGGAAACCACGGGAGGACGCCAGCTTAATTAGGGCATTTAATGAGCAGGATAAATAGGGCAACGTGTGAGGCAGAGAGGTTGAGTTGGTTGGAGTGAAGACAAGAGGAGAGACAAGAGAAGCCCGGGGCTCGCTCTCCACACCTCGTCCACTCCAGCGGTGATGGCTGACCCCCCACTGGAGGCAAGGGCGAGGTTGGAGAAGTGAGGGTAGACAGGCTAGCAGTAGAGAGGCAAAGCAGAATCCTAAGTGTGAGTGCGTGAAGACTAGCAGTACAGAAGCTAGCAGAGTGTGTAGTGAGAGGCTAGCAGTAAAGAAGCTAGCAGAGTGTATAGTAAGAGGCTAGCAGTAGAGAAGCTAGCAGAGTGTATAGTGAGAGGCTAGCAGTAGAGAAGCTAGCAGAGTGTACAGTGAGAGACTAGCAGTGGAGAAGCTAGCAGAGTGTATAGTGAGAGGCAGTAGAGAAGCCAGCAGAGTGTATAGTGAGAGACTAGCAGTGGAGAAGCTAGCAGAGTGTGTAGTGAGAGGCTAGCAGTGGAGAAGCTAGCAGGGTGTGTAGTGAAAGACTAGCAGTGGAGAAGCTAGCAGAGTGTATAGTGAGAGGCTAGCAGTGGAGAAGCTAGCAGAGTGTGTAGTGAGAGGCTAGCAGTAGAGAAGCTAGCAGGGTGTATAGTGAGAGACTAGCAGTGGAGAAGCTAGCAGAGTGTGTAGTGAGAGGCTAGCAGTAGAGAAGCTAGCAGAGTGTATAGTAAGAGGCTAGCAGTAGAGAAGCTAGCAGAGTGTGTAGTGAGAGGCAGTGGAGAAGCTAGCAGAGTGTATAGTGAGAGGCAGTGGAGAAGCTAGCAGAGTGTATAATGAGAGGCTAGCAGTGGAGAAGCTGGCAGAGTGTGTAGTGAGAGGCAGTGGAGAAGCTAGCAGAGTGTATAATGAGAGGCTAGCAGTGGAGAAGCTGGCAGAGTGTATAGTGAGAGGCTAGCAGTAGAGAAGCTAGAAGAGTGTATAGTGAGATGCTAGCAGTGGAGAAGCTAGCAGAGTGTATAGTGAGAGGCTAGCAGTAGAGAAGCTAGCAGAGTGTATAGTGAGATGCTAGCAGTGGAGAAGCTAGCAGAGTGTACAGTGAGAGGCTAGCAGTGGAGAAGCTAGCAGAGTGTACAGTGAGAGGCTAGCAGTAGAGAAGCTAGCAGAGTGTATAGTGAGAGGCTAGCAGTAGAGAAGCTAGCAGAGTGTATAGTGAGAGGCAGTAGAGAAGCTAGCAGAGTGTATAGTGAGAGGCTAGCAGTGGAGAAGCTAGCAGAGTGTATAGTGAGAGGCTAGCAGTAGAGAAGCTAGCAGAGTGTATAGTGAGATGCTAGCAGTGGAGAAGCTAGCAGAGTGTATATTGAGAGGCTAGCAGTGGAGAAGCTAGCAGAGTGTATATTGAGAGGCTAGCAGTGGAGAAGCTAGCAGAGTGTATAGTGAGAGGCTAGCAGTAGAGAAGCTAGCAGAGTGTATAGTGAGAGGCTAGCAGTATAAAAGCTAGCAGAGTGTATAGTGAGAGGCTAGCAGTAGATAAGCTAGCAGAGTGCATAGTGAGATGCTAGCAGTGGATAAGCTAGCAGAGTGTATAGTGAGAGCCTAGCAGTAGAGAAGCTAGCAGAGTGTATAGCGAGAGGCTAGCAGTGGAGAAGCTAGCATAGTGTATAGTGAGAGGCTAGCAGTGGAGAAGCTAGCAGTGTATAGTGAGAGGCTAGCAGTAGAGAAGCTAGCAGAGTGTATAGTGAGAGGCTAGCAGTAGAGAAGCTAGCAGAGTGTATAGTGAGAGGCTAGCAGTGGAGAAGCTAGCAGAGTGTATAGTGAGATGCTAGCAGTGGAGAAGCTAGCAGAGTGTATATTGAGAGGCTAGCAGTGGAGAAGCTAGCAGAGTGTATAGTGAGAGGCAGTAGAGAAGCTAGCAGAGTGTATAGTGAGAGGCTAGCAGTGGAGAAGCTAGCAGAGTGTATAGTGAGAGGCTAGCAGTAGAGAAGCTAGCAGAGTGTATAGTGAGATGCTAGCAGTGGAGAAGCTAGCAGAGTGTATATTGAGAGGCTAGCAGTGGAGAAGCTAGCAGAGTGTATAGTGAGAGGCTAGCAGTGGAGAAGCTAGCAGAGTGTATAGTGAGAGGCTAGCAGTGGAGAAGCTAGCAGAGTGTATAGTGAGAGGCTAGCAGTGGAGAAGCTAGCAGAGTGTATAGTGAGAGGCTAGCAGTGGAGAAGCTAGCAGAGTGTATAGTGAGAGGCAGTGGAGAAGCTAGCAGAGTGTATAGCGAGAGGCTAGCAGTGGAGAAGCTAGCAGAGTGTATAGTGAGAGGCAGTGGAGAAGCTAGCAGAGTGTATAGCGAGAGGCTAGCAGTGGAGAAGCTAGCAGAATGTATAATGAGAAGCTAGCAGTGGAGAAGTTAGCAGAGTGTACAGTGAGAGGCTAGCAGTGGAGAAGCTAGCAGAGTGTACAGTGAGAGGCTAGCAGTAGAGAAGCTAGCAGAGTGTATAGTGAGAGGCTAGCAGTAGAGAAGCTAGCAGAGTGTATAGTGAGAGGCAGTAGAGAAGCTAGCAGAGTGTATAGTGAGAGGCTAGCAGTGGAGAAGCTAGCAGAGTTCATAGTGAGAGGCTAGCAGTAGAGAAGCTAGCAGAGTGTATAGTGAGAGGCTAGCAGTAGAGAAGCTACCAGAGTGTATAGTAAGAGGCAGTAGAGAAGCTAGCAGAGTGTATAGTGAGAGGCAGTAGAGAAGCTAGCAGAGTGTATAGTGAGAGGCTAGCAGTGGAGAAGCTAGCAGAGTGTATAGTGAGAGGCTAGCAGTAGAGAAGCTAGCAGAGTGTATAGTGAGATGCTAGCAGTGGAGAAGCTAGCAGAGTGTATATTGAGAGGCTAGCAGTGGAGAAGCTAGCAGAGTGTATAGTGAGAGGCTAGCAGTGGAGAAGCTAGCAGAGTGTATAGTGAGAGGCTAGCAGTGGAGAAGCTAGCAGAGTGTATAGTGAGAGGCTAGCAGTGGAGAAGCTAGCAGAGTGTATAGTGAGAGGCAGTGGAGAAGCTAGCAGAGTGTATAGCGAGAGGCTAGCAGTGGAGAAGCTAGCAGAGTGTATAGTGAGAGGCAGTGGAGAAGCTAGCAGAGTGTATAGCGAGAGGCTAGCAGTGGAGAAGCTAGCAGAATGTATAATGAGAAGCTAGCAGTGGAGAAGTTAGCAGAGTGTACAGTGAGAGGCTAGCAGTGGAGAAGCTAGCAGAGTGTACAGTGAGAGGCTAGCAGTAGAGAAGCTAGCAGAGTGTATAGTGAGAGGCTAGCAGTAGAGAAGCTAGCAGAGTGTATAGTGAGAGGCAGTAGAGAAGCTAGCAGAGTGTATAGTGAGAGGCTAGCAGTGGAGAAGCTAGCAGAGTTCATAGTGAGAGGCTAGCAGTAGAGAAGCTAGCAGAGTGTATAGTGAGAGGCTAGCAGTAGAGAAGCTACCAGAGTGTATAGTAAGAGGCAGTAGAGAAGCTAGCAGAGTGTATAGTGAGAGGCAGTAGAGAAGCTAGCAGAGTGTATAGTGAGAGGCTAGCAGTGGAGAAGCTAGCAGAGTGTATAGTGAGAGGCTAGCAGTAGAGAAGCTAGCAGAGTGTATAGTGAGATGCTCGCAGTGGAGAAGCTAGCAGAGTGTATAGTAAGAGGCAGTAGAGAAGCTAGCAGAGTGTATAGTGAGAGGCAGTAGAGAAGCTAGCAGAGTGTATAGTGAGAGGCTAGCAGTGGAGAAGCTAGCAGAGTGTATAGTGAGAGGCTAGCAGTAGAGAAGCTAGCAGAGTGTATAGTGAGATGCTAGCAGTGGAGAAGCTAGCAGAGTGTATATTGAGAGGCTAGCAGTGGAGAAGCTAGCAGAGTGTATAGTGAGAGGCTAGCAGTGGAGAAGCTAGCAGAGTGTATAGTGAGAGGCTAGCAGTGGAGAAGCTAGCAGAGTGTATAGTGAGAGGCTAGCAGTGGAGAAGCTAGCAGAGTGTATAGTGAGAGGCAGTGGAGAAGCTAGCAGAGTGTATAGCGAGAGGCTAGCAGTGGAGAAGCTAGCAGAGTGTATAGTGAGAGGCAGTGGAGAAGCTAGCAGAGTGTATAGCGAGAGGCTAGCAGTGGAGAAGCTAGCAGAATGTATAATGAGAAGCTAGCAGTGGAGAAGTTAGCAGAGTGTACAGTGAGAGGCTAGCAGTGGAGAAGCTAGCAGAGTGTACAGTGAGAGGCTAGCAGTAGAGAAGCTAGCAGAGTGTATAGTGAGAGGCTAGCAGTAGAGAAGCTAGCAGAGTGTATAGTGAGAGGCAGTAGAGAAGCTAGCAGAGTGTATAGTGAGAGGCTAGCAGTGGAGAAGCTAGCAGAGTTCATAGTGAGAGGCTAGCAGTAGAGAAGCTAGCAGAGTGTATAGTGAGAGGCTAGCAGTAGAGAAGCTACCAGAGTGTATAGTAAGAGGCAGTAGAGAAGCTAGCAGAGTGTATAGTGAGAGGCAGTAGAGAAGCTAGCAGAGTGTATAGTGAGAGGCTAGCAGTGGAGAAGCTAGCAGAGTGTATAGTGAGAGGCTAGCAGTAGAGAAGCTAGCAGAGTGTATAGTGAGATGCTCGCAGTGGAGAAGCTAGCAGAGTGTGTAGTGAGAGGCTAGCAGTAGAGAAGCTAGCAGAGTGTATAGTGAGAGGCTAGCAGTAGAGAAGCTAGCAGAGTGTATAGTGAGAGGCTAGCAGTGGAGAAGCTAGCAGAGTGTATAGTGAGATGCTAGCAGTGGAGAAGCTAGCAGAGTGTATATTGAGAGGCTAGCAGTGGAGAAGCTAGCAGAGTGTATAGTGAGAGGCAGTAGAGAAGCTAGCAGAGTGTATAGTGAGAGGCTAGCAGTGGAGAAGCTAGCAGAGTGTATAGTGAGAGGCTAGCAGTAGAGAAGCTAGCAGAGTGTATAGTGAGATGCTAGCAGTGGAGAAGCTAGCAGAGTGTATATTGAGAGGCTAGCAGTGGAGAAGCTAGCAGAGTGTATAGTGAGAGGCTAGCAGTGGAGAAGCTAGCAGAGTGTATAGTGAGAGGCTAGCAGTGGAGAAGCTAGCAGAGTGTATAGTGAGAGGCTAGCAGTGGAGAAGCTAGCAGAGTGTATAGTGAGAGGCTAGCAGTGGAGAAGCTAGCAGAGTGTATAGTGAGAGGCAGTGGAGAAGCTAGCAGAGTGTATAGCGAGAGGCTAGCAGTGGAGAAGCTAGCAGAGTGTATAGTGAGAGGCAGTGGAGAAGCTAGCAGAGTGTATAGCGAGAGGCTAGCAGTGGAGAAGCTAGCAGAATGTATAATGAGAAGCTAGCAGTGGAGAAGTTAGCAGAGTGTACAGTGAGAGGCTAGCAGTGGAGAAGCTAGCAGAGTGTACAGTGAGAGGCTAGCAGTAGAGAAGCTAGCAGAGTGTATAGTGAGAGGCTAGCAGTAGAGAAGCTAGCAGAGTGTATAGTGAGAGGCAGTAGAGAAGCTAGCAGAGTGTATAGTGAGAGGCTAGCAGTGGAGAAGCTAGCAGAGTTCATAGTGAGAGGCTAGCAGTAGAGAAGCTAGCAGAGTGTATAGTGAGAGGCTAGCAGTAGAGAAGCTACCAGAGTGTATAGTAAGAGGCAGTAGAGAAGCTAGCAGAGTGTATAGTGAGAGGCAGTAGAGAAGCTAGCAGAGTGTATAGTGAGAGGCTAGCAGTGGAGAAGCTAGCAGAGTGTATAGTGAGAGGCTAGCAGTAGAGAAGCTAGCAGAGTGTATAGTGAGATGCTAGCAGTGGAGAAGCTAGCAGAGTGTATATTGAGAGGCTAGCAGTGGAGAAGCTAGCAGAGTGTATAGTGAGAGGCTAGCAGTGGAGAAGCTAGCAGAGTGTATAGTGAGAGGCTAGCAGTGGAGAAGCTAGCAGAGTGTATAGTGAGAGGCTAGCAGTGGAGAAGCTAGCAGAGTGTATAGTGAGAGGCAGTGGAGAAGCTAGCAGAGTGTATAGCGAGAGGCTAGCAGTGGAGAAGCTAGCAGAGTGTATAGTGAGAGGCAGTGGAGAAGCTAGCAGAGTGTATAGCGAGAGGCTAGCAGTGGAGAAGCTAGCAGAATGTATAATGAGAAGCTAGCAGTGGAGAAGTTAGCAGAGTGTACAGTGAGAGGCTAGCAGTGGAGAAGCTAGCAGAGTGTACAGTGAGAGGCTAGCAGTAGAGAAGCTAGCAGAGTGTATAGTGAGAGGCTAGCAGTAGAGAAGCTAGCAGAGTGTATAGTGAGAGGCAGTAGAGAAGCTAGCAGAGTGTATAGTGAGAGGCTAGCAGTGGAGAAGCTAGCAGAGTTCATAGTGAGAGGCTAGCAGTAGAGAAGCTAGCAGAGTGTATAGTGAGAGGCTAGCAGTAGAGAAGCTACCAGAGTGTATAGTAAGAGGCAGTAGAGAAGCTAGCAGAGTGTATAGTGAGAGGCAGTAGAGAAGCTAGCAGAGTGTATAGTGAGAGGCTAGCAGTGGAGAAGCTAGCAGAGTGTATAGTGAGAGGCTAGCAGTAGAGAAGCTAGCAGAGTGTATAGTGAGATGCTCGCAGTGGAGAAGCTAGCAGAGTGTGTAGTGAGAGGCTAGCAGTAGAGAAGCTAGCAGAGTGTACAGTGAGAGGCTAGCAGTGGAGAAGCTAGCAGAGTGTATAGTGAGAGGCTAGCAGTAGAGAAGCTAGCAGAGTGTATAGTGAGAGGCTAGCAGTAGAGAAGCTAGCAGAGTGTATAGTAAGAGGCAGTAGAGAAGGTAGCAGAGTGTATATTGAGAGGCTAGCAGTGGAGAAGCTAGCAGAGTGTATAGTGAGAGGCTAGCAGTGGAGAAGCTAGCAGAGTGTATAGTGAGAGGCTAGCAGTGGAGAAGCTAGCAGAGTGTATAGTGAGAGGCTAGCAGTGGAGAAGCTAGCAGAGTGTATAGTGAGAGGCTAGCAGTGGAGAAGCTAGCAGAGTGTATAGTGAGAGGCAGTGGAGAAGCTAGCAGAGTGTATAGCGAGAGGCTAGCAGTGGAGAAGCTAGCAGAGTGTATAGTGAGAGGCAGTGGAGAAGCTAGCAGAGTGTATAGCGAGAGGCTAGCAGTGGAGAAGCTAGCAGAATGTATAATGAGAAGCTAGCAGTGGAGAAGTTAGCAGAGTGTACAGTGAGAGGCTAGCAGTGGAGAAGCTAGCAGAGTGTACAGTGAGAGGCTAGCAGTAGAGAAGCTAGCAGAGTGTATAGTGAGAGGCTAGCAGTAGAGAAGCTAGCAGAGTGTATAGTGAGAGGCAGTAGAGAAGCTAGCAGAGTGTATAGTGAGAGGCTAGCAGTGGAGAAGCTAGCAGAGTTCATAGTGAGAGGCTAGCAGTAGAGAAGCTAGCAGAGTGTATAGTGAGAGGCTAGCAGTAGAGAAGCTACCAGAGTGTATAGTAAGAGGCAGTAGAGAAGCTAGCAGAGTGTATAGTGAGAGGCAGTAGAGAAGCTAGCAGAGTGTATAGTGAGAGGCTAGCAGTGGAGAAGCTAGCAGAGTGTATAGTGAGAGGCTAGCAGTAGAGAAGCTAGCAGAGTGTATAGTGAGATGCTCGCAGTGGAGAAGCTAGCAGAGTGTGTAGTGAGAGGCTAGCAGTAGAGAAGCTAGCAGAGTGTACAGTGAGAGGCTAGCAGTGGAGAAGCTAGCAGAGTGTATAGTGAGAGGCTAGCAGTAGAGAAGCTAGCAGAGTGTATAGTGAGAGGCTAGCAGTAGAGAAGCTAGCAGAGTGTATAGTAAGAGGCAGTAGAGAAGGTAGCAGAGTGTATAGTGAGAGGCTAGCAGTGGAGAAGCTAGCAGAGTGTATAGTGAGAGGCTAGCAGTAGAGAAGCTAGCAGGGTGTATAGTGAGAGGCTAGCAGTGGAGAAGCTAGCAGAGTGTATAGTGAGAGGCTAGCAGTGGAGAAGCTAGCAGAGTGTATAGTGAGAGGCTAGCAGTGGAGAAGCTAGCAGAGTGTATAGTGAGAGGCTAGCAGTGGAGACGCTAGCAGAGTGTATAGTGAGAGGCAGTGGAGAAGCTAACAGAGTGTATAGCGAGAGGCTAGCAGTGGAGAAGCTAGCAGCATGTATAATGAGAAGCTAGCAGTGGAGAAGCTAGCAGAGTGTATAGCGAGAGGCTAGCAGTGGAGAAGCTAGCAGAATGTATAATGAGAAGCTAGCAGTGGAGAAGTTAGCAGAGTGTACAGTGAGATGCTAGCAGTGGAGAAGCTAGCAGAGTGTACAGTGAGAGGCTAGCAGTAGAGAAGCTAGCGGAGTGTGTAGTGAGAGTCAGTGGAGAAGCTAGCAGAGTGTATAATGAGAGGCTAGCAGTGGAGAAGCTGGAAGAGTGTATAATGATAGGCTAGCAGTGGAGAAGCTAGCAGAGTGTACAGTGCGAGGCTAGCAGTAGAGAAGCTGGCAGAGTGTATAGTGAGAGGCTAGCAGTAGAGAAGCTAGCAGTGTATAGTGAGAGGCTAGCAGTGGAGAAGCTAGCAGAGTGTATATTGAGAGGCTAGCAGTAGAGAAGCTAGCAGAGTGTATAGTGAGAGGCTAGCAGTGGAGAAGCTAGCAGAGTGTATAGTGAGAGGCTAGCAGTAGAGAAGCTAGCAGAGTGTATAGTGAGAGGCTAGCAGTAGAAAAGCTAGCAGAGTGTATAGTGAGAGGCTAGCAGTAGATAAGCTAGCAGAGTGCATAGTGAGAGGCTAGCAGTGGAGAAGCTAGCAGAGTGTATAGTGAGAGCCTAGCAGTAAAGAAGCTAGCAGAGTGTATAGCGAGAGGCTAGCAGTGGAGAAGCTAGCATAGTGTATAGTGAGAGGCTAGCAGTGGAGAAGCTAGCAGTGTATAGTGAGAGGCTAGCAGTAGAGAAGC
Source organism: Lampetra planeri (assembly GCF_965212315.1). Lineage (NCBI taxonomy): Eukaryota > Metazoa > Chordata > Hyperoartia > Petromyzontiformes > Petromyzontidae > Lampetra > Lampetra planeri. The sequence continues at coordinate 9,427,268 of NC_136150.1, forward strand.
TAGCAGAGTGTATAGTGAGAGGCTAGCAGTAGAGAAGCTAGCAGAGTGTATAGTGAGAGGCTAGCAGTGGAGAAGCTAGCAGAGTGTATAGTGAGAGGCTAGCAGTGGAGAAGCAAGCAGAGTGTATAGTGAGAGGCTAGCAGTGGAGAAGCTAGCAGAGTGTATAGTGAGAGCCTAGCATTAGAGAAGCTAGCAGAGTGTATAGCGAGAGGCTAGCAGTGGAGAAGCTAGCATAGTGTATAGTGAGAGGCTAGCAGTGGAGAAGCTAGCAGTGTATAGTGAGAGGCTAGCAGTGGAGAAGCTAGCAGAGTGTATAGTGAGAGGCTAGCAGTGGAGAAGCTAGCAGAGTGTGTAGTGAGAGGCAGTGGAGAAGCTAGCAGAGTGTATAATGAGAGACTAGCAGTGGAGAAGCTGGCAGAGTGTATAGTGAGAGGCAGTGGAGAAGCTAGCAGAGTGTATAGTGAGAGGCTAGCAGTGGAGAAGCTAGCAGAGTGTGTAGTGAGAGGCAGTGGAGAAGCTAGCAGAGTGTATAGTGAGAGGCTAGCAGTGGAGAAGCTAGCAGAGTGTATAATGAGAGGCTAGCAGTGGAGAAGCTGGCAGAGTGTATAGTGAGAGGCTAGCAGTAGAGAAGCTAGAAGAGTGTATAGTGAGATGCTAGCAGTGGAGAAGCTAGCAGAGTGTATAGTGAGAGGCTAGCAGTAGAGAAGCTAGCAGAGTGTATAGTGAGATGCTAGCAGTGGAGAAGCTAGCAGAGTGTATATTGAGAGGCTAGCAGTAGAGAAGCTAGCAGCGTGTACAGTGAGAGGCTAGCAGTGGAGAAGCTAGCAGAGTGTATAGTGAGAGGCTAGCAGTAGAGAAGCTAGCAGAGTGTACAGTGAGAGGCTAGCAGTGGAGAAGCTAGCAGAGTGTACAGTGAGAGGCTAGCAGTAGAGAAGCTAGCAGAGTGTATAGTGAGAGGCTAGCAGTAGAGAAGCTAGCAGAGTGTATAGTGAGAGGCAGTAGAGAAGCTAGCAGAGTGTATAGTGAGAGGCTAGCAGTGGAGAAGCTAGCAGAGTGTATAGTGAGAGGCTAGCAGTAGAGAAGCTAGCAGAGTGTATAGTGAGATGCTAGCAGTGGAGAAGCTAGCATAGTGTATATTGAGAGGCTAGCAGTGGAGAAGCTAGCAGAGTGTATAGTGAGAGGCTAGCAGTGGAGAAGCTAGCAGAGTGTATAGTGAGAGGCTAGCAGTGGAGAAGCTAGCAGAGTGTATAGTGAGAGGCTAGCAGTGGAGACGCTAGCAGAGTGTATAGTGAGAGGCAGTGGAGAAGCTAGCAGAGTGTATAGCGAGAGGCTAGCAGTGGAGAAGCTAGCAGAATGTATAATGAGAAGCTAGCAGTGGAGAAGCTAGCAGAGTGTATAGCGAGAGGCTAGCAGTAGAGAAGCTAGCAGAGTGTATAGTGAGAGGCTAGCAGTAGAGAAGCTAGCAGAGTGTATAGTAAGAGGCAGTAGAGAAGGTAGCAGAGTGTATAGTGAGAGGCTAGCAGTGGAGAAGCTAGCAGAGTGTATAGTGAGAGGCTAGCAGTAGAGAAGCTAGCAGGGTGTATAGTGAGAGGCTAGCAGTGGAGAAGCTAGCAGAGTGTATAGTGAGAGGCTAGCAGTGGAGAAGCTAGCAGAGTGTATAGTGAGAGGCTAGCAGTGGAGAAGCTAGCAGAGTGTATAGTGAGAGGCTAGCAGTGGAGACGCTAGCAGAGTGTATAGTGAGAGGCAGTGGAGAAGCTAGCAGAGTGTATAGCGAGAGGCTAGCAGTGGAGAAGCTAGCAGAATGTATAATGAGAAGCTAGCAGTGGAGAAGCTAGCAGAGTATATAGTGAGAGGCTAGCAGTGGAGAAGCTAGCAGAGTGTACAGTGAGAGGCTAGCAGTAGAGAAGCTAGCGGAGTGTGTAGTGAGAGTCAGTGGAGAAGCTAGCAGAGTGTATAATGAGAGGCTAGCAGTGGAGAAGCTGGAAGAGTGTATAATGAGAGGCTAGCAGTGGAGAAGCTAGCAGAGTGTACAGTGCGAGGCTAGCAGAGGAGAAGCTAGCAGAGTGTACAGTGCGAGGCTAGCAGTAGAGAAGCTGGCAGAGTGTATAGTGAGAGGCTAGCAGTAGAGAAGCTAGCAGTGTATAGTGAGAGGCTAGCAGTGGAGAAGCTAGCAGAGTGTATATTGAGAGGCTAGCAGTAGAGAAGCTAGCAGAGTGTATAGTGAGAGGCTAGCAGTGGAGAAGCTAGCAGAGTGTATAGTGAGAGGCTAGCAGTAGAGAAGCTAGCAGAGTGTATAGTGAGAGGCTAGCAGTAGAAAAGCTAGCAGAGTGTATAGTGAGAGGCTAGCAGTAGATAAGCTAGCAGAGTGCATAGTGAGAGGCTAGCAGTGGAGAAGCTAGCAGAGTGTATAGTGAGAGCCTAGCAGTAAAGAAGCTAGCAGAGTGTATAGCGAGAGGCTAGCAGTGGAGAAGCTAGCATAGTGTATAGTGAGAGGCTTGCAGTGGAGAAGCTAGCAGTGTATAGTGAGAGGCTAGCAGTAGAGAAGCTAGCAGAGTGTATAGTGAGAGGCTAGCAGTAGAGAAGCTAGCAGAGTGTATAGTGAGAGGCTAGCAGTGGAGAAGCTAGCAGAGTGTATAGTGAGAGGCTAGCAGTGGAGAAGCAAGCAGAGTGTATAGTGAGAGGCTAGCAGTGGAGAAGCTAGCAGAGTGTATAGTGAGAGCCTAGCATTAGAGAAGCTAGCAGAGTGTATAGCGAGAGGCTAGCAGTGGAGAAGCTAGCATAGTGTATAGTGAGAGGCTAGCAGTGGAGAAGCTAGCAGTGTATAGTGAGAGGCTAGCAGTGGAGAAGCTAGCAGAGTGTATAGTGAGAGGCTAGCAGTGGAGAAGCTAGCAGAGTGTGTAGTGAGAGGCAGTGGAGAAGCTAGCAGAGTGTATAATGAGAGGCTAGCAGTGGAGAAGCTGGCAGAGTGTATAGTGAGAGGCTAGCAGTAGAGAAACTAGAAGAGTGTATAGTGAGATGCTAGCAGTGGAGAAGCTAGCAGAGTGTATAGTGAGAGGCTAGCAGTAGAGAAGCTAGCAGAGTGTATAGTGAGATGCTAGCAGTGGAGAAGCTAGCAGAGTGTATATTGAGAGGCTAGCAGTAGAGAAGCTAGCAGCGTGTACAGTGAGAGGCTAGCAGTGGAGAAGCTAGCAGAGTGTATAGTGAGAGGCTAGCAGTAGAGAAGCTAGCAGAGTGTACAGTGAGAGGCTAGCAGTGGAGAAGCTAGCAGAGTGTATAGTGAGAGGCTAGCAGTGGAGAAGCTAGCAGAGTGTACAGTGAGAGGCTAGCAGTAGAGAAGCTAGCAGAGTGTATAGTGAGAGGCTAGCAGTAGAGAAGCTAGCAGAGTGTATAGTGAGAGGCAGTAGAGAAGCTAGCAGAGTGTATAGTGAGAGGCTAGCAGTGGAGAAGCTAGCAGAGTGTATAGTGAGAGGCTAGCAGTAGAGAAGCTAGCAGAGTGTATAGTGAGATGCTAGCAGTGGAGAAGCTAGCAGAGTGTATATTGAGAGGCTAGCAGTGGAGAAGCTAGCAGAGTGTATAGTGAGAGGCTAGCAGTAGAGAAGCTAGCAGAGTGTATAGTGAGAGGCTAGCAGTAGAGAAGCTAGCAGAGTGTATAGTAAGAGGCAGTAGAGAAGGTAGCAGAGTGTATAGTGAGAGGCTAGCAGTGGAGAAGCTAGCAGAGTGTATAGTGAGAGGCTAGCAGTAGAGAAGCTAGCAGGGTGTATAGTGAGAGGCTAGCAGTGGAGAAGCTAGCAGAGTGTATAGTGAGAGGCTAGCAGTGGAGAAGCTAGCAGAGTGTATAGTGAGAGGCTAGCAGTGGAGAAGCTAGCAGAGTGTATAGTGAGAGGCTAGCAGTGGAGACGCTAGCAGAGTGTATAGTGAGAGGCAGTGGAGAAGCTAGCAGAGTGTATAGCGAGAGGCTAGCAGTGGAGAAGCTAGCAGCATGTATAATGAGAAGCTAGCAGTGGAGAAGCTAGCAGAGTGTATAGCGAGAGGCTAGCAGTGGAGAAGCTAGCAGAATGTATAATGAGAAGCTAGCAGTGGAGAAGTTAGCAGAGTGTACAGTGAGATGCTAGCAGTGGAGAAGCTAGCAGAGTGTACAGTGAGAGGCTAGCAGTAGAGAAGCTAGCGGAGTGTGTAGTGAGAGTCAGTGGAGAAGCTAGCAGAGTGTATAATGAGAGGCTAGCAGTGGAGAAGCTAGCAGAGTGTACAGTGCGAGGCTAGCAGTAGAGAAGCTGGCAGAGTGTATAGTGAGAGGCTAGCAGTAGAGAAGCTAGCAGTGTATAGTGAGAGGCTAGCAGTGGAGAAGCTAGCAGAGTGTATATTGAGAGGCTAGCAGTAGAGAAGCTAGCAGAGTGTATAGTGAGAGGCTAGCAGTGGAGAAGCTAGCATAGTGTATAGTGAGAGGCTAGCAGTAGAGAAGCTAGCAGAGTGTATAGTGAGAGGCTAGCAGTAGAAAAGCTAGCAGAGTGTATAGTGAGAGGCTAGCAGTAGATAAGCTAGCAGAGTGCATAGTGAGAGGCTAGCAGTGGAGAAGCTAGCAGAGTGTATAGTGAGAGCCTAGCAGTAAAGAAGCTAGCAGAGTGTATAGCGAGAGGCTAGCAGTGGAGAAGCTAGCATAGTGTATAGTGAGAGGCTAGCAGTGGAGAAGCTAGCAGTGTATAGTGAGAGGCTAGCAGTAGAGAAGCTAGCAGAGTGTATAGTGAGAGGCTAGCAGTAGAGAAGCTAGCAGAGTGTATAGTGAGAGGCTAGCAGTGGAGAAGCTAGCAGAGTGTATAGTGAGAGGCTAGCAGTGGAGAAGCAAGCAGAGTGTATAGTGAGAGGCTAGCAGTGGAGAAGCTAGCAGAGTGTATAGTGAGAGCCTAGCATTAGAGAAGCTAGCAGAGTGTATAGCGAGAGGCTAGCAGTGGAGAAGCTAGCATAGTGTATAGTGAGAGGCTAGCAGTGGAGAAGCTAGCAGTGTATAGTGAGAGGCTAGCAGTGGAGAAGCTAGCAGAGTGTATAGTGAGAGGCTAGCAGTGGAGAAGCTAGCAGAGTGTGTAGTGAGAGGCAGTGGAGAAGCTAGCAGAGTGTATAATGAGGGACTAGCAGTGGAGAAGCTGGCAGAGTGTATAGTGAGAGGCTAGCAGTAGAGAAGCTAGAAGAGTGTATAGTGAGATGCTAGCAGTGGAGAAGCTAGCAGAGTGTATAGTGAGAGGCTAGCAGTAGAGAAGCTAGCAGAGTGTATAGTGAGATGCTAGCAGTGGAGAAGCTAGCAGAGTGTATATTGAGAGGCTAGCAGTAGAGAAGCTAGCAGCGTGTACAGTAAGAGGCTAGCAGTGGAGAAGTTAGCAGAGTGTATAGTGAGAGGTTAGCAGTAGAGAAGCTAGCAGAGTGTACAGTGAGAGGCTAGCAGTGGAGAAGCTAGCAGAGTGTACAGTGAGAGGCTAGCAGTAGAGAAGCTAGCAGAGTGTATAGTGAGAGGCTAGCAGTAGAGAAGCTAGCAGAGTGTATAGTGAGAGGCAGTAGAGAAGCTAGCAGAGTGTATAGTGAGAGGCTAGCAGTGGAGAAGCTAGCAGAGTGTATAGTGAGAGGCTAGCAGTAGAGAAGCTAGCAGAGTGTATAGTGAGATGCTAGCAGTGGAGAAGCTAGCATAGTGTATATTGAGAGGCTAACAGTGGAGAAGCTAGCAGAGTGTATAGTGAGAGGCTAGCAGTGGAGAAGCTAGCAGAGTGTATAGTGAGAGGCTAGCAGTGGAGAAGCTAGCAGAGTGTATAGTGAGAGGCTAGCAGTGGAGACGCTAGCAGAGTGTATAGTGAGAGGCAGTGGAGAAGCTAGCAGAGTGTATAGCGAGAGGCTAGCAGTGGAGAAGCTAGCAGAATGTATAATGAGAAGCTAGCAGTGGAGAAGCTAGCAGAGTGTATAGCGAGAGGCTAGCAGTAGAGAAGCTAGCAGAGTGTATAGTGAGAGGCTAGCAGTAGAGAAGCTAGCAGAGTGTATAGTAAGAGGCAGTAGAGAAGGTAGCAGAGTGTATAGTGAGAGGCTAGCAGTGGAGAAGCTAGCAGAGTGTATAGTGAGAGGCTAGCAGTAGAGAAGCTAGCAGGGTGTATAGTGAGAGGCTAGCAGTGGAGAAGCTAGCAGAGTGTATAGCGAGAGGCTAGCAGTGGAGAAGCTAGCAGAGTGTATAGTGAGAGGCTAGCAGTGGAGAAGCTAGCAGAGTGTATAGCGAGAGGCTAGCAGTAGAGACGCTAGCAGAGTGTATAGTGAGAGGCTAGCAGTGGAGAAGCTAGCAGAGTGTATAGCGAGAGGCTAGCAGTGGAGAAGCTAGCATAATGTATAATGAGAAGCTAGCAGTGGAGAAGCTAGCAGAGTGTATAGTGAGAGGCTAGCAGTGGAGAAGCTAGCAGAATGTATAATGAGAAGCTAGCAGTGGAGAAGTTAGCAGAGTGTACAGTGAGAGGCTAGCAGTAGAGAAGCTAGCGGAGTGTGTAGTGAGAGTCAGTGGAGAAGCTAGCAGAGTGTATAATGAGAGGCTAGCAGTGGAGAAGCTGGAAGAGTGTATAATGAGAGGCTAGCAGTGGAGAAGCTAGCAGAGTGTACAGTGCGAGGCTAGCAGTGGAGAAGCTAGCAGAGTGTACAGTGCGAGGCTAGCAGTAGAGAAGCTGGCAGAGTGTATAGTGAGAGGCTAGCAGTAGAGAAGCTAGCAGTGTATAGTGAGAGGCTAGCAGTGGAGAAGCTAGCAGAGTGTATATTGAGAGGCTAGCAGTAGAGAAGCTAGCAGAGTGTATAGTGAGAGGCTAGCAGTGGAGAAGCTAGCAGAGTGTATAGTGAGAGGCTAGCAGTAGAGAAGCTAGCAGAGTGTATAGTGTGAGGCTAGCAGTAGAAAAGCTAGCAGAGTGTATAGTGAGAGGCTAGCAGTAGATAAGCTAGCAGAGTGCATAGTGAGAGGCTAGCAGTGGAGAAGCTACCAGAGTGTATAGTGAGAGCCTAGCAGTAAAGAAGCTAGCAGAGTGTATAGCGAGAGGCTAGCAGTGGAGAAGCTAGCATAGTGTATAGTGAGAGGCTAGCAGTGGAGAAGCTAGCAGTGTATAGTGAGAGGCTAGCAGTAGAGAAGCTAGCAGAGTGTATAGTGAGAGGCTAGCAGTAGAGAAGCTAGCAGAGTGTATAGTGAGAGGCTAGCAGTGGAGAAGCTAGCAGAGTGTATAGTGAGAGGCTAGCAGTGGAGAAGCAAGCAGAGTGTATAGTGAGAGGCTAGCAGTGGAGAAGCTAGCAGAGTGTATAGTGAGAGCCTAGCATTAGAGAAGCTAGCAGAGTGTATAGCGAGAGGCTAGCAGTGGAGAAGCTAGCATAGTGTATAGTGAGAGGCTAGCAGTGGAGAAGCTAGCAGTGTATAGTGAGAGGCTAGCAGTGGAGAAGCTAGCAGAGTGTATAGTGAGAGGCTAGCAGTGGAGAAGCTAGCAGAGTGTGTAGTGAGAGGCAGTGGAGAAGCTAGCAGAGTGTATAATGAGAGGCTAGCAGTGGAGAAGCTGGCAGAGTGTATAGTGAGAGGCTAGCAGTAGAGAAGCTAGAAGAGTGTATAGTGAGATGCTAGCAGTGGAGAAGCTAGCAGAGTGTATAGTGAGAGGCTAGCAGTAGAGAAGCTAGCAGAGTGTATAGTGAGATGCTAGCAGTGGAGAAGCTAGCAGAGTGTATAGTGAGAGGCTAGCAGTAGAGAAGCTAGCAGAGTGTACAGTGAGAGGCTAGCAGTGGAGAAGCTAGCAGAGTGTACAGTGAGAGGCTAGCAGTAGAGAAGCTAGCAGAGTGTATAGTGAGAGGCTAGCAGTGGAGAAGCTAGCAGAGTGTATAGTGAGAGGCTAGCAGTGGAGAAGCTAGCAGAGTGTACAGTGAGAGGCTAGCAGTAGAGAAGCTAGCAGAGTGTATAGTGAGAGGCTAGCAGTAGAGAAGCTAGCAGAGTGTATAGTGAGAGGCAGTAGAGAAGCTAGCAGAGTGTACAGTGAGAGGCTAGCAGTGGAGAAGCTAGCAGAGTGTATAGTGAGAGGCTAGCAGTAGAGAAGCTAGCAGAGTGTATAGTGAGATGCTAGCAGTGGAGAAGCTAGCAGAGTGTATATTGAGAGGCTAGCAGTGGAGAAGCTAGCAGAGTGTATAGTGAGAGGCTAGCAGTGGAGAAGCTAGCAGAGTGTATAGTGAGAGGCTAGCAGTGGAGAAGCTAGCAGAGTGTATAGTGAGAGGCTAGCAGTGGAGAAGCTAGCAGAGTGTATAGTGAGAGGCTAGCAGTGGAGACGCTAGCAGAGTGTATAGTGAGAGGCAGTGGAGAAGCTAGCAGAGTGTATAGCGAGAGGCTAGCAGTGGAGAAGCTAGCAGAATGTATAATGAGAAGCTACCAGTGGAGAAGTTAGCAGAGTGTACAGTGAGAGGCTAGCAGTGGAGAAGCTAGCAGAGTGTACAGTGAGAGGCTAGCAGTAGAGAAGCTAGCAGAGTGTATAGTGAGAGGCTAGCAGTAGAGAAGCTAGCAGAGTGTATAGTGAGAGGCAGTAGAGAAGCTAGCAGAGTGTATAGTGAGAGGCTAGCAGTGGAGAAGCTAGCAGAGTGTATAGTGAGAGGCAGTAGAGAAGCTAGCAGAGTGTATAGTGAGAGGCAGTAGAGAAGCTAGCAGAGTGTATAGTGAGAGGCAGTAGAGAAGCTAGCAGAGTGTATAGTGAGAGGCTAGCAGTGGAGAAGCTAGCAGAGTGTATAGTGAGAGGCTAGCAGTAGAGAAGCTAGCAGAGTGTATAGTGAGATGCTCGCAGTGGAGAAGCTAGCAGAGTGTATATTGAGAGGCTAGCAGTAGAGAAGGTAGCAGAGTGTATAGTGAGAGGCAGTAGAGAAGCTAGCAGAGTGTATAGTGAGAGGCAGTAGAGAAGCTAGCATAGTGTATAGTGAGAGGCAGTAGAGAAGCTAGCAGAGTGTATAGTAAGAGGCAGTAGAGAAGCTAGCAGAGTGTATAGTGAGAGGCAGTAGAGAAGCTAGCAGAGTGTATAGTGAGAGGCTAGCAGTGGAGAAGCTAGCAGAGTGTATATTGAGAGGCTAGCAGTAGAGAAGCTAGCAGCGTGTACAGTGAGAGGCTAGCAGTGGAGAAGCTAGCAGAGTGTATAGTGAGAGGCTAGCAGTAGAGAAGCTAGCAGAGTGTACAGTGAGAGGCTAGCAGTGGAGAAGCTAGCAGAGTGTACAGTGAGAGGCTAGCAGTAGAGAAGCTAGCAGAGTGTATAGTGAGAGTCTAGCAGTGGAGAAGCTAGCAGAGTGTATAGTGAGAGGCTAGCAGTGGAGAAGCTAGCAGAGTGTACAGTGAGAGGCTAGCAGTAGAGAAGCTAGCAGAGTGTATAGTGAGAGGCTAGCAGTAGAGAAGCTAGCAGAGTGTATAGTGAGAGGCAGTAGAGAAGCTAGCAGAGTGTACAGTGAGAGGCTAGCAGTGGAGAAGCTAGCAGAGTGTATAGTGAGAGGCTAGCAGTAGAGAAGCTAGCAGAGTGTATAGTGAGATGCTAGCAGTGGAGAAGCTAGCAGAGTGTATATTGAGAGGCTAGCAGTGGAGAAGCTAGCAGAGTGTATAGTGAGAGGCTAGCAGTGGAGAAGCTAGCAGAGTGTATAGTGAGAGGCTAGCAGTGGAGAAGCTAGCAGAGTGTATAGTGAGAGGCTAGCAGTGGAGAAGCTAGCAGAGTGTATAGTGAGAGGCTAGCAGTGGAGACGCTAGCAGAGTGTATAGTGAGAGGCAGTGGAGAAGCTAGCAGAGTGTATAGCGAGAGGCTAGCAGTGGAGAAGCTAGCAGAATGTATAATGAGAAGCTAGCAGTGGAGAAGTTAGCAGAGTGTATAGTGAGAGGCTAGCAGTGGAGAAGCTAGCAGAGTGTATAGTGAGAGGCTAGCAGTGGAGAAGCTAGCAGAGTGTATAGTGAGAGGCTAGCAGTGGAGACGCTAGCAGAGTGTATAGTGAGAGGCAGTGGAGAAGCTAGCAGAGTGTATAGCGAGAGGCTAGCAGTGGAGAAGCTAGCAGAATGTATAATGAGAAGCTAGCAGTGGAGAAGTTAGCAGAGTGTACAGTGAGAGGCTAGCAGTGGAGAAGCTAGCAGAGTGTACAGTGAGAGGCTAGCAGTAGAGAAGCTAGCAGAGTGTATAGTGAGAGGCTAGCAGTAGAGAAGCTAGCAGAGTGTATAGTGAGAGGCAGTGGAGAAGCTAGCAGAGTGTATATTGAGAGGCTAGCAGTGGAGAAGCTAGCAGAGTGTATAGTGAGAGGCTAGCAGTGGAGAAGCTAGCAGAGTGTATAGTGAGAGGCTAGCAGTGGAGAAGCTAGCAGAGTGTATAGTGAGAGGCTAGCAGTGGAGAAGCTAGCAGAGTGTATAGTGAGAGGCTAGCAGTGGAGACGCTAGCAGAGTGTATAGTGAGAGGCAGTGGAGAAGCTAGCAGAGTGTATAGCGAGAGGCTAGCAGTGGAGAAGCTAGCAGAATGTATAATGAGAAGCTAGCAGTGGAGAAGTTAGCAGAGTGTACAGTGAGAGGCTAGCAGTGGAGAAGCTAGCAGAGTGTACAGTGAGAGGCTAGCAGTAGAGAAGCTAGCAGAGTGTATAGTGAGAGGCTAGCAGTAGAGAAGCTAGCAGAGTGTATAGTGAGAGGCAGTAGAGAAGCTAGCAGAGTGTATAGTGAGAGGCTAGCAGTGGAGAAGCTAGCAGAGTGTATAGTGAGAGGCAGTAGAGAAGCTAGCAGAGTGTATAGTGAGAGGCAGTAGAGAAGCTAGCAGAGTGTATAGTGAGAGGCAGTAGAGAAGCTAGCAGAGTGTATAGTGAGAGGCTAGCAGTGGAGAAGCTAGCAGAGTGTATAGTGAGAGGCTAGCAGTAGAGAAGCTAGCAGAGTGTATAGTGAGATGCTCGCAGTGGAGAAGCTAGCAGAGTGTATATTGAGAGGCTAGCAGTAGAGAAGGTAGCAGAGTGTATAGTGAGAGGCAGTAGAGAAGCTAGCAGAGTGTATAGTGAGAGGCAGTAGAGAAGCTAGCAGAGTGTATAGTGAGATGCTCGCAGTGGAGAAGCTAGCAGAGTGTATATTGAGAGGCTAGCAGTAGAGAAGGTAGCAGAGTGTATAATGAGAAGCTAGCAGTGGAGAAGTTAGCAGAGTGTATAGTGAGAGGCTAGCAGTGGAGAAGCTAGCAGAGTGTATAGTGAGAGGCTAGCAGTGGAGAAGCTAGCAGAGTGTATAGTGAGATGCTAGCAGTGGAGAAGCTAGCAGAGTGTATATTGAGAGGCTAGCAGTGGAGAAGCTAGCAGAGTGTATAGTGAGAGGCTAGCAGTGGAGAAGCTAGCAGAGTGTATAGTGAGAGGCTAGCAGTGGAGAAGCTAGCAGAGTGTATAGTGAGAGGCTAGCAGTGGAGAAGCTAGCAGAGTGTATAGTGAGAGGCTAGCAGTGGAGACGCTAGCAGAGTGTATAGTGAGAGGCATTGGAGAAGCTAGCAGAGTGTATAGCGAGAGGCTAGCAGTGGAGAAGCTAGCAGAATGTATAATGAGAAGCTAGCAGTGGAGAAGTTAGCAGAGTGTATAGTGAGAGGCTAGCAGTGGAGAAGCTAGCAGAGTGTATAGTGAGAGGCTAGCAGTGGAGAAGCTAGCAGAGTGTATAGTGAGAGGCTAGCAGTGGAGACGCTAGCAGAGTGTATAGTGAGAGGCAGTGGAGAAGCTAGCAGAGTGTATAGCGAGAGGCTAGCAGTGGAGAAGCTAGCAGAATGTATAATGAGAAGCTAGCAGTGGAGAAGTTAGCAGAGTGTACAGTGAGAGGCTAGCAGTGGAGAAGCTAGCAGAGTGTACAGTGAGAGGCTAGCAGTAGAGAAGCTAGCAGAGTGTATAGTGAGAGGCTAGCAGTAGAGAAGCTAGCAGAGTGTATAGTGAGAGGCAGTGGAGAAGCTAGCAGAGTGTATATTGAGAGGCTAGCAGTGGAGAAGCTAGCAGAGTGTATAGTGAGAGGCTAGCAGTGGAGAAGCTAGCAGAGTGTATAGTGAGAGGCTAGCAGTGGAGAAGCTAGCAGAGTGTATAGTGAGAGGCTAGCAGTGGAGAAGCTAGCAGAGTGTATAGTGAGAGGCTAGCAGTGGAGACGCTAGCAGAGTGTATAGTGAGAGGCAGTGGAGAAGCTAGCAGAGTGTATAGCGAGAGGCTAGCAGTGGAGAAGCTAGCAGAATGTATAATGAGAAGCTAGCAGTGGAGAAGTTAGCAGAGTGTACAGTGAGAGGCTAGCAGTGGAGAAGCTAGCAGAGTGTACAGTGAGAGGCTAGCAGTAGAGAAGCTAGCAGAGTGTATAGTGAGAGGCTAGCAGTAGAGAAGCTAGCAGAGTGTATAGTGAGAGGCAGTAGAGAAGCTAGCAGAGTGTATAGTGAGAGGCTAGCAGTGGAGAAGCTAGCAGAGTGTATAGTGAGAGGCAGTAGAGAAGCTAGCAGAGTGTATAGTGAGAGGCAGTAGAGAAGCTAGCAGAGTGTATAGTGAGAGGCAGTAGAGAAGCTAGCAGAGTGTATAGTGAGAGGCTAGCAGTGGAGAAGCTAGCAGAGTGTATAGTGAGAGGCTAGCAGTAGAGAAGCTAGCAGAGTGTATAGTGAGATGCTCGCAGTGGAGAAGCTAGCAGAGTGTATATTGAGAGGCTAGCAGTAGAGAAGGTAGCAGAGTGTATAGTGAGAGGCAGTAGAGAAGCTAGCAGAGTGTATAGTGAGAGGCAGTAGAGAAGCTAGCAGAGTGTATAGTGAGAGGCAGTAGAGAAGCTAGCAGAGTGTATAGTAAGAGGCAGTAGAGAAGCTAGCAGAGTGTATAGTGAGAGGCAGTAGAGAAGCTAGCAGAGTGTATAGTGAGAGGCTAGCAGTGGAGAAGCTAGCAGAGTGTATAGTGAGAGGCTAGCAGTAGAGAAGCTAGCAGAGTGTATAGTGAGATGCTCGCAGTGGAGAAGCTAGCAGAGTGTATATTGAGAGGCTAGCAGTAGAGAAGGTAGCAGAGTGTACAGTGAGAGGCTAGCAGTGGAGAAGCTAGCAGAGTGTATAGTGAGAGGCTAGCAGTAGAGAAGCTAGCAGAGTGTATAGTGAGAGGCTAGCAGTAGAGAAGCTAGCAGAGTGTATAGTAAGAGGCAGTAGAGAAGGTAGCAGAGTGTATAGTGAGAGGCTAGCAGTGGAGAAGCTAGCAGAGTGTATAGTGAGAGGCTAGCAGTAGAGAAGCTAGCAGGGTGTATAGTGAGAGGCTAGCAGTGGAGAAGCTAGCAGAGTGTATAGTAAGAGGCAGTAGAGAAGCTAGCAGAGTGTATAGTGAGAGGCAGTAGAGAAGCTAGCAGAGTGTATAGTGAGAGGCTAGCAGTGGAGAAGCTAGCAGAGTGTATAGTGAGAGGCTAGCAGTAGAGAAGCTAGCAGAGTGTATAGTGAGATGCTCGCAGTGGAGAAGCTAGCAGAGTGTATATTGAGAGGCTAGCAGTAGAGAAGGTAGCAGAGTGTACAGTGAGAGGCTAGCAGTGGAGAAGCTAGCAGAGTGTATAGTGAGAGGCTAGCAGTAGAGAAGCTAGCAGAGTGTATAGTGAGAGGCTAGCAGTAGAGAAGCTAGCAGAGTGTATAGTAAGAGGCAGTAGAGAAGGTAGCAGAGTGTATAGTGAGAGGCTAGCAGTGGAGAAGCTAGCAGAGTGTATAGTGAGAGGCTAGCAGTAGAGAAGCTAGCAGGGTGTATAGTGAGAGGCTAGCAGTGGAGAAGCTAGCAGAGTGTATAGTGAGAGGCTAGCAGTGGAGAAGCTAGCAGAGTGTATAGTGAGAGGCTAGCAGTGGAGAAGCTAGCAGAGTGTATAGTCAGAGGCTAGCAGTGGAGACGCTAGCAGAGTGTATAGTGAGAGGCAGTGGAGAAGCTAGCAGAGTGTATAGCGAGAGGCTAGCAGTGGAGAAGCTAGCAAAATGTATAATGAGAAGCTAGCAGTGGAGAAGCTAGCAGAGTGTATAGCGAGAGGCTAGCAGTGGAGAAGCTAGCAGAGTGTATAGTGAGAGGCTAGCAGTAGAGAAGCTAGCAGAGTGTATAGTGAGATGCTCGCAGTGGAGAAGCTAGCAGAGTGTATATTGAGAGGCTAGCAGTAGAGAAGGTAGCAGAGTGTACAGTGAGAGGCTAGCAGTAGAGAAGCTAGCAGAGTGTATAGTGAGAGGCAGTAGAGAAGCTAGCAGAGTGTATAGTGAGAGGCTAGCAGTGGAGAAGCTAGCAGAGTGTATAGTGAGAGGCAGTAGAGAAGCTAGCAGAGTGTATAGTGAGAGGCAGTAGAGAAGCTAGCAGAGTGTATAGTGAGAGGCAGTGGAGAAGCTAGCAGAGTGTATAGTGAGAGGCTAGCAGTAGAGAAGCTAGCAGAGTGTATAGTGAGATGCTCGCAGTGGAGAAGCTAGCAGAGTGTATATTGAGAGGCTAGCAGTAGAGAAGGTAGCAGAGTGTATAGTGAGAGGCAGTAGAGAAGCTAGCAGAGTGTATAGTGAGAGGCAGTAGAGAAGCTAGCAGAGTGTATAGTGAGAGGCAGTAGAGAAGCTAGCAGAGTGTATAGTGAGAGGCTAGCAGTGGAGAAGCTAGCAGTGTATAGTGAGAGGCTAGCAGTAGAGAAGCTAGCAGAGTGTATAGTGAGATGCTCGCAGTGGAGAAGCTAGCAGAGTGTATATTGAGAGGCTAGCAGTAGAGAAGGTAGCAGAGTGTACAGTGAGAGGCTAGCAGTGGAGAAGCTAGCAGAGTGTATAGTGAGAGGCTAGCAGTAGAGAAGCTAGCAGAGTGTATAGTGAGAGGCTAGCAGTAGAGAAGCTAGCAGAGTGTATAGTAAGAGGCAGTAGAGAAGGTAGCAGAGTGTATAGTGAGAGGCTAGCAGTGGAGAAGCTAGCAGAGTGTATAGTGAGAGGCTAGCAGTAGAGAAGCTAGCAGGGTGTATAGTGAGAGGCTAGCAGTGGAGAAGCTAGCAGAGTGTATAGTGAGAGGCTAGCAGTGGAGAAGCTAGCAGAGTGTATAGTGAGAGGCTAGCAGTGGAGAAGCTAGCAGAGTGTATAGTCAGAGGCTAGCAGTGGAGACGCTAGCAGAGTGTATAGTGAGAGGCAGTGGAGAAGCTAGCAGAGTGTATAGCGAGAGGCTAGCAGTGGAGAAGCTAGCAAAATGTATAATGAGAAGCTAGCAGTGGAGAAGCTAGCAGAGTGTACAGTGAGAGGCTAGCAGTAGAGAAGCTAGCAGAGTGTACAGTGAGAGGCTAGCAGTGGAGAAGCTAGCAGAATGTATAATGAGAAGCTAGCAGTGGAGAAGCTAGCAGAGTGTATAGCGAGAGGCTAGCAGTGGAGAAGCTAGCAGAGTGTATAGTGAGAGGCTAGCAGTAGAGAAGCTAGCAGAGTGTATAGTGAGATGCTCGCAGTGGAGAAGCTAGCAGAGTGTATATTGAGAGGCTAGCAGTAGAGAAGGTAGCAGAGTGTACAGTGAGAGGCTAGCAGTAGAGAAGCTAGCAGAGTGTATAGTGAGAGGCAGTAGAGAAGCTAGCAGAGTGTATAGTGAGAGGCTAGCAGTGGAGAAGCTAGCAGAGTGTATAGTGAGAGGCAGTAGAGAAGCTAGCAGAGTGTATAGTGAGAGGCAGTAGAGAAGCTAGCAGAGTGTATAGTGAGAGGCAGTAGCGAAGCTAGCAGAGTGTATAGTGAGAGGCTAGCAGTGGAGAAGCTAGCAGAGTGTATAGTGAGAGGCTAGCAGTAGAGAAGCTAGCAGAGTGTATAGTGAGATGCTCGCAGTGGAGAAGCTAGCAGAGTGTATATTGAGAGGCTAGCAGTAGAGAAGGTAGCAGAGTGTATAGTGAGAGGCAGTAGAGAAGCTAGCAGAGTGTATAGTGAGAGGCAGTAGAGAAGCTAGCAGAGTGTATAGTAAGAGGCAGTAGAGAAGCTAGCAGAGTGTATAGTGAGAGGCAGTAGAGAAGCTAGCAGAGTGTATAGTGAGAGGCAGTAGAGAAGCTAGCAGAGTGTATAGTGAGAGGCTAGCAGTGGAGAAGCTAGCAGAGTGTATAGTGAGAGGCTAGCAGTAGAGAAGCTAGCAGAGTGTATAGTGAGATGCTCGCAGTGGAGAAGCTAGCAGAGTGTATATTGAGAGGCTAGCAGTAGAGAAGGTAGCAGAGTGTACAGTGAGAGGCTAGCAGTGGAGAAGCTAGCAGAGTGTATAGTGAGAGGCTAGCAGTAGAGAAGCTAGCAGAGTGTATAGTGAGAGGCTAGCAGTAGAGAAGCTAGCAGAGTGTATAGTAAGAGGCAGTAGAGAAGGTAGCAGAGTGTATAGTGAGAGGCTAGCAGTGGAGAAGCTAGCAGAGTGTATAGTGAGAGGCTAGCAGTAGAGAAGCTAGCAGGGTGTATAGTGAGAGGCTAGCAGTGGAGAAGCTAGCAGAGTGTATAGTGAGAGGCTAGCAGTGGAGAAGCTAGCAGAGTGTATAGTGAGAGGCTAGCAGTGGAGAAGCTAGCAGAGTGTATAGTCAGAGGCTAGCAGTGGAGACGCTAGCAGAGTGTATAGTGAGAGGCAGTGGAGAAGCTAGCAGAGTGTATAGCGAGAGGCTAGCAGTGGAGAAGCTAGCAAAATGTATAATGAGAAGCTAGCAGTGGAGAAGCTAGCAGAGTGTACAGTGAGAGGCTAGCAGTAGAGAAGCTAGCAGAGTGTACAGTGAGAGGCTAGCAGTGGAGAAGCTAGCAGAATGTATAATGAGAAGCTAGCAGTGGAGAAGCTAGCAGAGTGTATAGCGAGAGGCTAGCAGTGGAGAAGCTAGCAGAGTGTATAGTGAGAGGCTAGCAGTAGAGAAGCTAGCAGAGTGTATAGTGAGATGCTCGCAGTGGAGAAGCTAGCAGAGTGTATATTGAGAGGCTAGCAGTAGAGAAGGTAGCAGAGTGTACAGTGAGAGGCTAGCAGTAGAGAAGCTAGCAGAGTGTATAGTGAGAGGCAGTAGAGAAGCTAGCAGAGTGTATAGTGAGAGGCTAGCAGTGGAGAAGCTAGCAGAGTGTATAGTGAGAGGCAGTAGAGAAGCTAGCAGAGTGTATAGTGAGAGGCAGTAGAGAAGCTAGCAGAGTGTATAGTGAGAGGCAGTAGAGAAGCTAGCAGAGTGTATAGTGAGAGGCTAGCAGTGGAGAAGCTAGCAGAGTGTATAGTGAGAGGCTAGCAGTAGAGAAGCTAGCAGAGTGTATAGTGAGATGCTCGCAGTGGAGAAGCTAGCAGAGTGTATATTGAGAGGCTAGCAGTAGAGAAGGTAGCAGAGTGTATAGTGAGAGGCAGTAGAGAAGCTAGCAGAGTGTATAGTGAGAGGCAGTAGAGAAGCTAGCAGAGTGTATAGTGAGAGGCAGTAGAGAAGCTAGCAGAGTGTATAGTAAGAGGCAGTAGAGAAGCTAGCAGAGTGTATAGTGAGAGGCAGTAGAGAAGCTAGCAGAGTGTATAGTGAGAGGCTAGCAGTGGAGAAGCTAGCAGAGTGTATAGTGAGAGGCTAGCAGTAGAGAAGCTAGCAGAGTGTATAGTGAGATGCTCGCAGTGGAGAAGCTAGCAGAGTGTATATTGAGAGGCTAGCAGTAGAGAAGGTAGCAGAGTGTACAGTGAGAGGCTAGCAGTGGAGAAGCTAGCAGAGTGTATAGTGAGAGGCTAGCAGTAGAGAAGCTAGCAGAGTGTATAGTGAGAGGCTAGCAGTAGAGAAGCTAGCAGAGTGTATAGTAAGAGGCAGTAGAGAAGGTAGCAGAGTGTATAGTGAGAGGCTAGCAGTGGAGAAGCTAGCAGAGTGTATAGTGAGAGGCTAGCAGTAGAGAAGCTAGCAGGGTGTATAGTGAGAGGCTAGCAGTGGAGAAGCTAGCAGAGTGTATAGTGAGAGGCTAGCAGTGGAGAAGCTAGCAGAGTGTATAGTGAGAGGCTAGCAGTGGAGAAGCTAGCAGAGTGTATAGTCAGAGGCTAGCAGTGGAGACGCTAGCAGAGTGTATAGTGAGAGGCAGTGGAGAAGCTAGCAGAGTGTATAGCGAGAGGCTAGCAGTGGAGAAGCTAGCAAAATGTATAATGAGAAGCTAGCAGTGGAGAAGCTAGCAGAGTGTATAGCAAGAGGCTAGCAGTGGAGAAGCTAGCAGAATGTATAATGAGAAGCTAGCAGTGGAGAAGTTAGCAGAGTGTACAGTGAGAGGCTAGCAGTGGAGAAGCTAGCAGAGTGTACAGTGAGAGGCTAGCAGTAGAGAAGCTAGCAGAGTGTACAGTGAGAGGCTAGCAGTGGAGAAGCTAGCAGAATGTATAATGAGAAGCTAGCAGTGGAGAAGCTAGCAGAGTGTATAGCGAGAGGCTAGCAGTGGAGAAGCTAGCAGAATGTATAATGAGAAGCTAGCAGTGGAGAAGTTAGCAGAGTGTGTAGTGAGAGGCTAGCAGAAGAGAAGCTAGCAGAGTGTGTAGTGAGAGGCTAGCAGTAGAGAAGCTAGCAGAGTGTATAGTGAGAGGCTAGCAGTGGAGAAGCTAGTGTAGTGGTGGTGTTGACGTGCGCCGACTGTGACAGTGATGGATCACGGGGCGGCGCGGGGTGCGGGGTTGGGCACGCGTTGTGGGCGTGGTGTGGACGCGCGCGCCGGGAGTGACAGATGACGGGGCGGCGCGGCGTGGGTGCTGAGGCACGCTGAGATGTGGGAAAACAGGATCGTAGCCAGCGCCCAGTGATTGGTCGAATAGGATGGGTGCTCGCAGCGACGTCCGCAGGTGGGGTATAAAGGGGGACGCGCGAGAGCACTCGGGGAGAGTTACCCAGTTGAAGACCAGAAGACGGAGCTGAAGACCTAGTGCCCCGAGACCCCTAGTCCCGCCGTCCTTGTGGGGACCGGGGCCCTGTGTGGCTCGGAGGCGAGACTGTGGGACCCGGGGTCCGACGCCCACGTGGGTCGGGCTGGGGACCCACAGTCAAGACGGACACCCCGGGCAGGGAGTGTCCAGAATAGCTCAGTGGGCGTTAGTCGCCAGGGTAGCTAAGAGGGCGTTAGTCGCCAGGGTAGCTAAGAGGGTGTTAGTCACCCGAGTAGCTCAGTGGGCGTTAGTCGCCAGAATAGCTCAGTGGGCGTTAGTCGCCAGGGTAGCTAAGAGGGCGTTAGTCGCCAGGGTAGCTAAGTGGGTGTTTGTCACCCGAGATACTAAGTGGGTGTTTGTCACCCGAGATACTAAGTGGGTGTTTGTCACCCGAGTAGCTCAGTGGGCGTTAGTCGCCAGAACAGCTCAGTGGGCGTTAGTCGCCAGGGTAGCTAAGAGGGCGTTAGTCGCCAGGGTAGCTAAGAGGGTGTTAGTCACCCGAGTAGCTCAGTGGGCGTTAGTCGCCAGAATAGCTCAGTGGGCGTTAGTCGCCAGGGTAGCTAAGAGGGCGTTAGTCGCCAGGGCAGCTAAGAGGGTGTTAGTCACCCGAGTAGCTCAGTGGGCGTTAGTCGCCAGAATAGCTCAGTGGGCGTTAGTCGCCAGGGTAGCTAAGAGGGCGTTAGTTACCAGAATAGCTCAGTGGGTGTTTGTCACCCGAGATACTAAGTGGGTGTTTGTCACCCGAGATACTAAGTGGGTGTTAGTCACCTGTGAACGAGTTTGGTAAAATAAAGAGTGTGCTCCCCGTGAAGTCGTCTCCCGCCGAGTTACTACATTACAACTGGCGTCAGAAGTGAACCTGTCTTCAAGAAGAATGGACACGAGGAAGACTACCCGTACCCACGAGCGAGGTCGGGAAGACGACGGCGTACCGGGGACACCAACCTCGGGAGGAGAGGACGAGGAGTTGCCGCCGATGCAGCACTTCGCGGTGATGGCCGACGCTCCGCTCGCCTCCGACACCAGCCTCCAAGACGCACACTCCAGGTTGGCGGAGTTGCTACTCGCCGCCGCCGCTGTCTTGGCGGACATCTCCGTTCCGGCGAGCGAAAAAACGGCTGCGGGGTTGGTGGAGAAAGCGAGGTTGGAGGGATCCCGCCAAAAGGCGCTTCGCGCCAAAAGTCTGGAAGTTGCCGCCGTTTTTGAGGGGCCGCCATCGATTGGCGGGAAGCACGGACACCACGTGGCCGGAGACCTCCGCTCAGCGCAGCCCACGTCATCAGCGCGCGCCGGAGCTCTCCATTTTGCGCCTGATGACCGAGCCGACATTTTACACAACTACAGCGGAGCGCGGGAAAATCTCTCCGACGTCGACGACGATCGGGTCCTCCAGCAAAGATTGCCCGCGCTGTCGGCGTTCAAGGCGGATGGGGGCGACTGGGGAGCCTTCCAACGAAGGTTCCTCGCTCATCAGGAGATGTCGGGGTGGTCCGACACCACTGCCCTGCGTGCGTTGCCAGCGATGCTCGACGACGACGCGCTTGCAGCCTTCACATCTGCTGCAAGGTCGTCCCGCTCTACGCTCCAGGCCGCACTACACCTGATGGCGAAGGTGTTCGGACCGCCCTCCACCTGTCGCCACCAGTTCTACGATCGGCGAAAGGTGGCTGGAGAAACGACGCTCGCCTATCGCACGGCGCTGCTCGCCTTGGCGGACGCAGCTTTTCCCCGCATGGACAAGGAGGGGAAGGACGCCATGGTGACGGAGCAGCTGCTGGCGTTGGCCCACGAGTTGGGGGTCCCCATCAATGTTGCGGACGAAATGGATATCTGCTCCCTGGCGATCGCCACGAGCATTCACGCGTACGAGGTCCTCAAACGCAAGCCGGGGGTCATCTGCAAATTGGCGGGGAACGCGGCACTGGCCGCCACGATCGCCGAACCTCAGCCAGCTGCGGATCAGGAGCAGGCCTTCGCTGCATCGCGTCCGGGGGAGTGGAGAACGGGAGGTCGTTCGCCCACACGTTCATCCCGCAAGCTGGAGCAACCGAAACCTACGACGTCCCTCGTCGTCTGCTACAACTGCGGCCTTCGGGGTCACGTCGCAGCCGGGTGCCGGGCCCCACGTCAGCGCGCCACAGGACCACGTCGGGACGACGACCAGGCCCACAAGTCATCCCAAGAAAACCCGGCAAGTCGCGGCACCTCACACGCTCGGTCCACAAACACGGCACATTCGGGTCGCCGCTTGGCGGTGGGGGGTTCGCGGCTGGGTGCCGGGGGTTCATTTCGGCGAGGGGGGTCCGTACACGGCCCGCAAGCAGTCGAATGGTCCGAATTGGCCCACAGGATAGTGGCTGCGTCGGCCGGGTCGTCCGTGGTAACGGGGTTTATTGACGGGGTTGAGGTCCGGGTGCTTGTGGACACGGGTGCGTCGGCCACTATCATTTCGGACCTTATTTATAACATTCTTCCCGTCAAAAGTAGACCCCTTCTGCCAGTGGACGTGCCATTTTATGCGGCGAATGGGGGATCCCTGGGGATCATCGGCCAGATTCGGGCGACTATTTGCATTGGTGACGTCAAATTGGCGGGCCCTATTTTTGTATCATCATCGCTGGCCGTTCCCTGTTTGCTAGGTACGGACTTTTTGTCCAAAATGCCCATCAAAATTCTCATAGATCAGGCCTGCATTGAGCTTCCGTCAGGTCGGCGGGTTGCGTTCTTGACGAGCCCTACCAAAATACGCACGGTTTGTGCGACGGTGCAGGCGCTGGCAACTCAGACTGTACGGGTGCCCCCGGGATCGCAAATGTTGGTACCCCTTCGGTTGAGGAAACCACTCGAGGTGGGTGCGGTGGCACAGGGGGTGCTGTTGGGGCCGTCTAACAGGGCCAGACGGGGCCTCGACTTAGCGGTTGCTCAAACCATGGTGAGAGGGGACAGTGAGCCGTTCGTAATGGTCCTGAATACGGGGTCGCGGCGGGCCGTAATTGCGCAGGGAACGGTGCTGGCTCACGCCGCGCCGCTACCCGTTGAGGAACGGCTCGTGGCTCAAGCGGATTTCACTGTCGAGTCGCATCCTCCAAGTGATGAGGGGACAGAGTGGTTGGACTCGTTGTGTGCCGGTTCTGCTAACTTGTCCAAAGTGCAATTGGGAGTCGACGCTCCCACGGGGAGGGATTCGCTGTTGTCGTTGCCCCTCATTGAGTGGGGCCGTCTCCAAATGTCCGACAGCTCCCTACTTACGCTACGTCAAAAAGTTGGCGCTCCCGAGGTAGGGGATGCGCGGGTCGGTTCCTGGGTGTGCAGACAGGGCCTTTTGATGAAGTGGGACAACATGTCCCGGCGTCACGTGCTCGTTGTGCCTGTTGCTATGCGGGGTAGGGTCGTTCTGGCAGCTCATGAACGGCTCATGCATCTGGGTTTTCACAAAACGCTCGCCCTAATCCAGCGAGACTATTATTGGCCGGGGATGGGTAACGACGTGGCGAACATTCTTAAGGGATGCGTAGGGTGCGCCAAAAGAAAACCGCCACCATTGGCAGCTAATCCACCGCTGCAATCCATTCAAGTTTCGCGCACAAACGAATTGGTTGCGTTGGACATCTTGGGGCCCTTTCCTGCTACACCGAGGGGAAATAGGTTCCTGCTGGTTGGCGTAGAATACTTCACCCGATGGCCCATGGCATGGCCACTCGCCAACCAGTCGGCTGCAGCGGTGGCGGACGCCTTCGTCCAGGGTTATGTTTTGGACAAGGGCGCCCCCGAACGCTTGCTGACGGATCAAGGAAAGAATTTTTCGAGCGTTTTGTTGCGCGAGGTGTGCGACCTGTTGGGTACAATGAAAGTGCGTACTTCCCCCTACCACCCGCAGACTGACGGGATGGTTGGGCGTCTGAACAGGACGATTGCATCTATGCTGTGCCAACAGGTCTGCGACGATCAGGTTGATTGGGACTTACAGGTGCCGGGGGTACTCGCGGCCTATCGAATGGCCCCTCATGCGGCGACGGGGTTTTCCCCATTTTTTCTTATGTATGGGCGGGAGGCCGATCCGGCCATGGACGTCCAACTGGGGATTTCCCAGCCACGTGCAAAATCAAAATTGGCAGACCACATCAAATTTAATATCGCCAAATTGACTGAAGCGCGGGAGGCGGCGAGGTTGAATTCGCGGTCTCGGCAAATCGCGAACGAGAGATTGCATGGGCGGAGGGTGCATACGCATGATTGGAAACCAGGCGATAAGGCCTGGCTGCATTGTCCACATGCACCGTTGGCTACGTCCCCCAAATTGTTGAGACCTTGGAGGGGACCGGTGGAAATTGTGCGGGTTGCACGACCCCAGAGTATACAGATTAAATGGGAAAAACGCCGTTGGTACGTGCACCCCTCCCGACTGAAGCCCTATGCGGCACCGTGTGACCCCGTTCTGTGCCGTAACGACCGGGCGTGTGATGTGACCGTCGACTTGGGGAGGGAGGTGTCGCAGGCTGCTCCTCACGTGTCTCCACCTGACCCACCCCCAGGTGCCTCGGGCTTGACGGCTGCTGACCGTCGGGAACCTGAACCCCGCGGCACGCACGGGTCCTCGATGCCTGGCCAATGTCTTCCTGAACTGCCGGCACCACCGGACGTTCAACCGCGTCTGGTGCCGTACGACGGACCGGCAAGGCGGACTCGGGCTAGGGCACAACAATTTTCATGAAGACATTTTTTTTCGACACCGAGCTCGCCCGGTGTTCCCCTCTGCCGGGGTAATGTCCCGTTGTAGGGACGCTCGGAAAGAATGGGACGCTGCACGAGTCGAGAGAGAAAAAAAAAAAAAAATTTCCATTTATTTTTCTTTCTGCATACACATTGCTATTGTCACTCGCCGGATTGTATATATTGTTCTGTTGTCGCGGTGGCATTGGTTGATGGTTGCGGATGGTAGTGTTCGCGTTGTGTTGTGTTGTTACGTTAGTTGTTGTTCTTGTTGTTGTGTTGTGTTACGGGGCACACAGGGGGGTTTGTATATTTTTATAGCAGCCGGGTCGGCTGCGAGCTATGTGGTAGGGGGTGATGTAGTGGTGGTGTTGACGTGCGCCGACTGTGACAGTGATGGATCACGGGGCGGCGCGGGGTGCGGGGTTGGGCACGCGTTGTGGGCGTGGTGTGGACGCGCGCGCCGGGAGTGACAGATGACGGGGCGGCGCGGCGTGGGTGCTGAGGCACGCTGAGATGTGGGAAAACAGGATCGTAGCCAGCGCCCAGTGATTGGTCGAATAGGATGGGTGCTCGCAGCGACGTCCGCAGGTGGGGTATAAAGGGGGACGCGCGAGAGCACTCGGGGAGAGTTACCCAGTTGAAGACCAGAAGACGGAGCTGAAGACCTAGTGCCCCGAGACCCCTAGTCCCGCCGTCCTTGTGGGGACCGGGGCCCTGTGTGGCTCGGAGGCGAGACTGTGGGACCCAGGGTCCGACGCCCACGTGGGTCGGGCTGGGGACCCACAGTCAAGACGGACACCCCGGGCAGGGAGTGTCCAGAATAGCTCAGTGGGCGTTAGTCGCCAGGGTAGCTAAGAGGGCGTTAGTCGCCAGGGTAGCTAAGAGGGTGTTAGTCACCCGAGTAGCTCAGTGGGCGTTAGTCGCCAGAATAGCTCAGTGGGCGTTAGTCGCCAGGGTAGCTAAGAGGGCGTTAGTCGCCAGGGTAGCTAAGTGGGTGTTTGTCACCCGAGATACTAAGTGGGTGTTTGTCACCCGAGATACTAAGTGGGTGTTTGTCACCCGAGTAGCTCAGTGGGCGTTAGTCGCCAGAATAGCTCAGTGGGCGTTAGTCGCCAGGGTAGCTAAGAGGGCGTTAGTCGCCAGGGTAGCTAAGAGGGTGTTAGTCACCCGAGTAGCTCAGTGGGCGTTAGTCGCCAGAATAGCTCAGTGGGCGTTAGTCGCCAGGGTAGCTAAGAGGGCGTTAGTCGCCAGGGCAGCTAAGAGGGTGTTAGTCACCCGAGTAGCTCAGTGGGCGTTAGTCGCCAGAATAGCTCAGTGGGCGTTAGTCGCCAGGGTAGCTAAGAGGGCGTTAGTTACCAGAATAGCTCAGTGGGTGTTTGTCACCCGAGATACTAAGTGGGTGTTTGTCACCCGAGATACTAAGTGGGTGTTAGTCACCTGTGAACGAGTTTGGTAAAATAAAGAGTGTGCTCCCCGTGAAGTCGTCTCCCGCCGAGTTACTACATTACACTAGCAGAGTGTATAGTGAGAGGCTAGTAGTAGAGAAGTTAGCAGGGTGTATAGTGAGAGACTAGTAGTAGAGAAGCTAGCAGAGTGTATAGTGAGAGGCTAGCAGTAGAGAAGCTAGCAGAGTGTATAGTGAGAGGCTAGCAGTAGAGAAGCTAGCAGAGTGTATAGTGAGAGGCTAGCAGTGGAGAAGCTAGCAGAGTGTATAGTGAGAGGCTAGCAGTAGAAAAGCTAGCAGAGTGTATAGTGAGAGGCTAGCAGTGGAGAAGCTAGCAGAGTGTATATTGAGAGGCTAGCAGTAGAGAAGCTAGCAGCGTGTACAGTGAGAGGCTAGCAGTGGAGAAGCTAGCAGAGTGTATAGTGAGAGGCTAGCAGTAGAGAAGCTAGCAAAGTGTACAGTGAGAGGCTAGCAGTGGAGAAGCTAGCAGAGTGTACAGTGAGAGGCTAGCAGTAGAGAAGCTAGCAGAGTGTATAGTGAGAGGCTAGCAGTAGAGAAGCTAGCAGAGTGTATAGTGAGAGGCAGTAGAGAAGCTAGCAGAGTGTATAGTGAGAGGCTAGCAGTGGAGAAGCTAGCAGAGTGTATAGTGAGAGGCTAGCAGTAGAGAAGCTAGCAGAGTGTATAGTGAGATGCTAGCAGTGGAGAAGCTAGCAGAGTGTATAGTGAGAGGCTAGCAGAGGAGACGCTAGCAGAGTGTATAGTGAGAGGCAGTGGAGAAGCTAGCAGAGTGTATAGCGAGAGGCTAGCAGTGGAGAAGCTAGCAGAATGTATAATGAGAAGCTAGCAGTGGAGAAGCTAGCAGAGTGTATAGCGAGAGGCTAGCAGTGGAGACGCTAGCAGAGTGTATAGTGAGAGGTAGTGGAGAAGCTAGCAGAGTGTATAGCGAGAGGCTAGCAGTGGAGAAGCTAGCAGAATGTATAATGAGAAGCTAGCAGTGGAGAAGTTAGCAGAGTGTACAGTGAGAGGCTAGCAGTGGAGAAGCTAGCAGAGTGTACAGTGAGAGGCTAGCAGTAGAGAAGCTAGCAGAGTGTATAGTGAGAGGCTAGCAGTAGAGAAGCTAGCAGAGTGTATAGTGAGAGGCAGTAGAGAAGCTAGCAGAGTGTATAGTGAGAGGCTAGTAGTGGAGAAGCTAGCAGAGTGTATAGTAAGAGGCAGTGGAGAAGCTAGCAGAGTGTATAGTGAGAGGCTAGTAGTGGAGAAGCTAGCAGAGTGTATAGTAAGAGGCAGTAGAGAAGCTAGCAGAGTGTATAGTGAGAGGCTAGTAGTGGAGAAGCTAGCAGAGTGTATAGTGAGAGGCAGTAGAGAAGCTAGCAGAGTTTATAGTGAGAGGCTAGCAGTAGAGAAGCTAGCAGAGTGTATAGTGAGAGGCTAGCAGTAGAGAAGCTACCAGAGTGTATAGTAAGAGGCAGTGGAGAAGCTAGCAGAGTGTACAGTGAGAGGCTAGCAGTAGAGAAGCTAGCGGAGTGTGTAGTGAGAGGCAGTGGAGAAGCTAGCAGAGTGTATAATGAGAGGCTAGCAGTGGAGAAGCTGGAAGAGTGTATAATGAGAGGCTAGCAGTGGAGAAGCTAGCAGAGTGTACAGTGCGAGGCTAGCAGTAGAGAAGCTGGCAGAGTGTATAGTGAGAGGCTAGCAGTAGAGAAGCTAGCAGTGTATAGTGAGAGGCTAGCAGTGGAGAAGCTAGCAGAGTGTATATTGAGAGGCTAGCAGTAGAGAAGCTAGCAGAGTGTACAGTGAGAGGCTAGCAGTAGAGAAGCTAGCAGAGTGTATAGTGAGAGGCTAGCAGTAGAGAAGCTAGCAGAGTGTATAGTGAGAGGGAGTAGAGAAGCTAGCAGAGTGTATAGTGAGAGGCTAGCAGTGGAGAAGCTAGCAGAGTGTATAGTGAGAGGCTAGCAGTAGAGAAGCTAGCAGAGTGTATAGTGAGATGCTAGCAGTGGAGAAGCTAGCAGAGTGTATAGTGAGAGGCTAGCAGTGGAGACGCTAGCAGAGTGTATAGTGAGAGGCAGTGGAGAAGCTAGCAGAGTGTATAGCGAGAGGCTAGCAGTGGAGAAGCTAGCAGAATGTATAATGAGAAGCTAGCAGTGGAGAAGCTAGCAGAGTGTATAGCGAGAGGCTAGCAGTGGAGACGCTAGCAGAGTGTATAGTGAGAGGCAGTGGAGAAGCTAGCAGAGTGTATAGCGAGAGGCTAGCAGTGGAGAAGCTAGCAGAATGTATAATGAGAAGCTAGCAGTGGAGAAGTTAGCAGAGTGTACAGTGAGAGGCTAGCAGTGGAGAAGCTAGCAGAGTGTACAGTGAGAGGCTAGCAGTAGAGAAGCTAGCAGAGTGTATAGTGAGAGGCTAGCAGTAGAGAAGCTAGCAGAGTGTATAGTGAGAGGCAGTAGAGAAGCTAGCAGAGTGTATAGTGAGAGGCTAGCAGTGGAGAAGCTAGCAGAGTTTATAGTGAGAGGCTAGCAGTAGAGAAGCTAGCAGAGTGTATAGTGAGAGGCTAGCAGTAGAGAAGCTACCAGAGTGTATAGTAAGAGGCAGTGGAGAAGCTAGCAGAGTGTACAGTGAGAGGCTAGCAGTAGAGAAGCTAGCGGAGTGTGTAGTGAGAGGCAGTGGAGAAGCTAGCAGAGTGTATAATGAGAGGCTAGCAGTGAAGAAGCTGGAAGAGTGTATAATGAGAGGCTAGCAGTGGAGAAGCTAGCAGAGTGTACAGTGCGAGGCTAGCAGTAGAGAAGCTGGCAGAGTGTATAGTGAGAGGCTAGCAGTAGAGAAGCTAGCAGTGTATAGTGAGAGGCTAGCAGTGGAGAAGCTAGCAGAGTGTATATTGAGAGGCTAGCAGTAGAGAAGCTAGCAGAGTGTACAGTGAGAGGCTAGCAGTGGAGAGGCTAGCAGAGTGTACAGTGAGAGGCTAGCAGTAGAGAAGCTAGCATAGTGTATAGTAAGAGGCAGTAGAGAAGCTAGCAGAGTGTATAGTGAGAGGCTAGCAGTGGAGAAGCTAGCAGTGTATAGTGAGAGGCTAGCAGTAGAGAAGCTAGCAGAGTGTATAGTGAGAGGCTAGCAGTAGAAAAGCTAGCAGAGTGTATAGTGAGAGGCTAGCAGTAGATAAGCTAGCAGAGTGCATAGTGAGAGGCTAGCAGTGGAGAAGCTAGCAGAGTGTATAGTGAGAGCCTAGCAGTAGAGAAGCTAGCAGAGTGTATAGCGAGAGGCTAGCAGTGGAGAAGCTAGCAGAGTGTATAGTGAGAGGCTAGCAGTGGAGAAGCTAGCATAGTGTATAGTGAGAGGCTAGCAGTAGAGAAGCTAGCAGAGTGTATAGTGAGAGGCTAGCAGTAGAGAAGCTAGCATAGTGTATAGTGAGAGGCTAGCAGTGGAGAAGCTAGCAGTGTATAGTGAGAGGCTAGCAGTAGAGAAGCTAGCATAGTGTATAGTGAGAGGCTAGCAGTGGAGAAGCTAGCAGTGTATAGTGAGAGGCTAGCAGTAGAGAAGCTAGCAGAGTGTATAGTGAGAGGCTAGCAGTAGAGAAGCTAGCAGAGTGTATAGTGAGAGGCTAGCAGTGGAGAAGCTAGCAGAGTGTATAGTGAGAGGCTAGCAGTGGAGAAGCAAGCAGAGTGTATAGTGAGAGGCTAGCAGTGGAGAAGCTAGCAGAGTGTATAGTGAGAGGCTAGCAGTAGAGAAGCTAGCAGAGTGTATAGTGAGAGGCTAGCAGTGGAGAAGCTAGCAGAGTGTATAGTGAGAGGCTAGCAGTGGAGAAGCAAGCAGAGTGTATAGTGAGAGGCTAGCAGTAGAGAAGCTAGCAGAGTGTATAGTGAGAGGCTAGCAGTGGAGAAGCTAGCAGAGTGTATAGTGAGAGGCTAGCAGTAGAGAAGCTAGCATAGTGTATAGTGAGAGGCTAGCAGTGGAGAAGCTAGCAGTGTATAGTGAGAGGCTAGCAGTAGAGAAGCTAGCAGAGTGTATAGTGAGAGGCTAGCAGTAGAGAAGCTAGCAGAGTGTATAGTGAGAGGCTAGCAGTGGAGAAGCTAGCAGAGTGTATAGTGAGAGGCTAGCAGTGGAGAAGCAAGCAGAGTGTATAGTGAGAGGCTAGCAGTGGAGAAGCTAGCAGAGTGTATAGTGAGAGCCTAGCATTAGAGAAGCTAGCAGAGTGTATAGCGAGAGGCTAGCAGTGGAGAAGCTAGCATAGTGTATAGTGAGAGGCTAGCAGTGGAGAAGCTAGCAGTGTATAGTGAGAGGCTAGCAGTGGAGAAGCTAGCAGAGTGTATAGTGAGAGGCTAGCAGTGGAGAAGCAAGCAGAGTGTATAGTAAGAGGCTAGCAGTAGAGAAGCTAGCAGAGTGTGTAGTGAGAGGCAGTGGAGAAGCTAGCAGAGTGTATAATGAGAGGCTAGCAGTGGAGAAGCTGGCAGAGTGTATAGTGAGAGGCTAGCAGTAGAGAAGCTAGAAGAGTGTATAGTGAGATGCTAGCAGTGGAGAAGCTAGCAGAGTGTATATTGAGAGGCTAGCAGTAGAGAAGCTAGCAGCGTGTACAGTGAGAGGCTAGCAGTGGAGAAGCTAGCAGAGTGTATAGTGAGAGGCTAGCAGTAGAGAAGCTAGCAGAGTGTACAGTGAGAGGCTAGCAGTGGAGAAGCTAGCAGAGTGTATAGTGAGAGGCTAGCAGTAGAGAAGCTAGCAGAGTGTATAGTGAGAGGCTAGCAGTAGAGAAGCTAGCAGAGTGTATAGTAAGAGGCAGTAGAGAAGGTAGCAGAGTGTATAGTGAGAGGCTAGCAGTGGAGAAGCTAGCAGAGTGTATAGTGAGAGGCTAGCAGTAGAGAAGCTAGCAGGGTGTATAGTGAGAGGCTAGCAGTGGAGAAGCTAGCAGAGTGTATAGTGAGAGGCTAGCAGTGGAGAAGCTAGCAGAGTGTATAGTGAGAGGCTAGCAGTGGAGAAGCTAGCAGAGTGTATAGTCAGAGGCTAGCAGTGGAGAAGCTAGCAGAGTGTATAGTGAGAGGCTAGCAGTGGAGACGCTAGCAGAGTGTATAGTGAGAGGCAGTGGAGAAGCTAGCAGAGTGTATAGCGAGAGGCTAGCAGTGAAGCTAGCAGAATGTATAATGAGAAGCTAGCAGTGGAGAAGTTAGCAGAGTGTACAGTGAGAGGCTAGCAGTGGAGAAGCTAGCAGAGTGTACAGTGAGAGGCTAGCAGTAGAGAAGCTAGCAGAGTGTATAGTGAGAGGCTAGCAGTAGAGAAGCTAGCAGAGTGTATAGTGAGAGGCAGTAGAGAAGCTAGCAGAGTGTATAGTGAGAGGCTAGCAGTGGAGAAGCTAGCAGAGTTTATATTGAGAGGCTAGCAGTAGAGAAGCTAGCAGAGTGTATAGTGAGAGGCTAGCAGTAGAGAAGCTACCAGAGTGTATAGTAAGAGGCAGTAGAGAAGCTAGCAGAGTGTATAGTGAGAGGCAGTAGAGAAGCTAGCAGAGTGTATAGTGAGAGGCAGTAGAGAAGCTAGCAGAGTGTATAGTGAGAGGCTAGCAGTGGAGAAGCTAGCAGAGTGTATATTGAGAGGCTAGCAGTAGAGAAGCTAGCAGAGTGTACAGTGAGAGGCTAGCAGTGGAGAAGCTAGCAGAGTGTATAGTGAGAGGCTAGCAGTAGAGAAGCTAGCAGAGTGTATAGTGAGAGGCTAGCAGTAGAGAAGCTAGCAGAGTGTATAGTAAAAGGCAGTAGAGAAGGTAGCAGAGTGTATAGTGAGAGGCTAGCAGTGGAGAAGCTAGCAGAGTGTATAGTGAGAGGCTAGCAGTAGAGAAGCTAGCAGGGTGTATAGTGAGAGGCTAGCAGTGGAGAAGCTAGCAGAGTGTATAGTGAGAGGCTAGCAGTGGAGAAGCTAGCAGAGTGTATAGTGAGAGGCTAGCAGTGGAGAAGCTAGCAGAGTGTATAGTCAGAGGCTAGCAGTGGAGACGCTAGCAGAGTGTATAGTGAGAGGCAGTGGAGAAGCTAGCAGAGTGTATAGTGAGAGGCTAGCATTGGAGAAGCTAGCAGAGTGTATAGTGAGAGGCTAGCAGTGGAGAAGCTAGCAGAGTGTATAGTAAGAGGCTAGCAGTGGAGAAGCTAGCAGAGTGTATAGTGAGAGGCTAGCAGTAGAGAAGCTAGCAGAGTGTGTAGTGAGAGGCAGTGGAGAAGCTAGCAGAGTGTATAATGAGAGGCTAGCAGTGGAGAAGCTAGCAGAGTGTATAGTGAGAGGCTAGCAGTAGAGAAGCTAGCAGAGTGTATAGTGAGAGGCTAGCAGTAGAGAAGCTAGCAGAGTGTACAGTGAGAGGCTAGCAGTGGAGAAGCTAGCAGAGTGTACAGTGAGAGGCTAGCAGTAGATAAGCTAGCAGAGTGTATAGTGAGAGGCTAGCAGTAGAGAAGCTAGCAGAGTGTACAGTGAGATGCTAGCAGTGGAGAAGCTAGCAGAGTGTACAGTGAGAGGCTAGCAGTAGAGAAGCTAGCAGAGTGTATAGTGAGAGGCTAGCAGTAGAGAAGCTAGCAGAGTGTATAGTGAGAGGCTAGCAGTAGAGAAGCTAGCAGAGTGTATAGTGAGAGGCTAGCAGTGGAGAAGCTAGCAGAGTGTATAGTAAGAGGCAGTAGAGAAGGTAGCAGAGTGTATAGTGAGAGGCTAGCAGTGGAGAAGCTAGCAGAGTGTATAGTGAGAGGCTAGCAGTGGAGAAGCTAGCAGGGTGTATAGTGAGAGGCTAGCAGTGGAGAAGCTAGCAGAGTGTATAGTGAGAGGCTAGCAGTGGAGAAGCTAGCAGGGTGTATAGTGAGAGGCTAGCAGTGGAGAAGCTAGCAGAGTGTATAGTGAGAGGCTAGCAGTGGAGAAGCTAGCAGAGTGTATAGTGAGAGGCTAGCAGTGGAGAAGCTAGCAGAGTGTATAGTGAGAGGCTAGCAGTGGAGAAGCTAGCAGAGTGTATAGTAAGAGGCTAGCAGTGGAGAAGCTAGCAGAGTGTATAGTGAGAGGCTAGCAGTGGAGAAGCTAGCAGAGTGTATAGTAAGAGGCTAGCAGTGGAGAAGCTAGCAGAGTGTATAGTGAGAGGCAGTGGAGAAGCTAGCAGAGTGTATAGTGAGAGGCTAGCAGTGGAGAAGCTAGCAGAGTGTATAGTGAGAGGCTAGCAGTAGAGAAGCTAGCAGAGTGTAGTGAGAGGCAGTGGAGAAGCTAGCAGAGTGTATAATGAGAGGCTAGCAGTGGAGAAGCTGGCAGAGTGTATAGTGAGAGGCTAGCAGTAGAGAAGCTAGAAGAGTGTATAGTGAGAGGCTAGCAGTAGAGAAGCTAGCAGAGTGTATAGTGAGAGGCTAGCAGTAGAGAGGCTAGCAGAGTGTATAGTGAGAGGCTAGCAGTGGAGAAGCTAGCAGAGTGTATAGTGAGAGGCTACCAGTAGAGAAGCTAGCAGAGTGTATAGTGAGAGGATAGCAGTGGAGAAGCTAGCAGAGTTTATAGTGAGAGGCAGTGGAGAAAGCTAGCAGAGTGTATAGTGAGAGGCTAGCAGTGGAGAAGCTAGCAGAGTGTATAGTGAGAGGCTAGCAGTGGAGAAGCTAGCAGAGTGTATAGTAAGAGGCTAGCAGTGGAGAAGCTAGCAGAGTGTATAGTGAGAGGCTAGCAGTAGAGAAGCTAGCAGAGTGTGTAGTGAGAGGCAGTGGAGAAGCTAGCAGAGTGTATAATGAGAGGCTAGCAGTGGAGAAGCTGGCAGAGTGTATAGTGAGAGGCTAGCAGTAGAGAAGCTAGAAGAGTGTATAGTGAGAGGCTAGCAGTAGAGAAGCTAGCAGAGTGTATAGTGAGAGGCTAGCAGTGGAGAAGCTAGCAGAGTGTATAGTAAGAGGCTAGCAGTGGAGAAGCTAGCAGAGTGTACAGTGAGAGGCTAGCAGTAGATAAGCTAGCAGAGTGTATAGTGAGAGGCTAGCAGTAGAGAAGCTAGCAGAGTGTACAGTGAGAGGCTAGCAGTGGAGAAGCTAGCAGAGTGTACAGTGAGAGGCTAGCAGTGGAGAAGCTAGCAGAGTGTACAGTGAGAGGCTAGCAGTAGATAAGCTAGCAGAGTGTATAGTGAGAGGCTAGCAGTAGAGAAGCTAGCAGAGTGTACAGTGAGAGGCTAGCAGTAGAGAAACTAGCAGAGTGTACAGTGAGAGGCTAGCAGTGGAGAAGCTAGCAGAGTGTACAGTGAGAGGCTAGCAGTAGATAAGCTAGCAGAGTGTATAGTGAGAGGCTAGCAGTAGAGAAGCTAGCAGAGTGTATAGTGAGAGGCTAGCAGTAGAGAAGCTAGCAGAGTCTACAGTGAGAGGCTAGCAGTGGAGAAGCTAGCAGAGTGTACAGTGAGAGGCTAGCAGTAGAGAAGCTAGCAGAGTGTATAGTGAGAGGCTAGCAGTAGAGAAGCTAGCAGAGTGTATAGTGAGAGGCTAGCAGTAGAGAAGCTAGCAGAGTGTATAGTGAGAGGCTAGCAGTGGAGAAGCTAGCAGAGTGTATAGTGAGAGGCTAGCAGTAGAGAAGCTAGCAGAGTGTATAGTGAGAGGCTAGCAGTGGAGAAGCTAGCAGAGTGTATAGTAAAAGGCTAGCAGTGGAGAAGCTAGCAGAGTGTATAGTGAGAGGCTAGCAGTAGAGAAGCTAGCAGAGTGTGTAGTGAGAGGCAGTGGAGAAGCTAGCAGAGTGTATAATGAGAGGCTAGCAGTGGAGAAGCTGGCAGAGTGTATAGTGAGAGGCTAGCAGTAGAGAAGCTAGAAGAGTGTATAGTGAGAGGCTAGCAGTAGAGAAGCTAGCAGAGTGTATAGTGAGAGGCTAGCAGTAGAGAAGCTAGCAGAGTGTACAGTGAGAGGCTAGCAGTAGAGAAGCTAGCAGAGTGTATAGTGAGAGGATAGCAGTGGAGAAGCTAGCAGAGTGTATAGTAAGAGGCTAGCAGTGGAGAAGCTAGCAGAGTGTATAGTGAGAGGCTAGCAGTGGAGAAGCTAGCAGAGTGTATAGTAAGAGGCTAGCAGTGGAGAAGCTAGCAGAGTGTATAATGAGAGGCTAGCAGTGGAGAAGCTGGCAGAGTGTATAGTGAGAGGCTAGCAGTAGAGAAGCTAGAAGAGTGTATAGTGAGAGGCTAGCAGTAGAGAAGCTAGCAGAGTGTATAGTGAGAGGCTAGCAGTGGAGAAGCTAGCAGAGTGTATAGTAAGAGGCTAGCAGTAGAGAAGCTAGCAGAGTGTACAGTGAGAGGCTAGCAGTGGAGAAGCTAGCAGAGTGTACAGTGAGAGGCTAGCAGTAGATAAGCTAGCAGAGTGTATAGTGAGAGGCTAGCAGTAGAGAAGCTAGCAGAGTGTACAGTGAGAGGCTAGCAGTGGAGAAGCTAGCAGAGTGTACAGTGAGAGGCTAGCAGTGGAGAAGCTAGCAGAGTGTACAGTGAGAGGCTAGCAGTAGATAAGCTAGCAGAGTGTATAGTGAGAGGCTAGCAGTGGAGAAGCTAGCAGAGTGTATAGTCAGAGGCTAGCAGTGGAGAAGCTAGCAGAGTGTATAGTGAGAGGCTAGCAGTGGAGACGCTAGCAGAGTGTATAGTGAGAGGCAGTGGAGAAGCTAGCAGAGTGTATAGCGAGAGGCTAGCAGTGAAGCTAGCAGAATGTATAATGAGAAGCTAGCAGTGGAGAAGTTAGCAGAGTGTACAGTGAGAGGCTAGCAGTGGAGAAGCTAGCAGAGTGTACAGTGAGAGGCTAGCAGTAGAGAAGCTAGCAGAGTGTATAGTGAGAGGCTAGCAGTAGAGAAGCTAGCAGAGTGTATAGTGAGAGGCAGTAGAGAAGCTAGCAGAGTGTATAGTGAGAGGCTAGCAGTGGAGAAGCTAGCAGAGTTTATATTGAGAGGCTAGCAGTAGAGAAGCTAGCAGAGTGTATAGTGAGAGGCTAGCAGTAGAGAAGCTACCAGAGTGTATAGTAAGAGGCAGTAGAGAAGCTAGCAGAGTGTATAGTGAGAGGCAGTAGAGAAGCTAGCAGAGTGTATAGTGAGAGGCAGTAGAGAAGCTAGCAGAGTGTATAGTGAGAGGCTAGCAGTGGAGAAGCTAGCAGAGTGTATATTGAGAGGCTAGCAGTAGAGAAGCTAGCAGAGTGTACAGTGAGAGGCTAGCAGTGGAGAAGCTAGCAGAGTGTATAGTGAGAGGTTAGCAGTAGAGAAGGTAGCAGAGTGTACAGTGAGAGGCTAGCAGTGGAGAAGCTAGCAGAGTGTATAGTAAAAGGCAGTAGAGAAGGTAGCAGAGTGTATAGTGAGAGGCTAGCAGTGGAGAAGCTAGCAGAGTGTATAGTGAGAGGCTAGCAGTAGAGAAGCTAGCAGGGTGTATAGTGAGAGGCTAGCAGTGGAGAAGCTAGCAGAGTGTATAGTGAGAGGCTAGCAGTGGAGAAGCTAGCAGAGTGTATAGTTAGAGGCTAGCAGTGGAGAAGCTAGCAGAGTGTATAGTCAGAGGCTAGCAGTGGAGACGCTAGCAGAGTGTATAGTGAGAGGCAGTGGAGAAGCTAGCAGAGTGTATAGTGAGAGGCTAGCATTGGAGAAGCTAGCAGAGTGTATAGTGAGAGGCTAGCAGTGGAGAAGCTAGCAGAGTGTATAGTAAGAGGCTAGCAGTGGAGAAGCTAGCAGAGTGTATAGTGAGAGGCTAGCAGTAGAGAAGCTAGCAGAGTGTGTAGTGAGAGGCAGTGGAGAAGCTAGCAGAGTGTATAATGAGAGGCTAGCAGTGGAGAAGCTAGCAGAGTGTATAGTGAGAGGCTAGCAGTAGAGAAGCTAGCAGAGTGTATAGTGAGAGGCTAGCAGTAGAGAAGCTAGCAGAGTGTACAGTGAGAGGCTAGCAGTGGAGAAGCTAGCAGAGTGTACAGTGAGAGGCTAGCAGTAGATAAGCTAGCAGAGTGTATAGTGAGAGGCTAGCAGTAGAGAAGCTAGCAGAGTGTACAGTGAGATGCTAGCAGTGGAGAAGCTAGCAGAGTGTACAGTGAGAGGCTAGCAGTAGAGAAGCTAGCAGAGTGTATAGTGAGAGGCTAGCAGTAGAGAAGCTAGCAGAGTGTATAGTGAGAGGCTAGCAGTAGAGAAGCTAGCAGAGTGTATAGTGAGAGGCTAGCAGTGGAGAAGCTAGCAGAGTGTATAGTAAGAGGCAGTAGAGAAGGTAGCAGAGTGTATAGTGAGAGGCTAGCAGTGGAGAAGCTAGCAGAGTGTATAGTGAGAGGCTAGCAGTGGAGAAGCTAGCAGGGTGTATAGTGAGAGGCTAGCAGTGGAGAAGCTAGCAGAGTGTATAGTGAGAGGCTAGCAGTGGAGAAGCTAGCAGGGTGTATAGTGAGAGGCTAGCAGTGGAGAAGCTAGCAGAGTGTATAGTGAGAGGCTAGCAGTGGAGAAGCTAGCAGAGTGTATAGTGAGAGGCTAGCAGTGGAGAAGCTAGCAGAGTGTATAGTGAGAGGCTAGCAGTGGAGAAGCTAGCAGAGTGTATAGTAAGAGGCTAGCAGTGGAGAAGCTAGCAGAGTGTATAGTGAGAGGCTAGCAGTGGAGAAGCTAGCAGAGTGTATAGTAAGAGGCTAGCAGTGGAGAAGCTAGCAGAGTGTATAGTGAGAGGCAGTGGAGAAGCTAGCAGAGTGTATAGTGAGAGGCTAGCAGTGGAGAAGCTAGCAGAGTGTATAGTGAGAGGCTAGCAGTAGAGAAGCTAGCAGAGTGTAGTGAGAGGCAGTGGAGAAGCTAGCAGAGTGTATAATGAGAGGCTAGCAGTGGAGAAGCTGGCAGAGTGTATAGTGAGAGGCTAGCAGTAGAGAAGCTAGAAGAGTGTATAGTGAGAGGCTAGCAGTAGAGAAGCTAGCAGAGTGTATAGTGAGAGGCTAGCAGTAGAGAGGCTAGCAGAGTGTATAGTGAGAGGCTAGCAGTGGAGAAGCTAGCAGAGTGTATAGTGAGAGGCTACCAGTAGAGAAGCTAGCAGAGTGTATAGTGAGAGGATAGCAGTGGAGAAGCTAGCAGAGTGTATAGTGAGAGGCAGTGGAGAAGCTAGCAGAGTGTATAGTGAGAGGCTAGCAGTGGAGAAGCTAGCAGAGTGTATAGTGAGAGGCTAGCAGTGGAGAAGCTAGCATAGTGTATAGTAAGATGCTAGCAGTGGAGAAGCTAGCAGAGTGTATAGTGAGAGGCTAGCAGTAGAGAAGCTAGCAGAGTGTGTAGTGAGAGGCAGTGGAGAAGCTAGCAGAGTGTATAATGAGAGGCTAGCAGTGGAGAAGCTGGCAGAGTGTATAGTGAGAGGCTAGCAGTAGAGAAGCTAGAAGAGTGTATAGTGAGAGGCTAGCAGTAGAGAAGCTAGCAGAGTGTATAGTGAGAGGCTAGCAGTGGAGAAGCTAGCAGAGTGTATAGTAAGAGGCTAGCAGTGGAGAAGCTAGCAGAGTGTACAGTGAGAGGCTAGCAGTAGATAAGCTAGCAGAGTGTATAGTGAGAGGCTAGCAGTAGAGAAGCTAGCAGAGTGTACAGTGAGAGGCTAGCAGTGGAGAAGCTAGCAGAGTGTACAGTGAGAGGCTAGCAGTGGAGAAGCTAGCAGAGTGTACAGTGAGAGGCTAGCAGTAGATAAGCTAGCAGAGTGTATAGTGAGAGGCTAGCAGTAGAGAAGCTAGCAGAGTGTACAGTGAGAGGCTAGCAGTAGAGAAGCTAGCAGAGTGTACAGTGAGAGGCTAGCAGTGGAGAAGCTAGCAGAGTGTACAGTGAGAGGCTAGCAGTAGATAAGCTAGCAGAGTGTATAGTGAGAGGCTAGCAGTAGAGAAGCTAGCAGAGTGTACAGTGAGAGGCTAGCAGTGGAGAAGCTAGCAGAGTGTACAGTGAGAGGCTAGCAGTAGAGAAGCTAGCAGAGTGTATAGTGAGAGGCTAGCAGTAGAGAAGCTAGCAGAGTGTATAGTGAGAGGCTAGCAGTAGAGAAGCTAGCAGAGTGTATAGTGAGAGGCTAGCAGTGGAGAAGCTAGCAGAGTGTATAGTGAGAGGCTAGCAGTAGAGAAGCTAGCAGAGTGTATAGTGAGAGGCTAGCAGTGGAGAAGCTAGCAGAGTGTATAGTAAAAGGCTAGCAGTGGAGAAGCTAGCAGAGTGTATAGTGAGAGGCTAGCAGTAGAGAAGCTAGCAGAGTGTGTAGTGAGAGGCAGTGGAGAAGCTAGCAGAGTGTATAATGAGAGGCTAGCAGTGGAGAAGCTGGCAGAGTGTATAGTGAGAGGCTAGCAGTAGAGAAGCTAGAAGAGTGTATAGTGAGAGGCTAGCAGTAGAGAAGCTAGCAGAGTGTATAGTGAGAGGCTAGCAGTAGAGAAGCTAGCAGAGTGTACAGTGAGAGGCTAGCAGTAGAGAAGCTAGCAGAGTGTATAGTGAGAGGATAGCAGTGGAGAAGCTAGCAGAGTGTATAGTAAGAGGCTAGCAGTGGAGAAGCTAGCAGAGTGTATAGTGAGAGGCTAGCAGTAGAGAAGCTAGCAGAGTGTGTAGTGAGAGGCAGTGGAGAAGCTAGCAGAGTGTATAATGAGAGGCTAGCAGTGGAGAAGCTGGCAGAGTGTATAGTGAGAGGCTAGCAGTAGAGAAGCTAGAAGAGTGTATAGTGAGAGGCTAGCAGTAGAGAAGCTAGCAGAGTGTATAGTGAGAGGCTAGCAGTGGAGAAGCTAGCAGAGTGTATAGTAAGAGGCTAGCAGTAGAGAAGCTAGCAGAGTGTACAGTGAGAGGCTAGCAGTGGAGAAGCTAGCAGAGTGTACAGTGAGAGGCTAGCAGTAGATAAGCTAGCAGAGTGTATAGTGAGAGGCTAGCAGTAGAGAAGCTAGCAGAGTGTACAGTGAGAGGCTAGCAGTGGAGAAGCTAGCAGAGTGTACAGTGAGAGGCTAGCAGTAGAGAAGCTAGCAGAGTGTATAGTGAGAGGCTAGCAGTAGAGAAGCTAGCAGAGTGTATAGTGAGAGGCTAGCAGTAGAGAAGCTAGCAGAGTGTATAGTGAGAGGCTAGCAGTGGAGAAGCTAGCAGAGTGTATAGTGAGAGGCTAGCAGTAGAGAAGCTAGCAGAGTGTATAGTGAGAGGCTAGCAGTGGAGAAGCTAGCAGAGTGTATAGTGAGAGGCTAGCAGTAGAGAACCTAGCAGAGTGTGTAGTGAGAGGCAGTGGAGAAGCTAGCAGAGTGTATAATGAGAGGCTAGCAGTGGAGAAGCTGGCAGAGTGTATAGTGAGAGGCTAGCAGTAGAGAAGCTAGAAGAGTGCATAGTGAGAGGCTAGCAGTAGAGAAGCTAGCAGAGTGTATAGTGAGAGGCTAGCAGTAGAGAAGCTAGCAGAGTGTACAGTGAGAGGCTAGCAGTAGAGAAGCTAGCAGAGTGTATAGTGAGAGGATAGCAGTGGAGAAGCTAGCAGAGTGTATAGTGAGAAGCAGTGGAGAAGCTAGCAGAGTGTATAGTGAGAGGCTAGCAGTGGAGAAGCTAGCAGAGTGTATAGTGAGAGGCTAGCAGTGGAGAAGCTAGCAGAGTGTATAGTGAGAGGCTAGCAGTAGAGAAGCTAGCAGAGTGTGTAGTGAGAGGCAGTGGAGAAGCTAGCAGAGTGTATAATGAGAGGCTAGCAGTGGAGAAGCTGGCAGAGTGTATAGTGAGAGGCTAGCAGTGGAGAAGCTAGCAGGGTGTATAGTGAGAGGCTAGCAGTGGAGAAGCTAGCAGAGTGTATAGTGAGAGGCTAGCAGTGGAGAAGCTAGCAGAGTGTATAGTGAGAGGCTAGCAGTGGAGAAGCTAGAAGAGTGTATCGTAAAAGGCTAGCAGTGGAGAAGCTAGCAGAGTGTATAGTGAGAGGCTAGCAGTGGAGAAGCTAGCAGAGTGTATCGTAAAAGGCTAGCAGTGGAGAAGCTAGCAGAGTGTATAGTGAGAGGCTAGCAGTAGAGAAGCTAGCAGAGTGTGTAGTGAGAGGCAGTGGAGAAGCTAGCAGAGTGTATGAGAGGCTAGCAGTGGAGAAGCTGGCAGAGTGTATAGTGAGAGGCTAGCAGTAGAGAAGCTAGAAGAGTGTATAGTGAGAGGCTAGCAGTAGAGAAGCTAGCAGAGTGTATAGTGAGAGGCTAGCAGTAGAGAGGCTAGCAGAGTGTATAGTGAGAGGCTAGCAGTAGAGAGGCTAGCAGAGTGTATAGTGAGAGGCTAGCAGTGGAGAAGCTAGCAGAGTGTACAGTGAGAGGCTAGCAGTGGAGAAGCTAGCAGAGTGTATAATGAGAGGCTAGCAGTGGAGAAGCTGGCAGAGTGTATAGTGAGAGGCTAGCAGTGGAGAAGCTAGCAGAGTGTATAGTGAGAGGCTAGCAGTAGAGAAGCTAGAAGAGTGTATAGTGAGAGGCTAGCAGTAGAGAAGCTAGCAGAGTGTGTAGTGAGAGGCAGTGGAGAAGCTAGCAGAGTGTATAATGAGAGGCTAGCAGTGGAGAAGCTGGCAGAGTGTATAGTGAGAGGCTAGCAGTAGAGAAGCTAGAAGAGTGTATAGTGAGAGGCTAGCAGTAGAGAAGCTAGCAGAGTGTATAGTGAGAGGCTAGCAGTAGAGAAGCTAGCAGAGTGTATAGTGAGAGGCTAGCAGTAGAGAAGCTAGCAGAGTGTATAGTGAGAGGCTAGCAGTGGAGAAGCTAGCAGAGTGTATAGTGAGAGGCTAGCAGTAGAGAAGCTAGCAGAGTGTATAGTGAGAGGCAGTGGAGAAGCTAGCAGAGTGTATAGTGAGAGGCTAGCAGTGGAGAAGCTAGCAGAGTGTATAGTGAGAGGCTAGCAGTGGAGAAGCTAGCAGAGTATATAGTGAGAGGCTAGCAGTAGAGAAGCTAGCAGAGTGTGTAGTGAGAGGCAGTGGAGAAGCTAGCAGAGTGTATAATGAGAGGCTAGCAGTGGAGAAGCTGGCAGAGTGTATAGTGAGAGGCTAGCAGTGGAGAAGCTAGCAGGGTGTATAGTGAGAGGCTAGCAGTGGAGAAGCTAGCAGAGTGTATAGTGAGAGGCTAGCAGTGGAGAAGCTAGCAGAGTGTATAGTGAGAGGCAGTGGAGAAGCTAGCAGAGTGTATAGTGAGAGGCTAGCAGTGGAGAAGCTAGCAGAGTGTATAGTGAGAGGCTAGCAGTGGAGAAGCTAGCATCGTGTATAGTGAGAGGCTAGCAGTAGAGAAGCTAGCAGAGTGTGTAGTGAGAGGCAGTGGAGAAGCTAGCAGAGTGTATAATGAGAGGCTAGCAGTGGAGAAGCTGGCAGAGTGTATAGTGAGAGGCTAGCAGTGGAGAAGCTAGCAGGGTGTATAGTGAGAGGCTAGCAGTGGAGAAGCTAGCAGAGTGTATAGTGAGAGGCTAGCAGTGGAGAAGCTAGCAGAGTGTATAGTGAGAGGCTAGCAGTGGAGAAGCTAGCAGAGTGTATAGTGAGAGGCTAGCAGTAGAGAAGCTAGCAGAGTGTATAGTGAGAGGCTAGCAGTGGAGAAGCTAGAAGAGTGTATCGTAGAAGGCTAGCAGTGGAGAAGCTAGCAGAGTGCATAGTGAGAGGCTAGCAGTGGAGAAGCTAGCAGAGTGTGTAGTGAGAGGCAGTGGAGAAGCTAGCAGAGTGTATAATGAGAGGCTAGCAGTGGAGAAGCTGGCAGAGTGTATAGTGAGAGGCTAGCAGTAGAGAAGCTAGAAGAGTGTATAGTGAGAGGCTAGCAGTAGAGAAGCTAGCAGAGTGTATAGTGAGAGGCTAGCAGTGGAGAAGCTAGCAGAGTGTACAGTGAGAGGCTAGCAGTGGAGAAGCTAGCAGAGTGTATAGTAAAAGGCTAGCAGTGGAGAAGCTAGCAGAGTGTATAGTGAGAGGCTAGCAGTAGAGAAGCTAGCAGAGTGTGTAGTGAGAGGCAGTGGAGAAGCTAGCAGAGTGTATAATGAGAGGCTAGCAGTGGAGAAGCTGGCAGAGTGTATAGTGAGAGGCTAGCAGTAGAGAAGCTAGCAGAGTGTATAGTGAGAGGCTAGCAGTAGAGAAGCTAGCAGAGTGTATAGTGAGAGGCTAGCAGTGGAGAAGCTAGCAGAGTGTATAGTGAGAGGCTAGCAGTAGAGAAGCTAGCAGAGTGTATAGTGAGAGGCAGTGGAGAAGCTAGCAGAGTGTATAGTGAGAGGCTAGCAGTGGAGAAGCTAGCAGAGTGTATAGTGAGAGGCTAGCAGTGGAGAAGCTAGCAGAGTATATAGTGAGAGGCTAGCAGTGGAGAAGCTAGCAGAGTGTATAGTGAGAGGCTAGCAGTAGAGAAGCTAGCAGAGTGTATAGTGAGAGGCTAGCAGTGGAGAAGCTAGCAGAGTGTATAGTGAGAGGCTAGCAGTAGAGAAGCTAGCAGAGTGTATAGTGAGAGGATAGCAGTGGAGAAGCTAGCAGAGTGTATAGTGAGAGGCAGTGAAGAAGCTAGCAGAGTGTATAGTGAGAGGCTAGCAGTGGAGAAGCTAGCAGAGTGTATAGTGAGAGGCTAGCAGTGGAGAAGCTAGCAGAGTGTATAGTGAGAGGCTAGCAGTAGAGAAGCTAGCAGAGTGTGTAGTGAGAGGCAGTGGAGAAGCTAGCAGAGTGTATAATGAGAGGCTAGCAGTGGAGAAGCTAGCAGAGTGTATAGTGAGAGGCAGTGGAGAAGCTAGCAGAGTGTATAGTGAGAGGCTAGCAGTGGAGAAGCTAGCAGAGTGTATAGTGAGAGGCTAGCAGTGGAGAAGCTAGCAGAGTGTATAGTAAGAGGCTAGCAGTGGAGAAGCTAGCAGAGTGTATAGTGAGAGGCTAGCAGTGGAGAAGCTAGCAGAGTGTATAGTGAGAGGCTAGCAGTGGAGAAGCTAGCAGAGTGTATAGTAAGAGGCTAGCAGTGGAGAAGCTAGCAGAGTGTATAGTGAGAGGCTAGCAGTAGAGAAGCTAGCAGAGTGTGTAGTGAGAGGCAGTGGAGAAGCTAGCAGAGTGTATAATGAGAGGCTAGCAGTGGAGAAGCTGGCAGAGTGTATAGTGAGAGGCTAGCAGTAGAGAAGCTAGAAGAGTGTATAGTGAGAGGCTAGCAGTAGAGAAGCTAGCAGAGTGTATCGTGAGAGGCTAGCAGTGGAGAAGCTAGCAGAGTGTATAGTAAGAGGCTAGCAGTAGAGAAGCTAGCAGAGTGTACAGTGAGAGGCTAGCAGTGGAGAAGCTAGCAGAGTGTACAGTGAGAGGCTAGCAGTAGATAAGCTAGCAGAGTGTATAGTGAGAGGCTAGCAGTAGAGAAGCTAGCAGAGTGTACAGTGAGAGGCTAGCAGTGGAGAAGCTAGCAGAGTGTACAGTGAGAGGCTAGCAGTGGAGAAGCTAGCAGAGTGTATAGTGAGAGGCTAGCAGTAGAGAAGCTAGCAGAGTGTATAGTGAGAGGCAGTAGAGAAGCTAGCAGAGTGTATAGTGAGAGGCTAGCAGTAGAGAAGCTAGCAGAGTGTACAGTGAGAGGCTAGCAGTGGAGAAGCTAGCAGAGTGTACAGTGAGAGGCTAGCAGTAGAGAAGCTAGCAGAGTGTATAGTGAGAGGCTAGCAGTAGAGAAGCTAGCAGAGTGTATAGTGAGAGGCTAGCAGTAGAGAAGCTAGCAGAGTGTATAGTGAGAGGCTAGCAGTGGAGAAGCTAGCAGAGTGTATAGTGAGAGGCTAGCAGTAGAGAAGCTAGCAGAGTGTATAGTGAGAGGCTAGCAGTGGAGAAGCTAGCAGAGTGTATAGTAAAAGGCTAGCAGTGGAGAAGCTAGCAGAGTGTATAGTGAGAGGCTAGCAGTAGAGAAGCTAGCAGAGTGTGTAGTGAGAGGCAGTGGAGAAGCTAGCAGAGTGTATAATGAGAGGCTAGCAGTGGAGAAGCTGGCAGAGTGTATAGTGAGAGGCTAGCAGTAGAGAAGCTAGAAGAGTGTATAGTGAGAGGCTAGCAGTAGAGAAGCTAGCAGAGTGTATAGTGAGAGGCTAGCAGTAGAGAAGCTAGCAGAGTGTACAGTGAGAGGCTAGCAGTAGAGAAGCTAGCAGAGTGTATAGTGAGAGGATAGCAGTGGAGAAGCTAGCAGAGTGTATAGTGAGAAGCAGTGGAGAAGCTAGCAGAGTGTATAGTGAGAGGCTAGCAGTGGAGAAGCTAGCAGAGTGTATAGTGAGAGGCTAGCAGTGGAGAAGCTAGCAGAGTGTATAGTGAGAGGCTAGCAGTAGAGAAGCTAGCAGAGTGTGTAGTGAGAGGCAGTGGAGAAGCTAGCAGAGTGTATAATGAGAGGCTAGCAGTGGAGAAGCTGGCAGAGTGTATAGTGAGAGGCTAGCAGTGGAGAAGCTAGCAGGGTGTATAGTGAGAGGCTAGCAGTGGAGAAGCTAGCAGAGTGTATAGTGAGAGGCTAGCAGTGGAGAAGCTAGCAGAGTATATAGTGAGAGGCTAGCAGTGGAGAAGCTAGAAGAGTGTATCGTAAAAGGCTAGCAGTGGAGAAGCTAGCAGAGTGTATAGTGAGAGGCTAGCAGTGGAGAAGCTAGCAGAGTGTATCGTAAAAGGCTAGCAGTGGAGAA
Organism: Lampetra planeri; assembly: GCF_965212315.1. Classification (NCBI taxonomy): domain Eukaryota; kingdom Metazoa; phylum Chordata; class Hyperoartia; order Petromyzontiformes; family Petromyzontidae; genus Lampetra; species Lampetra planeri. The sequence continues at coordinate 9,471,624 of NC_136150.1, forward strand.
GCTAGCAGAGTGTATAGTGAGAGGCTAGCAGTAGAGAAGCTAGCAGAGTGTGTAGTGAGAGGCAGTGGAGAAGCTAGCAGAGTGTATGAGAGGCTAGCAGTGGAGAAGCTGGCAGAGTGTATAGTGAGAGGCTAGCAGTAGAGAAGCTAGAAGAGTGTATAGTGAGAGGCTAGCAGTAGAGAAGCTAGCAGAGTGTATAGTGAGAGGCTAGCAGTAGAGAGGCTAGCAGAGTGTATAGTGAGAGGCTAGCAGTAGAGAGGCTAGCAGAGTGTATAGTGAGAGGCTAGCAGTGGAGAAGCTAGCAGAGTGTACAGTGAGAGGCTAGCAGTGGAGAAGCTAGCAGAGTGTATAGTGAGAGGCTAGCAGTGGAGAAGCTAGCAGAGTGTATAGTGAGAGGCTAGCAGTAGAGAAGCTAGCAGAGTGTATAGTGAGAGGCTAGCAGTGGAGAAGCTAGCAGAGTGTATAGTAAAAGGCTAGCAGTGGAGAAGCTAGCAGAGTGTATAGTGAGAGGCTAGCAGTAGAGAACCTAGCAGAGTGTGTAGTGAGAGGCAGTGGAGAAGCTAGCAGAGTGTATAATGAGAGGCTAGCAGTGGAGAAGCTGGCAGAGTGTATAGTGAGAGGCTAGCAGTAGAGAAGCTAGAAGAGTGCATAGTGAGAGGCTAGCAGTAGAGAAGCTAGCAGAGTGTATAGTGAGAGGCTAGCAGTAGAGAAGCTAGCAGAGTGTACAGTGAGAGGCTAGCAGTAGAGAAGCTAGCAGAGTGTATAGTGAGAGGATAGCAGTGGAGAAGCTAGCAGAGTGTATAGTGAGAAGCAGTGGAGAAGCTAGCAGAGTGTATAGTGAGAGGCTAGCAGTGGAGAAGCTAGCAGAGTGTATAGTGAGAGGCTAGCAGTGGAGAAGCTAGCAGAGTGTATAGTGAGAGGCTAGCAGTAGAGAAGCTAGCAGAGTGTGTAGTGAGAGGCAGTGGAGAAGCTAGCAGAGTGTATAATGAGAGGCTAGCAGTGGAGAAGCTGGCAGAGTGTATAGTGAGAGGCTAGCAGTGGAGAAGCTAGCAGGGTGTATAGTGAGAGGCTAGCAGTGGAGAAGCTAGCAGAGTGTATAGTGAGAGGCTAGCAGTGGAGAAGCTAGCAGAGTGTATAGTGAGAGGCTAGCAGTGGAGAAGCTAGAAGAGTGTATCGTAAAAGGCTAGCAGTGGAGAAGCTAGCAGAGTGTATAGTGAGAGGCTAGCAGTGGAGAAGCTAGCAGAGTGTATCGTAAAAGGCTAGCAGTGGAGAAGCTAGCAGAGTGTATAGTGAGAGGCTAGCAGTAGAGAAGCTAGCAGAGTGTGTAGTGAGAGGCAGTGGAGAAGCTAGCAGAGTGTATGAGAGGCTAGCAGTGGAGAAGCTGGCAGAGTGTATAGTGAGAGGCTAGCAGTAGAGAAGCTAGAAGAGTGTATAGTGAGAGGCTAGCAGTAGAGAAGCTAGCAGAGTGTATAGTGAGAGGCTAGCAGTAGAGAGGCTAGCAGAGTGTATAGTGAGAGGCTAGCAGTAGAGAGGCTAGCAGAGTGTATAGTGAGAGGCTAGCAGTGGAGAAGCTAGCAGAGTGTACAGTGAGAGGCTAGCAGTGGAGAAGCTAGCAGAGTGTATAATGAGAGGCTAGCAGTGGAGAAGCTGGCAGAGTGTATAGTGAGAGGCTAGCAGTGGAGAAGCTAGCAGAGTGTATAGTGAGAGGCTAGCAGTAGAGAAGCTAGAAGAGTGTATAGTGAGAGGCTAGCAGTAGAGAAGCTAGCAGAGTGTGTAGTGAGAGGCAGTGGAGAAGCTAGCAGAGTGTATAATGAGAGGCTAGCAGTGGAGAAGCTGGCAGAGTGTATAGTGAGAGGCTAGCAGTAGAGAAGCTAGAAGAGTGTATAGTGAGAGGCTAGCAGTAGAGAAGCTAGCAGAGTGTATAGTGAGAGGCTAGCAGTAGAGAAGCTAGCAGAGTGTATAGTGAGAGGCTAGCAGTAGAGAAGCTAGCAGAGTGTATAGTGAGAGGCTAGCAGTGGAGAAGCTAGCAGAGTGTATAGTGAGAGGCTAGCAGTAGAGAAGCTAGCAGAGTGTATAGTGAGAGGCAGTGGAGAAGCTAGCAGAGTGTATAGTGAGAGGCTAGCAGTGGAGAAGCTAGCAGAGTGTATAGTGAGAGGCTAGCAGTGGAGAAGCTAGCAGAGTATATAGTGAGAGGCTAGCAGTAGAGAAGCTAGCAGAGTGTGTAGTGAGAGGCAGTGGAGAAGCTAGCAGAGTGTATAATGAGAGGCTAGCAGTGGAGAAGCTGGCAGAGTGTATAGTGAGAGGCTAGCAGTGGAGAAGCTAGCAGGGTGTATAGTGAGAGGCTAGCAGTGGAGAAGCTAGCAGAGTGTATAGTGAGAGGCTAGCAGTGGAGAAGCTAGCAGAGTGTATAGTGAGAGGCAGTGGAGAAGCTAGCAGAGTGTATAGTGAGAGGCTAGCAGTGGAGAAGCTAGCAGAGTGTATAGTGAGAGGCTAGCAGTGGAGAAGCTAGCATCGTGTATAGTGAGAGGCTAGCAGTAGAGAAGCTAGCAGAGTGTGTAGTGAGAGGCAGTGGAGAAGCTAGCAGAGTGTATAATGAGAGGCTAGCAGTGGAGAAGCTGGCAGAGTGTATAGTGAGAGGCTAGCAGTGGAGAAGCTAGCAGGGTGTATAGTGAGAGGCTAGCAGTGGAGAAGCTAGCAGAGTGTATAGTGAGAGGCTAGCAGTGGAGAAGCTAGCAGAGTGTATAGTGAGAGGCTAGCAGTGGAGAAGCTAGCAGAGTGTATAGTGAGAGGCTAGCAGTAGAGAAGCTAGCAGAGTGTATAGTGAGAGGCTAGCAGTGGAGAAGCTAGAAGAGTGTATCGTAGAAGGCTAGCAGTGGAGAAGCTAGCAGAGTGCATAGTGAGAGGCTAGCAGTGGAGAAGCTAGCAGAGTGTGTAGTGAGAGGCAGTGGAGAAGCTAGCAGAGTGTATAATGAGAGGCTAGCAGTGGAGAAGCTGGCAGAGTGTATAGTGAGAGGCTAGCAGTAGAGAAGCTAGAAGAGTGTATAGTGAGAGGCTAGCAGTAGAGAAGCTAGCAGAGTGTATAGTGAGAGGCTAGCAGTGGAGAAGCTAGCAGAGTGTACAGTGAGAGGCTAGCAGTGGAGAAGCTAGCAGAGTGTATAGTAAAAGGCTAGCAGTGGAGAAGCTAGCAGAGTGTATAGTGAGAGGCTAGCAGTAGAGAAGCTAGCAGAGTGTGTAGTGAGAGGCAGTGGAGAAGCTAGCAGAGTGTATAATGAGAGGCTAGCAGTGGAGAAGCTGGCAGAGTGTATAGTGAGAGGCTAGCAGTAGAGAAGCTAGCAGAGTGTATAGTGAGAGGCTAGCAGTAGAGAAGCTAGCAGAGTGTATAGTGAGAGGCTAGCAGTGGAGAAGCTAGCAGAGTGTATAGTGAGAGGCTAGCAGTAGAGAAGCTAGCAGAGTGTATAGTGAGAGGCAGTGGAGAAGCTAGCAGAGTGTATAGTGAGAGGCTAGCAGTGGAGAAGCTAGCAGAGTGTATAGTGAGAGGCTAGCAGTGGAGAAGCTAGCAGAGTATATAGTGAGAGGCTAGCAGTGGAGACGCTAGCAGAGTGTATAGTGAGAGGCTAGCAGTAGAGAAGCTAGCAGAGTGTATAGTGAGAGGCTAGCAGTGGAGAAGCTAGCAGAGTGTATAGTGAGAGGCTAGCAGTAGAGAAGCTAGCAGAGTGTATAGTGAGAGGCTAGCAGTAGAGAAGCTAGCAGAGTGTGTAGTGAGAGGCAGTGGAGAAGCTAGCAGAGTGTATAATGAGAGGCTAGCAGTGGAGAAGCTGGCAGAGTGTATAGTGAGAGGCTAGCAGTGGAGAAGCTAGCAGGGTGTATAGTGAGAGGCTAGCAGTGGAGAAGCTAGCAGAGTGTATAGTGAGAGGCTAGCAGTGGAGAAGCTAGCAGAGTATATAGTGAGAGGCTAGCAGTGGAGAAGCTAGAAGAGTGTATCGTAAAAGGCTAGCAGTGGAGAAGCTAGCAGAGTGTATAGTGAGAGGCTAGCAGTGGAGAAGCTAGCAGAGTGTATCGTAAAAGGCTAGCAGTGGAGAAGCTAGCAGAGTGTATAGTGAGAGGCTAGCAGTAGAGAAGCTAGCAGAGTGTGTAGTGAGAGGCAGTGGAGAAGCTAGCAGAGTGTATGAGAGGCTAGCAGTGGAGAAGCTGGCAGAGTGTATAGTGAGAGGCTAGCAGTAGAGAAGCTAGAAGAGTGTATAGTGAGAGGCTAGCAGTAGAGAAGCTAGCAGAGTGTATAGTGAGAGGCTAGCAGTAGAGAGGCTAGCAGAGTGTATAGTGAGAGGCTAGCAGTAGAGAGGCTAGCAGAGTGTATAGTGAGAGGCTAGCAGTGGAGAAGCTAGCAGAGTGTACAGTGAGAGGCTAGCAGTGGAGAAGCTAGCAGAGTGTATAATGAGAGGCTAGCAGTGGAGAAGCTGGCAGAGTGTATAGTGAGAGGCTAGCAGTAGAGAAGCTAGCAGAGTGTATAGTGAGAGGCTAGCAGTGGAGAATCTAGCAGAGTGTATAGTAAAAGGCTAGCAGTGGAGAAGCTAGCAGAGTGTATAGTGAGAGGCTAGCAGTAGAGAAGCTAGAAGAGTGTATAGTGAGAGGCTAGCAGTAGAGAAGCTAGCAGAGTGTGTAGTGAGAGGCAGTGGAGAAGCTAGCAGAGTGTATAATGAGAGGCTAGCAGTGGAGAAGCTGGCAGAGTGTATAGTGAGAGGCTAGCAGTAGAGAAGCTAGCAGAGTGTATAGTGAGAGGCTAGCAGTAGAGAAGCTAGCAGAGTGTATAGTGAGAGGCTAGCAGTGGAGAAGCTAGCAGAGTGTATAGTGAGAGGCTAGCAGTAGAGAAGCTAGCAGAGTGTATAGTGAGAGGCAGTGGAGAAGCTAGCAGAGTGTATAGTGAGAGGCTAGCAGTGGAGAAGCTAGCAGAGTGTATAGTGAGAGGCTAGCAGTGGAGAAGCTAGCAGAGTATATAGTGAGAGGCTAGCAGTAGAGAAGCTAGCAGAGTGTGTAGTGAGAGGCAGTGGAGAAGCTAGCAGAGTGTATAATGAGAGGCTAGCAGTGGAGAAGCTGGCAGAGTGTATAGTGAGAGGCTAGCAGTGGAGAAGCTAGCAGGGTGTATAGTGAGAGGCTAGCAGTGGAGAAGCTAGCAGAGTGTATAGTGAGAGGCTAGCAGTGGAGAAGCTAGCAGAGTGTATAGTGAGAGGCAGTGGAGAAGCTAGCAGAGTGTATAGTGAGAGGCTAGCAGTGGAGAAGCTAGCAGAGTGTATAGTGAGAGGCTAGCAGTGGAGAAGCTAGCATCGTGTATAGTGAGAGGCTAGCAGTAGAGAAGCTAGCAGAGTGTGTAGTGAGAGGCAGTGGAGAAGCTAGCAGAGTGTATAATGAGAGGCTAGCAGTGGAGAAGCTAGCAGGGTGTATAGTGAGAGGCTAGCAGTGGAGAAGCTAGCAGAGTGTATAGTGAGAGGCTAGCAGTGGAGAAGCTAGCAGAGTGTATAGTGAGAGGCTAGCAGTGGAGAAGCTAGCAGAGTGTATAGTGAGAGGCTAGCAGTAGAGAAGCTAGCAGAGTGTATAGTGAGAGGCTAGCAGTGGAGAAGCTAGAAGAGTGTATCGTAAAAGGCTAGCAGTGGAGAAGCTAGCAGAGTGCATAGTGAGAGGCTAGCAGTGGAGAAGCTAGCAGAGTGTGTAGTGAGAGGCAGTGGAGAAGCTAGCAGAGTGTATAATGAGAGGCTAGCAGTGGAGAAGCTGGCAGAGTGTATAGTGAGAGGCTAGCAGTAGAGAAGCTAGAAGAGTGTATAGTGAGAGGCTAGCAGTAGAGAAGCTAGCAGAGTGTATAGTGAGAGGCTAGCAGTGGAGAAGCTAGCAGAGTGTACAGTGAGAGGCTAGCAGTGGAGAAGCTAGCAGAGTGTATAGTAAAAGGCTAGCAGTGGAGAAGCTAGCAGAGTGTATAGTGAGAGGCTAGCAGTAGAGAAGCTAGCAGAGTGTGTAGTGAGAGGCAGTGGAGAAGCTAGCAGAGTGTATAATGAGAGGCTAGCAGTGGAGAAGCTGGCAGAGTGTATAGTGAGAGGCTAGCAGTAGAGAAGCTAGAAGAGTGTATAGTGAGAGGCTAGCAGTAGAGAAGCTAGCAGAGTGTATAGTGAGAGGCTAGCAGTAGAGAAGCTAGCAGAGTGTATAGTGAGAGGCTAGCAGTGGAGAAGCTAGCAGAGTGTATAATGAGAGGCTAGCAGTGGAGAAGCTGGCAGAGTGTATAGTGAGAGGCTAGCAGTGGAGAAGCTAGCAGGGTGTATAGTGAGAGGCTAGCAGTGGAGAAGCTAGCAGAGTGTATAGTGAGAGGCTAGCAGTGGAGAAGCTAGCAGAGTGTATAGTGAGAGGCTAGCAGTAGAGAAGCTAGCAGAGTGTATAGTGAGAGGCTAGCAGTGGAGAAGCTAGCAGAGTGTATAGTGAGAGGCTAGCAGTGGAGAAGCTAGCAGAGTGTATAGTGAGAGGCTAGCAGTAGAGAAGCTAGCAGAGTGTATAGTGAGAGGCTAGCAGTGGAGAAGCTAGCAGAGTGTATAGTGAGAGGCTAGCAGTAGAGAAGCTAGCAGAGTGTATAGTAAGAGGCAGTAGAGAAGGTAGCAGAGTGTATAGTGAGAGGCAAGTAGTGGAGAAGCTAGCAGAGTGTATAGTGAGAGGCTAGCAGTGGAGAAGCTAGCAGGGTGTATAGTGAGAGGCTAGCAGTGGAGAAGCTAGCAGAGTGTATAGTGAGAGGCTAGCAGTGGAGAAGCTAGCAGGGTGTATAGTGAGAGGCTAGCAGTGGAGAAGCTAGCAGAGTGTATAGTGAGAGGCTAGCAGTGGATAAGCTAGCAGAGTGTATAGTGAGAGGCTAGCAGTGGAGAAGCTAGCAGAGTGTATAGTGAGAGGCTAGCAGTGGAGAAGCTAGCAGAGTGTATAGTAAGAGGCTAGCAGTGGAGAAGCTAGCAGAGTGTATAGTGAGAGGCTAGCAGTGGAGAAGCTAGCAGAGTGTATACTAAGAGGCTAGCAGTGGAGAAGCTAGCAGAGTGTATAGTGAGAGGCAGTGGAGAAGCTAGCAGAGTGTATAGTGAAAGGCTAGCAGTGGAGAAGCTAGCAGAGTGTATAGTAAAAGGCTAGCAGTGGAGAAGCTAGCAGAGTGTATAGTGAGAGGCTAGCAGTAGAGAAGCTAGCAGAGTGTGTAGTGAGAGGCAGTGGAGAAGCTAGCAGAGTGTATAATGAGAGGCTAGCAGTGGAGAAGCTGGCAGAGTGTATAGTGAGAGGCTAGCAGTAGAGAAGCTAGAAGAGTGTATAGTGAGAGGCTAGCAGTAGAGAAGCTAGCAGAGTGTATAGTGAGAGGCTAGCAGTAGAGAAGCTAGCAGAGTGTATAGTGAGAGGCTAGCAGTGGAGAAGCTAGCAGAGTGTATAGTGAGAGGCTAGCAGTAGAGAAGCTAGCAGAGTGTATAGTGAGAGGATAGCAGTGGAGAAGCTATCAGAGTGTATAGTGAGAGGCAGTGGAGAAGCTAGCAGAGTGTATAGTGAGAGGCTAGCAGTGGAGAAGCTAGCAGAGTGTATAGTGAGAGGCTAGCAGTGGAGAAGCTAGCAGAGTGTATAGTGAGAGGCTAGCAGTAGAGAAGCTAGCAGAGTGTGTAGTGAGAGGCAGTGGAGAAGCTAGCAGAGTGTATAATGAGAGGCTAGCAGTGGAGAAGCTGGCAGAGTGTATAGTGAGAGGCTAGCAGTGGAGAAGCTAGCAGGGTGTATAGTGAGAGGCTAGCAGTGGAGAAGCTAGCAGAGTGTATAGTGAGAGGCTAGCAGTGGAGAAGCTAGCAGAGTGTATAGTGAGAGGCTAGCAGTAGAGAAGCTAGCAGAGTGTATAGTGAGAGGCTAGCAGTGGAGAAGCTAGCAGAGTGTATAGTGAGAGGCTAGCAGTGGAGAAGCTAGCAGAGTGTATAGTGAGAGGCTAGCAGTAGAGAAGCTAGCAGAGTGTATAGTGAGAGGCTAGCAGTGGAGAAGCTAGCAGAGTGTATAGTGAGAGGCTAGCAGTAGAGAAGCTAGCAGAGTGTATAGTAAGAGGCAGTAGAGAAGGTAGCAGAGTGTATAGTGAGAGGCTAGCAGTGGAGAAGCTAGCAGAGTGTATAGTGAGAGGCTAGCAGTGGAGAAGCTAGCAGGGTGTATAGTGAGAGGCTAGCAGTGGAGAAGCTAGCAGAGTGTATAGTGAGAGGCTAGCAGTGGAGAAGCTAGCAGGGTGTATAGTGAGAGGCTAGCAGTGGAGAAGCTAGCAGAGTGTATAGTGAGAGGCTAGCAGTGGAGAAGCTAGCAGAGTGTATAGTGAGAGGCTAGCAGTGGAGAAGCTAGCAGAGTGTATAGTGAGAGGCTAGCAGTGGAGAAGCTAGCAGAGTGTATAGTAAGAGGCTAGCAGTGGAGAAGCTAGCAGAGTGTATAGTGAGAGGCTAGCAGTGGAGAAGCTAGCAGAGTGTATACTAAGAGGCTAGCAGTGGAGAAGCTAGCAGAGTGTATAGTGAGAGGCAGTGGAGAAGCTAGCAGAGTGTATAGTGAAAGGCTAGCAGTGGAGAAGCTAGCAGAGTGTATAGTAAAAGGCTAGCAGTGGAGAAGCTAGCAGAGTGTATAGTGAGAGGCTAGCAGTAGAGAAGCTAGCAGAGTGTGTAGTGAGAGGCAGTGGAGAAGCTAGCAGAGTGTATAATGAGAGGCTAGCAGTGGAGAAGCTGGCAGAGTGTATAGTGAGAGGCTAGCAGTAGAGAAGCTAGAAGAGTGTATAGTGAGAGGCTAGCAGTAGAGAAGCTAGCAGAGTGTATAGTGAGAGGCTAGCAGTAGAGAGGCTAGCAGAGTGTATAGTGAGAGGCTAGCAGTGCAGAAGCTAGCAGAGTGTATAGTGAGAGGCTACCAGTAGAGAAGCTAGCAGAGTGTATAGTGAGAGGATAGCAGTGGAGAAGCTAGCAGAGTGTATAGTGAGAGGCTAGCAGTGGAGAAGCTAGCAGAGTGTATAGTGAGAGGCTAGCAGTGGAGAAGCTAGCAGAGTGTATAGTGAGAGGCTAGCAGTAGAGAAGCTAGCAGAGTGTATAGTGAGAGGCTAGCAGTGGAGAAGCTAGCAGAGTGTATAGTGAGAGGCTAGCAGTAGAGAAGCTAGCAGAGTGTATAGTAAGAGGCAGTAGAGAAGGTAGCAGAGTGTATACTAAGAGGCTAGCAGTGGAGAAGCTAGCAGAGTGTATAGTGAGAGGCAGTGGAGAAGCTAGCAGAGTGTATAGTGAAAGGCTAGCAGTGGAGAAGCTAGCAGAGTGTATAGTAAAAGGCTAGCAGTGGAGAAGCTAGCAGAGTGTATAGTGAGAGGCTAGCAGTAGAGAAGCTAGCAGAGTGTGTAGTGAGAGGCAGTGGAGAAGCTAGCAGAGTGTATAATGAGAGGCTAGCAGTGGAGAAGCTGGCAGAGTGTATAGTGAGAGGCTAGCAGTAGAGAAGCTAGAAGAGTGTATAGTGAGAGGCTAGCAGTAGAGAAGCTAGCAGAGTGTATAGTGAGAGGCTAGCAGTAGAGAAGCTAGCAGAGTGTATAGTGAGAGGCTAGCAGTGGAGAAGCTAGCAGAGTGTATAGTGAGAGGCTAGCAGTAGAGAAGCTAGCAGAGTGTATAGTGAGAGGATAGCAGTGGAGAAGCTATCAGAGTGTATAGTGAGAGGCAGTGGAGAAGCTAGCAGAGTGTATAGTGAGAGGCTAGCAGTGGAGAAGCTAGCAGAGTGTATAGTGAGAGGCTAGCAGTGGAGAAGCTAGCAGAGTGTATAGTGAGAGGCTAGCAGTAGAGAAGCTAGCAGAGTGTGTAGTGAGAGGCAGTGGAGAAGCTAGCAGAGTGTATAATGAGAGGCTAGCAGTGGAGAAGCTGGCAGAGTGTATAGTGAGAGGCTAGCAGTGGAGAAGCTAGCAGGGTGTATAGTGAGAGGCTAGCAGTGGAGAAGCTAGCAGAGTGTATAGTGAGAGGCTAGCAGTGGAGAAGCTAGCAGAGTGTATAGTGAGAGGCTAGCAGTAGAGAAGCTAGCAGAGTGTATAGTGAGAGGCTAGCAGTGGAGAAGCTAGCAGAGTGTATAGTGAGAGGCTAGCAGTGGAGAAGCTAGCAGAGTGTATAGTGAGAGGCTAGCAGTAGAGAAGCTAGCAGAGTGTATAGTGAGAGGCTAGCAGTGGAGAAGCTAGCAGAGTGTATAGTGAGAGGCTAGCAGTAGAGAAGCTAGCAGAGTGTATAGTAAGAGGCAGTAGAGAAGGTAGCAGAGTGTATAGTGAGAGGCTAGCAGTGGAGAAGCTAGCAGAGTGTATAGTGAGAGGCTAGCAGTGGAGAAGCTAGCAGGGTGTATAGTGAGAGGCTAGCAGTGGAGAAGCTAGCAGAGTGTATAGTGAGAGGCTAGCAGTGGAGAAGCTAGCAGGGTGTATAGTGAGAGGCTAGCAGTGGAGAAGCTAGCAGAGTGTATAGTGAGAGGCTAGCAGTGGAGAAGCTAGCAGAGTGTATAGTGAGAGGCTAGCAGTGGAGAAGCTAGCAGAGTGTATAGTGAGAGGCTAGCAGTGGAGAAGCTAGCAGAGTGTATAGTAAGAGGCTAGCAGTGGAGAAGCTAGCAGAGTGTATAGTGAGAGGCTAGCAGTGGAGAAGCTAGCAGAGTGTATACTAAGAGGCTAGCAGTGGAGAAGCTAGCAGAGTGTATAGTGAGAGGCAGTGGAGAAGCTAGCAGAGTGTATAGTGAAAGGCTAGCAGTGGAGAAGCTAGCAGAGTGTATAGTAAAAGGCTAGCAGTGGAGAAGCTAGCAGAGTGTATAGTGAGAGGCTAGCAGTAGAGAAGCTAGCAGAGTGTGTAGTGAGAGGCAGTGGAGAAGCTAGCAGAGTGTATAATGAGAGGCTAGCAGTGGAGAAGCTGGCAGAGTGTATAGTGAGAGGCTAGCAGTAGAGAAGCTAGAAGAGTGTATAGTGAGAGGCTAGCAGTAGAGAAGCTAGCAGAGTGTATAGTGAGAGGCTAGCAGTAGAGAGGCTAGCAGAGTGTATAGTGAGAGGCTAGCAGTGCAGAAGCTAGCAGAGTGTATAGTGAGAGGCTACCAGTAGAGAAGCTAGCAGAGTGTATAGTGAGAGGATAGCAGTGGAGAAGCTAGCAGAGTGTATAGTGAGAGGCTAGCAGTGGAGAAGCTAGCAGAGTGTATAGTGAGAGGCTAGCAGTGGAGAAGCTAGCAGAGTGTATAGTGAGAGGCTAGCAGTAGAGAAGCTAGCAGAGTGTATAGTGAGAGGCTAGCAGTGGAGAAGCTAGCAGAGTGTATAGTGAGAGGCTAGCAGTAGAGAAGCTAGCAGAGTGTATAGTAAGAGGCAGTAGAGAAGGTAGCAGAGTGTATAGTGAGAGGCTAGCAGTGGAGAAGCTATCAGAGTGTATAGTGAGAGGCTAGCAGTGGAGAAGCTAGCAGGGTGTATAGTGAGAGGCTAGCAGTGGAGAAGCTAGCAGAGTGTATAGTGAGAGGCTAGCAGTGGAGAAGCTAGCAGGGTGTATAGTGAGAGGCTAGCAGTGGAGAAGCTAGCAGAGTGTATAGTGAGAGGCTAGCAGTGGAGAAGCTAGCAGATTGTATAGTGAGAGGCTAGCAGTGGAGAAGCTAGCAGAGTGTATAGTGAGAGGCTAGCAGTGGAGAAGCTAGCAGAGTGTATAGTAAGAGGCTAGCAGTGGAGAAGCTAGCAGAGTGTATAGTGAGAGGCTAGCAGTGGAGAAGCTAGCAGAGTGTATACTAAGAGGCTAGCAGTGGAGAAGCTAGCAGAGTGTATAGTGAGAGGCAGTGGAGAAGCTAGCAGAGTGTATAGTAAAAGGCTAGCAGTGGAGAAGCTAGCAGAGTGTATAGTGAGAGGCTAGCAGTAGAGAAGCTAGCAGAGTGTGTAGTGAGAGGCAGTGGAGAAGCTAGCAGAGTGTATAATGAGAGGCTAGCAGTGGAGAAGCTGGCAGAGTGTATAGTGAGAGGCTAGCAGTAGAGAAGCTAGAAGAGTGTATAGTGAGAGGCTAGCAGTAGAGAAGCTAGCAGAGTGTATAGTGAGAGGCTAGCAGTAGAGAGGCTAGCAGAGTGTATAGTGAGAGGCTAGCAGTGGAGAAGCTAGCAGAGTGTATAGTGAGAGGCTACCAGTAGAGAAGCTAGCAGAGTGTATAGTGAGAGGATAGCAGTGGAGAAGCTAGCAGAGTGTATAGTGAGAGGCAGTGGAGAAGCTAGCAGAGTGTATAGTGAGAGGCTAGCAGTGGAGAAGCTAGCAGAGTGTATAGTGAGAGGCTAGCAGTGGAGAAGCTAGCAGAGTGTATAGTAAGAGGCTAGCAGTGGAGAAGCTAGCAGAGTGTATAGTGAGAGGCTAGCAGTAGAGAAGCTAGCAGAGTGTGTAGTGAGAGGCAGTGGAGAAGCTAGCAGAGTGTATAATGAGAGGCTAGCAGTGGAGAAGCTGGCAGAGTGTATAGTGAGAGGCTAGCAGTAGAGAAGCTAGAAGAGTGTATAGTGAGAGGCTAGCAGTAGAGAAGCTAGCAGAGTGTATAGTGAGAGGCTAGCAGTGGAGAAGCTAGCAGAGTGTATAGTGAGAGGCTAGCAGTAGAGAAGCTAGCAGAGTGTACAGTGAGAGGCTAGCAGTGGATAAGCTAGCAGAGTGTACAGTGAGAGGCTAGCAGTAGATAAGCTAGCAGAGTGTATAGTGAGAGGCTAGCAGTAGAGAAGCTAGCAGAGTGTACAGTGAGAGGCTAGCAGTGGAGAAGCTAGCAGAGTGTACAGTGAGAGGCTAGCAGTAGAGAAGCTAGCAGAGTGTATAGTGAGAGGCTAGCAGTAGAGAAGCTAGCAGAGTGTATAGTGAGAGGCTAGCAGTGGAGAAGCTAGCAGAGTGTATAGTAAGAGGCAGTAGAGAAGGTAGCAGAGTGTATAGTGAGAGGCTAGCAGTGGAGAAGCTAGCAGAGTGTATAGTGAGAGGCTAGCATTGGAGAAGCTAGCAGGGTGTATAGTGAGAGGCTAGCAGTGGAGAAGCTAGCAGAGTGTATAGTGAGAGGCTAGCAGTGGAGAAGCTAGCAGGGTGTATAGTGAGAGGCTAGCAGTGGAGAAGCTAGCAGAGTGTATAGTGAGAGGCTAGCAGTGGAGAAGCTAGCAGAGTGTATAGTGAGAGGCTAGCAGTGGAGAAGCTAGCAGAGTGTATAGTGAGAGGCTAGCAGTGGAGAAGCTAGCAGAGTGTATAGTAAGAGGCTAGCAGTGGAGAAGCTAGCAGAGTGTATAGTGAGAGGCTAGCAGTGGAGAAGCTAGCAGAGTGTATAGTAAGAGGCTAGCAGTGGAGAAGCTAGCAGAGTGTATAGTGAGAGGCAGTGGAGAAGCTAGCAGAGTGTATAGTGAGAGGCTAGCAGTGGAGAAGCTAGCAGAGTGTATAGTAAAAGGCTAGCAGTGGAGAAGCTAGCAGAGTGTATAGTGAGAGGCTAGCAGTAGAGAAGCTAGCAGAGTGTGTAGTGAGAGGCAGTGGAGAAGCTAGCAGAGTGTATAATGAGAGGCTAGCAGTGGAGAAGCTGGCAGAGTGTATAGTGAGAGGCTAGCAGTAGAGAAGCTAGAAGAGTGTATAGTGAGAGGCTAGCAGTAGAGAAGCTAGCAGAGTGTATAGTGAGAGGCTAGCAGTAGAGAGGCTAGCAGAGTGTATAGTGAGAGGCTAGCAGTGGAGAAGCTAGCAGAGTGTATAGTGAGAGGCTACCAGTAGAGAAGCTAGCAGAGTGTATAGTGAGAGGATAGCAGTGGAGAAGCTAGCAGAGTGTATAGTGAGAGGCAGTGGAGAAGCTAGCAGAGTGTATAGTGAGAGGCTAGCAGTGGAGAAGCTAGCAGAGTGTATAGTGAGAGGCTAGCAGTGGAGAAGCTAGCAGAGTGTATAGTAAGAGGCTAGCAGTGGAGAAGCTAGCAGAGTGTATAGTGAGAGGCTAGCAGTAGAGAAGCTAGCAGAGTGTATAGTGAGAGGCTAGCAGTAGAGAAGCTAGCAGAGTGTGTAGTGAGAGGCAGTGGAGAAGCTAGCAGAGTGTACAGTGAGAGGCTAGCAGTGGATAAGCTAGCAGAGTGTACAGTGAGAGGCTAGCAGTAGATAAGCTAGCAGAGTGTATAGTGAGAGGCTAGCAGTAGAGAAGCTAGCAGAGTGTACAGTGAGAGGCTAGCAGTGGAGAAGCTAGCAGAGTGTACAGTGAGAGGCTAGCAGTAGAGAAGCTAGCAGAGTGTATAGTGAGAGGCTAGCAGTAGAGAAGCTAGCAGAGTGTATAGTGAGAGGCTAGCAGTGGAGAAGCTAGCAGAGTGTATAGTAAGAGGCAGTAGAGAAGGTAGCAGAGTGTATAGTGAGAGGCTAGCAGTGGAGAAGCTAGCAGAGTGTATAGTGAGAGGCTAGCATTGGAGAAGCTAGCAGGGTGTATAGTGAGAGGCTAGCAGTGGAGAAGCTAGCAGAGTGTATAGTGAGAGGCTAGCAGTGGAGAAGCTAGCAGGGTGTATAGTGAGAGGCTAGCAGTGGAGAAGCTAGCAGAGTGTATAGTGAGAGGCTAGCAGTGGAGAAGCTAGCAGAGTGTATAGTGAGAGGCTAGCAGTGGAGAAGCTAGCAGAGTGTATAGTGAGAGGCTAGCAGTGGAGAAGCTAGCAGAGTGTATAGTAAGAGGCTAGCAGTGGAGAAGCTAGCAGAGTGTATAGTGAGAGGCTAGCAGTGGAGAAGCTAGCAGAGTGTATAGTAAGAGGCTAGCAGTGGAGAAGCTAGCAGAGTGTATAGTGAGAGGCAGTGGAGAAGCTAGCAGAGTGTATAGTGAGAGGCTAGCAGTGGAGAAGCTAGCAGAGTGTATAGTAAAAGGCTAGCAGTGGAGAAGCTAGCAGAGTGTATAGTGAGAGGCTAGCAGTAGAGAAGCTAGCAGAGTGTGTAGTGAGAGGCAGTGGAGAAGCTAGCAGAGTGTATAATGAGAGGCTAGCAGTGGAGAAGCTGGCAGAGTGTATAGTGAGAGGCTAGCAGTAGAGAAGCTAGAAGAGTGTATAGTGAGAGGCTAGCAGTAGAGAAGCTAGCAGAGTGTATAGTGAGAGGCTAGCAGTAGAGAGGCTAGCAGAGTGTATAGTGAGAGGCTAGCAGTGGAGAAGCTAGCAGAGTGTATAGTGAGAGGCTACCAGTAGAGAAGCTAGCAGAGTGTATAGTGAGAGGATAGCAGTGGAGAAGCTAGCAGAGTGTATAGTGAGAGGCAGTGGAGAAGCTAGCAGAGTGTATAGTGAGAGGCTAGCAGTGGAGAAGCTAGCAGAGTGTATAGTGAGAGGCTAGCAGTGGAGAAGCTAGCAGAGTGTATAGTAAGAGGCTAGCAGTGGAGAAGCTAGCAGAGTGTATAGTGAGAGGCTAGCAGTAGAGAAGCTAGCAGAGTGTGTAGTGAGAGGCAGTGGAGAAGCTAGCAGAGTGTATAATGAGAGGCTAGCAGTGGAGAAGCTGGCAGAGTGTATAGTGAGAGGCTAGCAGTAGAGAAGCTAGAAGAGTGTATAGTGAGAGGCTAGCAGTAGAGAAGCTAGCAGAGTGTATAGTGAGAGGCTAGCAGTGGAGAAGCTAGCAGAGTGTATAGTAAGAGGCAGTAGAGAAGGTAGCAGAGTGTATAGTGAGAGGCTAGCAGTGGAGAAGCTAGCAGAGTGTATAGTGAGAGGCTAGCATTGGAGAAGCTAGCAGGGTGTATAGTGAGAGGCTAGCAGTGGAGAAGCTAGCAGAGTGTATAGTGAGAGGCTAGCAGTGGAGAAGCTAGCAGGGTGTATAGTGAGAGGCTAGCAGTGGAGAAGCTAGCAGAGTGTATAGTGAGAGGCTAGCAGTGGAGAAGCTAGCAGAGTGTATAGTGAGAGGCTAGCAGTGGAGAAGCTAGCAGAGTGTATAGTGAGAGGCTAGCAGTGGAGAAGCTAGCAGAGTGTATAGTAAGAGGCTAGCAGTGGAGAAGCTAGCAGAGTGTATAGTGAGAGGCTAGCAGTGGAGAAGCTAGCAGAGTGTATAGTAAGAGGCTAGCAGTGGAGAAGCTAGCAGAGTGTATAGTGAGAGGCAGTGGAGAAGCTAGCAGAGTGTATAGTGAGAGGCTAGCAGTGGAGAAGCTAGCAGAGTGTATAGTAAAAGGCTAGCAGTGGAGAAGCTAGCAGAGTGTATAGTGAGAGGCTAGCAGTAGAGAAGCTAGCAGAGTGTGTAGTGAGAGGCAGTGGAGAAGCTAGCAGAGTGTATAATGAGAGGCTAGCAGTGGAGAAGCTGGCAGAGTGTATAGTGAGAGGCTAGCAGTAGAGAAGCTAGAAGAGTGTATAGTGAGAGGCTAGCAGTAGAGAAGCTAGCAGAGTGTATAGTGAGAGGCTAGCAGTAGAGAGGCTAGCAGAGTGTATAGTGAGAGGCTAGCAGTGGAGAAGCTAGCAGAGTGTATAATGAGAGGC
This sequence comes from Lampetra planeri, assembly GCF_965212315.1. NCBI lineage: Eukaryota > Metazoa > Chordata > Hyperoartia > Petromyzontiformes > Petromyzontidae > Lampetra > Lampetra planeri. The sequence goes on from NC_136150.1 coordinate 9,488,022, forward strand.
TACCAGTAGAGAAGCTAGCAGAGTGTATAGTGAGAGGATAGCAGTGGAGAAGCTAGCAGAGTGTATAGTGAGAGGCAGTGGAGAAGCTAGCAGAGTGTATAGTGAGAGGCTAGCAGTGGAGAAGCTAGCAGAGTGTATAGTGAGAGGCTAGCAGTGGAGAAGCTAGCAGAGTGTATAGTAAGAGGCTAGCAGTGGAGAAGCTAGCAGAGTGTATAGTGAGAGGCTAGCAGTAGAGAAGCTAGCAGAGTGTGTAGTGAGAGGCAGTGGAGAAGCTAGCAGAGTGTATAATGAGAGGCTAGCAGTGGAGAAGCTGGCAGAGTGTATAGTGAGAGGCTAGCAGTAGAGAAGCTAGAAGAGTGTATAGTGAGAGGCTAGCAGTAGAGAAGCTAGCAGAGTGTATAGTGAGAGGCTAGCAGTGGAGAAGCTAGCAGAGTGTATAGTAAGAGGCTAGCAGTAGAGAAGCTAGCAGAGTGTACAGTGAGAGGCTAGCAGTGGAGAAGCTAGCAGAGTGTACGGTGAGAGGATAGCAGTAGATAAGCTAGCAGAGTGTATAGTGAGAGGCTAGCAGTAGAGAAGCTAGCAGAGTGTACAGTGAGAGGCTAGCAGTGGAGAAGCTAGCAGAGTGTACAGTGAGAGGCTAGCAGTAGAGAAGCTAGCAGAGTGTATAGTGAGAGGCTAGCAGTAGAGAAGCTAGCAGAGTGTATAGTGGAAGGCTAGCAGTAGAGAAGCTAGCAGAGTGTATAGTGAGAGGCTAGCAGTGGAGAAGCTAGCAGAGTGTATAGTGAGAGGCTAGCAGTAGAGAAGCTAGCAGAGTGTATAGTAAGAGTCAGTAGAGAAGGTAGCAGAGTGTATAGTGAGAGGCTAGCAGTGGAGAAGCTAGCAGAGTGTATAGTGAGAGGCTAGCAGTAGAGAAGCTAGCAGAGTGTGTAGTGAGAGGCAGTGGAGAAGCTAGCAGAGTGTATAATGAGAGGCTTGCAGTGGAGAAGCTGGCAGAGTGTATAGTGAGAGGCTAGCAGTAGAGAAGCTAGAAGAGTGTATAGTGAGATGCTAGCAGTGGAGAAGCTAGCAGAGTGTATAGTGAGAGGCTAGCAGTGGGGACGCTAGCAGAGTGTATAGTGAGAGGCTAGCAGTAGAGAAGCTAGCAGAGTGTACAGTGAGAAGCTAGCAGTGGAGAAGCTAGCAGAGTGTGTAGTGAGAGGCTAGCAGTAGAGAAGCTAGCAGAATGTATAGTGAGAGGATAGCAGTAGAGAAGCTAGCAGAGTGTATAGTAAGAGGCTAGCAGTAGAGAAGCTAGCAGAGTGTATAGTGAGAGGCTAGCAGTGTAGACGCTAGCAGAGTGAGAGAGCGGAGCGAGCAGAGCAAGCGGGAGAGTTGCGACAGAGATACGGGGTGTTGAACGCGAGGAGTTCTGTTCAAATAAAGTGACACAGGAGAAAAAGAAGTTATCCGAGTGAAATAACACCACTACACAAGATATTAGCCAAACACAAAAGGAAGGCGATTCACATGACGCAATATGAACCAATGGGATTACTCGATCCATTGATCGCGTAGCAATGAATCAATGCAGTTATTAACCCTCGATTATTCTGTGATTCATCGCCTACATTCTGAGTGCATACAGAGCAATGGTGTTCTGATGTCCATTTTTATATTAATCTTGATTCTGTGAGTACAATAGTATTCTCCTCTCACCTGAAGACGATTGCCTATGTTGCAATCGAAACGTCGTGATCTATTATTTTTCTATTTACGTGACTTTACCGAAAGACCCATTTAAAAAATATGGACCCGATTTCAAATCGCTATATCTCTGCAACCACGAACCGCCCATGAATGAAACTCTTACCACTTGAAAGGGCGGGGCATAGAGTTTCAAATGATTACTGCTCGATCCCTCTCCCAGCGCACAAACAGCCCCTAGCCTCAGTCATTCGCAAGACACACTGCCTCAACGTTGGATAGGTCGCACGGGACCCCAAGACTTGGCGCTACACTCTTGGCCCCCAAGATCCACAGACATCACACCCTGCGACTTTTTCTTGTGGGCAGGGGTGGTTTCTTCATTAGGGCGATTGGGCGACGCACCACCAATGTCATTCAACCACAGAGTCACGCTAGCCGTCACTGTGCCTCTGGATATAGTCCAATCAGCGTCATGTCCCGTTCTGTGGAGTACCGCCTCTTTTTGGGCGATTTCACTCCGGCTGAGAATCGCCCAGAGTGGTCCCATAGACTTACATTCAAAGATGTTTTTTTTCGAACGGGGGCGCTGCAATGCATTCTCTATGACTTCCGGGAGGGCTCGCACTAACGTGCTTACGTCATCATACGTAAGCACGTTGCATCCAACAATATTATTTGTCGCCACCTAGTGGAATCTTTAATAAAAGAAACTTGAGTGTATTGTATTAATAGTGAGTATAGAAACAAACAAGATGTATTGTAAGAGTCACTTTATTTTTCATTAATATTAAAGAAGTGAAGTTGCCTTTACATGCTTAAGCTGTTAATTTATCCTTTGCATGGGTGGACCTTATCCTTATAAATCATCCAGACATTTGCCCCCCCTGAGAGATTTTTCAGGAGCCGCCACTGGTTGTGGGGATACGTCAAAGACCATGTTTTTGTGCCACTGAAGTATAGTAAACTACGGCGGGAAACCACTTGATGGGTAGCACACTTTATTCACACTTGGGTTGTCACAATAACACGTGTTGTCACTACAGCTCACGCTACACGTTCCACCTGACACGGGTGGTAACTACTGCTCACGCTACACGTTCCACCCGGCTACACACACACGGGCATTCCAGCCCCGTAGCATCCGGGGAAACCTCTAGACCCACCCCAGCTTGGGTACGGATCACGACCACTGAGTCCCGTGGCCCGGTCCTCACACGGACGTCCGGCCCCCGGGTCCCAAGGTCCCGCCTCTGAGCCACACAGGGCCCCGGTCCCTACAAGGACAGCGGGACTATGTGTCTCAGGGCCCTATGTCTTCCTCCTCCGTCTTCCGTCTTCACTGGTCACCAACTTCTCCTCGAGCGCCCGCGCGCACCGCCTTATATAACCCTCCGCTCCAAGGAGACGGAGCCTATGTGGACCGCGATGCGAGCACCCACCCTAACCGACCAATCATCACGCGCTGCCACACGATCCCTTCTTGTGCCAGCGCACATAACCAATCCCCACGCGCTGCCACACGATCCATCACTGTCAGCGCGCGTCACCAACACACAGCCAATCACCATCACATAACCCATGACCCCGCGCTGACCTACGATCCCTCACCGTCAGCGCGCATCACCAACACACAGCCAATCACCACGTGCTACCCCACGATCCTTACTACCAGCGCGTATCACCACTACATCACCCCCCCCCCCACATAGCTCACAGCCGGCCCGGCTGCCAAACAACAACAAACCAACAAAAAAAAACCCCACTCCCGAAGTGTGCCCCGTAACACAACAACAACGCAAAACAACAACACAACACAACAAGACAACACAACAACAACCTATGTACAAACCGACGAGCAACACAATAAAGTTATTCTGAAAAAAACGTGTCCAGTGTCTCCTTGACTACCGATCCCTCTTCCGCACGCTCCTTGAACGGGTGATAAAGTGGTCGAGCGGACGGGGAACGTAGTGACGAGATGCTCCGGCCGCGTCGGCCCGCATCCCCACCCCATTTATTCGGTCAGGAAAAGTTGCGCGACCTAGCGCGAGTCCGCCTGCCCGGTCCGTCGTACGGGACGAGATGCTGTCGACCGTCCGGTGGCACCGGCAGCCCAGGAAGGCACGGTCCGGGCCTGGAAGAACCGGCCGTGCCCCGGGGATCCGGTCGCCGGTGGTCGGCAGCCGTCAGTTCCCGGACACCTGGGAGCGGATCAGGCGAAGAAATCCCCCTTCCCGGGTCGTCGGTCACATCACCTGCTCGGTCATCACGACACAAAGGAAGGCCATATGGTGGCGAGAACGGTTTTAGCCGGGAGGGGTGAACGTACCACCGGCGCTTTCCCCATTTTATCTGCACACACTGGGGGCGTGCAACCCGCACGACCTCCACGGGTCCCCGCCATGGCCTCAACAATTTAGGTGACGTAGCCAAAGGTGCATGAGGGCAGTGCAGCCAGGCCTTATCGCCCGGTTTCCAATCGTGCACGGACACCTTCCGTGCACGCAAGCGCTCGTTGGCGACTTGCCGAGATCTTGAATTAAGCCGTGCGGCCTCCCGTGCCTCGGCGAGTTTTGCAATGTTAAATTTAAAATGATCGGCCAATTTGGAATTGGGCCGTGGCGCGGAAAGTCCCAGCTGAGTCTCCATGGGCGGATCGGCCTCCCGACCATACATCAGATAAAATGGGGAAAACCCCGTAGCTGCGTGGGGGGCCATTCTATACGCGGCGAGGACCCCCGGGACCTGCAAGTCCCAGTCAACCTGTGCCTCGCACACCTGCTGGCACAACATGGAGGTTAAAGTCCTGTGGAGTCACTCCACCATCCCGTCAGTCTGTGGGTGGTACGGGGAGGTACGCACCTTTTTTGTACCCAAAAGGTCGCACACCTCCTGCAGCAATTTACTCGAAAAATTCTTTCCCTGGTCGGTCAGCAAGCGTTCGGGAGCCCCCTTGTCCAAGACGTAGCCTTGGACAAAAGCATCCGCCACGGCCGCCGCTGACTGGTTGGCGAGTGGCCACGCCATAGGCCATCGGGTAAAGTATTCCACACCAACCAACAGGTACTTGTTACCCCTAGGCGTGACAGGAAAAGGCCCCAAAATATCCAGCGCAACGAGCTCGTTGGTGTGCGAGACCTGAATAGACTACAGGGGTGGATTCGGCGCAACGGGCGGTGGTTTCCGTTTGGCGCAATCCACACACCCCTTCAGTATATTGACCACATCGCTCCCCATCCCCGGCCAATAATAGTCCCGCTGGATCAGGGCAAGCGTTTTGTTTACCCCCAGATGTAAGAGGCGTTCGTGTGCAGCCAAAACAACTTTGCCCCGCATAGCGTAAGGCACGAAGAGTGCGTGCCGCCGGGACATATTGTCCCACCTCATTAGCAGGCCCTGCTTGAGCAGCCAGGAGCCAGCCCGTGTTCGACCCTCCTCGGGACCCCCCGCCCTACGACGCAACGCGAGCAGGGAGCTGTCAGCCATCTGGAGTCGGCCCCACTCAACGAGAGACAGTGAGAGTAGCGAGTCCCTGCCCGTAGGGTTAGCGGGAACGTCAACCATCGGCGCATTCGTGGCCGCGACCAACTCACTCTCGGGCACAGCACCTGGCAGTTTACAGCGCGCCGACCCCATCAAGCACGCACATTCAGGACTAGGCGACAACTGCGACAGGGCATCCGCGTTGGTGTGGCGCAACCCCTTAGGGCAAGTGGTCGTAAATTGATAGTCCTGGAGGACTTCCAATCACCGTGATAATTGGCTCGAGGGCTGGGCGACCCTCAATGAATACGGAAGCGCCGCGTGGTCCGTCCGGACCGTAAAATGACGGCCATAGAGATAAGGCCGAAATTGCTGCACAAAAAAAACAATAGCCAGCAACTCGCGACGGGTGACGCAGTAGCGCTGTTCCGCAGGCGACAAAACCCTGCTACCATAGGCGACCACCCGTTCAACTCCCCCAACGACCTGTGAGAGCACCCCCCCAATGCCCGTGTTACTAGCATCAGTATCCAGCAAGAAGGGACTCGTAAAGTCAGGGTAACGTAAGGGCGGGGCACCCACCAAGGCGTCCCGAAGGCAGCAGAACGCGGCCTCCTCCTCTGGCCCCCATCGAAACCTGACTCCTTTGGCTGTTAGAGCGTGCAAGGGTTTGGCAATGGTGGCGAAATGCTCCACGAATCGGCGGTAGTATGACGCAAAACCAATGAAGCTGCGGACCTCAGAAACCGACGTGGGCGTTGGCCATGAACTGACACAGTTTGTCTTCGCGGGATCGGTGGAGATCCCTGAAGAATCGACAATGTGGCCCAAGTACCTTACGGATTTTCGCAGGTGGCATTTCGCCGGTTTGAACTTTAACTTAGCCGAACGCATCCGCAAGAACACCCCTCTTAATCGCTGGAGGTGTTCCTCAAAGGTTTTACTGAAAACAATGACATCGTCAAGATAAATTAAGCAAGTATCCCATTGCAAACCCCACAAAACCAATTCCATAAGGCGCTGAAACGTCGCGGGAGCGGAGTGGAGTCCCATGGGCAACCGATTAAACTGGAACAGGCCCCCTGGGGTCCGGAATGCTGTCTTAGGTTTAGACTCATCGTTGAGTGGCAGCTGCCAGAATCCCGACAGTAAGTCAAGCGTAGAAAAATACTGCGCCCCGGACAATGCGTCCAGGGACTCGTCCATCCTGGGGAGCGGATACGCGTCGGCCACGGAGATTTTATTCAGGCGACAGAAATCCACACAAAATCGCAAGGAGCCATCTTGCTTTTTAACCAGAACGATAGGTGCTCCCCACGGACTGGATGAGGGCGAAATAATGTCGGCCGTCAGCACGTCATTGACGGCCGATTGAACGTGTTCCTTCTCGGCAGGACTCAGCCGGAAGGGATTCTGCCGGACTGGTGCTGCATCGCCTGTTTCAATGTGGTGGCGTAACAGGTCCGTGCACCCAATATCATATTTGTGCGTGCTGAACACATCGGAAAATTCGATCAGCAGAGCGCGCAGCGCACCCAATTGCACCCTTGACAAATCACTCGAGTCCGCACACAGCGAATCGACCCATTCAATGATGAAATTTTCTGCGCCGGGATGGGATCAACATGTGCAACAAGGCGCTCTTCCGCAGGGACCCGTGCCGCGTGAGCAAGCACGGTGCCCTGCGGAATAATGGCCGGCCTAGAACCCGCGTTTAACACCATAACGAACGGGTCCCCGTCAGCCCGAACCAACGTTTGAGCCACCGCCAAATCCAGACCCTCGACAGCTCTATTCGATGGACCCAAAAGCACGCCTTGTCCCGCAGTCTCCCCACCCAATGGCTTCCGCAACCGGAGGGGTATCAACATCTGCGAACCCGGGGGCACGTGCACCGTCTGTGTCGCTAGCGCTTGGATCGTCGCGCACGCCGTCCGTATTTCAGTAGGGTTAGACAAAAAAGAAATACGGCGACCCGATGGCAGCTCAATACAACGTTGATCCACGAGAATTTTAATGGGCATCTTAGCCAAAAAATCTGTGCCCAACAGACAAGGAACCGCTAGGGAAGAGGAGACGAAAATAGGTCCCGCCAATTTAATATCACCTATGGAAATGGACGCCCGAATCTGACCAATAATACCCAATGAGCCCCCATTTGCCGCGTAAAATGGCACGTCCACCGGAAGCAGAGGTCGACATTGGACGGGGAGAATGTTATAAATGAGGTCTGAAATTATAGTGGCCGACGCTCCCGTGTCCACCAACACCCTGACCTCGACCCCGTCTATGAAACCCGTAACGACCGACGAACCCGCCGCCGCGGCCACAATTCTGTGGCCCAACTCGGACCATTTAATGTCCCCGTCGCCCCGTACGAACCCCCCTCTACGAACCGATTCCCCGACCCCCAATCGCCCATCCTCCGCCGCAAAGCGACGGCCCATGTGTGTCGTGTATGTAGGCCGAGCATGTGAAGTGCCGCGACTTGCCGGGGGTAGGTGGGACGACTTGGGGCCGTGGTCGTCGTCCAGCCGAGGTCCCGTGGCGCGCTGACGTGGAGCGCGGCACCCGGACGCCACGTGGCCCTGAAGGCCGCAGTTGTAGCACGTGATAAGGGACGTCGGAGGTCTCGGTTGCTCCAGCTTGCGAGTCGATCGCAGAGGCGAGCGACCCCCCGACCTCCAATCCCCCGGTCGTGCAGCCGTGAATGCCTCCTCCCGTGGGCGAATGACCTGGGGCTCGGTGACCACCGGGCCCGGAGCTGAGACCCCGGCAGCAGTGCAGACGACCACTTGTTTCCGCTGCAGGACCTCGTGCGCTTGAATACTCGTTGCAACACGCAACGAACATATATCCACTTCGTCGGCTGTGTTTATGGGGACCCCCAGGTCCTGTGCCAACTTGAGCAGTTGTTCCAAAACCATAGCGTCCTGCCCCTCCTCGTCCATACGAGGGAACGCGGCATCGGCGAGGGCCAGCAACGCCGTGCGGTAGGCGAGCGCGGTCTCCGTGTCCGCCTTCCGTCGGCCGTAAAATAGGTGGCGGCAGGCGGAAGGTGGTCCGTAAACTTTGGCCATGAGGCCCAGCGCAGTCTTGAGCGTGGAGTGCGCCGATCTCGATGCGGACCCGAAGGCCGCGAGCGCGTCGTCGTCCAACATGGCCGGCAGTGCCCGCAGCGCCGTAGCGTCGGACCAGGCCGACATCTCTTGATGCGCCAGGAACCTCCGTTGGAATGCGCCCCAGTCCCCGCCGTCCACCTTGAAGGCTGTCAACGTGGGAAGGCGCTGCTGGAAGATGAAGTCGTCCTCCGCCACGTGGCTCTCCCCCGCCGCACCGTCGGTCTGCAAAATGGCGGCCCCTATGGTAGGTGGAAGATGGCGGCCCGCAGCGCACGCCGATGACGTAAGCGGCCGCGCTTGGAGGACCCCCGCCACGTGGTGCTCGCCATTCCCGCCAAAAGATGTCCGCTCGGTAGAAATGGCGGGAACTGCAAAGTCATTTTGGCGGGAATCAGCGAGGCGAGTCTTTTGAATGTCTGCCGACGTCCCCGCTCCTCCCGACGTGGTGATCTCCGCCAGGATGGACGCCGCGGCGAGTAGCAGCTCCGCCAGGCGGGAGTACGCCTTGCGGAGTCCGGCATCAGCCCCCAGCCGCTCGTCTGGCGGCCATGAGGGGTCCTGTGGCGCAGGCATCTCCTCCTCTTCTCCCCCCGATGCCTGCTGGCCCGCGTCGTCGTGGTTATCCTCGCGGTCAATCTCGTGAGTCCGATGAGTCTTCCTGGTATCCATGCCTGGAAGACTTTCACTCCTGACGCCAGTTGAAGTATAGTAAACTACGGCGGGAAACCACACGACGGGTAGCACACTTTATTCACACTTGGGTTGTCACAATAACACGTGTTGTCACTACAGCTCACGCTACACGTTCCACCTGACACGGGTGGTAACTACTGCTCACGCTACACGTTCCACCCGGCTACACACACACGGGCATTCCAGCCCCGTAGCATCCGGGGAAACCTCTAGACCCACCCCAGCTTGGGTACGGATCACGACCACTGAGTCCCGTGGCCCGGTCCTCACACGGACGTCCGGCCCCCGGGTCCCAAGGTCCCGCCTCTGAGCCACACAGGGCCCCGGTCCCTACAAGGACAGCGGGACTAGGTGTCTCAGGGCCCTATCTCTTCCTCCTCCGTCTTCCGTCTTCACTGGTCACCAACTTCTCCTCGAGCGCCCGCGCGCACCGCCTTATATAACCCTCCGCTCCAAGGAGACGGAGCCTATGTGGACCGCGATGCGAGCACCCACCCTAACCGACCAATCATCACGCGCTGCCACACGATCCCTTCTTGTGCCAGCGCACATAACCAATCCCCACGCGCTGCCACACGATCCATCACTGTCAGCGCGCGTCACCAACACACAGCCAATCACATAACCCATGACCCCGCGCTGACCTACGATCCCTCACCGTCAGCGCGCGTCACCAACACACAGCCAATCACCACGCGCTACCCCACGATCCTTACTACCAGCGCGTATCACCACTACACCACCATTAGCGACTAATCTGGATGACCTCAAAAACAGAATCACGGCAGCAGTGACTTCACTTTGATAGGCGTTTGGGACGAATTCAACTATTGTCTCAATGTTGTCCGTACAGCAGGTGGAGGGCACATAGAGCATTCATAAAATGGCTAGTAAAAGTTGATAACTCATGAAACCGTTTGTAACTTTTTGTGTAATTGTAGCATGTTGCCATCATGAAATATACTGCTTTGAAATTGGGTCCATCTTTTGCTGATCGGTAATTTGATTGGCTGTCCAATTTTATTTAACGAGAATCTTGGCAGCCTATGGCCTCCCTCGTCGCCCCCACTGATCTCCTCTTCTCCCCCCCCTCCCCATGTGTGCAGATACTACCGACTCTATTGTCGATACTACTGACTCTATTGTAGATACTATTGACTCCATTGTATGTAGGATGCATAGGCTTATATGCCTACAAAATAATTTTTTTTGGATGGGGTGTCAACAATTTTTGTAAACCTGTTGGATCGACTTTTTACCCCCATATCTGGTGGGGGTTCCACTTTCTTTAACTTTTTGACTCAGGCTTTCTGAAAGGCTCATATAATTTAGTTGACAGACAAACGGAACGCCGGGTTTATACAATAGATTTACAATAACACCCCGATTAACGTCTCGCCCTTTGGTGTGGTTTCGCAAACACGTCGTCACATTATGAACGCCGCTACCTGATTTGCGTCGCCTCAACCCCACACGTCGCTGACAGCATCGTCGTCTGTCCTTTCTCGTTATCCGTCGCCTCTCTCAGCCTTCGCCTTCACCACCGTACCCTGTACATCGCTTAGACGTCGTTTCGATATTCGTCGTTGACGTCGCACCTTTCAGGAACGCATCCCCCCCCCCCCGACGTTAACTGGGGTGGGGTGGGGGGTGTACAGTCGCCTCGCGTCTTACACACGTTTCCGTGACGCGATGTTGAAATGTGGCGTTACATTAATGTACGTTTATTTTTTTGTTATGCGCGCACTATTGTTGAAGTAACGCGCCCCAGCACGTTTGCCACGGTGTATGGAACGCGTTCGTCTGGCAGCAAAGTTCAGCAGCGATGCTGCCCGAGGTGCAGTGGTAGTACCACAAAGCACGGGCAGCTGCATCAATCGGCATCTCCTTGTCGCGTGCCATTTTGAAGATCTGGTCCGCCTGTCCCTTGTCTTGTGCACACATTTGCCTACCAATATGTCCAGTAAGCAGCTCACGACGTGTTAAAACATCTTTTAGTTTTACTTTATGTATTTAAATAGGCTGTTATCATACCTATCAACCCCTTAAGAGTGCCTACCTTATTACAGACCAATTCAGACCTTATTGGTCACCCCGTGCCCTTATAAATCACAACGTTCATCCTGCACACTCTTATTACAAGGGAGAAACACAAAAAATAGACAAAAAAAATTTGCCCGTAATTTCTTTTTCTTTTTAACGGCTGTACACCGTATGGACCAGAAAACTCAATTTTCCTGTACAAGAACACGGGTAAACCGTATGGGTTGACAGGTATGTGTTACTATCTTGAATACGCGTGTGGTTTTATATTTTACCTTTTAACTTACGCGATCTCGCGAGTTACGCCGTGAGTCTTTCAAGAACGCAACCCCCCTCAGCGTAAAACGAGTGGTGAACCCACCCCCTCTCCCTCCATCACAGCGGGGACCCACGTGGGAATTAAATCGCCTCTGCCGACGTCACAAGCGGACGGCTGCCCTCTCGCTCGCTCGCTGTGTTTGTGCCGACGGACGCCGGGCGGTAGGGAGGGAGGAAGGGAGGGCGAAGGGGCAAGGCTTCCGTGGTGACGTTGGAAAAATAAATAAAACGAGCGATAAGAATTTGGCATCCAGCACACGGGCGACAGGGGTGGGGGTGGTTTTGAGGGCGGATTAGGGCGACGAAGCGGTGGGAAAATCGAGCAGTAGCGTCGTCCTACACACGAAGCGCGCACACTGCCCACACAGCCACCCACTGCAGCAGCAGCAACAACAACAACCAGCAGCTATGGATGTGAATCAGGTGGGATTCGATGGTTCCGTAAGATGTAATCGCAGCAAATGTAACGCGTGGAGGGAAGAGAAAAGCTGAGGCAGAGAGGATGACGAGGAATGGTTGGAAAATAGAATTCGGTTTTTGTGTAGCAGTAGTAGTGTCAGCGGTCGTTTCTGTGATGTAACCGCAAATGTGCTGCGTTGGTGCAGGTTTAATATGTGTGCGTGTGTATGGAAGCTCTAGCCAATGGTTGGATTAATGTTGCACGTTTTTTTTATTAAAAAAATGAAAATGTTATTGTCCGCTCGATAGATGTGTTCGTATGTGAGACGGTGACACAATGTAGGACATCTTCATCGCAGCGCTGTTCATTGTAGCTATGGAGAGAGGATGCTTTGGCCAGTCTTAAGGATATTGAATGGCTGTTTAATTTTTGTTTGATCACGTATGCTAAGGCTAAGCAACACAAATTGCCACGTGATGTTTGACAATGTTTGACAACGTCGATGCAGATCTTTTTTTCAAATATCTGCAAGACCAATAATCATCAATATTATTACACGCATTGGTTTCCTGTATTCGATATTACAACAGGCAATGTTTACTTGGCGCAATCGGTTCTATATTTCTAATGGATGGTTGCAGATGATTAATTTTTTTTATCGATTTACGCTAATAACTGTAGCGACGTAACCCACCGAATTGGATCGTTGTAGATTTTAATGTGTACAGTGCACACATTTATTTGACTATTATACACTAACCATTGTTATCTGTTTTTTTTCCTTGTGTCTTAATTGTATAGTTAGTGGCTCAGGGTCGTTTTCGAATCATCAAAGAACCATTGGGCTTTATCAAGGTCCTGCAATGGGTGAGTCCAAATCATATTCCTTTTGTTTATATTTACACACACCTATTGTCTTAATAAATTGCAGGATTAGGCGTTGAGTGTAACAGCAGTCGGGAGAAAAATGGCCTTCATTCGCTTGTAGTGGGGCAGGCAAGCGTGACTAGACTGCATTCTACGCGGATGTGTTGAACAAAGCAATTAAAACATTGACGACGACACGTAACAACCCTAGCAAGATTCCGCACGAGCAGATGATGTTGATCGTGTTCTGTTCACTGGGGACGGATGGAATTGGACAGGTTTGTGTGGAGGAGTGATGATGTGGCGTAGTTGGTGGTGGTGATGGGGCGTGGTAGTGGTGATGGTGGTGATGACGGTAGTGGTAGTGGTGATGATAGTGGTAATAACGGTGGTGATGACGGTAGTGGTGATGGTGGTGGTAATAACGGTGGTGGTGACGGTAGTGCTTGTGGTGATGATGGTGGTGGTGGATACCAGATGCTGATTTCCTTGCTGCACACAAAGAAAATTCGTTGCTCCGCTGCGTGGCCATCCATGCCTTGGGTGCATAGCATTTTAGGGGGGCGGTGGGGGGGTACAGAATGGGGGGGGGGGCTTCATCCAGCAGTGGATTGATCGGCGCTGATGATTATTTTGATGATTGCTGCTGCACACATCTTTGGCTCACATTTGTTGAGCTCATGGTTAAATTCGATTGGTTTTCGGCGTAAGACTTACACAAATACTATTTCGCCTTCACCATCAGAGTATGTAGTCGTGTTTAAAAAAAAATACTCATAATTGCCGTCTCTTAATTTGTATGATTGCATTACTGCGATAATACCCCGTTGTGTTTTGGGGAAGGGGGAGTGGTGGCACAGTGGTTGACGCACTGCGCTATTAACCAAGCGACTCGCGTTCGATTCCTTGTCACGGCTAACGTCAGTGGCGAGTGATATCTGAACCGGCTCTGGGTTGGGCCGCCTTCAACCCGCATTGACCAGGGTGGTGAAGTATGGCCAGGCAATAGATTGACAGAGGGCTGTGAATGATCGTCATGAAATCTCACGTTTATTTAAACATTGATGTCTTCGATTTGTTCACTCTTGCAACAATATTTTACAAGTGGAGATCCTTCACTCTATTGTACTTGGACGGGATACCATGTCCGATGTTCCATTTGTTACAGTACAATAGGTATTTTTTGTCAATTCACTGCTGGATGACGGCCATACGCACCGTGATGGGTCGTCGGGGTTATTTGACACCATACTTCACCACTCCTGGGTCTGGTGCGTGTTGAAGGCAGAGAGCATCGACGTTGGAGCGTAGCCACACAGTACAGCAATGTTCATTTGCTGTTCCTTGGGGTCGAGCCACGTGGCCGCCGCCTGTTTTCATTAATTGGCTTCAAAATGTGTATACTGTCGGGCTGTGCATATGAAGAATATGACGTCAAAGGCACACAATGGGGCGACAACCCATGGGTGATGACGTCATAGTATTGAATGTCCCCTGTACAGCAAATGGAGCACGCCTTGGTCATTTCCATGCAAACAATTACGAGAACAGACAAAGATCACCTGTGATAGCCTTTAACAGACTCTTGGGGCAAGTGCAGTTTGCGAGCACCTATGAAGGCCGGCACGGGACACGAGGGGTGAGTGGGCAGCACCACGCCCGGCCGCGTTTGTCTCCCCAGTGGCGATGTTCATACACACGCGCCAGCTTCTCATTTTGAGGCAGAATCGACCAAAGGCCCAGGAGTGGGAATTCAACTTGGATTGTTGGGTTCTTTACGCAGCGCGCTACCTGCTGCATCACCACTCACCAGACACACACAACGATGGTTATGCACATGCAAGTACTACTCTATCATAATAATCACCAGGCATGGTCTGTCCACTGCTTGATGAAGGCCTCATGCTGTCTTCATCATAATGAGCCGTTGTCTTATCCGCTGCTAGTTGAAGGCCTCCCCAAGCATGTATCATCTCACAGTCCTTCCGATGTCACAATCCATCTCCACAGGGGACACTCCTCTGGGATGTGATCTCACCTGAGGATGCCATCTCAGTAAACACGTGGCTGGAACCCTCATCCCTGTCTTGAGCCCACCCCTTGTAGCAATATGTTCTACCCAAGTTCACTTAATATCCTTAAGTCAATTTCATGTAATTCCAAACACACCTCTCCAGATTGTATAAACTGTAATACGGTAACGCTGCACGTGAAATATGAAACGCATATACGTATTCCGAGCATGTACAAGGGAAATGTGTAATTTGACACGTACACTTTACTATAATTGTATCAATTGTATTTAACGTACTGTTTAAATCTGTACGCATGGTGCAATATAACAGTTCCTTACATCTACCTACCCAGCCGCATTGCAGTATTTTGATTAACATGCACTCCTATGCATTGTAGGTGTGGCTTACAAATTCCTATCTAACAAGAAAACCTGGCTGCCAATTGAGAACAGAAATAAACACCCTCATGGTTGGTCTACGTATTTTAAAGGCATAGATGCCAAGGTTGTACTGTGTAGTAGGCAGCATTTATGCTATACATGTAAACCAAGTCTCATCACGGCGGTTCGTTGTGTGGACATTGGTAGCCGGTCTAAAACCATCAACTCCGATACACCTGATAAAGACTCTGGTTTGATTGTGAAAAACTGAACAGTAACACTGCGTAAAAGAAAATAAATATGTACGCTGAATTTTTTTCGCACAGTACGTAGGCAACGGTGCTAATGTACAAGAGGCCACTTTTCGGGCAGTGGATCTCCTTCAAAGCTCATGGGAAGCCCAGGGGAGTGAGCAAAAGGGCCATTGTTCAAAAATCGTCGCCTTTTAATATATTTTTTTCTTTCCAAGGCCACGGCGTTATTGAGGAACGTTGTTGTGGTGGTTGTTAGTCGTGTTTGTGACCACTGCCAATGTAGCAGCACCAGCAGCAGCATCACCAAATGATTCTGTTTGGTTTAAGGATGGATTGGCTTAAACCCGGACTCAAACCCATATCCTACCAGCCATGCTGGCTCGGTGCTCTGACACAGTTTGTTCATCAGAATCTGAATATTTATTTGTACCGGATGAATCCGATGAGTTCTAAAGCTCCTTTTTTATACAGGCGTTTTCTACCACCTCGACGCCTCCTAGGATCACGTCATTAATGCCAACAAGAGTGTTTTACATCAAGTGAATGTTGCTGCACGGCAAGGATTGATTTGATGCCAGCATAATAATAGTCGTGTGTTGAATATGTGACGTTGGCTGTCAGCTGGTAAACATTTTTAAATGAATGAACATATGAATACATTACTACTTGTGCATAATTTGTATGCATCTTCTTGGTTCTTTCGGTAAAGTCACGTAGAAGGGAAGTAATAAAATAATAAAAATAAAACACAATAAAATAATTCTCACGACGTTTCGGCCACAACGCAAGCAGCCGTCCTCAGGTGAAAACCAGGTCCGTCGAGGCGACAGAGTCTGAATGAAACAGCACACGAGTTTGGAGCATATATATAAGCTGGGCGCCTTGACAAAGGAATTTGCATATCAAGAGTAATTTAGCATATTTATGGGAAATGCAGGAATGTGATTAGTACTACATATGCATGTGCATTATGCAGGATTAACAGCATCAAAGGGAGCTGCAGTTGCTGCTGCTGCAGTTGCTGCAGTTGCTGCTGCTGCTGCAGTTGCTGCTGTTGCTGCAGTTGCTGCTGCTGCAGTTGCTGCTGCTGCTGCAGTTGCTGCTGCTGCAGTTGCTGCTGCTGCAGTTGCTGCCTTATCCATTTTAATATAACACTATGTATTATTCTACCCACCCTAATGTGTATCACACTGCTATATATTTACTATACAATTAAGACACCATACATTACTCTGCACACTGCACCAAGCATACACATGCCACACTATCTGCCACTATACACTGTACCATTGACCGTCGTGTCAATGGGTGAGTGGTGATAGGAAACTTGCAGCGGAGCAAAGAATCCATTCCCTGCGGAGAATACAATGCCAGTGAGTGGAACGCGGTCTGAAAGTCACCGTAAACGTGAACACAATCAGTTAAGATCCGAAATGGTTTATTACGTCCTTCCAATGATTGCTAAGCCAGAATCCATCTTCTCGGTTGAAATTGTCTCTGTGTTTGTATATGTGGATCGCCTCATGAACGAATCTCTCATGATAGCCAGATGGCTTGCAGATAACCTCTGTCTTGGAGAAGTCAATATCATGTGAGTTAGCTCAATTAAAAAAGAGGGATAACATTGTCATCCTCTCAGCCGACAAAGGCAATGCCACTGTCATCATGGACAAAACAGAATACAACAACAAAATCCAAGAACTACTCAACGATGGCAGCTATACAAAAATAAAAAGAGACCCCACCAACAGCCTCGTCTCTAAAACCAAGCAAATCATTTCTGATTCAACCGCATTAATTGATCAGACCAAACAGTTCTCGTTGAAACCTTCTGCAGCCAGGCCACCAAGATTATACGGCTTGCCAAAGATACATAAAGAAGATACACCTCTTCGTCCCATTGTCTCTACTATCAACTCCCCCACCTATAAACTGGCTCGTTTTTTTGTCTGAAATCCTACGGCCTTTCACTGGAAAAACCACCTCTGCGGTACTAAACTCTACTGACCTGGTATCGACAATCAAGGGGATTGCCCTGTCCCCAGACGACCTGCTTGTCAGTTTTGATGTGGTTTCCTTATTCACCCAAGTTCCTGTACCTGACACCATCGCAATCATTGAAGACTTGGTTCATCAAGGACTGAATGCTGGGGTACCCCCCCTGGTGAGACACTGCTTAACCAATACATACTTCACTTGGAATGCAACTTTCTACAAGCAAACTGAGGGCACCCCAATGGGCCCCCCCTATCTCCGGTTGTAGCCAACATCTTCATGGAGAAATTTGAGACTGACGCCATCAAGACTGCCACTCTACGCCCGACCTTATGGAAGAGGTACGTAGATGACACTTTTGTCATCTGGCCACATGGCCGGCTTGCTCTAGACCAATTTCTCGACCACATCAATTCCATACACCCAGCCATCAGATTCACCATGGAAGTCGAAAAAGATGGCAAGCTACCCTTTTTGGATGTCCTAATTAAAAGGAGACCTGATGGTTCAATGAGCCACTCTGTCTACAGGAAAGCCACCCATACGGATGCTTACCTAAAACCGGATTCCCACCACCATCCATCCCAGAAGAATTCCCTCATCAAGACTCTATACCATAGAGCCCAATGCATTTCCGACCAGGAACACATTGGCAGTGAACTCCAACACGTACGCCAAGCTCTTAAGGTTAATGGTTACTCCGACTACACAATCCGCAAGGCCATCACTCCAACCATCAAGAAGGATCCTGTTGAGGAGCCTTTCAAGACCATCACCTTACCCTACATTGCTGGGGTCACAAAAAAGATCTCCAAAATCCTGATTAAACACAAGATCCAGGTCCGATTCAACACAGTACATAAAATCCGTGATCTGGTCCCGTCTGTAAAAGATGTGGTTCCAGACATACAGTACCCTGGCGTCTACAAATTAAGTTGCCTCTGTGGTAGCAGTTACATTGGAGAAACCAAACGACATGTCTCGGACCGCATCCGTGAACATAAAGCAGACCTGAAACACGGTAGGACAAACACCTCAGCCGTGGCAGATCACTGTTACAATTCAGTGGGCTCACATGACATTGACTTCTCCAAGACAGAGGTTCTCTGCAAGCCATCTGGCTATCATGAGAGATTCGTTCATGAGGCGATCCACATATACAAACACAGAGACAATTTCAACCGAGAAGATGGATTCTGGCTTAGCAATCATTGGAAGGACGTAATAAACCATTTCGGATCTTAACTGATTGTGTTCACGTTTACGGTGACTTTCAGACCGCGTTCCACTCACTGGCATTGTATTCTCCGCAGGGAATGAATTCTTTGCTCCGCTGCAAGTTTCCTACCACCACTCACCCATTGACACGACGGTCAATGGTACAGTGTATAGTGGCAGATAGTGTGGCATTTGTATGCTTGGTGCAGTGTGCAGAGTAATGTATGGTGTCGTAATTGTATAGTAAATATATAGCAGTGTGATACACATTAGGGTGGATAGAATAATACATAGTGTTATATTAAAATGGATAAGGCAGCAACAGCAGCAGCAGCAACTGCAGCAGCAGCAGCAACTGCAGCAGCAGCAACTGCAGCAGCAGCAGCAACTGCAGCAGCAGCAGCAGCAACTGCAGCAGCAGCAACTGCAGCAGCAGCAACTGCAGCAGCAGTAGCAACTGCAGCTCCCTTTGATGCTGTTAATCCTGCATAATGCACATGCATATGTAGTACTAATCACATTCCTGCATTTCCCATAAATATGCTAAATTTCTCTTGATATGGAAATTCCTTTGTGAAGGCGCCCAGCTTATATATATGCTCCAAGCTCGTGTGCTGTTTCATTCAGACTCTGTCGCCTCGACGGACCTGGTTTTCACCTGAGGACGGCTGCTTGCGTTGTGGCCGAAACGCCGTGAGAATTATTTTATTGTGTTTTATTTTTATTATTTTATTACTTCCCTTCTACGTGACTTTACCGAAAGAACCAAGAAGATGAATCCCTGCAGTCACGAAAGCTTTAAATCGAAATTTGTATGCAGTTGTTTTTGTCTGTGTGTTTAATGATAGGAGTCTCTTAAACATGTCAGGAAATGTTTTTAAAAAGCTAAACAGTACTAGCATAATATACAAACCCCTCAACACATTAATCATTAACACTGTTTGTAGCCTTAAAATGAAATATGTATAATAGGTGACGTTTTGGGGAATATCCCTTCTCTAATAGCGCGTATATACCAGTCCATCATTGATTTATGTGCGATGGGGAAGGGCTATTACCTGCATCGTCGGCTATTGTGTATAGATATATTTTCCACTTAAAGCCACGGTGTTATTAACGAATGTGTTGATTTTTGCTGTCATTTGTGCTTATGCACCACTGACAACGCAGCAACAGCATCTTCAAATAGATGCGTATGGTATACAGTACTGTACTGTGCCTTATCTGGGGGATGCTGTGGTGGTTCGATGGTGAGCACACACTTGACATACAACACAGAGTTTGTTTGTCCTTCCCCCACACCTCCGATTGGCTATGTACGGTACAAAAATAAGTCCAACATACATGCATAGAGACCCATATAATCACACAGAAACCCATAGACTCATCGGGCGGACCCATGGACTGGCACACCCCATCACGCACTTTCGGATGTGTTTCTGCGGCCATCTGGAACGCTCTTCCGGTATTAGGAAGCCACTGGGAGCTATGCACTTTTTATCATCGAGATTGACAAACTCATTTCTTGAAAAACATATCTTTGTGTTTAGTTTGTTGTCCTTCCCCCGTACCTCCGATTAAAGACGTTCAACATCACCGGTTTGAACCCATCCCTCCTCCATCCTGACCCAGCAGTTGAAGCAATGGGTGGCAATTCTCTTCAATGCCTCCCTTGCACCCCCAGCAGTAGGTTTATAATAATGTAGACGCACCACGGTGAAGCCAATCGGCCAGGTTAACGTTGCAGTGGTCAATTGTCGGTACTCCTTACCCCCTTCCGAGATGCTTTGAGCAGCATTGAAAGTGTAGGGCCACAACAAAAATACCCTGCCTTGAGATCTGTTGTAAGAGAGCCTTATGCGAGCAGTGGCCTGGGCAATACCTTTATAATCCTCTACAGCACCTGCCAGTAGTGGCCTGGGCAATACCTTTATAATCCTCTACAGCACCTGCCAGTAGTAGCCTGGGCAATACCTTTATAATCCTCTACAGCACCTGTCAGTAGTAGCCTGGGCAATACCTTTATAATCCTCTACAGCACCTGTCAGTAGTGGCTTGGGCAATACCTTTATAATCCTCTACAGCACCTGTCAGTAGTGGCCTGGGCAATACCTTTATAATCCTCTACAGCACCTGTCAGTAGTGGCTTGGGCAATACCTTTATACTCCTCTACAGCACCTGCCAGTAGTGGCCTGGGCAATACCTTTATAATCCTCTACAGCACCTGTCAGTAGTGGCTTGGGCAATACCTTTATAATCCTCTACAGCACCTGTCAGTAGTGGCTTGGGCAATACCTTTATAATCCTCTACAGCACCTGCCAGTAGTGGCCTGGGCAATACCTTTATACTCCTCTACAGCACCTGCCAGTAGTGGCCTGAGCAATACCTTTATAATCCTCTACAGCACCTGTCAGTAGTGGCTTGGGCAATACCTTTATAATCCTCTACAGCACCTGCCAGTAGTGGCCTGGGCAATACCTTTATACTCCTCTACAGCACCTGCCAGTAGTGGCCTGAGCAATACCTTTATAATCCTCTACAGCACCTGTCAGTAGTGGCTTGGGCAATACCTTTATAATCCTCTACAGCACCTGCCAGTAGTGGCCTGGGCAATACCTTTATTCTCCTCTACAGCACCTGCCAGTAGTGGCCTGGGCAATACCTTTATACTCCTCTACAGCACCTGCCAGTAGTGGCCTGAGCAATACCTTTATACTCCTCTACAGCACCTGTCAGTAGTGGCCTGGGCAATACCTTTATACTCCTCTACAGCACCTGTCAGTAGTGGCCTGGGCAATACCTTTATACTCCTCTACAGCACCTGTCAGTAGTGGCCTGGGCAATACCTTTATACTCCTCTACAGAACCTGTCAGTAGTGGCCTGGGCAATACCTTTATACTCCTCTACAGAACCTGTCAGTAGTAGCCTGGGCAATACCTTTATACTCCTCTACAGCACCTGTCAGTAGTGGCCTGGGCAATACCTTTATACTCCTCGACAGCACCTGCCAGTAGTGGCCTGGGCAATACCTTTATAATCCTCTACAGCACCTGTCAGTAGTGGCCTGGGCAATACCTTTATAATCCTCTACAGCACCTGCCAGTAGTGGCCTGGGCAATACCTTTATAATCCTCTACAGCACCTGTCAGTAGTGGCTTGGGCAATCTATATATATAAAATCGCAAATCTGTCTGTCTGTCTGTGTGTGTGTCTGTGTGTCGCCGGACCATACGCAGTTTCATTGGACGGCGGTTGTCCCTGGCAACGGGTAGCGACGCATTCACTGCGGGGTGGACGCCATTTTTAATTCCCGTTAAAAATATGTGCACGCATTAACACGCGACTCTCAGGTTAATTCATCAAAGTCTCACGTCCTCTTCACTCCCCCCCACCACAATGTGTGCAATTACTATTATAGGGTCGCTAGATAATAAAATTCTAGCGATTAGACAGTATTATTGTAGCGCGGGGGGGGGGGGGGGGGTAATGGCCCCTGTCCCAATCCTCAGCCGGGTGGGCAATTTAGGCGAGGCCGGAGGCTCTGCACGGTACTAGGCCTCGACACCCCACCACACTATAGGCCGTACATATTACTGCA
This sequence comes from Lampetra planeri, assembly GCF_965212315.1. NCBI lineage: Eukaryota > Metazoa > Chordata > Hyperoartia > Petromyzontiformes > Petromyzontidae > Lampetra > Lampetra planeri. The sequence goes on from NC_136150.1 coordinate 9,510,097, forward strand.
CAGCGGCCCAGGAGATCGTGGCTGGGGGGGGGGCAGGGGTAGCAGCCCATCTGTGTATATATGTAAGGTTATTAAGAAATATATTTTTCACCCGGACAACGCCGGGTACTTATGCTAGTACCTTTATAATCCTCTACAGCACCTGTCAGTAGTAGCCTGGGCAATACCTTTATAATCCTCTACAGCACCTGCCAGTAGTGGCCTGGGTAATACCTTTATAATCCTCTACAGCACCTGTCAGTAGTAGCCTGGGCAATACCTTTATAATCCTCTACAGCACCTGTCAGTAGTGACCTGGGCAATACCTTTATAATCCTCTACAGAACCTGTCAGTAGTGGCCTGGGTAATACCTTTATATTCCTCTACAGCACCTGTCAGTAGTAGCCTGGGCAATACCTTTATAATCCTCTACAGCACCTGTCAGTAGTAGCCTGAGCAATACCTTTATAATCCTCTACAGAACCTGTCAGTAGTGGCCTGGGCAATACCTTTATATTCCTCTACAGCACCTGTCAGTAGTGGCCTGGGCAATACCTTTATATTCCTCTACAGCACCTGTCAGTAGTAGCCTGGGCAATACCTTTATATTCCTCTACAGCACCTGTCAGTAGTAGCCTGGGCAATACCTTTATAATCCTCTACAGCACCTGCCAGTAGTAGCCTGGGCAATACCTTTATAATCCTCTACAGCACCTGCCAGTAGTGGCCTGGGCAATACCTTTATAATCCTCTACAGCACCTGTCAGTAGTAGCCTGGGCAATACCTTTATAATCCTCTACAGAACCTGTCAGTAGTGGCCTGAGCAATACCTTTATAATCCTCTACAGCACCTGTCAGTAGTAGCCTGGGCAATACCTTTATAATCCTCTACAGCACCTGCCAGTAGTGGCCTGGGCAATACCTTTATAATCCTCTACAGAACCTGTCAGTAGTGGCCTGGGCAATACCTTTATAATCCTCTACAGCACCTGCCAGTAGTGGCCTGGGCAATACCTTTATAATCCTCTACAGAACCTGCCAGTAGTGGCCTGGGCAATACCTTTATAATCCTCTACAGCACCTGCCAGTAGTGGCCTGGGCAATACCTTTATACTCCTCTACAGCACCTGCCAGTAGTAGCCTGGGCAATACCTTTATAATCCTCTACAGCACCTGTCAGTAGTGGCCTGGGTAATACCTTTATAATCCTCTACAGCACCTGTCAGTAGTGGCCTGGGCAATACCTTTATAATCCTCTACAGAACCTGTCAGTAGTGGCCTGAGCAATACCTTTATAATCCTCTACAGCACCTGCCAGTAGTGGCCTGGGCAATACCTTTATAATCCTCTACAGCACCTGCCAGTAGTGGCCTGGGTAATACCTTTATAATCCTCTACAGCACCTGTTAGTAGTGGCCCGGGCAATACCTTTATAATCCTCTACAGCACCTGTCAGTAGTAGCCTGGGCAATACCTTTATAATCCTCTACAGCACCTGTCAGTAGTGGCCTGGGCAATACCTTTATAATCCTCTACAGAACCTGTCAGTAGTGGCCTGGGCAATACCTTTATAATCCTCTACAGAACCTGTCAGTTGTGGCCTGGGCAATACCTTTATATTCCTCTACAGCACCTGTCAGTAGTAGCCTGGGCAATACCTTTATAATCCTCTACAGCACCTGTCAGTAGTAGCCTGAGCAATACCTTTATAATCCTCTACAGAACCTGTCAGTAGTGGCCTGGGCAATACCTTTATAATCCTCTACAGCACCTGTCAGTAGTAGCCTGAGCAATACCTTTATAATCCTCTACAGCACCTGTCAGTAGTGGCCTGGGCAATACCTTTATAATCCTCTACAGCACCTGTCAGTAGTGGCCTGGGCAATACCTTTATAATCCTCTACAGCCCCTGCCAGTAGTGGCCTGGGCAATACCTTTATAATCCTCTACAGAACCTGTCAGTAGTGGCCTGAGCAATACCTTTATAATCCTCTACAGAACCTGTCAGTAGTGACCTGAGCAATACCTTTATAATCCTCTACAGCACCTGTCAGTAGTAGCCTGGGCAATACCTTTATAATCCTCTACAGAACCTGCCAGTAGTGGCCTGAGCAATACCTTTATAATCCTCTACAGCACCTGCCAGTAGTGGCCTGGGCAATACCTTTATAATCCTCTACAGCACCTGCCAGTAGTGGCCTGGGCAATACCTTTATAATCCTCTACAGCACCTGCCAGTAGTGGCCTGGGCAATACCTTTATAATCCTCTACAGCACCTGTCAGTAGTAGCCTGGGCAATACCTTTATAATCCTCTACAGCACCTGCCAGTAGTGGCCTGGGCAATACCTTTATAATCCTCTACAGCACCTGCCAGTAGTGGCCTGGGCAATACCTTTATAATCCTCTACAGCACCTGCCAATAGTGGCCTGGGCAATACCTTTATAATCCTCTACAGCACCTGCCAGTAGTGGCCTGGGCAATACCTTTATAATCCTCTACAGCACCTGCCAATAGTGGCCTGGGCAATACCTTTATAATCCTCTACAGCACCTGTCAGTAGTGGCCTGGGCAATACCTTTATAATCCTCTACAGCACCTGCCAATAGTGGCCTGGGCAATACCTTTATAATCCTCTACAGCACCTGTCAGTAGTGGCCTGGGCAATACCTTTATACTCCTCTACAGCACCTGTCAGTAGTGGCCTGGGCAATACCTTTATAATCCTCTACAGCACCTGTCAGTAGTGGCCTGGGCAATACCTTTATAATCCTCTACAGCACCTGTCAGTAGTGGCCTGGGCAATACCTTTATACTCCTCTACAGCACCTGTCAGTAGTGGCCTGGGCAATACCATTATAATCCTCTACAGCACCTGCCAGTAGTGGCCTGGGCAATACCTTTATAATCCTCTACAGCACCTGTCAGTTGTGGCCTGGGCAATACCTTTATAATCCTCTACAGCACCTGTCAGTTGTGGCCTGGGCAATACCTTTATAATCCTCTACAGCACCTGTCAGTAGTGGCCTGGGCAATACCTTTATAATCCTCTACAGCACCTGCCAGTAGTAGCCTGGGCAATACCTTTTATAATCCTCTACAGCACCTGCCAGTAGTAGCCTGGGCAATACTTTATACTCCTCTACAGCACCTGTCAGTTGTGGCCTGGGCAATACCTTTATAATCCTCTACAGCACCTGCCAGTAGTGGCCTGAGCAATACCTTTATAATCCTCTACAGCACCTGTCAGTTGTGGCCTGGGCAATACCTTTATAATCCTCTACAGCACCTGCCAGTAGTGGCCTGGGAAATACCTTTATAATCCTCTACAGAACCTGTCAGTAGTGGCCTGGGAAATACCTTTATAATCCTCTACAGCACCTGCCAGTAGTGGCCTGGGAAATACCTTTATAATCCTCTACAGCACCTGCCAGTAGTGGCCTGGGAAATACCTTTATAATCCTCTACAGCACCTGCCAGTAGTGGCCTGAGCAATACCTTTATAATCCTCTACAGCACCTGTCAGTAGTGGCCTGAGCAATACCTTTATAATCCTCTACAGTATATTTGACCTTCCACTGCAATGCGGCAAGGTATACAATACTCTATGATCTTGTGCACACGTGTGTGCAATTATTAATCCCATCGCAGGCACATGCATACCACCAAGGATTTTTTGTTGGGCGTTGTATCTCTGATTTATGACATTTGCAGTGCAACATACAACGTGGCACTGCCGATTCTGCATTACAGGACTGCATTGTTAATGCAGTGATGGTATTTGTTGCATTAACAGTACTGTGTGTGTGCATCTACCAGTCATCTCAGTCAGCCAACCCCACGGCACCTGCAACCTGCAGGGTCTGTCCCGAGACCTCCCGTCAGCGAACCTTCGACACTTCACTTGGCCTCAAAGTGCACAGGCGCCGTGGTGACATCACCATCACTTAGTGTCGAATGGCAGGGTATTGGTATTGGTTTTGGTTATATACAAGTTGTGTTTTGACGGCGTGTATTTTGAGTGAATCATTCCGCGACGCTGCACGTGCGTACAGTCGTACGTAGGGCTAAGTCAAGGTCTTGCGAATACACGTGCGTGGTTGTAATCTTACAACTGCGCATTAACATGCGCGCACAATGTCACTATTTACAGATTTCGCCCCATTGTGTTGGTGTCCAAGGCGAAATGTCAAATTTTCTAAGTGACTGCACTGTACATTCGAATAAAATACTCGAAAGATACAGTAATAATCATTAAACTACCTACGGTATTGCATAGCATTGACTGATACGAAGAGTAAATGAGCTTATGTAGGACACACCGTTGGATGGAATGATGATGATGATGGCCAATGGCCAAAACTGCAGCCAAATGGAGCAAGACACACCCCAGAGGATGACCACTTCCATTATATGGATTGATGGATGGGATAAAATCATGTGCAGAAGTGAAGGTGGATTGTGGCATCTCAAGATGACGGGGGATGGCTGTGGCGTGGGGGGGGGGTGAGGCCTTCATCCAGCAGTGGATCGATGGTGGCTGATGATGAGAGCACAGGAATACTGCAATGTTTTACATCCATAATGAGGTCTCCTTTGCAAATGTATTGTCTGGGATAGATAAAATAATTGCCATTGTTAAAAATGTGACATTTGCAGTAACTACTCTACATAACACAGTACTGTTAGACAATCATGACCGATTTAAATTCTCATTTCATCGAAGGGCTTGAAAGCTTAAATGTGTCTAAAATACTTTATTGGATTAGATATTAAAATCTGTCCTGTAAATTTGAAACATCTGAAAGGCAAACATTTATAATTTTGGACTCACAATAATTATGGTGCAGAGGTTGAGTGGTTTCATTTATAGGAGTAACCTAGAGTACAATAGTGCATTTAGTCTCATGCTAAACACTTACATATGATCCCACATGATCAGCAAACCATGTAATTCAACTCCCATGTGAGAGTGGCCCTAAAGCCAATAGAAAGCAGACAAAGCCTGCGAGAAGTTACTGCACCGTATAATAGTACAGTCTCGTACAATTCATCATCAGCCATGGTCAGTAAACTGCGAGATGAAGATCTACCCAGGCCACCGCCATCCCTGCGATGCAAAGAATCCCAACCAACATCTTAGGCCCAACCTCATTTCATCGCTCAATAGTGCGTAACTGTCGTACACATTATAAAGTATAGATTATAACCTTAAAATTAAATAAGTCTGTGTCACCACGGCCTTACAAATTGCACACGAATGGATGCAATGAATATCACGTCGCGGACTGCTTTTCGCTTGCAAGTTTCAGATTTACTGCAATACACACATCCTTGGACGGGCAAAAGGCGAGTTGTAATAATAACAACTCATTCAATCGAGAACTCGGAGGCATGGAGCCAAGTGCTGCACTATAAACATGGTGTCCTGGTGCCGTTCACCAGCAAATTTTGTTTTAACTGACTACTGCACGGCGATATACAGTACAGTATGTATAATGCACAATACAAGATAAATACCCAGTCCCTATTACCCGCTGGTAATCTGCAGATAACGGATGTCACGTCATTATTCTTGTGGTCCGAAATGTTATCGTGGATAATTCATCCTGTTTTCTGCGGGATCATCCGTGATTTCTCTTACCCCGTGGATAAGAGGGGTAATATCGCGGGATAACCCCGTGGTTTACGGGAATCCGTGATACTGGTCCCCCATATCACCGCGGATAAGAGTTCATCCCCTGCACTGTACATGTACTTCACGCCATAAATGACTATACTGCATAGTACATTTAATTTAGAAATCGTGTGGTCGTTGGAACAGCATCTTGAAATGCAGTTTCGTTTCGATGATAAATATAACGAAGTAAATTTTGCACTGTACACTATTGGTGCACTACTCCAGTATAATAAACAGTGCATTTGTGTGCCTCAAAACCATTGCCTGCTACAGGAGTAATATTTGACAGCACACAGGGGTTGTGGTCCACTACCAACCATGCAGCTATGGCTGTTGTGACTTAGGGGTGACCTCTAGAAATGAGGCATTGGGCTGGGTGGCTTGGAGGGATGTCCAATGAGGATTCTTTGCAGCCGCATTGACCGGATCTTGACCACAGTGGATTGGTGCTTGGGCCACAGCCGAGTTATCAGTCGAGCCAATTTGATAATTATAATTATCCATCTATTTAGTGTTACATTTTTAAAATGCCTTTGTTTTCCCGGGACAGTCCTGGTTTCCGCAAATGCCGTTCCGGTGTCCCGCAGATTTAGTGGGGGATTTCGTCCCGGTGTGATATTTTCTGGCCTCGTGATACAGGCAGGGCCCACCATTGTCAGCGATGCTCCGCTATGTGGGCAGCGCTGGTGATTGAGTGCATGGTAGTGCGGCGGTTAGCGCGCTGCACTACGAACCTGGTGATCCGAGTTCGATTCCCGCTCATGGCCAACACCGGTGGTGATTATATGAACCGGTCCTGGGCCTCCCCTAGGTCGACTCAGCCTCAGATGAGTACTTGGTGCGGTGTGTAAAAACATCGCCACCGGGGAGATAAAGGCATCTGGACGTGGTGCTAGCCACCCCGGCCTTTGTAGGTGCTCGCGAACAGCACTTGCCCCAACAGTCTGTTATGGCTATTGGGGGGATCTTTGTTGCTTTGTAAAAGTGGATGGGGGTGATGGATGGAGGGAGGGACTGGCAGCTCACCAAGCTGTCCTGGTTAACCCTCCCAAAAATGTGTGCTTTTGCTCTTTAATGTGTTTCTCTTCTCAGCATATCATGTTCTGTATGACAACGTGAAAGTGCACTGAATGTATAAAATGAAAAGTATAGAATTGTACAACAATACTCTTTCCAAATTATTTGTGTTAGTGTAGTCACATGGTAAAAAATAGGCATGTAAAACGTCACCCTGTGATTTAGATTCGACATGTTTGGTCACATAAACCATTACAATCCGTACGGCAAGGGCATGCCCTTATCCAGCAGTGGATTGACACAAACGCTGTACATTAACATGTTAATATCATATTGTACTATACTCCCAAATGTCCTGGTTTACCTGGGACAGTCCCAGTGGTTTCAGAACAGCGGTCCCGCTATCCGCGAAGCATTTGTTTGATCCTGCATTTTATCCCGGATTTAAATTGTACGGTCGACTCACCAATACATGACTCACCAATACTTAACTCACTCACCAATACATGTGTAGTGACTCCAACTGAGTCGCAGACGTTATCTTAGGAGCAACACTATTTATTTACACAACGGTACGTAACATAACACAATCTACACTCGGGTCTCGAATGCCCATCTAACCACGCTATGGCAGAACTAGACACGGTTCGCTATCCCGGTCCGGACCACAAGCTGGGTCCCGGGCCTCGTGGCTAGAGGCTTCTTCTCCCCGACGTGGATCTTCGTAACACCAACACACAAAGAACCCCGAGCTTCTCACGGGGCCCTCGTTATATGCCCCCGGGCTGGGGCTGGTTAAACATAAGTGACCATATAGATAGTTATAGGAGTGCCTACAACTGGTGTAAGAATAGGTGAATAAAGTGTAAGCAGGTGACTTGTTACAACGTGTCGGTGTGAGTAATTATTACGTGCTTTTATTTAACTCACTCTGTCTGTTGTTGTTGTCGTATCCTCAAATCTTGTAACTCAATTTTAACCCACTTCCCAATGTGGTATCGACTGCAAACTTAGTATAGTTATGTCTTACTGATGACAATACTATATTATATCATAAAAAATGAGTATTGGGTGGGAGGTTTTTCAGAGGAGCAGATGGGGCCCAAGGTCACAAAGAATGAGGCCCCCCTCACGGTGTGGCGCAGTGCTAGCGATTGAGTGGGCACAGTTAGCTGTCATGTTCACCGCATTGAACACGATGGTGAATGGCATGCAATCCCTACCCTTTCCCTGCCTTGCCCATTGCACTCTGGTATTTGCTCCAGATTTACAACACTGTGCTGATCTCATCAAGGAGCATGAAGCATCACGTGAACTCCAGTCATCTTTGCAACGGCCGTTTGCTAACCATCGAATAAAGACGGCCACTGCATCGTGCGCTTTCAGATGCGTTTCTGCGGCCGTCTGGAATGCTCTTCCGATATTAGAAATTCACTGGAGTAATGCACTTTTAAATCTAAATTCAAAACTAATTTCTTTAGAACAGTTTTTTGTATTTAGTTTGGTGTCATTCCCCCGCACGTCCGATTAGCACAGTTGGCTACGTATGGTGCGAAAGAAGTTCAACTTACATACATATATTACCGTATTGCTTGTAACTTACAGATGAGTAGCCACCAGAGCTATTGGTTGCCTCCATTAAACATATCTATTTATTCCTCATCATTTGCTTCACGCTTTTATCAAAAACGAATGCACAATTTGAAAGAGGGGGATTCTGTATTTGCCTATCATTGGGCATTGCTCATCCCATGGTTCTCACGTAAGTGGAATTGAAGGACAAGCATCTTTCAATGCATCGGGTTCTATTCTTGCGCGGGAAAATGTCAAAACTGGGTGGTTTTTAACTTTTGCCGACAAAACTGGATCCCAAATGTCAAAACTGGGTGCACCCTGGGTGGCCAAAAACTTGAGTTTTGGACACTCAGGGTGCACCCAGTTTTGACATTTGTCAAATACACTTGATAATTGTATACTAGCACAGTGTGCCAGCACCCCATTCATCCAAACACTTGGTATTTGTATACTGGCACACTGTGCCAGCACCCCATTCATCTAAACACGTGGTATTAGTATGCTGGCACAGTGTGCCAGCACCATATAACTACACACTCTTGATATTTGTACGCTGGCACAGTGTGCCAGCACCCCAACGACCAACATTTCAAGCTACGGCTCGGACTCGGAAGTGAGCTCGGGGCGGGCTTGCGACCAGGCGGGCGCACTGCCACCTTGCTCACATTCGAATGGCAACCCTCCACCCCAAGAAGACTTTTACCACGCGCCGCGAGGCCATCCACGGCATCCAAGACTTTGCTTTGCAAACAAGGCAAGCGCGCGGTCCTTGACCTCAAGCGAAGCGGCGGACGGCACGTTGCCATCGTCTGCTCTAGTTCAACACCTTGTTCCTTCAAGGTGGGGGGAACGACGCGGCTTCCGCGTCTCGGCGCTGTGCACGGATCACCACGGCTGCACGGGCACTACCAAGATCACGCAGCGCCAAGTGGAGGCGAACACGACAGCCCGTTCGGCCTTTCGCGCCAACCCCCGTACCTCCGCACCGACTGTCATTGCCCAGGTCGCCGACGTTGCTCGCGTCATTGTCCCGACCCGGATGATGTACCGCGCCAAGGACACGTGCATCGCGGCGAACGAGAGTGCGGCCCATGCAGGCTTCGAGTTCATCAACTCGCTGGTGGAGACGTTCGGCAAGCTCAACGCGACGACCTGCAGTGTGCGAGAAGACGCGGGCATCTTCTGGGGTGCGTTCATCTGCAACCCGATCGCACGCTCGTTGCAGCCAAGTCTTCAACGCGTCGTCGGCATCGACGGGTCGCACATGAAGGCGCGCGCCTACAATGGAACCATGCTCGTCCTCGTTGGGCGCGACGGCAACAACCGCAACGTCCTTCTCGCCGTGGCGCTGGTGTCGTCCGAGACGGCAGCGGCCTATGACTGGTTTCTCAACTGCTGCACGACCAACGACATCGAGCTCGACGGCACGCCGGTCTTCTGCGATCGTGGCACGGGCATCCTAGCCTCCGACTGGAAGGACCTCATGCTCATCCACTGCACGCGGCATTTGATCTGCAACGGCGTGGACAACATCGGCTCCGCGTTCACGCCCGACCTTCAAGGCATCATCTACGATGCCCAAGGGTGCGCCTCCGAGGCCGCGTTCCGCAGCTCCTTGGGCTGCTTGGGCGTAGCTCTGCCTGCGGCGGCCACGTACTACAACAAGATCGACCCCCACACGTGGGCGCTCTACCCGCACCTGCACACGACGCCATTGTACGGCTGGCGCACGACGAACTTTGTCGAGTCCACGAACAGCGAGGCCCTGCCGGCTCGCGAGATGGACCCCTTCCACTTCCTCATGCACCACATGGAAGACATGATGACGACGGCCTTTGCCCACCGCAGCGACGCCGAGAAGTGGGCCGCTCAAGGGCGTGTCATTACGCCGTACGCTCAAGGACTCATCGACGCTCAGCAGGCGTTGGCCCCGAGGTACAAGGTCTACGAGAGTACCTCGACGCGTGCATACGTCAAGGATCCAGACGCCTACGCCTCTGCCAAGCGCCGAGTCGATCTCAGCTCTCGGTCGTGCACGTGCGGGTACATGAAGCAGATGGGCTTGCCGTGTCGGCACTACATTCGTGCCCTCATGGCGTTTGGGCGGATGCCCGAGCTCTACGACGCATGTGCGGTGTGTTACCAAGTCTCTGCCATCAACACGACATGGACCTCGGTTGCCGGTATCGAGCTGCCCATTGCCGAGGAGCTGCAACGCGACAACACCATGATGCCACCTCCTCGCCAGAAGAAGGCTGGCCGCCCGAAGAAGCGTCGGATTCGCAACCGTGGCGAAGGTGGCCCATTGGGCATCACGCGGTGCTCCTTCTGTCGCGCCAAGGGCCACAACAAGCGCTCTTGCCCGTCGAAGTAGTTCTATATATGTAACAAACATGTTTTGTTCTAAGTGTGCAGCACCATACTTCTCGACGCAAACACTATCTACCGTTGTTCTACTGTAGTAGGTGTAGCATGCAAGCTGGCACACTGTACCAGTATACAAATGGCAAGTTCGTGTATGTTCGCGAGCTGAAAGTGTTACTGTAGTTGCAAGCTGGCACACTGTGCCAGTATACATATGGCAAGTAAGTGTTACTGTAGTAGCGAGCTGGCACACTGTGCCAGTATGCAAACGGGAAGTTTGTGGTGCAAGGTATGGAACATGAGCCACGAGAAACATCATTTGGAACGCTCTAAATCTGTGGCGACATATGGATGAATAACGCAAGGACCTAAACGTGTACAAAATGATACATTAAATCGTACACCTTCACCCAGTTTTGACATTTGTCCACATTGAACATCACCCAGTTTTGTCATATCAAAAAGCACCACCCTGTTTTGCCTGTCGTTTTCCAAGACCACCCAGTTTTGACATTTGGGATCCAGTTTTGTCGGCAAAAGTTAAAAACCACCCAGTTTTGACATTTTCCCATTCTTGCGCATGACAGCAGCAATGTGTTCACGAGCTATATGCCAACGTCGATGTCTCCTGGCCACGACGAGAGGGCTTCAGGAGCGAGAGTTGGTGTAGTTTTGCTATTCATCCTCCGTTGGACGAGCGCAGACTGCAGTGGTTTATTATACGAGCCATAGAGATTTGATTGCATGGCCACATTCACTGCGGTTTGTGTAGAATTTTCCATTTGTTATATCAAGAATACAGCGGTATGGTTATGGGCATGTATGAACAATAACGGCATTGCGGAGTGGTGGTGCACTGTATATTAAATTTCAGTTTCACTCGGATGCCCGCTTCCAGTCTGAAGCGCTCGCCTGCATAATCAAGTCATGGCCTGGAGCGCAGCCGCACATAACAGTCGCCATCACGGTGCAGGCAGAGCGCCGCGCACACGACTCGGCAGATGTGCAATGTTAAGGACACACGCAATCGCAAGGCCGTGCATTAGCAACCCTCCCATGCAGGGCTATTCTGAAACGCTTTCGCGCAAAGCACCGCGCACACGGACGCGCGCGACGATTTCGGGGTGGGTGGAACGGTATTTGCGTCCGTGTTAACGAGCGCCCTCGCCAGCGATTGAGGAAGAGAGAAGAAGCCATTGGGAGCCGCGTTGGGCCACGCAATACGACTTCCATTTTAGAGCGTCGCAAGATATCAATTGGCTGAACATTTAGTGTACATCCTGCCGTGCGTTGTTCGTTGCTTTTTTCAAGAACAGATATTGCCCTCGCTCACAATACCCACTCACTCCCTCACCACCCCACCACTCACCCCCTCACTCACCCACCCATCCGCTCACCCACTTTCTCACCCGCACTTACTCGCTCACCTTGCTGAATGCGCATATTTAACATAATCCCACTGCATAATGTTTTGATTTTTCAAACAGATCTCCTCGTGGGTGCTAAATGCGTTAAACCGCGTTGGGAATTCTATATCTGAAATTTATTTTACATCCTCGAGAATGATCCTTAAAAAATACAGGACGATACATTTATTTCTAATGACCCGCTGTTTTCTAATACCCTCAGCTTATGCATCATTGAGTGCTGTAAACAACTCATGCTGACTGTCTTTGACAAAATTTACCAGGATAGTGCTGATTTTATAAATGTATTGCGACCGGTTGAAGACAGGATCTAAAAGAGATGTTGTTTTCTCTGTACTATACTGTAATTTCTATCTACAGTACTATTTTAATGGGGGCATCTTTAAATGGATCAGCATATACCCCGTGTCACTGTACATGTCTATTGTCTTACATGCACGTTTACGTTTCATGTTAAATGCAAGTAAACGTAATAATATTGGAGATGGTGTAAGTAGAAGAGATCTCACCCGGATGTAAATTGAACAAGATGTCGAGTGTAAAGTTAGATTCCAAGCGAGTATGCTTTTGTGTAATATGTTACAGTAAAACGGGGAACAAACCTGCGTAAATTTCTGCCAATTCTCTTTCGCCCAAATGTTAGTCCTGTACTGCAATGTTCATTCTGTGAAAAATTGATCCGCAAATGACTTCACTCAGACCGCCGTGGACTTTTTACTGAATTCTGATATCACGCTGCACATTTAATCTCTATTTTTTATCATATTCTTTGGGTCTTTCGCTAAAGCTACGTAGATAGAAAAAAGAATAAAAAAATATCACGACGTTTTGATCGCAACCCAAGCAATCGTCATCAAGTACAAAGAATATTATTTCATGATGCATCACAAGAAGTGCCAATGACACACGCCGTTTCAAATGTGCCATTGATGAGTCGTGTAAAATGGTGCCTCTCTTGACATTGCAGATCTGTGCAGCTATTCTCCGCAGTATAATACTATAATATTCGTAATTTAAAGCCCTTCATCAATCCACTGCTCGATGAAGGCCTCCCTGCAGATGAGATTTAAAAAATATATGGATACACCGTACTGGCATGTATATTTTATCAGGGTCCTTTATCTAACCTTAGAGCAATCGATAATCATTATTTTCCATACATGCAATGCCGTTTTTGTTAATCCACTGCTGGATGAGGGTCTTCCATCGCCGTGTGGGACATGGTGGTGGGGAGGGGACTATACTTTGCCATACTGGTCAGCGTGAGTTGGTGCAGACTCAGCGGGGAGTGGGTTGGAGCAGGTCCGTTTAAAATATCACTCGGCCACTGATGTTAAGTCGCCATGGCAACCGCGACGTAGGGCCGTATAGATTTGAGACATTCGAAGTCAACAAGCATCTTCCGCTACACGTGGGCAGTGGGATGCAGTGTAAGAGTGCGATAACAGAAGATATATATTGTTTTACAAATAAAATGTGGATTTGAGATGCGATTACTTATTAATTATTCGAAATGGGCAAATGACGGGGGGGGGGGGGGGTGTATCCCGAGTAAACAAGTCCCAGTAAACATGCCAATATTGGACCAAGTTTGGGTACCAATGTTTCGCGTTTACTGCGGTCGGTAGGGCTCATGAGCAGTGGAAGGAATACAAACATGTACATTTATTAGCAGTCGACTACAGTACCCATTTACTGGTTTAATCTGTGCATGAACCCGGTGAGCCGAGTTTGATTTCAGGCCACGGGCAATATTAGTGGATAGTGACGTCTACACTGGTTGTGGAGGTCCCCCAACCTCAGCCAACTTACTCTTATCAGCTTGGCGAAGCATGGTCTGGCAAAGATCCCCAGTATAGCTTCAACAGACTGTATAAGCAAGTGTTGTCGGTGAACACCTATGAAAGCCGGCATGGCGGTGGTCAGCACCATGCCTGGCCGCCTTTGTCTCCCGAGTGGCGATGTTTCCCCAGTGGCAATGTTTACACACCGCATCATTTGAGGTTGAGTAAACCTATGGGAGGCCCAGGACCGGTTCAGTTAATTAATTAATTAATTAATTGTCACGGGTATTGGCCGTGAGCCAGAATCGAACTCTGGTCGTCGTATGGCGTGCTACCCGCTACACTACCGCTCCACCCATCCAGCAGCGGATTGACGAAAGGCTGTAGACGTAATCTGACTTGTGTGCAGTGTAGGTTCTTCAGAAGGATGTTTGTTCAAAGGATCGTGGCTGCTCTTGAGTATTTGCGAAAGAGTCAACCAATGAGCAATTAAACCAGGACATTACAGAGCAGTGTTATTCACTAATTTTCAGAGGGGGGGCACTTTCAGCCATAAGACGTCAGTATAAGGGCCGCTACACATTTGAAACCTTTGAGTTTGACAGCACGATGGGGTATTTTCACATTTGTCTATTGTCAGGGGCCGCACTAAAGCCCCCACGGGCCGCCAGTGGCCTACAGGCCTTGCAATGAAGAACACTGGTACAGAGTGTGGTGTTTATAGCAATGGCGTTATAAATCTGTAAGGCGGAAAGGGATTGTATGGCCAGCACCATGCACACCAGGCCATCTCTGTCTCTTCCACCATCGCTGGTATACACGAGGTTATGGGTTCGTTCCCGACTCTGATGCCTGTATATATGGATTTTGCATGTTTCTCTCACCGTGGTAATGTAGATTTTTCTCCGGGTCCTCTGGTTTTTCCCTCCACATTTATAAAAATGCGTTTTAGAGTATTTGGCTGCAATACATTTCCACATGATAAGCCACTTCGTTGGTCTATCATTTGCAGCCAGGTCGCTTCTGAAAAAGAGCTACATAGCTCAGTGGACCTTACCTGGTAAAATAATAGTTTAGTTTCATATTCTTGGTTCTTTCGGTAAAGTCACGTAGAAGGGAAATAATCAAATAATATTTTTATATTTATATTATTTTTATTGTTTGCCTTCTACGTGACTTTACCGAAAGAACCAAGAATATGAATCCCTGCAGTCACGAAAGCTTTAAATAAAAGTTTAGTTTCAGTTTAATGCTGATAATACCACCACAGTCGGTAGTGTTTTAAGGTCGAGTTAACATATCCGTAGGCCATGATAAGGAAGCTATTGCCATTGCTCGTTTATTAGATAATTACACCTGGGTTAGGAATCGAAGTTGGTTTGCGGTGTCGTCTGTGCATTGCTGCTCAGCTGCTCCCACGCGTTCGCACCAAACGAAAGCCACCCTATTTCTGGGAGGCAACATGCAGCTCCGGAGCCGCATGCTGCCTCTTTGGCTGCCCCCTTGTGCCTCTTTGGCTGCCCCCTTGTGTCTCTTTGGCTGCCCCTTGTGGCTCTTTGGCTGCCCCCTTGTGGGCTGGCGTTATTTTTACTTAAATCTTAAACATAATTATACGTAACGATAATTGGTTAAATATGGCAGGGAATGGTTCACTATGGAATTTCTTGGTAAAAAAAATGTACAACCGTCAAACTGTATTGTTAAAGAATAACCAAGGGTGGGGGGGGGAACTAAATAGATGCAGTTTATTCCATCACCTATTTTGTTTGTTTAAGTCAGAATGTGTGTTGTCATCTGCTGTGTATACCTGCTGTGTTTGTGTATGAGTAACTCTGCGTGTGATGCGGCTCTCAGAACAATGTTGGTCAAAGACAAAAAAAATGGCTCCTTCTTTAAAAGGTTTCATCCGACCCCCTCTTTTAGATGGTATTTTGGTTCACTCTTCCATGCTGACCAAACGTCTTGGAGTGGGGGAAGGATACGCACTTATAGCCTCACACGACGTGGCGACTGATATTGACAGTGCTGTTTGTTGCTGGCTGCTCACTTGTTTTTGGGCCTCTGGGCCTGTGCTCAGCAACAGGGTGAGAATTTGTTTGGGGTGGCTAAAATCTATTATTTCGTGTTTAACGTCCCAGAACAAGAGGGTGCAAGCTTGCCACGAGCAGGGCGCCACGGTGGCGAGAGTGGGTGCCGCGGTGGCGAGATGTGAACTACCTTGCCTGGTATATAGGAGGTCGTGGTTACAATCCTGACCCTGATGCCTGTATATTTGAAGTTTGCATGTCTCTTTCTCTTCCCCCAGTCACATGGAATCTTCTCTGGGTCCTTCGGGTTTTCCCTCCACATTTAGGATCAACATGCATTTAGAGTATTTGGCTGCTCTGCATTTCGACATGATACTCCACTTGGTTGAGCTATCATTTGTGATAGCAAGGTCGCTTCTGAAAAATAGTTGTATATAGCTCATACAACTCTTTTGGGCCTTACCTGGTAAGAGATTTTTTTTTATAAATGGTTCTAAAGAACATGGCGGATCGATGCGTACCCAGGCCGCTACGCACGCTGCCAGTGATAACCTTGCTCCCTCGTAGTCTCGCCGCGTCTGGCGTCAAGAGGTGCCACTGTATTAGGGCTGCATTGTGAAATAATCCGAGCCGGTAAATGTGCGTCATGCCTCCTGCCGGTCCACCGTGAGCTGCGGCAAAGTGCCCACCTCCCTGTGCTCACGCTGCCTCGTGTCCACAAGCCCATCTCAGGTTTCCTCCACAATGAGCGCAGAGATTCACCTTTGCGCAGCTTGATTAGCGCACGGATGTTGTTCCGGCCTCCCGACTTTTTTGGTTTATATTTAAACATTTATTTTACTTCACGGAAGCCCTTCCAGCTTATGCCAAATTCCAGCAGCTTAGTCAAGTCTGGCTTCTTAGCAGATGCTTTACTGTACCTTGGTTTAAACTGCTGTCAGATGAATCCTAAAATACTGTGAGAAATTATTAATTTCAGACAGCATGTGGCAATCTTTAACACGAAAGCTTTTGTGACCAACATTATCCATAATAGAGGCTTTCGCGTAAATATAAATGTGTTGTTAAACCCGCCACCACTCGACAGCCAATTAGTAAGGTTTGTCACGTAAACAAAACATGCCATTTCGTTACTAGTACAGCACACCGGTGTGTTGGAGAGTAAACCCACGACATTTACAATTCGAGTACGACATTTCTCATCAAGACGCCCGTACATCGGGCTAAGAAAGTGTCAGATGGTGAAAGTCTTGGGAGTGAGATTAAACTTTTGCCTTAGCACAAGGCGCTTTATAAATCCAAAATAGAATAG
Source organism: Lampetra planeri (assembly GCF_965212315.1). Taxonomy (NCBI): domain Eukaryota; kingdom Metazoa; phylum Chordata; class Hyperoartia; order Petromyzontiformes; family Petromyzontidae; genus Lampetra; species Lampetra planeri. The sequence continues at coordinate 9,527,264 of NC_136150.1, forward strand.
AATGTTAAAGAAGCGCTGCAAGTGAACGGTTACAATGATGAACAAATCAACAGGGCACTGATTGCCCAAAGCAAATCAAATAGCACAAGCATTGAAACTGATCAAGCAATTAAAATTATTAAAATACCATACATTGCAGGAGTAATTGATCAAACGAGCCAGATTTGGGGAAAAACAAAACATCCGAGTAAGATTCAGCACGGTACATCATATACAAAACTTAATATCTGGCTTTGCATAAGGAAAATTCTACATATCGAAAGGAAGTCCCCCACTTTTATTGAGCACATCAAATTTGATTAATTCCGGGGTAAAAATAATAAATGGTCTACTTTTGAGTGCAAATAAAAGTGTGTGCATTCAAAAACTAGTTTTTTTTTTACCAATTTTTGCGTGTACTTGTTCCTCTCGCACTAAGGAAGAGGGAAGCACAGTGGCCACTCCGGCGCCATGACGAGCGCTCCTTTAATTGGTGATAGTCTGGTCAGCAACAGCTGCTGTCATTGGACCAGACATTTGCCGTTGTAGTTGTGGGCGACGATTCGTTATTTCAAAAAGGGGCGGTAATATATAGCATTATTAGTTGTTAAATTTTATTTAAATACGTGAATAGGACCACGATGGGCGGGACCTGGACCGTTTTTTAAATGAAATCTTGAATTGTCACGTGAAGCGAGTCTGGGTAGAAAGTTTCAGCTTGTTAGGCTTCATAGATCTGAAGATATTAAGCGTCCAAGTTTCAAAATAACAAAAACTGACATGGCAAGTCCAATAGAAGTGTGTAATAAGAATGGGTTTAATTTTTCGATTTAAAGCTTTCATGACGCTGTCTTTCCGACAACCCTGTTCTTCACCTGAGGACGGCTGCTTGCGTTGTGGCCGAAACGTCGTGAGAATTTTATTTTATGATGTTTGATTTTTATTATTTTATTATTTCCCTTCTACGTGACTTTACCGAAAGAACCAAGAAGAAGAAGAAGAATGGGCTTTACCCTTTCCGGTGATAAAAAAGGTGTTAAGATGCTCAAGCGCCAAATAGATATCTATTGCAAGGCATCAAGTCTACATTAACCACACATACCTGCAGTAAAATATGCAAAGAAACATGCTCTGATAATATATGCGTTCTTTATTAACACGTTGATGTTTCAGTTGCCTTTGCACTGTTAACCTTTCGGCGTTCACTGATCTAACACTGGTGGTGAGACTAGGCCACAAAGAAGGCTGCTGTCTCTGGTGCAGGCCAATCAGTTTCAAAGACAATGCATCTATTATATATCCATGTTTGTTTTCATGTTTTGCCGGAAGTACGTGTGGTTAATGCGAACTTTAATCCTTGCAAAAGGTTTCTATTTGGTGTTTGAACAACTTAATGCCTGTTTTATTGCCAGAACGGGTAATGCCTATTCTTATTTTATCATCATTACTACTGTTACCTTTATGGATACCTTTACTCATACACACAAAACGTAACATGCGTACATCTTATTTGCAATAAGACCTCATGCACGTGCATATTGTATTCATTAAGATGTGCATAATTCATCGTTTGATATGAATTAATAATGCAAGCGATGCTCAAGTTCAGCACTCGCATGCCAATTAGCGTGCCAGGGTGCTCTCTCGCTCTCTCCTTTCCGTTGTTGCTGGAGTATCAACGCAGCGCAGCTGTGATTTATGTAACGATTCTCCTCCTCTCCCCCACCAGCCCAGCCATTCAATGAATTGTCGACAATTCGGGGGTCACATTTTGACTTCAAGAATCAATTTGTGCTGTTTGTTCAATTGTCCTTGTCTCGTTTGTATTGCTTACGGACGCTTGCATGGGTTTGTCCAGTCTCACTGCCTTACGTGTAACATAAGCATATCATGTCTTGGATAATGTTCTTGAGCCATTGGTAAAGTAAATACAAACACAGCTACCATTGGTAAGGCACTGCCTTACCAATACTTCACCTGGAATGGTACATTCTACAAACAAAATGAAGGTACCCCTATGGGTTCTCTCTTGTCGCCAGTGGTAGCGAATGGAGAAATTTGAAACAGATGCCACCCTGACATCCACCGTACGTCCTTCCCTGTGGAAGAGATACGTAGATGACACGTTCGTCATCTGGCCACATGGCCAGACAGCACTTGACCAATTTTTCAACCATATCAATTCCATACACCCATCCATCAAATTCACCATGGAAGTAGAAAATGATGGCAAGCTACCATTCCTGGATGTTTTGATCGAGAATAGACCTGATGGCTCGTTGGGACATTCTGTCTACAGGAAAGCCACCCACACGGATTCCTATCTAAAGCCTGATTCCCACCACCATCCAGCCCAGAAGAACTCCCTCATCAAAACACTACACCATAGGGCACGTTGCATCTCCGACCAGCAACACATAGCCAGTGAGTTGGAGCACGTACACCAAGCCCTCAAGATGAATGGATATACAAACCGCACAATCCGCAAAGCTGTATCCCCAACCATGGGGAGAGAGCCATCTGAGGACTCAATAAAAACCATCAACTTACCATACATAGAAGGTGTGACCAAAAAGATTTCCAAAATCTTGAACAAACACAAGATCCAGGTTCGATTCAACACAGTACACAAAATCTGTGATTTGATCCCATCTGTGAAGGATGTTATTCCTGACATGCAATACCCTTGTGTCTACAAACTAAGTTGTGTCTTCGGTAGCAGTTACATCGAGGAAGTGAAACGACATGTCTCGGACCGTGTTCGTGAACACAAGGCAGATTTGATACACGGCAGAACCAATACCTATGCAGTGGCTGATCATTGTTATAACGCAGTGGGCTCGCACGATATTGTTTTTTCAGAGACCAAGGTATTCTGCAAACCTTCGGGCTACCATCAAAGATTTGTCCATGAAGCCATCCAGATATATAAATACGGACACAATTTCAACCGAGCAGATGGGTACAAACTGAGCAATCATTGGAAGGATGTTATTAACCAGGTAAGTCATAACTTACTGTGATGTTTCCATCCTTCCTGCCGTTTAGCAGTTATTACCAACTCTCTGAATTCTCACTTGCACGGCCACCGTTACGATGGTTCTCTTGCGTTGATATGCTGGCCTCTCACGACGTGGCGCTATGCCTGGTCCTCTGACACAGACATGCTATCTTCACTAACATGGCCACCGCTGCTCCCTTTTGCCTCGATGTAACGCTGTTCAATAAGCTGTATGTCTCTCCGATTAACGCAGCTGCTGTGCGTGCATGCGACGACGGTGTTCGTGTGCGACGGCGGGGCTCATTTTCCCATTAAACTCGTCTACATTGACATGCCAATCCCCCTTTAACGCAGCTGCTGTGCGTACGGCGATGGGACTCCTTTCCATCTCTGACCCCGCCTACTTAACCTTGGGTGACACCCACCTCAAACCTATATACAACCTCTTGTTGCAACAGCCCTTTCTTGTTCAGCAGTTCTACTGCTGTATCTTTCTACCTGATGACGATTGCTTGTGTTGCGATCGAAACGTCGTGATTTATTATTTATTTTTCTACCTACGTGCCTTTACTGAAAGAACCAAAGATTATGGATTCCTGCAGTCACGAAAACTTCAAATCAAGATTGACCATTGATTCTGTAATACCGTATTGGGGAAAATCAATGTGTGCGTTTGGGTAGCCCTTAAGCAGTCCTAAAGAAAGTGGTGGAAGTTCCACACTCCTATGGCGGGTACCAGAGTAACTGCAGTATAACCAACGTTGATTCCCACTATGAACTTCTGAGTAATGATGGAATGAGTCAACCCCAGATAGAATGTGAGCTTGCATGCTTGCCAATGCCAGTCACAATTAGAAGTGCAGAATAGGTAAAGCACTTTACCTACATATAATTTTCAAAATATAAATTACCCTTGGTATACTCTTACTTGCTAAACACAAGACTAAGACATGTAGATTTTTCCTCTAGCATCAAGGTTTTGGCTGCATTTAGGAATTTAGTTTATTCCAATGTGGGGAGCAGTGGCACAGTGGTTTGCATGCTCTGCTGTGAACATTGTGACCAGAGTTACATTCCTAGCCGGTGGCTAACAATGTCGAATGATGTTTGAGCCAGTCCTGGGGCTACCTCCCTTTACCGACCTGCTCTGACCAGGGTGGTGAAGTATGGTCAAACAACCCCCTTGACCGACATGATTGGTGAGATGAGAATATGTAATTTTATTCCCGACGTTCAACTCAGAATAGGGGATTGAGATGAGATATCTGATGACATGTGACCTTCAATACAATCAGAACAATCAAAGGTCACCCGTATAGCCTTAACAGACAAGTGCTATTAGCGAGCACCTTTGAAGGCCAGCACGGCACGAGGGGGTGGGTGGCCAGCACCACGTCCGTCCGCCTTTGTTTCCTGGGTCGCAATGTTTACACACTGCACCAGGTGCTCATTCATTTGAAGCTTAGTTGACCTAGGGGAGATCCAGGACCGGTTCAGATAATCATCACCGGTATTAGCCGTGAGTGGGAATCAAACTCGGATCCGCTGGGTTCGTAGTGAAGTGCGGTAACCGCTGCACTACTCACCCCATATACAATCAGAGCCACGCCATCCCCACACAGGGTGCTAAACAAAGACGCCAAATGGCAAGGCCACTGCCCTGCGCTATTTGAAGTGAGCGAAGCGTTCGCGACGTCAGGAACACTTGGCTGTGTGCGAGATGGTCGCATTTGTGAACATCCATAGAAAACGACAGTTATGCCGCACAAAAGCCACTGCAAGCGAGCAGTTAGTTGGTCCGATCGGAATAACGACGGCCGGATGCATGACATTGTGCCTGTATAAAGGAACGAAGGTAATCGTCGTGTCTGGAGGTTAGTTGTGGTGGCGGCGGCATCGTAGGAGGTCTGCGTTCATAGTCGGAGCTGAGCATGGAGACAAAGTGGTGCTGTCAAACTTGACGTGGAGTAAGAATAAGGAAGCCCTCGCTGGTCTGGCGCACTGCTCTATATAAATCCAACGACCGGAGTTCGATTCCCGGCCACGGCTAATGTCAGGCAGCGAGCGATATCTGTACCCCCCCCCCCGCCTTCACTGACCCGCACTGACTGGCGTGTGGAAGTACGGGTTAAGCTACCGCATGTCGCCAACATGACGTAGGGAGAGGCCCTCATCCAGCAGTAGATTGACAAATCGCTTTACGAGTGTAATTGCACTGTTTACTGCGCAGTATTTTAATGGGCACACGCCCTGGCGAAAACCTCAGCCCTTTTTACGTTGAAGTTAAAATCGTAACTGTCTGGCATGTACGAGCAGCGATGCGGTGATTGGTCAAATCGCAGTCGATTGTACACACTGACGACGCTTGTTCGTCCAATGAAACGTATTTATTTTTACCGTCTTCCAGTATTTCATACATCAGCGTTTCTAAGCGTTTCCTGCAGCCACTAAGCGGTGCAGCCTTGATCTATTCACTTCTGGATGAAGACCTCCTCATGCTATCTTCAGCGTGATGAGCCATTGTCTATCTGCTGCTGGATGAAGGCCCCCCAAGCATTTCCCATCTCATGGTCCTGTGATGTCACAATCCATCTCACATGTGAGCCAATTTCGTGGATCCATCTCCACAGGGAACATCCCCTAGGATGTGATCTGGAACCATCATCCCTGTCTTGACACTACCCCTTGTAGAAATATGTTCTGCCCAAGCTCGCTTAATATGCTTCAGCCAATTTAATGTAAAAAATCCATAAGGCCTCCTCTAGGTGACCGCCATCTCTCATGATGTCGCGTCGTAACAATCTGGCGAGCTCCCGCGCATGAAGAAGATGATTTTGATGCACTCCATCTCCACAGTGTACGTCCTCCCAGGCATGTTCTCTCTTTTTGGCTGTCATTCCATCGTGAATCTGCGCCGCCGAGAAATATATTATTCGTATTAATTGAAATGACTTGGATGTTGCCTTTCATTTATTTCGTCCAAACCCATAATCGGGGTCCGTTTGTCACGTGCCTTTGCGATGCTGCCAGCGGCAGCGGTCGCAGCAGAATAAAGTCTAGAATGTGACCGTTGGCAAGTGTCAAGCTGTATATCCGTCCCGCTCGATGGCGGACCATTGGGAGAATTATCGTCGCGAGCAAGCCCAGTGTACGGAGGCGGGTTTGAACGTCACATGTAATCCACACGTGCCTGATCTATCTGATGTGGTACACGTGTCCGCATGTACCACAGTGTAACATCTGTGTCTATATGTACACGGTGGTTGAATTGTTATTTATTACTGCACCTCCGATTAGCACAGTTGGCTATGTACGGTGCGAAAGATGTTCAACATACATTCTTGTTGTTGTTACGGTTGCTTACCCAAGAAAGCCTCATTGAGCCTCAAGACTTTTTCAGAAGGGCCCTGCCAAGTTTTTTTCAGGAGGGGGCAATGTTGATAAATGTCATCCCAATTGAGTACAGTCATCTGCAGGTAATGCACCGTGTGTTTTTTCAAGCATTGGGATGTTTTGACCAATGATTGGCCAACATCAGTTCCATTGTGTGATTTGTTTTGTATATATTTTAGCAATGGAAGGAAACTAGAGAATCTGGAGAAACCCCTTGTAGAACAGGGGGGAAACGTACAAACTCCACACGAAAAGGTGGCCCCGAGTCAGGAATCGAACCCAGGCCTCTTTTGCTGTAAGGCAGTGGTGCCACCCAATCGCCCTAATGTAACTGTAGGAGTTCCCGCTATGCAACCTATTCGTCTTGCTGCAGCCCACGCTCGCTGCCCTTTCCCCTCTGCGGAAGCATTGCAGCACAGCAGAGGTAGCAAACGGGTTTTGTTTCCTTACCCGTACCCGGCTGCACCAGGGTCGCAAATGGGTACCCGTTCCCTACCCGTACCCTACCCGAAATGAGTGACAAACGGTTACTCACCAGTGACTCACGGCCTACCCGTACCCGTACCCGGCCGCACCAGGGTCGCAAACGGATACCCGGCCGGGTACGGGTAGCCGGGTATCGGGTAGGGTACGGGTATCGGGTACCCGATTGCGACCTCTACAGCACAGGCATCGAAGTCATCCTGAACAGGGCCGGTGCGACGCACGTGGGCTGCTGCTCTGAGAAGTGCTGCTATGACGTGCCATCGTAAACTGGCCCGCTTCCACCAATGGAAATACAGGAGAACTCCGCAGCCCTATTACCTGCGAATCCTACTATCCATGGCAGCTGTAGGGTATGCGAAAACCCCGATTGTCTGCAGCCCTATTTATTCCTAGTATCCACATTGTTACCCATGATGCATTGTTAAGTTGCTTCCTAATACTCATAATCATTTTGCGTGTATACAGTACTGTATGCAATATCAAATATGCAAATCTCTATTCATCCAGATGTGGATCGATCATGGCCATTGACGATGACGATCTATGATGTTAATAAAAAAAAATCGATGTGACGGATGATGCATGATAGCGGGTCCCATTTCTTGGTCATTTGGACGCTATCCACGGAGCATGCGGGGAGGAGGGGGAGTGACCTCACAATACCATGAATTATTCACGTGGCTGTCCGGGATTGTATTACTATTTTTTATTTTACCAGGTGAAGCCCACTGAGCTATATAGTTGTTTTTGAGAAGCGACCTGGCCACAAATGATAGTTCAATAAAGTGGCTTATTACATGGACATGTGTAAAGGGGAGCCGACATGAGATTGCAGGGGTCTCGTCCTTTATTCCTTTTCTTCCATTCACACCTGTCCCCAACCGTCCCAATCTCGTTCCCGCCAAAGGCCCCTTCTTCCCGCCCGTTCTCTCCTTATATCTCCTCGATCACCCCTCCCACTAACCCATCTATTGGTGGGAATCCTTCCCCTGACACCCCTACATCACCCCCCCCCCCCTCGGAGAAAAAATAACCGTCCTCGGTTCTGCCTCCCCCATGGACCATTTCAGTCTCCCCATGCCTCCCACCACTGACAGTGACGACAGCCCTTACCCCCCCCCCCCCCACAACCATACAATGCAATATAACACAAGGAATCAATTGCGCGGCCTGCCCAGGTCTCCAGCCAGCATCCCGTAACAGCCCGGACATCCACAGGCAGCAGATGACCGTGGCGGCCCCCTCCTTCGAAGGCCCTCTCGTCGCGGTCCCTGGTTCGGTGGTGCCGGTGTCGCCTTGCCTGGCGCCGCTGTCTCTCCGGCCCCCGCTCGTGCCGCCGCTCCGTCAGGCCTCACATGGGGTGCTGTAGGTGACAAGGGAACACAGGGCACCGAACCCCCTGCCGGTCGGCGCGTGGTGGTCGGCGACCTTGGCCTGGGTAGGGATGATGATGATGTTGGCAGTGATGTTGGTGGTGATGTTGGTGAAGATGACGGTGGAGAGATGTATGGCTTAAGGCGGGTGGGGTGTACAAACCATCGTCGCTTACCCAGTTGGACCTGGACGCACTGCGGTCGGAGTGCTTTAATGACCTCGACCGGCCCTTTCCAGGGTCGGTGCAGCTTTGGTGAGAGGCCAACCGGCACCTGAGGACAGTGTAGCCATGCCTGGTCCCCGACTTTAAAGGGCTTGGCTGTCACTGTCCTCTCCCGTATCCGTACATTACTCTCTTGGCTCATGGCCGATGTGGCCTCGGCTGCTTGGCGGGCCTCTCTCAAATAAATGAGGGAGGTCTTTAGTGCCTTCGGCCATGCGTCGGCTCTTGCAGGAATGTCCGTCAGCTGCACCTCAATAGGCGGAACGGGATCCCGTCCGTACATCAGGAAAAACGGCGAGAACCCCGTCGCCGCGTGTGGGGCCACCCTGTACGCCGCTAAGACCGATGGAATGTGGAGGTCCCAGTCGGAATGGTTTTCGTCCACCACTTGGGACAGCATGGCCGCTATGGTATGGTTAAGCCGCTCTACCATCCCATCGGTCTGGGGATGATATGGAGATGTTCGGACCTTTTTAGTGCCCAGGATAGAGCAGACGTCCTTCAATAGCTGTGAGGAGAAATTCCTGCCCTGATCCGTGAGCAACCGCTCCGGTGCCCCCTTATCAAGGACATAGCCTCCCACGAAGGCATCGGCGATGGTCTGTGCCGTTTGGTCCGGGAGGGCCCACGCCATCGGCCACCTCGTGCAGTACTCGACTCCGACCAACAGGTATTTATTTCCCCGTGGCGTGACCGGCAGCGGTCCCAGGATGTCCAACGCAACCAATTCGTTGACCCTGGTCACCGTGATGGGCTGTAGGGGCGCCCGGCTTACCCGGGGTGGCGGCTTTCGCCGCGCACATTCGACGCAGGTAGCGACCCATCGATGCACGTCAGCGGTCATACCTGGCCAAAAGTACCGACCCTGTAATGTGTACAGTGTCTTCCGCCCCGCCAGGTGCAGCAGCTGGCGGCCGTGTACGTCCATAACCAATTGTTGACGCAGCGACTCCGGAACTACCAGGTATCGCCGGCGCCCTGTCGGGTCCCATCGCATGAGGAGATCCTCCCATACGATGTACTCCTCCCCCGCTGCCTCTGCTGAGGCGCGTAGTGTTCGCAGTGGGGCTTCCTCCAGCTGTAGCCGTCTCCAATCGTCCAAGGTCAGCCCCAGGTCGTGGTCGGTCAGCTGGACCTCACCCTGTGCGCCCTCCGCCGTGCGTACGGGAGCGATGACCGTCCCCTCCGGCCTCGCCTCCTTGCAGCGTGCCCCGCCTGTGGTGCATGCACAAGGGCCCTGGGGCGCCAGTCGGGACAATGCGTCTGCGTTGGCATGTCTGGTCCCTTTGCGATGCACTACTTGATACCTGTACTCCTATAGGCGCTCTATCCATCTGGCCAGCTGGCCCGAAGGCTGGTCGATGCGGAGCGAATACTGCAAGGCCGCGTGGTCAGTGCGGACCGTAAATTTGCGACCATACAGGTAGGGTCGGAATTGCTGCACAAAGTGAACGACTGCCAGGAGTTCCCTACGTGTGACGCAGTAGCGCTGCTCCGCTGATGAAAGCACGCGACTACCATAGGCGATAACCACCTCCCGACCCTGCTGGACTTGCGACAAAACACTGCCGATGCCCACGTCGCTGGCGTCCGTGTCCAGGATAAAGGGGAGGCCAAAATCCGGAAAGGCCAATGGTGGTGCATCTGTCAGACGTGAGCGCAGCTGCTGGAATGCCTCTTCCTCCAGAGGGCCCCAATAAAACCTCTGGTTCTTCGCCGTCAACACGTGCAAGGGCTTGGCAATGGTTGCGAAGTTGGGCACAAACTGGCGGTAGTAAGAAACGAAACCCACAAACCGGCGTACCTCCGGAACCGTTGTGGGAACAGCCCAGGCCCTCACGCAGGCCGTCTTTTCCGGGTCTGTAGCCACTCCAGACTCACTGACGACGTGGCCCAAGTAGCGTACCGACGACTGCATAAGGTGGCACTTCGACGGCTTGAGCTTCAAGTTCGCGTTCCGGAACCGCAGGAACACCTGACGTAATCGGTCAATGTGTTCCTCGAATGATCGGCTGAAAACAATGACGTCATCCAGGTAGATGAGGCACGTTTCCCATTGGAGGCCTGCTAAGGCCAACTCCATTATGTGTTGGAACGTTGCCGGCGCAGTCTGGAGGCCCATAGGCAGGCAGTTGAACTCGAACAGGCCCTGTGGTGTCCGGAACGCTGTTTTAGGCCGGGAGTCCGCGTCTAGTGGGACCTGCCAGAACCCGGACAATAAATCCAGCGTACTGAAAAATTTTGCTCCCGCCAGTGCATCCAATGAGTCGTCGATACGTGGTAGGGGATATGCGTCGGCCAGCGTGACGGCATTGAGGCGTCGGAAGTCCACACAGAATCTCAGTGACCAATCTGACTTCTTGACTAGGACCACCGGTGCCCCCCAGGGACTCGAGGATGGAGAAATTATGTCGGCCCGCAGCATCTCCTGCACCGCTTGTTGAATGTGCCCTTTTTCCATTGGGCTCATTCTATATGTGTTTTGGCGCAGGGGTGCGGCATCTCCCGTGTTGATGTGGTGCTGTGACAGATTTGTGCGCCCTAGGTCGAACGGTCCCCGGCTGAACACGTCCGAGAACTCCTGCAATAACGAGTGCAGCTGCTGTTTCTGGTCGGGCGGCAATCCCGGCTCAGGCCCCGCCAGCTGGTCCATCCACGATTTGGCCCCTCTGTCCTCGGACTGGCTGATGCTGCCTACAAGCTCGGGCTCTGTCCCTGGGGCTCCTAGTGACAAGGGACTAACGTGGGCCAGAACTATTCCCTCCTGCACCGTCGCTGTTCTATCGGAGGTGTTCAGCACCTGAATGAACAGATGCTGGTTCCTCTGTACAATAGTTTCGGCTCCCACCAGCGCATGGCGATCCATGGCCGCTGACGCCGGAGACACCAGGATGGGTGAGTCTGGTCGGGCTGTCACGAGGGGGGACCGATATTGCAGCGGAACCAGCATCTGGGCTGCCGGGGGAATGGAGACAGACTTACTGACCAGAGCCTGCACGTAGGGTACACCCCGGCTGGCCCCCTCCGCCTTTAGGAAATGGAGATGCGTTCCCTGGACTTCCACCCGCCCATTGGCCAGATCGATTTTCATTGGCATCCGCCTCAGAAAGTCCGTCCCCAACAGGCAGGGTACGGGCAACGTTGCGGAGACAAGGATGGGTCCTGCTACCGAAAGCTGCCCAATCTGTATCGGGGCTTCAACCTGGCCCAGGAAGCCCATGCTGCCTTCATTTGCTGCAATGAACGTTGTCTTGACGGGGACTAAAGGTCGGATTTTATCCGGCAGCATCTCATGCATGGTGCTCGAGATGATCGTGGCTGATGCCCCCGTATCCACTAAGATACGTGCCGACACTCCCGCGATTTCACCGACCAGGACCGAGGTTCCTGACATGGCCGCTACCACCCGCCTTGCCAGCTTCCTCCATTGTGTGGCTGAGTCCGGCCACTGGCCAGGCGGCGTCTCGTTATCCTGTGGTGCATGGTGAAATGATGGGGGATGGATGTGGATGGACTGAAGATGGGGTTCCTCCCTTTGGAGTGCGTCGCAGCAGGGTGAACGCGCCCTTGTTACATAGTGTGGGCTTACCCCTAGGTTGCGGGCTGGGCTCTCTATGTGGTGCAAATTGCCCCCCCTTGGTGACGTAGGATGGGCCCCCCTTGTGGTGTGGGGGGCCTGGGGGGGCCCCCCCATTGTAGGGGGCGGTGGGGACTGGGGGGTGGGCCTTCCCGTGAGCCCCTCCCTTCTCCCCTCCCTTTCCTTTGTCACGGGGGCGTGGTCCCCCTGGTTCCGTCTCGCTCTGCCGCAAAGCGGTGGCGAGGCGGGCCGTGGAACTGCTCCAGGGCGCAATGTCAATCGTGTGGGCTGGCTCCGCCCCCGGCCCGTTGCCCCTGGCAACTCGCCGGCATCCCAGGTAACCGGTGACGTCACGCCCGCCGGCGACGTCACGCCCGCCGGCGACGTCACACCCGCCCGCGAACCCACGCCCGCCCGCGACGTCACGCCCGCCCGCGAAACCCCGCCCGCCCGCGACGTCACGCCCGCCCGCGACGCCACGCCCGGCATCGACGTCACTTCCGCCCGTGACGTCACCTCCGCCCGCGACGTCACGTCCGCCCGCGACGTCACGTCCGCCCGCGACGTCACCTCCGCCCGCGACGTCACCTCCGCCCGCGACGTCACCTCCGCCCGCGACGTCACCTCCGCCCGCGACGTCACCTCCGCCCGCGACGTCACCTCCGCCCGCGACGTCACCTCCGCCCGCGACGTCACCTCCGCCCGCGACGTCCCTCCCGGCCTCGGCGCGACTCCCGGCGCGGTCCCCGGCCTCGGCGCGATCCCCGACGCGGTCCCCGGCCCCGGCGCGATTCCCGGCACGGTCCACGGCCCCGGCGCGATTCCCGGCGCGATCCGCGACACCACTTTCGGCCGCGACGTCACTTCCGGGTGCAACGTCACGTCCGTTCACGACGCCACTCCGGGTCGCGACGCCACTTCTGGTCGCGATGCCATCACAGGCCCCGGCGCTATCCCCTTCCCCCGACCAGGACAGTGGGGACCGGGAAACGACACCACCGACGCCCACCCCGAGGAGACTCCAGGTGAGTTCGCGGCGTCGGGATTGTAATTACTCGGCCCGACCGAGAGGCTGGGTGGGACGGCGTCACTCGCCTGGATCCTGTCGGCGTTCGGCCCCGGCGGGTTCCAGGTGACGTTGGCGGCCTCCGGCTCCGTGCGGCACCCCCTCGCCACATGCCCCTCTCGACCACAATGGTGGCAGACCCACGGGGCGTTCCGTCGGGGGGGCTCGGCGCGATGTTGTAGAGGCGGCTGCCAGCGACGCGGCGGCTGGTCGCGTCCCTGGTCCCTCTGCTCTGCCAGTCCCCGGATCGCCGCGTACACCTCCCGCAGCGATGGCTCCGTCTCAGACGTCGGCGGTCCGTTCCCAGCTGCCCCACAGGCAGCCTGTGGCGACGGTGCAGGTTCGGCGGTTAGTGTCGCTGGACCCAGTAGCGCCGCGGCAACGGCTCGGCTGTTCCCCCCCGCCGCGCCAGCCACCGGGCCCACGGGTGGCGCCCGGCCCATGACCTGCTCGTGGGCTTGGATGGTCCGGGCAGCCCACAGCGAGGTGCGTTCCTCCGGCATCACCACGGGCATTACAACGCCGGCGCGGCAAGCGTAGGCGATGAGGTGCTCGACCACGAGGTCCTCGAGCGCTTCTTCAGCCAGGCGAGGGAAAGCTCTCCTCGCCAACATGAGCAGCGCACCCCTGTAGGCTAAAGGGGATTCTTTAGCCCCTCGCTGGCGATCCTGGAACCGTTTAAAGGCTCCTTCCGCCGGGCAATAGATCTCCCCCAAAGCCTCGTAGGCCGCCTGTAGCGTGGACTTGCTGTGCGAGGGAAGGGAGGTGTAAGAGGAGAGTGCTTCTTTGCCCAGAATGGATGGCAGCGCTCGTAGTGCCTCTTCGTCTGTCCACTCGAGAGCGTGGAAGGCAGCCTCGAATCGGCGGACAAACCCCTCCCAATCTTCTTCCTCAGCCACAAACTTGTCGACGGGCCCCAGCCCGCGCGGCCGTCCGGCCACCTGCTCTCCGTGTTGGGTCATTAGCCCTGGGGATTTTGGCGGGAGCGGCGGCGGCTGGCGTGACGAGGTTGGTTGCGGCTCCTGCCCGGCCGGCTGGTCGGCCTCCGGGTCCCGTGGCCTCTCCTCCCGTAGTATGCGTGGGGGTGGGGGTCCCGGTGCCGGCGGGGCCCCCATAGGGAGCCTCTGCAATAGCTCCTGGAGCGCCCTCTCCACGCGGGCTATGCGGTCCTCCATGCGATCCTCCAGGCGATCCAGGCCCCCTTCTGCTGCTTCTGACAGCAGGCCCCCTTGTTGCCCAGGATGGGAAGGATCCCCGGCCCCTGCTTCCTCCTCCCTCGGCTCCCTCCCGCGAGGATTCTTCTTTGTAGCCATTAAGATCCCACCGCTGCCACCAAATGTAAAGGGGAGCCGACACGAGATTGCAGGGGTCTCGTCCTTTATTCCTTTTCTTCCATTCACACCTGTCCCCAGCCGTCCCAATCTCGTTCCCGCCAAAGGCCCTTTCTTCCTGCCCGTTCTCTCCTTATATCTCCTCGATCACCCCTCCCACTAACCCATCTATTGGTGGGAATCCTTCCCCTGACACCCCTACACATGTATAACAGCCAAACACTCTCTAAATGCATGTTGATTCTAAACGTGGAGGGGAAAAACCGGAGGACCAGAATAATAATCCATGTGACCATGGGGAGAGACACATGTAAACTCCAAATATACAGGCGTCAGGTGCCGGGATCGAACCCATTGCCTCCTGTAGACCAGGCGAGGTAATTGACATCTCGCCACCGTGGCGCCCTCATGATTTATTTCCATTGCAGTACTTTCTCTCTGGTGCGACACGCACTTCCATTTATAGTCCACGAGCCCAAACGCAGATACTCGCTCGTCGGTACCACCTGAGCTACATGGACAATGCAAGTGAATTCCGCGATAACCGTTTTAAAGAGTGGGTTAACGTCACGGGATGCGTTCCTGAACGGTGCGACGACAAATATCGTCAATCGAAGCAAATTGCAGGCTGAGAGGCGACGGATAACAAGAAAGGATGAACGACGATGCTGTCAGCGACGTGTGTATTGGGTTGAGGGCAACGCAAATCACGTAGGGGTGTTAATAAGGTGATGACGTGTTTGCGAAACGATGTAAAAGGGGGAGACGCAAATCGGGGTATTACTGTAAATAGATGAGGACTACGAAAATGGTGCTACCATAGCTGGTACCAATTTGCTCTGGCACATGGAATATTATAAAAGACGAGCAATTTCTCTCCCATAATCACCGTCAGCCGTGATAAATACAATGCTTGGAAAAAGGCCTCCCTCAAGCTGCCACCCACTCTCACGATGCTGCGATGTCATAATCCTCCTGGCATCCGCATACGAGTTGATTCCGTCGCTCCATCTATTTGCCGGACGTACTCTTGGGACGCGTTCCAATCTCCGTCCGTCGGCCATCGTCCCGTCTAGCCATGACACATCCTGCCCAGCCACACTCACCTCTTTTAACAATTAAGAGAGGTGAAGCACCACGGTGGCAAGATGTTAGCTACCTCGCTTAGTATGAAGGAGGTCGTGGGTTCGTCTCCCAACCCTGACACCTGTATATTTGGAGTTGCATGTTCTCCCTGTGGTCGCGTGCATTTTTCTCGGGGTCGTCCGGTTTTTCCCTCTAAATTTAGAAACATGTATTTTAAAGTATTTGGCTGCTATACGTTTCCACGTGATAAACCACTTAGTTGAGCTATCATTTGCGGCAAGGTCGCTTCCCGAAAAAGAGCTATATAGCTCGGGATCAGGGCTTCTCAACTTTGGATTGATAAACTCACACTCCACAGTCAACAAGACTGTGCTGACCCAGGATCTCATCAATGATTGTGGACTGGACATATTGGCCATTACCGAAGCCTGGGTATATGATGACTCACTGGACGTAATTAAGCGTGAGGCTGCACCTAACGGATGGGCTATTGTACAGCGGCACTACCGCGGGAAGCCTGGCACCGGCAGCCCACTTGGTGGTGGGATCACACTGATTCACCATGGAAACATCTGTGTGAAAATCCTGAGAGACTCATTAACAATCACGCCATTCGGGCTGCTGCTCGTGAAAATAACGGACAGCTAGTGGGGGCTTATAATCGCCGTCATTTATCGACCGCTGACTTCACCGCTGTCAGAATTTTTGTTCGACTGTGGTTCACTTGGCTCTTGCTTCATCATTTGTGGTGACCTAAACTGTCTCGGACCGACTGGTTCCTGTGATCAAATAAACAGTGATTTCGATAATTATCGACAGTCACAGGTTTAATCCAGCACATCAGTGGCGCAACATGTCGCTTGGGAAAATATACACATCTTCAGATCTGCCGATGCCGCAACTGTGACCGACGTTATCGAATACATAGGTATTTCAGATCAGTCTGGTCACATGCAAAGTGGCATTACTGATTATTTGCCCCACCTATCACAACAATATCATACAGAGACTGGAAACGACTGGACCACGATGCTTTCTGTCAAAAGATCCGGTCATTGTTGGCGTGTCTAAATCCTGCATCGACAGTCACTTAATTTGCAGCTCGATTAGAAAATTACATCACTGCTGCTCTTAATTAACTCTTGCCCATCCGAATAAGCACAACGTGAACGGGGACAGCGGCGCAGTAACTGGCTGACATCCGAGGTGATTGCTGCGAAGCAGACGCGCGGAGGAGGCTGAAGCGTCTAAAGGGCCTCGGCAACATAATCAACCACAAAATGTTTCAAGACTGCTCGACTTGTTTACAGAGTGGCCTGTAGATCTGCCAACCGACTCATTCTTGAGTCTCGCAGATCGTTCTTTGCTCCGCTCATCAATGATTCAGCTCGCGACCCCCGTGCTCGTGATGCGTCGTGAAGGCTCTGTTGCACTCCAACCACAGTACTTGCAACGTTCTTCCGCCAATAAAATAGTGATGATCAAAAAGGAAGTTTATAGCTTGAAGGCAACGCATTCTCCTGGTCTGTCATCTGAATTCCAACAACCTGGAACCAATGCAAACTTGAGACCCTGGCACCAACGTTATTGGCAGAGGTGTCGATGTTCAGCACATAGCTGACAAATACGACATTCCCGCTTGACTACATCCACACGTCGATTCTCAAATCATGCTCAGGCGTGCTTGCACCGCTGATTGTCCACGTGGAAAATACTTTGTTCAGCGAGGGCTGTTGCTCAGACCGGTTCAGAATGGCGCAGGTAACACCGCTCTGAAAAAAAAGTTGGCTTGAGCCATCATGACCCTGCAAACAATCGCCCAATCTCAAACCTGAGTATCAGTTCAAAGGTCATAAAGCACCTGTATCTGAAACAGTTAATATCCCACTTTGCGTCCGGCAAATTCAACGCGTTGCAATCGACATACCAGAAGTTACATAGCACTGAGACGACTCTACTAAAGATCACTGATGACCGCTACAAGATCACGGATGACCAGTGTGCCACATCTTTAGTTGGCCTCAATCCCTCAGGCACCGTCGACCACGGGATACTCATCGGACGGCTAAGGTCAAGGTTCGGTGTATCGGGTATGGCACTGGTGGGGTGGATTGCGTCATACCTTCATGGTCGATCACAGTTCGCCAAGCTGGGCGACCAACAGTCATCGCCTCTGCAGTGCCTAGACGGTGTAGCAAAGGGTTCCATTCTAGAGCCCTTCCCATTCTCAACATACATCTCTCCAATCACCGATGTCATCTCATCACGTAACGTCAGGTTCCATCAATATGCTGATGATATACACTTGTACTCTGCAGTGAAGTCGGTTAGATATGGAGAGCCTCGGTAACCTCGTAGGTTGGTTGGCACAAAACGAAATGCTGCTTCATCCAGAAAAATCGGAGGTTCTGCTGGTTAGCACTCAGGCAAAAAAATCATGGGACGATGAGGTGTGGTGGTCGCAGACTCCACAATTAAAACTCAACCAGAATATGTCGTTTGATGCAAAATTTTGTACATTTCTTGCAATTTTCATATCAGGACATATCTGATCACTATTGCGTCGTGCCATCACCAACACAGTGGCGCGTAGCATAGTATCTACAGGGATCGATTATTGAAACTCACTATTTTACGGGACATCTGGAAAAGAAACATTACCAAGCCACAGGCTGTAAAAAAATGATCTGGCATGTGTTGTGACGGGTACTGCAAGATCCGACCATTGTCCGTCCAGTGTTCGCCGAGCTACATTGGCTTCCGGTTGCCGAACCAATACATTCTGAGGTCGTACTCATGACACAGTGTTTTCCACAAATGAACCACAATACCTTGCTGATCTCGTCATGGAGCATGAACCATCGTGCAAACTCTGATCATCCTAGCAGCAGCTTTTGGCTAACCATCGAACAAAGATGGTTACTTCATCACGCGCTTCAAGATGCACTGCTGCTGCAATTCTGGAATGCTCTTCCTTCCGATATTAGCAAGCCACTGGAGATATTAACTTTTAAATCTAAATTGAAAACAAATTAAGGTATAAGTGATTTTTGCGTTTAGTTTGTTGTCCTTCCCTGCACCTCTGATTAGTACGGTTGGCTACGTACGGTGCGACAAAAGTTCAACATACAGTGGGCCTTACCTGGTACAATACAAATAGTTGATAGTTTTAGTATTTTGAATGATGTCATTAACCTGCGAATGATCTAATCCGCGTGTTCCCCTCTCTCCATCTCCTAGTGTAATCAGAATCAGAGTATTTATTTATCCTGGAGGAATCCGATGAGCTCTAAAGCTTTTTTTCACAGATGTCCAATAGAAGCAGGTCAGAAAGTTAAGATATCAAGCGAGCAGCTCACTTTCTCCCCGCTTTTCTTCATTTCTCCCTTGATGTCACTGGAGATGGTGACGCCAAGGATCTCAGGAAAGCGTTTGCTTCCCACCGTCGCTTCTGTTCAAGTTACGGCCGTGCGGCGTCACGTACGAACTGCCGTTATCCCGCGGTGGGGTACATAACGTGGGTAGCCGCGATTTCTGTTGTTACAGTGATATACGTTTCAGGTACTACATATTGTGGTGCTGAAGAGTTTGCTTGACCGAGTAGATTTTTATAATTTATTTACTTATTTTTTTTTACAAAATGTGTTTAATCACCAAACCAAAAGATCCCCCGTATAGCCTTTAACAGACTGTTAGGGCAGGTGCTGTAAGCGAGCACCTATGAAGGCCAACACGGCACACGAGGGGGTGGGTGTCCAACACCACGCCCGGCCGCCTTTATCTGCCCAGTGGCGATGTTTACACACCACACCGGGTACTCATTTAAGGCTGAGTCGACCGAGGGGAGGCCCAGGACCAGTTCAGATAATTGTCACTGGTATTGGTGACTGTGAGCGAGAATCAAACTTGTGTCCGCCGGGTTCGTAGCGCACCACGCAAACCACTGCACCACCGCTCACTACCACTCGCCACACATTGTTGCTTACGGCACTAAATGACGGTATCGTCACCACAGCGCCTGTGCCAGGCCAGGTGCACTTTGAGGCCACGTAAAGTGTAGAAGGCTTGCTGACAGGAGGTCCCGGGACAAACCCAAGTGCTCTGGGTTGACCGACTGAGATGACTGTCATATGCACCAGCTGTGCCCCCTGCTGTGTCACCTTGCTGTATTTTATCCGCCCGGTGCTCGGTTCTTTGTTGTGAGCGTCGTTCCTCTGCCCTCTGTTCTTGTTGGAAGGCGACTGCCTCCAACTGACCAGTCGCGTCCTTCACGATACTGCTCTTTCCGCTTCTTCCCTCGCACTGCTGCCCTTTGAAATTCCCTGTCCCATCGTCTTGTTTCCCCCCAAGCTCTTTGAACAACCATGCTCAATTCTTGGAATGGTACAGTATTAACTCTATCAGTTGCACCTTCTAAAGTGCTGATTGTTGCTGGACACTTAGGAGTTTTGGGAATTTGAGGCTTGTGCTCTGCAACCATAATTTATATAATACAAAAAAAAACAAATTGGCAGTGGTGAATATGGGAAAATGATAGACTTTCCTTGGTGAGGCCTTTATCCAGCAGCGGGATCGATAAGAGCCCGTGAATTATTATCATTGTGAGCTAAATTTGTTGGCTGCATATTTCTATATAGAGGAGGGGGACTCTTTGTTGCTAGCCGGAGAGGTGCCATGTCACATGATCAGTCAATGTCACATGCTAAGAGCTCATGTCACATGTTAATTTGTGCACATTAGTTTTGCGGGCATCGATCGGAGCCGTGTGGTGGTTCATCATGTGATCTAAAAGTCATCCTCGATCGCAAACCCTTGAAGGTGGCTGGGTGGCTCAGGAGACAGGATGCATGGCCGGCACCACAAAATATTAATTATATTCTTGGCTCTTTAGAAACACAAGCGGTCGTCTTCTTGGTTATTTTGGTAAAGTCACGTAGAAGGGAAGTAATAAAATAATAAAAATAAAACATAATAAAATAATTCTCACGACGTTTCGGCCACAACGCAAGCAGCCGTCCTCAGGTGAAGTCCAGGTCTGTCGGGGAGACAGCGGCTGAATGAAACACCACCACGCTTGGAGCGTATATTTAAGCTGAGCTACTAACAGTAAGTAATACATTAAAATTCTATGTCGCAAAAAATATAATATGCTTCCAGCTAAACTTTTTTCCCCTTACATCACACGGGTCTACCCCGTACTATATGCTGCCATAGACAAACCCAACATTAAATTATATACTGTATTACTATACACCAGAGGTGTGGACTCGAGTCATGTGACTTGGACTCGAGTCAGACTCGAGTCATGAATTTGATGACTTGCGACTCGACTTGGACTTGCATAACAATGACTTTGTCCCACCTATGAGATGTGGACTCGAGTCATGTGACTTGGACTCGAGTCAGACTCGAGTCATGAATTTGATGACTTGCGACTCGACTTGGACTTGCATAACAATGACTTTGTCCCACCTCTGCTATACACCACCCTATACCTTAGAATAATACATAGTGTAATATTACACTATGTATTATTCTATCCACCCTACTGTATATCACACTGCTGTATATTCACTATACAATTACGATACTATATATAGCCTTATACATTGTATTAATCATTATACATTGTATTAAACATTGTTTAATACAATGTATAAGGCAATATATAGTATCGTAATTGTTTAATACAATGTATAAGGCAATATATAGTATCATAATTGTATAGTGAATATACATCAGTGTGATATACAGTAGGGTGGATAGAATAATACATAGTGTAATATTACACTATGTATTATTCTAAGGTGTATAGTAATACAGTATATAATTTAATGTTGGGTTTGTCTATGGCAGCATATAGTACGGGGTAGACCCGTGTGATGTAAGGGGAAAAAAGTTTAGCTGGAAGCATATTATATTTTTTTGCGACATAGAATTGTAATGTATTACTTACTGTTAGTAGCTCAGCTTATTGGAGAGTATATTTAGTATACTGATGATAATATGTAGTTTATACTTTAGTTTTTACGTGGTTGTTTAGTTACTGCAGCTACATACTATTAACATTCCTTCCCTTTATTAATGCTACCCCTATCCCCTCCCTTTGATGCTGCTAATACTGCATAATGCACGGGAATAATATGACTTTGAAACCCCCCGCCCACCTCCTACGCATTTCACAAGTAGTACTAATCACATACCTGCATTTCCCATAAATATGCTAAATTCCTATTGATATGCAAATTATTTTGTCAAGGCGCCCTTACCCCCTTCCAACCCAGCTTAAATATACGCTCCAAGCGTGGTGGTGTTTCATTCAGACACTGTCTCCCCGACAGACCTGGTCTTCACCTGAGGACGGCTGCTTGTGTTGTGGCCGAAACGTCGTGAGAATTATTTTATTATGTTTTATTTTTATTATTTTATTACTTCCCTTCTACGTGACTTTACCGAAAGAACCAAGAAGATGAATCCCTGCAGTCACGAAAGCTTCAAATCGAAAAATACAAGCGGTCGTCTTCAGGAAAAGGGGGTTTAGCTTCCAAGGCAAACTGTTTATAGGGGTTTGAAATGTGCATAGCCGAAATGTCCGCAACCAATGATAATGTAAGTGGGGGGTAGCCAACCTGACGGTAATTGGTTTTCCACCAATCAAAGGGCTGCGAGGTAAAAATTAGCATGTTAAAGAGGGATTAGCATGTTAATGGAAGATCACAGAGCCGCAACCAAGGGGTCGGCGTGCGAAGTGACTGTGAAAGCGCAAGTTTGAAATGGGCGTAAAGAACAACTAACATCGGAAGGTGGTAGGATGGGAACATCATAGCCAGTTATGACTTAAACCGGTTGAACCTATCTACGTGACTTTACCGAAAGACCTAAGAATATGAACTCCTGCAGTCACGAAAGCTGTAAGTCAAGATTCAAATATTACTTAATTACACAATTTTCCCCTCCAGGACAATCTCTTGAGATGGAACATTTCGTTTGCGAGGGTTGTCCCGGCCAACGATTTCCATTTCCATTGAAGCAGCAGCACGTCATGACATTTATACAAATGTTATAAAAACGACAATAGATTCTGGGATCGAATGCAGGTTTCAGCCGCCCTGTGATTAAACCAGTCACCAATTACTGCACAAAAACATTAAAACATCCTCTCAAACTTGTTTTTTTCCCAAACATGTTAACTTGCCGTTAATGTTTTTGCAATCTACGTGGCCTTTGACAACCCTGAGGGACACGCAGACAAGATGCTCCCTCTTCAAGGGATTATCCAGGTAAAAGTTTTTTGAGTGTGTGTCATTTGTTACGCATTGTGTCTAGCGTTTCACGTTTGTGCAGACTTTAGCATTGGCTGGCTTGCCTCCACCCGAGTTTCACGCTTAAGGGGCCATCTTAAATCCTCGATATAATATTTTATTTGCGAACACTGCCCGTCCGTTCCCATCCGTCACGAGCGCCCCACTCGCATCCCTCAGCTCCGACCATCACTGACAGTCGTATTATTCCACGCGTCAGGATCTCCTTGATAAAAACCCTTTTGGCCGCACACGGATTTTGGAGGCAGCTCCTTAATCCAAAATTGAAAACTCATTTCTTTAGAACTGCTTTTTTTGTGTTTAGTTTGTTGTCCTTCCCCCACACCTCTGATTAGCGCGGTTGTCTACGTACGGTGCTAAAGAAGTTCAATGCACATACAGTTTGCTCTCCTATAACTCATGTTTTCATGACGTGAATTGGATACAACACGATGGATGTGTAGTGTAGCATAAGTCAGAGATGAGGTAGTTGCAGGAGGCACCTTCTTTTATTGTAACACCCTTCGGCCGTTCACACACAGGATCGCCTCCTTCTCCCACTCCCGTTGCCGTACAGCCCAGCCTAGACACAACCCTAACCGCGTTGCACCGACGGCGTCATTGACGAAGACAGCCAACAACTGTGTGGCCGCGCAATTATCGAGTGAAGGCGGCAGCGACGAAGGCAGTAAAGATGACAGCGACGACGAGACGAGTCCACTCCCAGAACCGGCCGCCCGGAGCTCTCGCTCTCTGCTGCTTTTATTCTACTCAGTGCGGCCTGGCTCCGCCCTGGTCGTGCCTCTCTTCTCGATCCCACTAGTGGGTACCAGGGGTTTCCCAGTGAGGTCTTCCGTGACCCCCTTACCCCAGTTCCTCCGCCCTGCCGGCACACACGCCGTGTGTGTGCTCGACGGCGTGTGCGCTAACTGTCCCCTGCAGTTGCCGCTGCTGGACAGCAGTCAGCGCTATGTCACTGCAGATGTATTAGGGAACACATTTTTTCTAACGCTAAAGCGAATTGCATATAATGCGATTGAGTGAACAGAACTACGTCACGTGCGAGTAGGAATAAGTGGTTGTACGATTGTCTCGGCATAGCATCACACAAGGCTTGATGCTGCTGGATGCTTCTAGATGCTACCCGCGCACCTCCATCTTTGTTTGGCCTGCATACCCATCTCACGTGTTATCATGGACTGTTCTCTACCCTATTATATATTATGTATTGTAACGCGATTTTTCCATAACGTGGCGTTCTTTGGTAACGCAGCTACTACCGCATACTTGGTGAACAAGACTCTTCATACATTCCCACTCTTCTTCTCGATGCGGTTTTTATTTCTGATGGAAAGTGGATGGGAAACGCCCTACGATGTCCACACCCCCCCTCTTCCCCCCCCAACACCACCAAGCCGCGCCGTCGCCCATCGTGCTGCACGTGTTCCACCTCCGCCCGTCGCCCTGACCTTGGGTGAAACAAAAAAAAACGCGCCCACAATTCCTGCCACGGTGCCGTGGAGCCGCAGTGCTGCGTAGCAGCAAAGCTGCGTCCGCTTTCAGCCTGACATCGCGCCGTCCACCCCGTGGCATCGCTGCCAAACGTGCAGCCGGCGCGGCCGCACCAGGGGAACCACAGCCCGAGAGGGATTTTTGGGCCAATGTTGGTCCGACGTTGACTGGGTTATTGCCTGTGTGTGTTTGCTTTTACGGCGAGCGGTGGCGCGGCGTTTAGAACGTTGCACTACGAAACTCAGCGACCCAGGTTCGATACCCGTTCACGGCCAACACTGGTGACGATTGTCTGAACCGGTCCTGGGCCTCCCCTAAGTCGACTCAGCCTCAAATTAGTACCTGGTGCGGTGTGTAAACATCGTCACTACGTGCGTAGTGTCCCAAACCCCTCGTGTGCCGTGCCGGCCTTCATAGGTGCTCGCTAACAGAACTTGCTCCTACAGTCTGTGAAGGCTATACGGCGGATCCTTTTCTTGTTTTATTTTATTCCAGTCACGTATTCCCAACCCACCAGAGTTGCCTCCTGTCTGGTTTTGACCCAGACAGTCGGTGAATTAGCATCTGTGGTCAGGCACAGGAATTGATCTATACCAAGATCTGGCACCAGCATTGCTGTATAGAACACCAAAGAAACATTCAATTATCTCAAACACAACTGTCGGCAGTGACAGAGCATGCTTGTCAACAAGGACACTCAATTGATTTTGATAACGTTGAATTGTTGTGTAAAACTAATTATTACTGGCCATGACTAATTAGAGAATCCATTGAAATTGAGAGAAACAGAAATAACTTCAATCGCTCTGACAGCTACAGGCTTCGTGCGGCCTGGAAGCGTATTATTAAATAAATACAATTACAATTCCTTATAAGGGAAACAAATACCAATGGATAACAATTGAATGATTACCAATCTATATAATTACAATACCCTCCCCCTCTTTGCCTCGAATCACTGCACCAGATTGAATTGAATTAAATGATGAGGTCACCCTGATGCTGCTCTATTTAAGACCAGAAGCAACAGGAGAGCTTCACCATTCTTGCCCGATGAAGCTGATTGTAATTATCAGCGAAACGTCGTACTCAATTTTTTTTAATGCTGTTGATTCTCTCTACAGCACACCGGTGGGATAAAGAAGTGAATGATTTTGTCCTTTGAAAAACGTGACACATTTTTTACTGTTTGGCCGTGTCGGGTGGTGGAGGGTTACGACACATTTATAAATAACGCGATCTAACCCAAAAACCTATATTATGAACTCCCTTTGCATTTGACTGCACAGCGTTGATCATAGACTCGGTGCCGACTGACATGTGTCTGGGTTTGGTCTGCATTGGGCAAGGTGAGGCGATCCCACTGCCAGCGCATGTCAGTATACTCTTAGAATATGCACACATTTTTTTATTTATTTTTGTATCTACTCGGCTGTGAATGATTTCGGGTCCGAGGCTTGGGGCCTGCTGCGGATTAGCGGGATGTATTTGGAATGTGTAATCTCATTTAAATGATCAGCGATGTCTTTGTGACGGGCAGTGCCCCCTGCTCCAGCCCATAATCCCCACGCTCCGTATGGCGCCTGTGCTCTCCAGTTTGAAACCGGGGCCTCCTAACCTCTCCTCCTCCTCCCCCGCCCAACCCCAGGCTCGTCCTTGCTCCAATACACACACACTAAAATATATAATGAAATATGAATGGGCCCTCGCATTTTTATCTTCACATTAAATAACAGACCTTGATTTCACTCAGTAATTGCACTGCACTGTAACTTCGGGGGGGTTGCGGCCGTGGTGCCACGGTTAGAATGGCAGACGTGCAATAACCGAGCGGTCGCCAGGCGCGATCGCTCGGCGCGGTTATAATGGTGTGCAAGTTTCTTAAATCCCTCCACCGAGCAAGTACGCATTGCATTAAATATGCTGAGCATTTTTACTAGGACTTCCACGCGTATATATTGCGAGCTTAAGAATCTATGCATCGTTTATGTGCCGGCTGCTGATCATCAATCCACCAATTTTTTGTCATGGCAGAAGGGTCAAAAGGTCACCGGGGGAAATCAATTGGTGTTTATGCGCTTCACTTGATCCACCAGCCGAGGAACACAAATGATGTGCAAATGGGGCGGCGATATGGCCGACCAGTGGCGCGTTTCGCCGCTCGTTGCAGAGGTACGCGGGGTTTCGAATCCAACGGCTGCTCTGGTTAACACTGCCGGTGTGTGAACTGGAAATGTACGAGCGCGCCATCAGCTTTGTGGTGCACAGTATAAAGAGCACGCGATGTCACGACATTCAAAAACAAGTAGGCCACTACCGCAAAAACTTAGAAGAACCCTCCTTAAATAGAGTCTCGAGACTCCTTGAGGCTGTTTCGGGAAAACATTAAGGTCATTAATCAACCACAACATACCACACGAAAATAACCCCATCATATTCTAATTGGTTCTGCACATGACTTTGCTAAATTCCAGCTGCGATCATGACGTTGTTTTGTCTGTCCGTCGTGCGAAGGAACTATTTCTCTCGACAGCAGGGCAGGGGAGAAAGTGGCAGCCCCTTGCTGTGTGAATACAGTGCCTCTAGTGGCTGCAGGGGCCATGTGATGGGCAAAGGCCGTACTTCACCACGGTGGTCCGTGCGGATATTCTGAAGGCGGTGGGGGGTGCCCAGGATTGGTTCAGATATCGTCGACACTCATGTTGGCCGTGGCCGGGAATCAAACTCGGGTCGCGTGCGGTTCACAGTGTGGTGCGCTGTCCACTTTGCCACCGCCCTCCACTGCCTCGTAACACAGAACGAGCCATGTAATGGGCTGTCCTTGGGTTGAATATGATTATTTATTACAGGTGTGTACCGATGCTTTAATTAATCTGTGATTACATGCATCGAATATAGTAGTTGTGTATGTGTAGAAATTGAGATTGTATGCTAATCAAAAGTGAACAATATGTGACAATGTCACTGTTACATTTAGTCTAACCGAGTGGACTCCTAATGAGACGAAAAATAGAAGAGACACAGTATATAAACGGGACGTTAAAATGTGATGATAAAGGATAGATTTTTTTTGTGAATCAGTTCCGTCCGTGAGTTGTGACCAGTTGGTTGGGTCGCTATGGGGAAGCATTGCATATCTATGCCTTCTCGATTTGAACCTTCTACTCCAAGATACTTAACACATTCATCAAGAACACTGTGTGGCCTTACAGGAAAAAAATATATTACATGCGACATGTTGGGCAATGACCCTTCTGCATGACACATAAACACTCGAAGAGCCTCACAGAGTTCAAATGCATGCATGCGATGAGGTTCTTAAAAGTCCATTGTTTGTCCCTCTCAAAGACATCGGTGTTTGTGCCCCAAATTTATTATACTGTTTCCCTATTACATACTACGTGTGTGGCCCCGTGTATGGTTATCGTGTGTGGGTCCCGTGTATTGGACCCTTGTATAGGTCCTGTGTATGGGCTCAGTGTATGGGCCCAATGCATAGGCCCCATGCATAGGCCTGTGGATGAGACTGGTGATGGAACAGCGGGCAAATAAGGGGAGAACACATCCCGGAGGGCGGCCGCTGTGGAGGTGGGGTGAAGGCGGATGGTTAGCTCACAGCACTGGACCATCAAGGATGGCGACGAGCCTTCATCCAGCAGTGGATGATCGTGATGATAGATTATATATAGTTCAATAAATATGAAATGCGGTGGCTTAACAACTACAACAACCGTTATTCACCACTAAGGGTCGGTAATGTCACCATGGCATGTGCCAGGCGAGGTGCATCTTGAGGTCCTGTCAAGTGTGGGAGGCTCACTGCTGGCAGGTCACGTGATAGGCAGACCAAGGTCCCATGGCAGATGCACCACCACTGTTCTGCCTCACAGAAAGACAAAGATCCCCGTATCACATTAACAGACTGTTGGGGCAAGTGCTGATAGCAAATAGCACCTATGAAGGCTGGCATGGCACACAAGAGAGTGGGTAGTCACCACGCCCGACCGCCTTTGTCTCCCTAGTGATGATGTTATATATATCATAGCAGGTATTTGATGAAGGCTGAGTCAACATAGGGGGAGGCCCAGCACTGGTTCAAATAATCGCCGCTGGTGTTGGTGGCCGTGAGCAGGAATCGAAATATGCTGACTGGATTTGTAGCGCAGCGTGCTAACCGCTACACTTCCGGTCTCCACATTTTAACAGCACACACACGTACAGCAATACCCCGGGTTAGGTCGGGGACGCGTTTCTGAAACGGTGTCAATCGAAGCGATGTACAGGGTACGGTGGTGGAGGCGAAGACCGAGAGAGGAGGACGGACGACGATGTTGTCAGTGACGTGGGGGTTGAGGGCAACGCAAATCATGTGGCGGTGTTCGTAATAAAGTGACGTATTTGCGAAATGGTGTAAAAGGGGGAGACATAAATCGGCGTATTGCCGTACACACAAAACCCCGTTGTGCGTTCATGGGGAGTGACATGCGCAGAAGCGGCAAGGTATGCGGAGAGACAAAAGTACCGCAGTCTCGGGGTCTGTGAGCCCCCTGCTCCGCGGCAGAGCGGCAACTTGCACAGGCGAAGAGAACAGCCGAGAGAGACACCTAGCGGCCGGGAGAGACGACCACAACGACGGAGACGGAGCGCTACTTCTCGCTCACCCTGCAGACAACACACAAAGATCCAAGTGCTGTTACCGAGCACCTGTGAAGGCCGGCACGGCACACGAGGGGTCGGTGGTCAGCACCACGCCCGGACGACTTTGTCTCTCCAGTGGCGAGATGTTTACTACACACCGCACGATGTACTGATGTGAGGTTCCCCACACACACACACTCACCGACCCACACGCGCACACCCTCAGGCGCAGACAGACGGTCCGGCATTGCGCCGTGCTTAAAAGCCAGCCAATTGTCCTCGGCAAAACATCCAAGACATCCATTCCACCCACCCCACCCCGACGGATCGCTTGGTGAATCGGAGAGCGCCACGGGCGGCCCGGACCGCTTTCACGCTCAACTTGCCCCCCACTTAAGTCGTTTTACGCCACTCAGCCCCCCGCCACTTCCCCCTCCTTCCCATTCCTGCTCGTCGCTTGCGGCGGAGTGAGTCGATAGGCCAGCGACGCCATTGCATGCTGCGTCGACTTTCTGCCTCTCACGTCAACGCGCAACCTTTCTTGTCTGTCATTTAATGCGAAAGTTTGATGGGGGCGGTGGGTGTGGGTGGGGGAGTTCGTCTTATTATCCTGTCGGTGTGTGCTGTACGTGGTGGAAGGGGAAGAGTAGTGGCACAGCGGTTAGCGAAGTATCCCTGTAGTGGGAAATAATCTTAACTGTCCCGGGCCTACCCTAGGTCGACTCGGCCTTAAATAACTACCCGGGCGTGGTGCTGGCCACCCACATCCCCGACGTGTGCCGTGCCGGCCTTCATGAAGTGGCCGCTTAACAGCACTTGCTGCCCCAGCAGTCTGTTAAAGACTATACAGAGTCTCTTTATCTTCATGACCATGTTTGTATAACTTTATTGACACCGGGAAAAGATTGGGGGGAGAGGGGTGGGGGTGTGCGTCTTTCTTGGAGTGTCTTATAAGGTCGCCACGGTGGCGAGTTGCTTAACTCCCTCACCTCGTATGCAGGAGGTCATGGGTTCGATCTCGACCTTGCCGCCTGTATATTTGGAGTTTGCATGTTCTCCCCGTGGTCATGTGGATTTTTCTCTGGGTCCTTCGGTTTGTTCCTCCACATTTAGAAACGTGCGTTTAGAGTATTTGGCTACTGCTATAAATGTCCACGTGATAAGCCACTGCGTTGAGTTATCATTTGTGGCCAGGTCGCGTATGAAAACGAGCTACATGGCTCAGTGGGCCTTACCTGGTAAAATTTTAAATAGTTTCGTTTACAATTGGAAGAACACGATCACAAATTCACACCCTGCTCTCCCCTCCAAAGATGTGTAGGGTTGTTACGGGAGGGCTGTAGGTGCATGGGATCCAACGGGGAATAAACACAGTGGGCGGAGCTCCGGGAGTACACGGGGGGGGTGCCCGCAGCGACGTCCGCATCAGGCAGCCTGGGGGGTTGTGATCCTGACGGGGGGGTATAAAAGGGGAGGACAGAGAGAGCTCGTGGCTCAGTCTGGGAACGAAGGAGGAAGAAGGAAGATCTCCTAGTTAGAAGCCCTGGACTCCCCTCGACGCCGCCCTTGTCAGGGCTGCGGAGGATCAAGCCAGAGGCGTGGTTCCGTGAACCAGGGTCAGTACCCTGGGACTCCGGAGACCGTAGCCCGATTCACCAGTGTCGGGCCAGTTAGCCTCCCCTAGCCCGTTAGTGGAGGACTTGGGAGTAGGTCAGGGTTAGCTAGGGTGTATCCCCAGTTAT
Organism: Lampetra planeri; assembly: GCF_965212315.1. Taxonomy (NCBI): domain Eukaryota; kingdom Metazoa; phylum Chordata; class Hyperoartia; order Petromyzontiformes; family Petromyzontidae; genus Lampetra; species Lampetra planeri. The sequence continues at coordinate 9,557,973 of NC_136150.1, forward strand.
CCGGGTGAGGGGGCCGCTACCCCCTCTAGTGCTGTCCTGTACCGACAACTTGTAATAAACATACGTGTGCCTCAACCTGGGTGTCCAGCGTACTTACCGGTACTTCATCTGGGGTCAGAAGTATTACGAACATGGATACACGTCAGACAGCTCGAGCCAGAGTGCCGGACGAGGACACTGCTGAAATCGTTGAGCCCGAGACGGCTCACCAAGACATGGTACAGCCGGGGCCTGACGCGTTCCTGCCGGGGCATCGGCATGAAGAGGGGCCGCAGCCAGACGCGCTACGGCTGGCTCACGAGAGGCTGGCGGAGCTGCTGTATGCCGCTGCCGCCACGCTGGAAAACATCACGCGGCTGGGGGCTGGTGGTCCACCACGGGGCGAGGGGAGTCGACGACCGGAGCGCCTTCCCGCCATTTCGGAAGACTCCAACTTTGAAATTCCCGCCATCGCCACGGCAGCTGCAGAGGGCGTGGCCGGGCTAAACCTTGGGTCCGACACCGCTCTCGCTGGGACAGCCGCATCATCGCCAGCGGCGGGAACGTCATCACGGCTGCGACAGGCGATTCCATCTGCCATTCGCGCCGACGCACAGCCGAGTCCTGGGGATAGCAGCCTGCAGACTTCCAAGGCGAACGCTGCGCTGCAACAACGCCTACCTCCGCTGAAGGAATTTGTTGGCGCGGAGGGCGACTGGGGCGGCTTCCAGCGTCGCTTCATCGCCCACCAAGAAATGGCTAGGTGGTCGGACGACGAAGCCCTCTGCGCGCTGCCGGCGCTCCTCGACGCCGACGCGCTCGCCGCCCTCACATCGGCGCCAAGAGAGAAGCGTTCTACTCTGCCGAGGGCGCTACAACTGCTGGCTGGGGTCTATGGACCATCTGCAGAATGCAGACAGCAGTTCTACGACCGCAAGCGGGGTGAAAAAGAGTCGCCCCTGGCATACAGGACGAGCCTCCTGGCGCTGGCCAAAACGGCTTTTCCCCGTATGGACGACGACGGCGTGGACGCGATGGTCACGGAGAAGATCCTCCTCCTGGCAGACGACCTGGACATCGCTGTCGTCGCACAGGAGGACGCCGAGATGACCTCTCTTCAGGCGGCGCGCCTCCTTCACGCCAACCTTCTGTCCCTGCGGCGGAAAGCCAGCAGGGCATCGGCCGGGCGTGCGGTGGCTGCAGCCACCCTTCAGACGGAGGAGCTCTACGCCGTCGACCACCGACGGCAACAGGCGCAAGGAGCACGGGCGGGCCGGGACGGCTCAAGCCGGTTCGACCGTCCATCGTCTCCACCGGGGGGTCCGCGGTGTTTCAACTGCGGCGTTCGGGGCCACGTCGCCTTGGGGTGCCGCTCGCCTCGACAGCGCGGGACGACGCCTCGACGGGACGCCGGGCCTCCTCCTCCCAAGCTCCAGCAACATGATCCGGCGAGTCGCGGCACCACACATGTTTGGCCAAAGCACCCGCCCGTTGCACACTCTCGCACCACAACGAACGGGGGGCCGATGTTGCGTTGCGACGGCCCAACGCGGATCACTGCGGGGACTCGAATCGAGCCCAAACAGTGGTCCGTGTTGGCCCATCGCGTGGTAGCCGCGTCGTCAGGGTCGTCGGCCGTGGTCGGACACATTGACGGGGTAGAGGTACGCATCCTGGTCGATACGGGGGCATCGGCGACAATCATTTCGGAGTTAATTTACAATATTCTGCCTGTACAAAGCCGGCCCTTACTGCCGGTTAACGTCCCATTCTATGCCGCTAACGGGGGCTCTCTGGGCATCATGGGACAGATTCGCGCGCAAATTTGTATCGGGGACATCAAATTGTCGGGGCCGATTTTCGTTTCCTCCTCGCTGGCGGTTCCGTGCCTGCTGGGGACGGATTTCTTAGGAAAAATGCCAATTCGTATTTTGATCGACCAAGGATGCATTGAGCTTCCGTCAGGGCGACGCATGGCCTTCCTGCCTTCCCCTGCGGCGGCTCGGACGGCGTTCGCGACGGTACCGGCGTTTGTCGTCAGAACAGTTAGTGTGCCGCCGGGAGCTCAAATGCTAGTGCCTCTGAAACTTCGTAAGCCCTTCGCTATGGGCGTAGGGGATCAGGGTGTTTTGCTGGGACCGTCTAGGGCCGGGGTTAGTGCACCTAATTTGATTCCGGCCCAGACCGTCGTAAGAGGGGACGAGGACCCTTTCATCGCGGTCCTCAATGTGGGGTCGCAGACAGTGGTGGTCCCTCAAGGGACGGTGCTCGCTCACGCGACGCCGGTACCCTGCGAGGAACCTGTCGCGAACCATGTTGGCACTGCTTCCCGAATGCTCCCACATTCGGACAGCGATGAAGGGTGGCTCGACGCGCTTTGTGCGGGATCGACGGACCTGACAAATTCAGAGCGCCAACAGCTTAGAACGCTACTGAGGGAATTTTCCGACGTTTTCAGTCGGGATAAATATGATTTGGGTTGCACTCACCTGCTGCGTCACCATATTGACACGGGTGACAGCGCGCCAATTCGCCAAAATCCGTTTCGGTTAAGTCCCGCCGAAAAGGACCATGTCAAATCGGCTGTTGATGACATGTTAGCCGCCGACATCATTTCTCCCTCCACCAGCCCTTGGGGAGCGCCGATCGTCCTGGTTAAAAAGCAGGACGGCTCGTTGCGGTTTTGCGTGGATTTTCGGCGCCTTAATAAAATTTCGGTTGCCGACGCATACCCGCTCCCACGGATGGACGAATCGCTGGACGCCTTGGCGGGAGCGCGATTCTTCTCCACACTAGATTTACTTTCGGGATTCTGGCAGCTTCCTCTGGACGATGATTCTAAACCTAAAACTGCTTTCCGTACACCGCACGGCCTGTTCCAATTCAACCGGTTGCCGATGGGCTTACACTCAGCGCCGGCAACTTTCCAGCGATTGATGGAATTGGTTTTGGCTGGATTGCAATGGGAATCGTGCCTGATTTATTTGGATGACGTTATTGTCTTTGGTAAAACTTTTGATGAACATCTCCAGAGGTTGCGGGCGGTTTTCCTAAAGATGCGGGCTGCTAATTTGAAATTTAAGCCCCAGAAATGCCATTTGTTACGCGAGTCGGTGCGTTATTTGGGGCACATCGTAGGGCGCTCGGGTATTGCTACCGATCCCGCCAAAACGCAGTGTGTCAGCTCCTGGCCGACTCCCACCTCGGTGGGAGAGGTCAGGAGTTTTATTGGCTTCGCATCATATTACCGACGCTTCGTCGCTAATTTTGCAACGATTGCCAAACCCCTACACGCGTTAACATCGAAAGGGGTTCGGTTCCACTGGGGTCAGGAGGAGGAAGCTGCTTTCTGCTCCCTTCGGGACGCCCTGGTAAAGGCTCCTCCCCTGATTTACCCAGATTTTTCTAGGCCGTTTTTGCTCGACACCGACGCGAGCAACACGGGTATTGGAGGTGTGCTTTCCCAGGTGGTTGACGGCGTGGAACGGGTGGTTGCGTACGGCAGTCGGGTGTTGTCTCCAGCGGAGCAAAGATATTGTGTCACCCGTAGGGAACTGTTGGCAATTGTCTATTTCATCCAACAGTATCGCCCATATCTGTACGGTCGGCGTTTCACCGTCCGCACAGATCATGCGGCACTGCAGTACGCCCTGAAGGTTCAACAGCCATCGGGACAATTGTCCCGATGGTTGGAGGTCCTCCAGGATTTCGATTTCGAAACCACCTACCGTAAGGGCGTTCGCCACACCAACGCTGACGCTCTGTCACGGATGCCAACCGCCTCCGAATGCGCATGCCTCCTGGGGTCTGGGCGTTGCAAGCCGGCAGGGGACATGATGAATCCGGTCCTGGCGGCCGCCGCCAATGACGAAACATTGGTCACCATTGATATCGCGGAACAGGGGAAAGATTCCCTGCTTGGGTTGCCCGTTAATGAATGGGGGCGCCTCCAAATGGAGGATTCCTCCCTCCTCGCGTTGCGTCGTCGCGCCGGGGAGAGGGGGCGGGGGACGGGTGAGGCCGACGCTTGGGGCATGCACGCAGGGTTGCTCATGCATTGGGACAGCAAATCCCACCGTCACCGGCTGGTGGTCCCTTCGGGATTACGGGGTAAGGTGGTGTGGGCTGCGCATGAGCGCCTCCTCCACCTGGGGACCCAGAAAACTCTCGCCTTGCTCCAGCTGAATTTTTTTTGGCCAGGCATGACAAGGGATGTCACTGATCTGTTGGCAGCGTGCCCTATGTGTGCGCAGCGCAAACCACCGGCACGGGAGTCGAACCCGCCCTTGCAGTCCATCCAGGTCTCCCGAGTAAATGAACTGGTCGCACTCGACATTCTGGGGCCATTCCCCGCCACCCCCAGGGGAAACAGATATTTGCTTACTGGGGTCGAATATTTTACGCGCTGGCCTATGGCCTGGCCCCTGCCAAATCAGTCGGCAGCAGCCATCGTCGACGCCTTTGTCCAGGGTTATGTCATGGACAAAGGTGCTCCGGAGCGGTTGCTGACCGACCAGGGTAAAAATTTTTCCGGGAAACTCCTAAAACAAGTCTGTGATCTCCTAGGAACGAAAAAAATTCGAACCTCTCCTTATCACCCGCAAACGGACGGGATGGTCGAGCGTCTGCATCGCACCATCTCGTCTATGTTGTCGCAGCAAGTCTCGGACTCACAGACTGATTGGGACTTACAAATTCAAGGGGTTCTAGCGGCATACAGATTGGCTCCCCATGCTGCGACGGGATTTTCACCATTCTTTCTTATGTATGGCCGCGAACCCGACCCACCTGTTTCGGCACAGCTGCAGATCCCCGCGCCGCTGGGTAAAATTAAATTGGATGAACACGTTAAATTTAACCTTGACAAACTGACTGAGGCGCGGGATGCTGCGAGGCTAAATTCTGACAGGCGTCAAAAGGCGAACGAGCGCCTCAGGCTGGCTCGCGCGCACGTGCTGCAGTGGAAGCCGGGGGACAGGGCATGGCTGCACTGTCCCCAGGTACCACTCGCGACCTCCTCTAAACTCGTGCGCCCGTGGCGGGGCCCCGTCGAGGTTGTCGAGGTTTTGAGGCCTCAGTGCGTTCGAATCAAATGGGGCAGGCGCCGGTGGTTTGTACACCCCTCTAGGCTAAAACCGTTTGTTGCGGTGCGAGGGCCCACTCCACACGCGCGGGGCCAAGCATGTGGGGGGTCGACCGACTCGGAGGGTCCGTCGCTGCTCTCGCCTGATGTGTTGCCGGCTGTCCCACCCACAGGTGCACCGGGAATGACGGGCTCATGCCCTACAACCCACACGGGTGATGCCGACGGTCGCGCCACTTCAATCGCGACCTCATCTCGAAAGGGACAGCCGCCACCGGATGGTCCGCCGTCCGGGGTTGCCCCGTGTGACGGGCCTGCGGCAAGGACGCGCGCTAAGATGCGCAGACTCTTATAATATACAAAAAGAAGAAATTTTTTTTTATTTCACGTGTCATGGTTACTGTATGCTGCGTCGGTGGTGCGCTCCTGCCACATTGTGTGTGTTGTGTTGTGTGTGTGGGCGGGGTGTGTGTGTTGTGGGTGCGTTGTGTGTCGTGGGTGTGCTGTGTGTGCTGGGGGAGTTCCTGGCTAGTTGTATATACGCGCTTTTACGGATTTCGTATTTATACGGGGGGGGGGGGTGCGTCGGACATTCCCTTCGGGGGTGTGCTTGTTCTTCTTGTTGTTCTTGTTGTTGTTGTTCAATTTGCATTTTGTTGAAAAAAAATGAGGCACACACGGGGTTGAGGGGTAAATGTTCCTTTATTGGAATTGTTGCAGCCGGGACGGCTGCGAGCTGTAATGGGGGGAGTGATGTAGGGTTGTTACGGGAGGGCTGTAGGTGCATGGGATCCAACGGGGAATAAACACAGTGGGCGGAGCTCCGGGAGTACACGGGGGGGGTGCCCGCAGCGACGTCCGCATCAGGCAGCCTGGGGGGTTGTGATCCTGACGGGGGGGTATAAAAGGGGAGGACAGAGAGAGCTCGTGGCTCAGTCTGGGAACGAAGGAGGAAGAAGGAAGATCTCCTAGTTAGAAGCCCTGGACTCCCCTCGACGCCGCCCTTGTCAGGGCTGCGGAGGATCAAGCCAGAGGCGTGGTTCCGTGAACCAGGGTCAGTACCCTGGGACTCCGGAGACCGTAGCCCGATTCACCAGTGTCGGGCCAGTTAGCCTCCCCTAGCCCGTTAGTGGAGGACTTGGGAGTAGGTCAGGGTTAGCTAGGGTGTATCCCCAGTTATCCGGGTGAGGGGGCCGCTACCCCCTCTAGTGCTGTCCTGTACCGACAACTTGTAATAAACATACGTGTGCCTCAACCTGGGTGTCCAGCGTACTTACCGGTACTTCAGATGTGAGAATTCCCAGGAATGTGCGGTTACGTTTAAAAAAAAACACTTTCTCTCGATGGTGTCGCCTCGCTTGGGGGATTGCCCTCGTGAGCGTGAAGGGAACATTCGAATTAAATATACGCTGCCAAGCCTGGTGGTGTTCATTCAGACGCTGTCTTTCCGACAGACCTGTTCTTCACCTGAGGACGGCTGCTTGCGTTGTGGCCGAAACGTCGTGAGAATTGTATTTTATTATGTTTTATTTTTATTATTTTATTATTTCCCTTCTACGTGACTATACCGAAAGAACCAAGAAGATTCGCATTGTAGTTAGCCAGGGGTGGCGGTGGTTGGCTACGCTGCACGCTGCACTCTGCACGTCCTCCAATTCAGCATCTGTAAATTCGCACCTCCGATTAACACGGTTGACTGCGTATGGTGCGAAAGGGGTTCTACATACGTACGCTGTGTGGAGGCAGCAGCGAGGGTTGGTGGGTCACCGCACAGATGTTGCGAAACTCCCCTTCCCGTGGGCGTCGAGGAGGGTGTCGTACCTCAGCTCGCCATGAGAAGGCAGCAAAAATGTGGTCTCCATCTGTTCCATCTCTACATCCTCCTAACATGTAAAGTGCTCATTAATTGACCGATAACACCAGTGAGATCAAACTTAGAGAACCACGGAGATTGGGAAATTGTTGGCGCCGGCTCCACACCGCATGAGCTGCTTATCCCGCTCGACCATGGTTCCTACTCACGCTCCAGATGTTGTTCTCCGCCTTCAAGAACCAGCGAACACTGCAGTGCTGCGTTACAAGTTGAAATTGTAATAATTGTTATTTACGTTATCCTATTGATATCATCTCTAAGGGAATGTGAATGGTTATACTGGTAGGAACGAAGTGAACCAGCCTACAATAGATTATATCGTCCGTCCGTCCGATGTCCGATTAGGTGTAGCAACATCGCCCCCTACTGCAAACACTTGGCAGGACCCTACAAAAACCTTTAGACTCAGTGAGGCTTTCCTGGCTAAACAAGTGTAACATTCCCTTATAATTCCCTGAGATAGTTTTTAATTAAAACATTTAAATTAAAAATTAACTCACAGTGGCCTAAAGCCTACAGCTAGGCCTAAAGCCTAGAACTAGGCCTCAAACTCTCCCTTCGTATTGTACCCCCGCGTGTGTGAAAGGGAGTTAATGTTTAACAATGTTACATTCCCTGATGTTTTTAAATAGAAACATTTAAATTTAAAGCTTTTACATTAATAATGAAAACATTTTAATTAAAATTTAACTCACAGCGGCCTAAAGCCTACAGCTAGGCCTAAAGCCTAGAACTAGGCCTCAAACTCTCCCTTCGTATCGTATTTGTTCGTTCCTACCAGCCCACCCCGCAGGGACCTGTTAATAATAAAGTAAAATCTTGATTTTAAGTTTCGTGACTGCAGGAATTCATACTCTTTGGTTCTTTCGGTAAAGTCACGTAGATAGGAAAATAAATAATATATCATGACGTTTCGATCGCAACAACAAGCGATCGTCTTCAGGTGAGAGAAAGAAGCATGCCGTTGTAACGAGGCATTATATAGATCCGAGAGGGCGGAGGGGAGGCCGTAACGGGCGAGAGGGTGGGGGTGAAATTCAAAGAGCGCTTAGGTGAGAAAGAGAAAAAAGGAAAATGAAGCTTAGATATCACACTTCACAATTTAGAAATGTAATGCAACTCAGAGAGTCGGATAACACAACAGTTAACACTTTACCTGGTTGATCACGTCCTATCAAAGATTGCAAAATTTTGAATCCATCTTCTCGGTTGAAGTTATGTCTGAGTTATGTGGAAATCCTCCCCGTAGAGGTGGTTAAATCTTGATTTGAAGCTTTCGTAACTGCAGGAATGTATCCTCTTTGGTTCTTTCGGTAAAGTCACGTAGGAAATAAATAATAGATCTCTCTCGCCTGACAATGATTGCTTGTTGTTGAGATCGAATGGTCGTGATCTATTATTTATTTTCCTATTTATTTGACTTTACCGAAATAACCAAAGAGTATGAATAAAGTAAAGTTTGAGTTTCGTATAGCATCGTCGTTCATGCGAATTTCATCTCACATTCGCTGAAGTACCACAAAGCTGGCACTGAGTGGCACCAACGCAACCAACAGTGCTACCAACAATCGCCAAACGTCTGCAGTTCTCTCATTAACATGAATATATTTTCTGCTATTGAACGAGCATTTAAACATGTCAGAGGAAACCGGAGCACCCAGAGAAAACCCACGCATGCGAGGGGACAACGCTCTCCCATACAGAAGGGACAGATGATGTCAATCTGCACTTTGCTGTTCCATATTCTACTGGCGAGCCAGGGTATGGGCACCTCGGCTCCCTCCCTCTCTCTCTTCCTCCATGGAGGCCACGTGAGCAACCACCACCGCGACAGCCCGGCTTGGTTACACTGGGTATGGATTTTAACGCTCGCTCCCCCCCCCCATCCTCTCTCCGCTCCCCATAGATCTTCTCCATATTCGCGTTCGCCACATGCAGCGGCTACACGGGGGAGCTGGGCCTCACCGTCAACTGCAAGAATCGCTCCGAAGCCAACCCCAACGTCATCATCAAGTTCTCCTACCCGTTCCGGTAGTGGAAATTAACAAAACGCCACGGTCACAGCGACGCGTGCACTTGAACACACATGCAGAACGGACGACCTGAATGCATTCGTCAGCGAGTTGAGTTTTCGCTCTGGAGACCCGGGAGGCTATTGATCGGTGTTCGGTCGCCGGGCTGATGGTGGCACTGGTCGTGGTTTCTCGCCGAACAGAGGAGCGGAGCCGCGTGCAGGCTACCATCGTCCACTCTGTTCATCGATAACACTGTGGCCTTCAAAATAAATAACAGGCGACGCTGACCCCCGTACCCCCTACTGGACAGCTGTGAAAAAGAGCTTCATAGCTCATCGGGTTCTTCCTCCAGGATAATCAAAGGTTCTGATTATGATGCCTTGGACAACGGCCCATCCTCACAGCATGACACGTGTTTTTCTTTCCTCTTAAGGGCGCGGTGTTGTTGATGTATGTTAGTTTTTCATGTTAATTGTGCTTGTGCACGGCCAATGCAGCCATGGCAGCAGCATGATACAATAATGTATTAATATACACACAGAAACAAATATATTATAAAGTCCTCATTTAGCACGGTAGATGTGTTCCTGAAAAGTGTGAAAAGCTAAAAACGCGTTAAGCCAAAACAGTTTCCCCATAAATAACATAACGATGAAGTTTGGCGAGATACAATGTACTACTATAGCGCACATACGGTGAGATAGCGGGACAAATAACTGAGGGCACGCCGCAGCGTTCCTGTATCATTCCGCGTACTGTACCGTAGCGCTCAGCCACACAGCTCAAGAAAGTAGTTCGTCGTCAGCAAGTTACATCAACAAAAAATGCAAGGAAGGATGCAAAAGTAAGATAGAGAAAAAATTAAGCAAAGCAATAAGTAAATACTTATTGATATAGCATGGAAGGGCAAGTACATACATTCCAGCATAATTGTCAACACCAATGCAAGCTTGGACAAGGCAGAAAAACGACAACAATCCAAGACCACACCAAGACAATAAGTCAGCCCCTCAATTACATTGCACTTTATAAACTATTAAACGCTCTCTTAAAACTTTTAAACAATTTTTATTTTACCAGGTAAGGCCCACTGGGCTATATACTCTTTTTCAGAAGCAACCTGGCCACAAATGATAGCTCAATGAAGTGGCTTATCATGTGGAAATGTATAGCAGGCAAATAATCTAAACGCACGTTTCTAAATGTGGAGGGAAAAACCAAAGGACCCGAGAAAAGTCCACATGACCACGGCGAGAGAAACAAAGCAAACTCCATATATACAGGCATCAGGCAAGGTAGTTAGCATCTCATCACCGTGACGCCCATCGAACTATCGGTACACGGGCAATGTTCATAGTTTAAAATTTCAGTAGCAAATGTTATGAAGCTAGCAAACAAGGCGTTCTCTATCAAAACGGATTAAATCCCAAATCCCATTCCTCCATTTCAAAAGCAATCGCCTGTCAGAACACCGACATGGAAATTAAATATCGGCTCTCAGTGGTCTCAGCGATGATACAAATTTAAATTTAATTTAATTTTTTCCCCGTAATGTTTTTTTTTTCTTCTAAGTTTCATCTCAATTCTGCTCTTGGCATTGTATGTCATGGGATGAAACAATCCGTTTTAGTGTCTTGCATTGCACAGTGTTGCAACGATGGTCCACTGAAGGAGATATCACAGAGCTACTTTTGAAATCACTTGCCTCATATCTGCACTTACAGGGCATATTTTTCCGTGTGCAATTCATTACATTCAAATTCAGGTTCTCGACGGGTTGCCGGCTCTGACCTCTGAGCTGCTCGATATCCTAAATACAATTGAGTACCCACCTTCCTACTGAGAGGAGTCATTCATGGAAGCGCCAAAACATTTTGCATTGTTTTCTACTCCAAAGAAATAAAAGAGCATACCGCAGGTTGATTTTCAGGGGGAGGCAGCGATATGCCACACCATTATCACGTCAAGATTTTGTATTCAAAAAGTATACAGGTGATGATCGATTATTCGGCACGCAGTTATCCAGCTTCCAACGTTTTACGGCGGTCCCAGGCCGATCCGGCGAAACCGCCAAAAAACGCTCCAAAGGCTGTAACCAATGCAGCGATTGGCACCGTGTCCGTAAAAGCAGCTTTGCTTGATTTCAGCATCAAATATAATATACAGCACATTATACACTACGTACATACACCTTGAACAATGAAAATACTGCACGTATATACATGTTTCATGACTAATAACTACAGCAATAAAAACAGAAAATATACAGACTGCGATCCGGCGAAAAGTGTGCGTGTAATTCAGCATTCGCATCAGTCCGGTGATCGTCACACATCAAGTTGTTGTTGAAACAAGAGCGTAGTAGTAGTACATACATCACCCCATGCAGGGTGTTTGAGATTGTAAATACAGTAATTTTTTTACATTGGGATATTTATTTGTGTCTATTTGTATATTTATTCATGCCAATTTCATATAGTAAACACATTTAAAACACTAAAAACATATACATCACACCTATAAAAATGTTATGCAAAATAATGATGATTAGTGATTATCCACCGTTTTTGGAAATTCGGTCTTGATAATCGATGGTCCACTCTATATTATTATTTTTGTTACATGCGATTGTGGCGCCCTCTTGTGATTGTATGGTTACATTAATCCATTACATATGCGTGGCTCTATTCCCTTTCCTCCCTCTATTCCCTATCCTCCCTCTTATTTACCATCTTCACTATATTCCCTGTCATTCTTATTTTATTCCCCCCTATTCTCCTTCTCCACCTCCCATTCCATCTTCTTCCTCTGCTCCGTCTTCCATGCTCCTGCTACTCCCTTGTCTCTCATCACCCCCCACCCCCTTCACCATTCCCTCCCTCTCCTCTTCGCCCCTCTCCCCCCTTGTCTTGTCCCCTGCCCCGGTCTCTGCCATCCATCCCAGCCTGCACCAGGTGTTCTTTGACGTGCCGGCGTGCAAAGGCGCGGAGGTGGAGCGCCTCTACCTGACGGGCGACTTCTCCTCGTCGGTCGAGTTCTACGTCACGGTCGCCGTCTTCGCGTTCCTCTACTCCCTCGCCGCCATCGTCGTCTACATCTTCCTACAGCAGAAGTACACGGAGAACAACCGTGGACCCATGATTGTGAGTGATTGACCGCGGACCCATGAGCAGCCGGCAATGCATTTTAATTGTAGGAGAAAGTGAGCAGCGTCATTCAGTTCATAATCAACGATTTTGGGTTAGATCGCGTTATTTATAAATGTGTCGTAACCCTCCACCACCCGACACGGCCAATCAGTAAAAAAAGTGTCACGTTGACAAAAGACAAATAGTTCACTGCTTTAGCCCACCGGTGTGTTGAAGCGTGAAACCACAACATTTACAATTTGAGTACGACGTTTCGCTGGTAATTGCATCCAGCATCATCGGGCAATTCGCCAGAATGGTGAGGCTCTGCTGTGTCTCCCGTTCTTATATAGAGCAGCAGGGTGACGTCATCATTAACTCATTAACTCATCAGGTGCAAAGATTTGAGGGGGGTTATTGTAATTATATACTTGATTAGTAATAAGGCTATTGTTACGATGCGAGTTGTAGATTAGTAATCATTTGGAATGTGTTCTATTGTGATTATGCTACATTAATAATCAGTTAGTGCTTGTTTCCCTTATAAGGAATTGTAATGCATCTTATTTAATAATACGCTTCCAGGCCGCACTAAGCCTGTAGCTGTCTGAGCGATTAAAGTTATTTCTGTTTCTCTCAATCTCAATGGATTCTCTAATTAGTCTTTGCCAGTAGTAACTAGTTTTACACAACACTTCAACGTTGTCAAAATCAATTGAGTGTCCCTGTTGGCAAGCATGTTCTGCCACTGCCGACAGTTGTGTTTGCGATAGTTTAATATTTCTCTGGTGTTCTTTTAGTCTTACACTAACGTTACGCCGTCTGTCCAATATAGCATCTGCCACATACATGCTTGCCAACAGGGACACTCAATGGATTTTGACAACGTTGAAGTGTTGTGTAAAACTAGTTACTACTGGCAAAGACTAATTAGAGAATCCATTGAGATTGAGAGAAACAGAAATAACTTTAATCGCTCAGACAGCTACAGGCTTAGTGCGGCCTGGAAGCGTATTATTAAATAAGATGCATTACAATTCCTTATAAGGGAAACAAGCACTAACTGATTATTAATGTAGCATAATCACAATAGAACACATTCCAAATGATTACTAATCTACAACTCGCATCGTAACAATAGCCTTATTACTAATCAAGTATATAATTGCAATAACCCCCCCCTCAAATCTTTGTACCTGATGAGTTAATGAGTTAATGATGACGTCACCCTGCTGCTGCTCTATATAAGAACGGGAGACACAGCAGAGCCTCACCATTCTGGCGAATTGCCCGATGATGCTGGATGCAATTACCAGCGAAACGTCGTACTCAAATTGTAAATGTTGCGGTTTCACGCTTCAACACACCGGTGGGCTAAAGCAGTGAACTATTTGTCTTTTGTCAACGTGACACTTTTTTTACTGATTGGCCGTGTCGGGTGGTGGAGGGTTACGACACATTTATAAATAACGCGATCTAAACCCAAAAATCGTTGATTATGAACAATATTGGTCGCGAAAGCCTACGTGTTAAACCAGCTTCATTCAGTGCCTAAAAAAGCTCCCAGCCCAAGGAGTGAAACGTCGGACGTCGCATCGAACAACACGCGGCACAACCCGAACGCGCATCGGAGAGCGACGCCAGGCTTTATCTTGTCTTGGCGAGACCGGGGTTTAAACTCGCGCTGTGCACCGCAGCATGCCCATCTGCTGCTCGCTAAGTCCAGCGCGGCTGTCTTCGTGTCCCCATTCGATCGTCTGCCAAACACAAAAGCACGCCCCTAATCCTTCCAGCGCTGGACTTAATATCTCGTAATGCCCACGCAAAGGGGGCACTGCGGAGAGTCTGTCCACGACCTGCACTATTCCACTTAGATGCGGCAGGCCATATACACAATCAGTCTTAGCCTAATGCAAACGATCAAACTGCACAACCGTTTGGTGTGGCATATAAACAGATGCTGGACACGCTATTGGACGTACATCTCGGACGCTTCAAATCTTCGGGTGGTCACTCGGTGCGATTGTGAAGTGGGGTTTTGCACGGCCAATGGACGGCAATCATTTAGGGTTGTCGTAAATAAACAATGTGTCCACCTTTCTTGATATGCATGAGAAATAAAATAGCACTGTGGTGTCGGACGTGCTGGGACAAAGGGGCTATGACTCATTCCAGAAATCAGCCTTAATTTAAAGTTGTGTCCTAAACGTATGTCCGAAATCGTGGAACTTCTCTGACATGAATTATGTATATTGATCATTGATAATTACAATGATGAATGATGATGATAACGACAGTGATGATGATTGCGACGATGACAAACAGCATGACAATGATGAAGATTACATGCATAATAATGACCAAGACGACAACAACAGTGCAAATGGTGATGATTTTCGATGATTGATAAAGGCAATGACGATGATTGATGATGACGATTGTTCGTGGTGATGACGACAATGATGATGGCAGTGACATTGCTGATGACAATTATGGTGATCCAAGGACTGCAACTATGACCATGATGTTGATGATTACAGCAGTGATGACCAATGACAGTTAGGATGATGATGTAGAGCAGGGGTCCTCAAACTTTTTAAACAGGGGGCCAGTTCACTGTCCCTCAGACCGTTGGAGGGCCGGACTATAGTTAAAAAAAACTATGAACAAATTCCTATGCACATTGCATATATCTTATTTTGAAGTGAAGAAACAAAACGGGAACAAATACAATATTTAAAATGAAGAACAAGTAAAGTTAAATCAACAAACTTGCCAGTATTTCAATGAGAACTATGGGCCTGCTTTTGGCTAATGAGATGGTCAATGTCCGGTTCCATATTTGTCACTGCTAGTCGTAACAAGTGATGCAAGTGTGCATCCATTAGTCTAGATCTGGTTGGAGATTTCAAATGTTTCATTCTGGAAAAAGTCTGTTCACAGACATAAGTGCTGCCAAAGATGGTTGCCATTTTGAGTGCATGGTTCCTGAGATGAGGATATGTCTCAGAGGGGAGAGATGCATAGAAATTATGAAGGCTGCTTGACTTGAATGCGTCTTTCAGAGAGTCACAATTCTGCAGTTCAGCCAGTTCCATTTGGTAAATTGTATCCACATTTTCAATGTCAATAGAAAATGGGTTACGGAAAAGCTGTATGTCCTGTTCATGGAGATGAAGCTCTTTAAATCTAAATTGGAACTCCTTTTGCAATTTTTCCAGTGAATCCACACATGTTTTGTTTGGGAATTGCAACCAATGGTTTTTCTGCTAACAGATTTTGAGTTGTGGGGAGATGGCAGAAGTTTTCCTCCTTAACTTGTTTGATGAGGAGGCCTAATTTTACTTCAAATGCTTTGACATGTGATTGCATATCACAGAGGAGCTTCCCCTTTCCTTGAAGTTGCACATTGAAACTGTTGAGTAGCTCTGTTACATCTGTCAGAAAGGCAAGGTGCCATTTCCATTCTGCATCATTGAGCTCTGGTACTTCTTTGTTTTTTGAAAGCAGAAAAGCTGTAATCTGTGGAAGTAAGTCATAGAAACGTTTCAAAACTCTCCCTCGACTCAGCCAACGGACTTCTGTGTGGTACAGAACATCTTCATAGTCAACATTTAGTTCAGACAGAAATTCCTGAAATTGTCTGTGGTTTAGTGCATGAGCTCTAATGAAGCTAACACAAGATACCACAATTTTCATAACAGAGTTCCACTTCAGTGATTTACTACACAGCGCTTGTTGGTGGATGAGGCAGTGTATGGCTATTGGATGAGAATGGTTATGTTTGTCCATCTCTTGGTTAATGCGAGCAATTACTCCTTTCTTAGACCCCACCATGCTAGGAGCACCATCAGTTGTCACACTGGCTAGTTTAGCCCAATTCAGCTCCAAACCATTCACAGTTTGGCAAACCTTTCATAGATATCCTCTCCTGTAGTTGTTCCTTTGATGCTTTGCAGTGCAGCAAGCTCTTCTGTGACTTCGAAATAGTTATTCATCCCACGAATAAAAATTAGAAGTTGTGCAGAATCACGAACATCATTGCTTTCGTCGAGTGCCAAGGAAAAATAGGAAAGTTTTTTTGTGGAGTTTTGCAAATGCTGATGCAAATTGTCTCCCATTTCTTCAATCCTCCGAATAATTGTAGGTCCTGAAAGACTCACTGTACTAAATAAATCGGCCTTCTCTGGACACATCTCTTTGGCAACAGAAATAAGGCATTCTTTAACAAATTCTCCCTCCACGAATGGTCTGCCAGTGCACGCTATTAGCTTGGCAACTTGAAAACTTGCTCGCAGTGATGAAATATTTAGCTGCTTCTGCTTCACAAAAGTATTTTGCTGAGTTGTTAATGTATTTTTCAGTTTTAATATTTTATCTTTTCTCACTTCTCCGACCAAACAATCATATTTATCTTTATGTTGAGTTTCATAGTGTCGACGTAAATTGTATTCTTTGAACACAGACACTATATTCTGGCATATCAGACACACAGCTCTTTCCTTGTACTGCATGAAAAAGTAATCATAAGTCCACTGTTCTTTGAATATCCTACACTCCGAGTCAATTTTTCTCTTTCTTGACATCAGTTTCCTAGGGAGTCAAAATTGCTATTAGTAAAATACCAATATATATACAGCGCTACAAAAACAGTATACCAGCAATAACTTTGCCCACACAGAGACATACAGACTGCACTGCCCATTAATGCAGTCTGATTGGGGGAACTCCGCTTTTACCCCAGGCTCACACTGGTGCGGGTGCCATTAAAAAGTTAATTACACCTGCAGTTTTGTTCACAGATCGCAGTACATCCCCAGCACACAGGAATATCACTGGGAGTGGAGCCGAGGGGCAAGTGAGGGAGCTGAGGGAGGGAGAGCCAGTCAAGCGCAGCCAGGGGAGGGCTGGCAGCCTTAGGCCTGGGGGGCAAGTCCAGTCAATTGGCCCATTGAATCATTCACCAGCGCAGCCCAATGAGTGCCCACCGCCGCAGCTCAATCAGTGCCCACCGCCGCAGCTCAATCAGTGCTCACCAGCGCAGCCAAATCAGTGCTCGCCACCGCAGCCCAATCAGTGCCCACCACCGCAGCCCAATGAGTGCTCACCAGCGCAGCCCAATTAGTGCTCACCAGCGCAGCCCAATTAGTGGTCACAAGTGCAGCCCAATTAGTGACCATGGGCCGGATAAATGTCCTCGGCGGGCCGCATGTGGCCCGCGGGCCGTAGTTTGAGGACCCCTGATGTAGAGTATGATAATGATTATGACAATTGACGACGATGACAATGATGACCGTGCTCATGCTGTGAGTAACCCCTCCTCCCTACCCCCCCCGCCTCGACCTCTTTCCTTCCCTATTCCATCTCCTTATCCGATGTTTCTTCCCTCAGGACTTCATCGCCACTGTCGTGTTCTCCTTCCTGTGGCTGGTGAGTGCCTCTGCCTGGGCTAAGGGCCTCTCGGACGTGAAATCTGCCACGGACCCCGAGGAGGTGATCTTCCTCGTGGCCGCGTGCCAGGCCGCCGTGCCGCTCGCCACCTGCAAGGAGGGCCTCGACCCCGTGACCTCCGGCCTCAGCGTCTCCGTTGTGAGTTTCGACGTCTCTTGCCCCGCGCTCGCGATCGAAAATGCCGGGATGCTGCTGCAGAGAGGCAGGGCAGGGCAGAGCCGGTTTGAGCGGTGGCTTGCCCAAACCCCGACGTATTTCTCGGTGGACCTATAGGTCTATTGAGACCGCAGTACTGCGTGCCGAAATAAAAATCAACACGATACTTGGAATCAGAACTCGATAAAAAAAAAAATCCTGCCACACACACAGATGGCAATTTCTGGACTCTCTGGGTTAAAGCTGGGCAGGTGGTAACCGTGAAGGGGGAAAGCATGCTGTGATGATTTAGGGGAAAGGTAAGCTTGTTTGTGAAAAAATGGATTAAATCAGAACGGTGGGCAAGACAAACGACCGAGTGGCAACCAAAGGGGAGGGGGAAACACCTCTGAGAGGACAAGGGCCTCTCGAAACCATCCCACGCAGTCCCACAATGCCACACTACGGAGCGCCTCTGCACGCGAGCTGACTCCATCGCTCCATATCCACGAAGCATGTATGAGAGAGATCATTATTTCTATGCGTAGACTTTAGTGATTCAATGTGATTTGTATTTGGATACTTTGGGGTTAGCTTGTGTAAAAAACTATCTGGGTCGTAAACCCCTCCTGCACCCAACACAGCCAGTTAATAACAGGGTCGCATGAATCAAACGTGGCCAAATTTGTTCCTGCTTTTGTTACTTGTTACTGATTCGCAGGACCCTGTTATTAATTGATTGCATTGGGTGGAGGAGGGTTTATGACGCACATTTTTACACGACCTAACCCAAAGAAGCCAATTATGAATCAGGGATAGTTATTTTTGTAAACAAAACTTGATTAATGTCAAAAATGTTACAGAAAATAACACATTCCCATTAACAATTTTCCTCGCTTTATATTTTTAAAAATCGTAATTACTTCTGTAAAATGCCTGGGTTGTTGCTTATTTTTCTTAGGCCGAGCACATGCCTATCCTCGCCTAGATTCTCTGCCGGGCTCCCAGGGCTGGGTTAATCAGGCAAAAGCGGAGGGTGAGGCTCAGGCCTCCCAGCCTTGACCATGTTAGGGATTAAAGACCTGGGCTTCTCATTGAATTTAATGGCACATCAGTGTGAAACTGTTGCAAAACAATGAAAGAACACAATTGTGCTGTTTAATTTACGATGTTTCGAAAATATTTACACACTGGAACGTTCCACAATTTAATGTCAGCGTTACTCACAAGCACCTGCCATTTGGAACCTCATTCTTAGAATTCACTCACGGGTGGTTGGCCACCTCATTAACTCTCTTCTATCCCTAATTCCATGGTTACTGTTCCCATGAACTTGTATGTATGTATGTTTGTTGAACTTCTCACTCACCCACTCACTCGCCACACTGCAGGTTACAATTACTCACTCGCTCACCCACCTACCCACTCACTCACCACACTACAGGTCACAGCAATTCACTCACTTACCCACCCACTCACCCACTCACCACACTACAGGTCACAACACTTCCCTTGCTGCTCCTTCAATGCACTTCTACACTTTGTAATTCCCTCCTGTCGTCTCTTTTTCCCACACTCAAATCTAGCTTAAGTCGAGAAACGTGTTCTCTCTTATCCATTACACGTTCAACAGCATTGTTTGTTGCTGGCCACTGGGCGTTTTTGGGCCTTTGGATGTGTGCTCGGCAGTTGTAGCGAGTAAAAAAAAATGGTATAGAAATAGTTATCAAAAAAATCCTTGGCCGTATGGTCTGACGCTCGAGCTCCTAACCGCCACGTCGCGTCTGCTCTCAGGTCTTCGGCTACCTGAACTTCGTGCTGTGGGCTGGCAACATCTGGTTCGTGTTCAAGGAGACGGGTTGGTCAGCGGGCGGGCAGCCGGCCGCCGGAACCAGCGGGCCCATGGCCGCTGCGGGACCCGGCGCCATTCCGCCTGCAGCTGCCAAACCTGGCCTGGGCGGCGGTGTCGGCGGCGGCAGCAGCGACGCCGTCAGCTACGGGCAGGACTCGGGCTACGGGCAAGGTGGATACGAGCAGCCCGGCGGCGGCGGGGCAGGAGGAGGTGGGTACGGGCAGTCGGCCGGATATGGCCAGACTAGCCCCACCTCCTACGTCAACCAGATGTGATGTCGCCCAACCGCACGCTCTCCAGATTTCGTACCGCGGGGGCAGGAAATTAAGAGTGGTTCATAACCAGAGGTTGCTTTCAGTGCAAACGGTGTGAGCATGTTTTCGAACGAGCAAGCGCCTTTCAGTTGAGTGTCGCCCGATTGTAAGAGATCTGCAATCGGGCGACGGGTTTTTGTTGAATTTTAGTTTTTTTGGCGGACGTGGTGATAGGCCGCCCCTGTCGGGTTCAGGGATTTTCCACTGGGCCCAACTGCCGGAGGAAATACTTGGCTCGCGGATTATGATGTTTTCTTTCTTCCGTCGGAAAGCAAAGGTGGTTGAGTGTCACGTTATAACGCATGTCGTACAGACGACGTATTTATAACTTTCGTTTCTTCCTTGCTTTCGTCAACAAATTTACCTCATGGACCTCGAAGTATAATTTTCAATCAGTTTTATGAGTTAGATTCTATTTATATATACTTTATGTTCTTTAGGCCATTGACAGACATCACGAGTGGTGGTGTAATTGTCTTTATTTAATATTTCAAGTTCTGGTTGTGACTAAGAAAAAAAACACACACTTTTAACTCTGATAATTTCCTGCCCTGGTTTTAATTTTAGGCATGTCTATAAAAAAATTATGACCATGTTATGAATAATACATTTTAAGAAACAACATAAACAAGTCAGAAGCAGCTTTTCCCTCCACTATTAGGCAAAGGGCACTGCATTTTTAGCCACCTGTCCGATGTAGCGTCGTCCGTGTGTAGACGAGGTGTGTGGGAAGTGACGGTGTGGTGACGGATTACAGTCGCTGGATGTTTTAAAAATCGATCTGATCCAAACCCAGACAACTCAGGGGGGACATTGTTCACAAACCGTGTGTAATGATCGCAGCCCTGTATTGGAAATGACTGCAGGGTTCAATGGCCGAATTCATAAACACATCGTAATTTATGTAAGGTCAAAGAGCACGCTAAACTCTCCATCAACCTCCAAACGTGTGTTTGGTGCAGCAAAAACATTTAAATCGCGTTACCACTATGATAATGGTTTTGGCAGATGCAAAAAAAAAAGTTAATCCAGACTTTATTTTACACACAATGTGGTTGTTTAAGAATGTGCCACGGTTTTTGTGAATGTTTTGGGTTATACCTCGCAAATGTTGTTTGTGTGTACACAAGTGCTTTTAAGATTTTCGTTCATAATTTCACAATGGTGGGCATTTTTAAGTTACAAATATTTGGTGCAGGTTAATTGTGGTCAGATCACTCTGTCTCAAAGTATGTGCTGGTTGTCTTCATGAAAATCTATCTCTTAACATTGAAACAAGCATTTGATCACCTTTCATAGTAAATACTCACCTTGATAAAATTACACGTGGTTTTCCAGAATGTATTTAGAGAAAAAATCTTCTATTCTTTGAGGAGTATACTGTTATGACAGTTGCCACATTCCTTTGATAATTTCCGGAATCCTTGTATTTATTTTCTATCGCTTCCTACAATAGATCAATATTATAAGACGTTGCATAACGTAGGCACGGTTATTAAAATTGCATGAATTCTCTTTCTCGAATTTATTTAATCTCAGCGCTTGAATTAATGGGGAAAAAAACGTAGCATTATTCAGCGTCACCATGGTGGAGCGAAAGAAACATCATAATTCTGGAGAAATATTTGGTTTATTTTTCGCAGAGATGAACAGAGGTATGTACAGCCGTTTATTTGTTTACTTCATCGATGGGTTTTGTCGTTCCCGTCTCGTCGAATGCCTGAAAACGTATGGTGGCGAATTGAGAACACGGCTCATACAGGGCGAGCCATTTCTAGAAACCCCGCTGGAATAATGGAGAAGCCGTGTGTTAACAACACACCGTGTTTGAATTTGGAGCCTCTGACATGCCTCCCAGCAATCTCCATCGCACTGAATTGTTTGCAACAGTCGATGAAGATGATGATGCGTATACTGAGGTCATCGATATCTCGCAGGCTCGTCGCGTACGCATGTCGTCTGGGACATTGAGCCCACTGGAAACAATGCATGGGGTGGGGGGGGTTATGTCTGGTTAACGAGGGGCCCACGCGATTGTCAGGTGAACGCGGGGGGCCCACATGACTGTTCCACCTCGGCCAATCCAACACGCAGGTAACTCCTGTTGACCAATCACGCGCGACACAAGGCCATGGTGGTTAGCGATCAGTGGGGTGTCTGTAAATGGATCGCACTTTGCAATAGGTACGTGTCCACCCACTCGTGTGTGTGTGTGCCCCTTGGCCTGTTGGTTTTGCCCGTCGGTTTTGCCCGTTGCTCTGGAACCCCGCACAGATGAAAGCCATCGGTCAGTCTCTCGTCAGCTACTTTCGTTACAGCGTTCGGGTTGCAGAATTTTAATTGTTCCATGGTAACGGATGGACTCAGTCTGCGTTTGTGCAACACGACCTTGTGCTTTGTGGGTTATCCCTGGACCAAACTTAAATTTGTTTAACATATATATATACACACGTAATGTTTGTTGTGTTTATCTGGCATTACACAGGCTTGGGTTATTTCAAATTTCATTACATTTTCATTTAGGAATATAGCAGAGAGCGCCTCATATCCGTGACCGAGTCACCCGCGGTTCTGCTAGAACTCAGATTTATCCGCAGCCCTTTTATTCCCATCGTTCATGTTTTTTTTTATGGATCGGTGCAGTAAATTCGTGGATAACACGTTACATGATATGCGTCACCCCCACACATCACCACGGGTAAGAGGTGATCTCCTGAACTTTAACTTTCAACAGTTGAACTCTCATTAATGATGCACTTCGGGATTATGGATTGTATTTCATTATTAATGAAAGGCTCAGCCTCAAGGTCAACACAGGACGTTGACTTGCACTTGAGTTGTTCTGCATTAATAATATAATAATTTACTTACATATATACACATTTTCAGGTACATTTCTGACACCCGTAATGATGTATTTATTTGAAAACGTTAATTTATGGCCGCTCATAGGTTGTGTAATGTATACATAAAAGTAATATGTGCGATGCATTTAGTGTAATATAATTCGTCGCACACTGTTGTTGTGTAAAGCATTGGGACGCACAGATTAAACAATCGCCCCACGTCAAGACTTATGTAAGATTTTAGACGCCCTGCGCAATTGGCATTAAACACATGCGTGCCCCTCCAGGTGTGGATGCGTGCTCCCTCTAGCGCTGCCAGATGGCTGCCTACGAGGCACTTGACAGTAGCAGAATATGCGTCAAAAATTGGTTTATTATCCATAGTAAAGGTTTTTTATTTGGGTTAGATAGCCTAAATATAAATGTTCCCCTGGACCCACTACCACCCGACACAGAAAATCAGTAAGGTTTGTCACGTAAATAAATGTGGCAATTCGTTACTAGCTCAGCACACCAGTGTGTTAGAGAGTAAACCCACTACAACATTTACAATTCGAGTACCGTGACGTTTCGCCGGTAATTACAACAACGGGCAGCATCATCAGGCGACAGCCAGAGTTGTGGAGAAATCCTCTTCCTGTTTTGGTCTTAAATAGACGGGGGATAAATGTGATGACGTCACTTGTGAGCCAAGCAGGTGCGAAGACCAGAGAGGGGGGGGGGTTAATATACTCGTATAAATTACAAAGGATATCTATTATTGGTTGGGTTATTCACATTTATATTTATGCGGTCTAACCCAAGAAACTCTTTTATGGTTAATATTGGTCGCGAATGCCTCCTCCTACGACTGCGTGTTCAACTGGGTTTTGTTACCCTGAGGTGGTACCAAACAGCGCCCACAGTGAACCGTCACAGAGGGCCTGTCCTAGTGAAGTGGCCCCTGAAGTACACGGTGGCAGTAGGCAATGATGGCTATGTTGTACTGATGACTCCTAACACGTGTGAAGCCGGTGTACATTGTTCAGCCGCAGTCTTTAAATATGAATAATGAGATGGTCGCGACTCTGAATCTTGGTGACCTCACATGTCAAGTGGCATGCAAGGCATGATGGTAGGACCAATGATGTTACGGTCACACGGTCATGCCTCTTTGCCGTCTAGAAATGACCTCGTTGCGTGGATTATAATTAGCGCGACTCGATTTTTTGCACGCACCTCTCCGTCCCACCGTTTACAGAAAGCGTTGTGGAAGCGGTTTGACGTAAGCTCTTTACACCACGGGGGGGACGTTGATGCCGGCGATGTGCGATGTGACGCGCAACGCTGGCATGCCGTACGTGCGACAATTCACTCCCCCTGCCCCCCGCCCTCTCTCCCCACCACCCCCACCCCGACCGGCACCGCCACAAGCGATGTGAGGAATTGTCGTGATTCGAGAGTCGCGATTTCGATTTGTGAATCGATTACAGCAATACCCCGATTTACGTCTCCCCCTTTTACAAACATTTCACAAACACGTCACGACATTATTATTAACACCGCCGCATGATTTGCGTCACCTCAACTCACACACTCACGTCACTGACAGCATCGTCATACGTCTGTTCTCGTTATCCATCACCTCTCAGCCTTCGCCTCCACCACCGTACCCTGTAAATCGCTTCGATTCAAGTCGCTTCGATATTCGTGGTCGCACCTTTCAGGAACGCATCTCCGACGTAAACCGGGGTATTGCTGTGTTATTGTTTTTGTCCAGTTTGCACGGTCTCATTGGCATTGTCCGCCCCCGTGTGTTCTGCGTCGTGCGTACCGTATCGTTCGTTCCATTAGCCTTGAGGTAACGTTGGCAAAAATGTTTTGCAAAGTTTATTCTTGGAGGATAACCGTAGATTGTTGTCGATGGTTCAGCTGGACTGTTTACGCGTCCAGGGATTCACAAATGTTTTTTTTGCGAGCACAGTTAGACAGTTTTGTCGCTACAGGTTGAAGAGGCTACAAAGTCAGGCTCGGGTTTCCTGGTCCCAGATGATGACATGTGCGGCATGGACTCGTTTATAATTGGAGCACAAAGGCAACGTGTGCCAGAGATGATGATGTATGTGATAACGATGCGTTTGGTAATCGTCAATTAAAGAAGGAGTCCTGTTCTCTGCCCAGCGATTCCGAACGTCACTTATACCCAGAGCTGCCCCTAGTGGTACACGGCGAATCGGGGGTGACCGCCCCGGGTCCCGCGCTTTGGGAGGCCCCCCGATGCGCTTCGATGTCACGGTGCCAGATGTAATACCGCACTGCTCCCTCCACCCCCTACGGACGGCCCTGCTTACGCGTTCACTTTCGCTGCCGTCATCACGGGAGGGGGTGAACCGCAGGGTCTGTGGCATCAACCCACTTTGGCCATGGTGATATCTTAATCTGATGATGAAATCAAGAGTTGGAACATCGCGAAGGACTGCATCTCCCATCGATGGGGGGGGGGGGCGGCTATCGTCCGGTACTGGAATAGAACGATGAAATCGGATACCCGACGAAATCTCCGACCAGAGATTCTCCCCTCCCCCCTCATAAATGTGACGAAAGTAGTCGAGCCAAATGAGAGTGTCTTTGTCCATATTCATGGTCATTGTGGACCATGAATCGAGGTTTCATTTGTATCGATTCACCTCGGTGGATGCGGCAGTCGCTTAAAGTCGATTGGGCAGCCATCTAGAAAATGTCCTTGCGATACAGTGGATTGAGTAGTCGTGAGACACCCCCCCCCTTTATTTGATTGGCCAATATCAGCGAGATTGGTGATTCCGTCGCAGTCCGCCTTGACGGGGGGGGGGGGGGTGTATGGTTGTGTTTGCGTCACCAGCCGTGAAAAGCGTGAGCCGCCCTTCCTGCGCTCATCCCGTGGGCACGGCGCGATGGACAACGGCGCGTGTTGCGCGCCGTTGTCCGTCCGCGGTGTCCGTCCCGGCGGCATGCAATCCGAGACGTCGTTCTGTAGGCTCTGGCAAAAATCTGATGAGCTGCGTGGCTCTTTCTCACAGATGTCCAGTACGGGTGGTGGCATGGGGTTCAGAACGTTACAGCAAATAAACAGTAAACAGGGGGAAAACGATCAGAGTGCAAAGTATAGGAAAGGAAAGCCAATTACCAAGAGTAAATACGTAAAATAGATCAAGTATATGAGTCACAAATTGCATAAGCGCACCGATTCCCAAGCTTGGGCAAGGCAGAACAGCAGAAAAAACAGTCACAGACCACACCAAGACAACACACAGTTCCTCAATAAAATTGCACATTAAAATTCGAATGATCAATACATGGGTAAGGACAAATGTTATAAAATGACATTTTCAAATGCAGTGCAAATGGGAATGTCGGTGATTCCAGCTGGCGCTCGCCGGCGCACACAGAAGCGCGGAGAGAGACGCTTGCCAGGAGTTTACGCTGAGAGGCATAGGAATGGATTTGGAGAGCACCGTATGCTGGTTAATGACATCAATACAACTGTTGCGCTTGGGAAGGACGCGCTGCCCGGTCGGACTCGGACCCGATGTTGAGGAGTAACGATGGAGCAGCCGCCAGGGGTTGCAGGGGAAAGACAACAAACTGAACACAAAAAGCAGCTCAAACTAAATTAGTTTTCAATATAGATGATTTAAAAGTGCTTAGCTCCAGCGGCTTCCTAATGTAGGAAGGAAGAGAGAAGCGGCGATACTAGTTAACGGAGAGCACCAGCTATAGCTCGTCCCACCATTGTAGTTAATGAGGTGATGGAAGGGACAGACGGCGATGATGATGGCGACGGACTAACTCGGGAGTGAAAGGCTACCTCGAGGCTAGCGGGGTGAACGAGGCAGAACGATCCAGACGGAACACTTTAATTCCAGCAATTCAAACCAGGCGTTTACAAAGGCCAATTGAGACAGACGTCTTTAAATTGAATCAGACAAATTAGACCAAAGAGAATCGATTCTTGAATCGGAATCGTCACCCCCCCCCCGTCCCTTCCCCCAAAAAAGTCCTAACAGTTTCAATGGATCGTGGCTGGAGGGGTGAATCGATACGCGTCTTACTCGTCGCAGGCTACAATCGTATCCTAGGTACTGAAATGTTCATTACGTAGTACTTTCCTGGCTTGTGTTCAGTGTATTTGTCTCTGTGCTCAATGGGTATTAACACCCCCTGTGTTTCTGTGTGTGTGGGCGCGCGCGTCTTGTGTGTTGGGATGCGGTGGCGCAGCGGTTAGCGCGCTGCGCTACGAACCCGGCGACCAGATTTCGATTCCCGCTCACGGCCAACACCAGTGATGGTTATCTGAACCGGTCCAGGGCCTCGACAAGGTCGACTCGGCCTCAAATGAGTTCCTGGTGCGGTGGTCAGACATCGCCACTGGGGAGACAAAGTCGGCCGGGTGTGGTGCTGGCCACCCGGCCCCTCGTGTGCCGTGCCAGCCTTCATAGGTGCTGGCTAACAGCACTTGCCCAAAAGTCTGTTAAGGCTATACGGGGGATCTTTGTGTTTCTTCTTCAAATCTTTGTCGTACACCAGTGGGTCTTCATGGTTCCGTGTTGAGGAGGCTTTTAGTCCATGGACTAGAGCAGACATCGGCACTACCTTAGATAAACAAAACGTAAGCAGTAGCGGTTTATTTCTACGTGCATTACGAATGAATTACTTGAGAACTCACCTCAAATGATTACGACATAATTCACTGACATTGACCATGTGAAGAAAATGAAACTGCTGAAGCGATGCCACTCCAGGTGGTAGCGAAATGTTGAATACCTGGTCTGCGAGTACCTGGTCTGCGAGTACCTGGTCTGCGCTTATGGCCTCCGTAGAGTCGTCGTCTCAGTTGATGAACGCGTACAGGTGGACTGATCGATAATTGGAACACGGGCGATGTGTGTGGACTTGGTAATGGTGCACCGATGCTGGGATCCCCGTGTCATTCTCTGCTTTAAGTCTATTGGACTGATCGATAATTGGAAACACAGGTCACGTGTGCAGTTGGGACGCTGTGTGGGCCGAGTGCACCCCATCTGCTGGGAAGAGTGCCGATGAAGGCATGACCATCACATTGCGGTTTCTGAGTGGAGTCTCTATGTGAGTCTGCGCGTCTCCTTGAGAGTCTTTGGTTCTCAAAGTGAACTTCTGTGAGAGTCGCCGGGTCTCCACGCGAGTCTCCGGATCTTCTGTGCGAGTATCCCTCTCGAATGTGAGTCTCGAGCACGGGTGATGAAGCCACTGCCAGCACAGGGAATCCACCTGCACGCGTCCTCACCTGAGCATCCGAGCTGGAAGCTGTAGCCTCCTCAACGTGGACCCACGAACCGGCCACCTTGCTGTGTCCCCACAAAGAGGTCTAAGAGCAGCGGAGAGATGAACATCGGAAAGCATTGCAGAAAAAACTGTCTCCTAAACGTTATCCCGATTGCGCTGTCTTTGTCGTACCACGAGACTAAGTCATCATTCGGATCTCTCGCAGAGCAGTGCGTGCCATCCGTGCTAGAGGACGGCCCACGAAAGCAGATACCACAGAGCTACCTCTGAGATCCCTTCACGCGAATTCGCCTCCATGGAGAGTCCAGGACAGCGCTTTCCCCAGCCGCCCTGCCACTGCCGAGAGTCGTATCGCGTTTGTCACATGGCAGTCAGAGCAACGTTGACCGGAGGCGTTGCTAATATGTCGATGCAGTTTCCATCCACGGTCACCGCGACCGTGTCTGCTGGCGATGTCGGGCGTCCCGATTTTGTGCATGTGTTACGCAGGGGGTTCTTACGTTTTGTTGTTTTGTCATATACGCAAGACTGCGGTTTGTGACACAAGACCCTGCCATCGACCCTGAAAAAACAGTCTCAATAAGGCTTTCCTGAGTAAATAATTGGCATGATCATCATCATGATACATCATGATAATGATTGGATTTTTTTTCAATTTCAAAAGTGCATTCTGCGACAAGACGCTGAAAGTGACGGGGGGCGGGGCGGGAGAGCGGCCACTGTGTCCATTGCTGCTTGACTCTTGGTGGGTCGGTTTTCCCGGTTATGTAATTGGCATTATTATACGACTTGTGGGTGTGTGTGTATGGGGGAGCGGTAGTGTAGCGGTTAGCGCGCCGCACGACGAACCCGGTGAGCCGAGATAAATTCCCGCTCACGGCCAACACTGGTGACGAGTACCTGTACCGGTCCTGGGCCTCCCCTAGGTCGACTCAGCCTCAAATGAGTACCTGGTGCGGTGTGTAAACATCGCCACTAGGGAGACAAAGGCGGCCGGGCGTGGTGCTGGCCACCCACCCCCTCGTGTGCTGTGCTGGCCTTCATAGGTGCTCGCTAACAGCACTTTCCCCAAACAGTCTGTTAAGGCTACACGGGGGGATCTTTGTCTTTGTGTATTTTGTTGTCCTTCCCCGCACCTCCGCTTAGCACGGTTGGCTACATACGTGCATATGTGCATACGCGCGTGGCTTATTTCTTGTTGTTGTTGTCTTTGCAAACAAACGCCACCGATCGATGGGTGGGGTGGTAGCTTCGGGGAACGCGCCGTTCCGTGGGACTGGGGCGAGCGTGGGGAGCGTGGAGCGAGCGCCGTGTCCCGCCGGTGTCGTCGCCTTGTTCCCGAGTCCGTTGGGCGTGTTCGTGGAGGCGTCGCTGTCATTTTTTCCCACCCCCACGTGAGCACGTACACAAAACAAAAAACTCTGGATAAAAAAAGTCTCTGTATAGTGTGATTCTCTATATAACTTCTATTGACATGAATGTGGAATAACTTTTCGTGGAAGTGACGAGCTATTTATTGTAGAATTCCAGCTTAAATGTGCAACCAGTGAGTGCGAAACTATACTACTATGTGTCGTGTAAATATGACTCTCGCTAGATGTACACTGCCAAGAATGTGATGCCCTCCCCACCCTGCCCCGCTATCCCCCCTCCCGCCCCCCCCCCCCGAAACCCCTTTCAAAAAGATATCACGTAATAACGTATGTGAATGGCAAGACGTTACGTAGCTTAAACATTGTGGTCGTAGAGAGCTGTGTGTGTGCGTAAAATGAATCAAACTCCTCTGTTGGAGAACGTAATTCTTAAATATTCAGGAAACGCCGTCGTGACATTTTTTTGTGCAGCCGTGCACAAGTGTTTTGATTCGTGAAACAAGAGAAAATCTATATAAATACACGCACACATATATATATGACTGCAGTATACACGCACAGGCAAAGAGTATATATATGATGTCTACTACCTTAGATGCTTCTCCACTGACACGTATTGCTGATGCTACTGCGTAGGGTTTTCGCGGTTCCGCTGCAGCGCCCTCCGATGTTGTGTCGCGTCGTTCCGTGCGGCGTTCAGCGCTGTGTCCGATACAGGACACGAAGTTACCCTTGCCTACCTCTCTTATCCCCTTTCCATGCTATCTCTACTCCCCTACCCCTCTCCCCCCTCATCTCCCTCTCCTCTCCTCCATTCACTCTCCTGCCTCACATCTCATGCTACTCCTCTTCACATGTTCCCTTAGCATTCGCCTCTGATCTCTGCACTACTCCTTCCAATCCGTCACTCCCCTACCTCTCTACTCTTGTCACTCTACTCACACCTACGCATTCTCTGACCTCCGCCTTCATCTCTCTCTCTACTCCCCTCCACGTACTCTGCTATCTCCGCCCTCTCATCTCTCTCATCTCTCTCTGTACTCCCCTCCACTCTCTCTCCACTCCGGCAACCGACGCTTCCTGTCGTTGGAGCAGCCCCCCCCCCCCCCCCCGGGTCGAACCCTCGCGCGACAGTTGCGTGGGTCGCTCGTCCTCCAGACCAGGCGCGGTGCGACCCGAGAACGACGTCGGAGGGAAAGCTGCGCTGCCGATGTGTAATTAACTACCGTCGTACTGGTTATGAACAAAGCCATCACTCCGTCCTTGGATTGTGTTGCCTACTCCCCCCCCCTTCCCCTCGTTCTGGACGTGCGTGCGCTGTGTGATGATGACGATGATGATTACATGGTTCTCCTAACCCCGTTTGTGTATTACCCCCCCCCCCCCCCCACCTCGTCGTGTGTCGTAATTTGCGAAATCTGAATAAAGTTTCCAAAACCAATGAAACAAAAACGAAGATTGGGTGTGTTGTGTTTGTTGAAAAATTTAACTGCCTGAACAAGCACGTGGCGCAAAACGTCGCACGTAATTCCCGAACAAGGCACGGTGGCGGCGCGACCCTGAAAGTGCATCGGAGAGAGAGAGAGCCACCGTTGAATTACAATTATAACTGGCAGCCCCTTTCTCAATCCACTGCTGGATGTGAAGGCCCTCCCTTACGCCCTGTCATCTACGGGGGTCGTTTGAACCCATACTGCACCGCGCTGAAACCAAACCAGGTAGATCCGCGTTCGGATATCACTCACCACTGATGCTGGCCGTGGCCACAAATTGAATTCGGTGCGGTAAACCACTGCACCCATCGCATCACCCGGGTCGCCGTGTCGCTCACAAGGTTGTTACCGCGCTCTCTTAGGCGACCGTTTTGCTATGGTGGACAAGTCTTCCTGGGAGCAGCTTGCACATTAGCAGCGTACGTTATTTAAACGTTATTTAAACGTTATTTAAACATTATTATTCCGCTCGTTGCTGTCGGTGCCATAACCCTAGCGAGGAAATTACATAACCGTGCACTCATTGCTCTGACCTATGGGCCACAAGCCTCCCCTCCAATTTTTCATCAACTTCTACTAAAGCTTGTGGCATTTATTTATTCATTTGATTTGTTTACAAATTACATTTTCTCCAAATCCCTTAAGCTGCCGAAAACCTGCAACCTTGCGCGGACCCCGTTGCGTTCCTCATAGCGGCGTTGTTCCCGAGCATTTGAGCCGAAGCGATTACCTCGCCACACAACGGGGGCGAGGGGGTCGGGCAAACCAAGAAGCTTAAACAATAAATAAAAAAATCCACAGCGAACCGCGGTCAGTCGTATAAAATCAGTCGCCGCGAGTTTCTTATCTCACTGAGCTGGAGCCACCGGTCATCGTGCACGCACGCAGGCAGACTCGCATACAAACAGACAAGCAACGCAGACAGGCAGGCAGGCAGACAGACGGACAGGCAACGCACGCTCCCAGAGACGAGTTGCCTCCCACCCACCAGTGTTCCGCGCGATTCGGGTGCCAGGGCTGTCTCGAGGTTTTCGCATTGCGGAAGATCCATGTGGTGGGGACTAACAGGCCAAGGGGGTCGTGTCAAGCCGAACCGCGCCGCTACCCCCGCGGTGTCTTCCCTTGGACCGCCACCGTTCGGCGGCGTTTTTTGCGGAGGCGATAAGAGCCGCAGGCGTTAGTGGGGTGGTCATGCAGCAAGGAGGTTGCTGACCTGCCAGTCCTGAAAAAGTGCAGATCAGACTCGGAGAGAGTTTCTCGGCTAAAATAAAGGCCACGTGTTAAATGCACGACATTCTTGTTAAATGTATTTATTGATGAAACGTTTTTAAATAAAGTGCGTTGTCACTCTCATGTATTGTTAGTGTTCGTCCCACATTAGACGTGGGTTTTTTTTCCCAGGAACGCTCAAATACTGAATGGTCCATACATCTCGAAGCAGTAGTGTCCAATTCTCTCGGTGTTTTTGCAATTACAGACATTGCCAGCAGCAGCAGCACTATCATCATCGTGACTCATTATTATTATTGTCACGCACGAGTGTGGGCGGAAGGTTCTGTTTGTGCGGGGCCCCCTTGTGCCCCCCCCCCCCCGCGTAAAACCGCGGCCATGAACGGTCACCGCTCGTCCAGCCGCAAGGGCAAGGTGGAGACGGCCGTCTCATCCCTCATTGAGGTGTTCCACCGCTACGCCGGAGAGGACGGGGATGACCTGTCGCTCAGCGTCACCGAGCTGCGCTCCCTCATTCGGCACGAGCTGCCCACCATGTCCCAGGTGAGCATCCGGCCTCGCACAGAGACCCACACACTCGCACGGAGACCCACAGACTCACACGTCTACCCACACTCACACGGAGACCCATAGACTCACACGGAGACCCACAGACTCTGACGGAGACCCACAGACTCGCACGGAGACCCACAGACTCTGACGGAGACCCACATACCCGCACGGAGACCCATAGACTCACACGGAGACCCACAGACTCTGACGGAGACCCACAGACTCGCACGGAGACCCACAGACTCTGACGGAGACCCACAGACTCGCACGGAGACCCACAGACTCGCACGGAGACCCACAGACTAGGACGGAGACCCATAGACTCACACGTCGACCCACAGACTCTGACGGAGACCCATAGACTCGCACGGAGACCCATAGACTCGCACGGAGACCCACAGACTCGCACGGAGACCCATAGACTCTGACGGAGACCCACAGACTCGCACGGAGACCCACAGACTCTGACGGAGATCCACATACTCGCACGGAGACCCACAGACTCGGACGGAGACCCATAGACTCACACGTCGACCCACAGAATCTGACGGAGACCCATAGACTCGCACGGAGACCCATAGACTCGCGGCCAACACCAGTGACGAATATCTGAACCAGTCCTGGGCCTCCCCTAGGTCGACTCAGCCTCAAATGAGTAGCTGGTGCTGTGTGTAAACATCGCCACTGGGGAGACAAAGGCGGTCGGGCGTGCAGGCCTTCATATGTGCTAGCTAACAGCATTTGCCCCAAGAGTCTGTCCATCATCTCATACGCAGTCAGGCTCGCTTGAACCAATGCAGGTGAACTGCCAGATGTTTACGGACAAGGGACCCCTCTCCTAAGCCATCCAACAGCATCGTGTGAGGGCCAAATCACACGTGCCAGGCAGAACATGCTCATGCGAATTTCGAAGGTCACGATTCATAGGTTGACTGTGTATCACGCGGAGTTCCACAGATCTCTCTCTCTCTCTTTTGGGTCTGCCGCTATTTGGCATTCGCACGCTCCCACTGGGTATTGCCGATAGGTCCACACGAGGCAGTCCTACCGCTGCCACTCCGCTGCATGTGGGACGTGGCAGTGCGTGACTGTAGCTCAGTGCAAGCCAAGCGGTCCGACAGAGCAGCAGCTGGCCAACTCGCAGACGTTTGTGCTTCAACTCGGCTGGCTTGCAGGATGATGCAGCTAGCCAAGGGGCGCCACGGTGGCGAGATGTTGTCTGCCTCGCCTGGTGTCCATGAGATCGTGGGTTGGATCCCGACCCCTGTATATTTGGAGTTTGCGTGATTCTCTCTCCCCGTGGTAGTGTGGTCCTCCGGTTTTTCCCCTCTACATTTAGATTCAACATCACGCGTTTAGAGTATTTGGCTGTTCGAAATTTCCACTTGATAAGCCACTTGGTTGAGCTGTCATTTGAGGCGATGTCGCTTCTGAAACAGAGCTACATAGCTCAGTGGGCCGCAACTGGTAAAATAGAAAATTAAATGTGGTGTTGTTTTATAATGCCTTGTCGGACGTCACCTTCCACAGCGTTGTCGGACGTCACCTTCCACAGCGGTGTCGGACGCGGGAGGCGGATCCCTCTCGTGGTTAGCTCTTATTTTGAATAATCTCAGTAATTGCTCTTTGGTTCTTTCGGTAAAGTCAGGTAGAAAGAAATTAAATGAAATAATAGAATACGACGTTTCGATTGCAACACAAGCAAACGCCATCAGGTAAGAATGAATGAGAAAACAAACCTATTAATCTTAGAAATATAATGCAATACAACACAGAGAATCGGCTAACACACCGGTCAACACCCTACCTGGTTGATTACGTTCTTCCAAAGATTGCTAAACTTGAGAGAGAGACAAAACACACACAGAGACACATAGACAGACACATAAGCAGAGAGACACACTCAGAGACACAGAGATAGACACACATATAGACACAGAGAAACAACGCCTCTCTGTTGAGGCTTTAAATAGAGAGAGAGAGGGGGATTGGGGTAGAGAAATTAGCATGTCAATGACAGAGTTGTGTGGAACTATTCCTCGTAGCGGTCGGAGGAGAGAAAAGGGACTTATAAACAAACAAGCATGCCAAAATTTAGAGAGAGAAATAAGAAGTTTGAGAAAACAAACTTAGTCAAATTTGGAAGTGTAATGCAATGCAACACAGATAGTCGGATAACACGCAGTTAACGCATAGCCTGGTTGAATACGTTCTTCCAAATATTGCTTAATTAGAAGTTAAGTGTGAGTTGTGTAGAAATCCTCCCCGTAGAGGTGGTTCAAACTAGATTTGAAGCTTTCGTGACTGCAGGAATTACTCTTTCTGTGTTCCACCGCTCGCTCGATGGAACACGTAAGCGGTGCGCGGGATCGCAGCGCCCTCCTCCACTCCGACCGATCCACCGCGGCCTCCCAGCAGATGCAGAAGTCGCTGGTTCAATCTCCCGGGCGTGGCAGGTGAAATAAGGGTGCAAGTTTCCTAACTTATCCCCCCAACCACCACAATCGCTTCCGTCTACTCGGCAGTACGGAATGGGTTACAACCATCACAGATCGTCGATCTGGCAGCTCAGTTTCAGTTTCATTTATTTGGTATAGCCCTGTGAGCCATTCGGCTCTTGAACCGGGTGCAACCGCAACAAACAAAAACATGAACAAGAAACATTAAAGTGACTACGCGCAAACAGAAAAATCCAGGAAAAAACAGCAAAGTCTTCCAGAAAAAGCACCGTGTATCAATGCTGTGTGCAAAAATCCCAGTAGGATGCAAGTCAAACAATAACAACCATAAGACAATTTAGATTAAAGTTATCAGTCTAACTCTGTACTACAACAAACAAATATGGCTAAACCAAAACGTTTTCGAAATCACCAAAATAAAGCTAGTTCGCGTGTGGTGGGGCAAAGTCTGGGTGCTTCCCCATCTTCAGTCCGAGACGTCTGGTGGCTAGCGTGGAAGAGTAGGCCAAATACTCTGTGGTTAGAGAGTCTCGAGAGCCCCCTCTTGCGGTGGCGTGAGCGAGCGATTTGCGGGACTGCGCCTTTTAACCCCAGACGGAGGAGAGGTGTTCACGCGACAGGGACGCCGTATGAAGCGTGCTGCTGCTGTTTGTTGTTGTTGCCGCTGCTGTGGGCAGCACTGCCAGTCCCCGCAGGCCATGGACAACCTCATGAGGTCGCTCGATGCCAACGGAGACGGCACCATCGACTTCAGCGAGTACATGACATTCCTCAACAAGTTCACCATCCTCATCGACGACTCCTACATCCGCGCGCTGCTCCGCAACCAGGCGTGCGTGCGGCTCGTGTGTGTGTGTGCGTGGGGGAATTGTGTGTGTGTGTGGTGCTCGTGTGTATGTGGGGGGGACTCGTGTGTGTGTGTGGGGGATCGTGTGTGTGTGAGACTCGTGTGTGTGTGTGTGTTTGGTGTGTGTGTGGGGGACTCGTGTGTGTGTGGGGGGGGGGGGATCGTGTGTGTGTGTGAGACTCCTGTGTGTGTGGTGCTCGTGTGTGTCTGTGTGGTGCTCGTGTGTGTGTGTGTGGTGCTCGTGTGTGTGGGGGGGACTCATGTGTGTGTGTGTGTGGGGGGGACTCGTGTGTGTGTGTGTGGGGGATCGTGTGTGTGTGTGAGACTCGTGTGTGTGTGTGTGGGGCTCGTGTGTGTGGGGGGGATCGTGTGTGTGGGGCTCATATGTGTATGGGGCTTGTGTGTGTGTAGTTCATGTGCATGTGGGGCTTACGCACATACTTGTGGACCAGTGAAAAATAATTACCTGACGATTAGTTTGATATAGAGTCGTCGTCGTTCATGCGAATCGCATCTCACAGTCGCTGAGTAGGAACCACAGACCAAGCTGGAAGGCTGCCAGGTGGTGAGCCGGCACCAAACAACTGCTCTGCAGTTCTCTACATATCAAGATGCTTTCAGCCAATTCGTGAGTGCTTATACAGAAACTACAGCACCCGGAGAAAACCCACACATGCGAAGGGGCAATGCTGTATCCCACACAGAAGAGACAGACGACACAGTCCACAGTTTTCTGGACTGCATTCTGCTGGCGAGCCAGGATCCGGCTCCTCCTCGCGACGTTTTCCATTCGTCCCAATCCACCATCCTCACTTGCCTCCAACACAATGCCGGATTGCAGGCCCTGCGCGCGCATCCACCACCGCCAAACGTAGCATCGTCATGATCACGATCCATGGGTAGACAGCCCCGTAGGTGTCCACTGCACACGTCCTCATTTGTTTCTACCTTCTTCTGCCTTGTGCCAATATGCTCAAGTAGTGCCACATCTTTCTGGCATCAATCTCATCTGTCGTCGTCAAGCCACTCCTTGTTAGGTCCTCCTCTATTTCCGGTTCCTTCCATTTTTGTGAACAACACAATGCAGCGGCTAACACCAAATCATTCAGATTCAGAATATGTATTTATCTTGGAGGAATCCTATGAGCTATGAAGATCTTTTTCACGGATGTTCAGTAGGGGCGGGTAAGAACGTTACAACAAACAATACAAAATACGACAGGAGAGCAAAGTACAAGAAAGGTAAACAAATCACCCAAAAACATACAAATAAAACGAAACCATCCCCATCGTCTGCACTCTGACCGATCTCTGTATCCGCGCGTGCATGTGCGTACGTGGCGAGCAGCATCTCGCTGAAGGCGAGCACGGCGATTGAGGAGGCTCTCTACGGCCTGGTGGAGGCTTTCCACAAGCACGCGGGAAGCTCGGGGGACCCCTTCAAGCTCGACAAACAGGAGTTCAAGAACCTGCTGCAGACTGAGATGCCGACCCTGCACGAGGTAACGTCGGTTCGGGACATGGCCCCTGGTGCACTGGGGCTTGCGGTCCCCGCAGGGCGCGGGTTCGATTCCATCTCCCACGACCGAAATTGGGATAACGTTGTGGGGAAAAGATACTTAAAAAATATTTATTGTGATTTTGTTTTTATAATCCAGCAGCCATACAAAAGTTGTTAGTGCAATATCCTGGTGCGGGCAGATGAAACGACGGGGCACGTTTCTTGAATCTCCTCCGGCCCACCGGGCGGGTCACGCGGGGTGGGGTAAAGTGTGGGTAACTCTCGCCTCTTCCAAGACGCCTGGGCAGCGTGGTAGAGGAGGCACGTTTTGTTTACGTGACAAATATTGTGTCGGGTGGTGGCGGGTTTAACAACACATTTATATTTACGAGATCTAACCTCAAAAGAACTTCCATTATGGATAATATTGGTTGCACATTTACCTTTGGATAATTTACATCCCTTTGTCAATTCACCAATGAAAGCCTTCGCCCTTCATGTTGGTCGTGGGTGTTCCGTGACCATACTTCACCAAGCTGGTCAGTGCGTGGTTGGTGAAGGAGGTGGATGCCCGGGACCGATTCACGTATCACTTGCCACCAATGTTAGCCATGGCTGATTAATCAATTCACGTCGCCGGGTTCAAAGGACAGTGTGCTAACTGCTGCACCTCCACTCTCCCCCAATGAATGAATATTGGCTCCATAGAATATTTGTTCCCACCAGACAACATGTGTTCCACCTACTTATTTGGACCCCTGGGTTATGGGTTAGGTTTAGGGGTTATAGGTGAGGGTTAGGGGTAGAGTGAGATGCTACATTGGATTAGATAATAGGCCATATCTTGCGGTTAGCTGGAACAAATATATTTTAGTTAAACTCCTGTAAAAAAAAATTCCGTTTAAGATCACAGTGTTGTTGACAAATGTGTTGACTGCATGAGATAAACGGTCTCTGTAACGTCGATGCCAATATCAGGTTGCCACCTGTTCTGGTTTGCCCAGGATCGTCTGCTCCTTAACATAGCTCTCCAAGAAAGTCTACGCATTCAAATTCTCAGTTGCATAGTAATCCACTACTCAAGACAATGTATTTACATGGAGTACTATTCCATTTTCCAGAATCGTGAGACATTCTTCCCCATGACTGTTGCTAACGGTCGTCGTCAGCTGTCTCTCTACCCAAGCGTGATGTTGCCGTGATGTTGCCTCCGTGCGCTATTTGCAGTGCCTGAAAACCAAGAGGCAGCTGAAGGAATTCATCTCGGCCC
Organism: Lampetra planeri; assembly: GCF_965212315.1. Taxonomy (NCBI): domain Eukaryota; kingdom Metazoa; phylum Chordata; class Hyperoartia; order Petromyzontiformes; family Petromyzontidae; genus Lampetra; species Lampetra planeri. The sequence goes on from NC_136150.1 coordinate 9,596,654, forward strand.
TCGACCAGAACGGCGACGGCGAGGTGGACTTCGGGGAGTTCATGTCGCTCGTAGGACGATTCGCTCGGGCGCTCAACCACACTGTCTCCAAGTCGCCCTCGTCGCATTGGACAAGCTTATAAACGGCGTCGCGAGGGTCGCAGGGGTCACGAGCGGACGTGATCACGAACGTCTTCTGAGTACGCTGCGGAGGTTGGGGGATGCAGCGGTATGTCGAGAGGTGTTGAATGTTTTGTGGGGCGTGACGACGACGATGACGACATGTGCCAGTTGGTAGTTGACGTCACACGCGTCATGGTTAAAGCTGCCAAATTTGTACAGAGGCTTGACTGGGACAATGCGGTAGCCCCTCCCCCCCACCCCATTAGCTACGTCCACTCGGTCGCTAGCCCCTCCCACACGATGAGCGGCTTGTGTTGCTTGATGAAAATAAGAATGTTTTAGCCTTTCTGGCAATACCAAATAGATACCTTTTGCGAGGCGTCAAGTCTGCATTAACCACACGTACATGTGGCAAAACATGCAAACAGATATGCTATGATAATATATGCATTCCTGATTTGAAGCTTTCGTGACTGCAGGAATCCATACTCTTTGGTTCTTTCAGTAAAGTCAGGTAGGTAGAAAAAACAAAATATCACGATGTTTCGATCGCAACATAAGCGGTCGTCCTCAGGCGGAAAAAATAATCCAGCAGTGGATCTGCTGAACCAGCGAGAAAGCTGTTAAAACAAGAGGTTATTAATGCAATATATGCATTGTCTTTGAAACTGATTGACCACCCGATGTGTAACTCAGCCCACTACTCAGGTTGGCCCACCCTTTGCCACCTGTCATGAGTCGATCATTAGGCCAGACTTTTTTTTTACTCGGTTAAAATACCGATTTCCGCAAATGCTTTGGGACACCCAGCATTTATGAACCCTGGATTATCCTGGCCAAACTAGGAATGTGGTAGTTTTGTTAACGATGCTCAGTCACTTCGCTGAAGTTAGTTGGCGTGTAATGATTATTACTCTCGAGATCTGAGGAGATCTCGAGATCTGAGCTCCTGTTAATAACCTGAGGATGTTGGATGTAATCTTCAGTTACTTTTATTTAAATGTTGTGACATCGCTCTCCAACAACAATAACAACACCAGTGGTACTGCAGCGGTAATAAATTTGTCCACGTTTGATTCACGTGACACTTTTTATAAATTGGCTGTGTCGGGTGGAGGACGGTTTATGACACATTTTTTTACACAACCCAACCCAATTAAAAACAAAACCCAATTATGAATCAGTTTGAATTATGTTGAGCGGATGTCCTAATATCACAAATGCCACAGGGCACCCCTTGGCGCACATCGGCACTCCGCGTTGCGATGAGCACGATTGGCCATGAATGGTGTGGTAGGTCAACAGACGTGCGTACGTATATTACGCCGCTAAAATATTGAACAGCATGCAAATGTTTACGTCACCACGGCCCAAGGATTAAATACGTGGCTCTGCGGCGATAAGAACCGCACACGGCGCACTGCGGCTTTATCCGCGTGTTCCGTTTAAGAGGGGCCACCCTGTGCTGAGCTCAAAGTGGATTAAAAGACGGGATTAAACCAATTGCGTAGTGATTGCGATTGCAAGCATCTAACCGGAGCTAAAATGGACCGACATTCTGAGCGGCGATTGTAGTTTACATCTTTTTTTTTTATCTGACTTGCTGAAGCGACGCATCCATCTTGTCCAAACTGTTTGAAGGATTATGAATGCAGGGTTTATATTTATCTGTTTATTGTTTTATTGTTGTGCTTTTTTCCCCCCCAACTTGATTACAATTGTGACGTCGCCATCCTGTCATGAGATGAAGGGGGTCCGTTTGGCAATCTCGCGCAGCAGGGATTTAGTGCAAAACCACCCCGTGATGGAGCACACGACACATGGAAGGTAACAATACAGAACTACTTCTGAGATCCCTTCAAGCGATCTCCTGTTCACACTGCAAGGACTGCACTTCCACACACCGTGCTGTGTAGATTCATCTGAAGGGCTTTGTTCAACGTTTCGGGCAATGGCCCTTCAGATATGGATTTCAAATGTATCAGAGCCGGAGCGTGCCATTGACCACTTACCTATGAAAACCAAGTTTAACCAAAGTACTCGCACCTCGTTGTTTTATTTATTTAATTTGGCAGAAGGGGATAAACCCTCACACAAGCAATTGCTCAAGATTAGTGTGGAATGGGAACACTGTTCAGAGCTTCAAGCTCCCGATTTTAAACATCGATTCAGACCGCAAGGTGGCGATGGGTTCATTGCCTCTGACCGTCGAGCCATCCGACCACTCTCACACTCCAACAGCGCTCGGAGTAGATTTTAGCCCCCCCTCGTCCCCGTGTACCGACCGAGCCGTTAACCGGAGGCCACGGGCAAATAAACAAAAGCAGAATCTACCGGCATGTTACGCGCAACAATGTTGCATCGATACGCAACGCCGACGACGTCATACCAGCATCAACATCAGGTCAGCTCTCGATTGTCAGGGTGGGGGGAATCATCTGAGTTTGTGGGCTATAACCGTGATTGCTTGTGAAAATTGTTCCGTGAAATATCTTTGCCCGTGCTCACTCGCTCGCGCTGTATCACCCCCCCCCCTCCCCCACGAGTCACGGGCCCAGTGACACGTCGCCCACGTAACTGCAGACGCATTAGCGGTCACAAAGCCCATTGCTTCAAACGGTGAGAGAACGAGGAGGCACACTCACCATCTTCATGCCCATGTGTTGGTGAAAACTAAATATACGGACATATTGGCGTTACACCGGTGCAGCACAACACATCGATCCTCATAAAACAGTCTAAAATCTACATTGAATCAGCAAATCTGTTATCAGTCTTTAATAGACTTCTGTCGTCAAGTTTTATGCGATTTGAAGGTTTATTCGGTCTACTGACACTTGCTAAAAAAAGGTTAACATTGACCGTTGATTTGGGTTTGTTGAATCGAGTAACCGCCCGACCAATCTAGGACACGAGGAGTCAAATCTGCGCTTGGAACACGGAGCAGCCAATCGTCATCAGGCTGGGTGATGCTATACGTCAACAGGCTGTGAAGCGTCGTGCTCAGCTGCTCGTATAAACATTCATCTTCTGACTGTTTCGACATCACGACAACTGATTTTGACGAACGACCCGCAAGATTTTGTGACCGGGGTTGCGAATCACGGGGAAAGAAAAATGAGTATTGTGAAAAATTAGCTTTTTTTTTCATACCCCGCACCGGTGTACTGCCAATACGTTCATTCACCGAATTTAACACAAACGTTGCATTATCTGTGTTTTAGTTTTATCCAGACCACCCGTCCAATGCCCCCCCCCCCAGGTAATCAAGAATTGACTGGCGTGTCATTGAATTATTGACGTGACTGAATGTAACTTACAAAGTACGTGTTATTACGCCCCAAGTGTAACCGCACTAAATTAGAAACTTTTTTTTACCACCGCAGAGCTGCGTCTCACACGCGACGTAACATTGCACCTCTCTTCCGGTTAAGTTTATACGAAGGCTTTCGCAACCAATGTTCTGACTCACAACTAGCTGCTGTTGGCTTCGATCGTCGTGTGGTTACAGTGAGGGAAAAAAGTATTTGATCCCCTGCTAATTTTGTACGTTTGCCCACTGACAAAGAAATGATCAGTCTGTAATTTTAATGGTAGGTTTATTTGAACAGTGAAAGACAGAATAACAAAAACATCCAGAAAAACGCATGTCAAAAATGTTATAAATTGTTTTGCATTTTAATGAGGGAAATAAGTATTTGACCCCCTCTCAATCAGAAAGATTTCTGGCTCCCAGGTGTCTTTTATACAGGTAACGAGCTGAGATTAGGAGCACACTCTTAAAGGGAGTGCTCCTAATCTCAGCTTGTTACCTGTATAAAGACACCTGTTCACAGAAGCAATCAATCAATCAGATTCCAAACTCTCCACCATGGCCAAGACCAAAGAGCTCTCCAAGGATGTCAGGGACAAGATTGTAGATCTACACAAGGCTGGAATGGGCTACAAGACCATCGCCAAGCAGCTTGGTGAGAAGGTGACAACAGTTGGTGCGATTATTCCCAAATGGAAGAAACACAAAAGAACTGTCAATCTCCCTCGGCCTGGGGCTCCATGCAAGATCTCACCACGTGGAGTTGCAATGATCATGAGAACGGTTAGGAATCAGCCCAGAACTACACGGGAGGATCTTGTCAATGATCTCAAGGCAGCTGGGACCATTGTCACCAAGAAAACAGTTGGTAACACTACGCCGTGAAGGACTGAAATCCTGCAGCGCCCACAAGGTCCCCCTGCTCAAGAAAGCACATATACATACCCGTCTGAAGTTTGCCAATGAACATCTGAATTATTCAGAGGACAACTGGGTGAAAGTATTGTGGTCAGATGAGACCAAAATGGAGCTCTTTGGCATCAACTCAACTCGCCGTGTTTGGAGGAGGAGGAATGCTGCCTATGACCGCAAAAAACACCATCCCCACTGTCAACTGTCAAACATGGAGGTGGAAACATTATGCTTTGGGGGTGTTTTTCTGCTAAGGGGACAGGACAACTTCACCGCATCAAAGGGACGATGGATGGGGCCATGTACCGTCAAATCTTGAGTGAGAACCTCCTTGCCTCAGCCAGGGCATTGAAAATGGGTCGTGGATGGGTATTCCAGCATGACAATGATCCAAAATACACGGCCAAGGCAACAAAACAGTGGCTCAAGAAGAAGCACATTAAGGTCCTGGAGTGGCCTAGCCAGTCTCCAGACCTTAATCCCATAGAAAATCTGTGGAGGGAGCTGAAGGTTTGAGTTGCCAAACGTCAGCCTCGAAACCTTAATGACGTGGAGAAGATCTGCAGAGGAGTGGGACAAAATCCCTTCTGAGATGTGTGCAAACCTGATGGCCAACTACAAGCAACGTCTGACCTCTGTGATTGCCAACAAGGTTTTTGCCACCAAGTACTAAGTCATGTTTTGCAGAGGGGTCAAATACTTATTTCCCTCATTAAAATGCAAATCAATTTATAACATTTTTGACATGCGTTTTTCTGGATTTTTTTGTTGTTGTTCTGTCTCTCACTGTTCAAATAAACCTACCATTAAAATTATAGACTGATCATTTCTTTGTCAGTGGGCAAACGTACAAAATTAGCAGGGGATCAAATACTTTTTTTCCTCACTGTATAATGCCAATTCTCATCTGTAGCATCCGTAACCCGACTGATTTCATTGGCGCTGTCGGGTGGTGGAGGGTGCAGATGAAATTGGTATTACACCCACAGGATAAACAGCAGCTAATTATGTATCTCTTATGATAAATAGCAATTCCTTACCTGCCAGATTTCGATTTTCAAATTAGATTCGTGTGCATGCGCACTATGACTGTTAAATGCTCAACTGTACCCTATTGCACAACTACAAGGCAGCTTATCGTAGGTTGAGTTATATTCAAATAACAAATCTATACTGCGTTCCAGTATTGTTTAGTTGATACTCCATTATTTGTCGTTAATCGTCGTGTTAACGCTCACTGTATAACAGCGCCCTGACGCGTTTTCGGGGTCGTGCCACCCGTGTTGTTCGGCGTCGACGCCCGACGTTTCAGCTCTGCCGTGCAGGGAGCTTATTCAGGAATAGTTCAGTTCGATTCTTCAAGAAGCTCCGAGCACGTGGCAACAAAACATCGGACGTGGCGTGGAACCATGCGTGGCACAACCCGATAAACAACATCGCAGAGCTGTACAGCGGTTTTAATGTTCATATCGATGTCATGTTTGTGACGTTAGAAGGGGCTGTGACTGTTTATTTACACGTTTCCTGTATCGCTTTGTGGTCCAGGTCTCCACCGAAATGGAAACGCTTGTTCCCAATTGGCTTGCACCTGAGTGAAATAAAGGATACTGAACAAACCGCCCGTTTGCAAACTCGCTCCTTGCATCTAAAAAAAGAAATAAAACCCGCGCACATGAAACACGGCGGGCAGTGGCACGGAAAAACGATATCGACGTTTCTAGCGCAGAACAACACTGCAGGGTGTGTGGACGCAGGACCAGTTCAAATGTTTACTTGCCACCAATGGTAGCGATTTCTGGGAACCAAGCTCACAAACTAAAGCTAAACTATTTTACTTTACCAGGTAAGGCCCTACTGAGCTGTGTATCTCTTTTTCAGAAGCGACCTGGCAAACACACATGATAGCTCAACGAAGTAGCGTATCACGTGGAAATGTATAGCAAATACTCTAAACGCACGTTGATTATAAATGTGGAGGAAAACCCGGAGGACCCGGAGAAAAATCCACGAGTCCACGGGCAGAACGTGCAAACTCAGTGGCGGCTCATGCCATTTCCACTAGGGGGGGTTGTTGTGAGTGACCTCTGAAAAGATGGTGTTCTAATTAAGAAAAAAACCTCGTCATGTTATTGCCCTTCCCGTGAAAGTGATATAACACTCACCCAACTTAATAACCATTGCTACAGTCTACATTATATACTGCCAGTACACTCACGAAACTTAATAACCAGGCTACAGTCTACATTATAGATTGCCAGTGCACTCCGATTAAGAACCAGGCTACTGTCTACATTCGTGGGTTTTTTTATTTTTTATTCACTTAATTTTTTATTATAATTTTTCTATCTACGTGACTTTACCGAAATAACCAAAGAATAGTTATATAACTGTCTTATCTACCAACGGTAGGCATTTATAAACAATACGAAACCAAACAAAGCACTAAAATGCTGTCCCCACGACCCTCAAGTCCACACTACACACCTCCTTTGACACTGCCAAAAGCCTAGAGCGTGTAGGCCGTGACCTGCTCTATTTGCACCGTGCAACCTCGCGTTGTGACATCGTCTCATTACAGCCATGGGCGCCTTTTTCACTGCCCTGAATGGGTCTCAAACGGCGTGGCTAAAATGCGAAGCTAATCAAAATGAATGAAGGGAAATCTCTCCACTCGAACGCCTTCACTGCCGCCCCGAGACCTCCCCGAGGCACAAATCAGAATGTGGTGTTGCAGCGGTTTCTGATATGAACTTAAAATGTTATCTTTATAATGCAATTCACGTTGAAATAATAATGTATTCTTAAACACAACAAAACAATTTATAGAAAAGTATTTTTATTATAAAAAATAATTTATCATCTCCAGTTGCTTGGTGGAGTGGCGACTCAACACCCCTAGTGGGCGAACCGCGCACGTGCAAACTCCAAATAGACATCAGGATCGGGATCGAACCCACGACGTCCTGCATACATGGCGAGGCAGTGAATATCTCGCCATCGGAGTTCATAGCACAACTCACTGACTTCTGCGGAACCATTCTTAATGTTGACCATGAAGCTTACAATTCATGCATCGTATCGCATTTGAGATTCAATGAGTTTAAATTGTCTCGTGTCCCTGACATGCGGTGCAGTGTTGTGAAAAATATGCGGAGCGGTGGCGCAGTGGTTTGCGCACTGTACTCCGAACCGGGCGACCTGAGTTCAACACCTGCTCATGGCCAAGATCAGTGATGAATATCTGAACCGGTCCTGGGCATCCCCTTGGTGTACCTCGTGCGGTGTGTGAACATCGACACGAGTGAGACAAAGGCGTTCGGGCGTGGTGCTAGCCACCCACCCCCTCGTGTACTGTCCTGCTCTTCATAGGGTGCTCGCTAACAGTGCTTGCTTGAGCCACAGAGCGCATAGCATACCGTGACATCACTGATTGGAATCTGTGTGTCATCTCTGTGCGACTTCACTGTGTGGCATCACTGTGCCGTCACTGTGTAACATCACTGTGTGTGTCACATCACTGCGTGGCATCACTGTGTGTGACATCACTATTTGGCATCACTGTGTGTGACATCACTGTGTGTGAGACATCATTGTGTGACATCACTGTGTGTGACATCACTGTGTGACATCACTGCGTGGCATCACTGTGTGACATCACTGCGTGGCATCACTGTGTGACATCACTGCGTGGCATCACTGCTTACTCGTACCATGCAATGAGATGAAGACGTTTCTACTTGACATGGTCGCAGTTCGCAGTGTATCACCCTGTGCTTGAGAATAACTCCAGCTGAAACAATAACTTGAGTGTCTTTATCCACACTAGACGCTCACTTTTTTTAATATAAACACTGCAAACAGCACTCATTGCATGCCAATCAACCTGACGTTTTAAATCCCACAGCTGGAATTCATCCAAATGGACAGATTCACTATCGTGGGGATGTTGTGTGTGACCAGGCTGCAGCCAACAAATTGTCCATTCGGGACCCTTGCAGGGCAGTGCAACCTTTTGCATTTGAGAATGGCCCATGGAAGCAGATTTAACAGAACTACTGCTCATGTGCAAACTCAACACATTCGTCAAAAGCACCGTATGGCCTCAAAAGGAAAAGTATGCCATTCGTGACATTCAGGGCAATCGCCCTTCTTCATAGCACATAGAGGGCCCAGAGAGGTCGGTAGGTGATTCTTTATTATTACCACCAAATCATTTGTTTCCAACATACTAAATCTATTCAATCCAGAAATATCATGTTTTTTAATAACACTCTACGTTGAATATATTTTCTCCAGTGTAAATTAAATACCACATTTTGGGGTCTCAAGGGCGGCCTGTTGTTCCAATCACCCCCATTTGGATGCGCCAATGGCAACTCAAAACCAGCCGAACATCTGGTGAACAATTGCTCCCCTCTTACTCATTCCCCGTAAATCATCTCTGATGACATTAGCTGCGCATCTCCAGAAGCTCTCAAAAGAACATCATGGCAACGTTAACATCTCCCTTGCTTTGGGCACGATCGTTGTGACGAGCACGCGTGTGGAGTTGTATGGGCTGGCCACTAAGGGGCGTGTTGGCCACGCAAACTGCAAGGCCACAGAGAGCGTAACTTTAAAATAGCTACAATAGTACGATCCATACTAGAGTTTATAATAAAATAAAGAAACGAGATAGCGCTTTCAAATATCTGTGCCTCCACATTTAAAAATTAAATGTATATTTACACATCCCATCAGCCGCACGACCTTTCTGGGAGTGCGTAATTTAATCAGCATTAGTTTGGCACAAGCAACAATTCTTGACCGGTTTTTGAGAAGCCAACGTCTGCTCAGCAGTCAGGCACGCATTAACCAATGCTGGTGAACTGCCAGGTGTTTATAAGGCAAGTGTCCCCTCTGTTAAAAGACATGGGTCCTAGTTTTAAGTGAGTAGAGTAATGGTTTCGCACACTGGCTTTGAACCCAGCTACCCAAAGTTCGATTCCTGACGACGGTCGACATCAGTAGCGAGTGATATTACACTTATTATTGAACAACCCGTACTGACAAGCGTGGTAAAGTATGGCCAAACAACCCCCGTGACCAGGGGTTGCTATTTACGGACTGCTTCGTGACGTTATTCATTCAGGACCACCGTCTCATATTCGCATGCGTTGCGGCTTTTGAAATACTGTATAGTTTTTACCGAATTATACCAAAAAAATGGCACTTCTTTTTATTTTGGTTGCCGACCTCTGCCCATGACAGACACGGCACCGGGAGGTCTCCATCCAGCAGTGGATTAGCAAATAGCCGTACATATATACATATACACGTGCTGGAGTTCGTAACCAACACACTCTGCCAGATGGACTCAAAGAACACAGCTGGTTTGTGTGTAAATATTTCCCAAAATAATATATTTGAGAGTGTAATGCGTAAATATTTATCGTCCCAGAGAAGTACGCTGCGAAATCATGTTTATTTTGAATTGCTGGATTGGAAAGCCACATTATGAATAAATAAAGCAACAGTGTTCGCACACACACACACACCGGCCATACACACAACCACTGCCATTAGCCACTAAGTGGTGGTGATGTCACTACGACTCTTGTGCCAGGGATATATTTACTTTGAAGTCGTCACGTGAAGAGGCAAACGAAGGCTCGTTGGCAAGAGGTCAGGGGACAGGCCCCAGGTGTTGTGTGCTAACTGGCTGAGGTGGCTAGCAGGTGCCCAGCACATACACGTATACACAAATTAAAGACAAAGTTCCCCCTATAGCCGTAAAGACTGGAGACGCAAGTGCTGTTTAGGGAGCATTCGTGTTTTTTTGGCCGGTAGTGGTGACTATGCACGCCTGTAATATCCAGCACAGCGCAGGCAGCAAGGTTTTGTGGATGACACGAAGGGCTAATGGCTCAAGTGGGCTTTACCTGGTAATAAAAGTTCACCAATATTGTTCAAGCAAGTCTGACTGCTGATGAGACACCGAATGTTGAAAACGATCCAGAGTTTTGCTTGTGCTGAACCAATGCTGGCCGAGATTATTCACTCACAGAAGGCCGTGGCGTCCGATGGAATGTGTAAATTCATACTTTGCATTTTTTGTTTTTTTTTGTGTCGAGGGACGAATATGTGAAGGAGGCATATTGTCTGCCGATGGATTTTGTTAACCGGATAGCCCAGCTCTTACAAAAGTGGCACACGGATCATGTATAGCTGCAACTCTCACGTTGACATGTTTGGATCTGCACTGCTGGGAGGATGGGGGGCAGGTGGTGGGGGGTCATGATGAGCATTCTTGGTTTAATTGGTCCCTTGGGGGCAACATGTTAATCATCTCCTTGTTCAGTCAAGCCTTTCCCACCTGCTGCTTGCTTCTTCCTGCCAGGGCTTTTTCGAAGGTGTTTCTGCGATGAACTGGAATTTTCTCGTCTGCCCTTGGGTTAATTACACACAACGGGGGAGTGGGGGAGTGCGGTGAACACAGAGACACATTGAGACAGAGGAGGCATGGGTGCTGTGCTGTAATTGGAATGCCACTGTCATTTGATGCACGCATTCATTAGCTGCCTCCATTATATCCTTGAGCAAAACATCTCCTTCAGGAAGCAAATGCGACACTCGCAACCACACACACAATGTTCGTAATTAAAATTTTCTCACTGTGAAAACTTTAGTTTGATGCTCTCCGTTTTTATATTGAAACATGAAATGAAATGCTGCATACATAATAATCCACTGCTAGATAAAGGCCTCCTTTAGCAGTCGTATGTACGTATTATGTTAAACTTCTATGGCACCGTATGCACCCAACCGTGTGAATCGGAGGTTCAGTCATAGGCGATGCTTAATGTCAGGCGGAACAGGACCAGCAGTGATGTTGGCACACCACATCCATCTCGCTTTGTTTTATCCTCCTTTATAGAAAGCTATATATATGATTATAGGAATATAAGGTAAGATAGTATAGGGTTCTATGGATGGGCACACCTTGCACTCTCGTGGTAGTGCCATATGCCAATGCAATCCTTCCTCTGAGCCAGTGTTCCAGAAAATATAGAAAAATAAATTAAGCCCCGGTGAAATCGCTCGTCTGAACATGGGATATTTAACGTCCAATGTGAAGCAGACGTCACTCATATTCATAGTTAATATACCAGCAGCATTAACCAGGGCGGACTGTCGTATTCAAACCGTGGACCTTTGCAACAAGCAGTGATCGAGCGACCTATGGCCCATGTCACGGTAACTGTGTATAACAAACGCTCAACTAATATCAGGATTCTGTCTCACATCATTGTAAAACTGTAGCGCTATCTTTTCCCTCAAAGGGGTTAGCGTTTGTGTTATTATTACAACAATAATGCATTTCGATTTAAAGCTTTCGTGACTGCAGGGATTCATCTTCTTGGTTCTTTCGGTAAAGTCACGTAGAAGGGAAGTAATAAAATAATACAAATAAAACATAATAAAACAATTCTCACGACGTTTCGGCTACAACGCAAGCAGCCGTCTTCAGGTGAAGAATGAGACACTGCCAAGCTACGAGCTTATATATAAGCTGAGTTGGAGGTGGAAGAAGAAGAGAGCCTTAACAAAAGGATGTGCATATCAAGAGGAATTTAGCATATTCATGGTAAATGCGTAGGAGGGGTTTCAAAGTCATATTATGCCCATGCATTATGCAGGATCAGCAGCACCAAAGGGAGGGGGGGGTAGCATTAACAAAGGGAGGGCATGTTAATAGTATGTAGAAGCAATGAAACATGTGAATGGGAAAACGGTGGCAGGAGATCCGCAGCGTAGCAAATAATGCATTCCCTGTGGAGAACACAAGATACACAGTTAATGCCAGTGAGTGGACTGCGGTCTGAAAGTCACCATAAACGTGAACAACAATCAGTTAAGATCCGAAGTGGTTTATTACGTCCTTCCAATGATTGCTGAGCCAGAATCCATCTTCTCGGTTGAAATTGTCTCTGTGTTTGTATATGTGGATCGCCTCATGAACGAATCTCTCATGGTAGCCAGATGGCTTGCAGAGAACCTCTGTCTTGGAGAAATCAATGTCATGTGAACCCACTGAATTGTAACAGTGATCTGCCACGGCTGAGGTAGGACAAACACCTCAGCCGTGGCAGACAGAGGTTCTCTGCAAGCCATCTGGCTACCATGAGAGATTCGTTCATGAGGCGATCCACATATACAAACACAGAGACAATTTCAACCGAGAAGATGGATTCTGGCTCAGCAATCATTGGAAGGACGTAATAAACCACTTCGGATCTTAACTGATTGTTGTTCACGTTCATGGTGACTTTCAGACCGCAGTCCACTCACTGGCATTAACTGTGTATCTTGTGTTCTCCACAGGGAATGCATTATTTGCTCCGCTGCGGATCTCCTGCCACCGTTTTCCCATTCACATGTTTCATTGCTTCTACATACTATTAACATGCCCTCCCTTTGTTAATGCTACCCCCCCCCTCCCTTTGGTGCTGCTGATCCTGCATAATGCATGGGCATAATATGACTTTGAAACCCCTCCTACGCATTGACCATGAATATGCTAAATTCCTCTTGATATGCACATCCTTTTGTTAAGGCTCTCTTCTTCTTCCACCTCCAACTCAGCTTATATATAAGCTCGTAGCTTGGCAGTGTCTCATTCTTCACCTGAAGACGGCTGCTTTCGTTGTAGCCGAAACGTCGTGAGAATTGTTTTATTATGTTTTATTTTTATTATTTTATTACTTCCCTTCTACGTGACTTTACCGAAAGAACCAAGAAGAACAATAATGCAATTTATAACGCACAGTGTTTCACGTGTCTTCACGATCCAATTACTTGCAATGAGATATAGTCTTCACATCGTTTATTATTCGCCTTAACCAAGGCGCTTTACAGAGAATTAGGAACTGTACGTATGGATGTAATGGTGGCGATGAGGTAAATAAAATAGATGAGAGGAAGCAATTGGGGCCAATCTGTGATGTGTCAATTTGGCGAAAGCGAAATTTATGACGTTAAATGATTATACATGGAATGAATGGATGGGGTTAATGAGTGAAAGCCATGTAATGAAAATATGAAGAGGGGACAGTAAAGGTGGTGGCTATGAGGTGGATTACGGGGTCGTGGGGTGAGCTATAGAAAATAAGTGAGTTTTGAGTGAGGAGCGGAAACTAGTGAGCAAAGGTGACTGGTTAATGAGGGGAAGTTTGTTCCAGTGAATGGAGGCGAGAAGAGAGATAGCGACTGCGTGGATTCAGCACAAGGAGGAACAGAGAGAGAGACAGTAAAGATTGAGAACGAGGAGGGCGAGAAGGAACGTAGAAAAACACGAGTATCTTTCTTTACTAAGTGGTGTGTTGGAGATCTCTCACGTTTCACTCGTTATTTTTCTAATGGTTTTAGAGCAGGGGTCGGCAACCTGCGGCTCCGGAGCCATGTGTGGCTCTTAAAGTATTGAAAGTTTATTTTTTTTTACCAAATTTGAAAAAAATAGCTCTTTGTTTTTTTGGTTGCCAAACCGACCATGGGAGTCCAGTTTACCATGGAAGTCCAGTTCACCATGGAATTCCAGTTTACCACGGCAGTCCAGTTTATCTCAGAAGTCCAGTTTACCTTGGAAGTCCATTTTACCTTGGAAGTCCAATTTACCTTGGAAGTCCAGTTTACCATGGAAGTCCAGTTTACAATGGGAGTCCAGTTGACCATGGGAGTACAGTTTACCATGGGTAGGAATCGGAAACCTGCGGCTTCAGAGCAGCATGCGGCTCTTTCAGGACTGCTTCGTGACATGATTTATTAAGGACCACTGTCTCATATGCATATTGCATTGTTTTTCTTGAAATATATATATTTTTACAGAATAAAAAAATGTATCTTCTTGTTTGTGTTGCCAACTCATGGTTTTAGAGTTGTGTGTATTGAATCTCTTTCTCAAGCACTCCCATCTCGTCTCATATCCCTCATTTCCTCAGACAAATCGTTGTTAAAATCTGTTTGCTTATACCATATTACTGTACTATTATTACTCAACTGGAATTACACAGAAGCAATTGTAGTGCCACAGCCTCGAAGCAACTCTGCAAGCGCCGCGACCCCCCCTGGCCCCCACACTGAGCACACACATGCAGCACACACACGTAGTGTCCTGGCGGGGGATTGCCTGGCACAACGGGGTTTAATCCGAAGGGTCCCTAGGAGGATAGTCCCACGGTTTCCCGGTGCCAGGAGATTGGCCGGCCCTCGCAGGACAGGTCACATTGCGGTGCCCCTGAGTTGGCTTAATATTGTATGGGCGCAAACAGGTTCACCGGGCCAGCCGCAATGATTCATTCACGACATCGGGAGGGGTTGGGGTGGAATATTAAGCGAGAAGGGCAGACCATGAGATCAGGGGATGGCAGCGCCACGACCACCCCCGACCCCCATACTGAAAAGAGATGGGGGTGCCAGTCGGGCGTCATTCCGAATTAACAAGGGTGAGTAATAAATAAACCAGCTGTAATTACAGGTAGGTGCACGATTGGCCGCGCAGTACAACGCGACCCCGGGCTTTTGAAGTGAGGGGGATAAAAGGGGAGCCTGAGGCCATTCAAAAGATCTTCTTCAACATCTTGGTCGCCAACACCCACCCCTGCCGTCCTGCCCGCCAACACCCCCCCCCCCCCCCCGCTGCCATCCTGCCTTCTGGAGCCGCTCGCAGCATCCGTGTGATGCCAGCGAGTGCTGCTACGAGGCAGTGATAGGCGAGGTTTTTTTCGCCCTCTTCCCTCCGACTCTCACAGCATCCGTGCGACGCTGTGAGTACAGCTACGGGGTACGTGGTCGGGCGTTTGAGTATCTGGGGACTTGGGCAGCAGTAGGCTAGGCTCTTCCCGCGAAATATTCCCCCCAGGTATTGCGGGGTTTGCGCCGAGAATAAAAGTTAGCACAGAGCATCGGTATGGTGTCTGTAATTTCTGTGTGGAGCGACTGCGTGGGGGAACGCGCGGCGAGAGTGAACGCGGGGCCGCGGCGTGCGCGTCAAGAGGTAATCCCTCGCAGGTGCAAGCATGTTCACGGCCCCCTTTGCTAGCGATAGCTGCGGGTTGCAAGGGTGTGTGGTATAACTCCGTGTGGCTCTCAAGCCAGTAGCACGAGGATGTCCCTCTGAGAGGGTGCTAGCGCGAGGGGCCCCATCACTCGGTCGGCGGGGGCCCAGCGGGAGCCGACCGACGCGGTGGAGGGAGCGGAATGGGCGGACGTCGCGCCCCACCTGCCTAGTGAGGGCGGTGGGGTGGACGTCGGGCCTCACACAATCATTGAAGACTGGCAAACTAATGCCTGCTTGCAGGCCAGGTAAATGTCACCTTGGTCGCGTGCAATTTTTCTCCAGGTCCTCTGGTTTTCCTTTCAACATTTAGAAACATGCGTTTAAATTAAATCTTGATTCACAGCTTTCGTGACTGCAGGAATTCATATTCTTTGGGTCTTTCGGTAACGTGACTTTACGGAAAGACCCAAAGAATATGTGTTAAAATTATTTTTATTATTTTGCTGCTATAAATGTCCACGTGATTAGCCACTTCGTTGAGCGATCATTTGTGGCTGGGTCGCTTCTGAAAAAACGAATAGCTCAATGGGCTTCACCTGGTAAGATACGAAGAAAATAATTTCGTTTTATTTATATATATTTTAAAGTTATTTGTTTACCTTTCTATACTTTGCACTCCTATCGTGTTTTGTAATGTTTGTTCGTTGTGACCTGCCCCTACTAGACATCTGTGAAAACGAGCTTTATAACTCATCAGGTTCCACCAGGATACATAAATAGGGGCCGTCCATAAATGACGTCACGCACCTAGGAGGGGGGTCATATTTTTGTGACGGGGGGGGGGGGTTTGAGAAATGTGACATCACATTAAAATGTGCAACTTTAAATAAACAAAGAATTGTTATAACAACACTAATTGTTATAACACTCCTACAACATCAGAGTGCAGCGCCACATTAAATACGCACTACAATGACAATAGTTTAAAGCGATTTAAAGCATTGTTTTATTTCCAAAATGGAAATATGGTTTTGGGGGAGGGCAGAGCTTTGTGACGTCATATTTGAGGGGGGGGGGGTCTGACTTTTTGTGACGCCGTGTGACTAGGGGGGGGGGGTCAAAAATCGTCCAAAATCGCGTGACGTCATTTATGGACGGCCCCATATTCAGATTCTGAAATGTGTTGAGATGAGATAAAATGCAAATCGCTTTGAGGAGCCTATGCATATAGCTGGGCATATATCAAAACAAATCATTATCATGGGGATAACCTTAAGTGTGTTATGTTATCATTATAAAATGTGTTAATAAGTGTTATCGTTATTCGGTGTCCATCAGGTGTGTAAATAGGTGCAGCCCTGCTTGCTCATGCCACTAGAACGAGCAAGAGAGCTCGTGTTAGGCCTGCTCTTCCACTCCAGAGCAGTTGTTGGTTTTCAATTAACAATGTTATGTGTAATGACCTAAATAAGCAACCACTCACCCCAAGCCAAAAAAAAGCCCCAAGGTCTCCGATTGGTAGAGAGAGGCCTCCACGGCGATTGGCCGGGAAGGCAGACTGTTAAAGGGTTTGGAGGAAAAAGATTTGAACGATATTAAGGCGGGGAACAGAGAGGATCCCAGAGGCGACGGTTGGGATCCTGTTAGGGGGGGGGGGGTCAGGGATTGGCGAGGGGGAAACAACAGTGATTGAAGGTTCCAGAAAGGGGGCTCGAGGGGAGCGAGAGTACGAGGAGCGGGGACGTTTGAAGGAAGTTACAAGCTACAGACAAGGTCGAAGCTAAGGGTCCCGAATTGCTGCTGCGCCCCAATAAAGTGGCTCTTATTACATCGTCGTCAAAGTTGTTACATGTGTATATGTCGTGGGATATGCAAAATATTTCATCTCGTAGTGTTGGGGCTGCGGAATATTGCTTGCAAGTCTGTGGCTCGTGCGGCTATCTTACTCAGGGGGAAAAAAATCGGTAACATTCACATAACGCACCAACCAAACAACAACAACCCATTGAAGCCTGCGTTAAAATTTTAATTAATGGGACATTTTCTTAAAGTAATATTTAAGCGAATGTGAACGTTACACTCACGCAAGATGGTCTTTGCGGTAAAAAATAGACAATTTCCTCACGTAAGATGGCCGTTAAAATGCAAAGGAAAACTTTTAAAAAAACACGAACGTTCCTCACGCAAGATGCCCGCTACAATGTAATCCGAGTTTGCTTGACTTTCTCTCATGTAAGATGGCCATCATAACGAAATGGGGAAGATGGAGGAGACAGAGACATTGACTCCTCACGTAAGATGGCCGTTACAACATAACGAACAGGAAGGGTGGGTGGAAAGACACACGTCTCCCCACGTAAGATGGCCATAACTTATTACTAACGGGTGGGGGGTGGAGAGACATCGACTACTCACATAAGATGGCCGTCACATAACGAACAGGAGAGGTGGGGGGAAAGCGACACATTGACATTCCCACGTAAGATGGCCGTCACAGAACGAGAGGGGTATTTGAGACACCGACTCCCCACGTAAGTTGGCCGTCATAACAAGGGGGGAGAGAGAGAGAGAGACACATCGACTCCTCACGTAAGATGGCCGTCACAACGAACAGGAGGGGTTGGGGGAGAGAGGCATCGACTCCCCATGTAAGATGGCCGGCTAAGTGCTCACGGTATGGAGTGACGTCTCCTCTCAGGGCCCCGTGACGGCCCCTCCTCACCCCCTCGGGGTAGTCTGGGAGCGCGGGGACGGCTCCGACGGCTTCACTCGAGCGGCGTCTGCGGCGGCGGGGGTCGCTCACAACAAACCAAGACGAGCGCTTAAATTAAATCACAATTAACGATTGCAGATAACCTTACGGCGTTACCGGCAGCGAAATAATGCTAAGCGTCGCGCTCACAACGCTGTAGCATTGCGAGCGCTGTGTCGTATTGTCAGCGGTGCGGTAACAAGGTTATAATAATAACTCTCGTAGAGGGTGCGCGTCTAAATTGTAAGGCGATTATAATTATTAGCATTATTTTTAATATAGCTAGTATATTAACCATAACGATAGTATCATTGGCAGGCTCTGTAAAGCAGCAGCACTGATTATAGGTGGTGCATATATAGATTACATAATTCATGTTTGACGTAATATATAACCGGTGTTTGCAATAATTGTAATAACTATCAATGCGTTCACAATAATAACACCGACAGACAGTCGTGTAAGCAGTAGCACACGTGTAGTAAGTATCTTGAGTTGCAATACGTTTAGAATTATTTACAGTTATTCACATAATACAACATCGTGTAGGTTAACAGGCTTGAGAGATAACCCGAACTCTTGACTTTCAACGCATCTGCAATAATTACCCTCACTACCATTGCCGCACTGCTCTGTGCGTGTGTCGGTGATGAACTTCTAAGAGACCATAGCCGGCCTCTCAATACAATACAGCAACAACGACCATTTGTCTACCCATCACACATTATTGACAATCACAATTATTGACAATACATACGACGGCAGCAATAACAGCGGCAGTATCAGCAACAACAGCAACAACATCAGCAGCAACATCAGCAGGGCAGCGGGCTGCACCGAACTCCCATAGGTGATGAATATACAGATACCGGACGGACTCACGGAGCTGCTCCAGACCTTCACTGTGGAAGTCCTCCGCAAGAGACCGGCGGACATCGTCTCCTTCGCCGCGGACTATTTTGTCCAGCTCAAGGCGGCGCGGCTGGGACCGCAGGGCCGAGATGGGAGACTGCATCAGAAGCAGCAGCAGCAAGTGGATGACCTGGTCTCCCCTCCTCTGGTGGCCCCGGGTTCTCCGCCTGGCTCCCGCGAGTCATCCGCATCGTCCCCCGGGTCTTCGTCCCCGCCTGCTGATGGCCGAGGAGGTGGCGGAGGGCTTCTGGCGTCGCTGGTCAACTTCGTGCCAAGGGGCTCGGTGGACCGTGATGAGGACGGTGATGATGATGATGACGACGACGAGTCGGATTTTGAAGGTATATGTAGGGTGTGTGTGCGAGAGTGAGTTCCAGGTGGTGTGGCGGTGTTGTTCTTGAAGTTGCAAGTATTAATATTTTTTAGTTTAACCAGGTGCGAATTCAAGAGACCAGGATGAGTCATTTGCAAGAGTGACCTGGGGCAATTAGCATATGGGCATATTGCCATACGCAAGACTTGAATATAAACCGGGAAATGAGTTTGATTGCGATGCATAATCTCAATTGAGTGAATGTGGCGAATACTTTTCGAATTTCGCTAATTTAAGAGGCATCAGGAGCAGCGGTATTTTCGCAGCAACATCTGAAAGTTTGACGGGAACAATTGATAAGAAAGCCAGTTATCATCATGAGCTTAGTTTAATCGTCATGGTCATCGATATCGATTGCATCAAATTCATCAGCAGCAGTTGCATTGTCATCAGCTTCTTCATCATCAATGTAGTAGCACCATTTTCAGTAATGACAGTAACAATCCATGAACAAAAACGTTATTCTCATCACGAATTAGTGGCAGTTTAATAAATATCGTTTGCAGCAACTTGATCGTCAGCAGCAGTATCATACTCATCACCCTAATCGGTATCTGCTTTAAATTATATTTGTATTGCTCCTTCATCTTGCCTTAATAATGTGTAGTAATAGCAGCAGCAAAATTTATCAAATATGCTCATACCCATCATAATTAACGGAATTTATAAACTACTAGCGGAAGTACCCGGCTTTGCCCGGGTGAAAAATATGTTTCTTAAAAACCTTACATATATATACACAGATACTAAGGTATTGTCAAAGCCCGGTGGGCTGTTTGTACATTTCTCCACCAACAAATATATAAGAGGCTTTCACAAGTCCAAAAAGTTGTAGAAAGTGTGGGGTAAATAGTTGATGTCAAAAGGTTTCCGAAAATTGCGGTCTCCCCCCCCCCCTCAAAAAATATCTTTACCCCTCGTAGGTATATATACTAACAACACCTTACATACAACAGAGGAAGTGGTATCTATTGACTCTGTAGTAGTATCTACTGACTGTACCGTAGTATCTACTGAGCCAGTAGTTGCTACTGACTGTGTAGTAGTATTTAGTGACTGTAATAACTACTGACCATAGTAGTATTTACTGGGCCTACAGTAGTATCTACCGACTATATACTCGTAACGACTAACTGTATAGTATCTGCTGACTCTATAGTTGTATCCACTGACTATAGTAGTAACTACAAAATCTATAGCAGTATCTACTCACTCTATAATAGTATCTACTGACTCTAGTAGCTACTCACCGTGGTAGTATGTACTGACTGTATAGTAGTATATACTGACTGTAGCAGTATTGACTGACTGTAGCGGTATATACTGACTGTTTTAGTATTTACTATAGCGGTATCTACCAACTCGATAGCAGTATCTACTATCGCTACAGCAGTGTATACCGACTGAGGTCGTACCTGCTATCACTACAGCAGTGCATACTGCTGTGTTGGTACCTGTTATGATGACAGCAGTGCATATTGTGGTGGAACCTGCTATGATTACAGCAGTGCATACTGCTGTGGTGGTATCTGCTATGATGAGAGGAGTACATATTGTGGTGGTGGTACCTGGTATGATAACAGCAGTGCATATTGACTGTACTCATCATTCACCCTCACCATTCACCACTCACAACTCACCCTTACCACTCATCCTCACCACTCACCACTCCCACTCACTATTCACCATTCACCCTCACAACTCACCACTCACCAACCTCCCTCACCAATCTCCCTCACCACTCACCCTCACCACTCACCCTCACCACTCACCCTCACCACTCACCAATCACCACTCACTCTCACCACTCACTCTCACCACTAACCCTCACCACTAACCCTCACCACTCTCACTCACCACTCTCCCTCACCACTCACCACTCACTCTCACCATTCACCCTCACCATTCAGCCTCACCACTCACCCTCACCACTCACCCTCACCACTCACCGTCACAACCACCACTCACCCTCACCACTCAACTTCACCCTCACTACTCACCATTCATCCTCACTAATCACCACTGACCAATCACCACTCACCACTCTCCACTAACCCTCACCACTCAACCTCACCACTCACCCTCAAAACTAACCACTCTCTCACCACTCACCCTCACCACTCAGCACTCACCCTCACCACTCACCCTCACCACTCACCCTCACCGCTCACCCCTCACCGCTCACCACTCACCCATCACCACTCACAACCGCCACTCACCCTCACCACTCATCCTCACCACTCACCCTCACAACAACCACTCACCCTCACCACTCACCCTGACCACTCACCACTCATCTTCACCAATCACCACTCACCCGCACTGCTCACCCTCACCACTCACGCTCACCCTCACCACTCACCCCTCACTAATCACTCATAACCGCCACTCACCCTCACCACTCACCCTCAACACTCACCCTCACCACTCACCGTCACCACTCACCCTCACTACTCACCACTCATCCTCACCAATCACACCCTCAACAATCACCACTCACCCTCACAACTCACCCTCACCACTCACTCTCACCACTCACCACTCACCCTCACAACAACCACTCACCCTCACCGCTCAGCACTCACCCTCACTACTCACCCTCACCACTCACCACTAATCCTCACCAATCACACCCTCACCAATCACCACTCACCCTCACCACTTGCCACTCACCCTCACCACTCACCACTCACCCTCACCATTCACCCTCACCACTCTCCCTCACCACTCACCAGTCACGCTCACCACTCACCCTCACTACTCACCACTCACCCTCAACACTCACCCTCACCTCTCACCCTCACCACTCACCCTCACCACTCACCCTGACCACTCACCACTCATCCTCACCAATCACACCCTCAACAATCACCACTCACCCTCACCACTCACGCTCAACACTCACCCTCACCACACATGCTCACCACTAACCCTCACCACTCACCCTCACCACTCACTAATCACCTCTCACAACCGTCACTCACCCTCACCACTCACTCTTACCACTCACCCTCATCACTCACCCTCACCACTCACCCTCACAACAACCACTCACCCTCACTACTCATCCTCACCAATCGCACCCTCACCAATCACCACTCACCCTCACTGCTCACCCTCACCGCTCACCACTCAACCTCACCCTCACCACTCACGCTCACCCTCACCACTCACCTCTCACTAATCACCACTCACAACTGCCACTCACCCTCCCCACTCACCCTCACCACTCACCCTCACCAATCACCACTCACCCTCACCACTCACCCTCACCATTCACCCTCACCACTCACCCTCACCATTCACCCTCACCACTTTCCCTCACCACTCTCCCTCACCACTCACCCTCACCACTCACCAGTCACGCTCACCACTCACCCTCACTACTCACCACTCACCCTCAACACTCACCCTCACCGCTCACCATTCACCCTCAACACTCACCCTCACCGCTCACCACTCACCCTGACCACTCACCATTCATCCTCACCAATCACATCCTCACCAATCACCACTCACCCTCACTGCTCACCCTCACCGCTCACCCTCACCACTCACCCTCACCACTCACGCTCACCCTCACCACTCACCCCTCACTAATCACCACTCACAACCACCACTCACCCTCACCACTAACCCTCACCACTCACCCTCACCACTCACTGATCACCTCTCACAACCGTCACTCACCCTCACCACTCACTCTTACCACTCACCCTCACCACGCACCCTCACAACAACCACTCACCCTCACAACAACCACTCACCCTCACTACTCACCCTCACCACTCATCCTCACCAATCACACCCTCACCAATCACCATTCACCCTCACTGCTCACCACTCAACCTCACCACTCACGCTCACCCTCACCACTCACCCCTCACTAATCACCACTAACAACCGCCACTCACCCTCCCCACTCACCCTCACCACTCACCCTCACCAATCACCACTCACCCTCACCACTTACCACTCACCCTCACCACTCACTACTCACCCTCACCACTCTCCCTCACCACTCTCCCTCACCACTCTCCCTCACCACTCTCCCTCACCACTCTCCCTCACCACTCTCCCTCACCAATCACCACTCACCCTCACCACTTACCACTCACCCTCACCACTCACTACTCTCCCTCACCACTCTCCCTCACCACTCTCCCTCACCACTCTCCCTCACCACTCTCCCTCACCAGTCACGCTCACCACTCACCACTCACGCTCACCACTCACCCTCACTACTCACCCTAACCACTCACCCTCAACACTCACCCTCACCGCTCACCACTCACCCTCACCACTCACCCTGACCACTCACCACTCATCCTCACCAATCACACCCTCACCAATCACCACTCACCCTCACTGCTCACCCTCACCACTCACCCTAACCATTCACGCTCACCCTCACCACTCACCCCTCACTAATCACCACTCACAACCGCCACTCACCCTCACCACTCACCCTCACTACTCACCACTCATCCTCACCAATCACACCCTCAACAATCACCACTCACCCTCACCACTCACGCTCAACACTCACCCTCACCAATCACCACTCACCCTCACCACTCAACCTCACCCTCACCACTCAACCTCACCCTCACCACTCAACCTCACCCTCACCACTCAACCTCACCCTCACCACTCAACCTCACCCTCACCACTCAACCTCACCCTCACCACTCAACCTCACCCTCACCACTCAACCTCACCACTCAACCTCACCCTCACCACTCAACCTCACCCTCACCACTCAACCTCACCTTCACCACTCAACCTCACCCTCACCACTCAACCTCACCCTCACCACTCAACCTCACCCTCACCACTCAACCTCACCCTCACCACTCAACCTCACCCTCACCACTCAACCTCACCCTCACCACTCAACCTCACCCTCACCACTCAACCTCACCCTCACCACTCTCCCCCTCACCACATGTTAAGGGCGATCCTAAAGGAATCTACAACCTTCGATGATTACTTTGCGCGATTCAAAGAATCGATTCCTGGCGCATAGGAGGTTTCCATTTTTAATTACAGAGTTTTATTTTCTATGTTATGTTTTAAAGTTTTCAGGAGTTTTTAATTATATTTTAGCCCCGGTCAACGCAGATATTTCCCATTCGTAGCAGTTTATATCAACTCTATAACCAACTAATATTAAACGGAAATAAGGCGATTCTAAATGAATCTACAACCTTCGATTCCTTTTAGCAATTCAGAGAATCGATTCTTGGCGCGGTCGGGTTTAGAGTTTTAATTACACAGTTGTATTTTCATTGGGATGTTATGTTTTAAAGTTTTCAGAAGATTTTAAATGTATTTTTCCCCCGGTCAACGCTGGGTATATCGAGTTTATACCACAAAGTCGACGCCTGACAGACTTGCGTGTCGAGGCCTAGTACCGTGGAGAGCCTCCGGCCTCGCCTAGATTGCCCATTCGGCTGAGGCTGGGTACTGGGGCCGTTAACCCCCCCCCCCTCCGCGCTACAATAATACTGTCTAATCGCTATAGTTTTATTATCTACCGACCCTATAATAGTAATTGCACACATTGGGGTGGGGGGGGAGTGAAGAGGACGTGAAACTTTGATGAATTTACCTCAGAGTCGCGTGTTAATGCGTGCGCATATTTTTTACAGGAATTAAAAATGGCGTCCACCCCGCAGCGAAGTTGTTGCTACCCGTTGCCAGGGGCAACCGCCGTGGTCCGCGCCGGTCGGCGATATTAAATAAATAAATAACGCTTTAAGTAAATAAATAAAGAGAAATCGCACTAAATCGATAATCGGTCCGATTTAAAGTTTAGAGACGAAAAATCGGAAATGCCTAAGTTTACCGCGGGGCCGGGGGCGTGCCCACCTGCAAAATTTAATCTCGGCGAACCCCACGGTTCGAGAGCTACATCCCCCGCAAGGGAGCGTACGCAGACGGACGGACAGACAGATAGACAGACAGACAAAAAATGAATTATATAGGTTAGATCATCAGCAGCAGGCATAGTCATCATCATTTTCAACTCTTACCAATCAGTGATCTGGGCATATTACTGTATATCTTCCGATCTTCCCGTCATCAGTCTGCTCAAAGTCCTCTTTTCATCAACTCCCACCGGTTTTTTTGACCTTGGGCGGTGGCGCAGGGGTTAGCGCACGGTGCGATACGACCCTAGCTGTACCGAGTTTGATTCTTGACCACGGGTGATATCTGAACCGCTCCTGGCCGTGGAGAAACTCTTTGCCAACACACTGACCAGCGTGGTCAGTGGGACGACATGGCTCCCATGGATCCTGGTGCAAAGAATGAAAATGGGCACTCCTTGTACCAATGTCCATAATTTTTTCTTTGTAGTCGGGTGCTTGTGCCTCCAGCCTATAGACCCCCCCCCCCCGTGCAATTGCAACATCTGCACACTTGGCAGCGACTCCTTTGGGCGTGATGAAGTCTTGTCAAACGACTCCCGTGATCAATGCGGTGTGGATGCTGGATTGGATTGACGATAGGGTATGTAAAGCTCGACTTTAGTACATACATTAAGTTTGGTTTTCATCGGAGACCAACATAACACCAACTAAGTCCCCATGCCCGCATGTATACAGGAGCCAGTCTTGTTTCATCTCCTTGTGTACAGATCATCTTCTGTCATCCTGGCTCCTTCAGTTCTGCTTTGCCAGCTTCCTAACGTCTATCATGGTTCAGATCTCTCGCCTCCATTCGCAGTAATCATGATGATCATAATTAAAGTTACCAATATCATTCCTGCACATGGATTATGTAAAGCTTTGCGACATGCATTTGTTATGGGAAGTACTGTATTGTAGCCGACGGGTAGCTGTTGAAGCCAATTACGTTTTCATGTTTAAAATATTAATTTTAATCCTGGTTTGTCTCAAAGGTTTGGACAACCCTTTGAATAAATTTGTCGCGTTTACAATGGGACAAGTCCCACACTTCATACTAAAGTTGAATTCACATTTGGATCATTTAAATAACAGTTACAGCCCCCCCACCCCCTGTTTCCGACGGACAGCGATGATGATCAGATGCTTTTAACTTCAGTTGGAAAGATTAAAAACGCCTAAGTTGCCCCCATCTTCATTTGCGTGTAAATCTCTATTGTAGGTCTCTGTGCTAAAAGCGACACATTGCAATAGCACAACCACTGTGAAAGTACACAAGATAGTGCTCAATGCTAGTACTTTAGAAGGATGTTGATGTTCATGATGGCGATGATCGTGATGGTTAATGATGAACCACGTTGACCCTGGCCTGAATTTGAACTTTTCATCTCACGATTCATGCTCTTCCACCAACTAAGCAACGCTTTGGACACCGTTATTAGTAGTGTCATTATTACAGTTATATCACCGCCAGTATTTTGAGTGACCCGTAAATGAACTGGTTAATCGGCCACGGGAGTCAAAATTAGTGAGGGCCCTTGTAACACGCTCATTAAATGATATGACCAAATCGCTAGGAATGTGCCTGATCCAATTGGATATCGGAAGATGATCAGGATTGAGCTTGGATAATTGCTTAAATGGGTGCCCACTCTGTACAGCAGGTTGTTACAGGCCGCTGGGCTACAATGTTGTTACAGGCCGCTGGGCTACAATGTGGGCAGCAAAGAGCATTGCAGCAACATTATTTTTTACTGTACTTTACTGCCACATCCACGCTTCCCCACCTTGACCTACCTGCTCACCAAAGTGATGATTTTACGTTTCATCGTATAAATCCCACAACACCCGCGGTGCGTGGAGGCCCTCACCCATCAGTGGATTGACAAGGGCTGTACTGACACACAATGTATTGTACTCAGGATTGTGTTTTACGATTCCTCTTGTGTACTCGACTGTCTTTTGAAAGTGTCTGGTCTTGCAATGCCTCTCGAATATAATATTGATGGACTCGGGGAGCAGCGGCGCAGCAGTGATCACACTTTCATATGAACCTAACTATCTTGAGTTCTATTCCGGGTCACGGCCAACATCAGGTGGCGGGTGGAATCTGAAATTATCTTTGGCCTCCCCCCCCCATCAATAACCTGCAACGAACAATGTTTTGAAGTATGGTAAAAAAAAACCCATAACCACGTTGCTTGATAAGCTCTTCAGTGCCCTGACAGATGGCTGTAAATTCTCAACTTAGTGGATGGGTGTTAAGATTATTGACACTGCGTTGTAAAAAAAAAGTGTCACAGCACAATATTACGGTCCCAGTTTACGGAAACAAACAATGTTTTATTGCAGGACCCTCCGAAAAGATAGTCTCGAGACTCATCCAAGGCCTCAGTGGAAAAAAACACAGCATTGTAATTGTTAAACACCCATCATTCTCTCATGTTCGAGTGCCACTCAGTGAGTGCATCTTCTTGGTTCTTTCGGTAAAGTCACGTAGAAGGGAAGTAATAAAATAATAAAAATAAAACATAAAAAACAATGTGAGAATTGTTTTATTATGTTTTTTTTATTTTATTACTTCCCTTCTACGTGACTTTACCGAAAGAACCAAGAAGATGAATCCCTGCAGTCACGAAAGCTTTAAATCAAAATTCAGTGAGTGCAGTCCACACGCTTGGCACCACTATCATCGACTCAAAATCAGCACATTGCCAATAATGCACATGTCGTGCATTTCTGGTGTGTGTTGTGTGTGGGTTCATTGCCTGACTCTTTTGATAAGTGGATTACATCGCAGGCAACGCGATGTCCCCGAGTGTGACCTTAATAAGGCCCCGTGCCATCCAAATGCGATTAGCGAACATGAACTGGTAGCAGAAATACTGTAATCTGTATGTGTTGTATTATTGTCTAGCCACACAATATATTGCCAAGGTGTGTATGTTTGCCCCCCCGCCTGGCCTCAGCACCTGGTTGGCTCACAAGTGAAGACATCACATATATCCCCCTATTTAAGAACGAAACAGGAAGATGTAATCACAAATGTGGCTGTCGCCTGATGATGAGAGTTGTAATGACTGGCGACACGTCGTACTCGAATTGTAAATGTTGTGGGTTTACTCTCCAACACACCGGTGTGCTGTATTAGTAACGAATTAGCATGTTTTGTTTATGTGACAAAGCTTACTAATTGGCTGCATCAGGTGGTGGCGGGTTTAACGACATATTTACGTGATCTAACCCAAAAAAACCTCTGTGTGTATGTTTGTGTGTGTGTACTGGTGTGGGAAGTGGTAGTGCAACGGTTAGTGCCACTAACCCGCCAACCCGAGTTCGATTCCTGCTCACAGCCAACATAGGTGACGAATATCCGAGCCTGGGCCACCCCTAGTTTCACACAGTTTTTAAAATGAGTACCCAGTGCGTTGTCTAAACATCGCCACGAGGCATGGTGCTGGCCACCCCCTCGTGTGCCGTGCCGGCCTTATTCGGTGCTCGCTCACAGCTCTTGTTCCGACAGTCTGTCAAGGCTAAAGGGTGGATTTTGTCTGTGTGCGTGCGTATGGTCTTGTGTCGATACCGTTTGCCTCGGTGGTGTTTAGTTTTTGGGCGGACGTGTTGAGCGTTATCTCTCACTGGGCCTGCTGCCCGCCCGCCGGCTCTGTTCACAACGGCTCAGCCGCCTGGGCCAGTGCTCCGCGCCATTGTCCATGCTGGTGTCCGAACCTAGATGTGAAATGGGAGCGCGGAATTTCTCCCCTCCCCAGAAATAACAGCTGCCTCAATGTGAAGGTCACGAGGCCAAGTCCCCTTTTTGCCTTGATAACGTCAGTTAAGCTGGGGTCTTGCAAAAGCGGTGATGAATGTGATGGCTCGAAGCTGTCTAAAATTGAGGTCACTCTGGTTCCCCTGCTGCACGCAAAGGGATGCCCGTGTGTGTTTGCGTGTGAACCCGTATTGCAAAAACAAAGAAGAAAAATCAGGCATACGTGTGGATTATGCATGCTTTCCCACACGCTGGCCCACGATGACACAATGGGGCTTGTATAACAGCTCAGCCAGGGAGGGTTCAAGCAACTCTTTGATCAATTTCCTTTCTGCTAAAGTTTTGTTCACATTAGATTATCTTTACTGTAGTTTGTTTGTTCCCCCCCGCCCCCAATTGATAGACGGACAAAGCTAATGTATACATACTTTTGACCTTCATTGGAAAGCTTTCAAAAACAACGTATCCTTGGTGCCTGTGTCCCTGAGCCTGGCACGTACTGGGTGTTCGTGAGATATGTTGCCATCCTAATCGGCCACGTGTGAACTGAACGATTGCAAGCGTTGACAAGGGTTGTTAGGACAAGCTGTTTTTATTGTAATTTACTACCGTACGAGAAACGACCGAATGCGTCCCCACATGGGATGTAGTGCGGGCACGAGAAGGCCAGCACTGGTACAACAAGCGTGAACCGCATGGCGGGGCTGATTGCTGAGATAAGCTTGCCATTGTGCAGGAGCCAAGCCCATATTGTCACTTGTTTCCACGTTTTTCCTCAACTGTAGTGGACATCACGAGGTCCAATAATAATCATAATTCATGGCCTTTTGGCAGTTACTGCTGGATGAAGGCCCCCCGATGCTGTGTCGGCCACGGCGCTTGCTTGACCATACTTTGCCAAAGCTGGTTGGTGTGGGCTGGTGAAGATGGGGGGGAGGGGGGGAGCTCATGTCTGGTGCAGATATCAAGCCAATGACGTTAGCCATGGCCGGGAGTTTAACTCGGGAGGGCAGGTTCATAGGGCAGTGTGTGTACCACTGCACCACCCTAACTGGGCCTGTTGCGGCATTCATTACGGAGACACTTTTACTTAATCGCTGCAGAGTAGTTATGGTGGTACTTTTGCCACTGTCTCACTGCTGCAGTGCACGTCTGCAGTTGTCATCTCTTCAACGCAATGGATGGATGATGAATGGCTTTCAATCCCCTCTCTCTCTCTCTCTCATCGCCTTGGACAAATTATGCACCGTTGTGCAATCTCTGATTTACATTTCGCAGGTGACAGTGAGGTGGTGCTTACCGAGCTGTTTTCTTCGTTAAACGTCTTTACCCTGCCCTGCAGATCAGGGTCGTACCATTGCAAAAAACAAATTAACAAACAAGCAAGCATTTGGGAAAGGGAGATGTTGCTATTACTTACGCACCCTTATACTGCTTTTGCTTCTCCGGTTATCAGATGACTGACGGGTGGACATCTTTCTAAAAATGTAATAGTAGTGCGATAACCCGAGTGAAAAGTGCCAGTTGTGGAAAAACGTTGTCCAGTATCTCAAACGCAGTGAAGAAATACTTGCTTGGGAAGTTTCCAAAATGTACCCTTCTCGCGCGGTTGTATATTTTGACGTTAAAACACTCGGCGCGTAACGCGTGTATACAACAACTGGGTAGCTCTCCCCCCACCCTGTCTCTTTAGATATGCATGCGTATGACCTCTGTCGGTGTGCCAGAGCACAATTTTACATCGGCACACCAAAAGATACCCTTACATAATTGATGCCGCTTAATGGTCGGCTCTGGCAGACACGCACGTGTAGGACGCTGCAGCGGGCGCAGGATTTGTTTAATGGCGCGTGCTTGAACTCGTGCTCAGATTTCTCTTTTCTCCTCCCACACCCCGCCCGACCTTTCCTTTCCTAAATGCATTAGCATCTATCGGTGGTGCTTTCCTTGCTCTTTGCCAGCAGCTGCTGTGGCTGTGTAATGCATAAGGCCAGTTCCTCCTCTTCTACACCTCATTCATTTGCATTGCAGCGAAATAATTATTCATTGTCTGGTCTAGCCGGCAGTTGTGCACACTTGTCACACGTATCGAAATAGAGGTAATGGTAAAAGATCCCACTGTTGCGGCGCACGTGTCGGCGGCGTGTGACGGTCCTGTAAATCCTGGGACCTGACGTAAATTTGGTGGTCACTGTTGTAGCCAGCGTGGGGTCCTTCTCGTTGCTGGTGGTTTCCATTGGCTGTGTTTGTTATGCCCAGCCAGAGCCAAACTATGAAATGTTGACCTCACAAGATATATGAATCTGGCTCTGAGCAAAAGAAGGGTCTGGGGTCGAATGAAACCTTAATTGCGTGTGATGTTAGTGGCATGGCTCAGCTCCTTAAGTGGAAAAAGCAACCTGGCGCCGCCTCCTGAACCATGCCAGGCTGATTGTACATGGCCGCAGTGTGGCTTGGTTGTACAGTGGAAAAGAGGTGTGTTTAATTCCTAAAAGGATTCACAGGATTCAGTGGAAGTGCCTGAGGTGCTGAGAGCCAAACTTAGGAACCCTAACAACACAAATTACTTATGCATGTGTAATAAAGGACTCTCTCTCAGATGTCGATCTCCATTGTCCTTTATTGGGTTCGTAGAATCTCCGTACCACGGCGTCTCGCTTAGGCCCGCGTCCCGCTCGACGACCTCTCCACAGCCCTCGGCTGCTCCGTTGTGCAGGCTCCCTGCTGTCCCAATAAGCAGTCTCACTGCTGCCCCGTCAGGCGATCCTTGCAGCCACACCGCTGCCCCGCTATCTAGCGTCACTGCTGCCCCTTCCACAGCTGAGCCTCTCACTGCCCCGTTAGCTCTCTTCGTCTGACACCGATGGCCGTCAGTGTCGACGTCTCCCACCGCGTGGCAACCGCGCCACACTTTCCGTCTTGCCCAGCGTGGCCTCCTCGTATTTCACTCCGTCTCAACTCCCCTTTCCCCTTCCGGTTCTCTCCTTAAATCCTCTCCCCCCACGTGACCCAGACTCCACCCCCCCTCAATCCTTGCTCGCATTACACATGTACCAATATATTAGCACGATTGGCTACGTACGGTGCGAACAAAGTTCAGCATACATACACTGCTCATTTATCCTATACTGCCATTTCGATTAATTGAATGTGGGGTGATTGTATTCCTTTTTTTACTCACTTTTGTTGATTGTTTTTACAGTTTCAATCACTAATTAGCATACATGTAAAAGTTATCATTCATAGAGTATGTATATTACATCATTTGTAAACAATTGGTTGCAAACACACAATGCAATGGATAATTACGAGCGACCAAATAACCGATAACCTCCGTTAACTATCACCAAATGGCTCCTAATGCATTCAACCCTTCGGAAGGTAAGCGTGGTCGAGTCTGGCTAGGATTAGATGGGCTGTGCTGTTTCGAGGCTACGTTGCAGCAAAATCAATTGTTGTACTGTATTGTTACCAATAGGGCTGTGTGTGTACGTGATGAGCCTAATAATCTATTTTAATCCGATGCATCGTTTATATGACACTACTTTACAGTAAACTAGATAGTTTGAGTTGCGATTGCAGATAGACGAGCATTCACGGAGTGTTTTCCATACAGCAAGAGGAACGCATGCTGGCACGCGGCGCATTCCAGACCCCTTAGCTTCTGTGCGTAAGCACTGCGGTCAGTTTGCCGGGTGACGCGGTCGGTTTGCTGGGTGACGCGTTCGAGAGACGTACGCTGCTACCCCCAAAGACAAAGATCCCCCATATAGCCTTCACAGACTTTTGGGGCAAGTGCTGTTCACGAGCTCCTGTGATGGCCTGCATGGTACACGAATGGGGTGGGTCGCCAGCACCACACCCGACCGCCTTTGTCTCTTCAGTGGCGATGTTTACATACCGCATCGGGCTACTCATTGAAGGCTAAATCGACCTAGGACCAGTCCAGATTATTGTCACTGGTCTTGGCCATGAGCGGGAATCGAACTCGGGTCGATTCCCACTTGTGTAGCATAGCACGCTGCGCTACGCGTCACCCTGCTGCTCCCCCACACACACACAAGCTTTAGCCGCGTGCAGTGCTACAGCATTCAAATCCCTTATGTAACCCATCTACTCGGACCTTAATTATAGGGAGAGTTCGATTCGTGTGACCCACTCCCCACGAGAGCCCTTTGTTTGCAGAGGAACACCCGTTGTGGAGGAGTTATCCCGGAGTGGTTCTTCGGTTTTACCCGGCTGGCAAATTCTGCACATACAGTCTTGGTACGCTGTGTGCGTGCGTGCACGTGCGTTACATGCCATGCTTCCGCCGTTTTGGGTGTCGGTCAAAATTGGATGTATACACTGCACGATGAAAAGGGAGCTGCGCGGCCTACGAGTTAAGGTCGTTGTCCCCTTCCACTGCGCCATCCCCTCCTTTCTGTTTTTTCTTCTTTTCGCTTCGAACAAAACGTTTCCTGCCCCGCAACTCTGGCCGGAACGAGCCGAACCAGAACATGGACGTCATTCACTGCCAGTTGTGGTTGCTGCACAGCAACCGCAAATGTTGCTTGCAGGCGATTGTCAAAATATTGAGAGTTGACACTGAAGCCCATACAATGCTCGCCACGGCATGCGGCATTTTGCTGACGGCTTAAACGAGCTTGAAATGACGCTGCGATGAACTTACTCGAGCGACAATATTAAAGATACCGCGGGCGTGCGATTTAGGAAGAGGCCCCATTGTCTGAAAGTTGGTTTAAGCATGTGGGGTATTTCCAGTCCTGAGGCCAGCACCAAGCTTCAGATTTCACGTTTTGCACGTGACACGTTTTGCTTCGGGGCCTCTTGGTCACTGGGTTTCGATTTGGATGTTTGCTTGTGTACACCTCGTTTTGTCAATCCACTGCTGGATGAGGGCCTCCCCCCACGCCCTGCAGACAATGAGGAAAGGTGCAGAACGACCGTGGATTTTGCTGCACCGCACTCTGTTGCCCACATTGCCTCCTGCTCCTGTCTATTGTGCATTGGTGACCACCCATCCAACCGCCATCCTGGCTCAGCCATGTTTAGCTTCTGATGTCTGACAAAATTGGGTGCATTCTCGGTGATTGTATGGAGTGGTGGAGGAATACGTGTTAAACTGAAGAATAAGATGTTGGTTACTGCACTCCTGTGCACTGCAATATTAATTTGGCGATCTGAGGTATGCTTGAGTGAGTCAATGGTGGTGCAGTTTTAAATAATAATAAATGTATACATAATTTACAGCCCTTTGTCAATCAACTACTGGATGAAGACTTCTTTACAGTGTAAACTATACTAAACCATTTTTATTTTACCAGGTAAGGGCCACTGAACTATATAGCTCTTTCTCAGAAGCGAGCTGGCCTGAAATTATATCTCACCGAAGTGGGTTATCATGTGGAAATTTATAGCAGCCAAATACTGAAACGTACGTTTCTAAATGTGGAGGGAAAAGCCGGAGGACCTGAAGAAAAATCCACACGACCATGAGAAGAGCACGCAAACTCCAAATATACAGCCGTCAGGGTCCGGATCAAACCCACGAACTTCTGCATACCAGGCGACAGAGTTAACATCTCACCAACCACGGCGCCACTTTGTCGGTAATCATGATGTTTTGGCCACGCTTCACTGAGCTGGTCAGTGCAGGTTGGTGAAGTGGAGGGAGGCGGAGTAGGGAGGGTGTGTTCCTGGTACTATTTCAGAGATCACTCCCCACTGATGTTGGCCGAGGCCGGGAATTGAATACATTGACTTCAGGTTCGGCTTTATAGCGTAGTCGTACTGTGCCACCACTCCACCCAGTGCATCTTCATTATTGTTTTATTTAGCATAGTTTACACTGATCTTGACAAACCTGAACTATTTTAATCATTTACGTTATAAGGGTGTGTGCTCCATTGCTTTAAAATAGAAGGTCATATAATTTGCTGCCACCTCTACATGCAAGCTGCAGTAGGCACAATGTATAAATGTAAAAGTGTACAACTCCCGCATGGGCCATTGACTAGCTTTCCTGGGTAACCTTGCTTCGGCTACAGGAAGCTCGTAAAAACACGTTTTTTGTTGCGCTTAGCTCTTTTTATTCGAATCGATTGGCGAGCAAGTTTGTTGTTTTGCTAATTATTATTCATGTTGTGCGACCATAAGAACATACAAACCTGGGCGATTTGTGTTGTTCATTCTTGTTTGTGTTTTCTCCTAGCGATGGTCCGACCTTGTTGCCGTGTCGTGAAAATGAAGACGTTTCCTTCGCGCATTTTTGAAGTACAAGCAGGCCACCACACTGTTTCAGAAAGTAAACCTACAGTGTGTCATGTCAACCGGGCCGTTCTATCCACACTCAACGTAATAAGCAATCGGATTGGTTGATGGTCCAGAAATCGCTGGTTCACGCCACTGCCTCACTCGCTGAGGATCAGTCACCTCCTTATCACTCCTATATCGTTACTACTATGGTTACTGTTCCAGTGAACTTCAATTGTTGATTCCTCTACCCATATTGAGTACTCAGTTTACCAGATGGACTGTTTTGTCTCATCCAGTTTGTATTAAACCACCACAACAACACACTCACCCACTTTTACCCACTCACCTACTCACTCACCCACCCAACCACTCACCACACTGCAGGTCAAATAACTTCTCTTCCTGTTCGTCCTTGGCAACTGGTTTGACGACTGCAATTCTTCCCCATTGTCTCATTCCCCAAATTCATATAAACTAGCTTAATTCAAGAAACACGTTAACCTTCAATTTATTACAACTTTGAGAGTGCTGTTTGTTTCTGGCCGCTTGGGCCTTTGTGCCTGTGCTCAGAAATCTTAACAAGAATCAATTTGAAGCACACACCTCTGTTTTATGCCCTTCCAAGGGTGTTTTTCATGTGGCTATGAAACTGAAATTTAAATTTTCAGAACTTAATCGAATGAAATTAAGTTAAAATGAACTTCAAAGTGATGGTGTTTTTTGTGCAGTCATCAGTGGCCAGGCTGAAACTTATCAACCGGCTATACACTGGAACTCTCCACATTAAACAGTCACCTGCTCCTCACTCAAAACTCACTTATTTTCTCTAGCTCACCCCACGGACCCCTTATTCTCCCCCTCATTACCACCACCACTACTTTTCCCTCTTCATATTCTCATTACATGGCTTTCACTCATTCCCCATTCATTCAATCCGTTCATCATCATTTACCATTATCAATTCCACTTTCACCGAATTCATCCATCACAGATTCGCCCATTGCTTCCTCTCATCTATTTTATTCACCTCATCTCCACCATTACATTCACATGTACTGTTCTTAATTTTCTGTAAAGCGCCTTGGTTAAGGCACTATATACATTATGTTGAGATGACCCAGTTTAATCATACGTGGCCAAAACCAGGATTTTAACCTAGGCTTTCAGTGTCTCTGACATGAAATTAGCACCCTGAGCCACCCAGCCACCTCTCAAAACAGTATTTATGTCATCACGTCGTCTAATCTTACGTCGTTTTAAAATAAACACTGCTGTAATTAACGTGTATTCAGAGCAAGATCATCAGATGTATTAAAGTCATGGTGTTACGAGCTTCATCACGCCTTTCACTGTATACAGCGCGCCAATTAGGATTAAATGCACGGCGGTGTAGTTGCTGCTCTAAATAATAAATTAAACATCTTGCTGGGTGTGGTGTATCGTCAAACGTGGTCAACCATAGTGCGCAAGCCCTTGAATGTTTCCCGTAAACACAAGTCTTTCCCGCACTGCATAGTAAATGCTATCGGTCTTATTGAATATTTCTTAATTTCTTCACACGAGGGATCATCCATTGGTGGCACACAAGCCAAATCTGGCCCACGAAGACTTCTTGTTGAATGATCCGCCAAGATATACGGCTTTCCCCGAGGCATAACAAGACAATTTTTTTGGTGATACTGCTGCTGAGTTGGCAGTGACGGCTCAAGGACAAATAGCAAAAAACTCGACATGTTTGCCAGTGAAAATATCACCTTAAAAGAACAAAATAAATATTTGGCGACTTTTCGAACAATGGACCTCTTTCATAGCACATAACTAGGGAGGCCAGAGACAGTGGATAATAAGAGTCTGAGACTTCACTTTACACCATGGCGCCTGATGAGAATTAAATTTTAACAATGTTTTTTGATGACAAGTTTGTTTTAAATCGGCACAGCAATAGTTACTTAATCTTATTTCGTATGGCTGATGTAGACGCAGAGAAACAACTACAATTTAACATTCAGGTGGTAAAGCCAGAAAACGGCGTCAGGAGCAGCAGTGTATCGCTGTGATGTATCCTTCGTATTTGTGGATCAGGCGGCATTACATTTTTACATGCTGTATGGTCTGTTCTGGATGACCACGGTCATACACTGGCTAATAGTAGCTATCGAGTCACAGACAAAAATCTTCAATAATCAAAACGAATCTAAACACACTATCCTAAAAGTAAAATTATAAAATGTTGCTTTCACATTGCTTTGTGGGAAGATTTGTTTCTGGTAGAAACAAGGTACAATCCACTTAACAATGGGTCCAGGAATGCATTATTTACCGAGGTTTGCATTATAGCTTTCCAGGATATAGGAGTGCAAGAAATCCAACCAGTAAGAATGTTGTTTTTACTCTGAACGGTGTCCAATAAAGCCATTGAAGGTGTAGTTATTTCCTCCATAAATAAATGGTCAAGGACTCGCCAAACTGGATGCGGTGAGGTGCCAATCAGTGATGACTGCCAAGTTTTACACGCGTATTCTGATGGAACAAGCGACGAACTCCCCTGAGCTACCCTGGATGCTGTGGAAATGAATGGCTTCCAAAATTAAAAAAAATACGATTTTAGTGTGTTGGTTTTTCAAACGCCATGCAAAAGAAGAGTTAGAAAGGAAGTGTTATTTGTAGATGCTTTACGTATTATCATACACATAGTCTTGACATTTAAGGCATTAGCAGCAGCAGCTTACATATATCCGCGACGGAACCTTTGTTTAAAATTTAATTATGCTCGGGGCTCAAGGTGTTCGTTTGTACAGATTGCATGGCTCAGTGCTGTGATTTTCCTGCAAATTGCGTGCGACAGTGTTGCCTCGCGATTGATTTATGGTGGGCAGGATATAAAATGAGATGCCACCCGTGTGACCTGCCGTAATTAGTGGCTGGGCAACGTCATATTTCACTTGATTCACCCGCCTTGTCCTCTGGGTATCCAAGTGCAAAGCAGCTCGTCCGTCGCTGTACGTTTTCCACACTTGTGCTGTACAGCTCTCCGATGTGTTTTCAGGGGTACACTGTCTGTCGTTAGGCACGACGTCCGATGTTTTCGTCCAAGTGCTGGGTGGTGCTTCAGAAATTGAATCCACATCACCGTGGTATTTTATAAGCATTTCTCCCATTTAATGAAGAGTGGACAAATTATATTTGTATTTGAATTGCAACCATTATTGGGTTAGGGTTATGACCAAAGCAGTGAGCTACTTTATGATTATTATAATGATTACCCGTATCAAGTGTTTTTGAAATATATGGTCCGAAATTTTGTAATTTCTCATAGAGCTGAAAATTATCAGACCATACTGCTCGACAACGCTCATCATCATCATCATCTATGCCACCTGCTTTATCAGTCAGTACCTGTATTTTTGTTTATTTTATTGTAGACTTATTTAGCTGAGGGTCGTCATCGTCTGCAGTGTTCAGTGCTCTGAGTCTTAGGTGTGGTCTGGTCAGAGGGCAAGTTTCCTCCTCCTCCTCTTTCATATTCTGTGCTACAGACTGCAACTGTCTGCGTTTGCAGTCTGGGCCCTTTTGATATATTCATCTGGTCTTGTTGACCACAATGTTTGTGTTCCAGTGTGAGATTTGTGGTCAGTGGCTTGTCGAATCTTGTTGGTGCAATTGCGTCCCAATTGAAGAATTGCTGACGGAGTCTTTCCTGCAACAGAACCACATCTATGGTTCCATGGCTATGTAAATAAAATAAACTTGGAACTTGGCTATGGATCTGCTTCCTCATGGTATCGTTTCCCATGAAAATGTATTACAATGTAAGAAGAGGTGGAAGAGTCACTTTTCACATCTTGTACTTTATCTAAAATAGCCGTTAATGTCGCTGTCAATGACCTGTGCGATGTGTGTGTGTGTATATATATAAAACAACAAAGGCAAAGATCCCCCACATAGCCTTTAAGAGACTGGTAGGGCAAGTGATGTCAGCGAGCACCTATGATACACGTGGGGGTGGGTGGCCACCGCCACGCTCGACCGCCTTTGTTTCTCCAGCGGCGATGTTTTTTTTATACATCGCACCAGGTACTCATTTAGAGCCGAGGCGACCTTCCCGTATGAATGACATGGTGTGGGGAGGCCTCCGTCCAGCAGTATATAACTAATTACGCTATTTGTGGACATATATAACGTGGCACCTCTTGCGTTCATGCAAATGCTTCTCCTGTGGGCAATAATCTCTTGCAGATGACATTTGCGACAACTTGTATTGACTTCTGCTTTCTTGTTTATGTTTTTCAGCGCCTGTGATCAACCGCTATGGAAGGCGAGCATCTGGTAAGTTCAGTTAATGATGATGCCTGCCATTTGAATAATTTAACATAATATATACAAAATACAACATAACTTTACTTTTAATGCGATACATTGACCTCTCAGCATCACTTGCTGTTACTTCCTCCTCACCTGTGGCGGCATATTGATCACATCCCGCCACCTATTTCAGGCCCAAGATTGAAGAAGATTTTTAACAATCCTGTCTTATCAAATGATGCTGCTGGCAAATGATGCAAGTAGGCAGTGTTGTTACTCTGTGGCCCATGGTTTGAGATTGGTGACCACAGTTGCACTCTGGGCTATTGTTAATATTCCATTGACCGGCAGAGACCATCAATTGACCATCATCAGCTATTGTCTTATCCACTGTTGGATGAAGGCCTCCCTACTCTGCTTCCATCATCCCTCATGTCCCAGTGCAGCTACCATCTGTTTTCCACCGCAGTGAAATATAAGTTAATTTTAGCTTCTTTTATCAATAAAAGCATGAAAAAAAAGTGATCGTCATTTTACCAACTCTGATCCCACACTGACTCGCGTCATAATTTAACATAATATATACAAAATACAATATAACTTTACTTTTCATGCGATACATTGACTCGCGTCAGTGTGGGACTCAGGCGAGCCCTGTGACCGACAATGCATGTTGAGGCCTTCAACTGGCAGTGGGCTGACAAAGCCTGTCATTTTTTGGCACACTTTGTACGTAATGGGTCGTCACGCCACTCATCGCATTCGAATACACGATGTGGTTTGAAGGTTCGCGCATGCCCAGTCATTTTGTTAATTGCTAAAATCGAACTAGAATCGATTATGAAATCTGTGGCCTTTCGACTCCCATAATTGATTCTGTCTTGTCGAAATAACGAAAATTGATTAGCACCCCAAAGTAAGATACTCGTATAACCTTTGTGGTGACCCCGAACTCAGTGGCATCACTTTCTTGCTTTGCCTATTGCCCTCTGTTTTGTTACTGGCCTGCAAGTAAGGCACACAATACCATTGATTGAGTTCCCCCACTGAGTGGCACAGCTGTGACTGATGGTCCAGATTACTTTGCTCTTCAGGGTCCTGACTAAACCCAATTGCAAATACTTCAGTTAAATATACCAGCCCCTGCGTCCCTCAGGCCAGGCTTTGTAAATGATTAATGCTTCTTGGCTGTGCACTACCAGTGGCCACAGTATATTATGGAATCGTTTTCAGGTTTTTTGGGTGGATTTTTTGATGCAAATATTTTAAAACGAAACTTGTTTTTTTAGCTGTTAAAGCCCACTGAGCTATATAGCTCTTTTTCAGAAGCAACCTTGCCACAAATGATAGCTCTACAAAGTGGTTTATCATTGGGAAATGTATAGCAGCCAAATACTCCAAACAGAAGTTTCTAAATGTGGAGGGAAAACCAGAGGACCAGGAGAATAATCCCAACGACAACGGGTAGAAGAGACATGCAAACTCCAAATACACAGCAGGCGTCAGGGTTAGGAACGAACCCACGTGCTTCTGCATACCAGGCGAGGGAGTGAACATCTCGCCACTGTGGCACCTTAATGGTACAGTTTGGTGGTGTATGGCGGGGTCAATGATGGCTACTCTTGCCTCTTCCAAAGTGTCTGGCCAACGTGGAAGAGTAGGCCTACATACTCTCTCTCTCGGGGGGGGGGGGGCACTCTTGAGCTCCCTCAAGTGGAGGGTCATCCGCCAACAGTAGCGTGAGAAAGTAATTGCAGGGCTGCACCTTTACCATTAGCGTTTGAATGGCGCTGTCTACGTCATATCA
Organism: Lampetra planeri; assembly: GCF_965212315.1. Lineage (NCBI taxonomy): Eukaryota > Metazoa > Chordata > Hyperoartia > Petromyzontiformes > Petromyzontidae > Lampetra > Lampetra planeri. The sequence goes on from NC_136150.1 coordinate 9,638,101, forward strand.
CGAGATGAAGTTATTTTGCTTTGGAATTCTTTCAGAAAAAAAACATTGTAACATCGCTCTGTTAGAATTCAGTCTCTGGAAGGTGATATCACAGAACATCTGAGGACCCTTTCAAGTGACTCCTTATCCAACACTATCAGGCACATCTTCCAATATACTCTGCTGCAGAGACATTTGTGCATGACACAGTCAAAACAATTATTTTAAATTCTCGGCCAGTATTTAACAAATCAAGGGAATATGTAGTACGTTGTTTTACACCTTATGGCATTTGGGTGGAGCATAGGCACACTGGTTAGCACGTTGTGTTATTCAGTCGGAAACCCGACTTAAATTATTGGTCCTGCCTTCCCCCTGCCCTGATTCACACAACACGCATTGACCAGCATGGTCAAGTATGGTGAAACAACCTCCATGATCGACACAGCGGTGGGGAAGCTGTGGGGACGCTATTCGGAAGCCACTGGAGCTTTGAACTTGAAATATAGATTGAAAATCATTTCTTTAAAACAGCTTTTTATGTCGAGTGTTGTTGTCCTTTCCCCGCACCTCCGATTAGCACGGTTGGCTACGTACGGTGCGAAAGAAGTTAAACATAAATACCGTGCATCCAGCAGTGGATTGTCAAAATGGCTGGAAAATAAGTTGGCCATAAACTCTCTACCAATTGATATCCCGGCTAAATCATGGGTGACTGAAACACAGGATTTAAACCGAGAATTGTTCCCAGTGCTGAGTCAGTGACCGGACACACCATTTGCCCCCAGAGCTGCCCCACTACTTCCCAAGTGGGAGTTGTTTTGATTCTCGTTTTGTATGTCACCCTGGTGGCATTTGGCACAGATTCTAAGATTAAAATCGACACGTTTATGGAAAGTGGGTCAAGTAGAGGATGATTTGTTTCCATGAGCACAGGAGTTCAAGCTCACAGACTTTTCGATAACACCAATCTCGAAGACCCTTGGCACTAATTTTAAAAATTAATTGCAACAATTGTTCACCCAGTAAAACCTTACTTAGTCTCCGACTCATTTTCAGAAAGATCGTGCTTTTGGATATTTATCCAGTTGTATTCATGAGTATTTGAAAATAATACATGCTTACATACATGTCATATGCATATGGCAGGTATGTGGAAGATAGTACTTATTGTTGAGGTTACAGTGTAATCTCCACACCGATTTTAAACTCCTTCATAAACCCATTTTACCACAACCTGTCACACACCTTTGTTGACTTCCCACAAAGTAGTACTTAGTTTATTCACTCTGAAAAAATAAAGTGATTAGTTGAGCACCACCAGGATTGCACTCGATTGTAAGCTTCTCCCCTCTAAACAATGTCAGAATCAGAATACTTATACTAGAGGAATCCGATGAGCTATAAAGCCCTTTCAAATATGTCCAATAGTACCATAGGAATGCCATGTCGCCAAAAGTGCCATCGTAATGTGGAATTTCCACAATTATGAGTCGAGCTTGAGACGAGAACATTTCAAACGGGGAGAAATTCCTTATGTTCACAAACACTTTGGGAGACGGGGACAGTCTTTCTAAAACCAGGACTGTCCTGGCCTTTCCAGGACATTTGGTAATATTATTTGTTTCTTTCGGTTAAGTCACGTCTAAAGATAAAATAATAAATTAAATTAAATAATAGAATACGACGTTTCGATTGCAACACAAGCAATCATCATCAGGTATAATGAAATAGCGACATAAAATCTAACCAGAAAACTATAGACAGACATATTAGCAGACAGATATCACCAAGATACATAGCGAGAGCAACACAGGTAACAGAGAGGGGTGATCGTCTCTGTGTGGTGGCCTTAAATAGACAGAGGGGGGGGCGGAGGCAGAGAGAGGGAGGAGGGTTAGAGAAAAAATTAGCATATCAATGGGTGGTCAACAGACGTGGTGCTGCGAATGCGATGGCACGGCCAGCAAGCCTGAAAATCAGGAGAAGGACACACTAAAATTAAATAACCTAGTAAAATATCGAAATGTAATGTAATACAACACAGAGGGTCGGTCAACACACAATTAACGCATAGCCTGGTTGATTACGTATTTCAAAGATTGCTAAGTTAGAATTTAAGTGTGAACAATCTAAAGAGAGGACACAGGCAGAGAAAACAAGTCGCCAGAGAGAGAGAAAAAAGATAAGCTTAAAACTTCCCCGTAGAAGTGGTTCAATCTTAATTTTAGAACTTTCGTGACTGCAGGAATTATTATTTTTTCTCTCTCTCTGGCGACTTGTTTTCTCTGCCTGTGTCCTCTCTTTAGATTGTTCACACTTAAATTCTAACTTAGCAATCTTTGAAATACGTAATCAACCAGGCTATGCGTTAATTGTGTGTTGACCGACCCTCTGTGTTGTATTACATTACATTTCGATATTTTACTAGGTTATTTAATTTTAGTGTGTCCTTCTCCTGATTTTCAGGCTTGCTTGCCGTGCCATCGCATTCGCAGCACCACGTTTGTTGACCACCCATTGATATGCTAATTTTTTCTCTAACCCTCCTCCCTCTCTCTGCCTCCGCCCCCCCCTCTGTCTATTTAAGGCCACCACACAGAGACGATCACCCCTCTCTGTTACCTGTGTTGCTCTCGCTATGTATCTTGGTGATATCTGTCTGCTAATATGTCTGTCTATAGTTTTCTGGTTAGATTTTATGTCGCTATTTCATTATACCTGATGATGATTGCTTGTGTTGCAATCGAAACGTCGTATTCTATTATTTAATTTAATTTATTATTTTATCTTTAGACGTGACTTAACCGAAAGAAACAAATAATAATTCCTGCAGTCACGAAAGTACTAAAATTAAGATTGACATTTGGTAACTTTATCAGAACCACTTGGATGTCTTTATGTCATACAATATTGTGAGAAATGCTTTGTTTTCAGTTGCAAATGTTGAAGTCGATCATGTTGTCAAACTCTCTTCTCGGTGTTTGGGCAGATTTGTTTTGTTCCATTTCCTGTTGCGCAGTCATCGCATCTTTTAGCAGCAGTTCCCAGCTCATTTCCCCTGAGTCTAACGTACATTTTGATGAAATGCAGTGCATGGGTGGGGGGGGGCTAGGTTGAGTGCACCCTGGTGTGACATTAACCATGTTTGTTTTTGGAGATGGTGGGAAAAAGGGCAGTCGTGGTTTTTTTGGGTTCACGCAACAGAAACACGACTCTGGGTGACATGGTTGCATATCCATTTCGTTGGGAACAACATTTGTTAATGCTCAACACAACACGTTTCCTTTAACAAAATCGCCCAGAAAGTGCCCAATCTCATCTGCTGCTTGTGAGTTATTCCTCTTATCCGTGGATAAATGCAGATGATAGGAACACAAAACATTGATGAACGTATGGGTGAGATTTTTTATGGATCATTTTCGAGGCATGAAAAATAGGAACACCAGGTGATAGGAGAGGGGAAAAGAACAGTTTCGCTGTATTTTCTTCATTTGATAAACGGTAACTTGTTTTAAATATTCTCTGCACTTGGTTACGAAGTCCTGCAGAGTTCTGCATCTGTTTTTGAGTTTAGCCAGAAATAGTCGACATTACGATGTACAAATAGTATTGTAAATGTCACCGAAATTATGGTTTATGTGTTTTTATAGCAAAGCTCAAAATCACGTTGAATGAGGTAGCTCATTGAGCTCTCTCGGCAACAATTAGAATGGCTAACGGACAGTGGGGAAGTTGAGACTATGATGTGGATGTTATTTTGTTTAACCAGCTCCACAGGGATAAATAGTTCTCATTCTTTGGGTCTTTTGGTAAAGCCACATAGATATTAAAAAAATCACAACGTTTTGATCGCAACACAAGCAATCGTCATCAGGTGAAAAAATATAGCGGGAGAGCTGCTGAAGCAGGATGTTATAGAGGTTTGAGATGGGTGTAGCCCAAGGGTAAGTGGGCGGGGCTAGAGATGGAATTTGCGTGTAAATGTAAGATCGGAGAGCTGATACACCTCCACGACTACGAAGCTGTGGAGGTGGCCATTGTATTGTGAGAGATTAGCATGTCAATCTGTTAATGTAAGATTAGCATGTCAATGTAAGAAAACCGGACGCCACCACATTGAGGAAAACAAAGCTGTGGAGGTGGCCATTGTATTGTGAGAGATTAGCATGTCAATGTAAGAGAACAACCACCGCAACGGTGGCTGTGTTAGTGACACGTTTAGCCTGTTAATGTAAAGACATTTAACCTGGTAATGTAACTCAGAGAGTCGGAAATAACTGCTAACATCGGCAGGTAGGATGGAAACATCACAGCCAGTTATGACTTCAACTGGTTCAGTTTGTACCCATCTTCTTGGTTGAAATTGTGTCTGTGTTTATATATCTGGATGGCTTCGTGAACGAATGTTGAATAGCCAGTGGGTTTGCAGAGTACCTTCGTTTTCGAAAAATCAATTGCGTGTGTGCCCACAGCGTTAAAACAATGATTATTCACGGCTGAGGTATTGATCCTACCCTGTTTCAGATCTGCCTTATGTTCACAATAACAGTCCGATATATGTCGCTTAGTTTCCCCAATGTAACTACTGCCGCAGACAGCTTAGTTTGTAGACACCGCCGGGGTATTGCGTCTCAGAGATCACATCCTTCACAGATGGGATCAGATCACGAATTTAAGTATAGTACATAAAATTCTGTCACAATACAATGGCCACATCGTAGTGGTGGAGGTATATCAACTCTCCGATCTTACATTTACACGCAAATTCCATCTCTAGCCCCGCCCACTTACCCTTGGGCTACACCCATCTCAAACCTCTAACATCTTGCTTCAGCAGCTCTCCCGCTATATTTTTTCACCTGATGACGATTGCTTGTGTTGCGATCAAAACGTTGTGATATTTTAAATTTGTTTTATTTTTCTATCTCTGTGGCTTTACCGAAACACCCAAAGAATATGAATTCCTGCAGTCACGACAGCTTTAAGTCAAGTATTTCTCAATGCGTTTGAATGTTATAAGTGCTTTCGTGACACATTATAAGATGTGTTGATGTAGTGGCGTAGCGCTGTTGGCATGGGACCAGGTGCAAGGAATTCAATGAGGTCCGTTGTCCAAAATAATCCCCCGCCCCCACTTTAGAGCCCGGTTCTCAGGTCCCTCTGGCCTGTGGACCCCAGTGCGGCTACACACGAGCATACTCTTTTTATTTGCCAAATAAAAAATTGACACCCCACGTTACTCAATTGGGACTATACATAGCAGCAATCATCGCCCCCTGCTGGCAGACTCATGCCCCAGGTCGCTCATACTAATCGGACTCATTGTGGTTTCTTTGAGTTTTGACTCGGTTACACAAACAGACGTTCTTTTGCATTGACGTTTGGATTTTCTGTTCTTCTGTTGGTCAGAGTTAAACACTCGTTTCATAAGAACTTCTAACAAAGTAATTCATAATTTCAGCAGTTTTTGACAACACGGTTTAGTGATGGACGCAGTGCTGTTACATATGTTGAGGCTGAACTCGCATCCAATTTAAAAACGGAATATTACAGATATTTTGTTCCGATGATAATGTGTTTCAGTTGAAGCACACAATTTGTCAAGGAATATTTCACTGATGAAATAAAAGTCCATCAAAAATTACACTTCCAAGGGAAAGCAGCATCGTTGAACTTCACGAGCTCTCAGTTTTCTAGGATGCATGCATTCCTAGAGAATTCAAACAAACCAAAGTGGATGCATGACATTTTGGCCTTAGACCAAATTATGTGTCCAATCTTTATAGTCCTCAGAAGCTTAACGGGGCTGAGCCCAGTTTAGTACTTTGGAATGGAGACTGCCTGGGAATACCCAGTATTCGAGGCTTTTGGCTGCGATGTTGCGCGTTGGCGGCATCAGTGTATGCTTGAATATATCTGTGTGGAACTTTGTTACTCCTTTGTGGTTAGGTGGGGGTTTCTCCATGTTTTTCGGTGTCCTCGACCGAGCCCATACATTCAAGAATTGGAATTGGCATCCCAATGTATCAGGGACCCTCTTGACAACAGTGTGAAGACTCGCTGAAGCTTTCCTGAGTTTATGAAGGGCATTGTAATAGCATGAAAGCAATGGTAATCCAGTGCATTTGCATAGTCACTGAATTCCAACTCGTAGTCTTCACTGACGTTTTGGATAATTGTGTGCACAGTCAATTTAAAACCTGTAAAAAAAAAGAAAAAAACGCCATTGGTTTATTTATTTTCCCCCTGCACTGACTTTTACAAATGTGTGTCCCCTAATGTGGACTTGCGGAGTTCAATACTGTCCACGCCACACGCACACTGATGAGTACATTTCTGCCTTGATGTATCTGGCTCTGAGTTGCCCTGGCTGGTAAAGCTGGCCATATAGCCGCACTGTGCTGCTCAGTAGGGAACAGTGTCCTTAGGTACAGTGTCAGTACCCTGTATATCCTACGTTGTGTTTGTGTTATCAACTGTAAGTAATCGATTTCTCTACCGGTCATCGGTTCCATTAGTCGACTAAACGGCTAACGCAAAAATAGTTCGGAACAAAACTACCTTTTTCCACGTGTGCCGCTTGACGGGAGGTGATGGGTGGGGCTTGACGATGTTATCGGCATCTTCAGCCTCATCTCGCTGGGCATGGCTTGTAGGGGATTTCCTGCCTTCGGTGAGGCAGGATGTGAAGGCGGTTGCTTTTTTATCGGCCCAAGTAACCGAACACCAAAGCTTTAGTCTATTATGATTTTTAGTCTATAAAACGACTTAATAATCTTACCTCTAAATGTAATTATGAATTAGTTAAATAACCCCATAATCCCTACATGGCATGGGGAGTCCCTCATCCAGCAGTGGATTAACAGAGCGCCATACATATGCGGTTACAATGTAAACGTCGTTGCTGGTACAGCTGTGATGGTCAGAGTCTTGGTGTCTGCGAGCTCTAAATGGGTGGTGGGTGGCAGAGTAGTTTTGATGCTAAATGGGGCGCTTGGCAGCTGCAGAGTAGGGGACCATGGAGACAGACACCAAGAGAGATAGTGGGAGGCACATTGATAGAAACCAACAACACGTTGAATTGATATTGCATCTAAATGCAGTCGCATCTTGCTTTACAAAACTAAAATTAAATAAAAACACTACATTAGAGCCGGTGATGGGTGGCGGTGGTGGGGGAGGTCAGGGCAGGGAAACATGAGAGAGAGGACTGAGCGCAACACTACGGCATAGCCCAGGACCAAGATTGCGGGGCCAGCGCCAACCACAACAAGCCCGGGGGCAGCCAGAACAGCACCAAAAGTTCCAGGGCTTCCACGGGAGGCCTGAGTGAGATATGTGGAGAGATGGCCACCAAGAGGCACACAGTGAGAGCTGATGTGCAACAACAGACACCTTGATACATACAGAGATACAGAGTGATAGAGAGAAGGGATGGAGAGAGACACCGAGAGTGATAGACTCAATAGATACAGAGAGACATGAAGATGGCAAGCCCATCCGAATACTAGCCAGGCTCAGCCCTGCTTAGCGACTGAGTTCTGGCGAAATTGGGCACGTTCGGAGTTATTTTGTAGTGAGGGGGGGTCGGTGACATCGATGAGCGTTACCCACTGGTGATGTGCTGCACCAACAACAGCAGGCATTGCTGATGCTGCAATGCCCTTTTCTACATGAGAGCGGGGAAAGGGCATTGCTCTTCTTGGGTGGGATTACCGCTCAAGCCGAGCCTCCAGCACCCTACATCAGCAGGGGTTCATATGCGGCAGCGGCCCCCACTGTACTTCATTAGCACTGGAGCGCAGAGAAGAGACCGCCGAGAATTTGACCCTGCCCCGCTGAGCGATGTTGCCTGCCACCCTTAGGCCAAGCATTTTGTGAACCCTGCATTATTAATCTCGCCGCCCCATGTTTGTGTGCGCGTGCGTTTGTGTGCGCGTGGCGGCGTGTTCCCAGGCCCACGTTTTTCTCCCCTCGCTTGCGTGAGAGTCTCCCGTGAGCTTGTCCTTCTGCTCGTAGGCGGAATTGGATTGGGATGGTTTTGGTGAGGGCAAAGGTAGTAGATTTAAAGGTAGAGCTGCAGCCCAGTAATGTACCTGCTCAAGCCCGCTGCTGGCAGAAGAGCCTGCACTGCACACAGCTCTCAAGAGAGTGTTTTGGCCTACTCTGCCACGTTGGCCAGATGTATTGGAAGCGGTCTAGGTTCCCACACTTTATGCCACCACGCGCGACCTGCTGGGTGGACAGAGGTGGCAGGGTGGGATTTAATAAACTTGCCGCATTTTTTTAACAGACGTTGCCCACACGCTGATTTGACTAAAATTGTTTAATTACATTTTCGCGGGGTGAAACAAGGCAGCTTGCTAAATCAGGGCTTTATAGCTTTGGACGGTGAAGATGTTCGTAACATAAGCCCGTAAATAATCCGCTTGCGCGATGACACAATTATATAACGCCACCTTAGGTTTGACTCGTTAATTGTGATCTGAGCATCATGTTGTGCTTACTAACCACACACAACAAGAGCCTGTTCCATCGGTGAGCCAGATGGCCCAACGGTAGAGCGAGCGGCTCACAATTTGGAAGATGCAAGTTCAAATCCTAGTTTGGTTCTCAATTCAGCCGAAGCATCGCTCCCTTGTCCATACAATAAGTTCCACTTTATGGTGACGTCAACAGAAGTTACCCTCCGGAAGACTCACCCCTGCCTTAGAAATGTGAAATTTCCAACACTTGCGTCGGGGTTCGTAAACATGGTCATTCTGAGTAGGAAATCACTTTAACCTTTTTTTATTTGACCCATGTAATCCATGAGAGAGAGAGATTACTTACTGCCTGGCAGAGAATACAACGTTTTTCAGGCACTCCTCTGGGATTCCTGGGTAGCTATCAGAGCTGTAAGTGTGAATGACCCCACGGAGAGAGGCTCCACTTTATGTTTTGTAATTGCTGCACATAGCCCCATGCAGGGGATCCAAGGTGTCATGGTTATGAAACCACCTGCAACTGCACTGCAAGTCTCTATCAGGTTGCCGTTAATTAGTAGCACCATAAACAAGCAGACGATAGTACGCCTCCTTCCCGGGCAGTGGTGGCTCATGCTTGTAATCCCACACTATGGATCGCACAAACGTTGTGAAACTCCCTTCCCATGGGTGTCGAGGAGCCATACCCTTGTTCGCCAGGAGAACGCAGTGCAACAAGTGGACTAATTGCCATCTGCTTCCATCTGTACAGGGATAGTGTTTTCTTTCGCACGTGTGTGGGTTTTGTTTGGGTGTTCTGATTTCCTCCCACTTGTATAATAAACACCCATCATTAATTGCTTGAAAACATCTTTAAAATAAAAAAAGAATGCAGGATCCTCCTGAAAAAGGTTCCCTTGACTCAGTGTGGCTTTCCCAGATAATTCAGTAATTATTATATTTTTATCCTTCCCAAATCTGCACTGCCACAAAATAAGTAAAAAAATTATGACAGCCTTTTGTCAATCCACTGTTGGATGATGACCTCACTCCCTACACTGTGTCAGTCGTGGAGAATATACATAACATAACAAACAGAAAAAAACACCTTTCACATGCCCATTCCTCCACATGAAAAATAAAGGTATTTTTATTTGTATACAGCCCATGAGCCGCACGGCCTTCTAGGAGTGCATAAGTCTGGAGCTGTTTCGACATTCAGTGTTGCATCAGCAGAGTCAGGCTTTCTTTAACCAATGCGGGTGAACTGCCAGATGTTCATAGTTGAAAGGAGGCGTTTAGTTATTAGTGTTACTTATATTTGCCACGATGGTGCTGTTGGTTATCTTCTGTGACGCTAAACAGGACAGTTTTCATGCAATATTGTTGATTAAATATAGTTGCTGTCAGTTTTGCTGTTTAACGCAGGCTTTAACAACCCTCTCTCCGACGACGATGTGCGTTTTGCACATTTATTGGCTACCCAGATCTCTTCATGCCACTGCTGTGATTTTTTACGTGAATATTACTTGTGGAGTGTGTAAATAAATGTCCCATGAACACCGTGTCCCACTATTGCCGGTCAAACAAGCCACCAGAGTTTCTTCCCGTCGACGAGAGCACCTATCCAAAGGACAAAATAGTCTGCGTAGCGAAACGGTATATCAAATAGTATGCGGAATGACCGTGTTAGGGGGAATAGTTAGGTCACGCCGAGACACTGGGTGAAAAAGCCACAGTGTAATCCAAGCCTGTATTACTGGTAATAAAAATGTATAATAGGCAATGTTTTGGGGAATGGTCCTTCTTCATAGTACACAGCTCATGTTATGAAGAAGAGCAATTGCATGAAATATTTTTTTCTCTTAAGGCCACAGTGTTATTGATGAATGCTTTGGCTTTTTGCTACTGGTATAAGTAGCTTGCCAGTTCTTGTAGTAAATATTATTAAGGGTATAGTCATCAATTGCGCAGTCATTTATTCTGACAGATCTGGTTCCACTTGGCTACTGTGGTTTTTTAACATGCTTTGATTTCTTGAACTCGTTGGCATAGATTAGTGGCCTTTGAATAAATGTGCCTGCGGACAGTGCTAGGAATTAAGACAGAAGGAGGAAATGGTAAGAAACTTGGAGGTTAGGAATATAGGAGGCTGCAGTGGGTGGGATACGTGTGCAGGGTGAAGAAGATCAGGTTCCTGAGCTGGGCAGTGGAGTGGCACCCAGAAGACCTAAAGCAAGATGGTTGTGTGGATTGTAAGAACGATCCTTGAATGTTTGGTGCTCACCCTTCAACAACTACAGTACCTGACAGAACGAAGGCATTAACCCTTTCCCGTTCCCATGACGTGCGCGTATATGTCATTGGAACTCAACTGGAATAAAAACTAAAGTAAAATAACTTTATAAAATTACTTTAATGATACCGAGGCTCCCATGAGATCATGCGGGAGGGCGTGGCACAGTTTGGCGCCAGCTATCAAAGAGTGTAGTCGTGTCGCTACAACTATCTGCAGTGAGTACAATATCTTTAAAAACAACTGCGCTATGCCTCTCTAGGGCACCATGGTGGTGAGATGTTAACTACCTCGTTTGGTATATATGAGGTCGTGGGTTCGATCCCCAGCCTCACTCCTGTATATTTGGAGTTTGCATGTTCTCCTCGTGGTCGCGTGGATTTTTCTTTTGGTCCTCCGGTTTTTCCCTCCACATTTAGAATCAACATGCATTTAGAGTATTTAGCTGCTATAAATTTCCACCTAAGCCACTTCATTGAGTTATCATTTTTTCCCAGGTCGCTTCTAAAAAAAAGTTATAGAGCTCAGTGGGCCTTACCTGGTAAAAAATATAGTTTTTTCGTTTAGTTTTTAAATAAAATAAACGCTGAACCGCTTGCTCATTCCGAGATTCAGCAGTGAGCGGGACCACCCTGCAACTTGCAGTCTCGAAATAGGAAGAGATTAACAACCAAATGTGTTGGCAAAAGGATTGGTCACAATAAACTCTTGACCTTTGGGATAACCATTCCTAATTGACGGATGTTTTATATAGTGAATATATCTCGTGCTTTTAAGAATTTTTTTTATTGCTGCTCTTTAACTCACAGCAGGGGAGGTCGCACCATTCTAAAACCGTACCAAATCAAATTAATCATCTCATGACAAAGTGCCGAGGGTACAATTAGAGTAAACCGGGGGGGAGGGCGGCGGGTGGGGCAAAGACACCCAAGTAATTAAATTATTATTTTTTATTAACATCGCATTCGTCGCTGTAGTCTGCGCGCAAGCAAATTGGGATCGCAACGCGTCGCTGGGATACGTGCTTCGCGTGCGTTTGTTTCTTCGTCTGTTCGCCGCTTCGATTGAATCTGTTCCCCCCCCCCCCAGCGGACGAGAAGGCAAATTACGACAATTTCCCCACTCGCAAAAATAATTATCCTCCGCAGTGGCAGCACAGCGCCCCCCCCACTCCCACCCCACCCCACCATGCAGACGCATGTGATCTCTCACAGGGCGCGGCCCTACCCACCCGTACGTCAAACCGATAGCACGCTCATTTTCCTCGAATCGCGGCGGTGAAGGTAAAAAATATTTAAGGTGCAGCCCTACAATTGCTTGCCCATGCCACTGCTACCGGAATGAGCTTTCGCTTAGAGCAGGGGTGGGTAACCTTTATTCTGCCAAGGGCCATTTGGATATATATAACATCATTCACGGGCCATACAAAATGATCAACTTAAAAATTAGCCCGTTATATTTGGTCAAACATTTCATTAACTCGCCCCTAATGCGATGGCTGGAACTGCTACTCGTAACTGCTTTCCAGGTTTGCTCCTAGATTTATTGAATTTCGAGTCCCGCCTGCGGTTGCCTTGGCAGGGCCAGACCAAATGATTTCGCGGGCCTCATACGGCCCGCGGGCTGGACGTTCCTCACCCCTGGCTTAGAGGAGCTGTGGAGAGCTTTTCCAGAGCGTACTCCTTGCCTCGTTTTCTCCACATTGGCCAGATATCTCAGAAGTGGTGGGAGTAGTATACCCACAATTTTCCCACCACACGTGGCCAGCCTATTGACTGTGGCATGCCCATTCATACTGCTGGGTGGATAGATGCGGGGAGGTTTTGGAAACGTGCCCAGTGTTTTGAACTGGCGATCTCTGGATTCCAAGTCGAGTATGCTGACCCTGTGTGGTTCAATGCTAAATCATTATCTTATGGCATGATCTAGCCACTGCTGTATGAAGGTCTTCCCACATTGTCACTATGTCCACATGGTCCTGCCACGCCACAGTCCGTCTTGCTGCTCCGCATGAGCCGATCCCTTACGCTCCTTCTCCTCTGTGATCCTCGTCTCGGCCGATTTCGGGAGAGTGTCCCTGGGGTTTGGTCCTTGAGAACGAAGTCCAGCTTGCTTCAAATGTCTCCCATTTTCTCTGCTGCACATGTGATGGGGCTCAAGATTGAAATGAGCAAACAAAGGTAATAAATAAGTTCGCTAAACAGCTGAAGGAATCTGTAGGAGCAACAGGGCTAGAAAACACAGCTGAGTGTGTGTAACCAGGGCAACTATTGAAGGTTGACCGCGATCAAATTAATAGTAATAATTTCAACTTTTGTTCACGCGCCACACATTCAGTCGCTTTCATAGAGAGAGAGAGAACGTGACTCGGAGGCACGAAGAACCACAGACTTGCGGGAAGGTTGCAGCCAGGCATTGCCAGTGATAAAAATCCCCCTGAGCTCTGTGGTCTTCTATGTAGTCATAATCATCGCCATTTCCTCAGGGTTCGAGGATGACATCCATCAGGTTTGGTTGTGGCTCTTGAGGTTGGCTGAGCAGTCCAATTCTGGATCTGCAGATCTTTGGGCATTGGGGGCAAGCGGTTCCAGATGGAAGTGGAATCCTCTTCATATTCAGGTATAATTGATAGAGTAATGAGTGTTTACATGTGGGAGAAAACCGGAACACTTGGAGAAACCTCACACACGTGCAAGGAGGCAACAATCTATCCCGTACAAATGGATCAGATGGAGTCCACAATTTGGTCTACCACCTTCTGGCAATGTGATGAAATGAAAAGGTGGATGGATGAAGGTTGAAGAGCACTTTTGTGAAAACTGAACATAGTAATGGAAAGCAACTTACCTGCTTAAAGATGAAAGCTTGTAATCGATGTGTAATACCTGCGTTGGCAGGGGAGAAGTATGCAAGAAAGCATGGAGAGGTACGTGTTTGGAATTACATTGAGAGACGGAAAGAGTGAACCCATGCATTAGAAAACACACAAGTTCGAGACGTTATGTTGACTCTTCAGAAAAACAAGCTGACTTTGGCAGGGCAACGTCACCAGAGACTTAACGACGGAGTTGCAGCCAAAGGTTGGGAATATGCCTGAGAGCATGGCTTCCGTGGAGATGGAGAAATAAAATTAGATGACATGCAAGAGCCAAATTGGTTGTTCCATTGCAGGAGCGTGAGAGACACCCAGCAGTGGGTTAAACATGGCTGATGATGATTATGAGTGCACCTTTTTAACAATTGCACTTTATCTTTGACCATTCTAGTGGTTTGTACAACCACACATATCGACAGGAGCAGCTCTCATCGGTTTTGTATCAGCGCAAAGTGGACAGGCCACATTCGACGTGGTCCAATGTAACGGATTATCCTCGCACGGTTGTCTTGGAGACGCGATGTTAATTTTAATTCAGATCGCCGGATACTTGCATTGTCTGCAGCCGCTCGTCCAACGACGGCAAAGCGAGGGAGGAAGGAGGTGGCCGCTGTTTTTTTTCACAAATAATGACAGAGACGTCGTGTTAAGCCCTCGTTATGGAAATGAACGCAGAACACGCGGCCACTGCTTTGTGCGCGAATGACAGGGAGATGGATTAATTGGTGTGCAACTTGTGAATATATGAATAATAATGTTTGAAGTCAATTTTATACGTAGTCTTTCACGAGAAATGTTATGATTCTTGAAAAAAATATTTGGGTTGGTTAACAAAAAGAATGTGTTGTAAACCCTCCCCCACCTGACATAGTTGATTCATAAAAAAGTGTCACGTGAATCGATCGTGCCACATTTATTACTCTCGAGATCTGAGATCTCAAAAGGACTAAGCTCCAGTTAGCAACTTGAGGATGCTGGATATATTCTCCAACTAATCGTCGTTACCCATTTAAATCTTGCGAGATTACTCTCCAACAATAACACCGGTGGTGCTGCTGAAGCAGTGATGAATGTGGCACGTTGGATTATCGTGACACTTTTATTAATTTGCTGTGTCGGGTGGAGGTGGGGGTTGCGACACACATTATTTGAACGACCTAACCCCAAAAAACCCATTTATGAATCATAATAGTAATTAATTTCTTCAGAAACCCTTCCGGAGTGTTGCTCATCTTTATTTCAGGAGAATGCTGAATTGGAATAATTCCTTTTTAACATTAACTTTGCATGTGGGAGGAAAACAGAAATCCAGATGCAACCCACTGCACATACAAAGGGGACAGCACTCAAAGGTCCACACAGACGGGTTCATGAAACCCGCTTGCCGTGCCACTATCTCCTGGCTACCTCGCAACCCAGTGGAATTGTTTGTTTCACAAATATCTACGTGATGCATCAATCCTAGTCTTCAAAGTGCTAGATCACAGGAATTGGTTGGTAGAATTAAAGATGTCTTATTTCATGCTTTTACCATTGATCTTTTTAACTGCCTGTGGTCAGGCGAGACCCCATTCAGAAACAACATTTGTTTCTGTTTTAGAACACCACTGGTTATATTTATCACATTGTCTCAGCTAGGTTTAATATATTTAATATTGTGTGCGTGTGCTTGGGTTGTTTTTTTTACCTGGGTTGCAATAAACTTTCAGATACTGGTTTTGCTCCCACAATGTTGCAGACCGTGCCCGTTCTGCCAGCACGGTGGCTTAATTACTTACTCCACGCTCTGCTGCCTCTGGGTTTCTTCCCTAATGCACCCACTGTGTGCTGAATAATCAATTTGGGCCCTTGTGCAGAGTCCTCTACAAGGCCTCGTGGCCACGCTCAGTCTGCCCACAGGAATGACCCCAGAACCGGCAGCAGGGCTCAGGGCCCGCGTTTCCACTCTGCTGGTTAGTGCTGGTTGGGGAAGGATGAGGGGTGTGGGGTTTAGGACTGGTGAAGATATAATTCGCCACTGATGTTTTCCACAGCCAATAATTGTACTCATGTGGCTGGGTTCATGGCACAGTGTGCTATCCACTTCTCCACTGACCCACATGATTCAGTGTGGTCAAACAGCTTCTGTGATCGACACAGCTTGGGAAAACCTTCATGCCCCCTGTGAATTGACAAAGGGTTGTAAAATTAACTAGCATAGAATAACTTTCGAAATTGCCGAAAGCGACAGATTTCACAATATCAGCAGAGCCGCACATTGCAATTGTGATCAGCTCCACTCCTCAAGCATTTGCCTGACATCCTTAAGGGATTTTTCTTATCAGAAGGTGACCGGGTGACTCCAGAGGTCAAAGCTGAGAACCATTATGGCTGAGATCCTGAGTTCTCGTGCATGCAGCTGTCTGTTATTAAACTAGATTCTAAGGTGGTGTAGTTAGTCAGTGGTCTGAACCCAGTCACCAATGATAGCCCACAAAATCATTATGTAAAATGTGGTTAAATCTGCATGTAATTGGGGCAAATTCGAGCTTTGAGAGTTTAAATATTGGTTTGCCTGTCACGTGGCAAAACACTACTCTTGGGGGTGGGGAAAGCGCTGCCCCTTACCGTGGGGATCAGAGATCACTTGAAGGGGATCTCAGAGGTAGCTCTGCAATATCTACATCTGTGGGCTATTCTCCCAGCACGAGGGGGCTTGCACTTCCCTGCGAGTGTAGATTATTCGTCTCATTTCGCGATGCTGATAGCACAGTCTGGAAAACATTGGTGGGAAGGTTGGTGGCGGGGAAGGGGTGGGTGAGAAGGATCTATCTCCTCAACACAACCTCCACCGTCCTTCAGCTGTGCAGCTGAGCAAGCAGTTTGCATTTCTGGCTCTGCCAAATGAATTGTCAATATAGGGCTAATCCTTTATGCAATAGGTGCAAAACAATGTATACGATCTGCTATTCCCCTTTCCCCACGCCAGTCGCTGTCAACCTATGAGGCGCAAATATTTAAATGATGAGAAAGTCATCCCTACAGGAGGACTAGTGCCAGCCAGAAAGCAAACATTTTACAACACACAAAGATGTACAGCATTGCACAATGCGAGAGGTTTTGTACTCTGCAGTGCGCATAGTTGCGTGTTGTTAAATCAACCTTACCATCAGGTATTCATGGTTAAATTATTTGGCATTAATTTTGTAGACTTTCGATACGAGCACTTCTTCTCTTGTATGGTTGATGTAGATGCAGAGCAACGACTATAATTTCACATTCAGGTGGTCAGGCCAGATAACTGCATCAAATGTAGCCCTGAAATTATACCTGAAAATCGATTATGTTCTATGCATAATTTTTTTCCTTTTTAGGATAAAACTGAAATAGATCATGATAGAGTGCATGAGACTAAGGATATTAACATGCACAGAGAGTGCAAATGTGAAGAAAAAAACACAAAAGTCAAAGGCTTTTGGGGCCAGTGCTGTGCCAGAGGGCACCCACAAAGAAGGGCGGCACGGCGCACGAGGGGGATGGTTGTGGCCAGAGCCATGCACGATCGGCCACCTTGGTCTCGCCAGTGTTGATATATACACACACCGCACCAGGTACTCATGTAACACCGAGTTGACCTAGGGGAGGCTGTGCACCGATTATGATATCACTTGTAAATTATGTTACTTGTGGACGGGAATTCAAGTTGGGTGGCTGAGTTAATTAGTACAGTGTGCTAAGCAATGCACCACCACTCCAGTAGAGATAGGCCACGTAGAAAGTATATGAATGAAGCAAACATTGCCATCGCAACAGGACAGACACTGCGAGTGACACGGTCGCGTAGTGGTAACACTTGTTTCACAGCAAGAAGGGCCTGGGTTTGAATCCTCACTCGAGCACGTTTCTGTGCAGAGTTTACATCTTCTCCCTCTGTTTTGCTTGAGTTTCCTCCGAGTTCTCTGCTTCCCCTCCCCCCTTAGCTAATATATATTTAATGTAACTGGTATTGGGCGAACATCCCGGTGCTAAAAAAACAATACGTGGAAATTACTCAATTGGTATTACACGTAGCAACGTCACCCCCTTATATCTAGAGGTGTATTCTTTATTCTGACCCGCCCCTACTTGACATCTGTAAAAAGAGCCTCATAGCTCATTGGATTTCTCTGGGATAAATGCAGATTCTGATTCCGATGCTGCAAGAGGAGTTGCAGGATCCTTCTGAAGGAGAGTCGAAATGCTCGGTGATGTTTTTTTTATGGTAATCAAGTCTAACAATGAAGATAAAAACTAGATAATATAAATGGGACGGATGGAACAAACACTGCAATAGATATTTATTTCCAAATCGGTTTGTAATTTGAATTGTGGCATTTCATTGAATTGGAGGGTTGGGGAGGGGGAATTGGTAACGCATGCGACATGCTACACATGAGAAACCTTGCCTAATCTCAGGAGAGAGTCTGAGATCCAGACATAGGATCTCAGCAATACCTGGCTCGGTGCTCAAAGGGGCATAACATTACAGCACTGAGCTGGCCCAGCCCCCTCCAATGAATTCATTATGTTTGAACTTGCAGTAGTCCTATAACAGCAGCAGTACAGTGACAACTATGGGCTACGTTGTGGGCAGCAGAGGTCAGATGAGACTGGAGACGTTGTCTTAGAGGCAACACGGTTTATTTATAAACTTTAAACAGGACCCTGCGGGGTGGGCTGGTAGGAATAATACTAATACCGGTACAGGGATATCGACCGCACACACACGCGCACACACACACGCACATACGCGCACACACGCACATACACGTACACACGCACACACACGCACACACACCGCACGCACACACACATACACACACATGCACGCACGCACACGCACACGTAATGAAGTTGTGTTGCTACGCTTCCAGTTCGCCGTGAATAACGATCCGAAGCCCAATAGCGCCCATTCATCACGCCGCTCGAGTGGGCCGGACACGCATACACGCACGCACACACACGCACACAGTCACACATATACACACACGCACGCACACACGCACACACAGACACGCACACACACGCGCATACACGCGCATACACACGCACACACACGCACACACACGCGCATACACACGCACACACACACGCACACACATACACACACGCACGTACGCGCACACACGCGCACACACACACGCACCTCTCACCTGCAAGGCAGCGGTCGCCGCTTCTCCTCCCACATCTCTCGTCGCGGCAGCTGTAACGATGGTGCAAGTTTGTTTTTATCATCAATTCCTCCTCCACCCCTCCCCGCCACTGTTCACCCACCAGAATAAATGAGTTCGCCCATAGTCAGTCGATCAAAAAGTTTCGCCGTGAGGCGCCGGAAGTGACGGCCATCTTGTTTAATTCACAGATCGCAGGGGGAGCGGGCGGCCATCTTGTCGGACAGGGTCATGCCAAGTGTTTGCAGTAGGGGGCGATGTTGATACACGGACGGACGCATTCATCTATTGGTGGTCTGGTCCACTTTGTTCCTACCAGTACAAGACTCCCCTTAACTCCCACTATCTATGGAGGTACAGCCTCCGGGCTAGCGTGCCCTCACACTGGGTTAACCTGGCTCTCAGCACTCCGGCTATCTTTGCTCTAGGGGAGGCTAACTGACCCGACCCAGCCAAGGTACGGGTCCTGACCACTGGTCCGAGCTCGTCCCCGGCCCTTACAAGGACGTCGGGTCCCGTGGTCCCAGGACCCTAGCTAGGTTGGTCTTCCTTTTTGGTCTTCGGAACACTGCCCCGAGCTGTGCTTGCGGGTGCCCCTTTTATACACCTCCCGGGGACTCTCCGCCCCCGGTACCGCCCCCTCTCTGGAATTTTCCAGGGGACTCTGGAAGAACCCCTCAACCCCTCACCTGGGGTCTGGGGGGGGAGAACCTGGCCCCTTAATGGTCTGGCTCTCCCTGACCTTCCCAAGCTCAGGGTGGCACCCCCTATGGGCCTGTTCCCGCAACTGCAGGTAAGTGTATATAGGGACGGCATACCATGTGCATTCCCGACGCCACACTACTATGCATAGGCGGAAAATGGTATTCTTATAAGCACCACTTGCTCGATGCATGTTCCATGAAGGCAAGAATCAATATCAGTCAGTGAATCGTTAAATGGTTATGTCCCTATCATCTGTTCACTTGAACTTCTGTTCACTGAGACGGCGGGTGACTGTGCGTCTGTGCTCCCCCATCTTCACCGAGCTGCGGTGAAGTATGGTGAAATAACCCCTCTCCCACCCGTGGACCTGCACGTCATGGGGAGGCCCTCATCCAGCAGTGGACAGACAAAAGCGCCATTACATGTACAGTAATGCTCGGAGTGTTAACAAATATTGACCTCCACTCGACGATGGATTATCGCGATTCCATTCAAGAGTCGATTTCGTTATTAAACATAGCAGTGAATTCATCGCCAGCAGAAATAGTTTTCTTAGTATTCGAGGTTTAATGATGCATTGATTCAATATTGATTCTTAAGCTCATGCTTTAACTCATTTGAAGCTTTAATAATCAACACTAATTGATGACTCATTACATCCATTCTAGATTTGAAGCTTTCGTGACTGCAAGGATTCATATTCTTAGGTTTTTTCGGTAAAGTCACGTAGGTAAAACATTAAAATTAATAAAAGTAAAATAAAATACAAATCATGACGTTTCGGAGGCAACACAAGCTTCTCTCTTCAGGTGGAACCGTCACAGCCACGACAGCTGTATCAAGTAAATGAGAGATTACAAGAGCTACCACTCCGTATATATAATGGTTGGAGAGGGGAAGGGCCAAGTACGGCACACTTTTTATTAATATGGTAAGGTGAGGCTTAAGACTAAGAATCGACTGCATAACAAAAGGCTGAGCCTTTGTTATGGAGAGGTACGGTTTGTGACTAAGCCTGGCCTACATAACAATAGTGTGAAAAAAGAAACAACTAAACATGGTAAAACAAGCCTGGCTGTCTATAATAACCTGTAATAGTTGTCTGTCAAATAAGATGGTCCAAATAAGTGTAGTTAAATCTTTTTTGCATGGTTAATCACATCTTTCCAATGATTACTCAGTTTGTAACCATCATCACGGTTGAAATTATGTCTGTGTTTGTATATTTGTATGGCTTCGTGTACAAACCTTTGATGGTAGCCAGGAGGTTTGCAGAGCACCTTGGTCTCGGAAAAGACAATTTCATGAGAGCCCACAGAGTTGTAGCAATGATCGGCAACGGCCGAAGAATCAGTTCTGCCGTGTTTCAGATCTGACTTGTGCTCGCGGACACGATCAGAAACATGACGTTTCGTTTCTACAATGTAGCAATCACCACAACTGCAACTCAATTTGTAGACTCCAGGATACTGTAAGTCAGGAACGACATCCTTCACAGATGGAATCAGATCACGGATTGTATGTACTGTACTGAATCGGACTTGGATCTTATGTTTGTTTAGAATTTTGGAGATCTTTTTGGTCACGCCTGCTATGTATGGTAACGTGATAGTTTTGGTCGGAGTTTCATGTGGCTGTTTCTGTGTGGTGGGAGAAACAGCTTGGCGGATAGTGCGGTCAGAGTATCCGTTCATCCTGAGGGCCCGATGTATATGTCTTAATTCACCGGCCAGGTGGTGTTGGTCAGAAATGCCATGGGCTCTGTGGTATAGTGTTTTGATGAGATAATTCTTTTGAGATGAGTGGTGGTGGGAATCCGGTTTCAAGTAGGAATCTGTGTGGGTGGCTTTCCTGTAGACAGAATGTCCCAAGGATCCGTCAGGCCTCCTCTCAAACAGAATATCCAAGAATGGTAGTTTACCATCTTTCTCCACTTCCATGGTGAATCTGATGGATGGGTGTCTAGAATTGATGTGGTCCAAGAAGTGGTTCAATGCTGGGAGGCCATGTGGCCAGATGACGAAAGTGTCATCCACATACCTCATCCACAGGGAAGGACGCAGGGTGGATGTCTGGATGGCGTCTGATTCAAACTTTTCCATGAACATGTTGCTATAACTGGTGACAAGGGGGAGCCCATAGGGGTACCCTCATTCTGTTTGTAGAAGGTGCCATTCCAGGTAAAATAGGTGTTGGTGAGGCAATGCCTAACCAGCGCAGGTACATCAGAATTCAATCCATGTTGGACTTAGTCCTCAATTATTTTTAGGGTGTCCGGTACTGGGACTTTGGTAAACAAAGATACTACATCAAAACTGACGAGGATGTCATCAGGAGATAGTACCATGTCCTTAACCATAGAGACTAATTGGGTTGAGTTGAGTACTGCCGAAGAGGTCTTGCCTGTGAAGGGAAGCAGAGTATCTGATAGAAAACGGGCTAGTTTGTACGTAGGAGAGTTTATCGTCGACACGATGGGTCGTAGCGGGGTGCCTTATTTATGGATCTTGGGAAGACCATAGAGTCTGGGAGGTCTAGCCGCCGATGGTTTTAGAGAGGGACGTTTGCTTGGTTCGATAAGGGAAGTCGAACTCGTGATGATACTGTTGGTTTTTGTCGTTAGGCTTTTAGTGGGATCGTTTTTAATTTTGGAGTAACTCCCATCATTAAGAAGGTCCAGGATTTTGTTGTTGTGTAGAGGTGTAATTGTGTATGGGAGCGGATGGCCAACAAACACAAGGGGCGTGGTTAGGGCCGTACACATAGGAGGTGCTCGCACCGACGTCCGCACCTGCATCCCCCACGGGCCCCTCCCGGGGGGGCCGAGTACTATAAAAGGTGGTGAGCCGGAGGGCTCGAGGTCGAAGTATCAGCTTTAACCAGCGAAGACGGAAGACCAGCTAGAATAGGCCCCGGAGCTTCCCTGGCTCGCTGTCCTTGTAAGGGCTGACCAGGGCTAGCCGGTGGCGTGGCCCCGAGAGCCCAGACTGACGAGCAGGTCTGGGGACTCAGGGTGCCGGATCCCAGCTTGACCAGGGCTGGGACAGGTAGCCTCCCTTAGCTCCCTAGTGGAGGACTTGGGCTTAGGTTAGCGGGGCTTAGATGTCGTGTCTCCCTGTTAGCCGAGTAAGGGGACGTTACCCCTTAGGTCCTGTGTATACTCGTTAACTGTATACAAGTTGTGTTAATAAATAAGTGTGCCTCCGATCCCGTCGTCAAGCCTCCTGAGTACTTACTACAGTTGTATGAATCTTTATCCATGATGACCGTGGCATTGCCCTTGTCTGCCGAGAGGATGACTATATCATCTCTCTTTTTTAGGTCCGCGAGTTCAGAGCGTTCGTTTTTGCTGATGTTACTAGTGGGTTTCTTAGCATTCTTAAGAATAGTAGCTATTTCAGCTCTTGCTACATCCGCATGGATGTGTCCTATGCCTCTGAGGGCTACATCAATCTGAGAAATCACATCCTCTACTGGTATATATTTAGGGGTGACGGCGAAATTTAGTCCTTTGGCCAGTACCGTTTTTAGATTGTCAGAAATTGGGATGTTACTCTGATTAATCACGGTCTTGTTAACATCCAGCTTTGCGATGTGTGGCTCTAGTTTCTTCTTAGATAGGAGGGTGAATTTGGAAATCAGGTTAGCTTTGCATTTGGCTGACATTGAGTCAGCAGAAGCAGAAGTCATGTTATCAACGTGGTTTTAATCGGAAGGTGACATTTTTTGTGTTAACATTAAATGTGTTTGTAAGAGAGTCTTGTCTAAATTATCGAGTTCAGATCGCAGTAACCTTATTCTCTCCGAGATTAGTGATAGGCTAGCTTTAAATAAGATCTGTTTAGAGTTCGGTGAGGACACAGCAGCGGATGTGAGTGTGAAAGCGATGGGTATTACCTTGTTATCTCGGCATCTCTTGAGGAAGGCCAGCGTCTCGAGAAGCTGTGACTTCTTTTCTCGTTGTCTGTTAAAAACTCTAACAGATAGGTGGAATTCCTCCCCGTGATTTTTTTTATTTTACTTTTATTAATTTTAATGTTTTACCTACGTGACTTTACCGAAAAAACCTAAGAATATGACTCATTACATCGTTTAAACTGGTAGGAAAAACATTCTGGGGGTTTTATAAGAAAGAGAGAAAAATAAACGACTAACTTTTAATGTAAATTACGTAAAACTATGCCACTAGTTTGCAATTAGCACAAATGTTCGATATTTAAAGTAATTTTTTCCGTGGTAGTTATTAAAGCAAATGTTAACACGGAGGTATTAATTAGGGTCCTGTCAAAGTCTGGCGGTGTACAAGGTGGCTATTCTCCACACTTCACTCTGTCGTTTAAACCCATACACCGCAATTGTTATATCTGCGGTTAAGAGAAAGGATGTTTGCTTAAACCACATCAAAAGCTTTCTTTTACTGGGAGCGGCATTAACTTGAGATATAAATTTTGTCTACGACAGGCCAAGTTATGCCAGCGACTGAATCTCAGCGGGCCTGATATTTTCTGAAACACGAACATTGTTCAAACGACTGGGAAAGAAAATAATGCAGTTAGCAAGGGGTTTAATGATGCACTGATTCACGTTGATTCTGAATCTCATGATACATGATGCATTGAAAAACTTTAGAATCGGAAGAGCTAAGCAGGTTTGAGCCTGCATACTGGTTGCGGTTGGGTGACTTCCGTGCACAAATAGGTTGCTGTAGACTGATGCGTGCCAATGGTAGCGGAGGGCAATGTCGCCAAAGGCATTGTTGTAATCTACTTCAGTGCTCCCAAATCTATGCTGCCCTCACTTTCCCCAACTTTCACTGACCAGCGAACATGGTCATTTCTTTCCCATTATCCGTATGGTGCGGAGAGATCTTCATCCAGCGGTAGATCGGCAGGGCTGTATGTACGTGTAATCTTAAAGTTCTGTGCGTGAGAGCAGACCCTAATTTCCTGAGCTGTGGTTAAGCTGTGCCCATCATATTGCTTCACATTACCAGGCTTGAAATGATTCCCCTTATTGAAATCGGTTCTTGCGTTCACGGCGATGAAGTGATTCGCGCATATGAGAATCGCTGATTTTTTTTTGGATGCAAACTCGACAAAAAAACAACAATGAGCATCCTCTATAAATTAGACTGTAATAACCCTAGCGACCTTGGCGTGGCACTGGGTTTGACTATACGTTACACCGAGTTAAAACAATAATGGAAATAAATAAGTAAAGCAAACGAGTGGGTAAGAGGGAGTGTTTTTTGTGGGTTGTTGTGGTTTCACTGTACGCGGGCCTCTCGCCGGGTAATTTACAAGACCGTGTGGGATGGGAGCGGACTGCAGCCCTCCTATCTAATCCCTCGTGTCCCCCCCTTACGGCCCAGCTCTTCGGGGAACATTTCACATTCCCCGCGTGCTGATCTCCAGTAAAAACGGCTCCCACAGTGAATGAAATTACTGAAAGGGGTGGACGATTGGACGTTGGTGAACGGTGGGGTGGAGTGGTAGCACGGTACGTTTATTCATACGTTGAACTTCTTTCGCACCGTACATAGCCAACCGTGCTGATCGAAGGTGCGGGGAAAGGAGAACAAACTAAACACCAAAAGCAGTTCTAAGGAAATCATTTAAAATCTAGATTTAAAAGTGCATAGCTCCGGCGGTTTTCTAATATCGGAAGAAAGAGCATTGCAGATGGACGCAGAAGCGGCATCTGAAAGCACACGCTGCGGTGACCATCTTTGTTCGATGGCTCGCCAGGTGGTTGGCACGCTCGCTACGAGTCCGGTGATGGTCACCCTTTTGATCCCAGCTTAAACACAGGCAGCTGAGACCCAATTTGAACCTACTCTCATCTCAGTCCGACAGCCTTGATTTAATTTGAGTAACGTTAATAAATCATTGTAAATGTACTGTATTAATTGATTGTATGTTATAAATATAACAATGTGTTTTTGAGAGGGCGGCTAACATCAGTGGCGAGTGATATCTTAACCGGTCCTGGGCACAGTGCACTAACCCCCTTCAAGATATCACTCGAACAACATTTTATTCTCACACACACGACTCAATGCATGTAACATGAACATGAAAATAAATTTCAATCCGCGAATCATTAAAATATTTTTTTCCATATCGGTCGCCTTACCGTTGCCTTGAGTCAACAAGTCGCTCTTTTCTAGGATGCTTGTTCGGCATTCCAACGGCCACTCGGTAGCCTCGCAGTCCGGTTCGTGAGCCGAGCCCCGGATTTCACAGCAGCCTGCGAGCTTCACCCAAGCCCCATTGGCACACTTGGCGACAGAAGCAGCCGTGAGACATCCCAGGATCTCCACAATAGGAGAGACGCGTCCCATTCATGCTCTCTGTCGCGTAGGTTACCTTCAGGGCAGAATTTTGTCTGGAGAAACAGAAGGGCCTTATTATTTTTTTTATACAATGGAAAGTTACTCAACTGCATCCTTCATTGTCCGGTACACATGTCCAAATGGCCTTTGTGTAATTATTATTCCTAACAGGGATTAAACTTGTTTTAGTGTTCTCATTATCCTGCTGCTATCTAAAGTAAAATTGACACAAGTTTGACTCTGTTGAGCTGGTGGTCCGAAACAAGGCTGTGTGCATCGTGCGTGCAGTGTGCTGATGTCACGAATCATCCAGGGCACGATGTGAGGATCGATCCGGTGGTCACAATTGTGCCATTTGCTGTCTAGAAATCACGTGTTGCTTTTGTCATCACTGCTCGTCTTTGTTTTGAGCCTGCATGCATGCATGCACCCTTCTGTCTTGACAATTTTTTTCCATTTACAATAGAGGGTTAATATTAGTTTACGGCAGATAGCAGTAGATTGGACAAGTGCCGTTCCAAGTTTATTCTGTTTAATAAGGTGAGAGCTTAAGATATCAGGATAAGTTTAAATTGAAAGAGTGACCTGGGACACCAAAATGGCAAAAGGAAAACAAATCAAATAAAGTACAGCAATGAAGTAAATTGACATCAGCGCAAAAAACAAAAAGAATAGAAAATATTTCACAAACCATAAATCAATGTGAAATCAAAGTAAAGGTTTAATTCCAGCAGTGCAAATCGACTTGGGCAGATCACCTCCAGATTGACCACAATGCAAATGGCAAAACTAAGCTATGGAAACATTGAATATTAAACAAACAGACATAGGTTGACTATATCACCATTGTGTAAACAAACAATGATACATGTGAAAAGGTAATCGCAAACATACGTAGTCCTCGTAAAACCCTGTCAGGGCAATGTTGCGCATTAGCGGTTAACTGGGCCGGAATGGCGCCAGTGAAAATCCCCAACAAGGCCACGCACAGAACGCTCCGTCTCGCCACGACCTTGTAAACGCCCGGTGATTGAACTGGGCGGCCTCGCTTGAAGGCCGCCCTGCCCCTCCTCATCCCCTGTTCTCATCGTGTTTCCGCCGCCCCGTGTGCTGCACCAGGGAGAAATCTAATTTCCTGGCCGTCACGCGTTCTGCTGAAGTGGTGGGGGACAAAGGGGGCGGTGGGGGGGAGGGAGTGGGTGAGTCCGTGGGCCCCTATTTTTGGGCCGTGAGCCAAGCCCCCAGTAAAAACTGTGAACAACGCTAACTCATCCAAACTGTGCGCCAAAGTGTCCACCCAAGAGGGGGCATGTGGTTTCTACCGATCGGTAGTCCGCTTGTCACCACTCGCCTACAATGTGCTCGCGGTGCGACCAAAACTCCACGCCTAACACTCGCCATGCTCAACGCATTCTGTAGACAGCATTCACTTGCGGGCTGACGAGCGTGGTTAGCGACCTGGACCTGCGATCTAAAAGCACGGTCTCCGGCGTAGGAGATGGAGCTATGGATTGGAAATTTCCAGCAAATCCATAGCTCCTTCTCTGCACTAGCAGTTTCAACAATGGTGCAAGTTTCTTGTATACCCATGCCCCTGTCCACCCAGCAGTATTCATGTTTGCACTGCCTTTTGTCGACTGGCAGGTCGTTCGAGAGTATAAATCCTCAACCACGCATGGAAAACCACACTTTGGTTACAAACGGTTGTGTTGAAAAAAAAGAGAATTGACTTGATATAAACAGTCAAGCGCAAGGTAGTGTTTTGGATCACGTACTGGCGCCAGTGCAAGTCACATCTCACTATAGCCAGAGGTGACAAAGCTAAATCCATGCAGAAAAAGACAGTCTAGTTCAGGTCATTATTTTCACCCTGTCTTAAAGCAACAGATTCTAATTCCCATAGAAGCAAAAATGATAAAAATCCATGTCACTACTTTAAATAATGAAATAAATAGCATCGTCATGGACACATTTTTGTGACACTACATTGACGGTGGTGTGTAAGCAAAAATAACAACAAAACTCTTCTCAGTCGTCATTAAGACTGTTTTAAAAGGAGTTTTTGGCCATTGCTCGTTGCTTGAAACTTCACCGATTGTATTTTGCTTTGAAGAAGAGGCATTGCCACCAAACGTCGCCTATTATACTATATATATATTTATATTTTCCTTTTGAGGCCACACGGTGATTATTGACGACGTTGTTGAATTTCTAGTCGATTGAGTTGCACTGGAGAACCGGGAGTTTGTTGATTGATTTTGGTGGCCAGTTTGATGGGGGCATTGGTGTTAATCTCTTACTTCACAGAGTGGGCCATGTGAAGGCTTACCCTCTTGAGTTTATAGTCATGACGGTCATCTTAAAGTGAAGGGCAAGGTAAAACAAAACACAACTTATTTAAAACCACCAGAGATTTGATGATGAAGACGCTAGGAGGTTTATTAAAAGTGATGAATATGCCAACGAAAAATATTAACCTAAATGTAAACAAATGAGATAGATATCAGCGGGCACAACTAGGAATTATTGAAGATGGCAAAACAAGTAATGGGAGCATGAAAACTGCAAAAAAGGTAAATGATTGGCCAGTCAGTCACAGTCGCCCTTAGGGAGAAAGATAGAAGCATAACACGTGATATTAAATTATGTTTACATAGATTTCTATAGAAAAAGAACATCATACGTCCCGGGAATTAAACCGTGAGAAGCGGAGGAAGAGGTTTTATCTCGGCCTCGCTGTGCGCTGCGTTGCACCGCTAGTCGAGTAGATAACCATGTGTTCAATAAACCCTCGGAGCCAGGATGACCGTCCAACTCCGATCGTCATTTATTGATTGTAACAGGTAAAACTGGTGAGAAAACACAGATACAGCATCTGTTATAATTCGGAAACACCCACACAATGAACACCACAGCATCAGAACATTGTCTCAGATAACAATAGATCCTGGAAGGACCAGGCCCCCACATTACCCCTGAACAACTAGACAAAGGCACAAGCTGGTGCGTTGCATACAGGTGTAGGGGTGTTACGGAGGGGCTGTATACATAGGATCACACAGGAAACAAACACAGTGGGCGGGGCTTCGTGAGTGCACGGGGAGGTGCTCTCAACGACGTCCGCACCGGGCAGCCTGGGGGGCTGACCCGGAGTTGTGATCCCCCGGGGCCCACCCCTCAGCGGGGGGTTTTGGTATAAAAGGGGATGAGCCGGAGAGCTCGGGGAACAATGTTAAAGCTAAACCAGTGAAGACAGAAGATCGTCTAGCTAGAGCCCTGGACTCCCCTGGGTCGCCGCCCTTATCAGGGCCGCGTAGGACCGAGCCAGCGGCGTGGTCCCGAGAACCAGAGCTAGTGCTCTGGGACTCCGGGTACCGTAGCCCGACTTACCAGTGTCGGGCCAGACAGCCTCCCCTAGCCCGTTAGTGGAGGACTAGGAGGTAGGTCAGAGATAGCTAGCAAGTGTGTTCCCAGCTAGCCGGGTGAGGGGGCCGATACCCCCTCCAGTGTTGTATGTCCGCGGTTGTGACAACTGTTGCGGAATAAATACGTGTGCCTCAACCCCGGCGTCCAAGAGTTCTCAACGATACTACACAGGCACATAGTGTATTCATCCCACTGCACCCCAAATGTACAGCATTACACTTAACACTAAACTGTGGATGAGATACTTCGTCATCACTCTCAGGATCGCAACATAGGCACAAGTCTGACTCGACCTACTTAATCACAAGTAACATCCACAATAAGGAAAGTCACAGGCTTCGTTACTAACTAGGCCTCGTATTTACTACAACAACTTAACGGCACCATAAAGGCATTTACATTGCTATAACGATCATTCCAACATTACAACAGCATTTCCAATATTATAGGAATATAAACAACTTACAGATAATGCTTCTTAAGCTCCCACAATGGACAAGTGCGGCTGTGGTCTCACTGAGATGCGATGCGTGCCGCCATCTTGACTTATCTGTGTAATGGCTGACGCCCGCGTGGTACAGTGGAAATCTAACATCGTCACTTCCTGGTCACGTGACCAACATTAGCATCAAAAAACAGGAACTTCCTGTGAACGCACGCTCCACATCTGCCGTGAGGCAAGACAGGTTTCAAGATGTCACAAAATTTGAAATCTCTTGGACCACGTGGTAAAAGTTTGAAACATTGTAAAATAAGCGTGACAAGCTGTTAAAGTGAAATTATCGGGCATTTTTACTTTTTTACACTAGCCCCCCCACCCAACCATGGCATGATGGCTCAATCATTCTTCTGTTCGATACAGGGAGACAAAACTGACTTTAAGAATTACAGACCCATTAGCCTCCGATGATTGCATACAAAGTGCTCGCTGAGGTAATGGGGCTAGAGCATGATATACACTTTAGAGGCCTCTGCAACCACTCAAGCAAGCTGGAATTGGGATTTTTTTTGGTATGATTGACAGCAATTATACTTGTCAGTCGGATTCTAGAAACGGTGTAATGAATATCAGACACCAATTGTGTCTAGTTTTTGTAGACTATGCAGAGAGACATTTGACCGGGTGGAAATTTGAACACGGTGCACATGAATTGTAAATGGTCGATTCTTAAACACGATTCGACATGTGAATCATGAGCATATGAGTTTGATTTTAATTGGCAAAATGATGTGACGTTTTACGCCTGTTGTACACTGCCACGTTTATTTTTTGTACCTTGATTGCTCTTTCCTTTTAAAAGCAGCACGTATTTGTCCAGAAGTGGTGTGCACACTGCGGAGAAGCAGTGGACCGCGTCTGCGTAGCATGGAATGGCAGCTTGTGGAGCTGAAGGATTAGTTGTTTAGACAGACTAAATAAACAAAGCCTTCAATTCTGTTGTCTCGGCTGTCCCTCAGAAACATAACGAGCACTTGGGGACCGACTGCTTATTATTGTTCTGAACGCATTGTGTTTAATACAATACGATAACATTTGCATTTACATTGCATTCCAAATGCGACAGGATCTCAAGATGCTGGTAGAGAAACGGTGGGGTGTGCGTGTTTTAGAGGGAGAGAGCGAGACAGTGACAGTCATAGGCAGAGGAGAAGAGGAAAGGCCTGAGCCTGGACTTGTGCAGGAGCAGGGAGTCAAACAGCCTGGATGGTGGGAGAGGGGATTTCCAGGTTGTTGGTGCAGCAGAGAAGAATGAGTGAACATTGTGTGACGATTGCCCCGGTGGCTGAGATAGAAAACCTCTTGCTAGAATGACAAGTGCATGGTGGGGAGTAGAGTGAGATGAAAGGGAGGGCATTGGGGGAAAGTCCATGGCGGAACTTGGAAGATGGTAAGAAGAGTGATATTGAAATTGATCCCGGGATTGGATTGGGGGTCGGTGGAGTCATTGTGGAATATGGAGGTGGGAGAGGACGTAGACGACAGAGTTTGCATTACAGTAGTTCCTCGTTAATCGCGAGGGATATGTTCCATAGATGTTCGAGGAATAGCATATTTCACGGATAATGATATTGGCCTTCGATAACTTGTGTTTTTTATAACTTACCTTTAATAAATACATCAATAATATGTTAAACATCTGAAATTATCATAGCAAAAAATAAACAAAAAGTAGCTATAATAAACAAAAAGTAGATAATATTAAATAATTTTATAATAGTTTATAAATTAACTTGCCTTAAATTATGATGATATTCTATGATACATCCTTTACCAGTGGCAAAATATAGTAATAGGTTTTTACCCTTTCAACTGGTACAAAAACTGACACCTTTATACAAGGCATCATGTTTGCAATAACCACAACACAAGCAGTCAAAATGCAAACAAAAAGAAACAACTCTGATGATGATAATGACATGCACTGTCCTTGAAGTTGATTGGTCCACACCCGAGACAGCTTTTCCTAGAGTCTAGTCTCCATTGGTGTTGGACCAGATGACGCCAAAAGGCGTACAACTCAAAGACAGCGCACTATCAGAGTATTGAGAGCTCGGGGTAAGCATTTACACTATGAGACATCTCCTTTACCAGTGGCAAAATATAGTAATAGGTTTTTACCCTTTCAACTGGTACAAAAACTGACACCTTTATACAAGGCATCATGTTTGCAATAACCACAACACAAGCAGTCAAAATGCAAACATTTTGCTAATTACTGAGCCAAGCTGGAACAGGTGTTGCTACGCTGGCCTCACAAAACATTAAAACATCTGAACCTGGCTTGGAGCTGAATCCTAGCCTGGGTTGGCACTAGTGACATATGATCCTTATGGCGGTACCCCGGGGTACCAAATAATACAGAATGGCCGAGGCGATTAAATGTTTTATTTCTGGACACTATATTTTCCAGGGGTGTACTTAACTCCGCGACTGGGGTATCAATCAATCCAAAATCAGTGCTACTCCACGATGTTGAAACACCAAACAGATAAAAAAATCCGTTATCGAAAAATTCAACTTTGAATAGTGCATCTTGTACAGCTCGTCGAGGTGAGTCGATTGCCGCATCGCCGACCATCAACAGACTAAAAATGACTGCATCACGGACATTATGTGAGAGCCAGGCTACTATGGTACCCCAGGGTACCGCCATAAGGTTCATATGTGTAATGCATGTGTGACGTCATCATATCTGAATAAAATTAATACGGTGGTGTCCAGCAAATCCTTGGCAGCACCGAAGATTCCTCTTTACGAGAGTGTAAGCCTGTATATCTGTGTGCATGTCTTTGTATTTTGTGTGCGAGCATGCATATGTGGTTAGTGGTGGTGCAGTGGTTAACGCACTGCACTACGCAACCAGCGACCCAAGTTTGATTCCAACTCAGGTCCTTGGCCTCCCCTAGGTCATTTCAGCCTCAAATGAGTACCTGGTGTGATGTGTAAACACTGTCACTCGGGAGACAAAGGCGGCCGTTCTTGGTGCTGACCACCCACTCCCTCGTGTGCTGCGCCCTCCTTCATAAGTGCTCACGAACAGCACTTACTCTAAAAGTCTGTTAAGGGTATACCGGGGATCTTTGTCTTTTGTACGAGCATATTATGTGTTCTCGTCATCATATCATCTACTTATGTCTTGATATAACACGTTGCCCGTCATGCAGCGGCACGGCTCGGCTTGTGTAGTTGAAAAGCAACCCGTGCTTTTAAAGCCAAGCAAGTTTGGCTCAGTTCAGCCCGGGCACGGCTCGTTTGGGAAGTGGAAAAGGGTTGTGTATATGGTCCATGGTTTAGCTCACACGGAGTATGTGCAAGCAGTGCCGGTGTCATTTTAGCACTGAAGTAATTCTCGGATTTCTATTATGTTCTGCTGTTAAATTAATCTTGTTACCTACGTATTCTAATGACTTTCTGTCGTTGCACACTTTTATTTTGGCTGTTTGATTTCCCCTGTAGCCAAGAGAACGCACTTCAATGCGTGCATAACAGTTACATTGTGCCGTAACGCAGATTTACAACTTCAGTAATAGCTTATGTGGAGGAGAAAAACAACATCTTTAGTTTGTGACATTCTTGGACATTGTTTTGGTGTGTTGTGCATGGACATCCTGGCTACTGCTGCCATTGCTCGTACCCTCATGAATACATGCAGACCACGGCGTGTACATAAATTAAAGTGTTTTCGTCTGCGCAATATAAATAAATCTCACTTGTCTCGAGCTAGGAAATGCGCTTAGTCGTAAATAATGATCGGCTCACTGATTCGTGCTCATGTAATTCTCACAGCCCACCTTTGTGGTGTGGTGGTGGGTTGCAAACAATAAAGATGAAATATGCTGTCGTGCAGCACCGTTGTATGTATGTATTCTAGGACAGGTAATAATTAACTACAAATTATAATCTACTATGAACCCAGCGTGACCTGGCTGATGATGCTGGCGATGTGACCTCCTGTCTAGTGGCACTTGTGGAAACAGAGCTGAGACATGTTTTACTCCCAACTATTTTCGTGTCATTCATTTTGTTCAGTATCAAAACCAAGATCGACAGAGGCGTCGATTCGACATTTCACCTGAGAGCCCAGCTCTGGTACATATTGCACGTGTCGTGATGCCAGCTGTATGTTGATCGAGCAGATGTGAACTACTTTATTGACCTCACGCTTGCGCGGAGGGTTATTTTACTGCGCTTCATGCTGGTGGAGTGGCAGCTTATTGAAGGCAGGAGCATATAAGTGGGGACATAATGAAGTACAGCACAACGATAGGTTTTGCTGCACCGCCCACCACATAGCGCCACAGCAGCCTTAAGACGACCTGTGTGCGTGCGGGAATGGTGGTCGCCTATCCACGCACTGCCCAGCCTCAAATCTGCTCAGCTTCCAAAATCTGACGAGATTGGGCGCATACCAGGTGATTTGGTCATAGACGACCTTGCTTAATGAGTGGTCTGAGACCACTCATTAAGCAACTGCCCATCGCTCAGATCATTTGCTCGGCAGCAGAGTTTCAGATATCCACCTGTCCGCTCCTGAAGCCGTCCACTGACTCACTCGCTGAGCTGCATTGGCTTCCGGTTGCTGAATGAATACATTATAAGGTCGTACTAATTACACACAAGTGCTTGCCACAAATGAACCACAATATCTTGCTGATCTCGTCAAAGAACATAACCTGAAATCCGGCTTTTGGCTAGTCTTACCTTATTTTAACGGAATTTATATAGCGCCTTAATTAAGGCGCTTTACAAATACTTAACAACGGTCCATATCAATCTAATGGTGGATATGAGGTGAATGAAATAGATGAGAGGAAGTAATAGGCAAATCTGTGATGCATGAATTCGGCGAAACTTAAATTGATGACAATGAATGATGATGAATGAACAAAGACGGTCACTGCATCACACGCTTTCAGATGTGCTTCTACGGCCGTTTTTAACGCTCTTCCGATGTTAGGAAGCCACTGGAGCATTTCTAAATCTAGATTGAAAACTTATTTTTGTGTTTAGTTTGTTGTCCTTCCCCGCACCTCCAATTCGCACGGTTGGCTATGTACGGTGCAAAAGAAGTTCAACATATATGCATATTAACGCTGCTGATCAACACACCGCCATACGAAAGTGGACTTACTGCTACATGTATTGCATTGGATGGTATGGCATGGCGGTGCAGATGTGTTTTTATCCGTGAACATAAACGTTTTGGGCTGCTTCTTGTTACCTTGTTTCTGCTTTTCATATATTTTTTATGGACAGCTGTGCTGCTTGCCCTTTACATGTTTTGTTCTCTGTTTGGAAATGCAATAGAACCCTTTATGAATTATTTAATAGAGTTTTTAAAATATATATTTTTTTCTTTTTGCTGCTACTGGCTATAGACATTTGTTAGAGGTTAAGAGCAACACATATCCACTCAAAATCGAATTCCCTTTTCTAATGATCACTGCTCATTGAATCATATATCATCAACATATATAGAATAATCATGGCATTCGAAATTTAAATTGTTAACGAGCAAATTAGGTCACGGATTTTTGTTAAATTTACGTAGTTTTTACTGGACTGGAAAAACACGTAGATTTTCTGAAAATAATAATTTTTTGACCCTTTGCTAATCCACTACTCTATGAAGGCCTCACTATGCTATGTCGATCCTGGGATTTGCGTGACCATACTTCACCATGCTGGTCTGTGCGGTTGGGTGAATGAAGAGGACAACCCAGGACTGATTTAGATATTGCATGCCACTGATGATGGCCGTGGCCAGGTTTTGAACTCAGGTCACCAGGTTTATAGTGGAGCGCACTAAACGCTTCAGCCACTGCTCTCCTAAAACACATCTTGAATACTCTACCATAAGTGATGCCTTTTATGTTCATTAATATAAATTGAAGACTGTATATTGTCGAATAGCTGAGTTTAAGAAAAAACATAATTTTATTCGTATCGTCCCTCACATCATACATTGCAATATCCTAACATTCTGGACGGTATTACCAGGGGCATCAACGTTATCAGGCACACCAGACTCATCAGAGCAGGATGGGGGGAGGAGGATGGGATTTTTCTTTGGGGTGGGGGTAAAGGGAGGGGCGTTGGCCAGGTCATTGTCATTGCCATTATGGGCTCAGGTATTTAAGACTGTTATAAGGTTTTGGAATGGACCCCATGTACCTGTGTATTCTTCTTCCTTGTCTGTGAGCTTATAGCTTCGATGCTCCAGTGCTGAGATTTGGTTGAATGAATACAGCCATTGAGTGTAGGAGGGGGGGGGTTCGTGATTCTTACACGTACTCAATATGGTTTTCCTGTTTAACACGTAACCCAAAAAAATCTATTATGAATGGTTTTCCTGGCTGCTATATCGAATATCTTGAGTTTTAAGTCCATGTTTCAGTCACTTGTAATAACTGCACAAAAAATCCCATCAAATTCAATGAGATTTTTCACTTAAATTGGAAACACTAGCTGGGAAATTTTAATATTTGGCTTTGACTGCCTTGCATAAACGTACTGTGTCTAGAAGCAGGGCATGTGGGGAGCTGCAGCTCCCCTAGTGTGGATAAAAGGCAATTGACCAAGTCTGAGCAGTAGTTCCGCCATATAAAATTCCACGGGCCATTCTCTAGCACGCTGGTTACAGGAGTTACAATTGGACATTTCTTGGGTGTTAAGACATGCCGTTGATAGCGCAGTTGGAATATAATTTGGATAAAGACAAAAATGTTCTAAATAAAATCCTGAGCAATGTTAAGAGTAATCTTTGGTAATTCCTAATGTCACATTCAACATGTTAGTTCCAAAAAGTAAAGAGTAAAAAACTATACATCTCTCCGAAAGCATATTTGGAATATTGTTATACATTATTGAGAGAAAAAAACCAAAATAAATTAGCTCAGTATCTTGGCGGTTCACAACTTCACATTCAAAGTGTTATGTCCAAAGTTTTAAGAATGAAAAATGCACCTGTTATTTTAAAGTCTGCGATACATTTGCTGGGAGGGGGGGAACCCTACATTGCTTTTGTAAAATTAAGAATTGGAGACGTTAAATGTTTGAGCTTATTGAGTGCTGCCCACCATTGCAATGAATCTCTCATGTGGCTAGCTCTTTACCAATGTTATCGGAGTGTCTGGTGGAAGTGGCAATCGTGTGCCGATAACACCACCTTGGGACATGAACAAACCACCAGCCATCATCCACTCTAGCGACAGGTCCTGCCCGTTCCACTTTATTAACAGTTAATATTATATCTCTACCGTGTGACGGTTCTCCGATCCCTGTATCCATTTTTCTGTCTCTTAAGTGTAATTCCAAGCGTGCTGTTTTTTAACACTCAATATGATATGATGTCCCTAACCTGTATATATATGTTTTACATTGCTTCATTTGGCATCTGTTTAAATGAAGCCTTGTACTTGTTCCTTGGCAAGACTCTCATGAATGAGTCTTGAGACTCAGTAAACAAGCAACTTGAGTAAACAAGCATAATTATAATAATATAATCATAATAAATCCACTGTCTTTCACAGTTTGTGCCGAGGCCTACAACCCAGACGAGGAAGAGGAGGACACGGAGCCGAAGGTACGGAGCATCGACACGACACACGTGCTCTAGATGCATGCGCTGTAGAAGCACAGTGTCTGTGGGGCACGCACCCACCCGTGGTGATCCAGAACTGTGGAGGCAGGGGTTGGTGGATCAAGCAGAGATTTGTGAAAACTCCCAAACACTTGCTGACTGATGGTTCCGTGAATTATCACAATTCACGGACCTGAATCGACTCAAGAGTTGATTCTTGTTTTTGACGTTAAGTTGAAAAGTCATGCGCTTCCAGAGGCTGCACGGGCGATGTGACCCTTTTCCATTGAACCTATACGGATAACAACAAAACACGCACTAAGACTCTTGCACGCACGATTTGCTACATGCAGTGGTGAGAATGCGACGGTATACGACTGTACTTCATTGCGGCATTTCTCAGAATACCAGCCCACGTGCGTCCCACCGGCACTGTTCAGGATGACTGATGCCTGTGCTGCAATGCTTCCACAGAGGGGAAACGGCAGTGACCGTAGGCTGAAGCAGGACAGGTTTCGAGCACTGTTTGTGTCGTCAAATTAAGAATCAATATTAACGAATCAATGCATTGTTATACCTCTAAAAATAATGGAACACTCTCATCTGTGTCCACGAGACAGTCTTTACCTGAAGTTCACTATTAGCTTAAGTGACAGGACAGAGGATTCACTGGAGTTTTACCATCATACATTTGGCATTAAAAGTGATCTGTGAATTCATGCCCGTGCCGAATCCAAAATGATTGAGGCAATTGAAACTCCTCGCACATGAAAAAAAGCACAATTGATTAATGTGGAATCCGACTGCTATGTGTATTTATTTTTAACAATTGCTTACGTCTGCTCGACTTTTATATGTAACCAAGTTTCCAGTGCTGAATGGCAGACTTGTGAACGTCATTGTTTTGAAAACTGGCTCTGGTATTTATTGATTTTTTTGTGTGGTCCAAGGCTGATGCAGAATTACTTCTAAAAATAATTCCCTGTCTGGCCCCTATCTGCTTCATGCCACGTCGGATAGACGCAGCACATTCCTCATAAAACAGGCTCCATTTGAGCAAGTGAAAAAATTGCTCTTGTACAATAATTGAATGCTGAGCATGACATATGTGTGAATATATAAGAGTGGTAGCGCAGTGGTTAGTGTGCTGCCACTGTGAACGTGCCTACCCGAGTTAAATTCCCGGCCACAGCTGCCATTACTGGATGGTGGTATCTGAACAGGTCCTCCCCCCTTCATCAACAAGCACTGAAGTACGGTCAAACAACCCCCATAACTGACACAACATGAGGAGGCCTTCATCCAGCAGTAAATTGACAAAGCGCTGAAAATTAGGACACAGTAGTGGTGGAATAGTTACCCACACAGCTATGGTCTGAGTTTGATTCCTGGCTATGGCTCACATGCGGGGTGAGTGATACGTGAAACACTTTTATTAACCTGCACTGACCAGCATGGTGAAGTATGATTCAGTTACCCCAAAGTGAGGCAGTGTGGGGAGGCCTTCATCCACCAGTGGATTAATGAAGGGCTGTACATTATTATTACTTTTTAATTTATTTACATTCAATCCTGCCTGGTTTCCACCATACCAAAGTGAAAGTGCATGCTCTTTACAATTACCTTCAGTTCCGCTGTGTTGTAATGAGATGTTGCTGATATCCATTTAATTTCCTAAATCAATATCAAATCACGGATATTGATTGCCGTTTCCCCACCGGTCTGAGAGTATAATTTACATGCCTACAAATCTCTGAATTCTCATCTCGTGCTGCCAAAGATTGCTCACTCTTGTCTTCTTTTGCACTTAAACACTCCTAAAAAAAGAATACCCCAAAAAGAGATGAAGGGGGTTGCTCAAGCAGTTCATCATAATGGCCGTCGTGTCGCACGCTGAGACTCTGCGGGACGCTGAGACTCTGCGGGACGCTGAGACTCTGCGGGACGCCGAGACAGGAATCTCAATCAATTGGAATTTTAATTTGTCAGTGTTATCCCCCACATTGGTTGTATTACTTACAGTACTGGGGACTAAAAATAGCTTTTTCATCATATGGTTATTGTACATTTGGAATGTAATTAAGGAAGAAGAAAAGTTTTTTATTCATTTGCCATTAATATTTCAATGGCACTTTGGGATTGTAGCTCCTCACTTTCTCTTGGTTGACCCTGCTCACCAGGTTCTCTGAGCTGGAGAACCTCCTGGGTGAGGGGGTGGGGCAAGGGAGCGGCCACGGCCTCGTGGTTGCGTCAGATCGACCGCTACCTTCGAGACTCGGGGATAGGAAGGGAGCTCGCTCGGGGCCTTTGCCAGGAGGGACCCCTAGGAAGGAGGCTCGATTTGGGGCTTGTTGCTACGCACAGGCTCGGCGTATGCTCCCACACATTATGTCATTGAAGTTTATGAATAAATACAAAAAATAACTGAAACTTACAGTTGTCCGAATAGGACGCGAGCTACTTAACTTTAACTCCTGCTGTCTGTCAGCCGCATGCTGCCGGCGTTGTCCGCACGCCCGTCGCTTGTAAATCGACCGCCGAGTTGTCCCGAATGGATCGCTTTAACGCGGCTTGCGCTCCAGCGAGTGGCTGATGGAAATCGACTTGCAAACGCATCGGCGGCAGGCCCTCCTCGTTAATTACGAACGGCGGCACGTCGGTCTGCGCCCTTATGGCCCAATCGGCGCAGGCGATCAGTGGCGTGCGGCCGCTCGTAATCGCTTTGACGCTGATGACTGAGCGGACAGCCGCTAAACGATGTTGCGAACGTTCGGTTGCTGTGATTTATTGCACGGCGTGGCCATTGATTAATACTTGGCTATGTACTTATATACTTCATTTTTTGCTTATTTATTTGTTGTTGACTTGCTTACCCTTTTCTCTACTTTGCACTGCTATCGTTTGTTTGGATTGTTTGTTGTTGCAACTTGCTGACCCTTGCCCCTACTGGACGTTTGTGAAAAAGAGCTTCATAGCTCATCGGATTCCTCCAGGATAAATCAATATTCTGATGTGTTTAAAAAAAGAGTATTTTCAGATTTTTGTATTTTTAAATGCCAATTTAAGATATTTTTGTTTTCCAATTATTATGTTCAAACTGTTAAACGTTCGTAGTTTTCATTGTTTAGCTATGAAAGTGGAACATATTTTTTATTAATGGCATTTAAATGAGATTAAAAATTCCTTTTCATTTTTAGTTATTTTAATTGTTTACGTTTCACATTTTTAAATGATCTAATTTCCAATCATTTCAGATGTTCATAATTTAACTGTTATTCTCGTAAAACTTAATTTTCAATTCAAACATTTGCTGCATTTCATTTATTTTAAACTACAGTTATTGTATTCGTTACATTTTAACCATCTATTAAAATAATTTTTGTAGTTGAAAAATAATTTTCAATAAAAAAACTTGTTATAATATAATTATTAGAGTCACGCTATTTTATCTCACCAAGTCGCAGGAGGATCCTGTTTTATATATTTCATCAGTGCCACGTTTAAATGAAGAGGATTTGCCTTCGTGTTTGAAGAAACTTAAGAACGTGGAAAAAAACCCACCTGGAGAAGAACACTT
Source organism: Lampetra planeri (assembly GCF_965212315.1). NCBI lineage: Eukaryota > Metazoa > Chordata > Hyperoartia > Petromyzontiformes > Petromyzontidae > Lampetra > Lampetra planeri. The sequence continues at coordinate 9,679,034 of NC_136150.1, forward strand.
CGCAGTCCGCTCACGAGCCCACTCTACTTGCTCTACTGCCCTTTCCTGACCACCGCTTCGCAAGCCAACCGGCCTGGGAGATTCACAAATCCCTGTGATCCAACAACGCTTGCCTCCCAAGCGCTTGGATCGTTTGCGTACGATGTCAAGAAACCGGCCGCTAAAGTTGCCACTGGCGGTGATGTGAAGCTCTCGTGCTCGTGTCTTTGTTCATCCATTAGTTGTGTAGCATTCCTGAAGGGGACCCCTTGCTCGTTCTCTGCAATGTCGACGTTTTTGCCTTCGTTCTATTGTTGCTGTGCTCACATGCCATGGATCTCCCTTGTAAAATAACCGGGCAACTGGCTAAACAGGACCACCCGTGTAACAAATAACATAAACTGAAACACTCATACACACTAACAAAACAGGGCAAAGATCTCCCGTGTAGCCTTTAACAGAATGTTGGGGAAAGTATTGTTTGTGAGCCTGCAACACACCCAGCAGCCTTTATCTTGCCAGTGGTGAGTCGATCTAGGGGAGGCCCAGAGCCAGAACAGATAGCACTCACACTCTGTTTATCAGACTCTGTCTCACATACACACATTCCAATATGTAAGCAATAGTGACGTCACAGTGAAGTAATTTCCACTTCTATACGGAAATGTATCCTAATGCTGTCACATCATACATTATCAGATAAATCATCCATCTCTCATGGCCAATCTCGCCACAAGGTCGCTGGGACTCTGTTGGCAGCTCTGCTCATTATCTACCTCCACCTTGCCCACTCCTCAACCTTACGGGTCAGCTGGTAATGGGTTTATTCCGTTCAATTCAGGAAACAAATATATATGTTATCGGATGATCTTCGATTTCGTATTGAGGCCGATGTTTGATCTTTTCCCATAGAGTTGAAAGTCGGGAGCATGTCCCTGATTGAATAGGAATCTACCACCGGGCTTCATGCGCATATATGTTCGAGTCGTAGTTGATTGTGTTTAACCAGGTGAGAACACGAGAGACCCATGAGATTGGCATCTCATTTGCACAAGTGGCCAGGGTCACCAAAGTGACAAAAGAAAACCAATAAAATCGAACAAAAACAAAAACCACTGTATGACATGATGAATTGAATATCGACGTGATCTAATGTGGTTGTCCCGTACTGAGCCTCAGTGTACGTTTTTATTACATGGAGCGGTTGTGTAGCGGTTAGCGCGCTGCGCAACGAACCCTCCAACCCGGGTTTGATTCCCGCTCACGGCCAATACCGGTGACTGTTATCTGAACCGGTCTGGGGCCCCTCCCCAAGGTCGAATCGGCCTCAAATGAGTGCCTTGTGCAGTGTATAAAAAATCGCCACTAGGGCGTGGTGCTGGCCACCCACCCCCTCGTTTGCCGTGCTGGCCTTTATAGGTGCTTACTAACAGCACTTGCCCCAACAGTCTGTTACAGGTTACACGGGTATCTTTGTCTTGGTTTTGACTGCGTATTGTATCCACAGGTGGTCCATCCCAAGACAGATGAACAGAGAAACAGGCTCCAAGAGGCCTGCAAGGATATCCTGCTTTTCAAAAACCTGGACCAGGTAATTTATTGTCTCCCGTTCGAACAGACATTAAAAACATATTTCTGTTTATATTTCAAGTCCTCACTGAACACGTGTCCACACAATGCATTATCGCAATAATGTGGTTCTTCCATCCATAAGCGAACACATTTCGTACAGCGCGGAATGCTCCCCTAAAAACACGGAATGTGCCCATTCTGACGCATAACGTGCACCATTACAACGTGGATTTTGAGCGGTCGACGACGAACTACTTTCCTGAGCTGCGCGGCTGAGTGGTATGGTACAGTACGCGGAAAGATACAGTACGCTGATTGATACAGTAACGCTGCGGCATACCCTCAGTTATTTGTCCCGCCATCGCACTGTGTGTGGTAGTCTAGTACATCATATCATGCCAAACTTTTATTGTTACTTTACTTGAAGGGGAATTGTTTTTGCTTGACGCAGCAATACGGCACTAAACGTGGACTCACTGCACATGTAATGTTGGTGTTCGAGCCAGGCCCAACGTAAGTTAATATCCACAGGTCCACAAAGTAGGGGCACCACTTTCCCACCTGCTCTACCACATGAGCGTCATGTTTGCCACATTGATTCTCAGAGATGGAGTTTAGCCATATTAAGCATAAAAACATAATTGATGTCACGAGTCATTGGTGACCGTGTTGACATCCACTCACTCTAGTCACTATACTTGAGAACCCAGTTTAATCAGAACGTGGTCTATATGAGGCTATGGGTCTCTATAGAGGTTTGTGGGTTTCCATACAAGTCTGTCAGTCTCTGTGGAAGTCACTGGTGACTGGTCCAAGACCATCATCTGGTCAACCTTGAGAAACCTGGCTTTAATCACAGGCAACTGCCACCTGGATTTAGACCCAGAATCTCAGCGGTGCCGGCTAAGAGCTCAGACCTTCGAGGCAGCTGTCCACCTTCAACAGATATTTGTGAAGGGGGGGGGCACTTGTCGGCTGTATCAGGGTGGGGTAGGTAAGGGCTGGACTAGTGTCTGACAGAGGTGTGATTTCGTCAAAGGCATTGACCACGATAGCCTCCTTAACCCCCTTTAGCCTCTTAACCCCACTGGGACAGTTAATCAAACGATCGAGGCAAACGCAGTTCGCCTCGATCAATCTCATCGCCGCCGTTCTTATTATAGCTTTTCTTCAAACGGGCATGGTCATTAGGATCCTTTACACTTCCCCACCCCCTCCTCCCAACAAACCCCCCTTTCCCGCTCCTATGAAAGCAGATTTGCATCCAGCTTCAAATGCGCGACACCGGGGATGCTGACGCAAATTCTCTGTGGAGATTACCGCAGAGCGATTGGGGGATGGTGTGGAGGGGCGCGGGGGGGCGACTCCTCGAACCTGCGCGGCTCTTTTGACATTTGGCTGAAAGGGCCTTTGCCCTTCCTCGCTTACGAGACTTCATTAGTCCGCCAATCTGCACGAGGCATTGCGCTGGGCTGGCGGAAACGTTCGAATTGGCTCGTGAATTTTGTATAAATGTCACGCTTATTTGAAGTCTGGTAATTAAGTTGCTTTTAGTTAAATATTTCAGGCGTTTCACTGGCGGTGTTAATTATTTAAGACAAAAATGGTGGACGTCATATTTTTTTTTATCCTTCTGCCTTCAGTGAAAAGCATTCTTTGAAAAGTTATTTTTTTCTCTGCTTGCTATAGTCGTTGGGGGTGGTGCAGTGGTTCGTGCTCTGCGCTATGAACCAAATTAGTCGCAAGCGAGGTCTGGGTTCCTGCACCTGGCCACAGCCATAATCAGTGACTTGGGATATATAAATCAGTCCTGTGTTGTCATCTTAATTCACCAAACCCCACCGATCAGCTTTGTGAAGTATGGTCACAAATCCCCATGATGACATGGCATGGGGAGGCAGTGGATTAGCAAAGAACTGTAAATTGTCAGTCATTTGGAAAAATATAAAAATTCGTGAAAAATTCTGTGAGATGACAGCATATTGGGACTTTTGAATGACATACCACAACGTATCCTGCAAGCAATACTTCCTGGGAATATAGCAGGTGTTGTAGGTTTGGGCTACAGAGATGGAAGTACAGAAATTGATTCTTGAATCCATTTGTGCAGAGATTTGAGCGCTATCCCCCGCTTTGTGTCCGCAGTGGCCAAACATCCCAGTGCAGGACCCTCACAAAAAAGAGGCTTGAAACTCGGTGAGGCTGTCCCGAATCAAGAAATTATATTACTATTTTAGCCTTATAATAATTCAAAGAGTATACAAAGAAGCACAGATAGGTGTTTTCTTGAAATTACATTGACAGACAGAAGGAGGAGGAACAACAACACATGCGATAGAGAACACAAGAAAGTTAGAGACATTGTATCGACTGTTGAGATAAGTTAGTGGGCTTTGACTCTTTAGATAAGGAAGCGGGCTTCGGTCAGGAAACTTGGCTTGAAGGGTTGATGACTTTTGGGCAATCATAACAATTAAGTGGCAGCCAAGGGAGGGAATCGTGCCCTAGAGGATAACCGCCGTGGGGATGAAGCTATTAAATCTGCTTGTGTGCTGAAGCTCGATGGATTGTATTGTCGCAACGGCTTGCGGTGGGGGGGGGGGTTGGGGGAGGCTTTTATCCAGCAGTGGATTAGTCATGACTGTCGATGTGTTCACTTGACCAATCAACATTTTTCGTTTGTTACTTGTGCAACATTTCTTAAGGGCCTTGTTGTCCTCATTTGCAATATTAACGTGTTTTTGTTGCTACTGCTGTGTTCATGCATCAGCACGGATTTAAATTGTAAAATAGCCAGACATCTTGCTAAACGAGACCATCTGTGTAACAAATACAATAAAATTCAGTCACCCACAGGTGTGACAATTACTCCCATCCATCCCCACGCAGCCAATTTCAGTGAATAAAAAAAACTTGGAATTAAAAAAATCGATTGTTCTTACGTATGGTTTCATTATGTTCTCGAGATACTCGCATTTCGCCCAGGAGAGTCCCTCAATGTTAAGTTGGAGGATCCTTGTCCCAGGGCCTATCTGGTGTGTTGTTTGGCCCAGAACAGGGCCATTGGCGTGGCTTGTGTTGTTGTTGCTCTGGAGACTGTGAGGTCAGTGATCGATGTTAGGTTGCCGCGTTGATAGCATTTGTCGTGATTTCCCACTTAACAGAGTGGGCTGCCATCTTCTACTCCCGATGATAGGGTATAACGAACTACGGGGACAGTGCTCATTTGTGAGCTCAGAGTCTCACGTGCAACCCGGTGCTAGTGGGGCTTTTACTGCAGGCATGTTGGTTGCGCGATCCTACTCTGTGATAGGACGTGATAGGACGTGATACTGCCCAAACAAAGGGTTGTTCAGTGACGGTGCCATTTTAGGACTGATTCGCCATCAAGGGAGCAGTGAATTGAAACCCAGATAGGCGAGTGAGCTGTGGCAGGTTACAACTGTAAACTGCTTTCGACCTAATGAACTTTTAGTTAAAAGGAACATCTTATTTCTATAAAAGGGAAATTTGTGAATGTGTGTCTGTTCAAAATGTTAAGCATACTTCCCGACATGCAACAAACTTCAAATTTGGCATGTGGGTAGCTTCCAGACTGTACACAATGCAAAAAGTGTAAAAATATACTTTGGTATTTTGGGGGGCGGGGGGGCCCAATAATGCATATATTTTTCATGGCAAGTGAGCGGTGACGTCACATCTCTGATGTCACCCGCATGCCGCAGCGTCACGCAGTGTGCCTGCTGACGTCACGCATCCCCCCCACCCTCTGCGTAGGCCGTGTAGTAAAGCTAATAAATATATAAATACAAGTTACAGTTTGGACAGGGGCCCTTATTTATAGCAGATGATCGAGGCACATTTCCCGAAACGTCTATTATATATATATTTATTTCCAAATAAGATCACACAGTAAATTTTGCCTTAAAACTTTAGTTTTTTATTATTATGTTTCTATCTACGTGACTTTACCGAAAGAACCAAAGAATAAGATCACACAGTGTTTTGACCAATGCGTTGATATAGATACATCGTTTTTATTTCTGAGTCTGCGCCACTGCCAACGTAGAAGCATCATCAAAAAACATTTTTCTTAAATTAATTACTGTAGGTTTACAAATGCGGCTTGAGATGGGAAGTCACAAAGTATCCATGTGCTTCACTGATGACATTGCTCACTTTACAACGGAGGTGGACACTGCCAAATCCTCGTTCTTATCCTGTGACATTAGCCATGCATTAGCCCATCAGATGCAGCCGCCAATAGTTTTCCGGTGCAAGAAACAAGTTGAATGATTAAGCTCTCGTGGCAAAATCGAGCTTTTAATAATAAAAATAACACTGCTATTTATTTTCCTGAGGAAAGCCTTACCGAGTCTCAAGACTTGTTTTCAGGAGGGTGGTGCTGCTGCTGCCCCTTGCATTGGGATGCTTGGTCAAGTCCATTAATGAACTTTAGTGAGGCATACGGGGGTAAAGTGGAACCCTGTGGAGAAAACCGACCAAGGGTACGAGTTGGCGACGGCACTCAAAGCACCTTCACAAATAGGTTCAAGAATCCAATGCTGTCCAGCCTTTTCCTGACAACCTCTCAGCCCAAGCTATACCCTGGTGATCTATCCCAAGTACTAACCAAGCTTAATGTCTGCATAGCTTCCAAGCTCTGACACATTTGGACACATTCAAGGTGATTGGGGTCAGAGGCCATTCACACGGGAGGTATCACAATCAGTGGAATGCCACGGCGTTTGATGCATAGTTACGACTTTTGACATGTGACTAAGCTAAATCCGTTGGCCCCCTGCGATAAAAGAGGTTTCTGCAGTATTATAAAAGTGAATTTTACAGACTCAGCTCTACCGTATGCATTTACGGCTGTGCGACCTTTGACCTTGTCTGATAAGAGGTCTCGGTGATGAACAATTCTCACTGTTCGTCTGCCATTTGTGTTTCTTAGAATTTGTAGAGTTTGGTTTTGTAATTGCGCTGTACGCAGCCTGATGGTTACCAAGATACCACCGTGGGAGTTGAGCAGAGTAAACACAACGCTCCGGGGACCTTACTTGGACATGCCTGAGGCTAAAGACATCTTTAAGGAAGGAAATTATTTCCATAAACAGTTTCCTTAATTCTTATGGGAGCAACACATTTTGTTTGACCCATTTCCAAACGGTGAATTTCCCCTTGGCTGAATTTGGATCATCAAACTAGTTGCAGTCACGAAAGCTTTGAATCTAGTTTAAGGCCTTTTTAGTTGCCATTTCAGTTGGAAGTCTCACCTAGGACTTGGACCTGGTGTTACTCACCTCTGACCTTTACCACTGTCAGGAATCAAACTCGGGTCAATCGGAATTCATTTGTAGGAAACGATAATATTAATAGCTGCTGTTGTGGTTTATTGGTTAGCACACTGTACTTTCAATCCAATGATCACAGGTTTGAGTCCCTCTCACGGCGCAAGTTTCTTAAATCCATCCGCCCGCCTCTATCCAACCCAGCAGTATAATCGGGTACACCACAGTTAGTCTATGGGCAGGTTGCATACGGTGGGGTAAAATGTGGGTAATCCCATCGCTTTCAATACATCTGGTCAGCGTGGAAGAGTAGGCCAAGTACCATTTAGAGCTCCCTCTAAGTCAAGGCCCTGCCATCTGCAGCGACGTAGGCAAGCAATTGCAGAGTAGCACCAGAGAACCAATGTCATACGTTAACATTGAGTTTTTCTAACAACCAAGGAGTATCCAAGGAGGCTACTCATTGATTCGCGACGGCGGTGTATTCATTTTCATTCACACCTTTGCACAAATTAGCCTTGGGTCGTGGTGACACAGCAGCAAATGATGAGCAACAACCACCTTTTGTCCATTTTGTTAATTGAACAGTGACAAGGCTGCAGGGCTGTCTGGCTTAGGGAAGATTTGTGGAGGATTTGGGAAGATCTTTTTGTTTCGAGTGTTTCTTTGTTATGATTTGTTTCTCATACACCGTGATGTGGCTACGGTATCCACACACGCATGCACGTTTATTCTGGATACTCGTCACACACACACATTTAGTCTCCCTTGGAGACTGGTTACCTGCACTACTGAACAAACAGGTGTTCTGCTGCTGGGGATGTGTTGTGATACTCTGTCTATTATGGGAGTGAAGCCCTACATTAAGTAGGGAAGCGATTTTAAGGTCATAAATCGTGTTTAATTGGGCCCAATTGCTCATTAACTGGCAACTTTGTTTTGCATGTACCATTTCTTTTACAAAAAATAATAATAATTCTGCATTGCATCTGAAGTTGTGCTTTCGAGTCAGCAGTCTCTAGCGTTAACCATTTCGGTGACAGAATGATGCAAGGATTTTCTGATTTTTGCATCCATCCATCCATCGCTGGTTCTCTTTCAGAAGGAGAGATGAGGCACAAATAAATAAGAAACAAAATTATCTAGAATATTGTTCTGCGGCTGGTTGAGTTTCCTGAACATTGACTTAGAAGTAGATGCAACATCGTCTATAACTGTTAGCACCACCCTGGTGTATGCTCGTAACTAAATAGCAGATCTCGCCCACTTTCAGGCTCATATATTTGTAAGTGTTTAGCGTAAGATTCGAAGAAAATAAAAACTTCAGACTGACCACTGTCCCATGAGTGAAACCAATCGATGTCCAGGCTGCAATTTATTCGCCACATTTCAGCTTTTCTCGCCCTTCAAGAATACGATTACAATTTACATCACTCGCTCGGTTACAGTCGATTGTGCAGCTCCAATGTGCGCCGTGACCAAGCTAAGCAGGTTTGAGCCTTCAATCGTGACCGCCCTGCGTTAATTAGGTGTCATAGATTGCGGGACAATGTTGTGGGCAGCAGAGGGCAGTTGCAGTTGAGTCAATATCTGCACTGTACTTTTATGCCCCCTTTCCTTGCCTCTCCCCACCTATCACCAACCCACCCTTACCGGCATGGTGAAGTATGCTAAAATAGCTTCCCATGGCCCCGCACGGCGTGTGAATCTGCAAAAGGGATGTGCAGGTGAATGCCCAGAGTTCTTTGGTATTGCTGCTGTGAGAGTTGCAAGATGTAGCGGGATGCAAGGTTTGAGTCCAGGCACTAGCTAGGGGAGCCATCACATCCGCAGGACTGATTGATCCACCAGTCCATTGACCATAGCTGATGATGGTGATGACAACAAATAATAACAAGATAGATTCCAGTGCTCGGTTAATGAAGGCGGGAAACCCCCGTACAAGACACGACCTGCTCGATGTGGCTGAGAATGTCCATGACATCACCAAGCCCTGCCCATCACTTCCCGTCCAGCGTCACACGTGGGAACATAGGTTTAACCATTTTTTATTATAACAATGTCCATGCTATCCGATGAGTCAAGTATTTGAATAATCAGCAGAGTAATGGACGAGTTAAAACACGTGCTTCCAGAAGGCAATGCGACTGATGGGTTGTTAGAAAAAATATTTTCATGTGGATGAATATGAGATGGATATGTGAAGGAGATGTTACCGACTGTTTGTTTATTTAGTTTCAACTATTTTATTAATAGAAATGTTTTTACCAGGCAAGGCTCACTGAGCTGTATAGCTCTTTTTTAGAAGTTACTGGACCAGAATTGATAGCTCAATGAAGTGGCTTATCACGTGGACATTTATAAAAGCCAAATACTATAAATAGGCATTCATTATAAATGTAGAGGGAAAAACCGTAGGACCTAAAGAAAAAGCCAGGCATCCACTTCAGGGAGAACATGCAGGCATCAAGAGTCGGGATCAATCCCACGACCTTCTATACCAGACGAGGTAGTTAACATCTCACCACCGTACTCCGTGCGTGTCTCCCTGCTCGCTCGCGAACGCAGGAGCAGCTCTCCCAGGTGCTGGACGCGATGTTTGAGCGCCAGGTGGACAACGGCGAGCACGTCATCGACCAGGGCGACGACGGCGACAACTTCTACGTCATCGAGAGGTGGGGAGTGGTGCCGTCGCCAAAATGCCCCCCCTAATTGGGGTCAGGATTGAGAGAGGTGGGGCACGGGGGGCGGGGCTGTTTGGAGAGGCAAAGTGGCCCATTGGTGGTGGGTACCTTTGCCACTTGTTGCAAATCCAGCGGCTGCCCTGATTGTCACTGTGTGTGCAATGACCACAAATAATGCGATGCGCCGTCCGCTTAACTCATTCTGGACTTTAAAGACCCCTAATGTCATTCGCAAGAGTAAACTAAAACTATCCTAAACTATTTAAATATTACCAGGTAAGACCCACTGAGCTATGTAGCTCTTTTTCAGAAGCAACCTGGTCACAAATGATAACTCAACGAAGTGGCATATCAGCATGTGGAAATTTTAATGCAGCCATATACTCTAAACGCATGTTGATTGTAAATGTGGAGGGATAAATCGTAGGACCTGGATAAAAATCCACGTGACCACGAGGAGAACATGCAAACTCCAACAATGCAGGCATCAGGGTTGGTATCGAACCCACGATGTTCTGTATACCAGGCGAGGTAGTTAACATCTCGCCATGCCCCCCCTACTGGTAGACTGATGCCCGTGGTCACTCTTGCAAATGACTCATCCTGCCTGGTCTCTTCAGCTCTCATCTGGTTACACAAAAATAAATCAGCCTGCCTGTGTCTGCTAAGTGTGCAACGCGGAGTAGATTTGTAAAAACCATTCGGCGATGATGATGTTTTATGGCAATTGGTGATCATCATTGACTTTCATGCTCGGGTCATTCCATCAGACCTCAACCAGAGCTTCCCACCTCAAGATTTATATTTTGCTTACATTGTATGTGGTGTGTGGGGGGGGGATATAGCGCAGCAATGAAACCAGGCCAAATATTTACGCTCCGTTCTTTCTTCTTGCATATGGCTTGGTGAAGAGCAACATAAAGAAGGTGTAGTTAGTGTTATTATTTTTAAAGATCGATATCCACGTGTGAAAGCCACGCGATAGCTTCGGGAGAGGCTCGATGAATTGAATGAACTTAATTAATTGCTGCCCTGCTGCCGCTGCCTCTGTTGAGACATGTAGGCATGGTCCTACGCTGCTGTTGCCATCTCATTTCTTTTTTTGAACGTGTTTTTTCGGTTTTCATTATTATTTTCTTTATTTTATCCCACGCACCATCCCTTGAAATGTGCCACTGTTACCGCTTTCCTGTGCAGGTCGCCCTTTGGAAAATAGCCGTATAGCTCAATGGGCCTTAGCTGTCTCAAAAGAGTCTGAGTTTTCTGTTGTAAGTCAGAATCAGAGTCTGTATTTATCCTGGAGGAATCTGATGAGCTATAAAGCTCTTTTTCACAGATGTCCAGCAAAGGGGGATCAGAAAGTTCCAGCAACAAACAATACAAAAACACGATCGGCCATTTTGTGCCGACGTCATGGTCCAAATAAAAAGACAGAGACACGCAAACGACGATTCAATTGGAATCTGCAATGCAATCCATCGCCCACCCAACCCCCCACTGCGAAAACTAGTCAGGTCCCTCCTTAAAGCAAGTCACAACACTTGGTGATTCTTTCCTGGGTAAACGCCCCTATTAATAATAACGAACAATCGTCAATCGAGTTCCATTTGACAGAATGACCGCTGCCACGGCGTGGCGTGGACTGATATAAGACACAAGCAAAATGTTAATTGTCCAAAAGCAATCTGATTGCGTGCGCCGTATTATTACGCGTACATATTGTAATGTGGCACTGTCTGCCATCGAGCTCCCCGGGGGTGCACCATACAGTTAATCTCACTTCCTGGCCAGAGGGTCATGACGGCCGGGGCAGCAGAGATTGGAACCGGCAGTTATGCAATAGGGCCAGTGACGCGTGCTGAAAGCAAAGGCGTGGCCCTGCACTTGCTTGCTCGTGCCACTGCTGGTGGATGGTGGCCTCCACTGGAGGAAACTGTAGAGGGGTCCCCTACAAGAGGGTGTTTGGGCTACTCTTCCACCCTGGCCAGACGTCTTGGAAGGGGTTGGGCAGTGTACCTGCACTCTTAACCTCACAGCGCACGAGCCTGCCGATCGGTTCCCATGGTGCACAAGCACTGCTGGGTGATCGGAAGTGCGGTGAAATTTGTGACCCCTCAGACGTTGTTTCAACTTCCTGCGCCAGGGCGACCTCCGCGAGCCTAGCGTGCTGCCATCCACGACTCAGGAACCCGATGAGCTATCAAGCTCTTTTTCACAGATGTCCAGTCGGGGCAAGGTAGAAAGTTATAACGGCAAACAATACATAAACACGATAGGAGTGCAAAGTATAGGAAAGTTAAGCAAATCACAAAAAAAGCTCAACTATGTTTTTTTATTTCAGCAGCTAAAGCTATGGGCTCTCTTTTTCAGAAGCGTCCTGGCCGCAAATGATAGCTAGTTCAACTAAGTGGCTTGTCATGGTGTTCATTACCGAACTTCCCCGTGCTCGTTCCAGATTGTTCCCCTAATTCGAGGTGTTAGGAAACCTTTTTTTTGTCGCAATGGTAGAATAGGACTTTCAAAGAGCTTTGGCGGGCGGCCATATGTTAACGCTGTCACCTCGGTAATTTCCGTCACACCAGGGGGGGTAGGCCTGCAGTGGCGGTGGTGACCGAACGTGCATAGATTATAAACTCTACTTTGTTTGCCAGGTCGACAAACATTCCACTCTAGTATCTGATTAGAACGAACAAGATGCTCGCAGTGAAGGTAAATAAGTATAAAATTATATATATCGACACTTTTAACATTAAATGCTAAGACAATTTAATCATCGCTTGTGGGCCATATGGAATGAAGGCCGCGTTAAAGTGAATTCCACGGGCTGTACCTACGAAATTAGGTCGTGGGTCATATCCGGCCGGTGGTCCGTGGGCTCCCCATCCCTGATTTAATCGAATTGCGGCTCTGCCGGCTTAAACCTCACAGTGCTTGGCTTAGGACCCAAGCATGGTCAGGTTTTTGCAAATCCTGGCGGAGAGGTCCAATTTAACTTGACATCATGATCTTATGCAAGCACAGATTCTTATCAGCCTCTCTGTAGACGCCCCATTCACAAGCATCTATGCGGGCCTTTGTGATCACAATTAGGGGCATTGAGGCGTTATAAAAGGAGGAAAATGTGTTCTGGCAGTTACATTTCAAGCAGGCAAACGTGTAAGTGCAAGTCCTGCCTTACCATTGTCATCGTCACCATCACGGTGAGACGTGGCCTATCCACTTTCTGGATAAAGGCCTCGCCATGCCGTTGCCATCCCTCCCAGCTCCAGAGTTTCCGCAATGAATCTCACTCCAGCATGTGAGCCGATTGCGTTGCTCCATCTCTCCCCGGTGGTTGTCTTCCCGGGTGCGGTTCCCGTTCTGGTTCTTTACTGCCAGCTTATTGCCGCACGCCCATCCCTCATCGACACGTCCTGTCCCAAGCCCGTTCACTTTTCTCAACGATCTGTTTATGCGCTTCTGTAATTCCGAGCGCTTCTCTCTCCGCCCTTCTTTTTGCACGCTCTCACTCTCAGCCAAAAATAAATTGTTACCGCTTTATATCGGAACCCGCGTCGCATGCGTCATCCAGCTGACCCGCTAATTAGAGCCGGAAACGTTCCACGTTACGACACCGCCGTTTTGTAGTGCCTAAAATGCAGTTATCGCTTCACGCTGGAATGCAATTAGGGTGGGGGAGGGGGAAAAAATATCAACAACAAATTACCCTTCCAAACAGTTTTCCCACTACTGCAACGGAAAATGCTCAGTGCTCGCTCGGTGCAAATCCCAGCTGACCCTTAGGCAATTCCGGCGAACGGCGCTGGCAAAACTTTTTGACCATAATCGTGGCGCGATGCGGCAATCCGTCCCTGGCACTTTGCCCACCCCACGGCTGCTTTGCCGTGTGCTTCTCCCTGTGCTTCTCCCTGTTTGCTTTGCGCTGTGGGTACCCATAAGAGAAAGAGCGTTAATCCTTCGCCAACCGCTCTTGGTTTATTGACACGCGTGCAGTTGAAAGGGCCCCTTCAGGTTATATTTGGTGCAGGTGTTAATTGAGTTGGCATTTATTTTCAGTCCCAGCCTTATGCTAGTTGACAACAGCCTACGCAATTTTTGTAAAGTTTCAAGTTCGTAGATTTTATTCAGTTGCTGTCATAATTTAGTCAGCTATACAGTCACAAATGTAATCCACTCTGAAGTCATTTATAACTTTCATCAATAACCAATTACCATTGTGGGGCTTGCAACTGCAGTATCTAATGGCGTTGTTGAATAATTTCTGCCCACGTGTTCATGCGGACTCATTGATTTCGCCTTGCTGGGGTCTTGTCACGCCGTGGTCCCTCGTGGGTAATCGTAGCCATTTCTCGCATGTGGGCTAGTACACTGCTCACGGCCAGAGAGTTCCTCATGAAAACGCCTTGGTCCAACGCGTGACCAGACACTCACGGCACACAGAATTGAACACACCCCCCCCCTGCCCTCAAATACATCACGTCTTATGAACCAACCTAGATAACTCGTGAGATATTACTGTGCCTTACATATGTAATGCGAGCATAAACGGGGTGGTTGCTGGCCTCCGCGCCAATCACACGGCCCGGAGCATTGGGGGGGGGAGCCTGGTCGGCGGGGCGTGTGGGAGGAGCCACTGCTCACCTCGGCTCCAATGGGAGACGAGGTGAACGGGGGGGGCAGAGACAGGGGCAGTACGGGAAGGAGGAGTCAGGGTCACGTGATGGGAAGGATATAGGGGGAGAGCCAGAAGAGATCGAGGAGTTGGAACGGAGCGAGAATAGGGGAAGCCACGCTGGGCAGTGCGGGAGGAGCGGCGCCATCTGCCACGTGGTCGAAGACCTACACACACCGTCGGCCAGCGGTGTGCGTGGGGTAGACGGGGCTAGCGGTGTGTGAGGGGCTAGCAGAGTGCGGGGCACACGTGGCTAGTGAGTGACTAGCGGAGTGTGCGGGGCACACGGAGCGAGCGGTGTGGCTGGCGGCGTGTGCGGGGCACACGGAGAGACCGGAGCAGCCACCAGCGAGTGCGGGCCACACGGAGCGTGCGCGGGGCGCGCGGCGGAGGCGGCGCGAGGCCGGTCGAGGACCAGCGGGGTGCGATACGAAGAACCTAAATAAACGACAACGGAGACCAAGAGAGCCTGACAGTCGTTTATTACGCATAACACCCGCTTACCATACAACAAATTAGTACATTGACTTAAGCTTAATGAGCAGCAGATGAAATCTCCTAAGTTGTGTGGGTTGCCACAAAGGGAATGTAGTAGTTTGGTTGTGGAGGAAGTGATGAATACTGCGAGTGTTATTTACCTTGTCTCAATGGTCCCTGGCTTTCTTGCTCCATGTGTTGTTTGAGAGCAAGCTGCAGTCCCTTGCCCCAGATCCAAGCTCATCTCGAATTCCATCTTTGTCGCCCGCTCCACGCAACCCCAGCATTTGGAATCAAATTCCTGTTAACGAGCTGCATTGTCGGCGCCCATTGTGAATGACGGAGCGTGGTGTCCGTCTTGCCTGTCTGTACAATCATTATCGTCATCATCCAATGGGCTTCTAGTAAGAAGTATATATAATTAACTCGGTGTATTCCAATCATCGTTTTGACATCAATCTACTTTTAATGAGCTGCTGTGTGTCCTTTGAATGATGTAAGGTAGTGTCTGTCTTGCCTTTCTGTCAAAGCGTCCTCATCATAATTGTCCATTTAATTTGTGGTAATTAGGTATGAATCACAACGTATATTCGTATGAGCTGAGTAAGTTTACTCTCTTTATGGAATTGTTTTCCCTTTAATGACTATCGCTGATGCCAAGTGATGTGGTAATGCACTGCGACTCGTTCCACCGGAAAATTTGGCAACTACCTGCTGATACTGGTTGTAACTATCAGTTTTTCCCTCCACATTTAAAAACATGCGTTTAGATTATTTGGCTGCTGTACATTTCCACGTTATGAGCCACTTCGTTGAGCTATCATTTGTGGCCAGGTCGCTTCTGAAAATTAGCTATACAGCTCAGTGGGGCTCACCTGGTAAAATACAAAAATAGTTTAAAAATAAGTTTAATATTGCCACGTTTGTTCACGTGACAACTTTATTAATTGGCTGTATTGGGTGGAGGAGGGTGTCGACACAAATTTTCCTCGTGTGATTGAACCCAAAAGTCGTGCTTTTAGCATTAATCTAAAAAATATAAACTTCATATCTGCAGAGATATAAACTGTTATATATATTCTGTCAGGACAGGTAAGTCCACTTTCCATTAATGATTTGAACTATAAACAGGTTTTCTTTGTAAAAATAAGCTCAACTTTTAATGATGTAAGGGGAGACAGGCAATATTTAAAAGGTTTGTTTAATGTTTTTAAAGGTAATTAACTGCCAAGTGTCGTTTTCAAATTATTATCTTCACAATAAAAGCTCTTTCCAAGATTTAAAAGTTTAACTTTCACACTTCTACTCACAAGATATGTCATTTCAGTTAAAAATTTACCCATTTAGGTGGCCGGGAGGCTCAGAGGTCACTGAGACGGCACATTTGAGATCCTTGGTTCGAGTCCAGGATTGTGCCACCCGTGATTGAACCGGGTTCTCAAGTTGAGCAAGTCGATGGTCTCGGCTTGGTTACCTCCAGCTCTGAACATTAAAAATGCTGGATTGTAAGACACGTGACAAACGCCCTGCACATGGTGGATTAAAGGCAGGCTCGATGCATTGGTAAAGAGGATGATTGAAGTTCAAGTGGGGAGCAGTGGCGCAATTGTTCGCGCACTGTGCTACGAACTCGGCGACTCGGGTTTTATCTCCGCTCATGACCAACAGCAGTGACGATTATTATCCGAACTGGTCCTGGGCCTTCCCTAGATCAACTCAGCTTCAATTAAGTACATGGTGCGGTGTATAAACATTGCCAGTGGGGAGACAAAGGCGGCCAGGCGTGGCAACCCACCCCCTCGTGTGCCGTGCCGGCTTTCATAGGTGCTCGCTAACAGCACTTGCCCCAAAAGTCTGTTCAGGTTATTCGGGGGAGCTTTGTCTTGAAGTTCAAGTGACTCAAAGCCCTGCCTGCTGTCATAGTTTTGAACGAAAATGTCATTGTCTTGTGACATGACACCAGTGGGGTTACAGCAGTGGCGTTACAGCAGTGGCATTACACCAGTGGCGTTACACCAGTGATACAACCCTAGGTTTGCGATGCATCCATCGCACAGGTAAGCTAAGTGTACAATAACAGAGCTTGTGAATTTTAAGCATTATATAATGCCACGTACAGCAGCTCGTTCTCAATCCACAGCCGCATGAAGTCCTCCCCACACCGTGTCTGCCATAGGGATTGTTTTACTATACTTCACCGCACTGGTCAATGTGAGTTGGTGAAGTTGGGGGTTGGCGGGGTGGTTGGGGCCTTGGGCTGGTTGAGATACCACTCGTCACAAACGATATTCACCATGGCCAAGTATTGCCTGGCGAAGGTCGCCATGTTGGTAGTGCAGTGCACTACCCATGGCTGCCTCCAGGCCGATGCAACTCAGCGGTCCGTTGAGTTGCGTAATTTCCTTTTGACAGAATGCGGCATTCGGCGTGGAGGTTGTGTCGGATGTACCCTTGGGAACATGTACAGATTATTTAGGATTTATAAACTTGAGGTCGTGTGTTTTCGGTTCCCCCCCCCCCACCTCCAAATAATTACACAATGAATAACCAATTGAATGAGAACATTCGGTATCTGCACTGTTCTTGTAGCACAAAGGCTATCTCGAAAGCACTGTAGTTACGATCAGACACCTGGCATGGTACACGGTGTCTCAAGTGGGGAGCACTCGAGGTGCAGGAGGAGTCTGGCGAGATTCACTCTCAATTCCTGGGCACGCACGAAGACACAGAACAGATGCTGTGCGGCCACGCCACAGTCCCTCATCAAGCCAGGATGTTAACCGTGTCTCTGTTTTGATTACGGATATTAAAATCTCTTCTGGAGGCCCTCAGTATTAATTGGGTAATAGTTTAAGGACGTCAATCCAGCGAATCGTGACCGTCCGATTGTGCTTTTGGTGTGGTGTACGATGCACGCTCAAAGGTAGCTTTCTTTTTTACACGCTTTTTATTAACTCTGTTGTATTCTCAAATCTTGTCACTCAATTTTTACCCACTTCCCAATGTGGTTTCGACTGCAAACTTGGTATACTTATGTCATACTTATGACAATGCTATATTCTATCATTAAATATAAAAAATATATATTTTTAAACATTCTTTTTTATGTTATGTTTCGGCTTGGGTCTAATTGTCCACGCTCAACTGACGTTGGCTGTAAATAACCACGGTCCCTTACGTTATGGCAAACTTCGGGCTCACTTCCTGGAGTCGTGGAGTTCTTCCATTACTAGTACGGTACATTTCATTCAAGCGTGTTTCAAAAAAAGTTTTTTTTAAATATTACTTATTTTGCAACGACTTGTCGCCATGCTGTCCCACTGGCCGCTTTCCTCTGTGCCAGGCAAGGAGAGTTGTGGACTCTTGAGCCGTGCGAGTTCGGTTTAACGTTCGAGTACAATGGTCACTGGTACTGACTTTACGGCTGTCTGAGTTCACAATAAAACGCCTCACTCACACACTCACTCAATCAAACAAGCTGCCAGGCTGGCACATTGAGGGAGCCCTTTGCTTCTGTCATGGGATTTTGACAGCACAAAGAAATGCTGTACGCAGAAACACGTCGGTGCCCAAACTGACACCCGCTCAGCTCCCACCCCATCCTCGGGTTACTGCACCACCTGTCCTGGGGTTTTAACCAGGATCATCGTCCTCTGTCCTGGGAGCTTTGCAAGTCTGTCTGAGAAGAGTAAAAGTCCCGGTTTGTGTTGGTTGCGTAATAATAATACAGTCGTTCCCTGGTTAAACAGTGACATCGGTTCACAGTTTTTCGGTTAACATTTCGCCTTCCATAGGACCCCATGGTTTTGACTAATATCATTTTGATGACCGGTATGTGTTTACGTTATGTATGTGGGGTACCAATTTCGGCCAATCCGAGCGCTTGTCAGTGGGTTGAACCATGCCCTCAGCCAATCAGCGATGCCCATTTATGAGCTTTTAGACCTCGACTGGTTTTGTTTACATTACGTTTTTTGTCTTGGCAGTGGAAACAGCTCTCTTGCAGACTGTGATTATTGTGCTTATTTCTCAACTTATAAGTCAATTCGATTAACAATTATTTCGGTTCACAGTAGTTTTCGTGGAACGGATTATAAAAACGTGAACCGAGGGACCAATCCAATAACGACGACGACGTACCGTGAAGGACGACACACCTTTTGGCCGTCATTGCCAGCGGATACGGCTTGCTGCTCGTTCGCAGAATTGCACAGGGTCACGAGCGTTATACGGTGCAACGCTCGGATGATGCGGTCAAGTACAGTCATGCCTTCTTCCCGTATTGTTGATAATCTCCTTCCCCATAATCTGTCTTTGATTTTTTTTGTACCACAGAAGTGGAAACCCACTAAAGAGAAACAATCTTCGAAGGAATTATGTTTCCAGTTTTTTATAGCATGCGGAAGACCTGCATCCAAAAATGGATTTAAAGAGGGCTGTAAAATTTGACACTGGAGTTGCAGCGGCACTTGTCTTTGGTTCAATAAGCAATCGATGCGGTGATGTCTTTTGTTATTTCTCACAAGTCATTAAATACATGTACGGCAAGCCAGGCCACAACATATGTGCGTAGCCACAAGTTAAGAGCTGTTTGAGGTGGCCCGGTGGCTCAGAGGGCAGAGCGCTGAGCCAACGCCACTGAGAGTTAAATTCTGGGCCTCAGTTGTCCTCTGATGAAACTGGCTTCAAAAGTGTCGTGAATTGATGTCCTTATTCCAATCACCAATGATTGCGCACACAAAAAAACCCATCTAATTAATTTTAGTCTTTCACTAAGTTTGGTTTAATTGTCTGCCAAGCAGTGAATTGGTTGAATCATCAATAGCAGCAGCAGCTGGATTAAAGCCTGCCAAGCTGCTGCCATCTTACGATCCTGCGATAGGGTTGCACCCCTGGGCTTAGTTTCTCAGCGAATATCTTCTGGGTCGTTTAATAGATTGGAGTAGGCTTGTGAGACATGGTGCCACGAGCTAGGTGGTATACTGAAAGTGTCGTGCCGGGTGTGGAAATACTTTCTGGGTCACTGAACCGAAAAAATCTGGACTGATATTAAGCCCTGGTTACCAATGCTGCAGGTTAGTATACCTATTTATACTGCTAAAGTAAACTTAACTGTTTTTTTATTTTACCAGGTAAGGCCCACTGAGCTAAGAAACTCTTTTTCATAAGTGACCTGGCCACAAATGAGAGCTCAACTTTTATTTATTTTGTATGGTATGTAAGCAACAGTTTCTTAAATGGTAAGGTCCTTCAACCAATCCAAGGCGGCAGTAGAAGCTGTGTGGATTGCAGTAATGCCGCCAGAGTGTGCATGGATGGCACACTTGTCGTTGATGTGTTTGATGCTCAACGAAGTGGCTTATCACGTTAAAAAATGTAGCAGCCAAATACTCTAAACGCCTGTTTCTAAATGTGGAGGGAAAAACCAGAGGACCCGGAGAAAAATCCACGCGACCACGCGAACTCCAAATATACAGCAGGCGTCAGAATCGGGATCGAACCCACAACCTCCTGTATACCAGACGAGGTAGTTAATGTCTCACCACGGTGGCGAGTAGTGGACAAGAAGCGGGAAAACAGATTTGAGAAATTCGCCGGTAGATAAAACCCTACTACCTGCTCACCATAATTTATGAGGAGGGCAACTGTAAATTAACGCCGGATCCTGCGCGTGCACCTGTGCCATCCGTTCTCTTCTTTTCCAGAGGCGTGTTCGATATCTTCGTGAAGATAGATGGGGCGCCCAAGAAGGTGGGCTGCTATGACAACCGGGGCAGCTTCGGCGAGCTGGCGCTCATGTACAACACGCCGCGAGCCGCCACCATCGTGGCCACCACCGAAGGCTCGCTCTGGGCCATGGTGGGTGCACGCACTGCTCGCACGCACACGCGTCATCACGCTGTCGCCTTCTTCCTATCACGTCCAGCCCCCTTGAAGGGGGGGGAGGCTGCTGGGTCCACGAAATTCCAACGTAAGCAGCAGTAGCAGGACAGTTCGAATGAGACAAAACATTCGGTACTCTTTGGTTCTTTCGGTAAAGTCACGTAGGTAGAAAAATAATAGATCTTGACGTTCCGATTGCAACACAAGCAATCGTCATCAGGTGGGACAACCACAGCAAAAAACAACTGCTAAAGTAGGCGAGAGATCTGCCGTGGCACGAGGTTATATAGTAGGCCTCGGCAGTAGGGGGGAGAGAGAAGGTGGGGGAGGAGGCGGGGCAGAAAGTAGACCCCGCAGCAGCACCCGGGTCACTGGAGTAGAGATCGGAGAGAGATGCGCAGAGAGAGAGAGACACACACAGAGAGTCAGAGATGAACTTTACCTGGTTAATAACGTCCTTCCAATGAGCAAACTGAGCAATCATTGGAAGGACGTTATTAACCAGGTAAAGTCTTAACTGACTGTGATGTTTCCATCCTACCTGCCTATGTCAGCTGTTATTTCCGACTCTCTGTGTCTTTCTCTCTCTCTCTGTACATCTCTCTCCAATCTCTACTCCAGTGACCCGGGTGCTGCCGCAGGGTCCACTTTCTGCCCCGCCTCCTCCCCCCCTTCTCTCTCCCCCCCCCTACTGTCGAGGCCTACTATATAACCTCGTGCCACGGCAGATCTCTCGCCTACTTCAGCAGTTTTTTCTTGCTGTGGTTGTCCCACCTGATGACAATTGTTTGTGTTGCGATCGAAACGTCGTGATCTATTATTTTTCTACCTACGTGACTTTACCGAAAGAACCAAAGAGTATGGATTCCTGCAGTCATGAAAGCTTCAAATCAAAACAGTGCCTGGTAGACCATGTCCTGAATTTGGGTAGAGTATTTGACGAGGTGAAATTCACCGAAGCGGTAACCGTGGTCGTATCGGTCGAAGTATCGATTAGCACGGTTGGCTACGCACAGTGCGGAAGAAGTTCAACATATGTACGAGAGCGATAAGGATGTGACCGATGGCCGGCGAGCGGGTTGCCTAACCCTTTCTGTGTTCTCTGACCCCCCTCTCGGTTCCATCCACTCACTTCTGGTGATGCAGGACCGGGCAACGTTTCGGCGAATCATCCTGAAGAACGCCGCGCAGAAGCGCAGGATGTACGAAGCCTTCATCGAGTCTGTACCCCTTCTCAAGTCCCTCGATGTGCGTACCACACAACCCCGGGACCTTGCCCGGAGCCTGAGGCTCTGCGCCGTCACCTTTAGCTGCCCGTAACTTTGTTGCGTTTGTTGACCGCTCCGACTTGCTGCTTCTGTTTTTGTAACAAAGGTATCGCTTTACTGATCCACCTCAACCGGTAGCAACATCCAATTGTCTTACAGGCTTCAGCCGATTATTAGATGCGCAATTTTCCTTTGCATTTTAATGCTAATGTTGGAATTTGCGTCTTATCTGGTAGCTGTTTTCTGTGAGACCAGATCTGTATAACATTATTGTCAATGACCACAAGTTTGGAGTGTGTTACTTTGTAGAGCATCTTATAATTTGAAGAATACGGTCATTTAGTAGAGGGTGGGAAAGCCTGAGGCCAAAGGAACTCGCTTGTACCAGGCAGGGTATCGAGACAGTTAGGTGCACCTTATCAACCTCTGAATGAAATAAATGATAGAGCAAATATTATTTCGTAAAGAAATTACGTCTCCAATAACTAAAGTGATTTGTTTATATGTGTTCAAGAAGATAGACAAATCTATATTGAGTACAACCACCTGCCATGTTGAATTGTCGTTCTGCTGCCGTGAAGACCCATATTCACGTGGCCATACCCAGCCAATTGCAGCGCTTTTGTGTGTGCAACAAACAACAATAATTTATATTGATGTTTTGCGCCATTGCTGTGCTTTGCCGAGCATTGGGCAACTTTGTTTCCCAGTGGCTCGTAGTAATTGGAGAAACACGGACAAAAGGCATTGTTGTAAGCAACGGTTTTTCAAAACATATTCATGCTGCTCAGCTAAATGTGATCCTTGCAGTCCTTGCGTGTAAACGCCAACGCAGTGAAGCTCAGTGATGTAAGCGCACTGGCTGTGATCAATCCACTGCTGGACAGAGGCTTGTCCAGGCCATCACTTACCTTCATGATCCTGCGATGTAAGGATACATCTAGCACCTGCGCACAATCCTATTTAAGCGCTCCATCTCCACCGTGGACGTGCGCTCTCTCAGATGCATTCCATCACTTTGGCCACCAATCCATCGTTAGTCTCGACCGCCAGCGATCGTCCCTTCTAGCGACACAACCTGCCCAAGCCCAATCACTCAGTCAGTACGGTGTCTCCCAACGTTCTTAATTTCCTCTAATCCAATGTACACGTGACCTACACGTTCAATTATCATTTCGTTATGTTATGCTCACCACTGCTAGATGTAACTGCAGTGGTGAGCGTTAGCTTTTGCCAAATGAATTGATCTATGATATGTTGACACTTTCCTTCGAACAGTACCAAAGATCATTACACAATGGACGAGAATTGGATTTAAAGCCAGCGGATGAGTTACCGTCACCTTGCCTGGAAATGATTTTCCATAATATTCGATGCCAGTGATGGCTATGTATCCTAAATTTAATGGCAGTGGCGCAGTGGTTTGCACACACTGCAACATAAACCCCGGGCGACCCGTGTTTCATTCCAGACTGTGGTTAACATCAGTGGTGAGTAGTTTCTGAATCGATTGTGGACTCCCCCTCCTGATCCTATTTCACTAATCTGCACTGACCAGCGTGGCGATTTATGGTCAAACTTCCCCCCCTGACTAAGAACATGTCGGAGGTCTTCATTTAGCAGTGGATTGACAAAGGGCTCAACTTTATGACATTGTTTAACAATAACCGTACCTTGATTTTAGTTTCAGACATGACCCTGTTCTCACATTTGGATATCTTTTAGCCAGGGGTCAGCAAACCTGCGGCTCCGGAGGCTGCATGCGACTCTTTAAGGAACTGCTTTCATCAATGTTAATTAGTAAGAACCACTACCTCGTATTCACTTTGCATTGAGTTTTTTTTTACCAAATTAGAAAAAAAAATTTGTATTGGTTTCCGACCCCTGCCTTAGGGCCATCTCGTGCTGGTATATAAATATATATTGGCCCAGGTTACGTTTGTATTTAAAGGATGTACGATGCCCTTAGCATTAAAAGATAGATGGTGGCCAGGATGGATGGTGGGCGGCCAGTATCGGAGCGTAACTCCTCTTTCCTAACGATTACTTTTTGAAATAATTTTGTTGTGGGTTTAAAAATTGAGTGTGGTTGCTTTCACAAATGGGAGCATTGGAGGCTATATATCAACCACAGATGCAGTCCCGTAATTTATACTCGGCTGCAGCCCATCCCATGCCCAGAGCCAATCCTCAGTGAACAAAGTGCTGCTCAAATGGAATTGGCCTGCGGCGGGGGAAGGGGGTTCGGAGTGGCTCTCAATGATTAATGCTGAGCTGGTGCCCATGTTAATTTTGTTTGCGAAATTAGTGCCCAAAATATTTTGTCAGCTGAAAGGTTTACATGTACATTTTTTGGGGTATTTTGGTCAACAGTGACTGTGAGTGGACGAGATCATCAGGTTTGACAGTGACTCTGATTTCCACAATGATGGCCAAAGCCTGACCGGCGGTGTTCAGACGGGACTTAACGAGTCCGCATGAAGATGCCAGACTTAAGATAATGTAACTAATTATTCTGCTGATGCTGCTGCATTGGCAGTGGTGAACAAGAACAAATAACAACAACTCAACACACTCATTAATAACAACACCATGGCCTTGAGTGAAAATAATATGTTTAAAAGGATCCTTTTATGGCAGTGTTATTGATGAACTTGTCGAGTTTTAGATAATTTAGTAACGTTTAAAATTAGAGACTGCAGTGCACTGAGGAAGACCAAAATGGTTATTGTATGTGTATATATATGTGTGTCTATATATATATGAAAGGTGTACTATGAAGTTGACCGATTGAATTCTGGCTGTCGCCTGATGAACCTGGTTGTAATTACTGGCAAAACGTTGTACTCGAATTGTAAATGTAGTGGATTTACTCTCCAACGCACCGGAGTGCTGTACTGTTAACTAATTGGCATGTTTTGTGTATGTGACAAACCTTAGTAATTGGCTGTGTTTGGTGGTGCCGGGTTTAACGATACATTTACGCGATGTCGCCCAAAAAAAAACCTCTTATGGACGAACATTACTTTCGGTGACAGGGCAGATGAGAAATTGGAGCAGAGGTCACTTCCAGGCATCTCTAAGTAGTTCTATGTCATCCACTATTGCAGGCCGTTCTCTTTCACAGAGTTGCCCTGCTCTGCGAGAGTTCCGAACTGATCCATCGTTTGTTGACACTGATAGAACTATCGGAATAGAATTGGGAAATAGAGACAAAAAATATACGAAAGAATATAAATCCTTAATTTTGGGATTTGACTTAATTTGCCATATTCTACCTCGGAGCTAAAATTGTGATTGTATTTACGTGATGAACACTTTTAGCACGTCGGATAAAATCTGTGCCGCCTGGCAGTTCTGTGACGTTATCCTCCCAAGCCCATTCTCTCTACGCAAAGGTTTTTGCAATGCCTTTTGTGACTTTGACATTTTGTGAGTAGCACAATTGAGCGCCGATTTGGAGGACCGGGGAAAGGGAAAGAAAACGATACAAAATTAAATGACACTGCAGATTATGACCCCTACCTAATAAATAAATACATTATTATTACTGTTACTGCTGCCGTACATCCAAAGGAGAGGCGAGCCACAACTCTGCTGTCAAAGATTAAAAGCCGGCACCTTTGATGTGGTCACGGCGAGCGTAATGGCTCTGATTTTACGAGCCCAGCGAGGCAACCCCAGCGGCTGGCACTCCCTGAGCTTGCTCTCACGGTCTCTTAAACACAACACAGAGCTCGGCGTTTCAACATCGGTTTTTCTTCGTGCCGACAACGGAATCCCAAGGTGCAGCAATGCTATACAGGGAGTGTGATCCGGTGCTTTGGAGGTGAGGGTTGGTGGATCACGTGGCTGTTTTTGAGCTGGAAGTTGTCCAAGTGTGAATCCATAGGACTGTCGCCCATCTGCAAGGGGCAAATTAGTCTCACCTCCTTGCATGTTTAGGGTTTTAATTGGTTTGTTTATTCAGGAACCTCACTGAGTCTTGGAACTCTTTTTTCAGGAGGGTCCTGCCAAAATTTCGCAGTTGGGGGGGGCAACATTGCTGCTGCTGTATGTGATCCCAATTGAGTAACTTTCAGATTACTTTAAACGATGGGAGGAAACCGCTTAACCTGGAGAAAACGCATGCAATGACAGGGCGAGAACGTATGACAAACTCGACACAGAAAGGCCGCCCGAGTTTGGGGATTGAACCCAGGCCTTCCTCGCTGTGAGGCGAAAGCATTAACCACTGCACCACCACCCTGCCATGGAGTTGGTGAACAGTGTTGCACCTTTACCTAAGAATCATCATCAATAGAGTGCTGCCACTGTGTGTACCATTATTCTGAGGGCGAGAATTTACCAGATGAAGCGATGACCTCACTGTGACTGTTGTCGTTCAGCGTGGTGGTGGGAGCTGGGTTCATGCGCCTTCTTGAGAGTGACCGCTCGCTTCCCCCCCCCCCCCCCTTTGTGCAATTGCGCGTTCACAGGTGTCGGAGAGGATGAAGGTGGTGGACACCATCACCACCAAGTCATACGAAGACGGGGAGCAAATCATCGCTCAGGCACGTGCAACGTTGCATTCGTTTAATCTTGCGTCTTACCAAACCTAATCCTGCATTCGCTCGCAGATCGTCAGCCGTAAAATGCATCCGTACAAACCATGAGCAGCAGACGCTGATACTTTGACACGACTGGTCACCCAGAACAGAACCATGGCACATATATAACGACTTGGTGCCCGATTCACAGCGATGCACTCCTACGACTATTACTGACACATTTATCTGACGGCGGTGGAACGTTGTTGTGACGTAAGCGGCGTTGCGGGCCCGACGACCTTGAGCAAAACCAAGCTAATTAGAGTGACGATTTAATGTCTAACAATCGTGTCCTCTGTGCGTGCAGGGAGCCAAGGCTGACTGTTTCTTCATTGTCGAGGCTGGGGAAGTGAGGATCATGATGAAGAGCAAAGTAAGTCACAGGACCACGGCCGTTCTGCGCCTTTTCGCTGTTGGCGCGGACTGCACTCCTCCGAGAGTCGTGCTGTGAATCGTGGCTCTGTGCTTCAAACACGCCGCAGAGACACGAAGCTGCCCAGAGCTCTCTCATGAAGCCCTTCTTGTTGCACCAAACAGACAATGGGAGTTTTGTTATTTTGCGCAGAGTTTTATATTGATTTGGCGTTGATTTGTATTTGCGAGGCGTTTTTCAATTCATCATGCGATGCGTTTCTTTTGTTGTTCCGACGTCTGTTCGATTTGTTGCTGCACTTGAATTGGTTCGCTTTTGCTCTTTCCTTTCCGGTGACCCAGGTCTCGCTTGCAAATGAGGCTTTTAGCCAGCTCTCTCGAGTTTGCACCCGGTTCAACAAAAATTAACTTGAAACCTGAATAGGGCTTCGGTTAACACAAAAGTCCTTTGATAAAATTGCGCATGTGATGCTGGGGTACAACCCCTGTGGTTACTGCGTGTTGCAGGACAACCCCCAAACCGTTTGTAGACTCGCTTAACGATACACCCGGATCATTTTTGTTGAACGAAAGTCACGAACGTTATTGCGCCCTGCGTTTTTCTCCCGTCCAACAACACCCGTTGACACAAGTTAACGATTGTGCCGATGACGGGGAACGGTTGAATGCATGCGACGGTGCCTTGAGAGGGGAAGCTCCGCCGTACACGGAGCCCGTCGATGAGTCGACGTGGTACAGTTGTCAACGAAAATACTGGACACGTTCGTCAATAACACAGCCGCCTTAAAATAAATAACAGGGAACGTTTTGAGCCATTGTCCTTCTTCATAGCACAAAAAGAAGAGCCATGAACCCAAAACGTTGCCAATTATATATTTTTCCTTAAGGTCACAGTTTTTTTTTGTGAATGCGAGGTTCTTAATTTGTTATTTGTGCTTGTACACCACTGTCGATGCAGCCGCAACACCAGATAATTCTGCTGATCCCATCTGTAATCTAAGCAACTAGCCTTTTGCCCGTCTAAGAACGGGTGTATTTCATTAAATCTGAAACTTGCAAGCGAAAAGCAGACCGCGACGTAATATTCATTGCATCAATTCATGTGCAAATGTGTAAGGCCGCGGTGACACAGACTTATTTCATTTGAAGGTTATAATCCCTTGTTCATAATGACGTCCTTTTTACTTCTATATCTCAATCGCGTTACGGAGATCGTGTGACGTGAGGGTTGTGCCTTTGTAGTGAGGGTTGTCAGTCGTTTGGCATTTTTACCCCCCCATATGAAGTGATGTCACCCGCTAATTCATATTAAGCGCGGGGGGGGGGGGTGTCCATTTTGAAGACGTCACCTCTTCACGATTATTAATGTGGGGGCTGTTTGATGAGGAGTGACGTCACCTGGACATGAGTATTAATGAGGGGGGCGGGGTCCATGTGGAGGACGTCACCTGTTCATGAGTATTAATGACGTCACGCGTGGGACACAGACGTGCTGTGCTCATTATGCTAGTAAATAACCACCGAAAACCGTTCGCTAGTCGAGCACCCCAAACTTCCTGAGCAGCGTACTGGACAAAGCAGCGTGCTTTGTGTGTCACCTGGTGGTGAACATTTGTATCTGCAACCGATATGCTCATGTGCTTGAGATTTAGTATTTTCACAAAAAAGTTTACTCTTATTCAGGATATATCTTTTTTTGCATGACCCTACAGTCCATGAGCCACGAGATATTGTTTGATGAGCACCAACACCCTCCTCTACCCCATCCACTACCCCATCCCCTACCCCCATCCCCTACCCTCAACCCCTACCTTCATACCCTACCCCCATCCCCTACCCCCATCCCCTACCCCCATCCCCTACCCTCAATCCCTACCCTCATCCCCTACCCCCATCCCCTACCCCCATCCCCTACTCCCATCCCCTACCCTCAATCCCTACCCTCGTCCCCTACCCCCATCCTCTACCCTCATTCCCTACTCCGATCCCCTTCCCCCCCCATCCCTTACATCCCTGGAGCGGCCAACATTGCCGCGTGGGAGAAAATGTTCTCATTGTTGCAGAGATTCGTGACTCGTGTACAACGGCTACCCCGGTTAATACTGGGGGTGTATTAGCCGTAGAAGTACCTGCTGCCTGCTTCAAAGTCGACATTAAAGATCCTTTGACGTTGTTCGCAAGAGCAGGCAAATAATGTGTGCTGGCGTCATTGTACAAATTTTCCAATTACCCCACTTGGAATAACTGAATTGGAATCTACATAGCAGTCATCGTCCTACTACTGTGAACCCTTTCCAGAACCCTCTTAAAAAAGGGTCCTGGGTAAACAAGCGTAATATAAAAAAATTAGAAACAGTCATCCCTTGGAGAACGTTTTTAATCCGTTCCACAAAAAGTATTGTTCACTGAAATAACTGTTCATTGAATTCACTTGAAAAATAAGTAAAAATCATTGAGTCTGCAAGAGAGCAGTTTGCACTGCTGAACAGGGAACATGATGTAAACAAAGCCTGTCGAGGTTTCAACGCTCATTAATTAGGCGTCGCTGAGGGCATGGTTCAGCCCCACTTATGAGAGCTCGAATTGGCTGAAATTGGCGCCTGCGTGCATAACGTAAACATAGCATTAGCCAAAATGTTAGCGTCAGTCGAAACCATGGGGTCCTATGGGAGGCAAAAAGTTAACCGTAAAAAACGTTAACCGATGTCACTGTTAACCGAGGGACTATTGCGAAACACAACCTCCGGCGGAAACGTGGAGTCATCGCCACCGTTATGGACGACTTGAACGATGCTAAAACGGAGCGACGAAATGGGCTCGCTGGTCGAGTTATGACATCGCGAGACGGTTAGTGGTGGTGGCAGCGTCTCAGGGAGGCCTCCATTCGGCAGCGAATGGCTCATTGCCGATGACGATGGCGACGATTGACGTGTGCTCGCTTCTCTGTTTGCCGCGTAGACCAAGGAGGGGGAGGTGGAGATCGCACGCTGCACAAGGGGCCAGTACTTCGGAGAGCTGTCCCTCGTCACCAACAAGCCCAGAGCGGCTTCAGCCTACGCTGTCGGAGACGTCAAGTGCGCAGGTGTTTGCCGTTCCGCCGCCTTGAGCTCGCGTGCGCCCCCGCGCGGCAGTAGTGAGCGTCGAGTAAGCTCGACACGTAGGTTCTCGCAGCCCAATGTCTGTGTATACATAGAGAAGGACTCCTCTACTTACGAACTTTCGACTTACGAGCTTTAATAGATACGAACAAACCTGTCCGTATCTCCAGTTGCCTGTTCGGACCGAAAGTCGTAAGTTCAACTGCCGCGCAATAGATGGCGGTGGTGACATCTACATCTGCAGAATGTGAATAACCAGTGGCATCTACATCTACAGGAGATTATACAACTTTTAAAACCATTCTCCGTGTTTAGTGTACATGCCGTACAACATATTTGGAATCGACAGGAGCAAAGTTGGATTTATGAACAAATCGACTTATGAAGAGACATCTGGAACCCAACTCATTCGTAAGTAGAGGAGTCCCTGTATGTATGCGACTGTTCATGATTGACTTTTGGTTTAGGCCACGCAGTTAGTTAATTATCCAGTGTGGCCAAACAAATCGAACTGTCATGCGTACAAGTGTTCCAAGCCAGTAGGTTTTATTGTTTCGGCTGACCGGTAAGTGAAAGAATGATTCTTGTGGACGAATTCAGCAATTTTTTTGTTTTTCTTGCGCTTATTGTTTGGACGAAAGTCGTCTCGGGCCAGGTTCCGCTACCGACACAATCGTCGGCAACGCAGAGGTGCACAGCTCATCCTGCACTTTATTCCGAAACATGTCCTTGTTTACGTGCCCGTTGCATGATAAATACAGTCATAGTAATTTAACATTTGGGGTGGAGACATTGCTGAGTGGTTGCACGATTTCCGCTTGTTGTGGTTCAAGTTTCGCGGCCGTCCTGCTCGTGGGTTGGATCCCGACCCTGACGCCTGCTGTATATTTGGAGTTTGCGGTGTTTTCCCGGTTTTTCCGGTTTTTCCCTCCACATATAGCAACATGTGTTTATAGTATTTGGCTGAATAACTTTTCTACGTGTTAAGCCGCTTCGTTGAACTATCACTTGCATCCCGGTCACTTATGAAAAAGAGCTATATATATATAGCTCAGTGGGCCTTACCTGGTACAATAAAAATAGTTTATAGTTTTTAATAGTTTTAGAGACCCTTCCACCAGCAGTGGTGCAATCAAGATATCATGGGGGGCTGCACCTTTGTCTCTTTACCTGAATCTGACCACCTCAATGCCCCCCCCCCCCACCTCATCACCCACTTTGTGATTCCCGCGCAGTCATGGGCGTGCAGCCCTTTGAGCGCCTGCTGGGGCCGTGCATGGACATCATGAAGCGTAACATCACGCACTACGAGGAGCAGCTGGTGGCGCTGTTTGGGACGAGCATGGACATATCGGAGAACTCCAGTCCCGCGCCTGTCTAGACGGGTTGCGGTCAGGCGTCCGTTCAGCTCGCGTCCTGCAATTCGCGACGGAAAAGTTATTTCGCCCGGCGGAGTGTTGTTTGTCACCGGCGAGCGATCAAAGCGCGACGGTGACGACCACGACTGTCCCCCCACCCCCGCCCACAAACACCAAAGCGCGACCGACTGTGACGGGATTCGCGAGCCCTGAACGCAGACGCACACCGAGAATGACTTGGCGGCGTCGTCTGGGACGGCGGTGCAACGCGCAAGGAACAGTTTTCTAATTGGCTGTATACGCATCAAAAAAAAATATTTACAGGGTTTTCTTTGATTGGCCAACCTGATAATATTGGGTGGGGGGTGGTGGGATATTGTGAGCTGCTCACACCAACTTCGAATAACTTGAGAGTGTCTGACTGTTGTCGCTTTGACTGAGAATGACTAAATGTGATCCACAGACTTAAGACGAATTCCACAGGTTAAGGTTAACAGGAAAGTATATAAATAAAATAAAAAATCTGACATTTCCAAATTACCACTGGACTGGACGTGTCTGCCCATTGCAGCAAAACAAAAAATTCCCGACAGGGCAGCGAAAGAAAAACAAATGCCGCCTGTGTCCACTCCACGAGCCGCGATTGTTTCTGTTCGTAGCGCGTGGCTGTTTGCACGTTTTGCTATCAGGGTCTGTTGTCTGTCCGTATACTCGTTCATTGGATAGCCGATATGTCAGTTTTTATAATTAAGTCATCTGTTTTTTTTTCTACCACGCCCTGTCGCTAAAAAGGTCGTCATTACGCTTGAGGTGTAGCGGAACGGAAACGTGTGTCGTCAGCTGGTTATGGAGGCTAGCACGCACCCATATGGAAGATGGTGACATCGATAATGCCGTTGGAATAGTTTTTCCCACACATTTATGGACGTTGCCGTGTGTCGTTGGGCATGGACGTTCCACTTGGATAATAAGCGAGAAATTATAGCGAAAACAAACGTGTTTTATCTCAAATCTTCTGAACGTCTCCCAACCAAATAAATCGATTACCACTCTCCTCCATGAGACATGGAGCACGTTGCATTCACGTAATTCACCCTCGCTTCAAAAGGATGTCGTTTTTGGGGTGTTGAACTGTTTTGCCACCCTACAAACCGGGCGTGACCCTATCCGTACCCTCCGACATCACACAACGATTCGAGACGCCGTGTATGTGATGGTGGCAACACCATGCCCTAGCGGTCGGAGAGAGTAAGCGTGTGTCATTCGAAGCCATTAGGGGGGGGCGAGCGGGGGTGTGAGTATCCATAAGTGGGTCGCCCCTAGTATCTCGAAAAGATTAAAGCGACCCCTGGTTCGCATATTGTAGGGTGGCACTTTCCCACCCGCTCGGCATTTGAATGCGATGGATTTTTTTTTTATTCCGTTGTCAGTGACCTGGCTGAAAACTGTAAATTCATGACACTTGAGAACCGGAATTAATCGCAGGAATCAAACCCAGAATCCCAATGGTGCCAGCTCAGTGCTCTGACATCTGAACCACCCAATCTCCTTGCACACATTCAAATTGTTATTCGTCAGGGTAAGATTTTTGCATAACTGTCTTCGTGTTTTGCTCAATGATTTTCTTCATTGTTACATCACCAACGTCTTTAAAATCTTGTTCTTGGCCAGCACTGTTAGCATTGGGCTTTATCGTTTTTCACTAAATATCTTGCAATTTTTAAAACTGCCTCCACCCTCTGTCATCCTCCCTTGAACACTGGTCCGTAGACCTGACAGTCGTCTAAGTCTGTTTGTGCTGCGTGCTGTGCTCGTGTGTGTGTGCGCGCGGTCTGCGCTCACTAACAGCACTTGCCCCAAAATTATGTTATGGCTATATGGGGGATCTTTGCCTTCGTGGATGAGGATACCCCCCCCCCCCCCCCCCCGCTGGTTGGTGAAGGTGGAGAGCATTGAAATGGAGCACAACAGTAGGTTTAACGACTGCATTGGCCTCTGCTTGCCGAACAGCGTAACCTTTGTAACCCCGGCAGTTCAGCGACAGCTGTGTGGTGGTTGGGCCCTTTGCTGTTGGCAAATGTGGCTGTTGGTAGTTTGTGGGGGTTGATGGATTTAGCCGGTCATGGGAAGAATCTGGCGTGACGGCAGCAACCGTCTTGGTTGCAGTTCGCAAAGGGCACGGGTAGACTTTTAATGGAGCGGTGGTGGTGGGGGCTGACACGAACACAAAACTACTCGCTCAATTAGAAGTGTGAATTGTAACGTTTGTGATCGATTCCAAACCTCGAGCCATTTGTCGATAACGCTGCCCTGAATAGGACACGATACACTGTGTAGTTGGTGGCGTTTAGTGCAACGGCACCGCTACATAAGCGAGACTGGCCCTTGCTAGAAACGTTGCCTTATTACTCTATTATAGGATTAACTTTTTTCCACCTGAATTAGAGAGGAAGAGTTGAGGGTGCATCTGGTGGTCCGTTCGGGGTGTGTGTGTTTGCACACGACTAGATTTGTACAACTTGATTGTCTCAGGTTTGTGGTGCAACTTTTCGCAGCACCTTTATAATCCAGAGAAAACAAAGTTTTGGGTTGGTTACTCACCGCACAAATCTTTGCTGCCTGTAATCCAGCACGATGGAGGCAGCTGTGAGGGTTGATGGATGGGCATCAGAGAGTGGACTGATCGCCATCTGTTGCCATCGGTACGGGGATATAGTATTGCCCCCTCGCGCGTGTTGGTTTTCTCCAGGTGCTCCGGTTTCCTCCCACTTGTATAAATGCTACATTGGCTGAAGACATCTTTTAAAATAAAATAAAAAGTAAAACCCACTGCAGGACCCTCCTGAAAAAGAGTTCATACGACTTAGCATGGCTTCCTGGATCACTAAGTAAAATTATTACGATATATATTGTTTTGTTGGTGGGGTTCAATGTTGTCGATAAAAATGCGTTGAGTTTGTGTTCTCTGCGAGCCACTGCCAACAGTCTCGCAAAAAAAAACTTGATTGTTTTTCTGCGTTCGTTTCTGCCCCCCCCGCCACCGCTACCGGCCGTTGAACATAGCAGCTCGCAGTGTCCTTTCGCCTGCCAAAGACGCCGTAACCCGATTGCTCGAGGCCCTTCTGGCGTGAGGATTTTTTTCCTTTTAATATACTAAAATGACACCTCGTCAAGCCATACTAAAATCGAAAGTTAATTGACTTCATGAATGCCGGCAACATGACACGCGGGTGAGGGTGGAAGCATTTTTTGCTGCTGCTGCAGCACACAGTTTTAATGAGCACAACGTGGCCAGGTATATATAAAGTTAGTTTTTTGCCCCTCTGCTTGGTTTAAATGGTGGGCATCTCGGCTTCATATTCCATTGCGAACTTTAATGGACAACTGCTGTACTTGAGCTAAATCCTCACACGCGCGCGCCCGCACGGACCACCCCTTTCCAAACGCAATTGAATTTAAACGTTCACCGCGTGATCGGATTAGTCGATGTGCTCATTGTCCCTTGTCGCTTGTCAGCAAAACATGAATAATAAGCGTTTTAAGTCAGGGTATCGACGACTCTGGATAGACGGGCGCAATGTTGTGACTTAACCCTGCGGCATAACCTTGTTTAAAGGAGATGGGGGGGGGGGGTCCCATACAAAAACTCAGGGTGGGGGTGGGGCATGGCACACTCAATGTTTGACATGTTTAACGTGATCGTCGCCTTTTGTGGTCGGGCTGTGCCGCCACGGTTGCTCGGCGCGATGTCCAATGTTTCGCTACACGCGCTGCGAGCTTCTCAATTCTGGGACCTTCTAATTCGGTTCCTCAAGAAGTTCCCAGCAACGTGCGGGCAAGACGTCGGACATCGGGCAAGGACAGGGCTTGGCATGAGCCGAAAGCGCTTTGAAAAGCTCCATTCACAATCACGATTTCCACCACCATCATCACTGTCATCATGGTATCACGATCATCTTGTACCAACAGTTTTTGACTTCAAGAATTTGTTGACAGCGGCGAAGCCTTCAGCAGGAGGACTCGGGCCCCATCCAGCCCCCCTCAACGTTACGGCAGCCGCTGTCACGGTTTGCTAAACAAGCGGGTTTTGTGGGTGTCGCAAGGATAAGTAGGACTTTCGTATTGAAAGGATTGGACTTTGGCCGTGTCGCACCTTCTGCTTCACAACTGAGCCCTGCCCGGGCCGTACCAGGCCAGCCCGGTGCAGATCCGGGCGCGCCGGGGTTATTTTTCTACTGCGGAACGCAATCCGCGCCGCCGAAGCCACGTGCAACGGACAGGTCGAGACACGTGTCAATGTCGCAGCTGGCCTCGCAGCGTGCCGGCTGCCGCGTCATGACGGATGCGTCAATTAGGCCCCCACCGCTGGCCGCCTCGTCCCAAGCCAGATGTCCGATGTTTTGTGAGGTCAGCGTAAGCACGGTTTGGTTCCGGCTCGACACGGTGACGAGCCAGTGTAAAAGCACCCGTACCGCGAAGGGCCATTGTGCTCGATTGGCTAGCTTGGCTCTGATGTGCCAGTGGAAAAAAAGGCTTATTATTGTTGTTTCCTAGGAGGTGAACGCAAAGTGTTTCTCAGTCCGTTGGTGATTTATGTTTTTATTTCTCGTGCAAGCGTCGTGGGTGATGCTTTGTTTTTTTTTTGCTTACTGCAGTGTTTTTATCGGTTTGTGTTTTTAGAAGATGGTACGGACACTGCTACTGCCAACACCTGAAAAATGGCCCAGGGATTTTTTTCTACTGGGGTTCCTACTTCCAACCAGTGTGCATTTTGGTATTTTCTGACACTGAAATAAACAAATAAAAAGACATTGGGGTTTTTTTTCGCCAATTTAAATGTGTTTTTTTCTCTCATTTTCACGGCAAATATATTGTCCTGGTTGTCATTACAGTACTTAGATCATCGGTCTTATTACAGTTGTATGATCTGCAGGGAGGCAACGAAAGAATGGAACACGGGGTGCTTGCATGTTCCACACGGTGGTTTGCATGTTACACACGATGGGTTGCATGTCATATTCAATAGAATCAAATCTCAGAAAATCCATTATGCGGTCACCGTCAGTCGTGATCAATTGAGGACTTCCCCCCAAGCCGATTTTGCCGCTCCATCTCCACGGTGAATGTCCTCTCTGACGCTTTTCCTCTCTTGGTCGCCATTCTATCTCACACTCTACGTTACTGTAAAAATATCAATACCCCCTGGCACCGGTACAGGTATCCCTCGATTTACAAACGTTCGATTTTTAGCACCTTTCGCGTTTGCACAATTGACATTTTGGACACTTTTCCATTCAACGAATTTCACTACGCCATGCGCCACGAGATCATCAAACACAAGCACCCACGAAGTTGCGTTGTCAACCATCCGCGACAGCGTCATGGTGTCCCTGCACTGGCCACAGTGACGCCTCCACATCACCGCCTCTGCAGTCAATCTAACACGCAGCAGATCTTTGGCAAGTTTCCTGTAAAGGTATTTTTTTGTTCATATTAAATTAATTATTATTCAATCGATTTAATGTTTATGTTCTATTATTCATATTTTTGTATTGTGCCAAGTTACGTAGGTGTTATACTTTTAGGTTAGGAGTAGAGTTGGAATGACTGTCCGAAACACATCCCAATTTCTTTAATTACGTTTATTCTAGATTTGAAGCTTTCGTGACTGCAAAGATTCAAACTCTTAGGTTTTTTCGGCAAGTCACGTAGGTAAAAAATAATAATAAATGAAAAAAAATCAATTCAATCACGACGTTTTGGAGGCAACACAAGCTTCCTTTTACACCTGAAGAAGGAAGCTTGTGTTGCCTCCGAAACGTGATTTAATTGATTTATTTTTATTTATTTTTATTTTATTATTATTTTACCTACATGACTTTACCGAAAAAACCTAGAGTATTTAATTACATTTGTCGTGTCGTAGGTCTCTTCTCCCTCGTCGACGCTGGTGTGTGTGTGGGTGGCGTGCAGCGCACACACTCAGTCGGAGACGAGGTAGTGTCAGGTGGCACCGTCCTTCCTTTATTACTTTTCACGCCACCAACTCCGGCCCCTCTCTCACGACCACGCTGCCATACGACCCGACCCAGACACGAACGACCCTGTCCGCGTTGCACCGACGGCGTCGAACGAGATAGGCAACTCCTGTCCTGCCGCGTAATGACAGGGCGAAGGCGGTGATCAAGGCGGCGACGACGACGGTGACGACGGGACGAGTCCACTCCCAGAACCGACAGCCCGGAGCTCTCGCTCTCCGCTGCTTTTATTCCCCTCGGCGAGGCTTGGGTCCGCCGTAGCCGCGCCTCCCTTCTCGAACCCACCAGAGGGTTCCAGGGACCTCCCCACGAGGTCTACGTCCCTACAATCCCGTTACAACCGCGGCGTCCCCCGCGAATCAACAACACATCTCGCGACCCCCCCCCCTCCCGTGCCCCCCGATAACCAATCCAACACAACCCAACGTGATTCCCCCGATCTCGCAAATCGGCAAACTTCCCCACAGCGCGGCACCCCCGTCCGCGAATCGGCAACTCACACAGAGCCCCCCATCCGCGAATTGGCGACACCTCACACAGCCTGGTGCCCCCTCGCAATCGCCACACCTTACACAGCACGGCGTCCCCCCGCAATCGACACACCACTTTATTTCCCCTAAACCCAGGCCCTTAGCCCCAACACCCCCTCTCCCTCGGATTCCTTTCCAGTGCAAGGGAGAGTCCCCCCCCATACCGGTCACACCCCCGTCTCAGCATGGTCTTGCACCTCCGAAACCCTGAGGGCCAAGAGACGATGGAGGGCATGGCCCCTCGCCGGTTGGCAGCACCCACTCGGATCTGATCCCCGAGACCTCACACTTGGCGGTCTCGGTAGGCCTCAGAGAGCCGGGTCTGGTGGGGCTTGAGTTGACTTTGCCGGTGGGCCAGAGGACGCGGGTGAGTCCGCTGGTGATCACTTGTCATCCCGACACTCCCCAGCGATGTGACCCGACCGACCACACGTGAAGCACCTGGGCGTGGGTCCCCACGGCAGAGGGAGTTGGCCCCGCCGTGGGTTCTACCGCTCGGATGTTCTTGCCTGTGTCCCCCGGCCCCCCCTTGCCGCCATTATATCTTCCATGTTCCATGCCGCGGCTTCCCACCTTGCCCACTGCTGCTTTTCCTCGAAGACCTGTATCTTCCGGGCCACTGTTGAGGATGAAATTTCTGTACCGACGGCGGAGGGCAAGGCAACTCTCAGCTTTCTTGCCAGCTCCCGCAGCCTTTCCTCCACGCTAAGGTCGAGTGCCCCCTCACCCAAAAGTGGGTATGCCTCCCGTCCCAGCGCCAGCAGCGCTGCCCGGAAGGCGTAGGGCGTCTTGTCCTCCATCCGCTCCCTCTGGAGGAATCTTGTGCGAGCCTCCGGTGCCAGTTCAGGAGCGGCTTCTTGCAGCTCCGACACTCTTCGCACCTCCTCCGCGCGCTCTCGCGCTCGCCTCAAAATGGCAACCACTGGCCATGAGAGGTCCTCCGGAGACAAAATGGCGCCCACCATGTGCGCGGTTCCCCTTGCTCCCACTCCGACGGAAGCTCTCACTGGGTTTTCCCCACTCTCCTCTGCGCCGTCTCCCAGGGTATGCTCCTCGTGCCGGCCCGCGCCCCTCTCCACATGGCGGTCCTCCGCCATGCTGCTTGGTTGGCACATGACCACGGGAAAATCTCAGCTGCTCTCCCCGTCGACATGCAGCTCCCGCTCTCTCTCCCTGTCAATGCGCAGCCGCTCCCGCTGCCTTGCATAGACGCTCTCGCCATCGACGCTCAGCCGCTCTCTCTCAGTCGACGTACAGCCGGTCTCGCCGTTGACGCTCAGCCGCTCCCATCACCTTGCATAGCCGCTCTCGCCATCGATGCTCAGCCGCCCTCCCAGCAGGGCGTTTTGCGTAGCAGTTGTCCCGCTGATCTGCGGCGGCTCTTCTGCTGCCCAGCAGCCCATGGGCTTCGTAACCGGGATCCAGGGTCCCGGGGCTGTCGGAGGGATGACCGTATCGCCGTCCTCGTCCCGACGACACTACAGGTGGGTTTTAATACCCCACTTCTGACACCAAATGTAGTGTCATAGGTCTCTTCTCCCTCATCGAGGCTGGTGTGTGTGCGGGTGGCGTGTGGCGAACACACTGAGACGAGGTAGTCGCAGGGGGCACCGTCCTTTATTACTTTTCATGCCACCAACTCCGGCCCCCTCTCTCTCATGACCACGCTGCCGTACGACCTGGCCCAGACACGACCCTGTCCGCGTTGCACCGACGAAGTCGTCCAAGACAGCCAACTCCTGTCCGGCCGCGCAATGATCGGGTGAAGGTGGCAGCGACGACGACAGCAACGACGAGATGAGTCCACTCCCAGAACCGGCAGCCCGGAGCTCTCGCTCTCCGCTGCTTTTTTTCCCCTCGGCGCGGCTTGGCTCCGCCCTCGCCGCGCCTCCCTTCTTGAACCCACCAGAGGGTTCCAGGGGCCTCCCCACGAGGTCTACCGTGACCCTTGCCCCAGTTCCTCCGCCCTGATGGCACACCCATGTCTCTGCTCAACGGCGTGTGCGCTAAGTGTCTAACTGCAGTTGCAGCTGCTGTACAGGAGTTTGCGCTGTGTCACTACACATTAATTGGTAAAGCCATTTCCAATTTACGCATGTTGTTGAAGAACGCATCCCTTGCGTAAATCGAGGAATACCTGTACTGTATATACTCAATAAAATAACTAAGTCGCGTTTTTGCCCATCCACTGCTGGGTAAAGGTATCTCATCTTGCTTGACCCCGTGACCCGCAGCCACGTGAGGTCTCCCGCTTTGAAACGGCCTGCAAACAATCATACTGTCAAATTATATTTTATTTTAGCAGGTAAGGCCCACTTAGCTATATAGCTCATTTTCAGAAGTGACCTGGCAACATGATAGCTCAACAAAGTGGGTTATCACGTGGACATTTATTGCAGCCAAATACTCGAAATGTATGTTGATTCTAAATGTGGAAGGAAAAACCGGAGGACTCGCGACCACGGGGAGACAGAATACGCAAACTCCAAATATACAGGAGTCAGGGTCGGGATGGGACTCACAAACTCTTTCTCGGGCGAGGTAGTTAACATTTCGCCACCGTGGTGGCGCGTTTATATATCACTGCAAGCATCTTAGTTGCTGAATATTTAGGTTCTGAAGTAGCTCCTGGCACGTGGAGCCAAACGTCGGACATCGTGCCGAACACTCAGTACAACCCGAACATAAATCGGAGAGCTGTGAAGCAGCAGCACAACTGCGCAAACCTCGGCAGTCGTATAAGGTGGAGGAAATATACAATCTCAATGTCCAATCTCATTATACAATATATAATCTCATACAATATACCATTACAATATTCAATCTCATTGGCTCGGTGACCTTACCCAGCATTCACACAAAAGAAAGGGCACGCGTGGAATCTGTTAGTGTAATTTATTCTCGTAATACGGAGAAAAAAAAGGTTAATTAAAAAGTATAGTACATTGGAATACAGCACGTTAAAAATACTGCACATGTAACACGGCAAGTGGCAAGCATTACTGCACGCTACGTCAACTAATAATGCACTTAATTATTTGTGATTCTACTGCAGCTTGTTAAAACGATGGTTAAAACAAAAAACGTTACGTGAGACTACAACTCCCTACTCTCTGCAGGAATTAATTTGCTTTGATTTGTAGCAACGTCATCATTTCATGTATTTCTTGATTCTCTTCATTTGTTTACATCCAGAGAAGCCTCACTTGAGTCACGAGGGTCTTGCCACATTGTGACGTTTGACCAATCCCGTTAAGTAACGAGAGTTTGGCTTCACGTGCGAGGAACCCCGGAGAGGAAACCCACCGTGCAAAAAGACCGGGAGGCACTCGAAGCTATGCACAGATGGCTTCACAAACGCTTGCTTTACCACTATCTCCCCGCCACCTCGTCGCAGCCGAGTGGATGTTGGGAGCTCTGTGTTCTGACGGGAGCCGTGTTTTTTTTATTAATACATTTCTTCCCATAATTGGCCCACAGTGGCCAGTCACGCACCATCACAGGGAACGGATCCAGAATAGATCGGCGTGTATATTTTAAAATCACATTTGCTGAGAACAGGCCCAAAAAAACTCCAGCAAAAAACGGCACTTTGAGTTATTAAAAGGGAAGAGTTAATACTTTTCTAGAACGGTTAAAGGTGATACGAACTTGCGATTGGAGATGATGGGAATGTATTCCAGAGCGGAGCAGTGCGAGGGAAGTGTTGTGACCTGCAGTCTGGTCAGTGGGTGGGTGTGAAGGTGTTATTTTGACCTGCAGTCTGATGGTTGGACCAGTGTGGATGATACGAAGCAGTCAGTCTTATAGAACCGAGTCCTCAACGCAGGTGGAGGAATAAATGAGTGAAGTTCATGGGAACGGTCACCATGGTAGCGATGAACGAGGTATAAGGCGATTAATCCTTAAGGGTGAACTAGTAGCTAATTGGAATGTTTTGTTTACGTGACAAACCTATTTGGCTGGTGGTGGGTTTAATGACACATTTTTATTTACGCGATCTAACCCAAAAAAACCCCTCTGTTAATTTGGTGACTGACCGGCGGTGAGCGAGTGAATGACACCACAGACCTCCTTCTGGTGTCGCTCGGTCACCACGAGATGGGCAGGCAGACGACGACGACAACAACACAGCGGCCAGGCAATTGAAATGGATTCCTATGCTCATGATACTTGCATATGCGAGGGTAAGAATCGATTACGAATTACGTGTAAACAGGTCGGTCTTGTCTGTGTTAGCAACCCAGAAGAGATATTTTCACACCTGGCACGCCACATTCTCCATACTTGCTCTCACTTTGGTTGTGGTAACTGCTCCTCAGTCATGTAACTAGCTTGTCACGTGCCGCACGTGTACCGCAGGCTATCAGCGACGTGGACAATATTTAAGAAATTAGTCGACATGCTAAAGTTACGTATTTAGGCGAATGGATTGAACAAGAATACAAAACGAACGAGACGAACAAACAATATATAGTAATGATCAAAAAACTAGGCGGCAAAAGCGATAAAAAAAATCGGGTTCTTGAAACAAACCTCTGGCACTGCAGCTCCCAAAGATAAACGCGCTATTGGCTCACGGCGTTGGCGTGTGGTTGGAACCGCCGGGCCGACCTTGGCTCACGACGTTCCGCGTTTGCCCGATCTACTCGAGTGCGCCACTCAAAGTTTGTTCCCGTCAAGGTCACGGCCTCCTGGTTTCATCCATTCGCCCATTAAAACTGAAGCCATCGTGAGTTTGGAGAGAACATCTCAGGCATTCACTGGGCACGTACCAAAAATGAAATGAATTGATAAAATGTTTTTTTATATTTTAAGTGCCAATATCGCACCCCCCCCCCTCAATAAAGTAGGCATCAGTGCACATTACAACAGAAGTGGGACAGTGGAGGAGTATAGAACAAGAAGAATGAGACGTGCATCACAGTCGATGCACAGAGTATAGAGCAGTGGTTTTGAACCTTGGTTGGCTACTGCGCTACCCCCCTCGTTGGATTTTGTTTCAACCGAGTACCTCCATTGCCTGACCCACTGTGGTTCGGAGAAATAAATGTATGAATAATAAACATCAATATTTTGACCAAATGTCCATTTTGTGAGGTATCCCTAACAACCTGGTAACAGACGCTCTGCACGCATGACGTAATTTGATCGTGCTCGCTGGTCACTCTCGTAAAGCAACATTACGATCAATGAGTTTACAAAGGTCTTTTATATCGTTCTAGGTTACCATACGGTTACATTTTATCGCAGTTATTTATATTGACAGATTCATACAACGTGATTATTCACCAGTGACCCTCACGTATGGTATAATTTTGCACGTTTATAAATCACATCACGTAACCCTCTGGGAAATTGCCACGTGTACCCCCCGAGGCTGAGAACCGCTGGGGTCGAGGCACAGCCGCAGGCAGAGAAGACGAGGGGGGGATCCTGAGCAGCCGCTGAATGTGAACAGCGCAGAGTGAGATTCTCAGCTGTTGACTTTCACATCAGAAGCAACACACTCGAGAGCAAAGACCAATCCGAGGGAACGCAAACGCCACTTCGACCATACACGCATGCTGAGTGTGTGCCATATTCGTTCTACAGCCTGTCGCTACAACGTAAGAGCCGGGTGTCGTTTGGGCAATATTTTAAGCATCATGACTCATATGGGTTTTTTTTCAACTCACGTACAATTAGACAGCAAAAGCACGGTTAAATCACAATTACATTGTGATTAAAAATCCATTACATATATTTACGGGTGTGTGTGTGTGTGTACATCGGTCTGTCAAAAATAGTACCGATT
Organism: Lampetra planeri; assembly: GCF_965212315.1. Lineage (NCBI taxonomy): Eukaryota > Metazoa > Chordata > Hyperoartia > Petromyzontiformes > Petromyzontidae > Lampetra > Lampetra planeri. Next base: position 9,722,645 of record NC_136150.1, read on the forward strand.
TAAAATCATTAATATCTTGTTTAAAAAATATTTTTGTCTTACTTTATGGGATAATGCGACATATGATCAGCACCATTTTCGTTGAAACAATCCATATTTGAGTGTAAGCTGCTTTAAAAAAAAACGAAATAGCGCTACGTTGTAGGCATTTTGTAAAAGTGTGCTTGTCAAAGGTAAAACTGAAACGTAAGTATAACCAGAATTCTCCGGATTATAAGACGCTCCGGAAAGTAAGACGCACCCCCGAATGCATGCCCGGTGCCAGTAAAAAGGCGTACGACTCTGGTCACACAGAGATCCCCCGTGTAGCCTTCAACAGATTGCTGGGGCATGTGCTGTTCTCGAGTAGCAGCAGCACCTATGAAGGGCGGCACTGTGGCACACGAGGAAGTGGTGTGGCGAATACACCACGCCCGGCCGGCTTTATCTCCCCAGTGCTGATGTTTACACACCGCACCAGGTACTCGTTTAAGGCTGAGTCATCCTAGGGGATGCCCAGGATTGGTTTAAATATTCACCACTGTTATTGGTAGTGAGTTGGGAATCGAACTCGGGTCACCAGGTTCGTAGAGCAGCACATGGGGAGTGCACTGGTCACACAAGACCAAATCCCCCTGATATCCCTAATAGACCTTTTGGGGCAAGTGCTGGTAGCGAATAGCACCTATTGGGTGGCTAGCACCATATCCGGCCACCTTTGTCTACCAAGTGCTGATGCTTACACGCAGCACCAGGTACTTATTTAAGGCCGAGTCGACCTCGGGGAGGTCCAGGACCAGTTAAAATAGTCACCACTGTTAATGGGTGTGAGCGGCAATCGAAATCGGGACGCTGGGTCCATAGCGCAGTGCGGTGACCACTGCGCCACCGCTCACGGGGAGTGGTGCCACTGTGGTTAGCATGTGGAGAGTGCACTTGCCATGCACGCTCGTACACACACACTCGCACACTCGCACACACACACCTGCCGGATTACAAGACGCAACAAAAGGTGCATCTTATAATCCCAAAAAAACGGTAATAGGCGTTTTCTATTCAAGTTAAGACTACGATCGTTACACCAGTAGACGATTACACGCATTGTGAACGCCACTATTAAAGGAAAACGCTACGCACGAATGCCATTATCGTAAACGACATAATGTTTACCTACAATACGAGTCTAGTAAAAAACAACTCATTTGACAGTACAGTTCTAAAATACATAACAAGAGCTCTTCTGCTTGCTATTGAAGTGATATGCAGATTCAAAACGTTTAAAAACTGTAGGAAACTACTGCCTACAATAAAGTGTAAGTTTACGGGTCTCTATGGTGGTCTATGTGTCTCCATGTAATTATATGTAGGTGTTTGAGTCTCTGTAAGTCTGTGGATCTCTTTATAAGTCTATGTAAGTATTTGGGTCTCTATGGAAGTCTATGGATCTCTGTATAACTCTATGAAAGTGTTTGGGTCTCTATGCAAGTCTATGGATCTCTGTATAAGTCTACTTAAGTGTTTCGGTCTCTATGTAAGTCTATGGATCTCTGTATAACTCTATGAAAGTGTTTGAGTCTCTATGTAAGTCTATGGATCTCTATGCAAGGATAGTAGTAGTGGATGTAACTGGAGAAGGGCCATGTAATACAAGCACGTGGAGAAAGCAAATCCGAGCAGCTGACCCCAACAGTAATGTGCCATGAAAAGGGCCATAGCCTGAAACGTCACCTGTTATATATTTTTTAAGGCAATGTTGTTGACCAACCAGCAGTAAGTGGGACGTTTTGGCTGAGAAGGAGGACCGTGGTGATGGTTTCAGAGTGATCTTCTGCTTCAGTGAGCAACGAGGCATTGGTGCTCATCTCATCGTGTTTACAGCTCTGCGAAGCGAGCGGTGGAAATTCCACATTCCTATGGAGGGGGTCAGTCCCTCCACAGGACAACCGCTGTTAACTTCCCCAGAGTGGTACTCACTTTTACCTTCGGGCTGCGAGCCGCTCGGACTGCCACTGAGCCACCCACCCTGTGGCTGTGATTATAATCGGGGCTTTCCGATGATTTGAGTCGCTCGATTCCGCAAACAATTATCGAGCAATCGATGAACAGCCATCGCACTCGTGTGACAGATGGAGACGGCTTGGGGAGGCCTTCAACCAGCAGTGGACTGATCATAGATGATGATGGTGACGATGACTAACGACCCACGTGGCCTCTGAACTGCACAAAAACCTCGTGCCGCCGTTTTTGTCAATCCACTGCTGGATGAGGGCCTCCCCCACGCCATGAACGGTCGTGGGCTGTTTTTTTACCGTACCTCACCACTCCGGTCAAGCACAGCTTGGCAAAGGTGGGTTGCACGTAACCGTGAGAAGCTTAGTTACATGCGCAGAGACCTTTTTTTCCCCTCCGATCCACTGGTGGATGAGGGCAGATGTACATTAAAAAAACTCCGCCAAAACGACGAAGGTGGAGCGACAGAGGGCGGCCCCACAGACATGGCTCACAGGAGGACGATGACGTCATCGTCCTCCTCACCCTCCTCCTTCTTGGCGCCGTCCTTGGGGGGCGCCGGCTGGTATAGGGGCTGCACGTCAGCGATGGGGCGAGCATTCTGGTCCATCCAGGCGAGGAGCTGCGGCGCGCAGTGCTGCGCTATCGATAGCAGCGCCATCGTGTCGGTCTCTGCGTTGTGCAAGCCCACCGGCGGCTCATGGCCAAAGAACTGCACGTAGATGTCTCCCAGACGGAATTTGTTCTTTTTGCCGAACGCCACCTGCGGTGACGGTGGTGGTGGTGGGGAGCAGCGAGAGAGGGAGGGAGAGACAACACGGGGTAGATATGTTTAAACGGCCGGCACGTTGTAATGCAAGGGACTCACGTGCGTTCCCGTGTATGTGCGCCTTCACGTGTGGTGGCAGCGGTGGGAAGTTCTGACGTATGGGAACTCGCGTGACCCCGTGAAGTGAGAGTGGCCCGGAATGTTCGGGGCCCTAGCCTGATGAGATGAATATCGGGGTCCGACTGAAGTTGCCCAATGGGTACGGAAATGTGATAGCAGGAATCTCGGAGCCGGAAATGCGGAGCTGGAAATCCGGAACTGGAAAGTCGGGAGCCGGTAACGCGAAGCTGGAGACGCGAAAATGGCGCCAGAACCGCGACCGCACCGGCTCAGACCTGCGACCACGCCGGCTCACCTTCCTGTGCGAGTTGGTGTCCTCGTAGCCGTAGTCGTTCGCGTAGCCCCGGCCACGACCCCGGCCGCGACCCCGGGCCAGGAGCTTGCGCTTGCGGCTGTGCTCGCCGGGGGGCGGCTGCGCCAACTCGGGGGTCGGCCACGGGGAGTTGTGAGCCATGATCTGGCGCATGGCGGGCAGCGTGTCGGCGCACAGCGTGCCGGGCGGCAGCATCTCCCCCACGCTCGACAGCTCATCCTAGCACACAATGGCGTGGAGTAATGGTTACGGCGTTAGTGACGGCGTTTGTGTCGGTTGTGATGACCGTGGTAACTTTGGTGATAGTGTTGATGGTGGTGATGGTGACAGTGCTGGTGACGGTGTCCTTGTTGGCCATGGTGACGGTGCTGGTGATGGTGCTGGTGTCGGTGTTGGTGACCGTTATGGTGACGGTGTCGATGTTAGTGACAATGACGGTGTCAATATTGGCGATGGTGACGGTGTTGGTAATGGTGTCGATGTTGGCGATGTTGACGGTGTCGGTGTTGGTGCTGGTGTCGATGTTGGTGATGGTGACAGTGCTGGTGACGGAATTAGTCACGGCCGGTGGCAGCCGCACCTTGAGCAGCGGGAAGTCAAACTGGATGCCGTTGTGCGCCACAAGGCACACGGGCGGCGCCTGCCGGGCCAGGAAGTCGAGGACGAGCCGTGCCGCGCGAGCGTCGAACGGGCGCCGCCGGTTCTGCGCCAGGATGTCGTTGGTCAGCCCGGTGAGTCTCCCGGCTTCCGCGTCAACCACCTTGTTGGGCTCCATGCAAAACTGCCGGGGCAAAAACGCAATTTTCCAAACGCCTGCCGGAATCGCGTCACGCATCCGGAAAACCACGTGAGAGTCACGAGAGGCACGGCCGCGGAACCCCCCCCCCCCCACGCGGTGGCGTTTGTGGTTCCTGAAGAAGCTCCTAGCATGTGCTGGAGCGAAACTTCGGATGTCGAATAACGTGTAGCGGTACGAGCACCGTACGCACGTACAATCATGTAAGTGATCTGGGCAAAAATGTTTCCGACGCAAGGCCCGATGCTGCCAGACACGTGGCCAAACGAGTTCGGTCGGGAGCCACGGGTGTTGGTGCCGATGACTACGGTGGTGACGGCACTCGTGATGACACCGACACCGTGTCGCCAGGCTGTTGTGATTTCAGCTCGCTTGAGGGGGGGCGCGCGGGTGAAGGTGGAAGTTGCCTCACTGTGAGCTTGTCGTGGACGCGAGGAGGCAGCGGCACGCCCTCGTCGGTCCTCGTCGCGACGCTCAGGCCGCGGCGGTCCACGGCGATGAAGCAGAGCTCGGTGGCGCGGGGCCGGCTCTCGGGCAGCCCCGTCGTCTCAGCATCCACGAACACCAGGGTCTGAGCCGGCTCCGGCGGCGGCAGCTCCGCCGGGGCCGGCCTGGGAGGGCCGCCGCTGCTTCCTCCCTCCTCCTCCCCCCTCGCCACTTCCGCCGCCGCCGCTGGTGGGGGTTGTTGTTGGGGCTCCAGCTTGGCGCCGAGCGGCGGCCCCGCAGAGAAGGAGGCGTTCATGTCGGCCATTGCTCTCGCGGTCCCCCACCGCCGCTAGGTTGACGCGGCGCGGCGCTGGAGTACCAATCGCTCGACTGTTCCGTGCGATCCACTTGCTACTAATTACTCAGTATTATTTGAGCAATGTCCCTATTCGGTCTTCACTCCTGTAGCGCTAGTAGCTGTGGACGAGCAACCGCGTTGGACTCTGCTTACTGGGTGCAAATCACTCGTCACTCGCGACTCGATCGTTCTTGTTCGACGCTAATCACTGAACACAGAATCGCTGAGTACTGTGATTCTCCTTGTGCAATACTCTTTACTGGGTACGAATCATTCGACAGCAGCGTTAAACTAATGCCCCGATTTCTCAATTGGCGATCACTGATAGCTCGGGTAACTATCGCAAGGGTCGTGTTGTTGGACACGTTTGGGGTTAGGCGAGGACACGGAGACGCACTCCAAATTAATTAAATAAAGGAGGTGGGGAAACGTGGCCGAGAAGGGGATTAGCAGAGGACTGGATGCGATATATTTGGCAGGAAAGAAGGAATTAATAAGATCTGTGGGGGGCAGAGGGTATATAAAGGGGGTGTGATGATGGGTGTACCGCGTGGCTCTTTGGCTCCCTACGGGTGCTTGTGATAGACCCCCTCTCACTCTGAACTAATCTTCCTATTCAATGGTACTTTTCCCTTGGCACCAATCGGTTCCTCTTGCCTCTGAGCTGTCAATGATTGCAGGTGGCAGCAGCGATGAGAGCAGGAGAGGGTTTGGGGGTGACCTGCCAGACGCTCGGCGTCTTCAGGGTCACAGACAACAACGGAAACAGCAAAAGGTGAACAACAACAACAAGCGAAAACTGTGAACACGACAAAGCCGGTGTGATGATAACGTTCAATGGTTGCTGATTTGTCTTGCCCAAAAACTGGAATTGTACGCGACTAAAAGTTACAACCAACTACCACAACAACAAAAACCCTCGTGGCCACAACAATAAATACAATTTAAGTTATACATTTTGATTTAAAACTTTTTATTATTATTATTATTTTTAGATCTACGTGACTTTACCGAAAGAACCACCTGCGCACGACCTTCTATAGAAGTGTTGTAATTACAGCAGCGTTGGGTTTGAAAACGAGCAAAACTGGGCAGATTTCGTCCACAAGCAGTGCCTCATCAGCAGCATTGGGCTCACTGGAAACCAAAGCTGGTGAACTGCCCAGATGGTTTAAGGGCAAGGAGCCCTCTGTTAGACGCGGGTTCGAGTTTGACGCGAAACTAATACACGGCGCAAAAATAAGCACGGCGGAGAACAAATCACTGACCCCAATGGATGCATTTAAGCAAACGTGGCCCAGAAGCAACCGGTAATTTGACACCAAAAAAAAGACAAAGAGCTTTACATCATAGATTCAAAATAATGGCGTTAAATACCAACAACACCTGGCAGAGCAGTGGTTAGCGCACTGTGTCATGAACCCTACGACCTGAATCGATTTCGGGGCCACGGCTAACATTAGTGGCGAGCGATACATTATTTTTGGTTACCAGGTAAGCCCCCACTAAGCTACACAGCTCTTTTTCAGAAGCGACCTGATCACAAATGATCGCTCAGGGGAGAGAGAGACATGCAAACTACAAATATACAGCAGGAATATATTTGGGCACGACCTACCAATAAAACATTGACTTGCGCTCCTATTTACGCATGCAGTCCTGCCGGGCGGACAGAAGCAGAAGGGAGGCTGTGTAAGTAAAACAAAAACCGGTGCCCAACTGGTGCCCAACCGGTCACTTCGAACGCACGCACGCAATGCGTAACCCGCCGGGACGCTGCGTGCATGGGTGACCGTCGTGAAGAACAACAAAGCTGCTGCTGCAGCTGCAGGCTTCCTGCCGCTGGCAGCAGAACGGCAGCGCGCAGCCACGAGTGTTGTACCGTACCGAGCTCCTGCGTCCTATGCTCCCCCGATGTTACCAGCCTGGCACAGACGAATCAGCCGTGGTGAAGTATGCTCGGGTAACCCACGGCGTTGGAAGCCACCATCCAGCAGTGGATTGACATGTCGACATACATAGACGCGACACATACAGCTCGCCAGCAGGCAGCACGCCGTTCTACGTGCAATGCGTCTACGCATACGCAACAACAATAATTATAATCATTGATACCAGCCATTCTCTATCCTCCGCGGAGCAAAGCGCTACCCGCTCCCGCCACCGCGCTCACACGACATGCGTGCGTCTCACGCATGTCGTGTGAGCGTTCATGGGGAGCGGTGGCGCAGCGGTCAGCGCGCTGCGCGATGAAGCCGGCGACCCGAGTTCCGCATCCCGTTCACGGCCAATCTACAGCAGTGACGATGATCTCAACCAGTTCCTGGGACAACCCCGCCCCAAGGTCGACTCAGCCACAAACGAGCACCTGCTGTGTAAACATCGCACGCCGGGGAGAAAAAGGCGGCTGGCGCGGTGGGATGCTGGACACACCGACACCACCACCACCAACAACAACCACCGTGGTGTTTGCGTTCCGGCCTTCGTAGATCGCCCCTCGCTCACAGACGCGCTCTGTGAAGGCTGCACGGGGGCTGCGAGCGGGCGAGGAACCTTCGGCTCTTCGTGGTTTATGCAAAGACAAAGATCGCCAGCGCGTGACGTCACGTGCAATTGAACTTCACTCGCCGCGTGCGCACGCAGCAGCGAGACGAACACAAAGACAAAGATCCCCCGTGTGGCCTGTAACAGCCTGGTGGGGCAAGTGCTGTTGGCGAGCGCCTACGAAGGCCAACACGGCGCACGAGGGGGCAGGTAACCAGCACCACGCCCGGCCGCCTTTGTCTCCCCCAGTGGCGATGTTTATCACACCGCATCAGCTACCTCGTTCGAGGCCGAGTCGACCTAGGGGAGGCCCAGGACCGGTGCAGATCATTGTCACTGGGTGTTGGTGGCCGTGAGCGGGAATCGAACTCGGGTGGCCGGGTTCGTAGCGCAAGCCGCTGCACTAACACACACACACGCACTCACCACGTCTCGCTCTCCACGACGACGATGATGATGGATACCGATCTCTGGCTCTCTCCGCCCCCGCTAATTGCACCGAGGCGCGTGGTGCTGATCCGGACAGCGATGCCGCCCTCCGTTGTTTGTTTGCTTGTTGTTGATGATGGCTCGGTGGCTGATGATGCGCGTCGGAGGATGGCCGATACTTGCAGTCAGCCTACAGGCATTCTAATCGGCATCCGCACCATCAGTAATCTTTAAACGCAGGGCCCCCTTACGTCAATGCATGGTTGGTGCCTCTCACTGCACTGTATGGGCAGCAAGCCCCGCCTGTACGTTACGCGGCCGTGACGTGGTTGGTTGTGGTGGTGGGTTGCTTGTGGTTGACAGGAAAGGGATTTGCCCCCCCCCACTCCTCCCCTCTCAGCCCGCCCGCCCCCCGGAAAAAAAATCTCGAATTCTTTCGCAATGAGTCGATGGTCTCGGCGGCGCTAGCGGAGGCCTGCCGAAGGCACCGTAGGGTCATCACCAACAACAACGTCATCAACACCGTCATCAACGCCATCATCATCAGCACAATCATCAACGTCCTCATCAACACCATCATCAACAAATATCAACACCATCATCAACATCCTCATCAACACCATCATCAGAAACGTCAGCCAGCCATGGTCAATCCACTGCTGGATGAAGGCCACCAACCCGCTCCCCCCACCACCACCACATATCTCGAGTCCGCGATGTAGCAGCAGCAATCCGCCCGCGCAATAACCGGCGGCACTCACGACATTTGACCGCTCCTTCTCCTCTCCTGTTCCTCGTCGGCCGCTCCGTCGCTGTCCTTGACGCGTCCTGCCCCAAGCTATAATTCTCAGAGCGAAACCTGATGCACGTATTTCCACTTTCTGTCTCCTCCCAACGTCATTTATCGGCACGCGTCTCCTCCCGCAATGCTTCTTCTGCACACTTTTCAGGTTTCGTGACAAATGGGTTTGTGGTTAATGAATGACGTCATTGTTGTTTTAATTTTGTTTTAACCAGGTGAGAACGCACGACAGCAGGGTCGAGCCGTATTTGCAGGAGTGACCCGGGTCACGGAAATATCGAAAGCAAAGCAAACATCGGAACAAAGAACTACAACAAATAGATCACATGACGAATTGAAAACCAAGTTTTTGCGATCCTCTATATGCTCAGATGTTATCAGGCAATTCATAATTATTTACATGCGGGAGGAAACCGGATAAAACCCACGCATGCGAGGGGGAAACACTGTATCCCGTACTGATGGAATAAGTGAAGGCCACTTTTTGTTGTTGCAGTACTGCCTTCTCTTGCCGAGCCAGGCAGGGTAGGACTCCTCCTCGACGTCCACCTTGAAGGGAGGTTCACAACAACATCTGTGTGTGTGCGCGTGCGTGATCCACCAACCCTAGCCGCTGCCTTCACAGTGCTGGATTACAGGCAGCCATGTGCAGCAGCAGTACTTATCTTCCCACACCCATCTGGATAATCACCCCTGCCATAAATAATCGCTCTATCATCAATAATCATCCATGGTCAATCCACTGCTGGACGACGGCCTTACTGATCCATCGCCAAATCCTCGGGTCTCGCGGTGCGCGACGATCCATCGACAGAGCTGAACTCATCTCTCTGCATCTCCACTGTTGGACGCCATCTCGGGCGTATTCCCTCACGGCTGTCAGGGTGATGATGGATGATGTCTCTCGAACCGCGTGTGCCTGGACAAACATCGTCACAGCAGCCAGGTCAGTGCATAGTGGGGATGGGGGGTGCGGGGCACTGAGCAACTTACACCACGTCGAAGCGCGCCCCCCACCCCGCAAAGTGCGGGGCCCCGGGCGGTCGTCCCGATTCATCGTACCCCGGGGACGGCTCACGTGTCCCTCCCAAACCAGCAGGTCGAGTGAGCTGGGAGTTGTCCTACAATCACTCGTAAACAAATGACGATGCGTGAGCTCACTTTAATTATGGGGTTTCAATTATCCTGAGATGTCACAGACCGCAAGCCCGCCAGTTGATTTGACCAGCGTTGATGGTGGTTGAGTGGATGAATGTGTGAGTGAGTGAGCGGGCGAGTGGGTAATTGTATGAGTGATTAGATTAGTCGGTGGGTGTGAGTGAATATATGAGTGTGTGAGTGAGTGGCTGAGTGAGTGTACATGGGTGGGTGAGTGAATCAGTCGAACCTGTACTGGCAAGTTTGCATAGACATGTGTTTTGTAGGGCATGTTTGTTCATGTGTGTGGTTTTGTTTTCAGCAGTTATCTTAATGTAATGTATTATGAGCCATGCGTGTTAAATGCAGGGCTGTGTAGCTGTCATCATAATCGTGATAATGTTCTCTTAATTAGTGTAATGGTCAGCACATGTGTAGAGTAGTAGTTAGTGACGTCATGTCACGCTCGCCTCCGGCTGAGTGACATCACAGGACGTGACGTCAGGCGGACCTTCCGGTACGATGACGTTATGTCCCCCTGGGGTATATAGGCTGGAACCCGTCACCAGGCTAGGGCGGCTACTTTACCCGGCTGGCCGAGTTGGCTGATCCCTCGGTCAGTGCAGAGGTGTAGAGCCCGAATAGCCTGGGTGGGTGTAGGGAATTCCCAGTACCCTCTCCCTTGGGGAGAATTATATTAACCATCAATGGTTAGGCGTAAGCCCTTAATAAACAGTTGGCGAGAGCCCCTAAGAAGATCTGCCTTCGTGTCGTGCTTCACATCTCAACAACTGGTGTCGAAAGTGGCTTCCGCGCTTGCAGCCATGTCCAAATCCGGCGCGAGACGGAAGATCACGCCTGGGGTGCAGGCCGACCAAGAGGACGGCAGTTCCGGCGACCTGACGAAAAACCCGGAGATCGGGGCCCCAGAGACGCGCCCCGCGGAGGTGGCTCGGTTGGAGCCGGAGGAGGCGGAGGCCGGAGGAGCTGATCTGCCACCATCTGATGTGTGGCGCGACATTGCGGCCAAGCTGGAGCTGCTCCAGCTTACGATGGCGCAGCTCACCGTCGCGGTGGCCGAGGTGGGAGTGCGCATACACACGGCGGGCGATGATGGTGGAAGACATCGCGATTTTGACGACGACGCGTCTCCCGCCAAGTTTGAACTTGGCGCCATTTTGCCAACGGGCACGCCGCGGCAGTTGGGTGCCATCTTGCACACGACGCCGCCGCCGGGCACCATTTTTCATGCGACACCGGAACCGGGCACCATTGATAACGCAATGCCAGAAGTCGCCGCCATGACACCTGTTATAGCCGCGCCCATGGGCGCCGCCGCTCCGCATGTCGCCGCCGATGCGAACGCGGGTTCACCGCGAGCCACGGTGGCGAGGCTCGCCGAGGCCGCGGATGCGGATCGCGCAGGGACGTCCCCACGGGCGGCCGGGGCTGCCGGGGCTCCGCGTCCCAGCGTGGCGGCCGCAGCCGTAGAGGCGCCGACGGGCACCGAGGTGTGTGAGTCTGGGCCAGGGGATGGGTCGGCTCATCTGCGGCTGCGCCGGTTGCCCCCTGTCGCGCCGTTCATCACGAAGGGGGGCGATTGGTTCGACTTCCAGGCCTGCTTTGATGTGGCCTATCAGTCGGTGCGCTGGCCTGAGGAGGAGGCGCTGCGTGTGCTGCCAACGTGCCTGGATGCAAGGGCACTGCAGACATATTTGACCATCCCACCGGCGGACAAGGCGATGCTGCGTACCCCAAACTGGAGGGGAGAGCGCTGGACTCCTTGGCCCTTGAGAGGCTGTTGATCCTCTCGGGGGAGCTGGGCATCGCGCTGTCCATCTCCGAGGAGTCCAAGATTACATCATTGGCCGTCGCGCAGAATATTCAAGCGCATCTGGCGCTGCGGCGGCCACCGGCGATGGCAGCGTGCGCTGGGGCTCCGGCGCCTGCAGTGGTGGCGGAGCCTCGGGAGGAGGACGCCCTCGCAGCCGTGGCGACCTACAACCGACGCGGGGAAGGGTGGCGCTGCTCGCCGGCCAGAGAGGCCGTGGCGAGCAGGCCCTCCTCGTTCGCAGGTCAGGGGGCAGGTCACCTGCTTCCGTTGTGGCCTGCAGGGCCACTTCGAGCGGGGTTGCAACAACGCCCCCGGGGCCTTCGTCAAGGCCTCCCCACCTGCGAGCAGCTCTCCGGCGGCGGGACCTTCGGGGCCACAGGCAAGTCACGACGCATCCATTGCATGGCCGCTCCCTTCACCTCATGCATCTAGCGGGGTTAGGGTCCATCCTCAAGGGCCCATCTCTGTGAGGTCCGACTCGTGCCCCGGGAGGTTGCGCCGGTCTGTTGGGTGGCCCAGATGGACTCGCCAGTGGCGAGCCCTCGCGCATCGCATGGTGGCCGCTGCTGCGAGGTCCTCGGCCGTTGTGGAGCACGTGCAGGGGGTCGAGGTGTGGATCCTGGTGGACACGGGTGCGTCCGCCACCATGGTTTCCGAGGGTGTTTTTCGGTTGCTGCCGCGCAGCATGGGGCCGTTGCGGCCGGTTCGTGGGGCTTGCGTGGCCGCCAATGGGAGCAGCCTCGGCATCTTGGGCCACGTTGTCGCGTCCGTGGTGATCGGAGAAATTGAATTAAGGGAGCCCATTTTGGTCTCCAAGGCCTTGGCCGTACCGTGCCTCTTGGGCACTGATTTTTTGGCTAGGATGCCCGTGCGCATCTTGGTCGGGGGGGGCAGCTACATTTCTTAAAATCTCCCTCTGTGTTGGGCCCCCTGGCCGCTAGTGTTTGGGCTTTGACCACAGAGTCTGTGATGGTCCCTCCTGGGTCGCAGATCCTGCTTCCCCTCAGGCTGCGCAGGCCATTGATATTGGAATCCCCGGAGGCAGGCATTCTCCTGTCTCCCTCCAATTATTTTCGATATTCGACGGGTTTGTGGGTGCTTTCACGGCCGTGTCGGCGGGTCAGGAACTTTTTTGCAAGTCCTGAATTTGGGGCACGCGCCGATCATTGTCCCTGTTGGTGCTGTGTTGGCGCACGCCACCCCAGACCCTTCTCCCGACGTCCCTGGAGGGGTTGTGGCGGGTGTGTTGCGCGCGGGGAGGGCCAACGCATCATGAATTGATGCGTTGTGCAACGAGAACTCCTCGTTGTCCTCCAAGGAGCGCCAGCGGCTCTGCGAACTCATCGTCAGGTTCACTGATGTGTTTAGCCAGAGTAAATTCAATCTGGGTCGTACCCCTCTCCTTGAACATCACATTGATACGGGCAACTCGGCCCCTGCTGTGACGGTTTTACCTGAAGACGGAAGCTTGTGTTGCCTCCGAAACGTCGTGATTTAATTTATTTGTTTTCTTTTAACCTACGAGACTTTACCGAAAAAAACAAAGAGTATGAATCCTTGCAGTCATGAAAGCTTCAAATCTAGAATTAATACCCTCTACGGGGAGGAATTTCACTTATCTGTTCGAGTTTTTAACAGACGAGACAAGAAGTCACAGTTCATCGAGACGCTGACCTTCCTCAAAAGATGCCGCGATAACAAGGTAATACCCATCGCTTTAACTAGTATATAAGGTCGTGTCTCTTAGGACTTCTCTTTACTTGATACAGCAATTTTGCTATGACGGTTTCACCTGAAGACAGAAGCTTGTGTTGCCTCCGAAACGTCGTGATTTAATTTATTTGTTTTCTTTTAACCTACGTAACTTTACCGAAAAAACCAAAGAGTATGATTTCTTGCAGTCACGAAAGCTTCAAATCTAGAATTAACTCGGCCCCTATTCGGTTAAATTCACACCGCTTTAGCCTGCCAGAAAAGGATCATTTCCATTCTGCAGTTGATGAAATGTTGGCGGCGGACATTATCTTCCCTTCCACTAGCCCTTGGGGGGCCCCCATCGTGCTAGTAAAGAAACGGGACGGGAGTCTCCGCTTCTGTGTCGACTTTCGTAAATTAAACAAGATCTTGGTGGCCGATGCATATCCATTTCTTCGCATGGATGATTCCCTCGACGCTCTTTCGGGTGCGCGGTTCATTTCGATCCTAGACTTGCTTTGGGGCTTCTGGCAGTTGCCACTAGATGACGAGGCCTCTAGACCCAAGACCGCGTTCCGCACACCCCAGGGGCTGTTCCAATTCAATCGGCTTCCCATGGGTCTTCATTCGGCCCTGGCCACCTTCCAGCGCCTCATGGAGATGGTCTTGGCGGGGCTGCAGTGTGAATCTTGTTTAATCTACTTAGATGATGTGATCGTTTTCGGACATACATTTGACGAACACTTGCAGCGTCTGGAGGCAGTGTTCGCCAAAGTCCGAGCCGCGGGCTTGAAATTCAAACCACAAAAATGCCATCTTCTGCAACCATCGGTGAAGTATTTGGCGCACATTGTGAGTGCGTCTGGTGTGGCCACGGATCCGGAAAAGACCGCTTGTGTCCAGACGTGGCCGACTCCTACATCTGTCGCTGAGGTGCGTAGCTTCGTTGGCTTCGCATCGTACTATCGCCGGTTCGTCCGTGATTTTGCGACCATTGTGAAGCCACTACACGCACTCTCTGCCAAAGGTAAAAAATGTTGCTGGGGGAAGGAGGAGGAAACCGCTTTTGTGGCACTTTGTACGATCTTCGCAGACGCACCGCCCTTGGGGTACCCGGACTTCTCACGGCCATTCCTCCTTGACACCGATGCCAGTGACACGGGCATTGGGGCTGTCCTGGCTCAGGTCGTCGACGGGGTGAAGCAGGTTGTTGCCTATGGTAGCTGTGTTTTGTCCCCCACTGAGCAGCGGTACTGTATGACCAGGAGAAAGCTGCTGGTTATAGTATTTTTCGTCCAGTTGTACAGGCCATATTTGTATGGTCGCCAGTTAACCGTCCGGACCGACCATGCAGCCCTGCAATATTCCCTTCGAATTTACCAGCCCTCGGGCCAACTGTCCCGCTGGCTCGAGGTGCTCCAGGAGTACCCCTTCAATGTCATCCACAGGAAGGGGACTCGGCATGGGAATGCAGATGGCCTTTCCAGGTTACCCCCCGGTTGGCGGGTGCGCTTGTGCCCTGGGTTCCAGCCGCTGTAAGGCCCCAGTGGATACCGCGGCCTAGTTGGTCGCATCGACCGAAGCGGCGCCCCCTCCGGGTGTGGCATTGCCTATTGATTTTGGCCTGGGACTCCCCCGGGAGGTATGGTCCCAGATGCAGATGGAGGATTCCTCTCTGCTGAGGCTGCGACGCTGTGTTGGGTCTAGGGGCCGGGGCTCGGCTCCGTCGGCTGCCCCGGTGATCGCCCTGCATGACGGCCTCCTCATGCGTTGGGATGCCCAGTTGGAGCGATATTGTGTGGTGGTGCCCATTGGCTTGCGTGGTAGATTGACCCGAGCCATTCACGAGACACTTATGCACCTCGGCTACCATAAGACCTTGCTGACCCTTAAACGGGATTACTATTGGCCGGGTGTGGAGGATGATGTGGCGCTGATTTTGAAGGGTTGCCACGACTGAGCGCGGAGGAAGGCCCCAGTTGGTCAGGATCGGGCTCCGCTGCAGTCCATCCGGGTTTCTCGTGTAAATAAGCTCGTGGCGCTCGACATTCTCGGGCCATTCCCTGCATCCCAATGGGGGCACAAATACCTCTTGGTGGGGGTGGAGTACCTCACACATTGGCCTATGGCGTGGCCTCTGATGGACCAATCGGCCTCGTCCATCACTGAGGAGGACCTGGCGGGGGACCAGTCTCCGTCTGGACCACCACCTGTTATGAAGGCCGACACTGCGGGGGGCAGTGGCCTGCAGTTAGGTGCGCCTGCTGAGTCCCCGCCGGTTGTGCCTCCGGCGGCACCTCACCCTGCCCATGTGCCGGCGGACTCGCCGCCGGCCGGTGCGTCGCCGACTCCGGCGGCCTACGCTGCGCGGGGGAGCGGACCGGCGGCGGGCATGCGCTCGAGGGGCGTGCGGATATGGTGACGGCCAGTGGGGCCATTTCTTCGTCCTCGGCCTTCCTCGGACGCGCTCCGGTGTCCCATGTGGGGACCATCTCCAAAGTTGCCCTGTACCGTGCTGCCCTAGTGTTGGGTTGTATTCTAGCAGCCGGTCTTGTTCTCTTTACACACATGTCACTTGCGTTGTTCTTGTTACGGTTCCCATCCGGGGGTTCCCCGCTCCCATAATGGTTGCAGCCGGGTCGGCTGTTTTTTTTATGGGGGGGGGGGGGGTGATGTAGGGTAGTAGTTAGTGATGTCATGTCACGCTCGCCTCCGGCTGAGTGATGTCACAGGACGTGACGTCAGGCGGACCTTCCGGTACGATGACGTCATGTCCCCCTGGGGTATATAGGCTGAAACCCGTCACATGTTCAAGGTCATCGTCAGGAGCCGGGAACATGAACGGGTGGAAGTGGGGACCCGGGGTAGGGGGAGACAGCACCAGGCTAGGGTAGCTACTTTACCCGGCTGGCCGAGTTGGCTGATCCCTCGGTCAGTGCAGAGGTGTCGAGCCCGAATAGCCTGGGTGGGTGTAGGGAATTCCCAGTACCCTTTCCCTTGGGGAGAATTATATTAACCATCAATCGTTTGGCGTAAGCCCTTAATAAACAGTTGGCGAGAGCCCCTAAGAAGAAATGCCTTCGTGTCGTGCTTCACACCTCAACACATGTGCTAGCGATGTCCCATGACATACTCATTCACCCCACTGCTCAAGCGTATATCAATCTTGCAACTCCGCTTCATCATTGCGTTTGAGGTCACGTAATGCATTACAGGGTGTCGTTTATGCCAGTTGTCCGGCTATTTTACAAAAGCACATCATCATCAAAGACAAATAATCCCTATATAGCCTTAACAGAATTGGGACAAGTGCTGTTTGTGAGCACCTATGAAGGCCAACACCTTTGTCTCCCCGGTGCTGATGCTTACAAAGCGCACCAATGGGATGACCATCATTTGTGGCCAGGTCGCTTCTGAAAATAAGCTGATAGCTAAGAGGGCTTCACCTGGTAAGATGAAAAAAACTATTTTGTAGTTTTATTTTTATCTATATATATAAAATGGAAATTTCTGAATATGTGTGTCTTTTCAAAATGTTTAGCATACTTCCCGACATGCAACAAACTTTAAATTTGCCATGTGGGTACTTTCCAGACGGTACACCATGCAAAAATGATAAAAATAGACGTTTGTATTTGGGGGGGGGGCGCAATAATGACCATGAAGTGTGTGGTGTCAGACCGCATACAGGACTGCCGAGAATCCATATCTGGTGAGCGTTTGTGGTATCGATTAAACGGGAATAGGCCGATTCTAAAGAAATATACAACCTTCGATTCCTTTGCGCGATTTAAAGAATCGAATCTTGGCGCGCGACCGTAAATTTCCCCCGGGCCACGCCGGGTACTTCCCGCTAGTTTGTATATATTTTGAAGTGATTTGTTTACCCTTCCTATACTTTGCACTAATATCGTGTTTTTTGTATTGTTTGTTGTAATGTTCTGTCCCGCCCCGACTGGACATCTGTGAAAAAGAGCTTTATCGCTCGTCGGATTCCTCCAGTACGAATAAATATTCCTATTCTAAATTCTGGGTCGCCGCGGTCGGAGCGCGGCGCGCTAACCACTCCCCATGACACACACACAGAGACACGTCATTTTCTCATCTGAAACACACCACACACACCGGCGACCAAAATTGAACCTTATGGCAGGACCCGGGGTCCCGAATAAACGAAAGTCAAAATCGCAATGAATTAATTTATTTTGGCGACTCCGTCCCACCGCGCATACAAACGCCGCGACCCACCAGAAATCAATCCTCTCGTTCTTCACCAAGCACCCGTCGTTGCCAACATTTCCGTAGTCACAAATAAAACGTTTAAACGTCGATTAGCGCATCGTGTAGAGCTCGTTGAGAGTAATAAATTGCCGTATCGTTCACATTCAACGGACATAAAATGACGTCGCAACGCAGTTAATGCGAGAGCCGGGGGCTGATGGGACTCCGGGGTCCGGCCACAAGGTTCATCAATCACCCTGAATGCACCCTGTCTCCCCAAGAGCTCCGAAGCTAAGCAGGGTTTGAGCCTGGACAGCACTTGGATGGGCGACGACCGCGCATGAAACGGGTGCTATAGGCTGCTGCTGCATCGCAACACAGTGCGCCATGCAGCAACACATCGATTGTTGTACTGTACTTCTACGTTCCCCACCGCGACTAATCCGTCTACACCTCCCCCCACCTGTCACGCCTGTCATTTCGGTGATCCAAGTCACGCTTGCAAACTGAGACTCGTTCAGAGTCTCTGGAGTTATCGCCTTGCTTCAGCGACATGTAAACAGTAACTTGACCATGCCCAACCCGGACTGACCAGCGTGGTGAAATATGATCAAATAAACACCCCGCCCCCGTCAGTGCCGGACTGGGACTAAAAATCGGCCCAGGCATTTCTAAATTCATGGATTATTTTAAAGGCTCGTGGGATGACAAACTATGTGGTAGTAGTTACTGCCAGTAGCTAGATGTTGCGATGTACCGGTGGTGTTAGCGGGATTTTGCATTGCGATCCTCATTGGCCCCATTTTGGGCTGGGTCCAAACAAACTAATGGGAAGCCGATGAGGAAGAATCTTTCGGTGCTGCCGAATATGGGGACTTCATGCCAACCGAGAGCGTAAATAAGCAATGACGTGTACACATTAGAGGTAGGACAATATTTTAATATGAAAAAAGAACGTACTTTTTTCCCCCTCTGATCACATTCGTAATTTCCCCACACAGACCGGCCCACCAGGGTATTTGCCCGACGGACTGCTGCTACGGCCAGTCCAGGCCTGACCCCCGTCCCTACAACCCGCCACCCGCACGGTTAGGCCCTCATCCAGCAGTAGATTGACAACAGAGCTGTAGACGCAGCACTGATAGACGCACTGTGGGAATGCTGAGTTTAGAGTGAGGACACATATATTAAGGGCGCCACGGTGGCGAGATGTTAACCTTGCCTGGTATACAGGAGGTCGTGGGTTCGATCCCAACGGTGACGCTTGCTGTATATTTTAGCGTGTATCTATCTCTCCATGGTCGCGTGGATTTGTCTCGGGGTCTTCTGGTTTTTCCCCTCCACATTTAGAATGAACATTTCCCCGTGATAAGCCACTTGGTTGAGCTATCATTTGTGGCCAGATCGCTTCTGGTTTAGTTCATGATTTTACTGGTAGGAAAGAAGTGAACCAGCCTACAATAGATTATATCGTCCGTCCGTCCGTCCGTGTAGCAACATCGCCCCCTACTGCAAACACTTGGCAGGACCCTACAAAAACCTTTAGACTCAGTGACGCTTTCCTGGCTAAAAAGTGTAACATTCCCTTATAATTCCCTGAGATAGCTTTTAATTAAAACATTTAAATTAAAAATTAACTCACAGCGGCCTAAAGCCTACAGCTAGGCCTAAAGCCTAGAACTAGGCATCAAACTCTCCCTTCGTATCGTACCCCCGCGTGTGTGAAAGGGAGTTAATGTTTAACAATGCTACATTTCCTGATGGTTTTTTTAAATAGAAACATTTACATTTAAAGCTTTTACATTAATAATTAAAACATTTAAATTAAAAATTAACTCACAGCGGCCTAAAACCTACAGCTAGGCCTAAAGCCTAGAACTAGGCCTCAAACTCTCCCTTCGTATCGTACCCCCGCGTGTGTGAAAGGGAGTTAATGTTTAACAATGTTACATTCCCTGATGTTTTTTTAAATAGAAACATTTACATTTAAAGCTTTTACATAAATAATTAAAACATTTAAATAAAACATTGACTCACAGCGGCCTAAAACCTACAGCTAGGCGTAAAGCCTAGAACTAGGCCTCAAACTCTCTCTTCGTATCGTCCGATTAGGTGTAGCAACATTGCTCCCTACTGCAAACACTTGGCAGGACCCTACAAAAACCTTTAGACTCAGTGGGGCTTTCCTGGCTAAACAAGTGTATAATACATTATGTTTATATTCTTTGGTTATTCGTTCCTACCAGCCCACCCCGCAGGGTCCTGTTCTGATGCCGCTGAACAAGCACAATTAACAGCTCAATACATTCATCAACAACACTGTGGCCATGAGTAACTCATGCAGCCAGCTATGGCTACAGGATTTGGTGGTCCATGTTATTTTTGTCGTTTATCGTGAAATTTCGGTCGGTTCCTATGATCACTGTTACATTGCTTATGGCTTTATTTTGGTGATTTCGAAAAGTTTTTTGGTTTGGCCATGTTTGTTTGTTGTAGTACGGAGTTAGAATGACAGCTTTAATCTAAGTTGTCTTGTGGTTGTTGTTGTTGTTTGACTTGCATCCCACTGGGATTATTGCACAGCGTTGGTGTACGGTGCTTTTTTTTCTGGAAGACTTTGCAGTTTTTTCCTGGATGTTTCTTGTTCATGTTTTTGTTTTTTGTTTGTTGCGGTTGCACCCGATTCAAGAGCCGAATGGCTCACAGGGTTATACCAAATAAATGAAACTGAAATATAGTATACTAGTTTTACTACCCGGCTTCGCCCGGGACTTGGATTCTTGTTTTGAATTAATACGCGGCCTACGCGGAGGGTGGGGGGGGATGCGTGACGTCAGCAGGCGCACTGCGTGACGCTTCCGCATGCGGGTGACATCACAGATCTGACGTCACCGCTCACTTGCCGTGTAAAATATATGCATTATTGCTATCCCCCCCCAAAAATTAAACGTCTATTTTTATACTTTTTGCATTGTGTACAGTCTGGAAGCTACCCACATGCCAACTTTTAAGTTTGTTGCATGTCGGGAAGTATGCGAAACATTTCGAATAATCACACATTCACAAATTTCCCTTTTATATATATATGACGAGCGGGAAGTACCCGGCGTTGCCCGGGGGAAAGATATATTAAAACACTTCTCAAAACTTAAAAACATAACATATACAAATGAAAAGAAAACTTTGATCATTACCTCATTCATTAAAATTAAACCCAACGCACGGTGGATAAAAACTTACGCCCGCGTGCCAAGACTCGATTCTTTAAATCGCGCAAAGGAATCGAAGGTTGCAGATTTGTTTAGAATCGGCATATTCCCGTTTAATCGATACCACAAACGCTTACCAGATATCGATTCTCGGCAGTCCTGCATTATTGAGCACCCCCCCCCCCCCCAAAAAAAACCCCACAAAAGTGTACAGTCTGGAAAGTACCCACATGGCAAATTTCAAGTTTGTTGCATGTCGGGAAGTACGCGAAACATTTTAACAGACACACATAATCACAACTTTGCCTTTTATATATGTAGTGACAGAGAAAGGTCACTACTGTGTCGGCCCGTACGAAGGCTGGGGGCCCCAAGGGGGTGCCTGGGGGGTCACGTGGTGGAGGGATCCGGACCCTCCCATAGGTGGGAGAAGTGAGGCGTGTCCTGGGAAGGCCGTTGCCTGCCTGGTCCAGTCTGTGTCGTGTTCCAGAGTGTTAGTGAGTTGAGGAAGGTGGTCACCACCTCATGTAGAGTGTTATATTATTTACCGTTTAATAAATAGTGTTGCCTCCAAGTTGCGTGTGTGTGCACCTAATTTGAACCTACTACATATATATGGAGATAATCGGCGACATTTAGCTATGAAGAAGGCCCATTGCCCTGAACGTTGCCTATTGTATTGTGTCGAGGCCTTAAATAGAGAGAGGGGGGGGGGAGTTGTGTGGGTTCTTTTAGTAAAGTCACGTAGAAATAAACTAAATTAAATAATAATCGCATCTCTACTCGCGCGACATAATTCCGTTTACTCAATCGCGTTATTCCAATCCGCATCCACGTTATAAGCATTGTGTTCCCTAATAGATTCATCGCATTATATCCAATTCGCGCTCTGAAAACAGACCGTATAATAACGTGATCACGTATTTGAGAAACAACGTACACGGGGGGGGGGGGGGGGGGGAGACGTAATCGGGGTATTACTGTACATTTAGTTAAAGATCGCAATCTTGTTGGCGAATAAGTTGAGTATTTATTGTTACCTAATGGAAGAATGGTGTTATAACGGTGCGCGTTCAGCGTTGTGAGAAAATAGTTCCCTAATGGAAGAATGGTGTTATAACTAGGCCTCGGCAAGGTATGGTAAAAGTTAAAAGGTAAAAACAACGAGCCTACCTTTACCCTACCTTTTACCTTACCACAATACAATCACTCTACCCTACCTTTTACCCTTTAGCAGGTAAGGTAAAAAGCAACGAGCTTACCTTTTACCCTTACCCCATACAAATTACCCGATTACAGGGTAATTACTAGGGAACTACTACACATGAACAAGGTTTATAACGGTAAATGCCAGGTAGAGCGCTTTATTCAAATAGAATACTCTAGATTATTCCAATTTTACACGCTTTCTTTTAAATCACTCTGTCTGTTGTTGTCGTTGTTGTATCCTCAAATCTTGAAACTAAATTTTTACCCACTTCCTAATGAGGTATCGACTGCAAACTTGGTATACTTATGTCATACTGATGACAATACTATATTCTATCATTAAAAATGTATATGTTTCTTTCTAAACATTATTTTCTATACGTTATGTTTCGGCTTGGGTCTAATTGTCGACGCTCAACTAACGTTGGCTGTAAATCACCACGGTCCCTTACGTTATGGCAAGCTTCGGGGCCACTTCCTGGAGTCGTGGAGTTCTTTAATTACTAGTACGTTTAATAAAAATCGTGTTTTTAATATAGTTTGTTTTAATATTACTTATTAAATGGAGGCCATGGACTGCGCCACGGAGCTTTTAGTGGTAAACAAGGTATCGTATTTACCCGGTAATACTTCGCCCTACCTTTACCCTACCGGGTAATTCTTCCGAGCTACCTTTACCTTACCCCTTGGCATGTTGACACCTTTACTCTTTACCCTTTTACCCGGTAAAAAGGGTAAATTACCTTGCCTTGCCGAGGCCTAGTTATAACGGTGCGTGTTCAGCGTTGTGAGAAAGTAGTTCCCTAATGGAAGAATGGTGTTATAACGGTGCGTGTTCAGCGTTGTGATAAAGTAGTTCCCTCATAGTTATAGTGTGAACACCACCACGCTGTTAAGCGAGGACTTACCGCACAGGTAACGTAATTGAATTGTTAATGTGGGCGACATGCAAAGGTATTTATAAGGAGGGAGAGAGGCCTGCATTCTTGGGGAGCGGCATTTGAGGTCACGATGAAGATCGCATGATGCAAGCTGCTGCTGTATCTCCCGGTTTAGTTTGTTCCATCACAATCATCAGCCGTGTTCAATCCACTGTTGGATGAAGGTCTCTCCCAAGCCGTCGCCATCTCTTGCCCACAACTTTACTCTGCAGCAGCCTACAACGGCGCCGTGAGCCAAACAACAAAACACAGCGCAACAAGTCACGTCAAAACACCGTGGCCTTTAAAGGAAAACAAAAATATTTAATAGGCGACGTTTCAGGGCAACGGCCCTTCTTCGTGGCACACGACTTAGGCCAATGAGATGTACATTGAACTTCTTTCGCACGGTACGAGTCGGAGACTGCGGCAACACTCGCCGCAGTCTCCGACTCGTACAGGCAGGAGGGAAGAGCAGCAGCAACTTTGAGGCCAAGTTATTTTATTATTACTACAAACTTTCTATTAACTCACTCTGTCTGTTGTTGTTGTCGTATCCTCAAATATTGTAACTCAATTTTAACACACTTCCCAATGTGCTATCGACTGCAAACTTGATATACTTATGTCATACTGATGACAATACTATATTATATCATGAAAAAAATATATACTTTTTTAAACAATCCTTTTTATATGTTATGTTTCGGCTTGGGTATAATTGTCCACGCTCAACTGATGTTGGCTGTAAATGACCACGGCCCCTTACGTTATGGCAAGCTTCGGGGCCACTTCCTGGAGTCGTGAAGTTTTGCCATTACTAGTACGGTACATTTCATTAAACCATGTTTAAAAAAAACTTGTTTTAATGTTACTTATTTTGCATCAACGGAGACGGATTGGACTCGTGCATCGTTCCCAGCGACAGGGGGCGACGTTCACGTTGCTGTGGACGCCGCGGTGGCGAGATGTTAACTACCTCGCCTGGCACACAGGAGGGCGTAGGTTCGAGCCCGACCCTGGCTGCTGTATGTCTCTCTCTCCCTGCGGTCGCGTGGATTTTTTCTCCGGGACCGAAGGGTTTTCCCTCCACATTTAGGAATGTGCATTTCGGAACGAGTATTTGGCTGCTGCGATACATTTCCACGTCATGATGATGAGCCACTTCGGTGAGCTATAATTTGTGGCGAGGTCGCTTCTGAAAAATAGCTACACAGCAGTATACAGTAGTTCGGTGGGGCTTACCTGGTAAAAAAAATAGTTTATAGTTGGCCGTGGGTCTCCAGAGGCCGGGGTGCCTTTGGTGGCGCCTTCGGCCGCTGCGTTTGAGGACCTTCATTGCCTGTCCAGGCAGCAGCGACGGCAGCAGCAACAGCAGCGGCAGCTTGCCCCACCTGTTCTCCGGGAGCCTGCCCTTTTACACTATTGGGGCCTGATAAGATACTGTATTGCTCTCATGATGACCAATTTTTAACTGGTGTATGGATAGTCACATATGAGTAACCTATTGAGCAGCGGACAAAGCCATCAATAATCAGGAAGTATAACTAAATAATATAATTCAATATTTAAACGTAAATGTATTTATTTTTCAATTCCCACTGCATTACTTGCTGGCGTATCAAATAATTTCACTGTTTCATTGTGCTAAAAATGTTCTAGCGGTTCGCGGGATGTACACCAGGTGGCAGTGAAGGCTTTCCAGTGAGAGATTATAAACACCCAGTATGGTGCTTCTATTATAAGAGCCCGGCGTTTCAGAAGGCTTGAATCAAGAAGTTATAGAAAGTGAACCCCCATAGAAGATGTGGGGGGAAGAAATTGATCCAATAGGTTTCCAAAAATTGTCGATCCACCCAAGGCGTGAAGCGTCAATAAGCCCTCCGCAGGAGTTAATTACATAAAACATGTTCTGATTAAATAAAAAGAGTATCTGTGTGTGGGGTAGGTGGAAGCCAGAGGGGTCACAGTAGGGTCACTGTGTGTGGGGTAGGTGGAAGCCAGAGGGGTCACAGGTTCGCTGTGTGTGGGGTAGATGGAAGCCAGGAGGGATCACAGTAGGATCACTGTGTGTGGGGTTGGTGGAAGCCAGGAGGGTTCACAGTAGGATCGCTGTGTGTGGGGTAGGTGGAAGCCAGAGGGGTCACAGGTTCGCTGTGTGTGGGGTAGGTGGAAGCCAGAGGGGTCACAGTAGGATCACTTTGTGTGGGGTAGGTGGAAGCCAGGAGGGTTCACAGTAGGATCGCTGTGTGTGGGGTAGGTGGAAGCCAGAGGGGTCACAGGTTCGCTGTGTGTGGGGTAGGTGGAAGCCAGAGGGGTCACAGTAGGATCACTTTGTGTGGGGTAGGTGGAAGCCAGGAGGGTTCACAGTAGGATCACTTTGTGTGGGGTAGGTAGAAGCCAGAGGGGTCACAGTAGGATCATTGTGTGTGGGGTAGGTAGAAGCCAGAGGGGTCACAGTAGGATCACTGTGTGTGGGGTAGGTGGAAGCCAGGAGGGGTCACAGTAGGATCGCTGTGTGTGGGGTAGGTGGAAGCCAGAGGGGTCACGGTAGGATTGCTGTGTGTGGGGTAGATGGAAGCCAGGAGGGGTCACAGTATAATCGCTGTGTGTGGGGTAGGTGGAAGCCAGGAGGGGTCACAGTAGGATCACTGTGTGTGGGGTTGGTGGAAGCCAGGAGGGTTCACAGTAGGATCGCTGTGTGTGGGGTAGGTGGAAGCCAGAGGGGTCACAGGTTCGCTGTGTGTGGGGTAGGTGGAAGCCAGAGGGGTCACAGTAGGATCACTTTGTGTGGGGTAGGTGGAAGCCAGGAGGGTTCACAGTAGGATCACTGTGTGTGGGGTAGGTAGAAGCCAGAGGGGTCACAGTAGGATCATTGTGTGTGGGGTAGGTAGAAGCCAGAGGGGTCACAGTAGGATCACTGTGTGTGGGGTAGGTGGAAGCCAGGAGGGGTCACAGTAGGATCGCTGTGTGTGGGGTAGGTGGAAGCCAGAGGGGTCACAGTAGGATTGCTGTGTGTGGGGTAGATGGAAGCCAGGAGGGGTCACAGTATAATCGCTGTGTGTGGGGTAGGTGGAAGCCAGGAGGGGTCACAGTAGGATCGCTGTGTGTGGGGTGGGTGGAAACCAGGAGGGGTCACAGTAGGATCGCTGTGTGTGGGGTAGGTGGAAGCCAGAGGGGTCACAGTAGGATTGCTGTGTGTGGGGTAGATGGAAGCCAGGAGGGGTCACAGTATAATCGCTGTGTGTGGGGTAGGTGGAAGCCAGGAGGGGTCACAGTAGGATCGCTGTGTGTGGGGTGGGTGGAAACCAGGAGGGGTCACAGTAGGATCGCTGTGTGTGGGGTAGGTGGAAGCCAGGAGGGGTCACAGTAGGATCGCTGTCTGTGGGGTAGGTGGAAGCCAGAGGGGTCACAGTAGGATCGCTGTGTGTGGGGTAGGTGGAAGCCAGGAGGGGTCACAGTAGGATCGCTGTGTGTGGGGTAGGTGGAAGCCAGGAGGGGTCACAGTAGGATCGCTGTGTGTGGGGTAGGTGGAAGCCAGGAGGGATCACAGTAGGATCGCTGTGTGTGGGGTGGGTGGAAACCAGGAGGGGTCACAGTAGGAACGCTGTGTGTGGGGTAGGTGGAAGCCAGGAGGGGTCACAGTAGGATCGCTGTGTGTGGGGTAGGTGGAAGCCAGAGGGGTCACAGTAGGATCGCTGTGTGTGGGGTAGGTGGAAGCCAGGAGGGTTCACAGTAGGATCGCTGTGTGTGGGGTAGGTGGAAGCCAGGAGGGATCACAGTAGGATCGCTGTGTGTGGGGTAGGTGGAAGCCAGAGGGGTCACAGTAGGATCGCTGTGTGTGGGGTAGGTGGAAGCCAGAGGGGTCACAGGTTCGCTGTGTGTGGGGTAGATGGAAGCCAGGAGGGATCACAGTAGGATCACTGTGTGTGGGGTAGGTAGAAGCCAGGAGGATTCACAGTAGGATCGCTGTGTGTGGGGTAGGTGGAAGCCAGAGGGGTCACAGTAGGATCACTTTGTGTGGGGTAGGTGGAAGCCAGGAGGGTTCACAGTAGGATCACTGTGTGTGGGGTAGGTAGAAGCCAGAGGGGTCACAGTAGGATAATTGTGTGTGGGGTAGGTAGAATCCAGAGGGGTCACAGTAGGATCGCTGTGTGTGGGGTAGGTGGAAGCCAGAGGGGTCACAGTAGGATTGCTGTGCGTAGGGTAGATGGAAGCCAGGAGGGGTCACAGTAGAATCGCTGTGTGTGGGGTAGGTGGAAGCCAGGAGGGGTCACAGTAGGATCACTGTGTGTGGGGTAGGTGTAAGCCAGAGGGATCACAGTAGGATCACTGTGTGTGGGGTAGGTGGAAGCCAGGAGGGATCACAGTAGGATCACTGTGTGTGGGGTAGGTGGAAGCCAGGAGGGGTCACAGTAGGATCGCTGTGTGTGGGGTAGGTGGAAGCCAGGAGGGATCACAGTAGGATCGCTGTGTGTGGGGTGGGTGGAAACCAGGAGGGGTCACAATAGGATCGCTGTGTGTGGGGTAGGTGGAAGCCAGGAGGGGTCACAGTAGGATCGCTGTGTGTGGGGTAGGTGGAAGCCAGAGGGGTCACAGTAGGATCGCTGTGTGTGGGGTAGGTGGAAGCCAGAGGGGTCACAGTAGGATCACTGTGTGTGGGGTAGGTGGAAGCCAGGAGGGGTCACAGTAGGATCGCTGTGTGTGGGGTAGGTGGAAGCCAGAGGGGTCACAGTAGGATCGCTGTGTGTGGGGTAGGTGGAAGCCAGAGGGATCACAGTAGGATCACTGTGTGTGGGGTAGGTGGAAGCCAGAGGGATCACAGTAGGATCACTGTGTGTGGGGTAAGTGGACGCCAGGAGGGATCACAGTAGGATCGCTGTGTGTGGGGTAGGTGGAATCCAGAGGGGTCACAGTAGGATCGCTGTGTGTGGGGTAGGTGGAAGCCAGAGGGGTCACAGTAGGATCACTTTGTGTGGGGTAGGTGGAAGCCAAGAGGGTTCACAGTAGGATCACTGTGTGTGGGGTAGGTAGAAGCCAGAGGGTCACAGTAGGATAATTGTGTGTGGGGTAGGTAGAAGCCAGAGGGGTCACAGTAGGATCACTGTGTGTGGGGTAGGTGGAAGGCAGGAGGGGTCACAGTAGGATCGCTGTGTGTGGGGTAGGTGGAAGCCAGAGGGGTCAAAGTAGGATTGCTGTGTGTGGGGTAGATGGAAGCCAGGAGGGGTCACAGTAGAATCGCTGTGTGTGGGGTAGGTGGAAGCCAGGAGGGGTCACAGTAGGATCACTGTGTGTGGGGTAGGTGGAAGCCAGGAGGGATCACAGTAGGATCACTGTGTGTGGGGTAGGTGGAAGCCAGGACGGGTCACAGTAGGATCGCTGTGTATGGGGTAGGTGGAAGCCAGGAGGGATCACAGTAGGATCGCTGTGTGTGGGGTGGGTGGAAACCAGGAGGGGTCACAATAGGATCGCTGTGTGTGGGGTAGGTGGAAGCCAGGAGGGGTCACAGTAGGATCGCTGTGTGTGGGGTAGGTGGAAGCCAGAGGGGTCACAGTAGGATCGCTGTGTGTGGGGTAGGTGGAAGCCAGGAGGGTTCACAGTAGGATCGCTGTGTGTGGGGTAGGTGGAAGCCAGGAGGGATCACAGTAGGATCGCTGTGTGTGGGGTAGGTGGAAGCCAGAGGGGTCACAGTAGGATCGCTGTGTGTGGGGTAGGTGGAAGCCAGAGGGATCACAGTAGGATCACTGTGTGTGGGGTAGGTGGAAGCCAGAGGGATCACAGTAGGATCACTGTGTGTGGGGTAAGTGGAAGTCAGGAGGGATCACAGTAGGATCGCTGTGTGTGGGGTAGGTGGAAGCCAGAGGGGTTACAGTAGGATCGCTGTGTGTGGGGTAGGTGGAAGCCAGATGGGTCACACAAGGATCGCTGTGTGTGGGGTAGGTGGAAGCCAGGAGGGATCACAGTAGGATCGCTGTGTGTGGGGTAGGTGGAAGCCAGAGGGATCACAGTAGAATCGCTGTGTGTGGGGTAGGTGGAAGCCAGGAGGGTTCACAGTAGGATCGCTGTGTGTGGGGTAGGTGGAAGTCAGGAGGGTTCGCAGTAGTTTCACTGTGTGTGGGGTAGGTGGAAGCCAGAGGGATCACATTAGGATCACTGTGTGTGGGGTAGGTGGAAGCCAGAGGGGTCACAGTAGGATCGCTGTCTGTGGGGTAGGTGGAAGCCAGAGGGGTCACAGTAGGATCGCTGTGTGTGGGGTAGGTGGAAGCTAGGAGGGGTCACAGTAGGATCGCTGTGTGTGGGGTAGGTGTAAGCCAGGAGGGGTCACAGTAGGATCGCTGTGTGTGGGGTAGGTGGAAGCCAGGAGGGATCACAGTAGGATCGCTGTGTGTGGGGTGGGTGGAAACCAGGAGGGGTCACAGTAGGAACGCTGTGTGTGGGGTAGGTGGAAGCCAGGAGGGGTCACAGTAGGATCGCTGTGTGTGGGGTAGGTGGAAGCCAGAGGGGTCACAGTAGGATCGCTGTGTGTGGGGTAGGTGGAAGCCAGGAGGGTTCACAGTAGGATCGCTGTGTGTGGGGTAGGTGGAAGCCAGGAGGGATCACAGTAGGATCGCTGTGTGTGGGGTAGGTGGAAGCCAGAGGGGTCACAGTAGGATCGCTGTGTGTGGGGTAGGTGGAAGCCAGATGGGTCACACAAGGATCGCTGTGTGTGGGGTAGGTGGAAGCCAGGAGGGATCACAGTAGGATCGCTGTGTGTGGGGTAGGTGGAAGCCAGAGGGATCACAGTAGAATCGCTGTGTGTGGGGTAGGTGGAAGCCAGAGGGATCACAGTAGGATCACTGTGTGTGGGGTAGGTGGAAGCCAGAGGGATCACAGTAGGATCACTGTGTGTGGGGTAAGTGGAAGTCAGGAGGGATCACAGTAGGATCGCTGTGTGTGGGGTAGGTGGAAGTCAGGAGGGTTCACAATAGTTTCACTGTGTGTGGGGCAGGTGGAAGCCAGAGGGATCACAGTAGGATCACTGTGTGTGGGGTAGGTGGAAGCCAGAGGGATCACAGTAGGATCACTGTGTGTGGGGTAAGTGGAAGTCAGGAGGGATCACAGTAGGATCGCTGTGTGTGGGGTAGGTGGAAGCCAGATGGGTCACACAAGGATCGCTGTGTGTGGGGTAGGTGGAAGCCAGGAGGGATCACAGTAGGATCGCTGTGTGTGGGGTAGGTGGAAGCCAGAGGGATCACAGTAGAATCGCTGTGTGTGGGGTAGGTGGAAGCCAGAGGGATCACAGTAGGATCACTGTGTGTGGGGTAGGTGGAAGCCAGAGGGATCACAGTAGGATCACTGTGTGTGGGGTAAGTGGAAGTCAGGAGGGATCACAGTAGGATCGCTGTGTGTGGGGTAGGTGGAAGTCAGGAGGGTTCACAATAGTTTCACTGTGTGTGGGGTAGGTGGAAGCCAGAGGGATCACAGTAGGATCACTGTGTGTGGGGTAGGTGGAAGCCAGAGGGGTCACAGTAGGATCACTGTGTGTGGGGTAGGTGGAAGCCAGGAGGGTTCACAGTAGGATCACTGTGTGTGGGGTAGGTGGAAGCCAGAGGGATCACAGTAGGATCACTGTGTGTGGGGTAGGTGGAAGCCAGAGGGGTCACAGTAGGATCACTGTGTGTGGGGTAGGTGGAAGCCAGAGGGATCACAGTAGGATCGCTGTGTGTGGGGTAGGTGGAAGCCAGGAGGGATCACAGTAGGATCGCTGTGTTTGGGGTAGGTGGAAGCCAGAGGGATCACAGTAGAATCGCTGTGTGTGGGGTAGGTGGAAGCCAGGAGGGATCACAGTAGGATCACTGTGTGTGGGGTAGGTGGAAGCCAGGAGGATTCACAGTAGGATCACTGTGTGTGGGGTAGGTGGAAGCCAGGAGGGTCACAGTAGGATCGCTGTGTATGGGGTAGGTGGAAGCCAGGAGGGTTCACAGAATCGCTGTATGTGGGGTAGCTGGAAGCTAGGAGGGTTCACAGTAGAATCGCTGTGTGTGGGGTAGGTGGAAGCCAGGAGGGTTCACAGTTGGATCACTGTGTGTGGGGTAGATGGAAGCTAGGAGGGTTCACAGTAGAATCGCTGTGTGTGGGGTAGGTTGGAAGCCAGGAGGGTCACAGTAGGATCGCTGTGTGTGGGGTAGGTGGAAGCTAGGAGGGTTCACAGTAGAATCGCTGTGTGTGGGGTAGGTGGAAGCTAGGAGGGTTCACAGTAGGATCGCTGTGTATGGGTTTTATTATTGATTATGACAGCGATGGCCGTGGTAGTGGCTGTTCTCGTGGTGGCGCTGGCATTCGCGGCTGAAGATTGACTGCAGGCTAATGCTTGCGGTCTGCCACTGACCCTGGCAAAAAAAACCCACCAGTACCATGGGAGAACCAACAAAGGCATTTTTCAAACAAACATGTTGCCCTTATCGGTGGGAAGCCGGCACAAACTAAGCAAGAACATTAAACAAACATCCACGGGCCCGGCCGAGCGGCTCAACTTCTAAGCGCCCTGTTACTTGGACAGCAAGGAGTCCTGCGTGCCCGAATGCTCCCCGCGCAGTCATTAAAATCAATTTCAAGTCCCCCCCCCTCCCCAAGCCGTCCCCCGGGAGAGTCGGGCCTCGAAGTGAGGCGCACGCCGCATTGACCGCGAGTTTGGGTCCGAGCCCAAACGCGCGGGTCCACGCCCCAACTGCCTTGCAGTCAAGTTCCGTTCTCGCTTTGATTTAACACGCACGCACAGAGAGAGAGAGAAAAACTCAACTCCGCCACCGCTCTCGTCGCTAATAACACTGCACCGGCCTTAAAAGGACAGCGTGGACACAATTCGGCGACGCTTTAAGCCAATTGCCCTCATAACGCGTGCACGTATAATTTGTGTGCCACAATGAAGGGTGATTACTTGAAACGTCGCATATTGTACATACACGGGCGGTCCCCGCTTTTACGAGGTCACAATGCGTTCCTGGGAACCCCCGTCCGTTGTAAATCAGACCGTCATAGATCCGAGCCTATTTTCCCATAGACAGTCGGAACAGTCGAAACATCACTTGCCGAAGTGCACAGCCGTATTTATTAGGGTTCAATCGGTAACACAAAAAACAATTGCCAATAACAAAAACTCCACGCCAGGTTACATCGGAGACCAGACCGATTCTGTTCAAATGCGTTCGGGGTTGTGTCGATCAATGGTGAAATTATATGACCGTCATTCGAAGCTTTCGTGACTGCAGGAATTTCTCTTTGGTTCTTTCGGTAAAGTCACGTAGAAATACATTAAATTAAATAATAATAGAATACGACGTTTCGATTGCAACACAAGCAAACATCATCAGGTACAAATGAATGAGAAAACAAACATAGTAAACTTGGAAATATAATACAATACAACACAGAGAGTCGGCTAACAAAACAGTCAACACCCCACCTGGTTGATTACGTTATTTCAAAGATTGCTAAATTTGAGAGAGAGACAAAACACAGACACGGAGACACACAGACAGACACACAAGCAGAGAGAGACTCACACAGAGACAAACAGAGAGACACGCCATCTGATTTTACGATGCACAACCAACGTTTTCTTTAAAATACAGGGGAAAATGTTTGTCTTATAATCCAGATAATACGGTAATTCTGAGATACATTATCTGCTCTTCGTAATCTCAGGTTCCACATAGTCTGGAGCAGCACTTTCCCATTCATCATGACTTCCCAGAGTTTATCCTGAAGATGCTTGGTGCAGTTTCACACGGATCGTCGCGGATACAATCGTTTAATTTGGTTCTGAGAATTCTTCTTTGACTCACCGGTGAGCCGAAGCGATAATAATTGACGCGTCAATCGCTTGAACACGTGGGTGATTTCATTTATTTCGCCATGTCGATCTGTGGAGGGTCTTGCAACATAAATATGTCCAGATCAGGGGTCGGCAACGTGCGGCTCTGGAGCCGCATGCGACTCTCTACGGACTGCTTCGTGAAGTGATGTAATGTATTCACGTCACATTGCGGCTCTTGAAATATTGAAGTTTTTTTTCACCAAATTGTAAAGAAATGCCTCTTCTTGTCATTTTGGTTGGTGACCGCTGGTCCAGGGCATTGCATGACCTCGCATACTCAAACAACATCGATAATGATTTGCAGAGAGTAATTGTTAGTCACAGGGCAGTGGAACTGATGTTTGTGTCCTGTATTTGATTGTCGGAGCAGGTTTTAAGCCATTCTAAAGCCGGAACCAATTAATGTGCTGTCTTTTTGTGTGTGCGGTCATCGGTGACCGGCATGAAACACGAACACCGCCTTTTAAAAGGAAAACAATATAGGCATAGATGTTTCGGGCAATCGCCCTTCATAGCCTATTCATAGAGAGGCTGGGGAGTTTAAAACGTTTAGACGTTGGAGACTGCACTTAACGTTATGCACGTGCCATGAAGGAGGGAAATTGCCTGAAACGCTGCCAAATATTATTTTTTCGTTTATCAGGAATAGGCCGAATTAACGAATGGGAATTTTTATTGCCGTTACTTGTATTGATTGTGCATCACTGCCAACGTAGCAGCATCACCGATTACTCCGTGCAATCACCGTGGTCGGGTGGCTGACACCTGGAGTCGAACCCAGGTACCAGTGGTGCCGGTTCGTGAACTCTGACCCCTGAGTCACCCGGCCACCTCGGCTTTCAAAGCGCAGTCGAATCAAACGTTGTTACATTTTCTTATTCGCCAGCTTTCTAATGATGGAGCTAAAATGCTTTTTTCATCTCTCTCTCTTTCTTCACCACTTAATGAGACTTTAATTGGGGCCTTAGAGGGATTGCAGATTAATTTAAGTAATCCAAGGAATTTAAAGAATGCTCTCACTGCTGCTATTTGCTTCCATGTGTGAGATTATTGGGCCCGTGTGTTAAGGGTCCCACTTTATTTTATCTTCCCCCCCTCGACCCCCGCCCTCCGCCCCCGCCATCCCTGCCGCCCCCCCCCCCCCCCCGAATTCATCCAGATTCTTCTCTTGGCAGTTGTCGTGCTCGTGACGCGAAGAATCCACTTGCAACAGCTCTGTCGGACAATGGCCCACAGAAGCGGGTATCGCAGAACTACTTCTCACATGCCTTCACCTGGAGCCCTCTTCTGTGCACGATCCCCCCCCACTCACTCGCCCTGACGATGCGAAGAGAGATGTTCATCGCACGGCAAGATATTACCAATGACTGCAGAAACAAACAAAACTCATCACTTTAAATTAACTCCTGCGTTTAACTTGCATAAATTACGTCTCTGGTAATTAAACTAAATATCGGTTTGATCCTCGTTTCTCATGTGGGTTGGTTTGGAAAGTACCGCCCCTCCCCCCTACTGTATAAACAAACAAAAGACTGGAGGTCACTGAAAAGGGATCTGAGAATTAGTTCCGTGATGTGCACTTCTGCGGACTGTTCTCTAACACAGAGGGCTCACCCTGCCCTGCTAGAGTTCGAGAATGGCTTTTTTCGGTCTCGTGACGCCGACGGCACGGTCGTTGTACCGTGTAGGTGGGGAGGAGGGTGGCGGGGGGGGAGATGGGATCACGTGAACTTAGATTGCAACTCTCCCAGGGGGAAACTTGATGTACTTGCAATCTTTGTATTTGTTTAAATCAGGAGAGTCACACCGAGTCGTAGTACTCGTTTTCAAGAGAGGTCTTGCATTGGGTTTTAATGTTCAGATGTTTTCCAGCCAATTAATGACCAATTGTGTTTATTACACAAATGGGAGGAAACCGGAGCACCTGGACAAAACCCACGGCTTAAAAGGAGGGGGCAACACTATATTACCGTACAGATTTTAAACAGATGGCAATTGGTCCACTTGCTGTACCGCCGTCCCCTGGCGAGACAGGGCAATTGCACCTCCAACGACACCCACGGGAAGGGAGTTTCACGGCATCTGTGCGGCGATCCACCAACGCTCGCTGCTGCCTTCAAAGTGCTGGGTTACAGGCCGCGTGCAGCATCGTAGCCACCACTGCCACCCAGCTGACACGTTGATCAGTGGGCTCCATTTTTCGTTCTTCTTCTTCTTGGGCGAGTCTCTCATATGCAACGCAGCTTCATACCTAGCCGTGGTCCATGTTGGATCCCTACGGGGGTTACCCTGTCCCTGGGGAACAACGAATTATTACAACGTGGGGACTATGCAAGATCCGACTGTGGGCCCCCCTCCTTTCTCCCGACTCACTTTTACTGAAATAGCAACTGATGTTTTAAACCCGTAGACAATAATATGTTAGGCTATAACTATATATATTATTACATGTTATTTTAGTTGCACCGTGTCTTGGGTTTAGAGGAAGACAGTCCTACCGTGGCATTATTAATACAAATATTTAAGGGTACAATACTGGCAATGAAGTTATCGTGCGTCTTGCTTTCATGCGCATGTCAGTGAGCAAGCAAGCAGTAGCGCTACGAGATTTCACGCCGTGTGTATTTTTCGCAAACATTTTTTTATTTGTAACACTGGCTTTTGACATCCATGGTTCATTGTTGGGATATTTTTGTTCGAAAAAAATTTATTTCTACGTTCGTACTTGCGTTTATCTGTTGATATGGGGCCTCCTTGTGACTGACTGGGCCTCTATGCGTCGCGTAACGCTGCCCCAAACCCCCCGCCCCCGGCCCCATAGCTGCGCCCCTGCCGTGCCCACTCCGTTACTCGAGTGGCCCCACAGACCTCGGACATAAACGCTTGCAACGCGAGTCGGAAATCATTCAACAAAGACTCCGCAAGGCTGGGTTAAACGTCCCCACTCAGGGGATGGCGCACACGAATACCAGGGACCATGCCCTTGTCCCTGGCAAAGGCAAAGATCCCCCGTATAGCCGTCTAGACTGTTTGGGAGCAAGTTACCGTCAGCGAGCTCACTGGACGGCCACTACAGCACACAATGCCCGGCGGTGGTGGTGTTACCACGCCAGGCCTCCCCCTTGGTTTTTGTCCGTGCATAAGTTTTCATGCCGCACCGCGTCCTTCATTTATTCAGGCCGAGCCGACCTAGGGGAGCTCCAGCAACAGTTCATACGCCTGTCACCGACTCGAACTTGGGTCGCTGAGTTGGGAGTGCAGCGCGCTAACCACGGCACCGCGTCCCTGACACGGCAGCAGCAGCAACAACGTCTCCACAGCACCTGTGCCAGGCTAGGTGCACCTTGAATCCGTCACGTGAAGTGTCGAAGGCTCACTGGCAGAAGGTCACAGGACAGACTCCCCGGAGTTGTGGGTTAACCGACCAGGATGACTGTCAGTCACTTCCAGAGGCACACACACGTGCGCGTAGGTGGTGTTGGAGGGAAGGGGGGGTATAGGTGGAAGTGTTTTAAGGGGGGGGTCTGTTTGTAGAGGGGAAGAGAAAGCGTTAGAGGTGGGGGCGGGGGGCCGGTATTGAACCCACAGCCGCAGGCTTCACGCATCTCCCATTCTGAAGGGTAATGAAGGTCACGGGAGGACGGGGAAAGGAGAGGGGATAGTGGTGGAGATTGGGGGGGTGCTAGGTGGGACCACGGGGAGGGAGTGGGAGTAGGGGGGGTGGTGGTGGTCGGCTTGGTGGCTGGGGTCAGCGATGGGTGTCCCGTAGCTCGAGGGGTTCCGCCGTAGTTTGTTTTAGCGAGACAGCCGAAAGACATTCCACTGTCACCGAGTGATGAGCGATAATTTGTTCTGCTGCCGGGAAGGAGTTGTCTGTGTGTGTGGCGTTTTTTTTCTTCTCTTCAGTTGACCTGTCACGAGTTGTCGTCCTTCTTACTGCTACTGCTGCCGACTGCTGCTGCCTACTGCGGCGTGCGTCGCTTTGCATTTGGGTAGCTTTTGAGTTTTTTTTCGTTCGATTCATATTGAGGGTTGAGAACGACGCGCGCGTGTGTGTGCAGTGTAGCGGTTAGCGCTACGCTGCGCTACGAACCCGGCGACCCGAGTTCGATTCCCGCTTACGACCACCAACACCAGTGACAATTATCTGAACCGGTCCTGGGCATCCCCTAGGTCTACTCAGCCTCAAATGAGTAACCTCATCGCCACTAGGGAGACAAAGGCGGCCGGGCGTGGTGCTGGCCACCCACCTTCTCGTGTGTCGTGCCGGCCTTCATAAGTACTCGCTAACAGCACTTGCGCCTACAGTCTGTAAAGGCTATACGTGGGATCTTTGTCTTTGTTGAGTGTTTAATGGGGGTAGCGCTCGTGCAGCGGTTAGCACGACGCTGCACTACAAACCCGACAGAGACTCGAGTTCGATTGCCGCTCACGGCGAACACTGGTGACGATCATCTGAACCGGTTCCGGGCCTCCTCTAGGTCGACTCAGCCTTAAATGGGTACCTGGTGGAGTGGGAAAACGGAACAAAATGATAACGCGATCTGAGAAGTGCGCAAAGAAGCCACGGTGATTGGGAATCACTGAGATGAGTGGAGCGAGCGAGCGCAAGTTCCAACTCCCGCGCGCTCGCTCGAGACCTCGACTTGAAAGAGGGGGGGGGGGCTTGGGGAGCACTCTCCACCAGGAGGGTCACGGAACATCGGCAAATTTAGACATTGCGCCCGGATACAATCGCTAGCCATGATCGATCTACTGTTAGATTAAGGCTGCCCCAAGCCATCGTCATCTTGTGATGCCGCAATCAATCAATGATTATAGTTCCTGCACGCACGCTCATTTCATCGCTCCTTCTCCACAGTGGACGACTGTTGGGTGCGTTCCATCCTTGGGCTGCCATGCCTTCCCTAGTCTCGACCGACTGGCCATCATCCTTTCTGAAACTTGTCCTATCCATGGCCCCGTTGCTCAACCATCAGTACGATGTCTCTGACGTCAGTTGCAAGATTCGGCCATTGTGTGGCGGCGCCAGAGTCCACATTCGAAGCCAAACCCCAAGTGGACTAAACGTGACAATCATCACCGCCCCCCCCCCCCTACTGGCAGACTTAACGCCCTGGGTGTGATTCCTGCAAACGAGACTCTCTCCTGCCCTACAGCATTCTCATCCGGCTAAACAACAACAATATAGACCTGAAACTCAACTTACTTCTTTTCATCCGTAATAATGGGGGGGGGGGGGGAGTTTATCAATTATTGTAAATTTTAATTATTGTAAATGTTGCGGTGTGCTGTACGAGTGTAAAGACGACTTCGACGCACTTGTCTTGAGATGGTTTCTTTATTAAGGAGCCGCGTGCTCACACTCGGACAGGTGGAGACCCCCACTGCAACAGCCCCGAGTCTCCCGCGCATCTCCCTTATATACGGTCCGAGGCCACGCCCCCATTCCCGAACCTTCTCGCTAGTTCTTGACCGCTCGCTCTACCAGCAGACTCCACTGTCCTCTTCCGTCACCTGCCCACGCTCCTATTCTCGATCATTCCCGTAGCCACTAGTCCACTCACACTGCAGGCTGACTCCCCTGTCATTACCTCCTGTGGCCACTAGTCCACTAGCACTGCAGGCTGACTCCCCTGTCATTATCTCCCATGGCCACTAGTCCACTAGCACTGCAGGCTGACTCCCTTGTCACTACCTCCCGTGGCCACTAGTCCACTAGCACTGCAGGCTGACTCCCCTGTCATTACCTCCCATGGCCACTAGTCCACTAGCACTGCAGGCTGATT
The DNA here is from genome assembly GCF_965212315.1 of Lampetra planeri. Classification (NCBI taxonomy): domain Eukaryota; kingdom Metazoa; phylum Chordata; class Hyperoartia; order Petromyzontiformes; family Petromyzontidae; genus Lampetra; species Lampetra planeri. The sequence continues at coordinate 9,761,061 of NC_136150.1, forward strand.
CCCCTGTCATTGCCTCCCGTGGCCACTAGTCCACTAGCACTGCAGGCTGACTCCCCTGTCATTACCTCCCGTGGCCACTAGTCCACTAGCACTACAGGCTGACTCCCCTGTCATTGCCTCCCGTGGCCACTAGTCCACTAGCACTGCAGGCTGACTTTCCTGTCATTACCTCCCGTGGCCACTAGTCCACTAGCACTACAGGCTGACTCCCCTGTCATTACCTCCCGTGGCCACTAGTCCACTAGCACTGCAGGCTGACTCCCCTGTCATTACCTCCCGTGGCCACTAGTCCACTAGCACTGCAGGCTGATTCCCCTGTCATTACCTCCCGTGGCCACTAGTCCACTCACACCGGAGGTTGACTCTACTGTCATTACATGTATGTTCGGTTTCGATTTAAAGCTTTCGTGACTGCAGGGATTCATCTTCTTGGTTCTTTCTATTATTATTATTTTATTACTTCCCTTCTACGTGACTTTACCGAAAGAACCAAGAAGATGTATGTTCGGTTTACGTGACAAACCTCACTAATTGGCTGCGTCGGTTGGTGGCGGGTTTAATGACGCCTTTATATTTATGTGATCTAACCCCAAAAAAACCTATATTATGGATGATATTGGTCGCGAAAGCCTACGTGTTAAACAGGCTTATTTTCAATCTGCGCGTCCCTCTTATCTTTTCGTCAACCGCCCCGCGTTTTTCCACCGCTCCATCTCTCCCGTGGCGGAACGGCCACGTGCATGCGGAGGGAACACTCTCGCTCTCCACGTGGTTGACCTACTCCGCCGCTAGTCTCTTCGGCCGGCTGCTCGAAATTAACACGGACGTCTCAACAACATAAAAAAAACCCCCCACCAGGCTTGCACCCCCACCTCCCCCCGAAGGGTAAACCACTTGGCAGGCTGTGTACCGCTCATTAGAGAGTGAATGGGGCGCTGAGAGACGGGGGGACACGAGACGGGCAGAATTTCAGGTTGGTCAACATTTCGGATTGCGGTTGACAAGCCTCTTGCTGCTCCTCTTCCTTGACATGACCCCAACTTTCTCAAGTGGCTCTCCGCTGATTTGTTAGAGAGGGCGAAGAGCACGCTCGGGTGGCAGCCACTACCCACGACAAAGCACCCCCCCCCCCCACCACCACCCACGCACCCCGCCCAAGCTAACCTGACTCTGCTGATGAGACACCGGAGTGTCGGAACCGCTCCAGAGTTGTTTTGCTTCTAGTGAATCACTGCCGCTGAAATGATGGCCCTTCCCCAGAAAGCAGTGGAGCACTATGGGATTTGTAATCAAATAACAAAAACCCCATATATATTATTTATTTTAATGCAGAGAGACAAATATATGAAGCAGGTACATTGCCTGCTTATGTATTTATGCATTTCTTGAGTCGCCCGGTAACCAAAAAGGATCAATTCGTTGTAGGGAGTTTTATTTCGTGGGTTTCCATTGATCTGGTGCTGTGTTGTACCACCCACCCCCACCCCCCAACTGTGGTGGCTGCAGAGCTCGGGGAGGGCGTGGGCAGGTGAGTGAGGGTCGGCGGGAAGATTTGAGGCGTCCACCAGAGATAAGGGGCCCCGTTCACCTGCGGGTTTCGCAGAGGCTAATGGAAAACCAACATTCATCTCCGCCCTCAATTTATCTTCACCGCAACCGTTAGCAGTACATCTTCCTTGAGATTATATATTTATTATTATTTATATATTTGTGTCCTGTGTGTGTGTGCGTGCGTGAAGGCCTACTCTGTGGGGAGCGGTAGTGTAGCGGTTACCGCGCTGCGCTACTGAACCCGGCGACCCGAGTTTGATTCCCGCTCACGGCCAACACCGGTGACGATGATCCGAACTGATCCTGGACCTCCCCTATGTTGACTCAGCCTCAACTGAGTACCTGGTGCAGTGTGCAGTAAAAATCGCCACGAGGGAGACAAAGGCGGCCGGGCGTGGTGCTGGCCACCCACCCGCTCGTGTACCATTGCGGCCTTCATATGTGCTGCTGCTCGCTAACGGCACTTGCCCCCAACAGTCTCTTCCGGCTATGCGGGGGATCTTTGTCTTTGCTGTATATAACGCCATACAATAAGCAGGCGCGACGCCTTCCTCCTCCGTTGTCACTCCACTTACACCAACACATATTTTCACGTCCTTACAGGCCACACGGCCTTCTGGAAGTCCATGAACAGTTTTCAGATTGTTGTTGCAGTGACCATGCAGGTGTTGTCAATGATGTGTTCGACAATGAGCATTTATTAGCCAAATGGGTTTTTTTGTTCGTTTTAAATATTAGCTGTTGTCAAAACCAAACCTGAATTGTATCACGACTTCGGTCGGAGTGTCGCGTCACGGGACACGGGAGCCCGTCTCTCGCCGAGCGGCGCAGCCAGGAGCCATCTTCTTTGCCCTCTTCGGGCAGCATGGGCGCCGCCATTGGCTGACGTTGTTGCAGATTGCAGCAGCAGCAGCGAATAATAATAATGACAATGTCACATTGGGGTGGTTGAACAACCAGATGATTGCGTGAGGTAGTAGCAGAGTGGTGCACATCGCTGATGTGGTGGTGATGATGCCTCCTCCTTCGTATTTGCGAATGGGGCATTGAGTCGCTGCCGGAATGAATGGATTAGGCCGGGCAGCGGTGGCTTCACTCCACGTGGGAGGCAGCAGCGAGGGTTGGTGGATCACCGCACGAATGTGCGCTGAACCCTTCCTTCCCGTGGGCGTCGAGGAGGTGCCGTACCCTGGCTCGACCATGAGAAAGCGGTGCAGCAAGTGGGCGAATCGCAATCCGTTTCCATCTGTACGGGGATAGAGCGTTGCCCCGTCGCGTGAGCCATGGGGTTTTCTCCGGTTGCTCACGATTTCCTCCCACACGTGTATAACAATAATAATATTAAACGCAACTCGCCATTAATTGACTAAAACATCTTACAAATAAAAACCCGATGTAGCAGCAGCGGCAGGACCCTCCTGAAAACGAACGATAAAAAGTAAAAATAAACAAGAATTCATAATAGTAACAATAACCGTGGGTCTGTGTTGGAGCGACCCGCCCCTCACTGCAAGTGTTCGGGCTCTTGAATCTCCTCTCGCTGTGTCCCTCCGTCTGTGTTCCCTGCGTGGGCTCCCCCTCCACCCCCTCTTACCCGCTCCCCCCAACGTCCCGCTTCACCCCCACACACCTCCCAGCTCCACGCCCGGGCTGTCTCCACCGCTTCCCGTAATTAATGGCGCTATCACGGCCAGCATCACTCCACAAGACTGACCCCGCGGTCCCTGCAACCCCTGCCTCTACCCCCCACCTCACTCTCACACACACGAGACAAAGGTCCCCCATACAGACGGCAGATGCTATTGAGGCAAGTGCTGTTAGCGAGCGTCTATTTAATAAGGCAGAAATGTGGTGGCGCGAAGGGGGTGATGTTGCCAACACCACGCACGGCCGCCTTTGTCTCCCAAGTGATGATGTTTACACACCGCATCAGGCGCTCATTTACTCAGGCGACCCAGAACCGGCTCAGATGCTCGTCACGTACACGCATCACCAGACACACGGACACACACGGACACACAACGCCACTACCACCGTTACCAAAAAAGTCAAAGATCCCCCGTATAGCCTGTAACAGACTGTTGGGGCAAGTGTTGTTAGCGAGCACCTATGAAGGCCGGCACGGCACACGAAGGGGATGGGGGGCCAACGTCACGCCCGACCACCTTTTGTCTCCCCAGTGGCAATATTTACACACCACACCAGATACTCATTTGAAGCTGAGTCGACCTAGGGGAGGCCCATGACTGGTTCAGATAATCGTCACCGGTGTTGGCCGTGAGGGGGAATCGAAATTGGGTCGCCGGATTCGTAGCGCAGCTCGCTCACCGCTACCGCACCACTTCCCGTTACCACGAACACACCGCCATGAACACCACCATCACGAACACCACCAACACCACCATCACCAACACCACCATCACAAACACCACCATCACGAACACCACCATCACGAACACCACCATCACGAACACCACCATCACGAACACCACCATCACCAACACCACCATCACGAACACCACCATCACCAACACCACCATCACCAACACCACCATCACAAACACCACCATCACGAACACCACCATCACGAACACCACCATCACGAACACCACCATCACGAACACCACCATCACGAACACCACCATCACCAACACCACCATCACGAACACCACCATCACCAACACCACCATCACCAACACCACCATCACAAACACCACCATCACGAACACCACCATCACGAACACCACCATCACGAACACCACCATCACGAACACCACCATCACCAACACCACCATCACGAACACCACCATCACCAACACCACCATCACCAACACCACCATCACAAACACCACCATCACGAACACCACCATCACGAACACCACCATCACCAACACCACCATCACCAACACCACCATCACCAACACCACCATCACCAACACCACCATCACCAACACCACCATCACGAACACCACCTTCACGAACACCACCATCACGAACACCACCATCACGGACACCACCATCACGAACACCACCATCACGATGGTTGCCACCACCGCAAGCAGAGAGGGAGGGAGGGACACGTGCCCGAGAGGACATCCACTGAGATGAACCGAGCAGGTGGAGTGGTACTCCTCGGCACCGTGGGAGGAGACCTTCATCATAGCACCCCCACCACGCGTAGCGCACAGCCCCCACCACGCATAGCACATAGCCCCCACCACGCACAGCGCACAGCCCCCGCCACCTAAAATTCCACGTTGATAATATCGGCAGTCTGGACTGAGTGTCTCAATGTGCATCACAATGGACAGAGAGGCCGCATAGTCCGGCCCTTAGAAAAACGCGCGCGATTTCACATCTCTATTAGCATTCTGTCCCATGCATCATCGTCGCCATCATCAATCATCACGGCCAGCCATGATCTATCCACTGCTCAATACAGGCCTCCTTCCCCAAGCCGTTGCCCATCGATAAGCCAGCCCAGAGGGACACGATCAACTCCCGAGCACTCTCAACAAAGCGCGATTTAATCGCTCCATCTCCCTGGGCGCACGCCCACCCTCGTACGCGTTCCACATCCTTTGGCTGGCCAACGCGTCCCCATCCTTGACCATCGTGTCGCACTTTTATCGTACAGTTTTAAATGACCACGGTAACATATGTGGAGTGTTCTCTGACCCACGTCTTCCCATGTCTGTTTCTACGCCCCATGCTCCTCTGCACACTTTTCCGTTTTTCTTTTCTGCTTTCTTTGCGGTCCTGGTGGGTGAGGACTTCACCACGCTGAAAGTTTAGTGGGTTGGTGAAGGCGGGGAGCATAGACGTACAGTACAACAATGGATTTTGCTTCACTATCTCTCTGCTGTCCTCATCGTAATCTCAGCAGCATGCCTATAGCACCTGTTATGCGCACCGCGGTCGTCCCTCCTGGCACTCTTCAGGCTCAAATCCCTGCTTAGCTTGCGAAATCTCTACGATTCTTCTCCATTACGAAAACGGAATCTCGAGAATGATCGCGGTGATGGAAATTGCACTGTGAAATAATAAGGCCATTCACTCGGGCACTCACTCACAATGGAGACAAAGAACACCCATATAGCCGTAACACACAGCTGGGGCAAGTGCTTATAACGTGCACCTATGAAGGCCGGCACAGCACACGAGGGGGTCGGTGGCCAGCATCATGCACGCCCGGCCGCCTTTGTCTGCCCGGTGCTGATGTCTTCAACACGCCCCACCAGGTGCTGCTTTTAAGGCTGAGTCGGCCTAGGGGAAGCAAATGAGACGGTTCAGTTATCACTCGCCACTGTTGACTGTCGCCACCCGGAATTGAACTGGGGTCTCTGGGTTTGTAGCACAGTGTTCTAACTACTGCACCGCCGCTCTCCCCCACACACGTACATACGCACGTTTGTCAGATATTTGGGATACGTTTGGCGTACGTGAGAGGGAGGGTAGAGCGGTGGTACAGTGGTTAGCACGTTGCGCTATGGACCCGCGAACCCGAGTTCAATTCCTTGCCACGAGTAACACGAGCGGCGAGTTTCATCGTAATGCCTTCCCTATGCATTAAGCAGCGTGGTGACGTATGGTCAAACCAGCCTCACGACCCCGGGCTTCATCCAGCAGTGAATTGACAGCAGGCTATAATGATGGGTATTATTTGCATGCGCCGAAGGCAATTACACTAAACATATTGATTGGTCGATTCTAGCACGCCACTGGAGACGAAAACATTAACTCCGGAGAACTGACACGGTGATGATAATGACCGTGGAGATTCTATTAAGATAGCAATAATGGTGACATCAATGATGATGGTGCTGCTGCTGTTGCTGGTTGTGACACCGTCGTGCAGATACGGATCGTAAATAACATCTCTCCTGTGCGCCCAGTGTCGGTAATAACTGTGGTGAAGATGATGATGATGCTGGTGATGACCACAAAAATCCATCACCATCATCAGCCGTGGTAAGTCCACTGCTGGATGTAGAAGGCCTCTCCAAAGCCCCTGCCATGGCATGGAGAATAATTTTGACGAAGCTAATGAGTTACATTTTCCGGCCTAATTCAGGGCACAAGCAGAAGCCAGCTCTCGCACGTCCTAAAGAAGGTCCCGGCACGTGCAGCGAAACGTCGGACATCAAGCCGAGCAATATGCCGTGCAATCCCGAGAACCCACGGCGGAGCGGTAGAACGCGGCTGGTGTACGTTGCGTCTAAACGTAATCGCAGAGCAAGGCGCATGGACGGAAGATCCACTGCTGGATGAAGGCATGCAATAGGCCACGGCCAACCCTTAACGGTTCAGCCTGGGATCCGCGTTCTCGCTCGGTGCACACCGCTCCACACTACGTGACTTTACCGAAAGAACCAAAGAGTGAGTCCCTAGACTCTTGCAGCCTTAGGACCATGTGACTGTGTACACGCATGTAGTGCCGGTCGTCGTGGTAGGGGTGGTGGCAATAGTGGTGCGTGTGTGAGGAGCGGTGAGGTGCTCGCTTACAGCACTTTCCCCACCAGTCTGTTAAGGCTATACGAAGGGGTTCTTTGTCTTTTTACGGAGAGTGGTTCGCGCGCTGCGTTACGAACCTGGCTACCAAGGCTACCCAGGTTCGATTTCCGCTCAAGGCCAACACCAGTGACGATTATTTGAACCGGACCTGGGCCCCACCTAGGTCGACTCAGCCTCAACAAATGAGTGCCTGGTGCATTGCGTAAACATTGCCATTAGGGAAACAAAGACGGCCGGGCGTGGTGCTGGCCACCCACCCCCTGTGCACCGTGGCGCCTTCATAGGTGCTCGCTAACAGCACCGGCCTCAACATTCTGTTCAGGCTATACGAGGGATCGTTGTCTTGTCTTTCGTGGTTGGGCAGCAACTCGAGCAGTCGAGTTGCGTGGTTCATGACAGCATGGGTACTCTTGAAATACGTAACTGCGTTGAGTCATCATCAACAGTCAAGATCTGTCCACTGCTGGATGAATGCCGCCACCATCTACCAACGATTCGTGCGATGTTAACAATCCACCGAGCATCCTGCCTGCCACGCGAGCTGATTTCATCGATCCATGTCCTAAGTGAACGGAACCCTCGGACACGTTTCCATTCCTTGGCTGCCATTCCGTGATTATTCTCGCCCACATACATTCTAGCCATGGCATGCCACTCCTTCCTAAATAGGTAATTAGCCGTGCAATTAATCACATTTGGCGCTTAACGCGGGCACACAATGACCTAACGCATTTGCCTATGCAACCATGTTACGGGGATATATGTGAAGTGAGCGGCGCATCTTGTTCTGGTTTAATACGCCTGCAGTATTTACCAGGGCGGCCACCTCTCCTCTTAAGAACCGCAACCCTCCCACAGCAACGCGCTGAATCAAACGACGACTGCAACGGTGCATCAGAGACGAGACGTTGATGTTGCTGATAAGAAGGCCGTGTTGCTCATGTGGGATGTGTGGTGGTGAATAATAAGACTAATAACAGTGGTGGAATCAGCACCTTCCGGGGGTCCAACAGTGTCTCCCACTTGACGTTGTTCCTCCCCACAGAGAACTCGGTCCGCTGTGGCCAGTCCCGCCTGTGGTAGTGCGCCCTGGTGTCCCTGCTGTCTCAAAGGCAAAGATAGCAGGGAAACTTGGTAAAACCGCCTTGGAGACCCATCAGGAATGCCACGATTTTGAAGTCTCCGATGACCTCCCAGCCGTACTCATCATACTTCAAGGCATCCAGCAAGGTCTTGGTGCTGTTGTAATCCTCTTTGAGGTTCACCGAGTGAGCCAGATAAAGAAACTGGTACTTGTTACCATTTTGGAGCAGCACGGCTTTGAGGCTCCTCGATGAGCTGTCAATGAAGAGGTGCCACTCATTCTGGTTACAGGCGATTCCGATTGCCTCGAACAGACTGGTCACATTGTGGCAGAAGCAGAGCCCGTCTTTACGGGTGAAGAAGCTGCATAAAGGTTGATGACGCTTCCTCTGATCTGCGACTTGAACATTTTCATCCAACAAGTTCCACTACTTGAGCCTAGACATCAAAAGCTCGGCATTGGACTTGGTGAGACCAAGATCTCTGATCAAGTCGTTGAGGTATTTTTGATTGAGGTAGTATGGGTTTCTCTCCTCAGCTCCACCTCTGAAATTGTCATCTGGTTCTACAACGTCTTCCTCGCTCTCTGACTTGCTGCTCTCTTCTAAAGACGGGTGCTCTCTCCGGAGGAGTGGGTACGAGGAGCTCATGGCAGTGTGGCACTAGGGCGATGGATGAAGGAAGGTCCGGATACCTGATAGCAGGTGAATTCTTGCCAGTCCGACGTCTGGAAGGGTCCACCATGCAGAAGTAGCAGTTGCTTGAGTGGTCAGTGGGTTCCCGCCAAATTCTTTGGATAGCGAACTTCATGGCTCTCTTTTCCCCTCTGTACCATCGTACAAAATACATTTATTTCACCCATGACTAATGTGTAAGATATTATCGCAGTATTTTTCATATATGATATATTTTTTTCAATAACATTGAAAATTGTAAAACATTTTTAAATTAAAAAAACTTTTACAATTATTATTTTTTACTAATTTTATAACATAAAATTTCCGAGTAACAATTGTCCATTTTACCTTCCAGGGTTGTTTTGCATTGCTCGCAGGTGAAATGAGGTGCCCAGGGTTTGTCTTGATCCCTGACAGGCATGCTGAAATATGCCTTGTAGGCCTCACACATCTTAGCAGATGCTTCCACAGAGTTCTTTTTCACGCTTGCATTGATAAATAGGTCGCAGACATAGCAAAATGCGTCTGCCAGATGCTTGCAGCCTCTTGATGCCATCTCAGAAAAATGCAGATATGTATCCACGTTTAGTTCCAGGCCTGGAACTAAACTGAACTGGTGGGCTTAAGGCCACGTAACCCACGTGGGACATTTCCCACGTGTACCCGCAGGGGGTCCGCGTACCCCCCTGGGTTCAAAACCACTTCCCCTGCTCTACTTCCGGCGGACGCTGACGATCGTTTTGTTTGTACCTCACCAGCAGACGGCGCTCCTCTCCTCTGATGAAGCCACTTGCGAGGAGTTTGACGGTCAAGCAATTTGCGTCTGCACAGGGGCGCAGCTATGGGGCAGCGTTACGCAACGCGCAGGGGCCCAGTCGGCCACACGGGGCGGGCCGGGGGGAGGGGCGAATCAACAAGATATGTTTTTGTCATTTTCTTTGAATCTATCTACGTGACTTTATCGAAAGACCCCAAGAACAAGATAAACAAGTTACAAAAAATGTTCAGAAAAAATATATGAAAAAGATTCCAACAGATAACCATAAATGCCCAAAAATATTCAAAAAACATTGTTACAAATGGAAAAAAAGTATACTTCCGAAAAGTACGCACAGCGAACAAATCCAGTAGCGCTACTGCTATTGTCTGCGCACCACCCGGCTTGTTTGCTCACTGACGTGCGCATTAATAAAGCAAGACGCACGATAATGAAATTGTGAGTATTGTAGCTTTACATCTTTGTATTCATACGGTCACTGTGAGACTATATTCCTCTAAATCCAATACACCGTGCAACTAACAATAATATATATAGCTAACATATTATTGTCTACGGGTTAAAAACATCCCGTAGCTATTTCAGTAAAAGTGCGTTTGGAGAAAGGAGGGGGGGGCACAGTCGGATCTTGCATAGCCACCACCCCCACCCCGTTGTAATAGGGACTTGCGCCCCTTGCGTCCAGGCAATGGCACAAACTCTTGACAAGTAAGTGAACGAGTGCGCAAGAGATGTAAAAAGGTTCGTGGAATTGTCCCGCTGGACAGAACGAGAGGAGTGTGGGTGAGAGAACATAGGCTGGTTGCCTGCATAATTGCAAACTCTGAAGAGAAATTGGCGTACGGGGGTGTGGGGGTACATCATCGTGGCTCGAAGGGACGATGGTGAAGAATAATCACGGAGTGGCAGCCAACGGATGGAACGCGCCCAAGAGAATGCGCTTCCGACGGAGCGATGACATCGGCTGGTGTGTAAGGGTGCTCTGTACATTGATACATCTCTGTGTGGGTCTACGTTATAAATATGTCATTTTTATCTTCACGCAGCAGTGGATAGAGCATGATGAAGATGATCTAAATAAAAAAAAATCACGGAAAGTTGCATACAAATGGAACGGCACCGAGAGACAGAGAGAGGAACGCACGGACAAGAGAGGCTGCAGCAGGCAAGCCTGCAAGTCCGGAGCCACATGCGGTGGCTGTCGAAGGTCTGCAGTGCGGCTCTTACCATTGCGCACTCCTACAGAATTGTAAGACGTACCGATAGTTTTTCCTTTAAATACAGGTGAAACACATGCGTCTTGTGGTCGAGAGAAAACGGTAACTCATGATTCCTTGTGGTCGAGAGAATACGGTACCTCTCAGATCGCTTGTGGTCGAGACAATACGATAACTCTGAGATCCCTTGTGATCTCGTAAATAAGACAACACCGAGATCCCTTGTGATGGAGAGAGTACGGTAAGGCTGAGATCCATTGCTCCTTTGGTCCACGCAGTAGGGGGCAGCACTTTCCTGCGGGCTCATCGGCACAGCGCCGTCTCGACTGTGGATGTTGCTGATGAGTCCTGCTACAGCTGCTGTGAGTCGGTCACATTCGCTCAATTGTTTTCTTACGGTGACCATGGACAAGATGACGTACGATGTAGTTCTTCTGGAACTGCTGACGGCTGTGCGCTTTGTAACACGTTCTTGTACCTTGTTTGAATATACAGAAAATTGGTGAAGGGTTGTCACGTTGACAAAACGTACAAATGTCTTGCTACTTGAGCACCCCCCGGTTGTGCTACTGGACATCTATGAAAAAGAGCTTTATAGCGCATCGGATTTATCCAGTGTGAATAGATATTCTGATTCTGAGAGAGCAAACCCACATCATTTACAATTTCAACACGATGTTTCGCTGGTGATTACAAACAGCGTCATCAATCAGGCAATTGTAATAATTACGGCAAAGCCTCACTATTTGTTTTGTTCACGTGGCAAACCTTACCAATTGTCTGTGTCAGGTGGAGGTAGGTGTACGACACATTTACGCGATCTCGAACCCAACAAAAAGACTGTATCACGAATGATAGTGGTCGCGAAGGCTCTGCGTGTTAAATGTACAATGAGAGAGTTAAGAGGGAACTGATATCGCGATTATCGTCATGTCGTGACATGTTCTCATATTGTCGTATCGTGGAAAATTATATCGTGGTAAACATTGCGCCACCAGTGACCTCTTGTCTTGTCTTCAGCCATCCTCGATCCAAGGGTTGGCCGCACCATGGGAAATCCTTCGCCACTGAATTCTGTCTTCTGCTATCCTCATTGTCTGTTCTAGCGTGAGCCTCGTCCATGCTTTCATGTTATCCATCCGTGTCATCCTTGGTCTTCCTCGCGCCCGTCAACCGGGTATTGTCCCTTGCATCATCTGCTTTAACAAACAAGTTCCATTTTTTCTCATGACATGACCATAGTAGGCCCAGCTCTCTTCATTTATGACCTCAGCAAAACCTCAAACACCACGTGACCACATCGTTCACAACCCCAGTCTTGGAACGTAACGCGACTATTATATATATTTTAGTAAAAATAAATGTATCCAAACCAACTTTCCTTAGAGAAATTTCTTGTTTTTCACTTACTATCGATCTATAGGTGTTTTTGATATTCTCTGTAATGCGCCGTTATTTATGCTCCGATTGCAGCTTGCCTCCTTGTTGCGCTCAGTTTGTATGGCATTGCTTTTGTCGTCTGGTGACTCCGGGTCACTGTTGCAACTGAGGCTCATCCTAGATTCTAGAGTTCTCACATTGGGGTTAAACAACATAGCATTGAAACTTGTCTTAACCCAGTTATCATTTGGCATATTCATTAATCACACTTTGCTTTTAATTGTGAAAGAAAACATTTTCAAATAGCCGATGTTTTAAGCAATGGCCCTTATTCATAGTGCAGTGAACCGTGGTTCAGTGGGAGTCGCTGTTTATTCTCTGCTGGGTGCCACGGTGGTGAAATGTTAACTACCTCGTCTAGTATACAGGAGGTCGTGGGTTCAATGCCGACCTTCACACCTGCTGTGTATTTGGCGTTTGCATGACTCTCTTCCCGTGGTCGCGTGGATTTTTACCGGCTCTTCTGGTTTTTCCATCCATATGAAAAAAACATGCATTCAGAGAATTTGGCTGCTTTGAATGTCCACGTGATAAGCCACTTCGTTGAGCTATCATTTGTGGCTGGGTCACTTCTAAAAAAAGAGCAATATAGCTCAGTGGGGCATTACCTGGTAAAATAAAATAGTTCGTGTCTGGAACTCCCTTCCACCCAACCCTCTGTGCTGTCGACTCCCTGCTCCTGTTGCAGGCTCCATGTCGTCCTTCCTCGCCCGCTCTGCATGCCCTGTGCTTTTCTCTCCACAACACAAGCGCGCCCACTCTGTCCACACAGCGTCTTGAGCTGCGATTACGTTTAGGCGCAAGACACAAACAGCCACGTCTTACGGCTCTCCCGTGAGTTCTCGGAGATTCTACCGCATGTTTCTCGGCTTCATGTGCGACGTTTCGCTCCACGTGCCGGTAACCTTGTTCAAGGATTGAATGGACCCAGCGCACGCACGGTTTCCCTCGATTATGTAGCGGTTGTTGCTTGTGCCCTGATTTAGACCGGAAAATGTAACTCATTAGCTTCGCGATTCACGTGTAAGCGGTGAGAAGGGCGTGCCCAGAGAAAGTTCACCTCCGTGCCATGACAGGAGGCATTGGGTTCATGGCAGGTGGTTTTGAGAGGCCTTCTCCATCCAGCAGTGGATTAATCATGGCTGGTGATAGGGCCAGGTGGCTCAGCGGTAAAGATAGCGGCACACCCTCGGAGTAAGAGCGTGAGTTCAACTCCTGGTTGCGGTGGGAGGGAGCGGAGGTTGACTACGCCATCATCCCTCCTGAGTCGATACAATGCATATCCTGTTGTGGGAAAGTCAACAATTAGGTGCGCCACAGTGGCGAGATGTTAACTACCTCGCCTGGTATACAGGAGGTCGTGGGTTCCATCCCAACCCTGACACCTGCTGTATATTTGGAGTTTGTCTCTTACCCTGTGGTTGCGCGGATTTTTCTCCGGGTCCTCCGGTTTTCCCCTCCACATTTAGAATCAATATGCTTTTAGAGTACGGTATTTGGCTGCTGTACATTTTCGCATGATACGCCTCTTCTTTGAGCTATCATTTGTGGCCAGGTCGCTTCTGAAAAAGAGCTAGTGGGCCTTACCTGGTAAAATAAAAAACACTTGTTTTTATAATCGTTGTCTTATGGTTAGAATCGCCACCCATCATGGAAATGTGGAATTTCCACCACTGGCTCTGCAAAGGGCTGTCAACTCGCAGACCAGCCTCACTTCGATGCTCATTCGAGAAGTGGAAAAATAACTGACATGATAAAACCCCATAATGATGATAGAATAGAGAGAAACAAAATACGATGTCACCCCCCCCCCCACTCTCTCACTCTCCTCGCTCTCTTCCTTTCTCTCTCTCTCCACTAAAACCCCTCCCCCGTGGCCTTTGGCAAAAGCGCTGGGACGCTGTTTGTGAATTGTGCAGAGATAAGTGGAGGAGGCTAGGGCGTCCAGAATGTGCGGGTTCGTCTGTGCAGGCCTGATAGCTTATCTGAGCTCCCCGTCACCAGATCGCAGTCTTGATTCACATGCTTGTGTCTCTCCGCGTGTGTGTTTTCTCATTTTTTTGTATTACCTTTCCCAATGTGTTTGATGTGATGGCTTTTTTACGTTGGGGTTGTGTGTGTGTGGATGTGTAGCTGTGTAGGTGTGTGTGTGTGCGTGGTGCTGGCCACCCACCCCCTCGTGTTCCGTGCCGGCCTTCAATAGATGCTCGCTAACAGCACTTGCCCCAACAGTATGTTGAAGGCAATACGGGGGATCTTTGTCTTTTGTCTTTGTCCTGGGGCGCGGTGGCGTAGTGGTGAGCGCATTGCGCGGCAAAAAAGCCCGGAGAGCCGAGTTCGATTACCGTTCACGGCCACCAATACCAGTGACGATGATCTGTACCGCTCCCGGGTCTCCCCTAGGTCGACTCAGCCTCAAATGAGTACCTGGTGCGGTGTATAAAAACATTGCCACTGGGGAGACAAAGGCGGTCGGGCGTGGTGCTGGCCACCCAACTCCACGTATACCGTGCCGGCCTTCATAGGTACTCGCTAAAAGCACTTGCTCCAACAGTCTGTTAAGGCTATACGGGGGATATTGTCTTGTGTGTGCCTTGGGGAGCGGTGGTGCTGTGGTTAGCGCATTGCGCTACAAAAACACGGCGACCCAATTTCGATTCCCGCTCACGGCCTCCAACAACAATGACGATTATCTCTACCGGTCCTGAGCCTCCCCCACGTCTACTAAGCCTCAAATGAGTACCTGGTTCGGTGTGTAAAACATCGCCACTTGGGAGACAAAGGCGGTCGGGCGTGGTGCTGGCCACCACCCCCTCGTGTGCTGTGGCGGCCTTCATAGGCGCTATTCGCTAACAGCACTTGCCCCAACATTCTGTTAAGGCTATTCGGGGGATATTTGTCTGTGTTTGTGTGTGGTGTGTGTCTTGGGCTCCCATTAGGTCGACTCAACCTTAAATGTGTACAAATCAGGGGGAGACAAAGTGGGCATGCGTGCCGCGGGACTGGCAACCTCCGTGCCGGACTTTATAAATAGCTGCTCGCTAACAGCACTTGCCCTTACCGCCTTCAATAATAATACTGATGATGATGAAGACAGAACGTGCGATCTGTTCATCTTTGTGATATTTATTTTTTCCCCGGAGGCTCGCTAGCAGCAGACGACGATGACGATGGTGATTCGAGACCGATAAGAACTATGGACGAACATTTTTTTTTAAGTACAAAAAAAAAGCTCAAATAATAACACAAACTTTGCACGTCCGTCAATAACGCTGTGTGACCTGAACAGAGATAAATAATATAATGGGCGACGTTTCGGGCAATAACCCTTCTTCAGAGCACAAAAAGCACGTCAATAAGCGCAGTTTCCAACCCTTACTAAACCTACATATATGGCTACTCTACGTGCTATAAAGAAGGGTCATTGTCTAAAACGTCGCCTATCTTGTTTTTATTCAAAGGCCACACGCAGCGGTCGTGGAGCAATGTGTTTTATGTGCTCAGTGTTTGTTCTTGTGTCGCAGGATCATCACAAACGCATTGGCGAACAAGATCACGTTTGCACCGACGAGATTACTAATTAAATAAATAATTTGAATGAAGTCGTTCACTTCGGAAACGTGTTTATATGCAGTAAGGTATATTAATATATATATAATACTGTACATATAAATACATAATGTGGTAGTAAAACTATCGGGCCAAATGGGTGCTTGCGGGTAATCCACTGCATTGAGAATGAGCGTGATAACCCGATGGGTTTAATTCCCCGGCCACGGCTCACATCAGTGCCGAGTGTTATTTGGTGACGGAGAAGGCACCACTAGGTCGACTTAGCCTTAAATGACTACCTACCTGGTGTAGTGTCGGTATGAAGATATCATAAATTGGGGAGACAAAGGCGGCCGGGTGTGCTTGTTTCCGGCCCTTTATAGGAACTAGCTAAATGGGTTTGCACCACAACAGGCTGTTCAAGCCTTTGGTTTTGTCTGCGATTTACTTAAATTATACAAGCATTGATTTGAAGCTTTCGTGACTGCAGGAATCCATACTCTTGGGCTCTTTCGGTAAAGTCACGTAGGTAGAAAAATAATAGTTCACGACGTTTCGATCGCAACACAATTACAGCAAGACGTTTTCAGCAGTTTTTTCTTGCTGTAGTTGATGCAAGCATGATGCAAGCATTACTATTTAAAGTTTGCAATAATTAATATTGAACAAACAACATTCGTAGGCATATTTGATCAACTATTTAGCGAATCAACTGCTGAATGAAGGTCTCACCTATGCTGTGTCTGTTGGTCCGGGGGTATTTTGTCCATAATCCACCATGCTGGTCAATGGCGAAGGAATGGGGGCGAAGGGCGGGGGTCTGGGACTCGCCACTGATTGTTATCCGTGTTCACATCAGAGCGCCGGTTCGTATCACAATGCGCAGCGTGCTAACCACTGCGCCACCGCTCCATCCTTAAATCCATTCCATTGTTAGGTGATGAGTTGCTTCTTGTGAAGGATGAATGAATTAATTCTCAAATTACACCACCACGAGGAGGAGATGGGGGTTGTTGTTGTTGCACATATTCGGACATGCAAAGACAATATCCCCCGTGTAGCCTACATATGCTGTCGGTGCAAGTGCTGCTGTTAACGAGCACGCACTATGAAGGGCCGTCACGTGCGCACGATCCACGTGGTGCTGTGGCCAGGAACCACGCACGCCTGGCCCGCCTTTGTCTCTCCCCGGTGCTGATGTTCACGTACCGCCCCAGGTACTCGGTTGATCGCGGGGAGGCCTATATGACCTGTGTGGATATTTGCCAGTGATGTTGACCGGGTACATAGCGCAGTGCGCAAAGCGCTGCGCTATCACTCGTCACATGCACGAAGACAAAGAGCCCCCGTGTAGCCTTAACAGTCGTGCGGTTAGCGAGCAGGACTTATTAAGGGTGGCACGGCACACGAGGGGGTGGGTGGCCAGAACCACGCCCGACAGCCTTTGTCTCCCTCGTGGCGATGTTTACACACCGCACCAGCTACTCATTTTAACGAGGCGAGTCGTAGGACCGGTTCAGTTAATCATCACTGATGTTGGTGACTGTTAGCGGGAATCGAACTCGGGTTCCTGCTTGCTAACAGCACTTGCCCCAACAGTATGTCAAGGCGATATGGGAGATATTCGTCTTAGTTTTTTCTGTGTGAGTGGTAAACGGCAGTGGCGCGGTCAGCGCACTGTGCTACGAACCCGAGTTTCGATTCTCGCTCACGGCCACCAACACCCAAGGTCGACTCAGCCTCAAATGAGTACCTGGTGCGGTGTGCAGTGAGCATCGTCACGAATAGAGACAAAGGCGGCCGGGCGTGGTGCTTGCCACCCACACTCCTTCGTGTGCCGTGTCGGCCTTTATAGGTGCTGCTCGCTAACAGCACTTGGCCCAACTATCAGTTAAGGCTATACGGTGGTGGGGATATTTTTCTTGGTACGCGCTTGCGTGAATGCCTCGAGCTCCAGGCGTGTGATGATGAAACGTGGCGAGACGGGAGATCTTATCCTGGTGCAATGAAATCATGCCGGACCCACGGCACGCTATCTCCCCCACCCCCCATCCCACCCTCGTCCACCAACCACCCCCACCCCCAAACCAACCCCCTCCACCAACCCCCATAACCCCATTGCCACCGCTAGCTCGAGTTCGCCTTAAGTAGCGTACCTCTTGTGTGTGTGCAGTGTCAGCGGTTAGCACGCCGCCCTTCGAATCCAACCACCCGCGTTCGATTCCCGGTCAGGTGCAAACTCCGGTGACGATTTATCTGAACTGGTCCTGGGCCTCCCCAAGGTCGACTCAACCTCAAATGAGTACCTGGTGCGGTGTGTAAACATCGCCACTGGGGAGACAAAGGCGATCCGGCTGTGATGCTGGACACCCAACCCCCTCGTTGCAACAATCATTGGCCCTAAAAGTCTACTATTCCTCAACTATCATTTTTATTTCACCAAGTAAGGCCCACTGAGCTATGTAGCTCTTTATCAGAAGCCACCTGGCCACAAATAATGGCTCTACAAAGCGGCTTGTTACGTGGAAGTTTATAGCAGGCAAATACTCTAAACGCGTCAATCTAGATTTGAAGTTTTCGTGACTGCAGGGATCCATACTCTTTGGTTGATGTGGTTGTCCCACCTGATGGCGGATGCTTGTGTTGCGCCCGAAACGTCGTGATTTGATTTATTTTATACCTACGTGAATTTACCGAAAGAACCAAAGAATGCTGTAAACGCGTGTTTCTCAATTTGGAGGGAAGGACCGAAGTACCAGGAGAAAAACCCACGCGGCCACGGGGAGAGAAAGACACGCACACTCCAAGTATACAGCAGCAGGCGTCAGGGTCGGGATCGAAACCACGACTCCTTGCACATCAGGTGAGGTAGTTAACATCTTGCCACCGTGGCGCCCACTGCTATATGGCGGATCTTTGTCTTTGTTAAATACATCAGCAATGGGGAGACAAAGGCAGCCGGGTTTGCATGGTCATAGCAACCCCCCACTCCCCGCCAAAAAAAGACGCCATCCGTACTTCACCACGCTGGTCGTTGCGGGTTGGTGAAGGCAGCGGTAGATGATCATAGACATCGGAGCATAGACGTACGGTACAACAATGGATTTTGCTTCACGGCCTCTCTGCTGCCCTCCTCGCAATCCCCGCAGTGTGCCTATAGCACCTGGTATGCACACGATTGTCAACAATCCTGGCACCGTCCAGGCTCAAGTCCAGCTTAGCTTGCGAGATCTTTACGATTCCTCTCGACGAAAGGAAACCGAATTCTCGAGAATTATCGCGGTTATGGGAACTGCACTCTTGAATAATTAAGCTATTCACTCATGCACGCACTCGCTCACTCACAGCAAAGGCAAAGCTCTCACCGTGTGTAGCATGCACAGGCTGTCGGGGCAAGTGCTGTGAGCGAGTACCAATGAGTGCACGAAGCGGGTGGTGTTGGTCATCACCACCCACGCCCTGCCGCCTTTGTCTCCCCATTTCTGATGTCTTCAGATGTTGACCGCTGCCGGGAATCGAACTCGGGCCGCCGGATTCGTAGCGCAGAACTGATGGATGAGGCTCTCCACCCTCCCCACCTTCCCCACGCCTTGCCACCTGCGAGGAATATGTATCGCCATACTTCGCCACGCTTGGTCAGCGCGGTCTGGAGAAGGCGTGGGGTTTACAGAACAGCAACAACAACAGCAACACCGGAGTCTGCTGCATTGCCATCTTCTTCCCGACACACGCGGACACAAAAATACACTCAAACACATGCGTCAATGTCACGGTGGCCTTAATGGAACCCCCCCCCCATAATTAGCGACGTTTCGGGTAAGGGCCCTCCTTCATAACAGAGCTCCGAGAGAAATCCGTGCGGGGGTGGATGGATTCTGACCACACCACTGCCACCAAAACCGCGTGCCGTATGCGCCGGCCTTCATGTGGTTGCTACCCTAACCACTGCGCCACCACTCCTCACATCACCACCATCACCCCTCCTCCTGCTGCGGTTGCTACTCCCCTGTTGATCTCGGATTGTGTTTTGTTGTGGCTTCTCTCTATAGGCGCGCCTATCGTCAAATGCTGCATGGAAATCCGGATAGCGGGCGTCTCCTGCCTTTGAACATTCTCACCCGGCATGGGGAAGTCGGTATCTGGGCTATCTCTCTACCAGTGTGGGGGCCCCGCCACGGAGACAGTGGGGGGGAGTGGAGAGTGGGAGAGACACACAGTGGGAGAGAGAGACAGTGGAGAGTGTGAGAGAGACAGTGGAGAGTGAGAGAGACAGTGGAGAGTGAGGGAGAGACAGTGGAGAGTGAGAGAGACAGTGGAGAGAGACTTTTGACTTTTAAAACCAATTTTATTGCTGCAGCAGCAATGCTCCGCAGCCACATTTGATACGGGGTCACCAACATCGAGAACAGCCACATCGCCATTGCAAAACCGCGGCACGTGCGCCGCACCGCCACGTGCGCCACACCGCCACGTGCGCCACACCCGCGTCGCTACATATGTAATGTAGGAACTTGGCGGGAGACGACCTTACGGGTAGCACACTCTTTTATTAACACCAACTTATATTACACGGGTGGCTAACTCCAGCCTTAACCCACGGGGTTCCCCCGGCTACACCCACACGGGCTCTTACGCCCCGTAGCCTCTCGGAACACCCCCAGCCGGGGTGTCCATCTCGACTCTGGGTCCCATAGTCTCGGTCCACATGGACGTCAGACCACGGGTCCCACAGTCTCGCCTCCGAGCCACACAGGGCCCCGGCCCTCACAAGGACAGCGGGACTAGGGGTCTCAGGGCCTACCTCTGAACTCCGTCTTCGGTCTTCGACTGGTTAACAACTCCCCGAGTACTCCCGCGCGTCCCCCTTTATAGTCCTTCATGCGGACGTCGCTGAGAGCACCCACCCCAGTTTACCAATCACTGCGCGCTGCCCATGATCCTCTTTCCCACCTTGTGTCAGCGCGCACAACCACGCACCCCGCGCCGCCCCGTAATCTCTCACTCTCGGCGCGCGCGTCAACACCACGCCTACATCGCGTGCCCAACCACGCACCCCGCGCCGCCCCGTGATCTCTCACTGCGGGCGCGCGTCCGCACCACCACTACATCACCCCCTACCACATAACTCGCAGCCGACCCGGCTGCTATAAAAAAAATCTTATTACCCCCCCCCGTGTGTGCCCCGTAACACAAGCAACAACAACAACACAACACAACAAGAACAATATGTACAACGCGGCGAGCGACAACAATAAATGTGTATGCAAAAAAATGACTCGTGCAGCGTCCCTTCATTACCGAGCGCCCCTTGAACGGGACATTACACCGGGCAGAAGGGGAACGCGGCGGCGAGCTCGTTTTTTTTTTTTTTCATGAAAAGTGTTGTGTCTTAGCACGAGTCCGCCTGGCCGGTCCGTCGTACGGCACCAGACGCGGTTGACCGTCCGGTGGTGCCGGCAGTCCAGGAAGGCACGGGGCAGGCATCGGAGATCCGCGCGTGCCGCGGGGTTCCGGTTCCTGACGGTCAACAGCCGTCAGGTCCGAGACACCTGGGAGTGGGTCAGGTGGAGACACGTGAGCATCAGCCTGCGACACATCCCTCCCCTAGTCGACGGCCACATCACACGCTCGGTCGTTACGGTACAAAGGGAGGCCATGCGGTGCCGCGAAGGGTTTCAGCCGGGAGGGGTGTACGTACCAACGGCGTTATTCCCATTTAATCTGGATACTCTGGGGTCGTGCAACACGCACGATTTCCACCGGTCCCCTCCATGGTCTCAACAATTTAGGGGACGTAGCCAACGGTGCAGGTGGACAGTGCAGCCAGGCCTTATCGCCTGGTTTCCAATCGTGCGTATACACCTTTCGTTCATGCAATCTTTCGTTAGCGATCTGGCGAGACCTCGAATTCAACCTCGCAGCCTCTCGCGCTTCAGCCAGTTTGGCGATATTAAATTTGATGTGAACGGCCAATTTAGATTTCGCACGTGGCTGGGAAATCCCCAGTTGGACATCCATGGCCAGATCGGCCTCCCGCCCATACATGAGAAAAAATGGGGAAAACCCCGTCGCCGCATGAGGGGCCATTCGATAGGCCGCGAGTACCCCAGGTACCTGTAAGTCCCAATCAACCTGATCGTTGCAGACCTGTTGGCACAGCATAGAAGTAATCGTCCTGTTCAGACGTTCAACCATTCCATCAGTCTGCGGGTGGTACGGGGAGGTACGCACTTTCTTTGTACCCAACAGGTCGCACACCTCGCGCAACAAAACGCTCGAAAAATTCTTGCCTTGGTCCGTCAGCAAGCGTTCGGGGGCACCTTTGTCCAAAACATAGCCCTGGACAAAGGCGTCCGCCACTGCCGCAGCCGACTGGTTGGCGAGTGGCCATGCCATGGGCCATCGGGTGAAGTATTCTACGCCAACCAGCAGGTACTTATTACCCCTAGGTGTAGCGGGAAAGGGCCCCAAGATGTCGAGCGCAACCAGTTCGTTCTGGCGCGAAACCTGAATGGATTGTAGCGGTGGATTAGCCGCTATTGGTGGCGGTTTCCTTTGGGCGCACCCCACACATCCCTTAAGGATGTTTGCCACGTCGTTGCCCATACCCGGCCAATAATAGTCCCGTTGGATTAGGGCGAGCGTTTTGTGAAATCCCAAATGCATGAGTCGTTCGTGAGCAGCCAGAACGACCCTACCCCGCATAGCAAATGGCACAACGAGCGCATGACGCCGAGACATGTTGTCCCACTTCATCAGGAGGCCCTGTCTGACCACCCAGGAACCGACCTGCGTCTCCCCCCACCGGGAGCGTCAGCCTTCTGACGCAGCGTGAGTAGGGAGCTGTCGGCCATTTGGAGACGGCCCCACTCGATAAAGGGCAACGCTAGTAACGAGTCCCTCCCCGTGGGAGCGGCGGGCGCGTCGACCCCCGGAGCGTCAGTGGCGGCGAGCAAAACTTCCGCGGGGACGGCGACAGGGGGTTTACACCGCGCCGATCCCAGAAGACATGCGCATTCCGAGCGCGGCGGCAATCGCGACAAGGCATCCGCATTCGAGTGCCGCAATCCCTTACGGTAAATCGTCGTGAATTGGTAGTCTTGGAGGACCTCCAACCATCGGGACAATTGGCCCGGAGGGTTGCGCCACCCGCATAGCGTATTGGAGAGCCGCGTGGTCCGTACGAACAGTAAAATGACGGCCGTAGAGATACGGCCTGAATTGCTGTATAAAAAAAACGATCGCTAGCAATTCACGACGTGTTACGCAGTAGCGTTGTTCCGCAGGTGACAAAACTCTGCTACCGTAGGCGACCACCCGTTCGACCCCCCCGACCACCTGTGAGAGCACTCCCCCGATACCCGTGTTACTGGCATCCGTATCAAGCAGGAACGGTTGCGTGAAATCGGGGTAACACAAGGGGGGAGCCCGCACCAAGGCGTCTCGAAGGGAGCAGAACGCAGCCTCCTCTTCAGGCCCCCAGTGAAACCTTACTCCTTTAGCCGTCAAAGCGTGTAGGGGCCTGGCTATGGTGGCAAAATGTTCGACAAAACGGCGGTAGTAGGAGGCGAATCCTATGAAGCTGCGGACTTCAGTGACTGAGGTTGGCGTTGGCCATGAGCTGACGCAGTGCGTCTTAGCAGGGTCTGTAGAGATCCCTGAACAGCCAACGATATGCCCCAAGTACCTGACCGATTCCCAAAGCAGGTAACATTTCGCCGGTTAAAATTTTAATTTAGCGGAACGCATCCTGAGGAACACCGCTCTCAGTCGCTGGAGGTGCTCCTCGAAAGTCCGGCTGAAAACGATGATATCATCGAGGTAAATCAAACAGGTGTCCCATTGGAGTCCTGACAAAACCAATTCCATGAGCCTCTGGAACGTGGCGGGAGCGGAATGTAAGCCCATGGGCAATCGATTGAATTCAAATAGGCCTCCTGGTGTCCGGAAAGCGGTCTTTGGTTTCGATTCGTCATCGAGGGGCAATTGCCAAAATCCCGAAAGCAGGTCAAGCGTCGAAAAAAACTGTGCTCCCGCCAAGGCATCCAGCGACTCATCCATCCTGGGGAGTGGATACGCGTCGGCCATTGAGATTTTTTTTAGGCGGCGGAAATCCACACAGAACCGCAAGGACCCGTCCTGTTTTTTAACAAGGACGATGGGAGCACCCCACGGACTGGAAGAGGGCGAAATGATGTCGGCCGCCAACATGTCATTAACAGCCGACTGCACATGCTCCTTCTCGGCTGGGCTGAGCCGGAAGGGATTCTGCCGAATAGGGGCCGCGTCACCCATCGCTATGTGGTGGCGCAACAGGTCTGTGCAGCCAATATCGTACTTGTGTCTGCTAAGCACGTCAGCGAATTCGAGTAGCAAGCCCCTCAACGCTCCCAACTGCACACTAGACAAGTTACTAGACCCAGCACACAACGAGTCTAACCACTCTGTCGCCTCCTCAAATGGAGGATGCGTATCGAGGCCCGAATCCGCATGTGCAACGAGCTGTTCATCGACGGGTAGCGGCGCCGCGTGAGCCAGCACCGTGCCCTGTGTAATTACGGCTGGCCGTGACCCCGTATTCAGAACCATAACGAACGGCTCACTGTCCGCCCGCACCATGGTCTGAGCTACCGCTAAGTCGAGGCCCCCAACAGCTCTGTTTGACGGCCCCAACAGAATACCCTGTCCCGCCGCATCCACCCCGAGGGGTTTTCTCAATCGAAGGGGTACCAACATTTGCGATCCCGGGGGTACCCGTACAGTCTGAGTTGCCAGCGCCTGAACCGTCGCACAAACCGTGCGTATTTTTGTAGGACTCGTCAAAAATGCAACCCTCCGTCCCGATGGAAGCTCAATCAGGCCTGATCGATGAGAATTTTAATGGGCATTTTACCCAGAAAGTCCGTACCCAGTAAACAAGGAACTGCCAGAGATGATGATACAAAAATAGGACCCGCCAATTTGATATCGCCAATACAAATAGTCGCCCGAATCTGTCCGATGATTCCCAAGGATCCCCCGTTCGCCGCGTAAAATGGTACGTCCACCGGCAAAAGGGGTCGACATTGGACGGGAAGGATGTTATAAATAAGGTCCGAAATGATAGTGGCTGATGCACCCGTGTCCACCAGCACCCGGACCTCAATCCCATCAATAAAACCCGTTACCACGGACGACCCGGCCGACGCAGCCACTATCCTGTGGGCCAATTCGGACCATTCGACTGCTTTCGGGCCATGTATGAACCCCCCTCGCCGAACCGAATCCCCGGTACCCATACGCAGTCCCCCCACCGTGAAGTGGCGACCCGAGTGTGCCGTGTATGTGGACCGAGCGTGTGGGGTGCCGCAACTTGCCGGGGTTAGCTGGGACGACTTGGGGCCTTGGTCGTCGTCCGGACGTGGTCCCGTGGCGCGCTGACGCGGAGCCCGGCACCCGGACGCGACGTGACTCCGAAGGCCGCAGTTGTAACACATGACGAGGGACGTCGTGGGTTTCGGTTGCTCCAGCTTGCGGGACGAACGTGTGGGCGAACGACCTCCCGCTCTCCACTCCCCTGGTCTCGACACGGTGAAGGCCTCCTCCCGAGCCGTAGCAGTCTGAGGCTCGGCGACCGTGGCGGCAGGTGCCGCGATCCCCGCCGATGCACAGACGACCGTCCGCTTGCGCTTGAGGACCTCGTGTGCGTGAATACTTGTAGCAATCCCCAAGGAGCAGATGTCCATTTCGTCTGCCATATTGATGGGGACTCCCAGGTCGTGAGCCAACGCCAGCAGCTGCTCTGTCACCATGGCGTCCTTCCCCTCCTTGTCCATGCGGGGAAAAGCAGCGTCCGCCAGGGCGAGCAGCGCCGTGCGATAGGCGAGCGTAGTTTCTCCAACCATCTTGCGCCGTTCGTAGAACTGGTGGCGACAGGTCGAGGGCGGTCCGAACACCTTAGCCATTAGATGTAGCGCGGCCTGGAGCGATGAGCGGGACGACCTTGGGGCGGATGTGAAGGCCGCAAGCACGTCGTCGTCGAGCGTCGCTGGCAGTGCGCGTAGGGCAGTGGTGTCGGACCACCCCGACATTTCTTGATGTGCGAGGAACCTTCGTTGGAAGGCCCCCCAGTCGCCCCCGTCTGCCTTGAACGCCGTCAGCACGGGCAGTCGTTGCTGGAAGACCTGGTCGTCGTCCTCCGAGGAATGCTTTTCCCGTGCGCCGCTGTGGTTGACGAAAATGTCGGCTCCGTCGGCAGGCGCATGGTGGAGAGCTCTGCCTTGAACGTCGTCAGCACGGGCAGTCGTTGCTGGAAGACCTGGTCGTCGTCCTCCGAGGAATGCTTTTCCCGTGCGCCGCTGTGGTTGACGAAAATGTCGGCTCCGTCGGCAGGCGCATGGTGGAGAGTTCTGGCGCGCGCCGATGACGCGGGCTGTGCAGAGTGGAGGTCTCCGACTACGTGGTGTCCACGCTTCCCGCCAACCGATGGTGGACCCTCAAAAATGGCGCCAATTTCAAAACTTTCGGCGCGAAGCGCATTCTGGCGGGATCCCTCCGGCCGCGCTCCCTCCTCCAACCTCGTAGTCATCCTCCCGCCTGCTGAAACGGTGATTTCCGCCAAAATTGAAGCGGCGGCGAGCAGCAACTCCGCCAGGCGGGAGTGTGCATCCTGTAGGCTGGTGTCGGAGGCGAGCGGAGCGTCGGCCATCGCCGCGAAGTGCTGCATCGGCGGCAACTCCTCGGCCTCTCCTTCCGAGGTTTGTGGCTCCGGTACGCCGTCGTCTTCCCGATCTCGCTCGTGGGTACGGGTAGTCTTCCTAGTATCCATCCTTTTGAAGACAGGTTTAATTCTGACGCCAGTTGTAATGTAGGAACTTGGCGGGAGACGACCTTACGGGTAGCACACTCTTTTATTAACACCAACTTATATTACACGGGTGGCTAATTCCAGCCTTAACCCACGGGGTTCCCCCGGCTACACCCACACGGGCTCTTACGCCCCGTAGCCTCTCGGAACACCCCCAGCCGGGGTGTCCGTCTCGACTCTGGGTCCCACAGTCTCGGTCCACATGGACGTCAGACCACGGGTCCCACAGTCTCGCCTCCGAGCCACACAGGGCCCCGGCCCTCACAAGGACAGCGGGACTAGGGGTCTCAGGGCCTACCTCTGAACTCCGTCTTCGGTCTTCGACTGGTTAACAACTCCCCGAGTGCTCCCGCGCGTCCCCCTTTATAGTCCTTCATGCGGACGTCGCTGAGAGCACCCACCCCAGTTGACCAATCACTGCGTGCTGCCCACGATCCTCTTTCCCACCTTGTGTCAGCGCGCACAACCACGCACCCCGCGCCGCCCCGTAATCTCTCACTCTCGGCGCGCGCGTCAACACCACGCCTACATCGCGTGCCCAACCACGCACCCCGCGCCGCCCCGTGATCTCTCACTGCGGGCGCGCGTCCGCACCACCACTACACATACATCGCCCGCTTAAAATGGACCAGTCAAAACGTGAAAGTCAGTGCACCGTTTGTGTTGGTGCAGAGGGCCTGACCGGCCCCCCACCGTTAAAGGAATACGGCGTGCGCGTCCCCAACATGGGAGTGTTACGCGTGCTCCTGCTGGAGCCTCACCTTAAATAGGCCCCTCAACATCGCCACTGCTGAGCATCCACCATCCGTGTCGCCTTGCAGCTTTTTTTTTCAGGTTTTGTAAACTGCCATCTTTGCTTGGGCGCAGACAAAGTTTGCCAGGTCGTGGCGCTTATTCGCCAGGTACGGCACCCCGTATATGAACCTGCTCTTGTAAAAGGGCACCCCCAGTTTCTTGAAGATGGATCCTGAAAGCCGGAACATTGGGTTCAGCCGTGGACACCCCACGTACTGGTGGGCCAGATACTCCTTCGCGCCACAGAACGCACACAGATCTGACGACCCTGGGGTGATTTTGCTGATCCACACCGCCGCGTCCAGTGCGCCAACCTCCACTGGAGGCTTGTACAGCTGCTTCCACTGGGGGTGGCTTCGATCAGGTGAGAGAAAAAGTCCCCCTATTTCGTGTCCAGGAGGTTTGCCAGGTCTCGACAATGCAGCGTCTTGACGCAGCAAGCGTACAGCACCCTCTTGGGGGCACCCTTGAGGGCCACGTCTCTGCTGTCTGCGAGCTTGAGCAGCTTCCTTGAGTCACAGTGCCCGGGAGGCTGGGTGCAGGAGATGCGCAACTCCGGGAAGGAGGAGGAAGGTCGTGCGGCGCCGCTGTCTTCAGGTGCCTCCAGCTTCAACCGCAGCTTCCGCATTGCTGCAAGCGCCTCCCGCAACAGCTTCTCTCCGGCAAGCATGGAGCGGAGCCCCTCAGCGCCGCTGACCTCAGCTGCGTTCTTCCACTTGGGGTGAAAATCTTGGCTCCTCACGAGGTCGCCGACTGTCCACACCCCTGCCGAGGCGAAACGGAGGGTCAGCGTTCCCTCCTCCCTGATTCCATTGAAGAGGCTATTATAGAACAGGGGTTCGTTCATGAAAAGATTGAGGCCCAGTGCGGGCTCGCCCTGCTCCATTGAAGGCTCCGCCACGCCTCCAAGAGGCTTTGATAATACCCTGGCAGCCCCGTGCAATCGACCAGGGCCAGGTCCAACAGGAAAATCTCCCTCCCATATCCCAGGCGCCCCCCCCCCCCCCCCGCGTTTCTCAGCAGGGTGAGGGCCAGCGACGTCCAGGGTAGCTCCTCCTGTTCATACAGCAGACGCCTCACGGCCTGGAGCCTGAAGCTCATCACTCTGACGGAGACATCTACCAGGCCCTGGCCGCCCTCACCCACCAGCAGGCAGAGGACCCCTGGCCTCATCCATTGCTTGCTGTTCCACACAAAGTGGGCGAGTAACCGGTTTGCCCTCGTGAGTAACCAGCCCGGGGGTTGGAGGACTTTGGCCCTATGCCACAGCACAGAGGCTACCAGGTTATTTCCTATGAGCACTTTCCCCCTGAAGGACATTTGCAGAGCGAGGCGTGCCCACGCCCTCAATTTGGCCTCAAATATGGACAACTTGTGGTTTCCCTAGGTGAACTCCAAGATACTTTATGCCCTCGGCCTGCCAAACGACTCCGCCTGGGAGGAGCACAGAACTCACGGCACACTGTGACCCCAAACATAGAGCCTCACACTTTCGCCAGTTGACCTTGGCGCACAAGGCCTTTTCATAGACCGACACCGCCCGGCAGAGTGCGGAGACGTCCTGCGCGTCGTTGATCACAGCGCATATGTCGTCCGCATATGCGGAGACCCTTACGACTGCATTTTCAGGACCCGGAACCCTGAACCCGGACAGAGATTGCCTTAGGTGACATAAGAGTGGCTCAAGGGACAAGGTGTAGAGGAGCCCCGAGAGAGGGCATCCTTGCCTGACCCCCCTCGTCACGGGAAAAGGGCAGCCAAGCCGTTGGTTTATTTTTATGAGGCTGGATATGCCCGTGTACAGGAGTTGCACATGCAATATGAAATTCTGACCGAACCCGAATGACACGAGCAGTTTCCCCAGGTACGCATGGCTCACTCGGTCGAACGCCTTTTCCTGGTCCATGAAGAGGAGGCCTGAGTCCATGTCGTGCATGTCCGCGAGGGAGATTACATCCCTGACCGTGCTGATGTCATAAATTCAGCGGCCAGGGATGCAATATGACTGTTCGGGTTGAACGAGCTGACCTACCACCATTTTAAGGCGGTTTGCCAGCACCTTGGCGAATATTTTATAGTCGGCGCACAGGAGGGACACGGGTCGCCAGTTTGCTATGCAACGCAGGTCCCCCTTCTTAGGCAGCAGGGTGACTACCGCCCTCCTGCAGCTCTGTGGGAGTTCCCCCTCCCGCAGGCTCTCCGTCAGCAACCCCAGCAGGCAGGAGCCGAGCTCATCCCAGAAGGCTGCGTAAAACTCTACTGGCAGCCCACCGATCCCTGGAGATTTGCCAGCTGCCAGTCCTTTCATGGTGGAGTGGAGCTCCTCCAGGGTGACGGGGCTTTCCAGACGCTTGCTCTCAGAGTCCCCTAAGGTAGGGCCTCCGTCTAGCAGTTCTTCGACAGCCTCGTCATGTATGCCCTCAGCTTTGAATAAATTGGAATAAAAATCCCTCGCGATCTTAGCAATTTCACCCTCAGCTGTGGCTATCTCCCCCTTTGGAGTTTGTAAACTTAGCATGTTGTTGTCGTTGGTCGAGGGTTTGTTACATAATCGAAATAAATACTTGGAGGGAGAGTCCGTGTATGCCAGGTGCTGCATTTTTTGCATACAAACGAGCTATGCGCCTGCTGGTTTGTGACGGCCCTGAAGAGCCGCTGCTTCTCCAGTAGTGTCTCACCTTGCTGTGTGTTGTGGGATGAGCTCAGCTCTGCCTCAAGTGCCAGCAGCTCGTTTTGCAGGTGGCGCGCCACCTCGTTCTTGGCGGCGGCATGCTGGATCATGAACTGCTGACAGAGAACCCTGACCTGCGCCTTTGTGTTGTCCCACCATAGCTGGTGGGAGCTGAAGCTTCCTTTAGCAGGCAGCCACTGAGCCCAAAAGGCGTTGAAGGTTTCTCTGAAGTCGGTGTCATCAAGCAGCTGTACGTTGAGTCTCCAGTAGGCGCTGTGCTGCTCCACTCTGGGAATTTACAGCAGCACAGAGACCAGGTGGTGATCGGAAAAACCGGAGGGTACGATTTTACTGTCCCCGAGCAGGTTAACACTGCTGGCATTGACGTACAGTCGGTCGAACCTGGCAAGGCTTATCCTGCCTTGATTGCCGCAGCGGCACCAAGAGTACTGCCGCTGGGCTGGATGCTGTAGTCGCCACCAGGGGCGGTTTCTTCATTAGGGCGATTGGGCGACGCACCACCAATGTCATTCAACCACAGAGTCACGCTAGCCGTCACTGTCAGCCTCTGGATATAGTCCAATCAGCGTCATGTCACGTTCTGTGGAGTACCGCCTCTTTTTGGGCGATATCACTACGGCTGAGAATCACCCCGAGTGGCCCCATAGACTTACATTCAAAGATGTTTTTTTTCGAACGGGGGCGCTGCAATGCATTCTCTATGGCTTCCGGGAGGGCATGCACTAACGTGCTTACGTCATCATACGTGCTAACGTCATCATACGTAAGCACGTTTCATCCAACAATATAATTTATCGCCACCTAGTGGAATCTTTAATAAAATAAACTTGAGTGGTTTGTTTTAATAGTGAGTATATAAACAAACAAGATGTATTGTAAGAGTCACTTTATTTTTCATTAATATTAAAGAAGTGAAGTTGCCTTTACATGCTTAAGCTGTTAATTTATTCATTGCATGGGTGGACCTTATCAATCATCCAGACATTTGCCCCCCTTGAGAGATTTTGCAGGAGCCGCCACTGGTCGCCACACGTCACGCAGATCCAGTCTCTGCATGAGTTCGGCTAGCGGCCGTGCGGATTCAGGGTGAGGTTCGGCAGTGTTGCGGTCGAGAGCTGGGTCGAGGGTGCAGTTAAAGTCTCCCCCCACGACGGTGTGCACGTCGTCCACGTCGTCTGTCGCGAGTGCTTCCCGCAGTGCGCCGAAGAAGAGCTTCCTCTCGGGGGCCTTGCTCGGCGTGTACACGTTAAAGCACCTGAGGCAGGATTTATTCAGGATGAATTCCACAGAAATCAAGTGACCTTTGACGATTTCTTTGAATGAGACATTCTCTGGTGCAAACCGCGAACTGAGCACAATTGCCACGCCGGTGAGGTTGTCCTCGGCATGGCTGAAGAAGGCCCGGCCGCCTAGGAAAGGCTGGCGTTGGGCCTCCAGAGTGGCGTCGAGGTGAGTTTCCTGGAGGAGAGTCACATCTGCTTTGTGTTCCCTGACAAAGCGGCAGATCTGGTCCCACCTCTTGTCACTGCGAGCGCTGTTACAGTTCAGACGAGCAACCTTAATAGCTGAAGCCATCATGTAGTTGTGTGGTGTTGGTAGTGTTAACAGTAGTTGCGGGGGGTTGGGTTACTTCTGGGCAGAAGTAAGCTCCTTCTTCGCCTTGCGCATGAACGCTTTTAGGCGGTAGCATTCCTGAGTCGAGAAACCCAACTTGTCGCTTTTGCGGCAAATTTGTTGGGATGATTTAAGGAAAGCGGTGAGGTCAGGGAAAACGGCCCCGAGGAAGTTGTGGATGTCCCCAGGTGTGCATTCGAACTCGCTGTTGACTTGTGAGTAGCTGAGCTCACTCACGGTGTCTTCTCCTTCGGTCTCCGACACCTCGTCGTCCGAGTTCTCCAGCTCGTCAAAATGTGACTCGGCAGAAACCTTGTTTGCCATTCGTGATGGCAGGGCCTCATTAGGAAGAGGGTGGCTGCCCTCTGGTAGTGGAGGGTCTTTTGCTCTTCCTTCGGGTGAGGTGAGCCGGACTTCGTCGCCTTCCTGCAGTGTGGCGCCTTCAGGCGCCGCACCGGCTGGTGGTTCCTCTTGCTCTGAGGATGCTGAGGCGGCGTTCGGAGGTGGCGGCGGGGGTGTTGGCGGCCCTTGTCCCACCGTGCTGTCCTCAGGTGGGTCGCCATCAAGCATGTCTTCACGGGGGGGGGGGGGGTTGCTCGTCCTGCTCTGCGAGTTTTGGGTAGGGCTCGTGATCAGCGGTGGCCGCGCACTTAGGGTTAGGGGTCACGTGGCCTCCTCCGCCGTGGGTGGGCTTTACCCTGTGCTTGCGGGAGGTGACGAGGGTGAAGCCCTCGCCATCCCTGTCATCGATGGGCGGCTTTGTGTGACCGGCCACCAATTCAGCGTCCTGCTGCTGCAACAGCTGGCACTCGTGCAGTGGTGGCTGCTTCTGCTGCTGCTGAAATTGAGGTGGCTGCGGCTGCGGCTGCTGCTGCGGCTGCGGCTGCTGCTGCGGCTGCGGCTGCTGCTGCGGCTGCTGCTGCGGCTGCGGCTGCTGCTGCGGCTGCTGCTGCGGCTGCGGCTGCGGCTGCTGCTGCGGCTGCTGTGGCTGCTCCTGCTGCGGCTGCTAGTGCTGCTCCTGCTGTTGCAGCTGCTGCTGCTGCCGCTGCGTGGGCTGCGGCAGCTGCTGCTGCAGCTGCTGCTTTTGCCGGCGCTGCTGAGGCTGTGGCGTCTGCTGCTGGCGCTGCTGCTAGTGCTGTTGTTGCTGCTGCGTGACGTTAATTGCAGGCTGCGTGTTTTTTCCTTCTGGTTTCCCCGTGCAGTTTGCACGGGCATGGCCGAAGCCACTGCACACATAGCAGCGTGGCAACGCGGTGGACAGGTACACGGTGTAGGCGTAGCCTTCCGAAGTGTACTTAAAGTTCACGTTGAGATCCGTGTTGTTGCCGTTTAAAATCATGAAAGTTTGTCGCTTAAACGACAAGACGTGCGCCATTTCTGGGTCCCGTGTGCACAAGGGCAGCATAATTATGCGGGACTCAACTTTGCCGAACCGCTCAAGGTCTCGTTGTAGGTCGGCAGTTTTGAGGAAAGGTGGGGCGTTGGAGATGAGCACTTTTCGCACGGGAGAGGAGAGAGATGTGCATTGCACAAATATCTCCCCTCTAAAGGTGAGCCCTGTGGCGATGACATGTGCCACCATCTCCGCGTTGGTGAAGACGACCACGTAGCCACGGTTCATGGGAGTCGCGGCGATGACGTTCCGCTTCCCCACACACTGTCCAGCGGCGTTTATCACATCATCCACTTTTATCTCAGGTGGCGGGAAGCAGAACATTCCATGTTGGGCGGTTTGAGAGATATGATCCTCTGGCGTCGCGTGGCGTGGCATTGTAAGGAAGGAAATAAATAAATATTTCATTAACTACCTTAATATTGACGTTAGCTGCACAAATGAAAGGAGAGAATAAGACAAGAAGAGGTGGATGGAAAAGAAAAGTGTGGTGGGCCGGGGCACAGGGTGGCCTCAGGAGAGAGGGGGGGGGCAGTGAAAAGGTGTTTTCACGAGTGTCCCACGGCGTGATGGGTGCTGCTGGGGGTAGGGAAGCAGCAGTGCTGAAATGAGAGGGTGATAAAAAAAAGGAGCGGAGAGGAGAGAAGTGAGAAAGAGGAGCGATTTTAATGTTTGCAGTAAAGCAGAAAAATAGGAAGGATGTAACAGGGGGGGGGGCGAAGGTAGTGGGTGCTATGGCTGTGAGTAGGCCGCAGGCTTGCCGAGTAAACGAGTGTGATGAGAGGAAAAAATTAACCCGTAAAAACAAAGTTTTTCACTATAAATCCTTTATATGCGTGGCGGCTAGAGTCCTCTCGTCCTCTGGCTTAAGATGGCTGCCACCTATGGGTCAGATGATTGCCTGCCACCATTAAGCAATTGGTAATTAAATATATTTTTTTTTCCTAAAAAGTGTAAAGTTATGGAAAAAAATGTTCACGAAAATAAATTGTCACGCACAACGAGTCTGTGTGCAAAATGTCAGCTCGATTGGATCACGGGAAGTGGGTTAAAAAACGACCGAAAGATTTGCACGGTCGTAAGCGCGCAAGCAAGCAAGTGAACTTAATATAAAGGATTTAAAAAGAAATGCAGAGGATGGAGACAGCACGACCCTTTGTTGGAGGCACTCACAGAGGTGGAGGAGAGAAGATGAGCACTCGATGGTGCTCGGAGATTTAAAGAGGTCGCTGGAATGTGCAAAAAACGATGTCAGGTGAGGCTAGGATGCATACATGAAACTAGGCCCTCACTGCCAGGTAATGTTATCTCCAGGAGCACAGGTAGTGAGAGAGAGACAGTGGAGAGTGAGACTTTTGACTTTTAATCAACTTTTATTGCCGCCAGCAGCAACAGCACTGGAGGCGATTCCAATTCTAAATACAGAGTTACCAGCAAACAAATGAAAATAAACGCTACAAATCCACGCGTTGTGGCGCTACACAACACGAAAGAAAAGTCACGTGGCGGTGGTGGTCATCGCGCACGCCACGGTGACGAGCGAGCGCTTCAGAAGGTGAACATGAGGGTGCCGTGCACGCTAGTACAGAGGGCTTTTCCGGCTCCCCAGCGTTTGAAGAAGACGTGCACATCACCGACATGTGTGTGGTATGTGTGCTCCAGCCGGAGCCGTGCCTTAAGCAGGCCTCTGAACACTTGAAGCACAGAGCAGCCATCAGTGTCACCTTCCAGCATCTTTTTTCGAGAGGGAGTGGAGAGTGTGAGAGAGAAAGTGGAGAGAGAGTGGAGAGTGTGAGAGAGAGATCAGGGGAGGGGGTGAAGATAACGATACGTGGAAAATTGCATCACTGCAGCATTGTGAAGGCCTCCTCTCAGACTCGTGTCAATAGCTGGTGGCAGTGTAAACGTGGGGATGGTTTTTTTTTCCACTTTTTGTCGTTTCGTCGTTGTGGCGGTGCTGGTGGTTTAGTCACGCCGGGTGGAGTTTTGTAAGAGGCTCGATGGGGCTCCATCATCCCAACGCGGAGCGGGGAGGGAGAGGCAGGGGGGAGTTGTGCAACTCTTAAACTCACCAACAAAGTTGTTTTTTATTTTAAACTTTTTATTAACTCACTTTGTATCCTCAAATCTTGCAACTAAATTTTTACCCACTTCCAAATGTGGTATCGACTGCAAACTTTGTATACTTATGTCATACTGATGACAATACTATATTCTATCATTCTAAATTAAATATATATATTTTTAAACATTCTTTTTTATATGTATGTTTCGGCTTGGGTCTCATTTTCTACGCTCAACTAACGTTGGCTGTAATTCACCACGGTCCCTTACGTTATGGCAAGCTTCGGGGCCACTTCCTGGAGTCGTGGAGTTCTTCCATTAAAAAAGTGTTTTTTAAATATTACTTATTACGTGTCAGCTTCTTCCACCCGTACCCCGCGGCAAAGTCCTCTTTCTCCCTTACCTCAATTCACATTTCTGCCACGAGCCTCGGGGTGAGAAGCCAACATTTCCTCCACTCTCGGGAGCTCTACCGCACAGAGCTGGCCACTTGAGTCTGTGTGTCTGTGTGTGTGCGTGTGCTTGCGTGTCTGTGTGTGCGTGCGTGTGTGTCTGTGTGCGTGCGTGCGTGTGTGTGTGCGCGCGTGTGCGTGTGTGTGCGCGTGTATGCGTGTGTGCGCGTGTGTGTGTCTGTGTGTGCGTGCGTGTGTGTGTGTGTCTGTGTGTGCGTGTGAACCGCATGTCCAACTTCTTTCGCGCCGTACGTAGCCAACCATGCTAATCGGAGGGGCCGGCAAAGGACAACAAAACTAAACACAAGCAGTTTGTAAAGAAATTAGTTTTCAATCTAGATGTAAAGGTATCGGAAGGAAGAGCGTTCCAGACGGCCGCAGAAGCGCATCCGAAAGCGCGCGATGCAGTGGCCGTCTTTGACAGCTGAACCGCAACGGCTCCGTCATCCTTAGGAATCATCAGCATCGTATGGCCATGCTTGTCTAGACAGTACTGCTGCACGCACTTGTCTGACTGACGTGTTTGTCGTCATTTTGCAGGGAGCGATGTCATTATTCCGAACACGTTTGTTGACTCGCCTCGCAGAGAGCCACGCGCACTGAGATTGTCGTCAGTCCGGTTCCATCTCCCGGCAGTGAACCCTTTCTCATTTCGAGAAGACTGCAAGTTGCAGAGTTGGGTCCCGTTCACCACTGAATCTCTAATACGCTGCACTGCCATCGTGTTGTTGTATTGATTGTTGTAACGTTCTGACCCAGCCCTTCTGGACATCTGTGAAAAATAGCTTTATAGCTCATCGGATTCCTCCAGTACAAATACATATTTTGATTATGATTAGCCGAGACAGTGTTTTGATGGATTTATCTGTGTATATAGAAACATGCATTGAGATTATTTTGATTATTTTGATGCTATAAATGTCCATACGATGAAAAGCCACTTTGTTGAGCTATCATTTGTGATTGTCAAGTCTGAAAAACAAGTTCATACCTAAGTTTGGCTTTACCTGCCTGGTAAGATAAAAAAAAAAGAATTAGTTTTGTTTAGAGTCGTTCTCTAAAGCTGCTCTCTCGCGGAGGGCCCATCCCGCCGGCAGCAGTGTGAGCGAGCGATTGCAGGGCCGCGCCTTTGCCTCTCTATGTTGCTGGGTTTAGGGAGGCTTAACCATTCGAACAATGCCGTCTTCGCTTCTTCTCGCCGCCGTCTTGCTGGGTTTCACGCGATGGTGCTGCGCGCAAGCGTGAGCATTCTTAAATAATCTCTGTGAGTGCTTTTTAAGGGGAGAGAGTGTGTGTGAGAGAAGAGAGAGGGAGGAAGGAGAGGGAGAGAGATAATCTGTGATCTTTAGTTCGTCTGAATCTCGTTTGTCTCGTCTTGTGTTGTTTCTCTGTCGTTTCTCTGTCTGGCTGTAAGCGGCCGTCTCGTCCGCGCCTCCACGTGTCCCCCGGTGTTGTCTCTCTTTGTCTTTCAAAAGTGTCTCGCAGTGGCCGGGTTACTCAAAGGTCAGAGACGCTGAGCCAACCGGGAACGCTGGCCGCCTGGGTTAGACTCTAGGCAGCTGCTGTCGACATCATTATTATTATTGTTATCCATGAATCATCATAATCTAGGATAAATTTTCTAATCATCACACCACCGTCAATCAATACATCAATAATTTAATTATGATGAGTATTATATTAATCACCATAATTACCCAACAATCGTGTAATCATGATTGTCATAATGTGAATGATGATCATCACCATCAATTAATTATCATTCCTCGGTTATCTAATCATGTTCGTAAGTTTCACAATCATCTAATCAGTTTAACAACATTCGATTCACCACCATTATGATAATCATACATCAAATATCAATAATCACACATCGATAATCTGTTTGTCGTAATTTTCATCACCAGCCATTCATCATTATGACATCATCATCACCAATCATCATCGTACCACATCAATAACCATCATCACAATCGAATCACTATAATAGCCATATGCATCATAACACATGATCATCACATCCATCACTTGCATTAGTCTAATCATATTAATCATAACACATCATTACTATCATCATCCGCGCAGCGGATTTTGGCGTACCATCGAACAAAGACGGTTACTCCACATGCAGCCATCTGGAACGCTCTTCCTTACGATATTGCAGCTATGCATTTTAAAATCTAAATTTAAAAATAATTTCTCTAGAACATCTTTTTACGTTTAGTTTGTTGTCCTCCGATTATCCCGCTTGGCTACGTACGGTGCGAAATAAGTGCAACATATAAACACGTCTAGTGAGTCCAACTGAGTCTCAGACGTTATCTTGGTAGCAACACTATCTATATATATAAAATCGCAAATCTGTCTGTCTGTCTGTGTGTGTGTCTGTGTGTCGCCGGACCATACGCAGTTTCATTGGACGAAATGTGAGGGATTTGCGAGACACGATTGGTCCGTTTGGTTTTCCTAGCGCTGCGATTGGCCCGTTCCTCGAGGCCGTGGCGGAGTAGCGCAGTTGGTAGCGCCCTCGCTTCCCATGCCAAAGGTCGCGGGATCGATCCCCGCGTCCTTCACAGGCGAATATATTTTTAAATCCTTTATATTAAGTTCGCTGCCACGCATATAAAGAATTTATAGTGAAAAACTTTGTTTTTACGAACGCGTCCACATGCAAACACAAAATACAAAGCCTCCAACTCAGACAATACGTGAAGACCCGTGCAATGCCGGGTTTTACTGCTATTTATATATATAAAAAAGGGAAATTTGTGAATGTGTGTCTGTTGAAAATGTTTAGCGTACTTCCCGACATGCAAAAAACGTGAAATTTGCTATGTGGGTACTTTCCAGAATGTACACCATGCAAAACTTATAAAAACATTACTTTTGTATTCTTTTGGGGGGGGGGGGGGCGTAATAATGCATATATTTTGCACGGCAAGTGAGCTGTGACGTCACACCTGTCATGTGACCCGCGCGTGCGGAAGCGTAACGCAGTGTGCCTGCTCATCACGCACCCCCCCCCCAACCCTCCGTGAGTAAAGTGCCATACAAGTTTTGCAGGTCTAAGACGTTCTTCGCGCAGCATTGCTTTATTATTCCTGTCGTTTACTGCCGTACGCACCGTTAAAGATGTGTGTCTGTAGCAAGCGCGTGTATGTGTACCTATGGACGGGGGCCGCGTGTGTGGGGCGAGCGGTAGTGTAGTGGTTAGTGCGCTGCGCTATGAACTCGGCGACCCCAGTTCGATTCCCACTTACTACCACCACCTGTGACGATCATTTGAACCGGTCCTGGGCCTCCCCTAGGTCGACTCAGCCTCAAACGAGTAACCGTGGTGTGAACATCGCCACTGGGGAGACAAAGACGGCCGGGCGTCGAGAATCCAAGTCCCGGGCGAAGCCGGGTAGTTAAGCTAGTTTATTATATAACAGCACGTAACATAACACGATCTAATGGCCATCTAACCACGCTACGGTAGAACTAGACACGGTTCGCTATCCCGGTCCGGACCACAAGCTGGGTCCCAGACCGCGTGGCTCGAGACTTCATAACACTGGCACATGAAGAACCCCGAGCTCCTCATGGGGCCCTCGTTATATGCCCCCGGGCTGGGGCTGGCTCTGCCCTTCGCCCCGCCCACCTTCCAGGTCTCTCGAGCTCTTTCTCGAAGGTCCTCGAGAGCTCTTTTGGACCACGTGACCGCTCCGCAGACCCCCGTCCACCGGTGGCCCCCCTCCAATATCATCCGGTCGCGTGTCGGCAGGCCAACCAGCGTATCGTGCCCCAACGTAACCCTGGCTGGCTGATGCTCCCTCTCGCTCCCTCACCGGGAGCCCACACCGCACACTGCTCGCGGTGCTTCTGCGCTAACCAGCGCTCACCCAAGCCCCGCTAGGGCTGGTACTACACCCCGTAACCCGGGCTGCCCATAATGACAACACATTATCCGCCGTGGCTTCGTAAGCCCCGGCACCATACAGTGACAACCACAGTCACTACACACGCATACACAATCAAATTCATCATCATAATCGTTATTACATCAATATTCATAATAATAAATCATCAGCATCATCACCACCAAACTCCATCTTCATGGTTATTGTCGTCATCATAACGCATCAATCAATCAACATCATTGTAACTGTGCGAGTGTGCTTACTTGTGGAATGTGGAAGCGCAGTTGGGGAGGAGGATGAAGGAAGGAAGAGAGAGGAGGAATAATAACTACGATGATGATATAGCCAAGAATACGAGTGGATTCACGTGCACCGAGAGGAGGATGCGTGTCACTGAAAGGGGATTGTCATCGCCTGTGTAACTTCATACACGGGCTCTTATCCCCATGACACAAAAGACAAAGATGTCCCCGTATAGCCTTAACAGACTTTTGGGGCAAGTGCTGTTCGCGAGTAGCACCTATGAAGGCTGGAACGGCACACGATGGGGGTGGGTAGCCGGCACCTCGCCCGACCGCCTTTGTCTCCCCAGTCAGCGATGTTTTTACACATTGCACCAGGTACTCGTTTTGAGACTCAGTCGACCAAGGGGAGGCCGAGGACCGGTTCAAATAATAGTCACTGGTGTTCGTGGCCGTGAGTGGGAATCTAACTCGGGGCAAACGGTTTCGCTTACCGCTAAAACTCGGCAGGACCCTCCTGACAAAGAGTCTTGAGACTCGGTGAGGCTTTTCTGGGTAACAGCAAGCAGAATCATTACAATCATATACTTACAAAATCAATATATAATGAGTCTGTGGATCTCTATGGGAGCCTACAGTTGTGTATGTGAGTCTGTCCGTCTTTGTTAGTCTGTAGTTTTTTGCTGCCAGCTTGTCGGTCCTCTGGGTCTCGCGGCAGGTGCACAAGATATCTCTGGAATTCCACGGATCCCGACTTAATTCAGTAGTGACCGGGCCGAGCCCATGAATCTCACCTCACTTGAGAACTCGGTTTAACCATGATGAGGCTGCTCAAAAACGACACTCAAACCTTAATTCTAAAAACGAAACGAAACATTTTATTTTACCAGGTAACGCCCACTGAGCTAAGTAGCTCTTTTTCAGAAGCGAAATGGCCACAAATGATAGCTCAACGGAGTGGCTTATCACGTGGAAATTTATAGTTGGAGACAATTACTCGAAACGCATGTTTCTAAATGTGGAGGGACACACCGGAGGACCTGGAGAAAAATCCACGCGCCCACGGGGAGAGAGACACGCAAACTCCAAATATACAGCAGGCGTCAGGGTTAGGATCGATCCCACTGACCTATTGTATGCCAGGCAAGGTAGTTAACATCTCGCCACCGCGGGACCCATTTACTCAGCGCACTCAGTGTCTCTGACATGTCCATTGTAACCCCCCCTCCCTTAGCCACCTAAAAAAACCCCCAATGAAAACATGACGATTC
The DNA here is from genome assembly GCF_965212315.1 of Lampetra planeri. Lineage (NCBI taxonomy): Eukaryota > Metazoa > Chordata > Hyperoartia > Petromyzontiformes > Petromyzontidae > Lampetra > Lampetra planeri. Next base: position 9,802,144 of record NC_136150.1, read on the forward strand.
GACTCGTTACATTTTGAGCTTTTGTGGGAAATACGATAAAAGCGATGCTATTGAGTGTCAGAGTCCAAGGCACTGTGTCATTTGTTTGTGTAAGGGTTTGGGGGTCTAATTTGTGTTGGGGTTGAAATCGCACAGCGCCAGGGCCGGTCCGATCTGTCGCAGCCGGGGATTGAGTCTCCAGGCAGAGGGAGCGGCCTAGACACAACAAGGGGCGAGATTCGGGGGCGACGCGCGGTGCCCTAAAACCTTCACTCGTCCCCGGGTTGGTGGGCGGAGGGGGGGGAAATCCCCTCTTGTCATCGAATCAAATCCCGCACTTTCTGTAAGCGATGAGCAAAAAAACAAAAGCAGGAAAAATGCGTTCCAAGGCAGCATGGGGAAAAAATATATCGATTTATCTTTCACGTAAAGTTAAACAACAACAGCAACAACAACCCCCACCAGACGTTCGTCACTAATAACACTGAATGGTCTTAAAGTTGTTATTTTAAATAGGGATCGTTTCGGGCGCTGGTCCTTCTTCATAGTAAAGTGGAAAGAGTGAGAGACTGCACTTTACATCGTGATACCTGATGAGATGACATTTAAAAATGTTTCGTTTTGACCAGTTTTTTTATTAGCATATGAAGAGTTACCTATTAGTAGTTATTGAGGAGACAGACAAACCCATCAATACACATTATTACTAAATAAACCTATTTGTATTCAAATAAAAAAAATAAAACAGTTGCTGACACATTGCATTATGGGTAAGGGTAACCCTGTTGCATTATTGGCTCTTGCATCTATTTAACACACGAATAGTATATTCATCAGCAGCATTATCCATTTGATTTTATGAGTAAAATTTTGGGCACAATTTTAATTTGATCGGATTAGATGGGCTGTTAAGAAGTGAAACAAGCTCGTTTGATGTTTGGGGTATGACATGGTCATCTTGTCGGTGTAATGTGCTGATGTAGCCAATTCACCTTTTCTGTGTGTTAGTTTAGCTTTCGCGACCAATATCATCCTAATAGAGGTTGTTTGGGTGAGATCGAGTAAATATAAATGTGTCGTTAAACCCGCCACCACCCGACACAGCCAATTAGTAAGGTTTGTCACGTAAACAAAACATACCTATTCGTTACTAGCTCAGCACACTGGTGTGTTGGAGAGTAAACCGACAACATTTACAATTCGAGTACAGCGTTTCGATGGTGATTACAACGACCAGCATCATCAGGCGACAGCCAGAGTTGTGTGAAAATCCTCCTCCTGTTTCGGTCTTAAATAGACGGGGGACCAAGGTGATGTCATCACTTGTGAACCAATCAGGTGCAAGGACCAGAGGGAGGGGGGGTGGGTTAATATGTTCATATAAATTACAATGGATATCTATTATTGGTTTGGTTATTCACAGTTCATCTGTGTGTTGTGAGTATAAAACGCACAAAGTGTTCGTAAGACCCAATCTTAATTTGGGAGCTTTCGTGACTGCAGGAATTATTCTTTGGTTCTTTTCGGTTAAGTCACGTCTAAAAATAAAATAATAAATCAAAATAAAACAACAAATTACGACGTTTCGATTGCAACACAAGCAATCATCATCAGGCATAAAAGAAAATAGCAACAAAAATCTAACTAGAAAACTATAGACCGACATACAAGCAGACAGACATCACAACGGCACACATAGAGAGGAGTATACAGGCACACGAAAATTAAATAACCTAGTAAAATATTGAGATGTGATGTTATACAACACAGAGAGTCGGTTAACACACAATTAACGCATGGCCTGGTTGACTACGTGTTTCAAAATTTGCTAAGTTAGAATTTTAAGTGTGAGCAACAAATATCTAACTAGAAAACTATAGACAGACATACAAGCAGACAGACATCACAACGGCACACAGAGAGAGGACACAAATCGGCACAAAGAGATGGTCGTTTCTGTGACGGTCCCTTAAATATAGAGAGGAGGGGACGGGGGGAGGGAGAGGGCGGGGAGATCAATGAGTGCACGCCAACGTACTACCATTGTAAGTGAGATGATAGACGCGGCACGGGAGGCAAACCTGAAAATTAGGACAAACGCGGCACGGGAGGCAAGCCTGAAAATTAGGAGACAAGCACACGAAAATTAAATAACCTAGTAAATTATCGAAATGTGATGTAATACAACACAGAGAGTCGGTTAACACACAATTAACGCATAGCCTGGTTTATTACGTGTTTCAAAATTTGCTAAGTTAGAATTTTAAGTGTGAAATTTCAAGGAGAGGACACAGGCAGAGAGAACAAATAGCCAGAAAGAAAAAAGGATAAGTTTAAAACTTCCCCGTAGAAGTGGTTCAATCTTAATTTGGGAGCTTTCGTGACTGCAGGAATTATTCTTTGGTTCTTTTCGGTTAAGTCACGTCTAAAAATAAAATAATAAATCAAAATAAAACAACACATTACGACGTTTCGATTGCAACACAAGCAATCATCATCACACTTAAAATTCTAACTTAGCAAATTTTGAAACACGTAGTCAACCAGGCCATGCGTTAATTGTGTGTTAACCGACTCTCTGTGTTGTATTACATCACATCTCAATATTTTACTAGGTTATTTAATTTTCGTGTGCCTGTATACTCCTCTCTATGTGTGCCGTTGTGATGTCTGTCTGCTTGTATGTCGGTCTATAGTTTTCTAGTTAGATTTTTGTTGCTATTTTCTTTTATGCCTGATGATGATTGCTTGTGTCCTCTCCTTGAAATTTCACACTTAAAATTCTAACTTAGCAAATTTTGAAACACGTAATAAACCAGGCTATGCGTTAATTGTGTTTTAACCGACTCTCTGTGTTGTATTACATCACATTTCGATAATTTACTAGGTTATTTAATTTTCGTGTGCTTGTCTCCTAATTTTCAGGCTTGCCTCCCGTGCCGCGTTTGTCCTAATTTTCAGGTTTGCCTCCCGTGCCGCGTCTATCATCTCACTTACAATGGTAGTACGTTGGCGTGCACTCATTGATCTCCCCGCCCTCTCCCTCCCCCCGTCCCCTCCCCCTCCTCTCTATATTTAAGGGACCGTCACAGAAACGACCATCTCTTTGTGCCAATTTGTGTCCTCTCTCTGTGTGCCGTTGTGATGTCTGTCTGCTTGTATGTCTGTCTATAGTTTTCTAGTTAGATGTTTGTCGCTCACACAGCCGATTTGTGTCCTCTCTCTGTGTGCCGTTGTGATGTCTGTCTGCTTGTATGTCTGTCTATAGTTTTCTAGTTAGATATTTGTTGCTCACACTTAAAATTCTAACTTAGCAAATTTTGAAACACGTAGTCAACCAGGCCATGCGTTAATTGTGTGTTAACCGACTCTCTGTGTTGTATTACATCACATCTCAATATTTTACTAGGTTATTTAATTTTCGTGTGCCTGTATACTCCTCTCTATGTGTGCCGTTGTGATGTCTGTCTGCTTGTATGTCGGTCTATAGTTTTCTAGTTAGATTTTTGTTGCTATTTTCTTTTATGCCTGATGATGATTGCTTGTGTTGCAATCGAAACGTCGTAATGTGTTGTTTTATTTTGATTTATTATTTTATTTTTAGACGTGACTTAACCGAAAAGAACCAAAGAATAATTCCTGCAGTCACGAAAGCTCCCAAATTAAGATTGAACCACTTCTACGGGGAAGTTTAAACTTATCCTTTTTTCTTTCTGGCTATTTGTTCTCTCTGCCTGTGTCCTCTCCTTGAAATTTCACACTTAAAATTCTAACTTAGCAAATTTTGAAACACGTAATAAACCAGGCTATGCGTTAATTGTGTGTTAACCGACTCTCTGTGTTGTATTACATCACATTTCGATAATTTACTAGGTTATTTAATTTTCGTGTGCTTGTCTCCTAATTTTCAGGCTTGCCTCCCGTGCCGCGTTTGTCCTAATTTTCAGGTTTGCCTCCCGTGCCGCGTCTATCATCTCACTTACAATGGTAGTACGTTGGCGTGCACTCATTGATCTCCCCGCCCTCTCCCTCCCCCCGTCCCCTCCCCCTCCTCTCTATATTTAAGGGACCGTCACAGAAACGACCATCTCTTTGTGCCGATTTGTGTCCTCTCTCTGTGTGCCGTTGTGATGTCTGTCTGCTTGTATGTCTGTCTATAGTTTTCTAGTTAGATGTTTGTCGCTCACACAGCCGATTTGTGTCCTCTCTCTGTGTGCCGTTGTGATGTCTGTCTGCTTGTATGTCTGTCTATAGTTTTCTAGTTAGATATTTGTTGCTCACACTTAAAATTCTAACTTAGCAAATTTTGAAACACGTAGTCAACCAGGCCATGCGTTAATTGTGTGTTAACCGACTCTCTGTGTTGTATTACATCACATCTCAATATTTTACTAGGTTATTTAATTTTCGTGTGCCTGTATACTCCTCTCTATGTGTGCCGTTGTGATGTCTGTCTGCTTGTATGTCGGTCTATAGTTTTCTAGTTAGATTTTTGTTGCTATTTTCTTTTATGCCTGATGATGATTGCTTGTGTTGCAATCGAAACGTCGTAATGTGTTGTTTTATTTTGATTTATTATTTTATTTTTAGACGTGACTTAACCGAAAAGAACCAAAGAATAATTCGTAAGACCCATTTCACGTACAGTAATAGCCCCGATTTACGTCTCCCGCTTTTGCGTCGTTTTGCAAATACGTCGTCACCGTATTATTAAGACCGCTAACTGATTTGCGTTGCCCTCAAGCCCACGCTTACGTCGCTGACAGCATCGTCGTCGTCCGTCATTTCTCCATCCCCTCTCAGACTTCGCCTCCACCACCGTACCCTGGACATCGCTTCGACTGACGTCGTTTCGATATTCGTCGTCGTCGCGTCTCTCAGCAACGCATCCCCCCTGATGTTAACGGGGGGGGGGGGGGGGGGTTATGACTGTATTATTATACACAAACTCGTCTCCCTCCTCCACTTACTTCCATTGTCCAGCGGGGTCAGCTAAATGTTTCTAACTGGTCCACCACCGCGCCTCCACGTCTCCTCGCTGTCCTGTCACCCTGCACCACAGCCCACGGTGGAACTCCCCTTCTGCCTCCTCCCCCCATCCTCCACAGCAGCAGCAGCGCAACTCAAATAAATGAGTGTAATATTTAACACGTGGCTATTTTGAGACGTGTGTATGTGTGTTGAACTTCTTTTATGGGGAACGGCAGCATAGGGCTTAGCGCATTGCGCCACGAACCCGACGACCCGAGTTCGATTCCCACTCAGGGCCAATATCGGTGACGAATATCTGAGCCTCAAATGAGTTCCTGGTGCGGTGAGACAAAGGTCGCTGGGCGTGGTTCTGGTCACCCACCCCCCCTCGTGTGCCGTGTTGGCCTTCATAGGTGCTCGCGGACAGCACTTGTCTGAACAGTCTGTTAAGGCTAAACCGGGGATCTTTGACCTTATCTTCATGTGGGGAGTGGCATAGCGCGCGGCGCTACGAACCCGGCAACCCAAGTTTGATTCCCGCTCACGGCCATTAACACCAGTGACGATTATCCGAACCGGTCCTGGGCCTCCCTTTACATCGACTCAAATTAGCATCTGGTGCGGCCACGCGTGGTGCTGGCCACCACCCCCCCCCCCCTTTTTTTGTGCCGTGTTGGTCTTCATAGGTACTCGCGATCAGCACTTGCCCCAACCGTCTGTTGAGGCTATACGAGGAGTCGCCTGTGTCTTTGTCTGGTTTCTACTTGGCCCTCCTTCTACTCAGTGGCGTGGCCCAGCAGAAGCCCACTCGCAGCTTGTTGTTGCAGAAGTGTCGCGGTTCGAATGCCAGTGCTCACCCTGGTTAACACTGCTCTGTGCGCCGTGACCTCGTAAGCATACTGCGCGTCGTCTGCTTGGCTCATAGCAGACGGTAAATATACCGGGACGCCAGCCACAAACCAAGTTAACCACATTTTATAAAAAAAATATATATATATATATATGACACCGCCAATGATTCAGTAGTAACCTACATAGCAATCATCACCCACTACTCCCAACAACTTGGCAAGACCCTCCCGAAACTGATTTATGAGACTCAGCGAGGCTATTCGTGGGCGGAGTAGTAGTAATAATAATAACGAAGAGTGGCGTGAGGTCTTTGGGCGATCGTGACCTCGATGACATCACTTCCTCCCCACCGCTGCCTCCCTTCTCGTTGTGTGCCGGTCGTGACCCCCGCCTTTGACCCGGCGTGAAGATGTGGAATTTGGGAGCCACGTCTCCCATGGCTCTCGCATTCCGCGCGGAGCAAAGCACGAGGACCGGATGAGACCACGATGCAGCACTCCTTCTAAGGCTACGCGACCACAGTTTAACCCTGGCTGTCCACCTGATGAGGCTGGTTGTTGTAATTACCGGCGAAACATCACGGTACTCGAATTGTAAATGTTGTAGTGGGTTTACTCTTCAACACATCGGTGTGCTGAACTAATAACGAATTGGCATGTTTTGTTTACGGGACAAACCTTACCAATTCGGCTATGTCGGGTGGTTTCGGGTCTAACGGCGCATTTTGATTTACGTGATCAAACCAAAAAACCTCTGTTATAGATAATATTGGTCGCGAAAGCCTACGTGTTAAACTGACATTTTAGTGAATTTTTTTTTTATCTTAATCAAATGTAAAACAAATTCTACTTTTTACGTCGCATTTTTGTGGTGCATTATAGGTAAATGTAAAAATAAGGAGTGCACGAGCACATTTAACAACAACACGACAACAAAAACTCAATCTACTCGTCAATAACAACAACACTGACATTAGAAGGAACAATTTATTAACAGGTGACGTTATGGGCAGGGTCGTTCTTCACATCACATCAGGGCCGTTGCACGAAACGTCGTGTGCTTTGAATAAGAGCCATTGCTAAAAATATCACCTATTATATATTTGGTTCCTGATAAAGCCATAGGGTTATTGACGGAATGCGTTGCGTTATTTTGGAATGAAGAGTCAGCTGAGAGGTGTCCACGTGACTCCAGGCGTGAGAGCGCTGACCCCGGTACCGCTAAGGTACCAGGTTCGAATCCGGGTTATGGCAGTCGGCCAGCCGTGATGACACCGGATGGTCGACGGTCAGGAATAGTGACGGAGTGGCCAGCGAAAGAATGGAACGCACGTGGGAAGGAAGGACGTGAACCAATGAGATGGGGCGATGGCATCGTGCCTGTGCAGTCTACAAGGTAGCGATGGAGAGATGCATGCTTGTGGATTACACTGAGAGAGAAAGAGGATCACGTGGATTGAGAGAACATATAAGCAGGTGTAAAGGAATAGCCGACACACGGTTGCAGGGAGTTCGTCTTTTATTCCGTTCCTTTCATCCACACCTGTCCCCAGCCGTCCCAATCTCGTTTCCGCCAACGACCTCCTCTTCCCGCCCGTTCTCCCCCTTATATCTCCTCACCTGCTCCTCCCCCTTCTCCTGTCACCATCCTATTAGTGGGAATCCTTCCCCTGACACCCCTACATCACCCCTACACAGGTTAAAATATAGCATTTTTATACTTTTTTCGGTAAAGTCACGTAGGTAAAAAATAAAAAATTGAAATAAAATAATAATAAATGAAAATAAATCAATTTAATCACGACGTTTCAGAGGCAACACAAGTCTCCGTCTTCAGGTGGGACCGTCACAGCTAAATTTACTGTATCAAGTGAGGAAAAATCCAAGAGACAAGCTCTTAAATACATCTTCTTGGTTCTTTCGGTAAAGTCACGTAGAAGGGAAATAATAAAATAATACAAATAAAACATAATAAATTACAATTCTCATAAGAGAAGGCGGAGGGGGGAGGGGCTTATCTGAATGTGGTAGCCAGGGAATGGAACGGTGTGGGGGGGGGCTAAAAGGGAGACTTGTGTTGCCTCCGAAACGTCGTGATTTAATTGATTTATTTTCATTTATTATTATTTTATTTCTATTATTATTTTTATTTTGTTGAAATTTTTACCTACGTGACTTTACCGAAAAAACGTAAGAGAATGAATCCTTGCAGTCATGAAAGCATCAAATCTAGAATAGCATTTTTACTTTTGAGAAAAGTTAGTAGGCTTGGGCAGGGCGCGTCGCTGGAAGGGATGATGATTGATGGGGGAGAGTAACTACCCAGTGGCAGCCAAAAACTAAACGAAATCATTTTTTATTTTACCAGGTAAGGCCCACTGAGCTATGTCGCTCTTTTTGAGAAGCGACTTGGCCACAAATGATACCTCAACGAAGTGGCTTATCGTGTGGCGACCACAGGGAGAGAGACACCGCAAACTCCAAATATACAGCAGGCGTCAGGGTCGGGAATGAACCCACGACTTCATGTATACCATACGAGGTAGTTAACATCTCGCCACCACGGTGCCCTCACGCCCATGAGGGCGACCACTGTGGAAATGGAACGATGACTTCAGCTCGTGTGCAAGCGCTAGACGGATTAGATCGTAAGGAATGGCAACGGCTTGGGGAGGTCTTCATCCAGCAGTGGAATAGTCATGGCTGACGATGATTGTCCTTAAATAGGAACACGGGGTCTTTTCAGGATGAATGGATTTGGTGTTGTACTTATTTTCTTTGCACACACACAGAACTGAGATGTACGGCGGTTTAAAATGTTCTGTGGATGGTGTGCCAGTCACAGCGATTTATTTTTTTCTCAAATGGAAAAAAAGGAAAGAGAATTTGAACAAAAAAATCCCACATTAAACCCTTCAAGGAGTGCCAGAGTGAAATGTTATGAACACAAGACTCTCTAAGGGAGTGACAAACCCTCAATCTGCATTGCATGCTGGTAACTCCCTCTGTGATGGTGGCGGAATTCCGAGCGCTCCCATTGGCTCGGCCTCTTCGACCAATGGGAATCTTCTGCTACAAAAGGCCACGCGCAGCAGTGATATTTTTTTTGTTGTTTGGCTACGAATCGTTCGGATTGGCTTCGGATCAACCGTGGCAGAACACGGAGCGACGGAGGCGCTCTCCCTGTCCGCCTGTCCCTGATGGATTAGGCGGAGAGGCCACGCTTTGAACTCTGCGATGTGCTAAACCCGACACCTCTGGGTTTAAGTGGAGGCCAGGCGGATGTAGGGGGTTTCTCCATGGGTGGGTGATTGAGCCCGCCCTATATCCATTTTTTTATTTTAATCAAAGTTCGCTATTCCTCCCCTTCAAAGCTGTGCAGGCCAATTGCAGTATTAAGACAAAGTTCACACTATAGTATTTTGGGCGTAGGCACTGTATTATCAGTGTTACTACAACAACAGCAGTGTACTACAACAACAACAAGTCGCCACTAAGTGGCAGTGACGTCACAACCACAGCGCTTGTGCCAGGCTAGATTGACCTTGAGCCTATTACGTGAAATGTCGAAGGCTCGCTTGCAGGAGGGGCAGGCCCAGGTGCTGTGGGTTTTACTGAGATGACTGGCGGATGCACCGCTTGTACTCCTCACTGTGCCAACTTGCTGCTCTTTAGCTGCCCGGCGCTCCGCTCAACTGCCTCCAACTACCCAGTTGCGTCCTTCACGAGCCTCCTCCACAGAGGTCTTCGGCCAGCCCACTGAGAGTGGCCACATCCTCCCGTACCGCATCAGCTCCATTTCTTCTCTAGCTCGTGCCGCACCTGTTCAGACCCCTCAATCCTGCCAAACAGAAGCTGATTGAGCATGTGGTGGCTGGTCATGCGGTGGCTGGGCATGCGAGCTCCATGCTCAGCCAATGCAGTCTCGCCTGCTGGAGGAGTCCACTGATGGGACGTTGTCTAGATCTTTCAAGAATATGCGAGCTCCTCAGATAATCTTCATTATTTGGTTATGCTGCTACGTTGGCAGTCGAGCAAACGATAATGCTTGCTTCTAGATTTGAAGCTTTCGTGACTGCAAGGATTCATATTCTTAGGTTTTTTTCGGTAAAGTCACGTAGGTAAAAAATTAAAATTAATAAAAGTAAAATAAAAATAAAATAAAAATCACGACGTTTCGGAGGCAACACAAGGTTCCGTCTTCAGGTGGAACCGTCACAGCACCATAGCTGTATCAAGTGAGAGAAATTCCAAGAAAACAGTATTTGTATATATACTGGTTGAGGGTGGGAGGAGCCAAGGTAGGCCCTGAATATTATTTTTGTGAGGTTCGGTGCGGCTGAAGCACGCTGTTAGGAATGAGCCTTTGATGTGTAAACTAGGTGCGGATGATGTAAAGGTGCGTGTAAAAGGGACTGAGTCTTTTTATTATGTAGAGATGATGCGGCTGAAATCGCTGCCAGGAAATGAGTCTTTGTTGTGTAGAATGGTTGACTGAGCCTATTGTTATGTAGAGGTGGTGCGGCTGAAATCGCTGCCAGGAATGCTCCAAATATGTGTAGTTAAATCTTTTTTGCATGGTTAATAACATCTTTCCAATGCTTACTAAGTTTGTACCCATCATCACGGTTGAAATTATGTCTGTGTTTGTATATTTGGATGGCCTCGTGTACAAACCTTTGATGGTAGCCAGGAGGCTTGCAGAGCACCTTAGTCTCGGAAAAGACAATTTCATGAGAGCCCACAGCATTGTAGCAATGATCGGCAACGGCGGAAGAATCAGTTTTGCCGTGTTTCAGATCTGACTTGTGCTCGCGGACACGATCAGAGATATGACGTTTCGTTTCTCCAATGTAGCAATCACCACAACTGCAACTCAGTTTGTAGACTCCAGGGTATTGTAAGTCAGGAATGACATCTTTCACAGATGGAATTAGATCACGGATTCTATGTACTGTACTGAATCGGACTTGAATCTTATGTTTGTTTAAAATTTTGGAGATCTTTTTGGTCACGCCTGCTATGTATGGTAACGTGATAGTTTTGATCGGAGTTTCATGTGACTGTTTCTGTATGGTGGGAGAAACAGCTTGGCGGATGGTGCGGTCAGAGTATCCGTTCATCTTGAGGGCCCGATGTACATGTCTTAATTCACTGGCCAGGTGGTGTTGGTCAGAAATGCCATGAGCTCTGTGGTATAGCGTTTTGATGAGAGAATTATTTTGAGATGGGTGGTGGTGGGAATCGGGTTTCAAGTAGGAATCTGTGTGGGTGGCTTTCCTGTAGACAGAATGTCCCAAGGATCCGTCAGGTCTCCTCTCAAACAGAATATCTAAGAATGGTAGTTTACCATCTTTCTCCACTTCCATGGTGAATCTGATGGATGGGTGTCTGGAATTGATGTGATCCAAGAAGTGGTTCAATGCTGGGAGGCCATGTGGCCAAATGACGAAAGTGTCATCCACATACCTCTTCCACAGGGAAGGACGCAAGGTGGAAGTCTGGATGGCGTCTGATTCAAACTTTTCCATGAACATGTTGGCTATCACTGGTGACAAGGGGGAGCCCATAGGGGTACCCTCATTCTGTTTGTAGAAGGTGCCATTCCAGGTAAAATAAGTGTTGGTGAGGCAATACCTAACCAGCGCAGGTACATCCGAATTCAATCCATGTTGGAACAAGTCCTCAATTATTGTTAGGGTGTCAGGTACTGGGACCTTGGTAAACAGAGATACTACATCAAAACTGACGAGGATATCATCAGGAGATAGTACCATGTCCTTGACCATAAAGACTAATTGGGTTGGATTGAGTACTGCCGAAGAGGTCTTGCCTGTGAAGGGAAGCAGAGTATCTGATAGAAACCGGGCCAGTTTGTACGTAGGAGAGTTGATCGTCGACACGTTGGGTCGTAGCGGGGTGCCTTCTTTATGGATCTTGGGAAGACCATAGAGTCTGGGAGGTCTTGCCGCCAATGGTTTTAGAGAGGGACGTTTGGTGGGTTCGATTAGGGAAGTCGAACTCGTGATGATTTTGTTGGTTTTTGTCGTTAGGCTGTTAGTAGGATCGTTTTTAATTTTGGAGTAACTCCCATCATTAAGTAGGTCCAGGATTTTGTTGTTGTATGAATCTTTATCCATGATAACCGTGGAATTGCCCTTGTCTGCCGAGAGGATGACAATATCATCTCTCTTTTTTAGGTCCGCGAGTTCAGAGCGTTCGTTTTTGCTAATGTTACTAGTGGGTTTCTTAGCATTCTTAAGAATAGTGGCTATTTCAGCTCTTGCTACATCCACATGGATGTGTCCTATGCCTTTGAGGGCTACATCAATCTGAGAAATCACATCCTCTACTGGTATATATTTAGGGGTGACAGCGAAATTTAGTTCTCTTGCTAGTACCATCTTCATATTGTCAGAAATTGGGATGTTACTCTGATTAATAACGGTCTTGTTGACATCCAGCTTTGTGATGTGTGGCTCTGGTTTCTTCTTAGATAGGAGGTTGAATTTAGAAATCAGGTTAGCTTTGCATTTGGCTGACATTGAGTCAGCAGAAGCAGAAGTCATGTTGTCAACGTGGTTCCAATCGGAAGGGAACATTTTTTGTGTTAACATTAAATGTGTTTGTAAGAGAGTCTTGTCTAAATTATTGAGTTCAGATCGGAGCAACCTTATTCTCTCCGAGATTAGTGATAGGCTAGCTTTAAATAAAATCTGTTTAGAGTTCGGTGACGACACAGCAGCAGATGTGAGTGTGAAAGCGATGGGTATTACCTTGTTATCTCGGCATCTATTTAGGAAGGCCAGCGTCTCGAGAAGCTGTGACTTCTTGTCTCGTTGTCTGTTAAAAACTCTAACAGATAGGTGGAATTTCTCCCCGTAGAGGGTATTAATTCTAGATTTGAAGCTTTCGTGACTGCAAGGATTCATATTCTTAGGTTTTTTCGGTAAAGTCACGTAGGTAAAAAAAATTAATCATTGCTACAACGCTGTGGGCTCTCATGAAATTGTCTTTTCCGAGACTAAGGTGCTCTGCAAGCCTCCTGGCTACCATCAAAGGTTTGTACACGAGGCCATCCAAATATACAAACACAGACATAATTTCAACCGTGATGATGGGTAAAAACTTAGTAATCATTGGAAAGATGTTATTAACCAATCAAAAAAGATTTAACTACACATATTTGGAGCATTCCTGGCAGCGATTTCAGCCGCACCATCTCTACATAACAATAGGCTCAGTCAACCATTCTACACAACAAAGACTCATTTCCTGGCAGCGATTTAAGCCGCACCACCTCTACATAATAATAGGCTCAGTCAACCATTCTACACAACAAAGACTCATTTCCTGGCAGCGATTTCAGCCGCATCATCTCTACATAATAATAAGGCTCAGTCCCTTTTACACGCACCTTTACATCATCCGCACCTAGTTTACACATCAAAGGCTCATTTCTAACAGCGTGCTTCAGCCGCACCGAACCTCACAAAAATAATATTCAGGGCCTACCTTGGCTCCTCCCACCCTCAACAAGTATATATACAAATACTGTTTTCTTGGAATTTCTCTCACTTGATACAGCTATCGTGCTGTGACGGTTCCACCTGAAGACGGAAGCTTGTGTTGCCTCCGAAACGTCGTGATTTTTATTTTATTTTTTATTTTACTTTTATTAATTTAAATTTTTTACCTACGTGACTTTACCGAAACAACCTAAGAATATGAATCCTTGCAGTCACAAAAGCTTCAAATCTAGAATTAATACCCTTTACGAGGAGGAATTCCACCTATCTGTTAGAGTTTTTAACAGACAACGAGACAAGAAGTCACAGCTTCTCGAGACGCTGGCCTTCCTAAAGAGATGCCGAGATAACAAGGTAATACCCATCGCTTTCACACTCACATCTGCTGCTGCGTTGTCACCAAACTCTAAACAGATTTTATTTAAAGCTAGCCTATCACTAATCTCGGAGAGAATAAAGTTACTCCGATCTGAACTCAATAATTTAGACAAGACTCTTACAAACACATTTAATGTTAACACAAAAAATGTCCCCTTCCGATTGGAACCACGTTGACAACATGACTTCTGCTTCTGCTGACTCAATGTCAGCCAAATGCAAAGCTAACCTGATTTCTAAATTCAACCTCCTATCTAAGAAGAAACCAGAGCCACACATCACAAAGCTGGATGTCAACAAGACCGTTATTAATCAGAGTAACATCCCAATTTCTGACAATCTGAAGACGGTACTAGCCAGTGGACTAAATTTCGCTGTCACTCCTAAATATATACCAGTAGAGGATGTGATTTCTCAGATTGATGTAGCCCTCAGAGGCATAGGACACATCCATGCGGATGTAGCAAGAGCTGAAATAGCCACTATTCTTAAGAATGCTAAGAAACCCACTAGTAACATTAGCAAAAACGAACGCTCTGAACTCGCGGACCTAAAAAAGAGAGATGATATTGTCATACAGCCACTGCCAAGCCAATGAACACACTACTACTACCAAGCGAACTAAGAAAAACAAATTAAGAAATGGCACCAAAATACACAAACAACAACAAAAGTTATCACAACTAAGAAATTAGTCTATGAGGTGTATTACACATCCCAGACCCACAATTCCAACTTCCCAACTAAGCCAGGAAACCTTCACAGCAGGGGCACAGGTGGAGTGGCTCATCACAGATCAAAAATATTTGTCAATAACGGACGATTGCCCGTTATTTTATGTTTCCATGTAAGGCGGTGTGTTATTGACGAATGAGTTGTTCACGTCACCCAGCCTGGATCGTCGGCCGGCTAGACTGAACGTTTCAAGCCGACACAGATGTCCGTTTAAAGGGGGCCATGTGTCGGAAGCATAGAAATGGGGAGGGGTATAACTGGTGGCCGAGAAGACCCGGAGCTTCGCGTAGAGCAGGGGTCGGCAACCTACGGCTCCGGAGCCGCATGCGGCTCTTTACGGGCTGCTTCTTGACAATATGTACGTATGTACAGTATGTACTCAGATGCATTGCGGCTCTTGAAATACTGAATTTTGTACCGAATTGGAAAGAAATGGCTCTTCTTGTTATTTTGGTTGCCGACCCCTAGCGTAGAGCGATGGGCCAGGTAGCCTCCACACAGCAGCGTTACTCAGCTGATGAAAAGACAATACCGCTCGAATGATTCCGGCGTGAAACCTCTGCTACCAAACAAAGACAAATACCCCCCAGTATAGCCTCAACAGACTGTCGGGGTAAGTGCTGTTAGCGAGCACCTATGAAGGTCGGTATGGCACATGAGTGGGTGGGTGGCCAGCACCACGCCCGGCCGCCTTTGTCTCCCGAATTTCAATGTTTAACCCATCGCACCAGGGACTCATTTGAGGCTGAGTCGACCTAGGAGAGGTCCAGGACTGGTTGAGATAACCACCACTGGTGTTGGCTGGAAGCAAGAATCGATCTCGGGTAGCTGGGTTCCTAGCACGTTGCACTAAACAAGACAAAGATTCCCAGTACTATTCCCAGTACCTTAATAGACTGTTGGGGCAAGTGTTCTTAGTGAGCGCCAGTGGCGCCACGGTGGCGAGATGTTAATTACCTCGACTGGTATACGGTTCGTGGGTTCCATTCCGACCCTATTTGGAGTGGTCGAGTGGATTTTCTCCGGGTCCTCCGGTTTTTCCCTCCACATTTAGAAACATGCACTTCGAGTATTTGGCTGCTATGAATTTCCATATGATAAGTCACTTCACTGAGCTATCATCTGTGGCCAGGTAGCTTCTGAAAACAAGCTATATATGTCAGTGGGCCTTCCCTGGTAAAATTTAAAATAGTTTTAACCATACAGATGATCTACGCAATTGGCAATACATAAATATGAGATGTGGCCACATCGAGAATCGATGAGAGAGAAATATTGGAATAGCCTCCACTCAAAGCGATGACCTGGTCCATACAAAGCGCGGCTCTCCGCGTAACTCGTCCAGCAACCTCGTACGTACCGCGCACTTCGCGGCCGATGCACTTACAACAGCACTCGCTGCTGCTGCCGCCTTAGGCACGGAAAGTGGATTTAGCAACACAACCCGGAGCGATTGAGCCGCCTAATTTGAAAAGGCACACGAGTTAACTGCTCCTGCCCCGTGGTAATATACTGTTTAACGGAAAAAAGTCATAGAATTAAAAAAGGGAGAGAGAGGGAGAGAGACCCACAAATCTGCCCACTTGTCATTTATAATTTCCGGGACGTCAGTCGCTTTTGCACTGACTCAGCGTCCGCTACCTAAAGCTCTGCCCTTGGCCCGGTCACGGAGTCAATCCGGTACCCCCCAAGGATTGCGGCCAAGAGTTCAGAAACTTCAGACGCTCGGCGCGACTTGAGGATTTGGGTGGGTGGGCATCTCCCTCCATCCCTCCCTACCTCCCACCCACTCATTCACCCACTTGCCTAACCCCCTATCCTACCAATTCCTCCCCTTTCCCCGCAAGTGAGAAAGGAGGAGAATTTTGTCAAGAAAAAAACAGTTGTGGCGGAGAGGTCCCTTGAAAGGGAACTCAGAAGTAGTTTTGCGTTGTCTGCTTCCGCAGACCGTTCTCTAGCACGCAAGAGTGTTGCACTGCTATGCATTTTTTACTTTTATTTCGGCTGATGTAGATGCAGAGCAACAACTGCAATGTCACATTCAGGTGGTCAAGCCATATCACCGCATCAGGAGCAGTGGAGTGGTATCGCTGTGATGTCTCCTTCGTATTTGTGGATCGAGGCATTGCGTCGTTATACGTTGTACGGTCTGTTCTGGATGACCACAGTCGCGCATCGGAGAGTTTTTAATT
Source organism: Lampetra planeri (assembly GCF_965212315.1). Lineage (NCBI taxonomy): Eukaryota > Metazoa > Chordata > Hyperoartia > Petromyzontiformes > Petromyzontidae > Lampetra > Lampetra planeri. The sequence goes on from NC_136150.1 coordinate 9,818,779, forward strand.
GTCCATTAGTGCATCAGGCATCCGCATCTGCCATGGTTTGTGCAGTGGATGCGGTGTAGGGCGGAGTAATTTTTAACTGACCTTGTATTATTATAAATTTTCACCCAGACCAATCGCTAATCTCTTGTCCTTTGAGAGATTAATTATCCTGGGTCCCTCGTCTCGCGTCTCCGATAGCACAACCGGGACAACGTTGGGGGGACATTGAGGGTGATGATTTGCATTGAATTTAGCGCCGGGTTAAAATTTATGACATTTCATCTCTTAGCTTAGCGGACCCCCTGGTGACAGCTGTCCCTGTGCGGCACAGGGTGATGCAGCACCAGCCTCTTCTCTATTGCCCATTCTCTTCTCTCCCCCCCCCCCACTCCTTCCCGTCCCTTCCCTATAACCCTTTCGTGACTACTAAGTTACCCCTCTATCGCTGTCACTCATTCCTCAATCCTTGTAGCACGCCCCTGCCATATACATAACGTCCAATGTTAAGCACACAATGTGCAGTGTATATGGTTAATACTGTACACCCAGAGTATTGGCCAGGTCGGCCGCGGGGTTGAACCGTAAGCCTCCGCAAGAAGCTACGAACGCGTTACCCGCTCGCTCGTGTTAGCGTGCACTTGGCAGTCAAACCATATTTTAAATAATACATTACTAGAGCTGGAATTTAGCCAAATTCATTGAAAACCTGAACGTAATGTGATGGTTTATTTATGCAGTCACTGGTGACCGGGCTAAGACCGTCAACTCGCTCCATCATGAGAGCCGAGTTTAATCACACAACTGAAGTGTACGTGAGTCTACGGGCCCTTATGTCAGTCAATGAGTACCTGTGTGAGTCTGCGGGTCTCTACGTGAGTACTCTATATACGTCTGGACGTGAGTCTATGGGTCTATATATTAGTATATGTGTCTGTGAGTCTCAACGCGAGTATGTGGGTCTCTAAAAGTCTCCACGAGAGGATATTTGGCGCACTCTTCCACAAGAAGGTGACAGTGCCCACACTTTACCCCACCACACGCGACCTTGCCGATCGGCTGACACGCTGCTGGGTGTAGGTCTGTACTGTATGTTGAACTTCTTTCGCACCGTATGTAAGCAACCGTGCTAATCGGAGGCGCGGAGAAAGGACAACAAACTCAGCTCTTGCACTTTCGTTTGCACCGCTGTTTCTCAGCTGCCTCGCCGGGAGATAGCACCTAATACACGACCTTTGGATTGCAAGTCCAGTGCCTGCTGCACTGTGGCAGCGACTACAGCTGTGAGTTTGTAAAGTCACGTTACCATTACCCCCGACTCCAAGCCTCAACACTGTTAGCCCAGCTAACAGTCAGCGCAAGCAGCATCATATCCATTAATGTCTACTCATCAATGTCTTCCCCATGAAGTGCACGCCAGGGCTGGAGTGGTAGCGCAGTGGTTAGCGCACATCTGCTCTATGAACCCGGCAAGTTCCAAGGTTCAAGTTGACGATGACTATTTTATTTTGCTCAAGAGACCAGGACGAAGCCCGCTTGCGAGATTGATCCGGGCCACCAACATAACAAAAGTAAAATCAAATGAAGTACAGTACGGCAATGAAGCAAACAGACATCAGAGTAAGAACATCAGAATCAGAATCTTCATTTATCCTGGAGGAATCCGATGAGCTATGAAGGTATTTTTCACAGATGTCCAGTGGTGGTCAGAACGTTACAACAACAAACCACGCAAAAACACGATCGGCGTGCAAAGTACGGGGAAAGTAAATACGCAATCAATCTTAAATCGTTATTTTCCTGCAGCGCGAGTTGGCTTTGAGCAAAGTGTGACCAGCGTTCGAGATCTGATCACGGCTGACATCAGTGGCGGCTAGGAGTGTTTTTGCTTTCGGAAGCGGGGTCACCAACCCACACTGAGCAGCGTGGTGAAGTATGGTCAAGCCCCCACTCGCGAGCAGGAGGCCTTGATCCAGCGGAGGATTGGCTGTAAATAATTTATTCATCATCATCATTAGCCATGGTCAATTCACGAAATAAGTGATGTTAATTAGTACAGAGGAAACCCTAATTGGAGATGGTATGTTTCAACAAAAAATAAATTCCGGGACCGGCGAACGGCTCGAGAAGGCGAGTCAACAACACAAGCCATGATTGATTGTACAAATGACCGGCGGCTATAGGACATTGAACGAACTGTATTATTTTTGTTAAAAGGAAATTGATATTCATTTGTGCACAGAATTTGACGTAAGAAGTAGTGGTAGTAACATTTGATCTTTCCTGTGCACGCTGTAATGTCCGTGAATACTAATTAAGGGAAATTGCTCGTGAGCGGTAATTGTGACTGTGTTAGCGGGGATTCAGTGTGCAACAAAAGACAAAGATCCCCCGTATAGCCTCAACAGACTTTTGGGGCAAGTGCTGTTAGCGAGCACCTATGAAGACCGGAACGGCACACGTAGCCGTGGCTGGCTAGCACCACGCCCAGCCGCATTTGTCTCCCCAATTGCGATGCTTACACATCCTATCAGGTACTCATTTGAGCCTGAGTAGACCTAGGGGAGGCCCAGGACCAGTTCAGATAATCGTCACTGGTGTTGGTGGCCGTGAGCAGAAACCGAACTCGGGTCACCAGCTTCGCCGCGCAGCGCGCCTAACCACTACGCCACCGCTCCCCAACATACAAATACAAACACCCACACATACAGATCGACGCGAATGTGTTTCATAGTCGAAGCCATGGCTATAGATTGTTTTGCCCGGAGCAAAGTTCCATCCCCCACACCCTCTCGCAGTTGTTGCGGCGCCACCACTGCCCCACCAAACATTTGAGCCACAAGCCGACTGCAATGCTTGATTCGTTTACACAAATTCTGCCACACCAGAAGTCGGCAACCAAATGTTTTTGTCGAATTTAGTAACCCCCCCACCACCCCCAACATCTCAAGAGCCACAATGCACTGTATGGGCTGCAACCGGCTCCAGAGCCACAGGTTGCCGACTCCTGCCCCTTGGTAAACTGGACTTCTACGGTGAATTGGACTTCCATGGTAAACCGGACTTCCATAGTAAACTGGACTTTCATGTTGAACTGGACTCCCTTGGTTAACTGGACTTCCATGGTGATCTGGACTTCCATGGTGAATTGGACTTCCATGGTAAACCGGACTTCCATGGTTAACTGGACTCTCACGGTTAACTGAACTTCCATGGTGAACCAAAATAACAAGGGCTATTTTTTTCTTCGAATTTCAAGAGCCGCACTGCAGTCCTTCAAGAGCCGCATGCGTCTCCGCAACCGCAGGTTGCCGACCCCGGGGCTCCACAATTCTGAAGGAGCCCCCTCGGGGAGGGGTGCCCAGGGCGGCCGTCCCATCCGCCCGCCCGCCTGCCCCCTCCGTGCCACGGCACTGGGCGTTATATGTCAACAAAGCCATATCTTATCTGCCACTTCTTCCCAATTACTTGTTGACTGAAAGTCGACAGTAATTTTAAGCAATTTTGCCACACTGTTAATTACACTTACATCTAATCAACACCGCAAATGTGCAGTAACCGAACATAATCCCCGTATACTGTCAGAGTACTTGATACGCTCAACAGCTTTAGTACGTTCGCGCGCAGAGGCACGGGTACCACCAAGTCGGGCAAGGACCGTCTGTGGACAAGCCCTGCGGAGGTAGAGGCGCAGCCTTGCAATTACTTGATCACAGCAGCTGCTTCCGCTATAGGGAGCCCGAGAGAAGCCCCACCTGCCTCGAGACAGCTACTCTAAGAGGGCATTCTTGCCGACTCTGGCATGTTGGGCAGATTGTCTTGAAAATGGCGGGGGTACCCACACTTTACCCCACCGCACGCGACCTCCCGATCGATTAATTGTGATGTATCCCATGCCCCCCCCCCCCATTTTATGTTGATGTTGAAGGGGCGGGGGTGGGGGGTAATGAAGTAACTTGCAGTTGCATTTAACTGCCGCACCGGGAGATCAAATCAAATCGGCGTCTTCTTGATTGAAAAGTAAATCAATCAATCACCGCCCATGTCTGTGTGTGTGTGCGATCAACCTCGTAACTTAAACGAACTCTGCTTGCCCCCCCACCTCGCCCCACCACTGACCCCGAAGGGCTAATATTACAAGAGTCTGACTTTGGTTTCAGACGCCCGGGGCCAAAACTTTCACCAAATCCACCTGAGCCTCTCACCCTCCACTCGGGGTAAAAGGGGCTACACGCAGTTGGGTCACAGCGGCGCAGGTTTGACACGAGCTTGTTGGCAGGACCCCTGGTTGTCAAGTGAGTTCATCATCAACCATGATCTATCCACTGCTGGATAAAGGCTTCTACACAAGCCAGCCCGATCTCATCCGCGTCGCATACACTCGACGGGCTTCCTCGAGGTCGCGTTTCCATCCCCTCGCTGCCGCTCCGTTATTATTCTCGACCCATCGGTTATTGTCCCCTCGATCGACGTACCGAGACAGACGTATGGACGGAGAAACTCACTTACTTCTCGTGACAGGTTCAACGATGTATTTAACCTGCGCATGCAGTGAAATGTCGTTTATAATATGTGGTGTGTCAACAATTCAGAGACAGAGTTTCTAGGAGGCACTTTCTTTATTAACAACTTTCACGGTCTCGTCCGCACACTCTCCACTGTAGCTCAGCCTCGCCTGTACACAATCCTAGCCGTCAAACACTGACGGCACTGACTGAGATAGCCAACTACTATCCTTCGCAGTGCAACATCTAGCGAAGACGGCAGCGACGACGGCGACGAGACGAGAGCGACGACGAGACGAGTCCACTCCTAGATCCGGCAGCCTTGATTCCCCCCCCCCCCCGCTTTCGGCTCCTTTTATGCTCCCCAGCACGGCCTGACTCCGCCCTGACCGCGCCTCCCTTCTCGAACCCGCTAGCAGGTTCCAGGGGCCTCCAGACGGGGTCCTCTGTGACCCTTGCCCCAGTTCCTCCCTTTACCCACACCCCGTGCACGCCCTCACCGGCGTGTGTGCTGTCTGTCCACCACAGTTGCCGCTGCTGTCCACCAGCCGGCGCTATTTCACTACATATGTATCTATGTAGCACTTCTTTCGCACCATACGTAGCCAAGCGTGCTAATCGGAGGTGCGGGGCACAATATACACGAGCATATATGACACATGCATGTGCGCAATACACATAATATGCACACAACGTATACACAATATACGCAGGTGTACGCGGTGCGTTCTACACGTGTGCATACGCGCATTGTTCCATGAAACATGTGCGCAAACATGATAAACGTACTATATAATTGTGTACACATATACATAGTGGAATTACACACACAGAGTGAACGAGGGAAACATGGATTGCAGAACTCACGAATTTTTTTGAGAGATAATGTCAGTTTCAAGTGTACTTTGTGTAACCCAGGCAATGTACGTTGACCTTCTTTCGCACCGTACATAGCCAACCACGCTAATTGGAGGTAAGCACTCAGGAGTACAGAATGAGGCTCTTTGGTAAGAGTCGCCTGGGTCGTCGAATTTACAAAAGCAAAACAAATGAAGTCAAGTAAGCAATGAAGCAAATAGGAATCAGCACAGACACGACGACTGCGGCGTCACATGGGCGATAGAGAATAGCGCACGAACACAAATCAACGTTGAAAAAACCTACTAATAATAAAAAGCAATAACAATACATTTGCCTGGATAGCCTAAGTCAGCTTGGGAAAAGATGATTTCAACATTGACCACTGTACATTTACAAAATTAAATGACAGAAACCTTAGACGTGTTGCCAGTCTGGGGGTGTGTGTGTGCGATGTATCTGTGTGTGCGATGTATCTGTGTGCGGTGTCTCGGTGTGCGATGTCTCTGTGTGCGATGTCTCTGTGTGCGATGTCTCTGTGTGTGCGATGTCTCTGTGTGCGCGATGTCTCTGTGTGTGCGATGTATCTGTGTGCGATGTCTCTGTGTGCGATGTCTCTGTGCGCGATGTCTCTGTGCGCGATGTATCTGTGCGCGATGTCTCTGTGTGTGCGATGTATCCGTGTGCGATGTCTCCGTGTGCGATGTCTCCGTGTGCGATGTCTCTCCGTGCGATGTCTCTGTGCGCGATGTCTCTGTGCGCGATGTCTCTGTGCGCGATGTCTCTGTGTGTGCGATGTCTCTGTGTGTGCGATGTCTCTGTGTGTGATGTCTCTGTGTGCGATGTCTCTGTGCGCGATGTCTCTGTGCGCGATGTCTCTGTGCGCGATGTCTCTGTGCGCGATGTCTCTGTGCACGATGTCTCTGTGTGTGCGATGTCTCTGTGTGTGATGTCTCTGTGTGCGATGTCTCTGTGTGATGTCTCTGTGCGTGATGTCTCTGTGCGCGATGTATCTGTGCGCGATGACTCTGTGTGTGCGATGTCTCTGTGTGCGATGTCTCTCTGTACGATGTCTCTGTGTATGAGCAACCGAGTGGTATACGACAAAATGGAGTGATGTCGTTGAAAGGGGCGTGCTGCAAGGATTGAGGAATGAGTGACAGCGATAGAGGGATACAGGGGAGGTACGGGAACGAGTGGAGGGTCGAGGGGAGGGAAGAGAATGGGCGATAGAGCAGAGGTGCGGCTCTAAGAGAGGAACGGGAGGTTAAAAAGGTGGACTGCTTAATGTACAAGGGCAGTGTTGAGTCTGTGGGGAGTGTTGAGTCTACGGTGCAGTGTTGAGTCTATGGGCAGGGTTGAGTCTATGGTGCAGTGTTGAGTCAATGGGCAGTGTTGAGTCTATAGTGCAGTGTTGAGTCTATGGTGCAGTGTTGAGTCGACGGTGCAGTGTTGAGTCTACGGTGCAGTGTTGAGTCGTTGGCGCAGTGTTGAGTCTATGGCGCAGTGTTGAGTCTATTGTGCAGTGTTGAGTCTATAGTGCAGTGTTGAGTCTATAATGCAGTGTTGAGTCTATAGTGCAGTGTTGAGTCTATGGTGCAGTGTTGAGTCGACGGTGCAGTGTTGAGTCTATGGCGCAGTGTTGAGTCTATAGTGCAGTGTTGAGTCTAATGGCAGTGTTGAGTCTATGGGCAGTGTTGAGTCTATGGGGCAGTGTTGAGTCTATGGACAGTGTTGAGTCTATCGACAGTGTTGAGTCTATGGTGCAGTGTTGAGTCTATGGGCAGTGTTGAGTCTATGATGCAGTGTTGAGTCTATGGACAGTGTTAAGTCTATGGTGCAGTGTTGAGTCTAATGGCAGTGTTGAGTCTAATGGAAGTGTTGAGTCTATGGTGCAGTGTTGAGTCTATGGACAGTGTTGAGTCTATGGACAGTGTTGAGTCTATCGACAGTGTTGAGTCTATAGTGCAGTGTTGAGTCTATGGGCAGTGTTGAGTCTATGGGCAGTGTTGAGTCTATGGACAGTGTTGAGTCTATCGACAGTGTTGAGTCTATGGTGCAGTGTTGAGTCTATGGGCAGTGTTGAGTCTATGATGCAGTGTTGAGTCTATGGACAGTGTTAAGTCTATGGTGCAGTGTTGAGTCTATGGGTAGTGTTGAGTCTATGGGCAGTGTTGAGTCTATGGACAGTGTTGAGTCTATGGGCAGTGCTGCTCAATGTACAGAGACAGACAAAGATTGGGAACGAAGACGACGAGCGGAGGGGTCATGGTAGGAGATGAGAGAGGCAAGATGAGGTGTGGGCAAGGCCATGGAGAGATTTTAAGACGAGTGTCAGGTATTTGAAAAGATGACGGTGGAGTGAACGGGAAGCCAGTGGACTTGGGCAGGACACGTGGCTCTGTGTGATAATGGGGCAGTGGTCGCGACTTAACGACGGAGCGGGCAGCCAAAGGGAGGAAATCACGTCCGTGAGGACGTCCGTCTACTATGGGGGAGATGGATCGATTAAATTAGTCCGTGCACAGCAGCTAGATGGATTGCACATCACGGGACTGTGAGAAATGGCTTTGAGGAGGCCTTCATCCAGCAGTGGATAGATCATGGCTGGTGATGCATATATATATTCTACTGCTGCCCTACTCTCCAGATTATAAGATGCACTTTGCCCCCTCCCCCCTCTCTCCCACCTCACTCGTTTGGGGGTGCGTCTTATGATCCAGAAAATGCGTGAGACCAATTCTGTGTGACTTTGTTGACATCGGGCACATGTTTGTCACGCGTCTGACTTTCCCGAGCAGAGGGTCGTATAATCCGGTAAGTGTTGTTCCTAAGAACAAACGCACGAACGCATGGCTCACAACACAGTGCGTCACCACTGCACTACAGTTGTAACGCTCGGGGGGGATGCGTTCCTGAACGGTGCGACGACGACGAAGTATTGAAACGGCGTCCATCGAAGCGATGTACAGGGTACGGCCGTGGAGGCGAAGGTCGTGAGAGGCGACGGATAACGAGAAAGCACGAACGACAATGCTGTCGGAGACTTGATTTCTGGGGTTGAGGCGACGCAAATCAGGTGGCGGTGTTAACAATAAGGTCACGACGTGTTCGCGAAACCACGCAAAACGAGGGAGACGTAAATCGGGGTATCCGTGTATTTCAGTTTGTACTTCGGCAAATCTAAGTTTTGAGAACGCCTCTCATCAGCTCTCGTTAATGTTTATGTTGTTGTTAACGTTCGCATTAAAAGAGACGGGGCATTGCAAGGTTCAGAGTCATTGGATGACCTCCCCTTGCCTTGACCCCGTATAATCGCTTAAACTCGGGGGGTCAGCAGTGGGAGATGCTGTGTCCCTGTGTATAGAGGGGGATTTCGGGAAACTCGTGCAAGCTTTGTGTGTGTGTCTGTATGTATGTTTGTGTGTCCGTATAGCCTTTACAGACTTTTGGGGCAAGTGATGTTAGCGAGCAGCTATGAAACCCGGTACTGCACACGAGGGGGTGGGTGGCCAGTACCACGCCCGGCTGCCTTTGTCTCCCTAGTGCAGGTACTCCTTTGAGGCTGAGTCGAACTAGGGAAGGCCCAGGACCAGTTTAGATAATCGTCACCGGTGTTTGCCGTGACCGTGAATCGAATTCGGGTCGCCGGGTTCGATCCACCACCACTATGACCAGCACCAATAGCAACAACACTACCACAACTACTACCACCACCACCACAACCATCATAACCATAGTCACCATCACCATTGCTAATAACTCCACCAATAGCACCACTACTACCACAATCACCACAACCACCGTAACAAGAACCACCACGACCAATTATTATTTGTTTCTTTCGGTTAAGTCACGTCTAAAGATAAAATAATAAATTAAATTAAATAATAGAATACGACGTTTCGATTGCAACACAAGCAATCATCATCAGGTATAATGAAATAGCGACATACAATCTAACCAGAAAACTATAGACAGACATATTAGCAGACAGATATCACCAAGATACATAGCGAGAGCAACACAGGTAACAGAGAGGGGTGATCGTCTCTGTGTGGTGGCCTTAAATAGACAGAGGGGGGGGGCGGAGGCAGAGAGAGGGAGGAGGGTTAGAGAAAAAATTAGCATATCAATGAGTGGTCAACAGACGTGGTGCTGCGAATGCGATGGCACGGCAAGCAAGCCTGAAAATCAGGAGAAGGACACACTAAAATTAAATAACCTAGTAAAATATCGAAATGTAATGTAATACAACACAGAGGGTCGGTCAACACACAATTAACGCATAGCCTGGTTGATTGTTTTCTCTGCCTGTGTCCTCTCTTTAGATTGTTCACACTTAAATTCTAACTTAGCAATCTTTGAAATACGTAATCAACCAAGTGCTGTTAACAACCTCCTATGAAGGCCGCCACCACGACAGCCACCACTACCACAAACTCAACTGACTCAACCCATCAACCCGTGCGATTGAGCGAGCGAGCGAGTTGAGTGAGCGAGAGAATGTGATCAGGGGATTAGAAGCCCAGGTATGTGAGTAATTCTCCCAGTGTTTGGACTCCAAGGCGCACGCAGGTTCACAGCCCGTGTTATTTCGCAAGGGCCATAAATGTGGTTTGCGTTTGAGCGGAGACTTAATTAAATTTTCGCCGGCGTGGATTGGCTGAATGTTTTTGTCCTCTTGTCAGAGGTATTCACGAATCAACGGGGAATCGGTGTAGACAGTCGAGTTTAACGCTCAGTTTATGAAAATACTCCCCCAATTTCTTTTGAGATTTGAGAGAGAGAGCTAATTTTAAATATATTTTCGTAAAAAAAGAACGTATATTTTGAACTTCAATCATTTGTGTTTTGCGTCGAGTCTTAAATGTGAAATGTGATGCAATGTATGTCGTGTGTGTGTCATGTGTTGTGTGCGTGATGTTGTGTGTGTGTCATGTATTGTGTGTTATGCTGCGTGTGTGTGTGTCACGTGTGTGTGTATGTGATGTTGTGTGTGTGTCATGTATTGTGTGTGATGTTGTGCGTGTGTTATGCTGTGTGTGTGTGTCACGTGTTGTGTGTCTTATGTTGTGTGTGTGTCATGTATTGTGTGTGATGTTGTGCGTGTGTTATGCTGTGTGTGTGTCACGTGTTGTGTGTCTTATGTTGTGTGTGTGTGTCATGTATTGTGTGTGATGTTGTGTGTGTGTCATGTATTGTGTGTGATGTTGTGCGTGTGTTATGCTGCGTGTGTGTGTGTGTCACGTATTGTGTGTGTCTGTTGTTGTGTGTGTGTCATATATTGTGTGTTATGCTGTGTGTGTGTCATGTATTGTGTGTCATGCTGTATGTGTGTGATGTTGTGCGTGTCTTATGCTGCGTGTGATGTTGTGTGTGTGTCATGTATTGTGTGTGATGTTGTGCGTGTGTTATGCTGCGTGTGTTATGCTGCGTGTGTGTGTGTGTCACGTGTTGTGTGTCTGATGTTGTGTGTGTGTCATGTATTGTGTCATGTATTGTGTGTTATGCTGCGTGTGTTATGCTGCGTGTGATGTTGTTTGTGTGATGCTGTGTGTGTCATGTATTGTGTGTTATGCTGCGTGTGATGTTGTGTGTGTGTCATGTATTGTGTGTGATGTTGTGTGTGTGTTATGCTGTGTCTGATGTTGTGCGTGTGTTACGCTGCGTGTGTGATGTTGTGTGTGTGTCATGTATTGTGTGTGATGTTGTGCGTGTGTTATGCTGCGTGTGTGTCATGTATTGTGTGTTATAGCAGCGTGTGTGTGTGTCACGAGTTGTGGGGAGTGGTAGGCTAGCGGTCAGCGAGCTGTGCTACGAATCGGGAAACCCGAGTTCGATTCTCGCTCACGACCACCATCACCAGTGACGATTATCTGAACCTGTTCTGGGCCTCCACTAGGTCGAATCAGCCTCAAGTGAGTACCTGATGCGGTGTGTAAACATCGCCACTGGGGAGACAAAGGTGGCCGGGCCTGACGTTGGCCACCCATCCCCTTCGTGTGCCGTGCCGGCCTTCATAGGTGCTCGCTAACAGCACTTGCCCCAACAGTCTGTTGAGGCTATACGGGGGATCTTTATCTTCGTTACGTGTTTTGTTGCCTATTTATTGCGTTGCCTTTCTTTGCGAACACGCAACACAACCTGTGTGACATCTACACAGAACATGTCATCTTAATTTAGCATCAGCCATGATCAGTCCACTGCTGGATGAACGCCTCTCACCAAGGCGCCCCCGCTGCCGTCATTAGGATCCCGCGGTGTAAAGATCCACACGAGATGTTTGCATTGCTCCTGCTCAGTCGAGGCGGTGTCCCTCTCGGAAGGCGTCGTTCCGTTCCTTTGGCGGCTGTTACATCATCACTCGCCTCGTCCATCAGCAGTCGTCCCCTTCTATAGCCACGCCCGTATATCTCGACAATTAAAAAATGCACGTCTTTAAGCGGATCCATTCGTTCCAAAAAAATAACACAACCCACCGCTAATACGGCTATAGCGCTTCCAACGTGTGTTAGTTTATGTAGTGTTTAATATTAATATAATAATCGAGTGAAAGGGCTAATTTTACATTGGCACAATGGCTTCACTCATTAATCTGCCTCACGATGGAATATTCGCTGCTCTCCGTACAAAGCTGCTCTATGGAAGTCGACAAACTTGCTTCAGCTGTTTCATAAAAATCTAAATAAAACTTGAGTGAGTTAATTATTTTTTTGTCGGGGGTGGGGGGTGAGGTGAGGAGGGGCTGCGTGGAGGGGGGTGGCAGGCGATGATGATGGAACACAATGACCGACCCGTGTTGCAAATGAGCTGCGATTGTTCAGCGAGCGTTAACTGTACATATGTTGAACGTCTTTCGCAACGTACACGGATAGCCAACCGTGCTCATGTGTAGCCTTGATGAAAAACATCTTAATATATATAGAGAACCGCAGAGCGTGGGCAATTGGGTGGTATCGCCGGGATACTCACTGCTTCTGCCTTGGGTATCCTCGGCGATTGTGAGCGATCCAATTTGCACGAACGACGCTGCTGCGATGTGTTATCATGATTATAATATTATAGTTATTATTACAAGTATGCTAATTATTACATGTTAGTAATTATTCATCATTATTGTAATATTATATTATACATGCTAATATTAATAAGTATATCTTATAACTTATATACCATTATATAACATTATAATAATGTTATAATCATTATGTTTTGCGTTTTATTGTATTATTATGTTATTATTATTATATAGATTCAGTTAAGCTTTCCTGGGTAAATATTCGGCATTATCATGATAGCTGAAGGTAAAGCACCAGCCCGGCAATTGCTTGCTCGGGACAATTCTGGCGCAAGGGTGCTCTCGGTGGGAGTGCCCACACTTTACCGCACCACACACGACCCGCCAATCGACCCAATGTGGTGGGATCATTTTAGGCGGAAGGATTTAGAAAGCTTGCCACGTTGTTCTAACCGCCGCGGCGGGAGTTGGAATCGAACCCGACAACCTCTGGATTGCAAGCTCAGAGCAGCGTGCTCAACATTACACCCAACGGGAGCGCCACTTACCCCATGAACGTGTTGCAAGCTCTCCCCTTCAAGGATTTGTCCGATTTCTATTAAATAGAGCGCATTCTCCGGACTATAATACGCACTTTTCACTCTCGGTACCTCAAAGCAAAAGTAGTTCTCATCCGATCGGTGTGTGCGTGTGAACAGATTGTTGTATGGCTTCACTGACACCGGGCACAAGTGTAGCCCTCGTATCTGGCTCAGTCTATGACGACTTACATGAACGACAAAGACAAAGATCCCCCGTATAGCCTTAACAGACCCTTGGGGCAAGTGCTATTAGCGAGTAGCAGCACCTATGAAGGTCGGCACGGTACACGAGGGGGGTGGGTGAAGAGTACCACGCCCAGCCGCCTTTGTCTCCTGAGTGGCGATGTGTATACACCACTGCATCAAGTACTCATTTAAGACCGAGTGGACCTGGGGGAGGCCCGGGACCGGTTCAGATAATCGTCACTCGTGCTGGTGGCCGTGAGCGGGAATCGAATTCGTGTCACCGGCTTTGTCGCGTAGCGTGCTCACCACTACGCCACCACTTTAGTAAGATAATATAAACAAGTGTGCCGAGCCACATAGCAACACTCACTCAACCTTCTCGCCAGGGCCAAAATATCTCCCCGCCACTGCAGTACCCGATTAGTTTCAAGTTTCAAGTTCATTTATTAGGTATAGCCCTGTGAGCCATTCGGCTCTTGAATCGGGTGCAACCGCAACAAACAAAAAACATGAAAAAAAAACATCTTAAAGTGAATATGTGACTGAGTGCAAACAAGAAATTCAAAAAAAGACAGCAAAATATTGCAGAAAAAGCACCGTACACCAACACTGTGTGCAAAAATCCCAGTGGGATGCAAGTCAAACAACAACAACCACAAGACAACTTAGATTAAGGCCATTAGTCTAACTCTGTACTACAACAAACAAACATGGCCAAACCAAAACACTTTTCGAAAATCACCAAAATAAAGCCATAAAAGCAATGAAACAGTGGTCATAGGAACTGTGACCGAATTTTCACAATAAACGACGTAAACAACATGTACTACCAAACTCTGCAGCCATAGCTGGCTGCATGAGTCACTCCACAACAGTAGGAGCATCAGTCGGAGTATCAACATTTTTCAATGCACCTTTAAGATCAGCACACTAAATCAAAACACAGATCATACTTTGCAGCGATCATCCGGAGCGAAACATTGTATTTTAGGCCACTAAATTGCAGTGGCAGCTAGGGGTGTACAACTCCTCTAGAGCAGTTTTGAGTGAAGATCTCATAGGTAGTGATTCAAGTTGCAGTTTAGATTAGTGCAGCTGCTAAGATGCCTGCAGTGACGGATACATATCGCTGCCCGGGCCCTTTGGAAGTGGCAGGCCCCGTGCGACCAGATTTATTCGAGGTCGCGTGAAGTAGTTTCCCTGGCTTAATGAACGAATTAAATAATCAATCGTTAAGTCTTCCGGCCTCATTTAAAATAAGGGAGGGGTGGGCGGGGGGTAGAAGCGGGGGGGGGGGGGGCATAACCTGGCAGTTAATTACACAACAATGGCCATCTCAAATTGAATAAGTGGCACAGCCTTCGTCTCTGAATTAAACTGCAGTATGGCTCCTCAACGTTTTACACCTTCGTGGCACATGCGTTTGAGCCTGAGGCAGACCAACACAAGTTGCATTTTCATTGCCGGAGGTGAGAGAGTCTTTTGAGCGAGGCAGAGCAAACGAGGGAGGCCGAGACAACCAAAAGGGGAATTAAAACAGCAATGCGTTTGGAAATGTGTGCACTGTATGTTGACCTTCTGTCGCACCGTACTTAGCCAATCGTGCTAATCGGAGGTGCGGAGAGAACCAGCCTTACCCGGTCTAGCTGGCTGCCTTCTTTACCTGCCAGATACTGGGAGATAAGTTCAATATACGATTATATTGAAGTTCTCATGAAGTCAAATTGTATTTTAATATGTATAAATCGACATTCCATTTTCATGAGAATATTTTTGAAATTGAGAATCTTTTTTTAGGTAACCAAAAAAATACAAGCAATCCTCATCTACTCCAGGCCTGGCTTGAGCTCGTCTTGGATGGACGGGGGCGTCTCTACGGGTCCCTGAGTTAATCTGTGGTTCTCTATATTAGTCTGTAAAACTCTTGTAACCATAAATTCTTTCACACGTGTCGTGACGGGTACTGTAAGATCCGACCATGTCCGTCCGGTGCTCGCTGAGCTTTATTGGCTTCCGGTGGCTGAACGAATACATGATGAGGTCGCACTCATTACACACAAAGTGGTTGCCACAAATGAATCACACCAATACCTTGCTGATCTCGTCAAGAAACAAACCATCACACGAACTCTGGTCATCATATCACAATGCCTTTTGGCTAGCCATCGGTCAAAGACGGACACTGCATCAGATGCGCTTCTGCGGCCGTCTGGAATACTCTTCCCTCCAATATTAGAAAGCCACTGGAGCTATGTACTTTTTAATCTAGACTGAAAACGAATTTATTTAAAACCGTTTCTTGTGTTTAGTTTATTTTCCTTTCCCCGCACCTCCGATTAGCGTGCTTGGCAACATACAGTGCGAAAGAAGTTCAACAAACATGTACATACAACTCGCTATACACTGGAGAACACGGATTACTAACGGGCTGAGGCTGTAATCTAGATTCGAACCCGGATCTCAGCCATGCCGGCTCACCTGGCCACCTCTGAATTGATTCATTTTGTAATTTTTAAAAAACGCCATTGAATTCGGCATGAGAATTATAGGCGCCACACAAAGGGGAAAGACTTCACACAATATGGGAGGTGTCACCTCGACACCACAGATTTGCTGGCAACAGATTTTAATAGGCTTAACGTTGGGTCACGGCCGCTAATTTGTAATAGCAATGACCTCTTCAAACACACACCGCTGGATGTTATTTAATACATTTCATACGCGTGTAAGCAAACGCCACAGTCGGCTCTTGACTGGAAGTGCCAAGTGTGTAACAAATAGTCTTGGGTTCATGTTTTTGGCTAACCCGAGTGGCGAGAACTCATAAGACCAGGATAGAGTCTCATCTCGCAAGGGTCACCCGCGTCAGTAGGCTGCCAGTAGAGGACGATGATTGATGCCGTGTGTATTTCCCCAAATTTAGTAATTAGCAGTGTCATCGTCGATTTTTTTTTACAAATTTGGACCCCGACTTCGGCGCACAATGGCTTACTCTTGCGAACGACGTCAGGGGATCTTTAACGTCCACTATGAGTGAAGCAGACAGTGCAAGGTTCTATAGATTACTCCTGTAGTATTAACCAGGGCGACCATTGGAATTCGAGCAGCGAATGAAGCGCTACCGCTGGGGTCACGTCCCGGTAAAACGGCAGGGGCGCAGCCCTAAAGTTACTCGCTCACTCCACGGCTGACAGAGAAGGGGCCTCCACTATAGGGGGGCTTCCCTCTATATAAAGGTTACTTGGCCTACTCTTCAATGCTGGAAGCAGTGGGAGTACCCACGTTTTACCCGATCATGCGCGGCCTAACTCTGTGTTACCCTTTTGACGGGTGCACGGGCCGTGTTGTGTAATCATAGCGTGCTTCACCGTGTCTGATCTGATATTTGTACGGAAGTGGATAACACGGAGCTACCTCTGAGATCCCTTCAATTGGTCTACACATAGTCGAGGGCATTGCCACTTGAGAGTAATTTTCATCGCATGCCCAGTCAAACTGATATATATGTTTTTATTTACTTTCAAAGTTGGAATTCTGCAAAATTAAGCGCAGAACCAAATTTCACGTGATGGAGTTTTGTTTTTTGGGTGTCCAGCCGTTGGTGAACGGACTGTGACCATCAACTCACGGCCGCTTGAGAACCCGGATTCTTGACGGGCGGCTGCCTAGATTCGAACCCATGATCTCAGGAGTGCCGGCTCAGCGCTCTGACATCTGTCGCCTCCACTACCCTGTCATCTCCCCTATTCAAGACATTATTATGTTCATTATTATTATCATCTCACCACGCGTTGGTAGAGGTTGGAAAAAATTATTCGAGGATGACCCAAGATCAATTGGATGGCAAATGTGATAACATGGCCCGATGATAGCTGGTCCGGCACTTGACGGGGAGTGGGAAGGACAGGCAGAAGTGAAGAGAGTTGACAGCCGAGACATCAGCGGTGACTCTGTGACCACTGCAGTTAAGGGATTGACGATTGATGATGGTGGAATGGAACGCAACCAATAGGACGTCCACCAATGGGATGGAGTGATTGATATTAATTCGTGTGCATGTACAGGCGCTAATGGATCGAGAGAGGTGATCGTTGCGGCGGTAGGGGGCCGCTTGGGGATGTCTCCATTCGGCGGTGGATAGACCACGGCTGGTGATGATGATCATGAGGATACGACGGAGGTGTAGCCATACATTAACTGACTTTGATCGACATTACGGTTAAGAGATGGGCGATTGAAGCTGTTGTTATACCTATGTGACTTCTTCTTGCGTCGTATACGGAGCATCGCCGAAGACGGAAGCTTGTGTTGCCTCCGAAACGTCGTGATTTTTATTTGATTTTTATTTTACTTTTATTAATTTAAATTTTTTACCTACGTGACTTTACCGAAAAAACCTAAGAATATGAATACTTGCAGTCACGAAAGCTTCAAATATAGAATATATGAATTTATTTAGAACGGCAATAACCGCTGTAAATTGATGTACGGGTTCTTTATTTAGCCATTCGACGGCGCTGGCCCGTCCGCTTCGGTGTCATCGCTCAATGGCGTGAACCAAGACCTAAACACCATGGGGGAATACTTCCGGAAATGGAGGCTCAAGCCAGATCCTCACGAAACAACAGTCACTGCATTTCATCTTGATAATAGGAGCGCCAAGGACACTCTGACAGTGACCTTCTGCGGCAACGTTGTGCGACACGACCCCGCTCCGAACTATCTCAGAATGAAGCTGGACCGTACGCGAATCTTCCACGACCACCTGAAAAGGTAGCCGCCAAGACCAAAACAAGGGGTCAATCTGGTCCAGCAACTGGCAAGCACAAGCTGGAGAGCATCAGCAACAGTGCTATGGACATCATCGATGGCCGTTGCGTACTCTGTAGGCGAGTACTGTGCACCAGTATGGAACAGAAGTAGTCACACTCGACTTGTTGATGCCTGAACACTGCAATGCGGTGATTAACTTGAACCCTCAAATCGACCCCAACAGCCTGGGGCTGCCCGTGCTGTCACAAATCTCTCCCCCAACCATCCGACGCAACACTGCAACCCTCTGGGAAGTTCCTGCGAATCGATGAAAACATTCGCCCCTTCCCATTCATCAGGACCTCAATAACATCCCTCGTCATCGCTTGAAGTCACGCTGCAAGCCCTTGTGTGGACCCATGCGCTTAACCTCAAACAATGCTAATTCCACCCCGATGAAGCTTACAACGCTGAATGGAGTTCAAAAGAACCCACAAACAACACCTTGCGAAAGACCTTCCACGAAGTTCACGGTCCACCCTGAACCGCATCCACTGCGCAAACCATCTCAGTAGATGCGGATAGCTGATGCACACATGGAACATTTAAAACTGTCCAGTAGTGTGCGACTGTGGTCATCCAGAACAGACCGTACAACGCATAACGACGCGATGGCCGATCCACAAAAACGAAGGAGACATCACGGTGATGCCACTCCGCTGCTGCTCCTGACGCGGTAATCTTGACTTGACCACTTGCATGTGAAATCGTAGTCGTTGCTTTGCATCTACATCAGCAGCCGTACGGAAGAAGAATCTCAATGGCCTAGATGGGCTGTCAGCATGCAGCTCACCACGTTCCTCCGTCATTTGTATTGCTTCTGCTCCGCAGCCCTCCGAGTGGAATTGCTGCTGTCTTCCACTCGTGGTGGAGGCGAGTGCGCCAAGCCTGTGCGTGCGATGGTGGTGATGATGATGAACTGGACGCGGTGATTTCATCGTGGTCCAGAGTGTGCGGGGAAACGAAAAGAAGCCACGGAATGGGGGGTTCGGTGGTGGACAGAGAGCACGGCACTTTGACAACGCAATGAGAGTTGATGTTTCTGGTACTTTTGCGTACAGGCACGTGTGGAGGTTTCTGGGAATTCTCACGGAAGGATAGCGTCAGCAACTTGGAGGTTGGGAATAGGACGTGGCAGGAAATCACTGTAGATGTAATGCGTAAGGGGCGGTACCGGCAGTGGAGTGGCATCCAGAGGTCTGCAACCAAGGGGAAGAGATACATCTAGATGGGGTTGGTTGATGATGATGGTGGTGGTGGTGAGACTGTGAGAGTGGTCCTTGCAAGTCGAGTGCGGACTTTTGCAACTGCAACAACATAATCTAGCAGAAGGAAGGAAAGGAAGTGATGGCGAGGTTTTAGTGGCAATAATCGTATTGACCGTGATGACAATGATGATGATGATGACCCTTTGACCTGGAGCTCTTAGCATATCTGTCTGGTCCCGACTGACACGCGAGCGTGGGATTTGACGCTACAAGTCTGTCTGGTTTGTCAGGAAAAATAACTCGGGCCCTTCATGTGGACTTCAGAGAGACCCTTAAATTAAAAACAATTCCCCCCACCCTCTCCCAAAAAAATTGGTTTAAGAAAAGAAGGATGTCCATCCGTGAGGAGTTTGGGGAAATTCCACGACATGAACACACGTTGAGTTTTTTTATTTCACTGACTCGAACATTTTGTGTGTGTGTCTCTGTGTGTGTCTCGTTGTAATCAATAACAGCTTCGGCTACGCACAGGCATTCAGATTTCCACGTGTGCAGGTTCACACATTTGGGTCTCATCATCAACCGGCACGGGCAAAATCCACTACTGGGTGAAGCCCCTCCTCCCCTGCCCTATCCCTCATGGGTCCTACGGTGCAACAACAGCCGCCATTCGTCACTAAGGAGCGGTGACGTCACCACGGCGCTTGTGCCAGGCTAAGTGCACTTTGAGGCCATCAACCACCACCACTTTCACCAACCACGACCACCACTACCACCAACCCAACTGACTCAACCCATCAACCCGTGCGATTGAGCGAGCGAGCGAGCGAGTTGAGTGAGCGAGAGAGTGTGATCAGGGGATTAGAAGCCGGGGTGAGTAATTCTCCCAGTGTTTGGACTCTAAGGCGCACACCATTCGCCACTAAGTGACAGTGACGTCACCACGGAGATCGTGCCAGGCTAGGTGCACCTTGAGGGCACGCGAAGTGTCGAAGGCTCGCCGCCGGCAGGGGGTCACGGGACAGACCCAGGGTGCCATGGGTTGACTGACTGAGATGACTGGCAGAGATGCTACCACCTGTGCAATCCCGACTGTGCCAACTCGCTGCGTTTTAGCCGCCCGGCGCTCCGCTCGCTGTTGTGATGCAACAACAACAACCCACCGACCACCTGCGCTCGAACTGATTGCATCGCTCCATCTGTCATCGGTGCACGTCATGCCCGCTCCATCGTTAGTCTCGTCCATCGGAATATGATAAAAAAAAAAATCTCCAACCAAAACCTTTCTCAATCTTACAGTGGATTAAGGCATCCCCACGTCATCGCGGGGGCGGGCGGGTTGTTGTCCATACATCACCACGCTGGTCAGTGCGGATTGGTGAAGGTGTGGAAGAGTGGGTACCGGTTCGGAAGTCACTCGCTGGTGATGTCAGCGAGGGTGTTGAACTCGTGTGATCGGGGTCGGAGCGCAGCGCGCTCACCACTAGCGCAACCGCTCCGCCCCATCGGAATCTGCAGCGATGGATCATGATTTATTTTTCATGGTAGAGCCGCGATTTGTACGCTCGCTCTGCGCGCGGCGAGAAATGATTTATTCGGATTGACGGTGGTCACATTCAATAAGTCGTCAAAGGCGATTGTGAAGTGAAAATATTTTTTCTATCTCACCCACGGGATGGAAATTAGGCGTGAACTGAAAATAGCCTGGATGGGTTTATTTGCGATTTAATTCCACTCGGTTCTTTTTTCTTCGTCTTTTACAAATAGGAACACGTATTACTGTTAAGTCGTGTGAAGTAGAGTAGAATTGGTGATTCGCCTGTCAACAGCAGTGTCAGCCAGTAGCAGTGCCCCGTACCTCGGGCTGGGCCGGGCCGGGCCAGGCCGGGCTTTCGCCCCGGGCCGCCCTCCCCCCCTTCTCGAGGGAGGCCCGGCCTGGCCCGTCGGAAACGCAGCCACAAGTGGCGGCTTGGTGGCTCAGATTTATTTTAGTTTGTGGGGCGGCGCCGGCGCCGCAGCAGAAAGCGGAAGTTGGGGGTGGGGGAGCCGATGACAGCAAAAATAAGAAATCTGTGACGACACTGCTCAGCACTATGAGCATCATAATTGTCATGATCAGCAGCAGCAGCGTAAGGAGTATCATCATCAGCTGCAGTAGCAGCAGCGTAAGAAGTAACATTAGTCGTAGTAGTAGCCAGAGCATCGTCCTCATCAGTGACTTAAGTACCAGCAGCGTAACCTCATTGTGACCGCTTGGGCTGGACGCGTCGACGGGGCTAGCGATGAAGATGATAATGACGACTCGGCGGCACTAGTCACATGGGGGGGGGGTGCCGAGAGGAAAGTGGTGGAGGGAGTTTCTGGGTGTCCGGGGCAAGGTGCCACAAAAAGACAAAGATCACCCGTATAGCCTTAACAGACTGTTGGAGAAAGTGCTGTTCGCGAGCAGCGCCTATCAAGGCTGGCACACGAGGAGGTGGGTGGGTGGCCAGCAACACGCCTTCTTTTCTCCAGTAGCGATGTCTTAACACATCGCACCAGGTACTAATTTGAGGCTGAGTCGACCTAGAGGAGGCCCCAGGAGCAGTTCATATAATCGTCACCGCTGTTGGTGGCCGTGATCTGGAATCGAACTCGAGTCGCCGGGTTCGTAGCACAGCGCGCTAACCGCTGCACTACCGCTCCCTACAAGGTGCGATCCTCACCCCGCCAGCCCCTCCCTTGCTCCCCCCCAACTACTGGGGAGCGAGCACCGCCTCACCAAAAAACTTGAGCCAACCAGTCGCCCACCCTGTCGGTGCTCCTCCTGCACTGCGATGAATCTCCTGCGAGTGGTATAACAGTTCCCCCACCTTACCTCCCTTACCCCCCTCTCCCTCTCTCGCGCGGCCTCCGTCTGTGGTCAATTATCCTCGAAGAGAAAGCGGAGAGAGGTGAACTCGCGCGGGGAGCGAGAGAGAGAGAGAAGTTACACGCACAAAAATGCAAGGCTCTTTGCCAATCCAGATGAAGAAGGCCACTGTTGGATGAAGGCCTCCCCAGGCCGTTTCAGGCATGGGAGTTCTTTGGCCATATTTCACCTCGCTAGTCGGGGGTGGGGGGGAAGTAAGATCAGACTTATATCACTCTCCCCTGATTTAGATTGTATCCGTAGCGAAGGATATAACTCAAGTAGCTGGGTTCTAATCGCAGTGTCCTAACCACTGCGCCACCGCTAGACCGAGCGAGAGGGAATACAAAGACGGATGGGAGAGTTTGGGTTTGCACGAGTAGGGGTCTTACGAGCACATCCATTATTCAACATTGTCGATTTAATGTTAACGTGGTTTGTAGAATTGGACTTGGAGCGGTGGCGCAGTGAATAACGCACTGCGCTATAAATCAGGCCACCTGAGTTCGATTCCCCGGCCTTGGATTAACATCAGTGGCGAGTGATATCCGAACCCCTGAACCCTTCGACCGACCCGCAAGGACGAGCGTGGTGAAGTATGCTCAAACAACCCCCGTAACTGAGGCGGTGTGGGGACGCCTTCATCCAGCAGTAGATTCATAGAGGGCCTGCACCGGCACATGAATGTGCATCACAGGCCTGACTGGACCTACAACTTCCGATAGCATCGGCTTGCTTGGGCAGCCTCTTCAAACGGTAGCCAGCTCCTTGTGTGTGCAGAGGAGGATTCACAAACTCCAGTCCACGCGGACTCCACCACCACGCTCCGTCTTTTTGCCTTTTCCAATTTACAAATTAATCGGTTCCACGCTGCACACGCCCGATGATTGTTAAACACGTCCCACGTGACGCGCGTTAAGCAATTAACGCTGTCTGTGCGGCACGTGAAACACGTGCACACACGCACGCGTATTAAACCAAAATACAAAGATGCACCGTATCGTATTTACAGACTGGTTAGGCAAGTGCTGTTATCGAGCACCTGTGAAGGCCGCTACAACACACGACGGGGTGGGGGCCAATACCGCCTTTGTCTGTGTCATGTATATATATTATTTTTCATACCATTTGGCATAGATGAGCGACGCAGGCTGCATTCTGTGTTCATGTAGTATATGCACAATACGACACTAATCCTATTTGGCCAATACACGCACTTACCACACGTATAAACAAAGACGAAGATCCTCCGTATAGCCTTTAAAAGGCTGTTGGGGCAAGCGCTATTACTCCTGAAGCCCGAAACGCGGGGATGGTGTGGGCAGAACCACCCCCGTCCGCCTTGGCCTCCCCACACCGCACCAGGTACTCGTTTAAGGCTGAGTCCACTTCGGGGAGTACCCAGGTTCAGATATTCGCCACTGATGTTGACCGAGAACGGGAATAAAACTCGGGTTGCCTGGTTCGTTGCGCAGTGCGCTAATCACTGCGCCACCGCTATCCAAAAAGACAAATATCTCCTGTACTGTGGGGCAAGTGCCGTTTGCGAGCGCCTATAAAGGTCGGCACGGCACCAGGGGTGGGTAGGCAACCAGCCGCCTTTGTCTCCGTGCCAGGCACTCATTTAGGCTGAGTCGACCTAGGGGAGGCCGAGGACCGGTGCAGATAATTATCAATGGTGTTGGAAGTTACCTGGAATCGAACTCGGGTGGCGGGGTTCGTAGCACAGCGCGCTGACCGCTACACTACCGCTCCCCACTGCAGACGCGCGCTCACACGCACACCACGCGCACACCCAACACAATCAGGTACTGTCGTCGGACAGACAGATGCGCAGGATAGAGAGATGGAGATACGGATGTAGATAACGCAGAGGGAGAGAGAGACTTCGCAGAGGCAGATGGACTGACACGAGGGACAGGTGACTTTGAATGCTTAATTACACACAAAGCGCGCGAGCGCACACAGACACACGGACACAAAACGCGTGGCCCTGCCACCACTCTCGTCTTTAACCTCGGAGCTTCAAAACCAACAAGACCTCTCCGAGATCGGGCCGCGATAACGGAGGGACGAGATAGAGTAGAAGTCGATCGGTGCGGCTATCGGGGCCGATGATCTGTGGGAAATCGCCGCGCGTAAATCTCTTGATGCGCAATATGTTTTGCTCGTCACACCAGCGGACTTGGCTCGAATAACCCCGCGCTCATCCATTTTAGGAGCGCGAGTCCCTCTATCTGCAACAGCTGTGATGATTTCCTGTCTCTGGCTGTCGTCTTTATTTATTTATTTATGGGGGGGGGGGGTGCGGTGGAGAGAAATGGGGCATTAATCCCAGCCGTGCCCGTCTGATCCCTGATAGCGCGAGAGGGAAAAGTGAGTTGCATTTCTCACGGTGGCCACTCCGAACTGAGCTGAACTGATGAGCACTATCAAGGATAAAACCATAGGCTATACCAGGGGTCGGCAACCAAAAAGAGCCGTTTTTGTTCGACTTCGGTAGAAAAAACCCGCAATATTTCAAGAGCCGAAGCAATGTACTGCATGGTGAACACGAGACTGTGGTCCCTTTATAAATGACGTCACGAAGCAGTCCTTAATGAGCCGCATGCGGCTCCGAAGCCGCAGGTTTGCCGACCCTTGCTCTGTACTGATGTTTCCTAACAAGGGTCAAACTGCACCATTGGAACCTCATTTGCCAGTAAAAAATATGATAATTGGTTTTTTACCCTTCTATCTGGCAGTTCATTGGTCCATGGGTTGGTCCACACCCGAGACAGCTTTAAGGAAAGCTGTCTCGGGTGTGGACCAATCAACTTCAAGGACAGTGCATATATTTTCAGAGTTATGTTTTTTGTTTGCATTATGGCTGCAGGTATTGTGGTCGATGCAAACATGACTCCTTGTAAAAAAAGGTGTCAGTTTTGTTGCCAGATATAAGGGTTAAAAAACAATTATCAAGGGTCAAACTTGTTTGGTTCACGCCACTGCTAGCGGAAGGGTCTGCCCTGGACAGCATCTCACGACACGCTATTTTGAGTCCGCCCTATTGGAAGGGGTGGGACTTACCCACACGATATCCCAACTAGCTGCGTTGTAACTACTTTAACCACTTGTACTGCTGGGTGGACACAGGAGACGGGGGGTGGGGGGGATGTTTGTATTACCGGATTTTCCGGATTTTAAGACGCAATTGTTTCACTTGATGCAAAGGTGCCCATCGGTTAGTCCAGTCGAGCGAGCGAGCGAGCTAGTTTGTGACCAGAATCATGTAACTTTAATTGACACCGGAGCATGAGTCTGGGGGGCTGAGTGGGGGGTGCGTCTTACTTTCCGGAGCGTCTTGTATTCCGGAGAAAACGGCTAAGGGCCCCGCCCACCTCCACCGCACTTAACTTCACGCAATGACTCCACGCATTCACATTGAATCCACGCGTTTACATTTAGATATGGCTGTATCTTAGGCATATCTCAATGGTGTGGCTGTATCTTAGCCATATATAAATGTTGTGGCCGTCACTTAGTGATATCTAAATGCTGTGACTGTCTCTTAGCCAGATCTAAATGTTGTGGCTGTCTCTTAGTCACATCTAAATACTGTCAGTGGCTGTCCCTCTGGTCGTGGAGCGCACGAAGTTGAGTCGCGGGTCGGGGCCAGCCCGCGGTGAGCCAAGCTCCCCGCACATCCTGCTCGCAAGAAAGCGGTTACAGGAAAAGATTTGATCTGTGGCAAGAATTATTTCCCAAGTCTGTTTAAGTCACCCACCGGCCTTGGTGGCGAGAGACAGAGAGAGAGTTGTTTTTTTGTGGTTGCTGTGGTGGTGGTGGTGAGGCAAGTTGACAGAGAGAGAGAGAGGAAAACGTTCCGCTGAGATTCACTCATCCGCTCGAATCTTCGCGGCTTCTCAAAACCACAGCACTGGCGGTATCGCTCTCTCCACCCTCGCGCAATCACCATCACGGCGCTCACTCGAGCAGCTCGCTTTCTCGCTCCACTGCTGGCTTAAGGGCCTCCACTTAGAGTGGAGCTCGAGACATCTCCTCTACAGGGTGTTCTTGGCTTGCTCTCACAAGTTGACCGCACGTCTTGGAAGGGGTGGGATAGCCATACTTTTACCCCAGCGTACGCGACCTGTCGATCAACTGACTGTGGTGAACTCATTGACACTGCTGGCTGCGTGTAGGCGGGAGAGGTGAAGAAACGCACCTCTATTTTAACTGCCGCACCGGGAGATCGAATCAAACCGGGGACCTTTGGTTTGCAAGTCCGATGTGCTGCTAACCATTTATACCAACTGCAGCATCCCATGGTGTTTAATTAGTTTCATTATGTATGTTCAACTTCTTTCGCACTGTACGTAGCCAACCGTGAACATTTGAGGTTATAGCAGGTGTGGTAGGTGCAGTATGCATTGATTACTACGTTTTTGTTCTGGCACGTTGGCATCAGGACGTTGGTATCAACACGATGGGTGCTCCCACCTCTTCCAAGACGTCTGATCAGCGAGGAAGAGTAGGCCAAACACTCTATAGAGACGAGGCTCTCGAGTGGAAGCCCTTACCCCCAACATTTTGGTGTGAGCGAGCAATTGCAGGGCGGCACCTTTACCACGTGACACTACGTGATATTTGACGAATGGCACCCGTGAGCGGACTACAAGTGTATGAAGACTTTGCGAAAGAACCATTGGCAATAACTAAATATTTCAACAATTAAGATGGAGTTCCCAGACCCGCCAGCTGAGAGTGATTTGTCGGAGGCGGCGTGAGAGTTGGGAATTAGCATGAAAGCTGACACCACGACCCACGCACAGCCCTGCAGACACTTTAACAACAAATCAGCGGCATTGAGCATTATGCGGTATGTAATATACTTCCATATGTAATATCGTCGTTATTCTTCGAATGATAAGACACACTTTATTTCCACCGGCTCTATATGACGGCAATAGTTTGAAGGTGCGTGTGTATGTATATAGGAGAGCGGTAGTGTAGCGGTTGGCGCGCTGCGCTACGAACCTGGCGACCCGAGTTTGATTCCCGCTCACGGCCAACACCAGTGAGGATTATCTGTACCAGTCTTGGGCCTCCCCTAGGTCGATTCAGACTAAAATTAGTATCTGGTGCGAAAAGTAAAAACATCGCCACTGGGGAGACAAAGGCAGCCGGGCGTGATGCTGGCCACCCACCCCTTCGTTTACCGTGCCGGCCTTCATAGGCGCTATTCGCTAACAGCACTTTCCCCAATACTCAGTTAAGGCTATACAGGGGGGATTGTGTCTTTATGTACACTTTATTAACATGAGTCGCACTTTTTGGGGAATGCGGAGCGTCTTATAATCCAGATAATACGGTAATACATAATTTTTAAAACAAGAGCTACCCTGAGTAAGCAATGTCCAGGGCTGAGCGAGAAAGTAATTGCAGGGTTTCACCTTTATACCTTTTCCCGGACCCAATTTTCTTTTTTACAATTATACCAGGATAAAAATCATCAAACAGAGAGCGAAAGGGCCGACAAACACGCGGGGCGGCGCCTGGACACGTGACCGCGCCGTGATGATCACAGTTGTGGTCACGTGTCCACACGCACGAAAAAAAACCACCCACTACACACAATATATTTATTATCATAAAAGTACTGCTATAATCATCCTCTTCATCATCAGCAGCAGCATCTTCAATCACACAGTGGAAAGGGTGGTTGTGTGTGTGTCGGTGGTGGGGACGGTGATGATGCCGTGGTGGTGGTGATGGTGGTGGTGGCGCTCATAACCGAGCCCTTGATTGCATGGCGCTAAGAGACGCGGCGTGCGATGCGATGAGTCCCCGGGCTCTATTGTGGCCATTGTCTGGCTCGATGAGACCTCCCTCCCTTGCTGCCTCGCTCCCTCGCTCGCCGTTTCATCTGCATGCCAGGCAGGACGCGCGCACGTGGGCTGATAAGCGCAATATTAAAATGCGGGCGACTCGCGTTTAACCGAGGGAGTAATGAAGACGCGCAACATCAAAAGACCCTAGCCGTCACCCCCCTCCGCCTCCCACCCTCAATTCACCACCACCCACCCCTTCCCGCAACCACTCAATAACAAGTGGATGTCGACCGTGTAGAACCATTCAGTGGTGGCTATGCACGTATGTTGCACTTCTTTCGCACCGCACGTAGCCAACCGTGATAATGGCCTGTACTTTAGGCGGCGAGGCTTGGTGGATCACCGCACGCATTGTTGTGAAAATACCCAGGGGGAAAAGGCCGGGACAGCAAAGACTGGATACAACAGTGCACCCTCGAACGCCGTGGGCTTTCTCCGGGTCCCCGTTTAGAAAGAGTTTATCAGCTCAATGGGCTCACTCAGGGTTGCGATTTCGGCATGGAAAATGCGGAAGGAGGGTTCAATTTTTCCCGCATTTCTGCTAATGTCAACCGCAAACGGTGGAAAGACTACTCCTGTGACCGCGCGCTTTTAATAACACGTTAATGCGTTCTATTGGAAAGGATATATGCAAGGCCCAACATCACGCAGGGCTTTGAGCTACTGATTGCAATGAATATATGATTTCCGCATTTCCGCACAAGAACCACATACTTTATTCAAATGCAGAGCCGTGATTACGAGCAAATGTACTTTATTCAAAGGCAGAGCGTGATTACGAGCAAATGTACTTTCTCTTCTTCGCATTCTTCCAGCGCTTCATGTTGTCTTCGGCATCAAAGTTGCTGAGTTTTGGTCCGTCGCGGGCGCAAACCATAAGCGCGTTCAACTGCTTGCACGTGTGGAGCGACCGCTCCTCGGTCTTGATGTTGTTTTGCAGAGAGAAGGCCCTCTCGCAGTCGACAGACCCGTGCGCCAAAGTCGCAGCGATCTTGATGAGCGTGAGGATCTTGGGGTGGGACTTTTGCATGTGCGAGTTGCTGCACACGACCTTGAGGATCTCCGTCGCGCCGACGCCGCGGAAGCTGCCGATGGCAAAGTACTTGTAGTGGTTGTACTCCGTCACGAGCTCGGAGGAGGAGGCGTCCGGCAGGTAGGTCTTGCCGAGCGCGACGATCTCGTGCACGCCAAAGGTCTGGATGTGCGCCGCCTTGGCGATCTCGTCTGGGTAAAGCATGGCGAGCGCCCGTACCGTGGAGTGCGTCTCTTCTGGGAAGCGCTCTTCGAGATGAGCAACAAGGCGCTGTACGTATTC
This sequence comes from Lampetra planeri, assembly GCF_965212315.1. Classification (NCBI taxonomy): domain Eukaryota; kingdom Metazoa; phylum Chordata; class Hyperoartia; order Petromyzontiformes; family Petromyzontidae; genus Lampetra; species Lampetra planeri. The sequence goes on from NC_136150.1 coordinate 9,848,004, forward strand.
GCCCCCGGCGCGAAAGGTCGCCACCACCTCGTCCTCGTCCTCGGACTGCACGTTGCCCCCGAGGCGCTCGTTGAGCTCGAGGAGCGCCGGTGTCGAGACGGTGTCGAGCGTCAAAGTGGTCAAGAAGGTGTAGCGCAGCTGCTGGACGGTCGCGGCGACGATGCCTCCAACGCTCACGATGTGCATGTCGTCGGCCTGCAGCGCCGTGCTGAGCATGTTGAGGATGCCGCTCACGTCCGACATGAGCGCGATCCAGACGTGGTAGGCCACGCAGCGCAAGTAGCTGTAGTACTTGGCGGCGGCGACGGAGCTCGTGTCGTCCGCGAGGACCTCGGCCACGGACTGGGCGAGGCGGTGCATGTTGTGCAACGACTGCCCGCGCGAGAGCCAGCGCGTGAACCCGCCGAGGAGCAGCTTGAGGTGCGGGGCCCCGAGCTTGTCCATGGCCGCGCTGAGCAGCTCCTGGCGCGGGAGCGACCTCTTGAAGTAGTTGTAGATGCCCGCGACGACGAGCATGCGCTCCTCCTCGTACTCGCTCTCAGCGTCTTCTGCCGCAAGAGCAGCACGGTGCGCTGGGCAATGTGCCGAAACCAAACGTGGAACTACTAACTTGAGGCGGGCGGCGACGCCCGTGTTGCAGCCCGTCATGACGGACGCACCGTCGCTCGCGAAGCCGATGAGGTCCTCGATGTCGAGGCCGCGGCCATCGAGCAGCTCAATGATGGCGTCGAAGACGGCCTTGGCGCTGCCGCTTGAGAGGGAGACGACGCCGAGCATGCGGATGCAAATGGCGTTGCAGTATACGTAGCGGCCCATGACGACGGCGTTCTTGCTAGATGCCACGTCCGTGCTCTCGTCGCAGCTGATCGAGAAGAACTTGGCCTCGCGCATCTCGTGCACGGTCTTCTCCAAGATGGACGTGCTGCAGATCTCCACCATGTCGACTGCGCTGTCGCGCGAGCAGTATGAGCCGTAGGTACCGCTGGCAGTGGAGAAGGCCTGCTTGCCCGCATACGAGTTGATGCTGGTCTGCACGAGGCCGCAGATGTGCTCCATCATCGAGTAGGGCAGACTGTGCTTGGCAATAAAGTAGCCGCACCGCAGCGCGTGCGAATGCCAGAGCGTGTAGTCGGCGGCGCCCGACTCGCCGGCCGCCGCGCCCATGCTCTTCTGCACCTGCTCGCCGCTGCGCTGGAAGGCCAACTCCAAGGCCGACTTGGCTCGGAGCGTCTCGGCGGCCTTGAGGTGGCCGACGCTGTCGCCGTGGTCGACGATGCGGTCGAGGGAAAACTTGCCCGAGACGCCCGGGGTATATCCCTTGTTGTCCTTGTGGAAGATGCACGACCTCGGCCCGGCGGCAGAGCACGTGGTGCAGAAGAAGGCGCTTTTCTCCTCGTCGTACATGAGCCACAGGCGGCCGAGGAACCAGCGCTCGAGGACGATAGGCTTGCTCTTGGTGGTGGGGGTGCTGCTCATTTTTGAATCTGTGTGTGATGTTATGAGCTATTATCGTTAGCAGTAAAGTGTATTTATTTGCAGGAGGTATAGAGTAGCTACGGCAGAGGCAAGTGGGTAGACGCGAGATATGTGCGCCAACCGCGCGAGTACGGCACCGGTATAGGCGGGAATCGAAGTCACGATTTGCGGAAGTCTTCCCAGGAATCACCGCAAATTGCGGAAATTTGTGCGGAAGAGGGTCACAGAAACTACCGCGAAATGCGGTCGAAAACAGCATGTTTGCGGAAATTGGTGCGCAAATCGCAACCCTGGGCTCACTCTGAATTTACATTCCGATTTCAGATTTCTCCCACTTACAAACACTCATGAATTTGCCAGTATTAATACAATGATGATACTTTCCTTTTTTAACGCGTAATTCATGCTAATAGCATTCCATAACCCCGTACAGTAATTATATATAATGGATCCAATCTCATATACAGCCAAAAACTACCAAGCAAATGAGAACCCTACCGCTACCAAGCAAAGTAAAAACAATGAATGAACAAATTAAGAAATGGCACCAAAGCAAAAAGCACAAACGGCAACAAAAGTTATCACAACAAAGAAATCTGAGGAGCACACAGCCTCGGCAATTTCTGGCGCCGGTTCCCTCTGTGGTTGATGCTGCTGCTGCTGTCATCCCACTCCTCGTCGTCGTCTGCGGTTCCTCCTTGGCGGCTTTGAGTCGTCCCCTCCGTTCGAGAGCTCTGAGCCAACACGGTGCGGCACGTTACGAGTCTCCACAGTATACAAAATAAGATAACTAGCTTTACTACCCGGCTTCGCCCGAGACTTGGATTCTTGTCTTGGATTAATACACGGCCTCCGTGGAGGGTGGGGGGGATGCGTGACGTCAGCAGGCACACTGCATGACGCTTCCGCATGCGGGTGACATCACAGATGTGACGTCACAGCTCACTTGGCATGCAAAATGTATCCATTATTGCGCCCCTCCCCCCAAATACAAAAGTCTATTTTTATACTTCTTGCATTGTGTATAGTCTGGAAGCTATCCACATGCCAAATTTCAAGTTTGTTGCATGTTGGGAAGTATGCTAAACATTTTGAACAGACACACATATTCACAAATTTCCCTTTTATATATATAGATTATTATCATGGTGGTGGCCACTAGCGGTAGATGGCCGATGGTGGTGTTGGTGGTTGTGGGCAGCGGTAGTCTATCCGTTAGCGCACTGCGCCATGAATCTGGCGACCCGAGTTCGATTCCCACTCACGGCCAACACTGGTGACGATTATTTTAACCGGTCCTGGGCCTCCACTAGGTCGACTCTTCCTCACATCAGTACCTGGTGTGGTGTGTGAACATCACCCCCTCGTGTACCCTGCCGGCCTTCATAGGTGCTCGCAAGTAGCACTTGCCCCAACAGTATGTTAAGGCTATACGTGGAGGTTTGTTTTTGTATGTGGGAACACAGGTGGTGCATCTGCCAGTCATCTCAGTCAGTTAACCCAAGGCACCTGGGTCTGTCCCGTCACCTGTCGGCGAGCCTTTGATACTTCACGTGGCCTCAAAGTGCATCTGGCCTGGCACAGGCGCCACTGTGACATCACCGTCACTTAGTAGCGAATGGCGGGAGTGTTGGTATTTGGTGTTGTTGTGATGGTGCTGAGGTCGGCGCAGGTCACGTTAAATAAATTGCTTTTTTTCTCTTAATCTTCGCCTTTCTTGCTTATCTTCAGCAAGCCTTGTGCTGGGCCGGCTCTGCGTGCTCAAAATGTCACGAGCTGCGCTCTAAGCCTCCTGAACTCACAATCACAGCACGCGTTTTGATGTCGAGGAGTGGTGCGTGAGTGGTGGTGCAGCGGTTAGCGCACTGCGCTATAATCCCGTCGTCCCGGGTTGGATTCCTAGCTACGGCGAGTGATCCTTTGGGTTAACTCAACCTTCAATGAGTACCTGGTGCGGTGTGTATAACATCAGCACTGGGCAGACGACGGTAGGGGCGCAGCCTTGTAATTGCTTGCTCACGCCACTGCTGTCAGAAGCGCCTCTCTACTCGAGGATATGTTTGGCCTACTCTTCCAAGAAGGGAAGGCGTCTTGGAAGAGGTGGGCGTACCCACATTTTATCCCACCACACGTTACCTGCCGATCTACCGACTGCCGTGTCACCCATTAACACTGCTGGGTGGACAAATGCGATGGAGGTTTAAGAACTGCTGTACCGGGAGATCGAATCGACGACCTCTGGATTAGAAGTCCACCGTGCTGCTAACCATTTATACCAACAGCACCATTAGTTTCATTATCACCAAATAACATGGTAATAGCAGGTGTAGTAGGAAATGATTACTTCGTACGTTTTCCAAGACGTCTGCCCTTCAAGTTCAGTTGCACAAAACCACTCCAAACCTGCTCCCGTCTGCCTATTCATTCCATCGTTGTGACCCCAGTCCACCTGGAATAGCGCGTCCTAGCCCGCGCATTACACACTCTTCTGTCTTTTCCACTTGTCTTCCTCCGACAGATATCCCCACTTGTCTCGCGAACTCATTGTCGCCCTAACGTCCACATTCTATTGTATTTTGCGCGTGATGGCATCAGCACTATGCTCATGGGCTCTAAACCAATGTAGAGGTCCTGCTGCTGCTGACCACGACTTGGGGGCTTCAGCAGAGACAGCGTTCGTGTCGTTTTGCTGTTCCTGCTCCTCTCACGTTGAAGGAGCGAAGACCCACAGTGGTTTTCACAAGACAGTCCAACGTTTTTGGTGATATGGCCAGTCGCGCTCCTGTGGCTTGATGTATATCTATGGGTCTCTATGAGTCTCTACGCATCTCGATGAGTCTCTATGGGTATCTGTATCTCTCGGGGTCTCTATGTGTCTCTATGAGTCTACGTATCGATATGTGTCTCTATGGGTCTCCATGTATCTCTGCGAGTCTCTGTGTGTCTCTATGAGTTTATGTATCGCCATGCTTCTCTATGGGGTTGACAATATGGTCCACAGTTTGGGTCGCATGATCACGGTCGCACGGCTGTGGCTTGATGTATATATGTGGGTATTTCTGAGTCTCTGTGTCTCTATGAGTTTGCTGTGGCGTGTCTTTCATTTTCCGTTCATGAAGGAGTTTGTGTGTAGATGGACGTCGTTAACTTGAGCGTCAAAATGGGAACTCTCCACGGGAGAAATGCTTTTCATAACACAGTGAACAAGAATGCTTGCAAATGTTGGCCAAATCAATGGACACGCTCGCGTGCTCTCTTTAGTTACAGGGATTGTACTGCGAGCGGAACGGACCGCCCTAAACAAGGCCCATCGTAATATCCATAGATCCGAAGAGCGTCCGTCTTCTAAGAATGGCTTGGGGGATGTGGTGGGGGTGCGGTGTGGTTGCGGGCCACCGGGGAGAAGGGGGGTAGAGGGAAGCGCACCAGACGCATCATTTTCCCCAGACTTTGCTTAATTATTAAAGGTCCCTGTATGAGAGGGATTGTTCCCGATATCAATATTGGACCTCCACGCACCTCCCTGGATCTTTCACCCGTCTCACCCACCCTCTCCCCCACCTCGCCCTCTCTACCCGCAACCATCTCTGGCTTCTCTGCCTTCACCCCTGTTCCTAATGAGCTCGGTCCCATATCTATAACACAGAAGGTTCCCCTTGCCTTTAAACATCTGGCAGTTCGTCAGCATGGTATTAAGCAAGCCTGACTGATGAGACGATGAATTTCGAAACTGGTTCAGACGTTACTTGTTTTGAATCGGTGCCACTGATAAATATGCACTCTGAGAAGGCAGTGGGACCGATGAGTTGTGCTTACAAATACTGTACTTTCATTTTTAAAATATATATGGAGAGACAAACATGGGAAGGAGGCGTATCGTCTGATTATTTATTTTATTGCGAGCTTATTGGCACTAGTGCTCGTTTCAGGCTGAGCAGACCTAAGTGTGCAGAGGGGACGCTCCAAAAACCTGGCTTACACTATTGACAGCAATGCATGCTGGATGGCAGTGGTGGCGGCCATGTCGGTATCGGTGATGTTATCGGTGGCCATGTTGGTGTCGGTAGCCATGTTGGTGGCGGTAGCCATGATGGTGGCAGTGGCCATTTCGGTGTTGGTGGTCATGTCGGTGGCCATGTCGGTGTCGGCGGCCATGTTGGTGTCGGTGGCCATTTTGGCATCGTGGCACCCTCCAAAGGATAAGAGCTCATTCCAAGTGACTTCTGGGGGATGGCTCCCATCGTTCAGTGGTCATGTTGGTGTCAATGTAGATGTCGTACATATGTATATTGATAATTCTCTCACCGTTCGTAGCCAATCGTGCTAATGGGAGGTGCCATGTTACTGTGATTGGTAGGAATGGGTTTTTGAATTGAAACATGTTGGAATCCTAGATTATATACGCACGCACTCAACGACACGTAACACTCATATTATGGAATCTGAAATAAATTTTTGGAAATGAAAACATCATCTGGGCCTATTTTTTTGGATTTTCTTGATTACTCATAAAATCTGGAGCACGCGTCTCTCCTCGGTGGCCACGCTGGCATTGTTGCCCACTCGGTCGTGGACAGGTAGGGTAGAACAGATAGGTCGAGTAGAACAGTTAGGTAGAGTAGAACAGGTAGAATAGGGGGGGGGGAGCACGGCCCGTGTCTGTCGGCGAGCGCAGGAAATTTTGTCGGTGTCGCCACGCCAGGGGTCACGGAGAGACCCGGCGAGGGCAGCGGCGGTGGCGGCGGCCTGGAGGAGGAGGGGAGGGGTGTAGTGGGTGGTGGATGATCGACGGAAAAATTGCGGAAACTGGTTCGTGCTGCCGACGTTTATCTCATCCCCGGGATCTCAAAAATATATTTATTTTAAGCAGCTGCTAAATTGACAGCGTCTCGAGTGTGCGATGCTGCACTGTACTCGGGTAGTGCCGAACGCGGCGATCGGTGCTTTAATTTAATCCGGAGCTGGGGTTGCCACCCTCTCAAGGTTTCGGCAATTACACTCTTGCGTGTGTGTCGTTTCGCTGTTTCTCATCTTCCGTTGAAGGAGCGCAGACCACAGTGGCCTCACTGTGCGGTCCATAGTACAGTATTGGTTGCGTGGCCTCACTGTGCGGTCCATAGTACAGTATTGGTTGCGTGGCCACAGTTGCACGACCATCGCTTGTCTTTCCTGATCATATTTATGAAGCGGATGTGCGCATCGGCCTGTTGTTGATGTTCATCGGCCTGTCATTGATGATCATCGGCCTGTCGTTGATGTTCATCGGCTTGTAATGTTTGTTCATCGGCCTGCAATTTATGTTAATCTGCGTGTAGTCCATGAGCCCAGGCCAGATATTTCCCAAGTCAGTGCCACTTGTGGTGGTGGCATTCCGTTTTGGGGCTCCAATTACTTTTGTGTGGCCAATAACAGTGACTTATGCAATAACAATGTGAAATGAGTGGGTTTAGTATGTAATTCGCTCGTATGGGTGGTAATAATATGTTGGTAATACTCGACTGTTTTTCTACCTTAGGTGGTTCCGATTTCTGCTCTGACACATGGATTATGAGGTTTCTTATCAAAATTGAACAGTGTGCACTCACTGTGCACTGCGTTGCACCACTATCCTCACATTCAATAAACCTTCGATAATTGTAACTCACTACTCTACGGGACATCTGGTAAAAACATCACCAAGCTGCAGCGTGCACACAATTCTTTGGGACGTGTCATGATGGGTACTGCAAGGTCCGACCATGTCCGTCCAGTGCTCACCGAGCTGCATTGGCTTTCGGTTGCTCAACGAATACATTATAATGTCGCACTCCTTACACACAAAGTGCTTGCCAAAAATGAACCACAATACCCTGCTGTTCTCGTCAAGGAGCATAAACCATCACGCGAATTCCGGTCATCCTCACAGCGGCTGTTGGATAGCCATCGAACAAAGACGGTCACCCCATCGCGCGCTTTCAGATGCACTTCTGCAGCCGTCTGGAACGCTCTTCCTTCCGATATTAGGAAGCCACTGGAGCTACGTACTTTTAAATCATCTCGATTGAAAACTAATTTCTTTAGAACTGCTTTTCTGTTTAGTTTTCTGTACCTCCCCCACACCTCCGATTAACACGGTGGGCTACGTACGGTCCGAAAGAAGTTTAACATACATACATTAAATATGCACATAACATAGGATTTTCAACACAATATTACAATCTTGGTACAAATCAATTCCTGCTACCTGAACACAGATGCCAATTTCTAGACTGTACGGATCAAACAATTAAGTCTGTTCCGATAATAATTTGGGCACGCCACATCCATCTCAAACATTTTTATGAACTTTTATGAACTTTGTTATATAAGCTTGTACTCTAGTGGCAATAACCCCTACTTCAAGCCATCCCTATCAGCGTTCCGGAAAATATTTAGCGATAATTGTGGCCTGACATAGATGATTTAGATAAAGGAACGAGGTTTGACCTGAGTGGACAGGTACAAGCAGACAGAAATACAAACTGGGTCACATCATTATCAGCATCACCAGTTATATGGAACCATAATTATGAGCACCACCACCATCAGCGGCATAATCACCACCACTATCATCATCACCACCATCACTATCATCACCACCCCACCACCACCATAATCACCACCACCAACACAACTGTTGTTCACATCATCATTAGCGTCATCACCATCTTTATCATAATCATCACCATGCTCGCAGAGAGATGCAACCACGCTTCGCTTTGTGAGCTATAATATTCGAGTTTGGTGAAAGACCCATCATCATTATCACAGAATCATAGTGCAGGCTGTGAAACAATATGTTTCAAACACCAATCATCACCATCACTACCACCAACCCATTAATCATCATCACAACCACCATGTTCATCACCATCATTGGCATCATCATCATCCATGGTCAATTTCCATCGTGTACATTCTCGTAATCCTCACCACGTTCACCATCACGCACGGCGGGATCGTGACCTCGCGGTAGCGCTGCGTTCGCGGCTCGTTGCAGAGGTTCGCCGGTTCGAATTCAGCGGCCGTCCTGCTTAACACTGTGGCTGTGTGAACCGTAAATATATTAGCGCGCCGTCAGCTACGTGGTGGACGTTAAGGATTCCGTGACATCACAAGAGGTCATCGTGTGCCGGTGGCATGGGTCCAAATTTTGTCAAATTCGCAAATGCACTCCATCTGAAATATGCATATCGATCAACCCCCCCCTGCCCTGACTGCGATAATCTGGCAGGACCCTCCTGACAAGATACTCATGAGATTCAGTGAGGCTCTTCTGGGATAAAAAGAAGTGTAGCAGTTACAGTGACCACAGTCGCCACCACCCATGCTGCCACCACAACCACCAACGCTACTGCCACCACCACTGCCACCACCACCACTGTCACCACCACCCCGCTACAACCACCACTGCCACCACCACCCCGCTACAACCACCACTGCCACAAGCACCACCACCACTGCCACAAGCACCACCACCACCGCCGCCACCACCAGAGAGATGGGGCGGCTTGTGAAGAAGGAGGAGGGCGGTTGTCTGCAGACAGATTGCAACCATGGTGCCTTTGTCGGGGAGGGGGCCTCTCTGTGTAAGGCGACACCGCGGGTCCGGAGCGGCGCGACAGGCCGCCGAAAGGCGGACACCGCTCGGCACAACGAGAGTCGCCAACTCCGAGATGACGGACGAGGGCTGCCAGCCCCACGCACCTGGAATTCCTGCCCCCCCCGCCCTCCCCTTAAAAAAGGTTTGAAACAATATTAAATTAAATACATATACACAAAAAAATGATGTTTGAATCCATTGTCGAGTACTGGATCTATCCCTGCTACTCATCCCACTCCCCTCACCACTACTGCCCCCCACCACTCTCCTACACCCCCTACAAACCTAATAGGTGACGTTTCGGGAAACGACCCTCTTTCATGGGAGTGGCACTGCTGCTACGGAAAAGGGTCATTGCTTGAAACGCCTACGACACTAGGCGTGTATGTGGTGAATGTGCATGGTCAGAGTTAGGTGCGTGGTAGGCATAAGTGTGTATGTAGTAATGGTGTGTATTAAGCGTGTTAAGTGTGTGGTAATGGTTTGTGGTAAGCGTGTGTGGAATGCATAAGGGTATGGTAAGGGTAAGTGTGTACGAACCTGGCGACCCAGGTTCGATGACCGCTCACGGCCAACACTAGTGACGATTGTCTGAAACGGTCCTGGACCTCGCATCGGTCGACTCAGCCTCAATTGAGTACCTGGTGTGGTGTGCAAACATCTCCACTGGGGAGACAAAGGCGGCCTAGCGTGGTGTTGGCCACCCCCCCCCCCCCCCCCGTGTGCCACTGTGCCGGCCTTCATAGGTTCTCGTTAACAGCACTTGCCCCAACAGTCTGTTAAGGCTATACAGGGGTCTTTGTCTTGTGTAGTGATGGTAAGTGTGTGGTAAGAATTAATTACGTGGTAAGTATAAGTGTGTGGTAAGCGTATGTGTGTGGTAAGCGTGTGTTGTATGCGTAAATGTGTGGCGTTCGTAAGCTGAGTCGACCACCCACCCAGGATGGGAACTCGCATCCTTAACAAGTCAGCTGAGCTACCTGGCTGAGTGGTCTCATGTGAAGAGTGACTGGCAGCAGCAGCAGCTTGTACGGCAACAACAAATGGTAACTGTATGTAGAGTCAGGTGATGCATTTGATGACACCACAAGTTGGATGATGTAACGCGTTCGTACAACCACTACACTGCTACACTACACTCATACTACATACTCTACACCATGGGACCTCCTTTGCCAGTACCAAAATATAATCATAGGTTTTTACCCTCTTATTTGGCAATAAAACAGGTGTTCAGATGTTAAAACACCAAACTCAAACCTTTTACAAGGAATCATGTCTACATTAACCACAATTCTGGTGGTCAGAATGCAAAAATAAACACACTCTGATAATATATGCATTGTCCTTGAAACTGATTGGTCCACACCAGACAGCTTTTTTTTAGCCTCGTGTCAAACTGCGTTAGCTTAGAGGATGCCAAAAGGCCTTTTGGCGTCCTATGGTCTAACACCGTTTATTATCTTCCCTATGAAAGTAAATGTGTGTCTGTCTGTGTGGACGCGTGCTTGCGAGGGATTTGGCTCTCAAACAGTGGGATTCACGTAAAAACAATAGCCAGGTTCCACGTCGTAAGCCCCACGGTGAGCAAGCGCTCATCCTTTTTCATGTCCGTCTACTTGAAATTAGTAAAATTATCGATTTAGTGCGATTTATACTTATTTATTTATTACGCTAAAATACTACACTACCAAACTACCACACTACACGAATACTACACTATTACACTACGACTACACTACTACACTACTACCACACTACACTACTAAACTACTATGAATACTACACCGCACACCAACACTACACTACCACACTACACCAATGTTGCACACTCTAAATGAAGGACGTGGGCAGGTGCTCCAAATCGAGGGCAAACATATTTATTGTGGTTAATCTGTAAAATGCAACAGCACGTGTGTCACACACAGCAATTATTCAACCGAGTCACCATTAACCACGTGACTGATGTACAAGTGCGGTTAATCAATAACCCTGCCAGCCCCATACAGGCCCAACTCCGTTATCGCATGCTGGTGTACACACGTGCATTGATGTACTGCACAGCACATCAGGACTTTCACAGAACCACACTTTACTCCCTTGCTGCACAAGGAAATAATTAAGAGTGATCCATTCCTAATGTGCCACACTAATACATTACTACACTACTACACTCCCATGCTAGACTAACACACCACACAACTACACTGCACTAATACTACACACTACACTAATACTACACTACACCAGTGGCTGGCCGTGTATTTTACACCTAGGCCTTCAGTGCTATCCTCCCGCAATTAAACCGCCTTCGAATAACCTCACCATGACACTAGGGCTATAGGCTATTGTCATTCCATGTAACCACCCCATATTCTCAGTGACAGTAACCTTTATCGAGTGGAATAAAGTGATTTAACACGAGGCTCAGCACCAATGAGTTACAATACACTAATTGCAGAGACATGAATACGTGGTGACTGAAACCATCAAGGATGTACCACTATTACGCAGTATGACAGGATGCTGCATCACAAATAGACATCGCATAGCCCAAATCAATGTGATTACCAAAGAAACAAGAACAAACTCACAAAAAACAGTCACATTTACTAATACGACCACCAAGCAAGCAAAAATTCCGTAAAACACAACACAATCCGGATTCAACGGGCTTCCCCACAGAAAAAAAAATCTAAAGCACTACATCTAAAAATGTAAACGTCACGAAAGAAAGTTTAAATAAATCTTAGATGCTGCTACGTTACGTGCTATCTAGATTTTCTTCAGTTAGCTAACTGGCCCTCCGATCACGCCACACGAAACATGCTAACGGAGGCGGCTAGGCCAGATCGGGCGTGTGAAATAATACGCCCAACATGGCAAACTCGAAACCTGATTGGTTAAAGAATATGACAACATCGTCCCCATTTGCTTCAACAGCAGAGGGGATTCACTCGACATTCTGAAGGCCTCAGGGTAGATTTTTCACCCGGAGAGGCGGAGACAACACAAGTGGAAAATCTGATTTTATAAAAGCTCTCATTTATTAGCTGCACTGGAAGCAGTGCGACTGAAGAAAGTAGCAATGAAATGACGTTAATAGACTGATGGGAACGAACTTTGTAATATACATATAGCATTTATTAAAATATATAATACATTTTTAAAATTCTGATTCTGACAATCTCTAGTCCAGCAGAGAAGGCCTTACTGGTCCTGGCGTCCCCCCTCTGCACTACACACTACGCTACACACACCACACAACACACTACACTACACACCACACTACACTAATACTACACACCACATTACTACACGACACTACCACACTAACATCACCCTTGCTTTAATGGTGGGGTCCGTCGCAGCTGTGCGAGTGTGGAACGGGTTTCGGGGGGGGGGGGGGGGCGTGCTCGGCATGTGGAGAGAGAGGGGGGCGAGTCGCGGTTCACGTGAAAAGAGAGGGGGGCGAGTCGCGGTTCACTTGGAGAGGGGGGGAGTCGTCGTGATTCACAGTCACAGCCGATATGGGGGTGGGGAGGACAAATCTTGTTTATAATTTGTGGTGGACGGGGGGGGATAGCCAGGACCCGCCCCCGGCCATTGTGACACCAGGGAAAATGTTCTCGCCCCAAGTAGCACAAAGGGATCCCCGGATTCATGACCACTTGTTTTGTTTGTTATTAAAGAGATGTTCCAAATTAACAGCTCGAATTCATATCTTAGTAAACATAACACACCAACAAACAGAATGGAGATGTTTAATATCTCTGTGTGTGTCTCTCTCTCTCTCGTCTGTAGTTCGCTTATACTCACCTCACTCCATGTCCGTCTCATCTGTATATTTCTACTCTCATCTCACGAAACATATCTTTTTTATTTTACCAGGTAAGGTCCCACTGAGCTGTGTAACTCTTTTTCAGAAACGGCCTGGTCACAAATGAAAGCTCATCGAAGTGGCTTTTCACGTGCAAAAAATATAAAGCAGCCAAATGCTCTAAATGCATGTTTCTAAATGTGGGAAAAAAAACTGGACTCGGAGAAGCATCCATGGGACCACAAGGAGAGAGAGACTCCACATATTCAGTTGTCAGGGATCGAAACGGCAACGTCCTGCATACGAGGCGAGGGAGTTAACATCTCGCCACCGCGGCACCAAATACCCCTGTCTCATCCCGCCACGCGCATAATAAAACACAACTCGTCGTTAATTGGCTGAAAACATCTTCAAACAAAGACCCCACAATGCAGCAGCAGGTACCCTCCTGACAACTGAAAGAGGCCCACGACTCAGTGTGGTGAAGTATGGTCAAACAAACACCCCCCCAAACCAAAACCCACGGCCAAATGGACACAATGAGTTTTGTATTGACAACACCGATGCCGGTGCGCGTCTTGCACGGCCTTCTGCTGTCCACGATCTCTCGAGGATGCGATACAATGACACGAACACGCGCGCGCGGGATAAGCGCCGACGCGTGCCTTTGTGCGAAATGTTGCCGCTTCGCGAGGGCCTCCGTTGATTCTATCGGTTGCTCAAAATTGAATCGGCCGCATCTCCTCCTCCTGCTCCCCAACGCTTTGGGAATCTCTCTCCGCGATCTCTGTGCTCTCCTGGTTTGTGACCATCTCTTCTCATCTTCCATCCCATGGCCCACATTCCTCACCCCCCCTTCCCCAGACGCCCCCCATAACTACCACTACCCACCCCTCGTTCATTGAAATGTGTCTCGTCCATAGTGTGGTCAACCACCAAACTGCAGGTCCCAACATCATCACTTGCTCACTCGTCCAATCACCCACTCGCTCATTCGCTCGCACACTTACTCACACACAGGGGCGGTTTCTTCATTAGGGCGATTGGGCGACGCACCACCAATGTCATTCAACCACAGAGTCACGCTAGCCGTCACTGTGCCTCTGGATATAGTCCAATCAGCGTCATGCTACGTTCTGTGGAGTACCGCCTCTTTTTGGGCGATTTCCCTCCAGCTGAGAATCGCCCCGAGTGGTCCCATAGACTTACATTCAAAGATGTTTTTTTTCGAACGGGGGCGCTGCAATGCATTCTCTATGGCTTCCGGGAGGGCTCGCCCTAACGTGCTTACGTCATCATACGTGCTTACGTCATCATACGTAAGCACGTTTCATCCAACAATATAATTTGTCGCCACCTAGTGGAATCTTTAATAAAATAAACTTGAGTGGTTTGTTTTAATAGTGAGTATAGAAACAAACAAGATGTATTGTAAGAGTCACTTTATTTTTCATTAATATTAAAGAAGTGAAGTTGCCTTTACATGCTTAAGCTTTTAATTTATCCATTGCATGGGTGGACCTTATCCTTATCAATCATCCAGACATTTGCCCCCCCTGAGAGATTTTGCAAGAGCCGCCACTGCTCACACACCCACCCTGCCACTCACTCACTCACCCTGCCACAAACTCACCTACTCACACACTCATTCACTCACTCACCCACCCTGCTACTCACTCACCCACCCTGCTACTCACTCACCCACTCATTCACTCACCCACCTGCCACTCACTCTCCGACCCACCCTGCCACTCACTTACCCTCTCACTCACTCACCCACCCCGCTACTCACTCATCCACTCGCCAACCCTGCTACTCACTCAAAGACCCCTCCTGCCACTCTCACCCACCCACTCACTCACGCACGCACGCATTCAGTCATCCAACTTGGCACTTACTCATTCATTTACGCATCCACTCACTCGTCTATTGCTGCTACTTTGGTGACTGTTTCTAGTGAACTTAGCTCATTGATTTCTCCACTCATGCCGAGCACTCGATGTCTACCAGACAGATTGTGTCGTCTCGTCCTACACACTGTGTTCACCTACTACAACCACACTATGTTCAGCCACTACCACCACACTGTGTTCACTCACCCACTCGCCACACTGCAGGTCACAGCAAATCATTCACTCACCCACAAACCCACTCACTCGCACACTCGCCCATCCACACACTCACTAAGTCACTTACCACACTGCAGGTCACAACAACTCACTCACTCTCTCGCACACTCCTCGCTCACCCACCCACTCACCGCGTTGCAGGTCACGCCACTTCTCTCTCTCTCTGTTACTTCCCTCATATTGCTCCACTTTGGAATCCCCTCTCCCACCCCCGTCTCTTTACCGCCAAGTTCTTAACCTTCAACAATGCAAGAGACGCATTGCACTCTCATCCACTACAACTTCAAGAGTACTGTTTGTTACTGACCGCTTAAAATGTTGGGCCTTTAGACCCTGTGGTCACATCTCCCTGGCTGATGATCGTGCCCCCCACCCGGCTTGCAGTCGAGATTCTTGGCGTAAGGCACTACCACGAGAGTACGTGATAGGGCTCCATTTCCATAATACTACAATTTAATTGTACCCTATATTCCGACAATCTTGTGAACACGTTTATAGGAATGTAGGGCAACATGATGACAGAAGAGGACGTGATGAATGTGGCTGGCTGAAACTTAGTAGGGTTTGTTCAACGATAACGGGCAAAAACCGGTAACCGTTTTCGGTGGAGCGTTCTCGTAACGTGTGCGCTGATTGACACAGGCGAACGTACAAATGGCACGGCAGCCTAAGTCACCGCGTGGTTACATTTGCTCTCGCGTCTCTCGGTTAATAGAGGTGAAGGCGCAGCCCCTGGAATGTTCCTGCTCAAGCCACTGCTGGGCAGAATGGCGCCTTCATTAGGGGGAGTTCTGCTCGGCATTTGAGCTTCTCGTCCATGCTGACCGGACGTGTTGTAAAAGCTGCCTATTTTAAACTATATTTCTATTTCATCAGGTAAGGCTCACTGAGCTAAATAGCTATTTTTCAGAAGCGACCTGGCCACAAATGATAGCTCAACGAAGTGGCTTATCATCATGTGGAAATGTATAGCAGCCAAATCCTCTAAACGCGCGAAGTCGATTCTAAATGTGGACAGAAAACCGGAGGACCCGGAGAAAAACATGCAAACCCTAAATATACAGCAGACGTCAGGATCGGGATCGAACCCACGACCTCCTGCATACCAGGCGAGGGAGTTACCATCTCGCCACGTTGGTATGGGCCGCCACGGTGACGAAAGTGTAGGTGTACCCACACTTTACCCCATCAGACGCGCCCTACCGATGGACCGCAGTGCACTTTTTCAACCGCTCCGCCAGGGAGATTCAATGGAACCGGCCGACCTTTGGATGGCTCCTACAGGGTGCTGCTGCCGCTGCTTCCTGTTACACAGCCATAGTGGCAGTGCCCTTCTCGGTTTTCAGACAAGAAGGTTCAATTAATATTACATTTACTGGACATGACGTTAATGTGCTCCAAACCGGTACCGTTGTTGTTTTTACCGGTTTTGTCAATACGGTTACTGGTGATGCCAAAAAAAAGATTGCAACCCAACGATAAAACTTAACGCTGCCCCCTTGCTACCGAAGTGACGGGTAATTCCTTCCCTCCCCGATGTGCCCCCCTCCCACCCATACATGGTCATCCTCCTACTGCCCCCTACCAATATCGCTTGGGTGCCCCCCCTCTCATCCGCTTACACCTTCCTCAACCCCCCCCCCAACACATCGCCTCCCCACACTCACCTCCCACCCACCCCTCCTCTACCCCAACGTCTTCCCTCACCGAACCATGCACCCTCACATCTCCCACACCCACACACCTTGCACCCTCGCATCTCTCCCCACTCTTTCCTCTACCCCCCCCTCCCATTCACCCATCTCCCACCCCCTTGCACCCCCACATCTCACTCATGTCCCCCGCTACGCCTCCACCATGTAGTGATGGCTAGGAGATGTTAACTCTCTCACCTGGTATGCAGCAGATTGTCTGTTCTATCCCAACCCTGACAACTGTTGTATCTTTGGAGTTTGCGCTCTCCCCGTGGTCTCGTGGGTTTTTCTCCGGGTCCTCCGGTTTTTCCCTCCACGTTCAGAATGAACATCACGCGTCTAAAGTATTTGGCTGCTATAAATGTCCACGTGATGATGAGCCTCTTCGTTGAGCTGTAAGCAGCAAGAGCTACATAGCTCAATCGGCCTTACCTGGTAAAATGAAAAACATTGTTTAGTATGAATGAGTTTTATAATAACTCGGGTTTTCCTCCTCCACTCACACTCACCTAATTCACACAACCCCCTTTGTGTTTCCTCCATCTCCCCCCACTTTTTCCACTCGCCCCCCCCCAATCCCCCAGCCCAGCCTTTCACAAGTCGTCCCTGCTGCTGCTTCTGTCGTGAATTTCCGCAAACCGAGCGGACGGGCAAATCGATTGCTAATGCTGCCACATGGCATTTGCTGTCTTTCCGGTGTGAGATTGAAAGGGCTGATAGCGATGATCAGACATTGAGAGAGAGAGAGGCGCAGAGAGATACCTACATACATATTTAAATGTATATCACGGTTTCTGAGCGCAGGCCCAATACGTTAAGCGACCAGCAACAAACGGCACTGTTGAGGGTCATGATGGGTAACGCATTGCTTGAATAGAACAATTGTTGACTTGTTTTACGATGAGAACTTGGGGAAAAGAGACGATGACGATGATGGGAGAGGGAATACCAAGGTGGAGCAGTGCGAGAGAAGGAGCAGAGAGAGAAGTGAGGTGACTAGCAGTGTGGTGAGAGGGCGAGTGAGTGGGCGCCACGGTGCCGAGATGTTAACTCTCTCGCCTGGTATGCAGGAGGTCGTGGATTCGATCCCGACCCTGACGCCTGCTGTATATGTGGAGTTTGCTTTTTTCTCTCCCCGTGGTTACATGGAATTTTCTCTGGATCCTCTGGTGTTTTCCCCTCCACGTTTAGAATCATTCATTTAGAGTACTTAGCTGTTATGCATTTCCACGTGATAAGCCATTTCGTTGAGCTATCATTTGTGGCCAGGTCACTTCTGAACAAGAGCTAAATAGCTCAGTGGGGCCTTATCTGGTAAAATAATAAAATAGTGATAGAGTGGGTAAGTGTGTTGTCGTGACCTGCGGTGAGGCGGTTGAACACGCTGTGTCTAAGATGAAGCAAGCGGCCTGGCAGAGTGAGTCTTCAGAAAACACGTGAAGGGGAATGAATGCGTGAAGTTCGTGGCAAGAGTATGATGGCCATGGTAGTAGTGAAAAAGAGTGACAAGCAGGCGCTTGATTGCATTCCTGGAAATTAACTCGTGAACATGTCTCTTGGTTCCTATAAAATAAAGTGCGTGGATAGAGTGTTTTACAGCAATAGGGATGCCGGTACAATAGTTACGAGTTGACATTGTTTTAATACATCACCATAACGTGGTGGCGCAGTGTTCGCTCGCTCAATGCAATGATCATGCTACATAAATAAACATTATCATTGTTATTATTGTTGACTTAAAACGTTCGTGACTGCAGGAATTCATATTCTTGGGTCTTTAGGTAAAGTTACGTAGATAGGTTCAAATAAAATAAAAAATAACAAAACATAATAAAAAAAACTCGTTTTGATAGCAACACAAGCGTTCGTCATCCTGATGAACATATCTACATGACTTTATTGGGTAAATATTCGGCATTATTATCGTAGGAAAATATAAAGGAGCAGCTCTGAAATTGCTTAATCTGGGCACTGTTGGAGGAAGGGGCCTCCGGAAAGTAACCAACGTCTAAAGACGCAGAGACGGGAGGGGAGCGAGCAAGGGAAGGAGGGGGGAGGCGGGAGAGGGCGATGCAGGGGGGGGGGGGAGGTGAAGACTTCGAGGAGAGAAAGCAAAGAGCGGGGGGGGGGGGTGCTCGAGGAGGGAGTTCCTAAAGGTGGGGAAATAGTAGCAGATCCATAGAGACCCGTAGACTCTCTGTGTCAGTCTATGGGTCTCTGCGTTAGTCTACATGTCTCTGTGCGATTCGCTGGGTCTCTGTGTGAGTCTCTGTGTGAGTCTACAGGTCTTTGTAGGAGCCCATGGCTCTCTGTGTGAGCTTATGCATCTCTATGTGAGTCTACGGGTCTCTATCTGAGTCTTAATCAACGGAGGGAGCGGGCTTATCCGGAATGATGCTGATTTGCCTTGATGGAGGTACCGTCCTCCAATACGCTGGGCTGTCTCAGAGCGTTATACATCTCGCACCTCATCTATGGTGGCAGGTGACCCTGTGCGGCACAAGCCGACTCGGCACCTGGCCTGCAAGCGGCAATTTGGGTCTCTGACGCCGTCCAGGAGTAATAAGTGGTATTATTAGTATTTCCGTTTATGCACCGATAATAATTATGGGTGCATAAATTATTAAAATATAATATATAAAAAACTACAAAAAATGTTTTACCAGGTAAGGCTCCACTAAGCTATGTAGTTCTTTTTTAGAAGCGACCTCGCCACAAATGAGAGCTCGACGAAGCGGCGTATCATCACGTGGAAATGTAGCGCAGCCAAATACTCTGATACATTCATTGCCAGCCACCTTTCAGCGGTTAATGGAGTTGGTCCTAGCAGGGTTGCAATGGGATGCTTGCCTTATATATTTGGATGACGTCATCGTCTTTAGCAAAACCTTTTACGAACATTTTCAGCGATTGCGCTCGGTCGAGAGTGCGTGCGGCCAAATCGGTCGAGAGTGCGTGCGGCCAAATTGAAATTTAAGCCACAGAAATGCCATTTTCTTCAGACATCGATAAAGTACTTGAGCCATATAGTTAGTACGGCCGGTGTCGCCACGGATCTAGAAAAGACTTCGTGTGTGCACACGTGGCAGGCGCCTAAATCGGTATCAGACGTCCGCAGTTTCGTTGGATTATCTTCTTACTACCGGCGGTTCGTTAAAGATTTTGCCACCATTGCTAAACCGCTGCACGCCCTCACGGCCAAGGGCCAGATATTTCGGTGGGATAAGGCTGAAGAGGATTCCTTCCTCACCCTCTGTGACGCCCTCGCCGATGCATGCTGACGCCGGAGGTGTTGCCAGGGTAAGGAGTGATTGATGACCTGACAGGCGCCAGCCTGTCTGGCCCTAATGAGACACAAGGGATAATTGGGAGGAGGCTATAAGCAGGCGTGTGAGAGCGGAGCGGCAGTTCGGGTTGCTGGGACCAAGGTGAAGACATCTCGCCGCTGCCGCTCAAACCAGGGATGGACTGCAACCCTCACGAGTCGCCGTGCGGGTGATGGTTGATCCCCCCGCCCGGATCGGATGAGTGAGTGGGTCTGAGGGAACGTAGGCGAGAGCAGCAGCGCAGAGTGAGCGCTGCTGAGTGCAAGCTCTGTGTGAGCGCTGCTGTGTGCAGAGCTGTGAGTGCGGAGCTACTGAGAGGAAGAGCTGCCGCAGACAGGTCAGTGAGGTGTAAAGTAGATAAGGGTCAACAAAAGTGACCGTATAGACAGAGACAGGAGTGCCGACAACTGGTGCAAGAATAGAGTAATAAAGTGTAAACGGGTGACCTGAAACGTGTCCGACTGTTGTGATTTTACAAGACACTACACACGTGCTGCTAAATGTGGAGCGAAAAAACCGGAGGACCCGGATACAAATCAACACGACAAGCAAACTCTAAAAATACAGCAGGTGTCAGGGTCGGAATCGAACCCACGACCTACTGCATGCCAGGCGAGGTAGTTAACATCTCGCAACCGTAGCGCCACCTACAGGATTAACCAGTGCGGCCGCTAGATTTGAAGCCGCAAACTTCTGCAACGGGTTTACCGCCGGCTCGTGTGAAAGTCGCCGTGTGATGTTGTTGTTGCTGCTGCCAGAGTGAGGAATCAGATCAAAGTGCGGTCACTGGGCGGTGTGAGCCCCCTGATTTCCCAACCCCAACCCTCACTCACTCACTCTCCCTCCCCACCTCCCCTAGGTTTCACAAACCCGACCTCTGAGTGTGGCAACGGTCGGCGCGAGAGATGGAGGACTGTCTCTGCCTCTCCATAGTTTTACTCGGCCCTGGAGTTCCCCCATCATCTGAATCATCATCATCAGCAGCATAATCGATATCATCAGCAGCAGTAGCATCATTAATATAGTCAGCATCAGCAGTAACAGCAGCATAATCAATATCATCAGCAACAGTAGCAGCATAGCATAATCGATGTCATCATCAGCTGCAGTAGTAGCAGCAGCATAATAAATATCATCATCAATAGTATCTGCATTAATACCAGCAGCACAATCAATATCATCAGCAGCATAATCAATATCATTAGCAGTAGGAGCAGCAGTATCTCTATCATCAGCTGCAGTAGTAGCAGCAGCATATTCTATACCATCAGCAGTAGTAGCAGCATAGCATCATCGAAATCATAATCACCACTAGCAGCATCATAGTAATCAACATCATCATGAGTCATGTTCTCTACGAGACAATGCTCACTGAGCTATATAGCTCTTTTTCATAAACGACCTGGCCACTAACGATAGCTCAACGAAGTGGACATTTATAGCAGCAAATTTATAACGTACAGTTTTTAAATGTGGATGGAAAAACCGGAGAAACCGAATAAATATCCACGCGACCACGGGGAGAGAGACAGGCACATTCAAAATATACTTCAGGCGTCAGGATCGAACCCACGACCACGCCTGCATACGAGGCGAGGTAGTTAACGTCTCGCCACCGTGCCGCCCCTATCCACTGCTGGATGAGCGCCTCCCCAGTCTAGTCGCCAACTGTCACGGCCTCGCACTGCAGCAGTCGGTCTCGTCTCCGCACGCGAGCTCACTTAATTGCGCCATCTTTACGCGGTGGAAGTACTTCGCCGGTTTCCCCCCTCCAAATGCCACTCCTCGACTTAGTCTGGGTCCCGCGCCGCGAGAATGGGCGAATGATTCCTCTAGCGCCGGCTCCTAAGGCCTCTGGGGAGACTTGGCAGCAGTGAGCATTGGTGGCTTGCACTGTGCTGATGAGTGATTAATTACGAAACCGGTCCCCGGTTGTCTTATCTTCGTAGCGCTGCTATTGCCGTCGTGGATGGACCGCAATGCAGTTCTTGAGAAACTGTTGATGGTTTTGTGCATATGCACAAAGGCTGAGCGTTTGTTACACATTTATTAAAACTCGTGGTCTCTTTTTTCCCGGCCTGCACTATGATTTCGTTACGTTGGGGGTTTATTGCAATATATAGATGTGATTATTCTTAGCAATCGGCCAGCTAATGTGGGCCTCTTAGTGTGGATGTGAGGACTCCACATTTTCGGATCCCAGAGGCAGACTTGGCAGCACTGAGAGCATTGTTGACTTTACTGTGCTTCTGATGATTCCCGTTGAGGATGAAACAGGTCTACATATCTCTGTATCACTGCTGCTATCAGTCGGTCACATTCATCTTGATGGTGGCCGAAGGCAAGATGACCACAGTGCAGTTATTCAGTAACTACTGATTTTTTTTGCATAATGCACAAATAGCTGCGTGCTTTTCATTACATTTTTGATTCCATCTTCTGGCGCGGCAGTTCAAAGAAAAATACAAGTTGGAAAGATTCTCAAATCCCACACAGCAGTGGAAATGTTATCGTGTAATTGTGAGCCTGAAGGAGCAGCAGATTAGATGGGCGTGGTGGCCATTACGCACCCCTGCAAGTCAGTAATTAGCAAGCGTGGGGGGGTTTATGGAACAAGCAGAGATGGATCCAGTTTTTGAGACATCTACCTACATGGCAATTAGGTGGAAGCTTGTAGAATTAAGTTTAAACAACAAAACGCGTTTTGTTCTTTTACCAGGTAAAGCTATTAGATCGTTTTCAGAGGCGAACTGACCACACTTGATAGCTCATCGCAGCGGCTGATATCATCATCATCATCACACTTGGGGCTTTTTTTATCAACGGCCAATTCATCTAAACGTGGAGAAAAATGCACGCGACCACCAGAGAGAGAAAACACGCGAACTCCAGATATGCAACAGCAGACATCGTCAAGGTCTGAGATCGAACCCAGTACCTCCTCGCCACCGCGGCGCCCCAGTACAGCAAATAGGCTCGTGAGGGGCTGTCTGTGGAGCGCACGCTGTGTCATTTCGTCGTATACGTCAGGTCTCGAGACAAGGACAGACTGACCGGTCTCTGATAGGGTTTACAGACAATCAACTAAAACTTGTTTCAATTTGATTTCAAAAACTTTATTATTAACATAATCATCAAACATCCCTTCATTTGGAACATATAATAATACAATTGTATATCTCTGCAACGTTGATCCTTCACTTTATTAAAGCACAGCTCAGAACAAACTGCTTGTTGTTAACGATTTACAGCCAAGGTTCGAAGCGTGAAGGCATGGGGGTGGGACAGGGGGACGGGGGGGGGTCACTAAAACTCTCGTAAAGATGATCCAATGTGAACTTTTGAGAAATGCGGACACATTGATTAAAAGCGTTGGCCCAAAAACTGGGCAGCAACAACAAAAGGCCCGAAAAGTCGCCTCGCAACCATCGAGGCGACCGTGACGTCATGAAGTGTGACGTCATCGCGCGTCGGCTCACGTCACGCGCCTTGTGACGTGAGTCCCATTGTGCGTCTTGGAACGTGAACATGTCGCAACGGAATGTCATTGTCGTGGAACGGAATGTTATTATAACCTTGGAACGGAACACTGATAAATGCGAAAAGGAATGTTGTGATTATCTTGGAACGGAACGCTATTTTGACGTATGTAAATATGAGAAAACGTGCTGATTTTCGTTCCTTGTTTTGTTAGAATCCTTAATTCTTTTCAGTGCTTTATCTATTAAAAACTTCATTCAGTTCCGTCGCTCTCCTCTGTGGACACGCATCAGCGTTCACCTCGCCAGGGATCCAGATCGATGGTTTGTCTACCAAGAGGCCGTCCACTGAGGGATATGAAGCGAGTGATTCAACTCGTGTGCAGGATCGTGAGAGGTGGCTTCAGCTTGGTGGAGATACTCATCCAGCAGTCGACTAACTATGGCTGATGTTTCTTTTCTCTCGTCTCGTTCTGTATTGATTCTCAATGTTTCCGTCTCGTTTTGTGCGCTTTAATTTGCTCCATTTAGCCCGAATACTTAACTTTCATATAAAGTAGTATTCCATTTGCATGCGTAGTAATTGATAGATTGTGGCGCACGCGATATTTTAATCGACGAACCAATCGGTGCGTCGTGGTGACTGCAGCGGTGTCTAGTGGCTGCAGAGGTCACGGGAACCGATTACAATGACGGCAAATTGCGAATAGCCAAACGTCAATGTTCCTCTCACCCGCGACTCGATGCGTGCATTACGAGGGTAACGATCAATATCAACGAGTTGACATAAAAAACGTTAACTGGGCTTCATCGTCATCGTGAGCCATGATCTATCCACTACTGGATGAAAGCTCCCCCCCCAAGCTGTGGCACGATGCACGTGGCACGAGTCGATTTCACCTCTCCGACTCCGGGTGGGAAATATCCTCTCGGGCGAGATCCCTCCCTTGAGATGCCACTCCATTGTTTTGTCTCTGCCACTAACATTTAGCGGAATAAGTTAAGTTATTTGTTTTTAAGTTTTATCTGTCGTGATGCGGGGGGCACAGGGAGCGGGTTGAACTATGCGTGAGCCCCATTTCTGTTTCCTCTTTAATCCTGTGTTTAGCCTTTGAAAATGCGGACTGTGTGAATTTGCTTTCGTGAATTTTGCGGGAATCTTTTGGTGTTGCTTTAAAACATCGGACAAAGAGTCACAATGGCCAACACAATTCCGCTTTCCCTGTCAAACCTTCCTGCCCAATCCCCCCAACACGTTTGAGTCCAGAACTGGTCTCAACTTAGTCCACTCGTTCACACGAACGCATCAAAAGCGGACCTAGCTAAACGTTAAACCCGTGCATCAGTGCTGCATGAGTGTGGCTCCAGGTTCAGGCAGCTTACAAAGTCCACCCGGGATTTGTGTAGCCTCGGGTGCTAGCGCGTGCAGGTGCACTAACTGACAATTTGAACACAGAGGCAGCGTGTGATGATAATGATGCACCAGTGGTGGTCTTTCTATGCATGTCTATGGGTCTCTGTGTGGCACAAATTGATAATTGGAACACAGAGGCAACGTGTATTGGTGATAAAAATGCACCAGTGCAGTTACTCTGCGTGGACATATGGATATCCCTGTGAGTCTATGAGTCTCTGTGCGAGTGTATGGGTCTCTGTGTGAGTATGTGGGTCTATGTGTGAGCCTGTGGGTCTCTGTGTGAGTCTATGGGTCTCTGTGTGAGTCTATGGGTCTCTGCGTGGGCCCATATGTCTCTGTGTGAGTCTATGGGTGTCTGTGATAGTCTATGGGTCTCTGTGGTAGTCTATGGGTCTCTATGTGAGCCTATAGGTCATTGTATGAGTCTATGGGTCTTTGTGTGAGTCTATGGGTCTCTGTGTGAGTCCATGGATCTCTGTGTGAGTCCATGGGTCTCTGTGTGAGTCTATGGGTCTCTGTGTGAGTCTATGGGTCTCTAGTACTGGCCAGTGCATTCCATTTTCTCAGCGAGACCACCTGCGGTGCGTCATTGCCCGAGACTGGAAAAACCCCGAGGCGGAATTCGTAGCCTCCTCAACGTGGAGCCACGAACCGGCACCAACAGGTTGCGGCGGATGCGCACAAGCATGCACACATCCCCAAATAAACATCAGCGGTGCCCTCGACAAAATTTAACTCGATCACCCACAACAGCTCATTGTCGAGAAAGTCAGCTCTGCTTGGGCAGAGGCAGAGCGAGCGAGTGGAGGGGGTGCGAGGGAATGATCACTTGCCTACAATACACGTGGAGCAGACCTGTCTGTTTCGCCACACAAGCTTTCAATCGCAACTGAATACAGTCCGCTCTCCTGGAACGCCGCCTCTTGTTTTCACAACACAACTTGGAAACAACGCGATCAATGAATTCAATCAATCAATATCGGCCCACTTTTCTGAACTGAACAGGGTCGCAGGGGCAGCGACTCCACCAAGACCTTCCATCCTTCCTTGTCCTCCACCAGCGGCATCAACTGTGGTTCCCGGATCACGGGTCTCTCCTCGGCCACGTGCACCAATTGGTCTTTCCCGTGTGATCGCGGGCGGCCCCTGGGTCTTTTATATTCGGGAACACATTTTTATAACGTGATGCGAATTGGATATAACACGATCGAGTGAACGCGGAACTACGTTGCGCGTATCATCACACAAGGTGGGATGCTGCTGGATGCTTCCAGATGCGACCCACGTGCCTCAGTCTTTGTTTAGTCTGTGTATGCATCTCACGTGTTATCGCGGACTGTTCATTAACCTATATTATTCATTGTAACGTGATTTTTCCATAACGAAACTACTACCGCGTTCTAGGAGAATAGACTGTATAATGAAATACTAAATAATAGCATAATGTAAGGACTCAGATCAGGAAGTTATTTTTACGCTTTTGTTAACGCCTGATGATTATGCTGCAGCTGCTGCATGTAGTCGTGAGCGAAACGACCAAAACGTCGTCCAATTTTGTGCTCGCTTTTCAACGCGACCCGATAAAAGCAAATCGATTGGCGCATTCGCTCTCTACGCGACAACCTGTCGCTGATCGGATGCGCATGGAGGGACGCCAGCTGTAACCACCAGCGAATCGTTCATGACGCGTTTGTCAAACGTTGTGTGGATCGATCTTCAACAACAACAGCAACATCGCCAGTGGAGCTGCTGCTGCTGTTCGTCACGTGACTACTTCACAAATTGACCATGTCAGGTGGAGGTGGGATGCACGACACACATTTTTACTTCTGCAGTTGTACACCCCCCCCACCCCTAAAATTGTTTTGCGAATGACAGGCAAGGATTTTGGAAATCTCCCCTCCGTTAATGGATCGCGATGGTGCGTCGTGGTTACCGAGTTAATAGATCATGATGGTGGGTGGTGGTTACCGAGTTAATGGATCATGATGGTGGGTGATGGTTACCGAGTTAATGGATCACGATGGTGGGTGGTGGTTACCGAGTTAATGGATCGCGATGGTGCCTGGTGGTTACCGAGTTCTCTTCCATGATAGTCCCTATATTTTACGTCGTTCGAGCGGAAGGAAATGAAAACTCCCGTTTGGAATGAGCGAGCAAGCAAGCGACTCATAAAAGCATTTGCATTCACAATATACATTACACACATTATATATATGTACACGGCAGTGAGCGTGTTGGCGGGGGGTGGGTTGGGCAGTGTGTACATAATAACACTGCAATGTACACGAAGCAGTAGGCTATGTACAAGGGCCGTGTGTATTTACACACACACACAACTGGTGCTTAGTACATACATACAGTACATACACGTGGTGGCAGCAGCCTGCTCAGCTGTCTTAGCCACGAGTGGGTGGCTAGGCTACAGCACCGTGGCCCCACATCTTCCAAGAGCTTGTTACTGAAATTGCCTCTGCTACTGCTCGCGAATAATCAAAGTGGGCAGTGGTGCTACTTACGTGGGCCATTGTGTAAGATAAAGGCTCACATAGAGACTTATAGAGTCGCACGAAGGCCTGTAGAAATCCATGGAGTCACACAGACCCATAGACTTGCACAGAGACTCACATCATTACAAAGCGACCTATAGACTCGCACAGAACACCATGGAGTCGCATTGACACCTATAGACTTGTACGGAGACCCAGACTCGCACAGAAACCCATAGACTCGCACAAAGACTCACAGAGCCACACAGAGACCTATAGACCTGAATGGACACTTCTTCATGCGTACAGCGGTGGGGGTTGATCGTCGGCGTTTCTGCATTCGCGTCGAGGTTGGTGAGTAAGCCAGCGGAGTCGCCTCACGGTGGACAATCTGAACCGCTGCCAGTCGAACAATCGAAGCACGGGCAGCGGCGGTGTCATCGCGCGGGCACCACAGTTCGACGTTTTGGCGACCATAAGTCACGGCCCCCTGTGAGCCATTCCTCACCGGTCCAATGTTGTCGTTCAACGCCCATTCTCCAGGGGCAAGCGCCAACACAATACGTGAGGCAGGGTGGGCGGGCGACGCGGGGCGATGCTGAGCTTGGGAGGGTTGCGGGTGGGTTCGACTCGGTCCATCGTAATCTTCATGGTAGTATTGTTGTCGTCGTCGTAATCATATCCGCCATCATAATAATCATTGTCATCATAGTCATCATCATCAGCATCGTCATCTTCGTTGTCATCATTATCAGCATCGCAGATGGAACGAGCAGCACTCTATGGGAAGTCAAGAGTGGGTGTCCTTCATTTGGAGGGACCGCCGCCCATCATCGGCATGTGGAATTTTCGTCACCAGGTCATAGCGTCATTTCTTAAATTTTTTGTTTGTTAACCGCGGGGTTCATGAGTCCGGATGGCCAAATGAAGAGATTGCTGGTCAAGTGAACCTGAAGGCAGTTGGTCCATCACCACAGTGCCGCTGTTCACCAATAGTCATTGTTCATTAACAATGCCATCGTTAATTTGACAATCCCCATTGCTCATCAACGCAATGCCAACAAACAAAATCCTCCCCCCTCCCCCCTCTAACACCCGATTCATCTGGCTAAGACACTTGCAGTGGCAGCTGTTCTGGAGCGCTTGGTCTCATGGGGCCCACTGCAGACTGTGAAATGAAGTAGCGGCATGCATCTGGCCTCCGCGCAGGATAAGCTTCCTCGCTGCTGATCCAGCCCACGGTGGCGATGATGGTGGACTGATTGTGATCTGTCCAATAAACTAGCCTATGGCGGTGATCCCACTAACCCGTAGCAGTGACCACACTGGACAAACGATAACCTAACCCATGGCGGTGATCATGCTGGAGTGATGCGTCGACGGGGCAAATGCCAGGCCGCCCCCTCCCGTGTGACCTCCACCACCGGCGGCCGCCCCCATCACGTGACCCGATGCCCCCATCGCTGCTGCGCCAAAGTGGGTCACGTGACCCAGGTGGTGCGGGTGGTGGTGGTGTGGGTGGTGGTGCGGATGGTGGTGCGGGTGGTGGTGATGGTGGCCCATCGGTGAGAACCCACCACTCCCGCCACCACCGCCGAACATCGGCGGCCCCTGTTTGGCGTCAAGGAGAGCGGCCGCGCGTGATTGGTCGAAGTCGGGGTCGTCTGACAGCTTGCGCCCCTTCTTGGATTTGCTCGACATCTTGCGATTGCGAGTCTGGATTCCTTCCTTCTTCATCGACATCGGTCGGTTCACCTGTGGGAGGAGAGGGGGGCGGTGGCAGGGTCGGTGGGGGTGGTAATCGGAATTTTAAAAAAGTGGGAATTCATAAATAAAATAAAATCGTACGTGCCGTTGGTGACCACAGAGTCCGCAAGAGTGTCCCAGTAGAGGGTGATGCTGCTGTGGGTTTTGCGCATAATACGAGTGGGGAGGGTGCTTATTGTGCCATGTAAACCCATCAACTTGTGGCGCGTGCCCGGCATGCATGCCCATGTGCACGAGCCCATGCGTGCCCGTGCATGCATGCCTGTGCGTAAATGTCCATGTGTGCCCATGCGCGCTCACATTGTGCAGCTTGTAGTAAAGGCCACACGCGTTGCACACCGGCTCCCCATTGGGGTTCCTCCGCCACAGCGTGGTGGTCGTCGTCTGGCAGTTGGCGCACGCCGTGCCGGCACGCCGCGACGCCGACTGCACGCCGAACCATGTAGGTGGTAAAGGGGTTAGTGGGCTGTGTGTATGTATGTGTGAGCGGGGTGCAGGAAAGTAGCAGGTTGCACGCTGCACTACGAACCTGGCACCCGAGTTCGATTTCCGCTCACGGTCAACACCAGTGACGATAATCTGAACTGGTCCTGGGCCTTCCCTAGGTCGACTCAAATGAGTACCTCAAATGAGTACCTGGTGCCGTGTCTAAACATCGCCACAAGGGAGACAAAGGTGGCCGAGCATGTGATTCTTACCACACCACTCCCTACTGTGCTGCCTCGGCATTCATAAGTCGTCGCTAACAGCCCTAAACACTATGGGAACCTCATTTGCCAGTAAAAATATGATAATTGGTTTTTTTACCCTTCTATCTGGCAACAAAACTGACACCTTTTTACAAGGAGTCATGTTTGCATAGACCGCAATACCTGCAGTCATAATACAAACAAAAGACATAAGTCTGACAATGTACACT
Source organism: Lampetra planeri (assembly GCF_965212315.1). Lineage (NCBI taxonomy): Eukaryota > Metazoa > Chordata > Hyperoartia > Petromyzontiformes > Petromyzontidae > Lampetra > Lampetra planeri. Next base: position 9,878,141 of record NC_136150.1, read on the forward strand.
GTCCTTGAAGTTGATTGGTCCACACCCGAGACAGCTTTCCTTAGAGCCTAGTCTCACATGGGTTGGACCAGATGACGCCAAAAGGCGCACAACTCAAAGACAATGCACCATCAGAGTATGAGAGCTCGGGGCAAGCATCTACACTATGGGAACCTCATTTGCCAGTAAGAATATGATAATTGGTTTTTTACCCTTCTATCTGGCAACAAAAATTACACCTTTTTACAAGGAGTCATGTTTGCATAGACCGCAATTCCTGCAGTCATAATACAAACAAAAGACATAAGTCTGACAATGTGCACTGTCTCTGTAGGCTATAAGGAGATCTTAGCCTGTGTGTGTCTATATAGTGGTGCTGGCCACGCACCCCTAGTGTGCCGTGCCGGCCTTCATAGGAGCTCACTAACAGCACTTGCCCCAAAAATAAGTCTAGGCTACAAGGGAGATATTTGTCTTGTTGTGGGAGCAGTTAGCGCATTGTGTACGAACCTGGGTTGCCAGGTTCGATTCATGCTCATGACCACGTTGGTGTGTAACTGATACTCACAACAACAACAACGAGATACAGTAATCTTAATAAAGGTATTTGGGTTGGATTACTAAATATAAACGCGTAGTTTATCCTCCGTGTTAAACAACGAGCTCAGCACCCGGGCGACTAAAATAGTCACGGGTCATGTATCTGCCAGAGTCGTCTTGGTCAGTCAACCCACAACACCGGGGACTTGTCCCTGCTAAGCTGCGAGCCTTCCCGCACGCGGCCACGCGACAGACTCGACGTGCACCTAGCCTGGAGCTGCAAAGTCCTCACCAGGCGCCGCTTGGGCTTGATCAGCGGCCGGTTCTGCCCATTCATCTTGTGGTAGAGGCCACACGCGTTGCACAGGTAGTGGCCCGTGCCGTCGCGACGCCACAGCGGAGTCGAGGTGGCGCCACAGTTCACGCACTCGCGCCCGTCTGCCAGGGCACACGAACCCCCCGGAACGGACTCATGAGGCTCGCTCAGCGCTGCAAGAAGGGGGGTGGGGGGGCGGGGAGAGGGAACGAGGAGGAGCGCACGGCAGCGTCGCTGTGGTGTTTTTTTTGTTGTTATCAGAAATCCGAATATTTATTGTACTGCGTGAGGAATCTGATGAGCCATGAAGCTCTTTTTCAAAGGCGTCCAGTAGGGGCAAGGGGTGAGAACGTTACAGCGACTAACACAATACAAAAGCACGACAGGAGTGAAAAGTATAGGAAAGGTAAACAAATCACTTTAAAAATATATACAACTAAAACAAAACTTTTTTTCTTACCAGGTAAAGCCCACTTAAGTATTAACTTTTTTTTTAAGTGACCTGGCCACAAATGATAGCACAAGAACGTGGCTTGTAAGTGGAATTTTATAGCAGCCAAATGAATATAAATAATCTCAATGCACGTTTCAATATATACAGAAAAATCCATTGAAACACTGTCTCGACTAGTCAGAATGAGAACCTTTATCCTGCAGGAGGAATCTGATGAGCTATGATGTCCAGTCAGGGGTGGGTACATTCATAATGCAATTAGAGACCTGTAAAACCCCACCACAGAGAGACCCCCCTCCCCTTCCACAGAACCCCCCCCCCGCCACCGAGCCACTCCACAGAGCCCCCCCTCCCCCTAAACCCCCCACCACAGAGCACCCACAGAGCCCCCCCCCAAGAGCTCCCCACAAAGCCCCCCCCCACAGAACCCCCCCCCCCTCCCCCCCCCCCACTGCCACAAACAGTGCCCTCCCCACAGAATCCCACCGAGCCATGCCACAAGGTCCACCCCCACCCACAGAGCCCCCCCTAATCTCCAGACACTTTATCCTGCAGGAGGAATCTGATGAGCTATGATGTCCAGTCAGGGGTGAGTACATTCATAATGCAATTAGAGACCTGTAAAACCCCACCACAGAGAGACCCCCCTCCCCTTCCACAGAACCTCCCCCGCCACCGAGCCACTCCACAGAGCCCCCCCTCCCCCTAAACCCCCCACCACAGAGCACCCACAGAGCCCCCCCCCAAGAGCTCCCCACAAAGCCCCCCCCCCACAGAACCCCCCCCCCTCCCCCCCCCCACTGCCACAAACAGTGCCCTCCCCACAGAATCCCACCGAGCCATGCCACAAGGTCCACCCCCACCCACAGAGCCCCCCCTAATCTCCAGACACTTGACACAAACCCATGTCCAACTGGTGCTCAGCAAAGTATGTGCGTCACATACAGCGTCGACAAAAATCACAATGTGTCGACACCGTATTCGTTTGAAACGGCATGACGTAACTGACACTACCCCTCAAACACTCCAACACACTCCAAAACCCTCACCACATCGGGTTGCTACCTGTCCGAGTTTGACCTGGACAGTTCCGTGAATTGGCGTCTGGGTTGTTCGAGTGGCAGGGATTGATTCGTGATGAGATCCAGTTGCCGGTGTTGCGCCGAACTCGATTGCAAGATGCCGCACGGTTTTGGAGTAAGGGGCCTCGTTGCTGACTGGGAAATACGTCCGGGTTTGTGCGAACGGTCGGAACTCTGCCACCTCACAAACCCGAGTATCAACATGAACCTGGGTATCAACACGAACCTGGGTATCAACACGAACCTGGGTATCAACACGAACCCAGGTATCAACACGAACCCAGGTATCAACACGAACCCAGGCATCAACACAAACCCAGGTATCAACATGCACCCGGGTATCAACACACACCCAGATATCAACACAAATTTGGGTATCAACACAAACCCGTGTCATTCCCCCATGCACGTGTCACGTCATAACAACTATGGGGTTGTTAAAATTGCACCTGTAAATGACGATCAGAGACATTTGTTTGGAAGGGGCTTTTACGAATGGGGTGAGCCGCTGCTGCCTTCCCACAGATATCTTATCCAATCGTAGGCCGGATTTTCATCCCCAATCGTTCACGACTGGCAGCATTGAGCTGCAATTGATTTATGTATTTCGAATAATTTGCACAATTATTAGTGTCACTCGCCATGTCCTAGCATGGCTACCATCAATGTCACTCGCCATGCCTGAGCACAGCTACCATCAGGGGCGAGTGTCATTTGAACCAGTCAACTTCAACCGCACCTCCGATTAGCAGGGTTGGCATACATCTTCCACTGACAAGCGTGGTATGTATGTGTGTCTGTATGTTGATGAAGTATGGTCAAACGAGCCCCACGTCTGACATGACATGGGGAGGCTTTTATATAACAACTAGCATAAGTACCCGGCGTTGCCCGGGTGAAAAATATATTTCTTAATAACCTTACATATATACACAGATGGGCTGCTACCCCTGCCCCCCCCCCCCCCCCCCAGGCACGATCTCCTCGGCCGCTGTGCAGTAATATGTACGGCCTATAGTGTGGTGGGGTGTCGAGGCCTAGTACCGTGCAGAGCCTCCGGCCTCGCCTAGATTGCCCACCCGGCTGAGGCTGGGTACCGGGGCCGTTACCCCCCCCCCCCCCCCGCGCTACAATAATACTGTCTAATCGCTATAATTTTATAATCTACCGACCCTATAATAGTAATTGCACACATTGTGGTGGGGGGGGAGTGAAGAGGACGTGAAACTTTGATGAATTTACCTCAGAGTCGCGTGTTAATGCGTGCGCATATTTTTAACGGGAATTAAAAATGGCGTCCACCCCGCAGCGAATGCGTCGCTACCCGTTGCCAGGGGCAACTGCCGTCCAATGAAACCGCGTATGGTCCGGCGACACACAGACAGACAGACAGATTTGCGATTTTATATAGATTGGTAAAATCTGAAAGTCGAATCCAGGATCTTTCGGATGATACCGAAATCCCATGATCGGTCCGAAATCTAACTTAAATACTTTGAATCCAAAACGCATCTCAATACCACGTGGTGTGATAAGCCACTTTGTTGAGCTATCATTTCAGGCCAGGTCGCTTCTGAAAAATAAGTGACTTTGCCTGGTAGAATGGCGGTGTTTAGTTTTATTTGTTTGTGTTTGGGTGATGTTTACCTTTTCTGTACTTTGCACTACTTTCAAGTTTTTGTATTGTTTGTTGTTGGAACGTTCTGACCTGCCTCTACTGGACATCTGTGAAAAAAGAGCTTGATAGCTTATCGGATTCCTTCAGTATAAATATTCTGATTCTGATAGTTCATCCGTAGGGGAAGATAAGGTCCACCACGACCAGCACCACCATGTATGGGGGAAGCCTGGCCAGTTGGCCCCATCGCCGCCCCTTGTCGCACCGGCGGGTCCGTGGCCCGCTCGCGTCTTCCCCTACCTGAGCCGGAGCGTCCCTTGCTCTTGGATTTGGTGAAGGCATGAGCACTCGTGCCTCTGCCTAGAATCCCGGCCGCCGCCGCCGCTGCTGCCGCCGCCACTGCATGGTGGTGGTGGTGGGGCTGGTGGTAGGCGTGGTGGTGGTGATGAGCATGCGGGTAGAAGCCGGCGCCGTAATCGGTCCCGGCCGGGATGTACGCCGGGTACGTGGGGATGGGCACGTGGGTTGTGGTGACGGTGCCACCGATGCCAACACCAATCCCACCGCCGCCACCTCCAACGACGCCGCCAATTCCAATGCCACCACCACCACCTAAGATGTCCGTTCCCTTAGCACCGTCTGCCACCACGGACATGGCCTCCAGGTCCTTCTCTAACCCTGCGGCAAGCGGAGGGAGAGAGAATAGGTTCGCAGTACGGACCATCGCGATATCACACGGGGAGAATATGCAAGCATTAGGGGTGGGATCGAATCCACGACTTCATGCATACCAGGCATTTCTGGGGTTATTGGTGGCAGTTGTGGTATAACAATGTGTGTGTTTTACAGGAACCAGGCTATAGTTGTTGTACGTGTCGGTAAATGGGGTAGCTCATCGTTTTTTCCTTTTTTTTTCAACATTTACCATTTAGATTTGCTAAGTGAAGGACAAGTATCACTTCATCATCATCACCACCATACATCTTCGGTCGGGGTCTATCCACTGCTGGATGAAGGCACGACGTGAGTCTATCTGAGGGAAATGAAAAGCTATGTCCCAATGTACCTAAAAGTTTTTTTTTTTTAATCGACGCACATAACCGGCTGTGTCGTTTTGGTCAGAAGCATGGACAGTGACAAAGGATGTGGAACGGCAGTTGAAAATTGTGCAGACAAGCGTGGAGAGATGCGTCGCTCAGCCTACCTGAGAATTTAATTCATTGCACTCCTTTACCCCCTCAACAAAGACTTCAGGCGATCACTCCTCATGAGAACGTAACGCTCTGCTTCACTGGAAATTCCCAAAACGATTTCCACCAAAATTGCCAACCTCAACTGAACCAAGCCCACCGTGAAGATGGCAATGGTCTGCAGGAAGTGACGTCACTGGGAGCGGGAGGTCAAAGCTCACAGCGAGATGAGCACGGCAGAGTCAGAAAGGGGGTGCAGTGGGGTGAGGAGTTAGCATAGTTGGTGGTGGCGGGGGTGAGGAAACTCGCCGTCTTTTATCGGCGGACTCGTCGCGCCTCCGAAGTTGAAGAAGTGCGCTCGAGCATGGTGGTGGTGGTGGTGGTGCGCAGGGTGGTGATGGTGGTGGTGAGCCGGGTGGTGGTGGTGAGCGGGTGAGTAACTCGGCGAGTATCCGGGCGTCAGCGAAGACGGGCTGCTGCTGTATGCCACTCCGGCTCCGATGGGGGCCGGTTGAAGAGGCGGTGGTGGCGGCGGTGGCGGCGGTGGTGGCGGCGGCGGTTTGCCGAACGGTGGTCCCAGCGGCCAAGATGTGCCACTGGCCGGGTGGTGCGCGTGGCCGTGCGGCGCCAGGGTCTTGGCACCGTCGAGCCAGGGCAGCGGCGGGGCACTTGGCAGGAGATGCGGAGCGGTCCCAGAGAGACGAGAGGCGTAGATCTTGTGTGACATCTCGCTCAGGGATGGCTCTGCAGAGAGGACAGGATCGGAATCTCTGTTTATCCTGGAGGAGGAATCCGATGAGCTCTGAAGCTCTTTTTGCACAGGCGCCCAGGAAAGGGGCCACGGGGTGGGGGTTTAGTGAGTTACATCGGCAAACAACACAAATGTCTGAGCGATCACGTGGGCTGGCCGTGTGACCAGGTGGGCCGGCCGGGTCACTGTGAGGTCAGAGAGCAGAACCGCTGCCATCGCCGCTAGTAACCTGGGAATGAGCCCGCGTCTCAGAGCATGTCGACTGCGATCAAACCCGGCTCACACTGGCTCAACGTCGGTGGCGTGAGCCCGGTCACGTTCAAACGTAGCTCTGCACTTCGTTCAACCAAACGTCAGTTCGGGGTATCTCGAGGTGACCGTCGTGTGACAATGTCATTGCGTGGTCAGGCCGAGGATCGAATAATTCTGCCGAGAGGGTGCATAGCGGCATCCTCTCTCCGGAGCCAACGCCCTCGGGGCTCCGCCCAAGTCAACCCCCTTCCTATCCCCGTGCCTCTACAGTGACAAGTGACCTGACGCAGCCACAAGCCTATGGCCAGGGCCTCCTCGGCCTTCCCCCCCGCCTCCGCCTACCCCTGTCCCCATCCACGAGGTTCTCCAGCTCAGAGAACTTGTAGGGCAGGGCCAACCAAGGGGAAGCGAGGAGCCACAAGCAAAGTTTTCGTAATCGGTGTTCCCGTATAACGCAACTAGCGAGCCTCATCTTAGTTTCCTGCCATAGCTGACAGTTAAATGACGATTAATCCAATCGCTGCCCATAACGTTCTACAAAGAGACCTGAGATCAAAAGAGTTGAGTTGTGCCCTCAATGATCCCCAGAACGTCCACATCGCAGCTTCAGAGAGGCACGAGAGCAAGCACAGGAAACTTTTAAAACACGGAGCTTTGTCCTTCTGCTCAGATAAGATAACACCGTCGTTTAAGAAAATTCTTCATCACCCATAAGCTAGTCCCGGTCACCTTGAGACACCGGTTCCGAGCCTTCGCTGATCCGGGTAGCGTTTTCAAAGGTAAGTTAACCTGTCCACAACCTCGATGTGTTCGCCAGACAATCGGGCGGACTACACAACACCCTCCAGAGAGTCGAGGAGAGCCTGGGTTTTAGTTTTTACCCCCCAGGAGACCTCCAATCCCACGATCGCTCCATCTTCAGCACATCCAGGGCCTTCATCTCAAGAGAAAAATGTAAGGACATAGAGCAGCTCCGGTGGAAAATCACAGGCTTTGTCAGCAACCTGCCGCGGTGGTGAGATATTAACTACCTTGACTGGTATACAGGAGGTCGTAGGCTCGATCCCGACCCTGACGCCTGCTGTACATTTGGAGTTTGCATGTCTCTCTCCCTGTCTCTATCTGTTTTTTTCCTCTATATATGGATTCAACATGCGTTTATAGTATTCGGCTGCTATATATTTCCACATGATAAGTCACTTCGTTGAGCTATCCTTTGTGCCCAGGTCGCTTGTGAAAAAGAGCTATATAGCTCAGTGGGCCTTACCTGGTGAAATAACATTTTTTTTTCGTTTTTTATAGTTAACGTTGGTGACCTACACTTCACCAACACTAGCTGACCACGCGTCCAGGCCATGCAAGTGCTGAGAGGCTTTGGGGCGAAACAAACTCACCACCAACACTCACTCGGAGGGGGGGGGGGGGGGAGACCTCCACTTCACCAACACGAGCTGACTGCGCGTCCAGGCCATGCAAGTGCTGAGAGGCTTTGGGGCGAAACAAACTCACCACCAACACTCACTCGGGGGGGGGGGGGGGAGGGGGGGGGCTAGGAACTATACTTGCCACGATCCACCACACTCTCAGCTCTTGAACATGTGCCACCCGACCAGATCGACACTCCGCTGCGGAAATTCCACGAAGCCGCAGGAACCTCCCGAAGCAGACTGAGGAGTGGGGGAAATGCTCCCAGACTCTGCGCTATCCCTGGAGAATTGTTGATGCACCAGGTTAGCCAGAAGGCCTTCGTCGGCTGGAGTATAGGCCCGCGGGCAGATCCTGCTGACCCTCACAATGGTACTCAACCAAGGGTCCAGGTCTTAGGATCGGGTCACTGGTTGTCCGTTTGGGTGTGAAGCCAACGTTTCTCAGCTGCCGAGTTTACAGCAGACAGTCTCAAACCCTTTGCCAGTGGCGCACACCCCTGCCAGGACCTTGCCAGGTTACCGAGAGCAGAGTAACTGACGCTGTACAGTAGCTGTTGCAATGCCACTGGTCACCGTTGCCTTTCCAGATAGGCACCGCAAGACCGCGCCTCCAGTCATCCGGAACGATAGCGCACTCGTCTAAACACAGAACCACATGCAACCCCCCATTATCATGTCATTGCCCCCCAACCCCCCCACCTTGAGCAATTATTCTGTAATACCAGACTCTGGCAGCTCTCTCCACACTCTTTGATGCAAACATCCACCGGCAGTGGGCAAAAGGTGTTGGTTTTTCCGAATGAGGGCGGAGAGGCATCACCGATCGGCCAGATCAGCAGCAGCCAGAACTGTAGTACCACTGATGTCTGCGGCAGAGACACGTAGAGTTGGTGGGGAGAGGTGGGGTCCTGCACTCTCCTAAAGGTAAGACGATAGAGCCACGACCACCGTGAGTCACCGTTAGCCAACGTGAGCGGCTCCGAATGGAAGTTCTCAGAGGCACGGGTTTCAAACGAAGGAGGGCTCGATAGGATGGGAGTCGATTGACCAAAGTGGTTATTCGACCTTACTAGCAATACACTTGCTTTACCCAGGAAAGCCTCACCCAGTCCCATGCATCTTCATTAGGGGGGTCCTGCGAAGTTTCACAGTAATGGGGTCAGAGGGAAGGTGACAATGATTGGACATCTGTAGAAAAAAACCTTCATAGCTCATCGGATTCCTCCAGAATACATACAGATTCTGATTCTGACATATATCGAGTCCAGCTGAGTCATTTGTAGTGTAGTTTTTCACATTCAGATCGCGACCCTGGAACACATGAATGGCCTACTCTGGCGAATGACAGCACGGGATCTGCAACATTCACCGTGATGCAGCCGGTGCATAGTATGTTTCATTTTGGCTAGGACGTCACCGGGCGGCCGCTGGAATTTGAATCGCCGCACCTCTCCGCCAACAAGCGGCAAACAGGCGCCGCCGCTGGGCCGCGTCACCGAGTAGAGCAAGGGGAAAACCCCACAAAGACTAAGACCGCCCCCCGTGTAGCCTCAACAGACTGTTGGGGCAAGCGCTGTTAGCAAGTAGCAGCACCTATGAAGGCCGATAACGGCGCACGAGGCAGGTGGTGGGTGGCCAGCACCATGCCCCGATGCCCCCGATACCCAATGCTCGGCGTCCCTCCAGCCACAGAGGTTCTCGCCTGGTCAACTAGCCAGAGGCATCATGACCTATTTCAACAGGGGGTGTGCAAGATAAACTAAACTATTAAATTTGTTTTTATTTTACCAATTAAGGCCCACTGAGCTATATATCTCTTTTTCAGAAGCGACTGGCTATCACAAATGATAGCCCAACGAAGTGGCTTATCAACGTGTGGAAATTTATAGCAGCAAAATACTCTAAATGCAAGTTGATTATAATATGGAGGGGGAAACCGGAGGACCTGGAGAAAAATTCACGCGACCATTGGGAAAGAGACACGCAAACTCCAAATATACAGCAGGTGTCAGGGTTGGACTCAAACCTACGACCTCCTGCATACCAGGCGAGGTAGTTAACAATTTGCCCCCCTCCTTTCTACCGACTCACTTTTACTGAAATAGCTACGGATGTGTTTAGCCCGTGTACAATAATATACACATATATACTTGTATTGCGTTTAGAGGAAGACAGTTCTCACAGTGACAGTATTAATACAAAGATGTAAAGGTACAATACTCACAACTAAGGTATCATACGTTTTGCTTTCATGGCAGCCCCACCAGTCTAGCATTACCTCAAAGGGGGTGGATCACGCAACTATATGCTCCTCTATTGATATGACGATAGCCCGAGGCAGGTAATTTTTAATGAATAATTTTTCGTAATTTTTCTGAAAATGCGCTCTCGTCGTGGCCAGCAGCAGCAGGACATCCAGTGGCATCGAGCTTCTGAACTATATTGCTATCATACGTAAAAGTAAAATGAAGAAATCGTGTACAGCCTTTTGCCAATCCACTGCTGGATGAAGCCCCCCCACCCCAACACCACGTTGCTCTTGAGGGTTGTTTGACAATACTTCACCACTCTGGTCAGTCATAATACGTAATCGTATATCACAAATCGATTCGTGCACCTTTCATGTACGACCGTTAATTACCTCTAGGCGTGCTAGTTGTGCGATATTCCTTCAGGGCCCTGTATGTGTTGTCTGCAGTGTTGGCGTTTTGTCTTTGTTTTGCCGCTACTGCTGTGCCCAAGGTTCACGGTTCGAATGCAGCAGCCGCCATGATGAATATTGCGGTGAGTATTGTATCACTCAAAGTGGACGGTAGAGATCCCCCTGACGTCACTCGAAAGAGCAGACCGTTGTGTGCCGGCTTCAGGGTCCACACTTTCCAAATTACTCAATTGGGATTACACAGCAGCAATCATCGGCCCCTACTGGCAGACGAACGCCCGCTCGCAGGCCAGGTGCTGAGTCGCTTGTTGCCACACAGGGACAGCTGCCACTAGGGATACCCTTCGCGGGGAAACTGGCTCAACGGGATCATGAACAAAGACGGTCCCCGCATCGCGCGCTTTCAGATGCGCTTCTGCGAACATCTGGAATGTTCTTCCCTCTGATATTTGGAATCCACTGGAGCTATGCCACTTTTAAATCTAAATTGAAAACGAATTTCATTAGAACTCTTTTTTGTGTTTAGTAGTTTGTCCTTCCCGCACTTCCGATTAGCACGGTTGGCTACGTACAGTTCCAAAAAAGCTCAACAAACATAGGTATATCAGTGTAACAAACTAAAAATATATAATAATGTAATTGTTAACAGCAAATACCCACTGGGTGAAGCTGCATTTGGCTCAACGGGGGTGAAAAAGAAAAGTTGAATCGCTCATACGCTCAGAGAAAGGCGCAGCCCTGCAACTGCCTACTCACGTCACTGCTGACGGAAGGGGCCTCTACTGGAGAGGCGCTCTAAGAGAGTGCTACTTTGCTGCATGCTGCGCCAGACTATCTTGGAAGAGGTGGGAGTGTACCCACACTTTACCCCAACCACGCGAGACTGTAATTACATGCCCAATCATGCGACGTGAAAAACGCGAGCGTGGCTATTTTAATAAATCCATCAAGAATTCATCAAAGGGGGGTGTTGTTTCATCGTAATGAGTGGTGGGGGCTGATGACGAGCAAGATGAATGAGAACGATAATGCCATTTACGTACCCAGTAAAGGCTTCACTCGTGCTGCCTCGCAGGAGGAGCCCTGCACTGGAATGTTTGGCCCATTCAACTTATAAACACAAAGGTTACACACCAGACAAAGATCCCTCCGTGTAGCCTGTAACAGACTCGAGGGGCAACTGCTGTTAGACAGCACCTATGAAGGCCGACACGACACACGAAGGGGTGGGTGGCCAACACCACGCCCGGCCACCTTTATCTCTCCAGTGGTGATGTTTGCACACCGCACCAGGTACTCATTCGATGCTGGGTCAGAGGCCGAGGACCGGTTCACATAATCGTCACTGATGTTGACCGTGAATGGGACTCGAACTCTGGCCGCCGGGTTCATAGCACAGCGCGCTAACCACTGCGCCACCAGTACACATATACAGTTCTGTACTTCATACGCACAAATGGACAAAACACAGACAAAGATCCCCGTATAGCCTTAGCTGACTGTTGGGACAAGTGCTGTTAGCAAGCACCTATTAAGGCCAGCATGGCGCGCGACGATCTTGCGTGACACAACCCCATACCGGGCCACCTTTGTCTCACCAGTGCTTAAGTTTTTCACACTGCACCAAGTACTCATTTGAGACTGAGCCGATCTAGCGGAGGCCCAGGACCGGTTAAGATATTTCTCACTGATGCTGTCCGTAAGTAAGAATTTAACTCGGGTCTTCAGGTTTGTAGCGCAGCGCAAGGGCCCACTACATCATCGCTCCTCACATACACATTTACACGTATACGGTATATATAATTTTATATATAGGTGCGTTTTGTGTTTAGTTTGTTGTCCCCCAACTCGTGGACCCGTTTGTTTGCATATTTTTGCTACAAGTAATGTGTGGTTAATGCAGACTTGATGACCTGAACATCTTAACACCTCCTGTTTTGTTGCCAAAATGGGTAAAGCCTATTCTTATTTTTCATAATTTTTTATACTGGCAAAAAGGTCCCGTAAATATACTTCGTCAATTCCCAGTTATACTGAACGATTGTCCAACATAATCTCGACAGAATTGTCAATAACACTGCGGCCCTAAACGGAAAATATATGAGAGAATTTAACACATAGACTTTCGTAAATAATATTATTCGTAATAAAGTTTTTTGGGGTTAGATCACTTACTCAAATTGTAAATGTTGTGGTTTTGCACTCTAACACACCGGTGTGCTGAAGCAGTAACTGTCTTGTTCACGTGACAAACCTTACTGATTGGCTCTGTCGGGTGAAGGTGATTTTACGACACATTTATATTTACGCGACCTAACCCTAAAACCTTTTTTATGAAAACAGGAGACATTTCGGGCAATGGCTCTTCTTCATGGCACATAAAACACGTGCCAACACAGCAGCAGCACCAGATAACTGGTAAACAATTAGCATAACATCAGGACCGGCAATTATGGGACAGGATTAAACGTGGAAGGTGGTGACGTGACATGGCCCTGCGGAGGATGGCGATTCGAATGTAGCGGCCGCCCTGATGAATACTGCGGTGTGTGCTGACCATACTAACACTACGCGCCATTAGTTTTACTCAAAGTGAACGTTAGATATCCCCCTGACCTCACTCGAAAGAGCAGACCGTTGTGTGCCGGCTTCAGGGCCCACACTTTCCAAATTACTCAAATGGTATGACACAGCAGCAATTATCGCCCCCTACTGGCAGACTAATGCCGCTTGCAGCCAAGGTGCTGAGTCATCTGGTGCTACACAGCTGCCCCACAGCTGCCACTAGGGGTGCCGTTCCAAATGTGTTGAGATGAGCTGTAATGTAAATTGCTATCAGACGTCCGTTATCATCCACATCATCATTACGGCCAAATATATATGGATATATATTTTAAACGCATTACTATATGAAACCGTGGCACTAACAGCGGTTACTTTTCGCATAGAAGCAGATGTGTAATATTACATGTACAGAACTCCGCGTTTGTCTCTCTCGCCCCCAAGTTCAGAGTAAGCGGATGGGGCGATACGCCGACGATTTAAATTCTCTGTTGGGCGATTGCGTTTCACATGGTGGTGGTGGCGTCCTGCCGGACAACCGCGTGATGCGGCCTCGCGTGTCTTTTTTTGTTGCGGTGGCAAAAACGTGGCGTTATTTCAGCTGAAGCAGCTGACGACCGTTGACGGCGCTGCGAGACAGGAACAAATTGGTCAGATAGGCTGATCCCCCCCACCCCAAGATTAGCGGTAATTACGACTATTACCGCGAGATATATACTCGCATGTTCAAATGCCCGTCTCTCCCTCTCTCTTTCAAACAACGGGTGATTGTTCTGACCACTGTTTGGCAGAGAACTGTCGTGTTTTTTTTGTCTTATATGCCACTCATAAAAAGCAACTGTTGTTGTTTCGTGTGTTTAGATTTATTCCTCTTGCAATTATATTGCAATTGAGCTTTCGCCGCGTCCTGTCGGTCATGGGATAAAGAGCAATGTTCATTGAGAGCCCTCGCAGCTAGCAGTGCATCACCACGTGTCAGAGAAGCGCTATGCTGAAGATGATGTCACAGAACGACTTCCGAAGTCGTCGCTTCAGTCGGCCCGTTTTGTTGGAGCCGGCTTACACTGCAGGGAATTCATTGTTTTAACGTTGATTTATCTTTGTGCAATATTTAGTGATGTCCCATGCGGTGTGGTTCATTTTGTTCCGATTGCCACTTGCTTCATTACTGTAACTTTACTTTATTTGTTTTGCTTTTTTAAATATTGGTAACCCAGATGACTCTAGAAAATTATTCTTGGTCTCTTGAGCTCTCACCTGGTTACACAAAATAAACTTTGATTAAACCTGCACTGGAGGCAGGTAGGGCTCTTTTACGTCACGTGAAGAACATTTGTTGCATGTCAATAAAAAAATATGCATTTCAGAGCTGGGATTTAGGCCAATTAGGAAAGGACCAAATATAATGCGATGGATTTATTTGTGCAGCCATGGGTGGCTTGGGCTGAGAGCATTAGCTCACTACCCTTGAAAACCCGGTCTCATCACAACTCCGTTTCTGTGGGCCTATGAGTCCCTATGCAAATCTGTGGATCTCTATAAGAGTCTATAACAACAACCGCCGTTCACCACAAAGTGGCGGTGACATCACCACAACGCTTGTGTCACTTTGAGGCCGTGTGGAGTATCGAAGGGCCCTGGCAGGAAGTCACGGAACAGACCCAAGTGCCATTGGTTGTCCTTCCCCCACACCTCCGATTAGCACGGTTGAATAAGAAGTCCAACATACATACATACATAGAAATGCATTAATCATCAGCCATAGTCAATCCACTGTTGGATGAAGACATAACCCAGCCACTGCCATCCCTCGCAGAAGTCTATGGAACTCTTGAGACCATCAAGTTGTTGCACCCGGTTTAATCACGCGCTGCGGGTGAAACCTGGATTCAAACCCAGGATCTCAGCGGTGCCAGGTCAGCGCTCTGACCGCTGTGTCACATGGTCACCTAGTAAACTTAACAATACCTCTGCAATCTTACTGTGCAGAATTTACAGGTCTAAACCAAACAAAATGTGGGTGCATGTGTGTGTTTGTATACGTTTGGACATGCGTGCATGGGATTCTCGCTCACGGCCAACCAACACCAGTTATATCGATTATCTGAACTAGGTCCTTGGACCCTCCCCCCTACGTCGACTTAGCCTCAAATGATTACCTGGTGCGGTGTGCAAACATCGCCACGAGGGAAACAAAGGCGGCCTGGCATGGTGCTGGACTGAATTGCTGTTAGCGAGCACCTATTAAGGCCGGCACGCCACACGATGGGAGCGGATGGTTGGTCACCACCACCCTCGGTCGCCTTTGTCTCCCAAATGCCGATGTTTACACACTGCACCAGATACTCACATGAGGCTGAGTCGACCTGGGGGAGTCCCAGGACCGTTCAAATATTAGACATTTTTATGCTTTTAAGCTGTAAGCGGTAATCAAAACTCGCCAGGTTACACGCACAGTGCGTTAACCACTGCACCACAGCTCTTACAAAAGCTATGTACGGTGCGAAATAAGTTTGACATACGTGCACATTGTATATACGTACAGACAGCCACACAGGACGCACAGACACACTAAATCTCTGGTTTCACGAGGGGTCTCACCAATGGAAGTCCTGTAGGTTGGATGAGACCCATAGCAGCCACTTTGCACATCCGAGATGTAAAACGCATCCAGGTGATGCTGCTGCTGGTGATGAAGGTGCTGCTGCTGTTGTTGTTGCTGCTGCTGCTGGTGGTGATGATGCTGCTGCTGCTGCTGCTGCTGGTGGTGGTGGTGGTCATCGTGTGAGTGATGAGTGGAGCTGTCTGTGTAGCCATGGTGGGACATTGAGGTGGGACCTTGGAGATGCAAGGAGGTTGAGTGGCTGGCGGTGTCCAGGGCTGAGAGTCCCGCGAGACCTCCGAGGGCTCCAGAAGAGTGTGGCTGTAGCCAGCGAGGTTGCTCCGCGTCCGCGTCCATCGCTAGAGCGTCTCAAGGTGCACCTAGCCTTGCGCGGGCGCTGTTGTAGCGAAGTCAAAGTCACTTCTATTTGAATTTCACCAGGTGAGGCTCTCTGAGCTATGTAGCTCTTTTTCAGAAGCGACCTGGCCACAAATGATAGCCCAACGAAATGGCTTGTCACATGGAAATGTATTGCTGCCAAATACTCACAGTGACGAATGGCATGCGTGTGTGTCTTGGTTTGTGGTTCTTCACTGCACCTCCTGATTAACACGGTTCGCTACGTACGGTGTGATGGAAGTTCAACATATATAGATACATACGTGAGATCAACTAGGCATTAAACGAGTACCTGGATGCGGTGTGTAAACATCAGCACTTGGGGAAACAAACACGGTCGGGCCGTCGTGCTGCCCACCCACCTCTCCGTGTGCCGTCCCGGCCTTAATAGGTGCTCGCTAACAGTACGTGTGTGTCTTGGTCTAAGTTTGTGGCTACGGACTGTGTATGTATACGTGCGTTTACATATTGTAATGTTATTTTGTGTGAGTATGGATCAGTGTATGTGTATGCAGTATGTATGCGTGCTTACATATGGAGATTGCTGGTTTATCTATCCGTGTATATGCAGTGTATGTATACGTGCTTACATAGTGTGACGTGTTCGCTAACAGCACTTACCCCGACAGTCTGTCAATGTTCTATGGGGGTTCTTTGTCTTTGTTATCTTGTGACGTGTATATATATACATATATCAGTTCATTTATGAGGTATAGCCCTGTGAGCCATGCGGCTCTTGAAATGTGTGTGTGTGTTCAGTCTATGCGTGTATGTGTTCGCACTTTAAATATGATGTCTGTATGTATGAATAATGTTTCTAGCTGTGTCTATGTATGTAATATGCGTGTGTGTGGGGAGTGGTGGCGCAGCGGTTAGCACACTGTGCTACGAACCCGGCGACCTGTTTGATTCCCGGCCACGGAAAACAACATCAGTGAGTGGCAAGTGCTATCAGAACCTGTCCTGGGCCTCGCCTAGATCGACTTAGCCTTAAATTATGTCCCTAGTGCAGTGTGTCAATATCAGCAGTTGGGGAGACAAAGGCAGCCGGGCACAGTGCTACCCACACCACCACCCCTTCATGTTCTGTTCCAGCCTCGATAGGTTATCGCTAATGGTACTTGCCCAACATCCTGTTTGGTTACATAGGGGACCTTTATCTTTTTTTGAAAATATTTAAGTTAAATGATATACTCACATAGGGTCAAGTTATTTCGGATCACATACACGTTACATGAGTACACACATATACGTACGTATACACACGTACATATGTGTACATCTGTATCACTAGATACGTCGCTTGAATTTGTACTATTGCTGCTGTGTAGATTGTAGCGGCCACCAGTGGCTGTTGCCTCTGCTCCTTTTAACGACAATGGCAACTCCTTTGCCACTAAAATTGCTCCTTAATTGCTCAAACTAGTTGCATGCCACAGTACAGCTTGCTGGTCCGTTTTTCAGCTGATGCAACTAACTGGCTATTAACGATATTGATAGGTGGGAGTAGTAGTTGTTGGTGATAAAAGTTGCATGTAATAAAAGTTGCTTGTTCTAACAGTTGTTTGAGATTAAAGTAGCTTGTGACAAACGTCGCTTTTCATAAATCTTGCGTGTTATAACAGTTGACCGTGATGAAAGTTGCTCGTGACGAAGTTTGCTGCTACTCCTGTTGCTGTTCAACACTTGCGCCGTTGGAAATCCATCAATCCTGGTTACATGAAGTTTCTCCAAACGGGGAAACTCAATTCTTGCCAATATACTGCATGTAGACTGCATGTAAACTGCATGTATACGCTACATATGCCCGTGTGTCGGTGGTTTTTCAAACAAAGAGGTTATCTCACGGTGTGATCTGCAAAATAAACACACGGAAACACAAGTCAGAACCTAACAACATAAACACAATTAGGCCAATTTGTGGGGCCGTGTTTCGAATTTGTCAGAGGTGTAGTGAATCGCATGGGGTGGAGCGGTGGCGCAGTGGTTAGTGCACTGCGCTATGTGTGAACCCGGCTAACATCAGTGACGAGTCCTCTCTAAACTGCTCCAGTTTCCCAGACCGATTTGCCAATCCGCGCACACACCGGCGTGGTTGACGTAGGGTGAAGTGGCTCATATGAGTCCTTCATCCAGGAGTGGATTGACTCAGAGTGTGTACATTTACCGTAATTTGCAATCAATCTATATTTCAGTTGTGGAAGAAAACTGGTTGCGGGTTATAAGTCTACCACGCGTATCAACACAGTACCTGCTCATACACAAAGCCACAAGTACACAGAAACATTGATACTGTACATGCAAAGACAAAGATCATCCGCATAGCCTGCACAGGCTGCTGGGGCAAGTGTTCGTGTGAGCAAGCACCCGCGAAGGCTGGCGCAAGTGCGTGGCGAGTGGTGTGGTCAGAACCACGACGCCCGGTCGCCTTTGTCTCCCCCAGTGCTGATGTTTGCACAGCGCGCGCCGGGTACTTATTTCAGGCTGAGTCGACCTAGGGGAGGCCAAAGTTCAGATATTCGCCACTAACTGTTGACCGTGAGCCGGAATCGGGTTTCAGTTGATGGGTCGTAGGGTTGGGTTTATGATCTAGGGAAGGCTTAGGAACCAATATATTGAGTATAAAACATTTTCCCCCAATCTGTTTCGTAAATCTACACTTTACGAAATTAGGGGTGCGTCTTACTCTCTGGGGCGTCTTATAATCCGGTGAATTCGGCACTATTGACTTGAAGGCAATGCATACACCTTTAAAAGACACTCAAAGACCCAATACTCTACCTGAGTGACACCCCATAACGCCTCCTTTCCACATCTGTCTCTCCGTATACACAACGTAAACAATTTGTTTTACACATCCCATCAGCAGCGCGGCCTTCTGAGAAATGTAGCTCATCAGCAGCATCGGTTTCGACATTCAGTGTCTCATCAGGAGTGCCAAGCTTGCTTAAACCAATGCTGGCAAACTGTAATGTAACAATTGTGTCATATTATATATACATTGAAGTACACAAAAAAACATGTTTCTGGAAATGACCCTTCTTCAGAAGACCACATCATTTTTTTTATAAATACCTGAGACAGAATAATTACCGAGCGTCGTTGCGGAGAATGTTAATAACAGAATAAGCACCTCCTTTAAGAATACTTGTCTCTCCACATCAAACATAACAATATTTAATAAATATATACGGTAAGTGTTCGCTTAACACGTGTTTACACAACGCGTTTTCGCTATAACGCGTTTCTTCCTTTTTGGAAACACTTTTCCCATGATGCGGAACGCGCCCTGTTATAACGCAGAATTCACGCCGTCATAATGTAGAACGCGCGCCGTTATAACGCGGTTTCTGAGCGGTCGATAACAAACTACTTTCTTGAGCTGCGCGGAGTGATACAGTACGTGGCATGATATAGTAATGCGGCGGCAGCGTACCCTCAGTTATTTGTCCCGCCACCTTGCTACGCGTGCATCGTATCTTGTCAAACTTTATCGTTACCTTATGTATGGGGAAATTGGTTTCACTTGACGCGTTTTTCCCTTTAAGCGTCTTTTGCTTACCACGAATCTTTTCAGGTACGCATCTACCGCAGCAAACGAGGACTCACTGTTTGTGTACAAGCCACCCACGGCCTATTGGGTGTGCAACCGTTACCTTGTGATAATTGTTATTTCTGCTCGTAGCTTTGCCCTATGCTAGCAAGCAAATATTCACGTCCTTCCGTGTGTCCGAGAAAACCAATCAAGTGAATCATAAATCCCTGCGTTACGTTCGCTCCAAACTCGCCGCGCAGCTCTGGTCATAGGCTCACACAGAAACCCATAGACTCACACGGAGACCTATCGACTAACGTAAAGACACATAGACTCGCACAGAGACCCATCGACTTACACAGAGACCCATTGACTCAGACGGAGACCCATCGACTCGCACAGAGACCCATTGACGCGCATAGAGGCACGCAGGCTCGCGGTGTGTTTCCACTTGAGACGATGACATTTGTCACTCTCTTTCGTACGGAAATATGAATTGAGTAGCAACCATGTATTGATCGATGTCTAAATTGTATATCCAGCTGCTAATTGCTGGCTTCAGAGGAGAGCCAAGGGTCTGCAGTCTATGCCACTCCTGTCATTGGAGAATACTCGCAATGAGACACGAGCTCACACGGAGACCCATACTCACACGGAGACCCATAGACTCACACGGAGACACATAACCTCACACAGAGATCCATAGACTCACAAACACCCATCGACTCGCATGGAGACACGCGGACTCGCGATGTGTTCCACTCTGCTTTTCTGTGCCCCGCAGGCACATTTGATTAATTCTTTTATTTTCCATTCATGGAGAGGTGACTGCACCTGCCGGGGTGAGTTGGCATCCTATTTAATAAGGGAGCACACTGCCTACTCGTCAATAACACTATGGCCGTAAAGGGAATATTTACATACAATAAGTGAAGCATCGAGCTTCTACAAAGCACAGAGATGGAGGAAATAACAGTTGGTGATAGCACTGTATACACCATACACACTGTGGGGCCCCGATAATATATAACATATTTAGCAAAAATATATTAAGAAAATATAAGAATAGTAGTAATAGGTTTGTACCCTTTCAACTGGTACAAAACTGACACCTTTATACAAGGGATCATGTTTGCAATAACCACAACACAAGCAGTCAAAATGCAAATAAGAAACAACTCTGATAATGATATGCACTGTCCTTGAAGTTGATTGGTCCACACCCGAGACATCCCTTGTATAAAGGTGTCAGTTTTGTACCAGTTAAAAGGATAAAAACCTATTACTATATTTTGCCACTGGTAAAGGAGGTCTCATAGTGTAAAATATAAGAATGTTTCCAGATTAACTCTCTTAATTTGGCATATGAAGAAGAACCCATTTCGTGGATAATGAGTAGCAAGGCAAACCCTTCGAAAATCAAACATATACACACACAGCCATTAGTATTCAAAGTGAAATTATAACAACGAAGGTTCCCGACACATTGCATTCCGGGTACATGTTTGGGACAAATTGCCAACGAAACACTTCCCAAATAAGTATATTTTACAAACACCGCGATACCCCTTGAGGTAGAGATGGCGTCACCCCGCTGCCTAGCAGGGCCACGAAGCGAGCCGAGCGCACATTGCCCCGTGCGGTCCAATCTATCCCCCTAAATCACCTGAAGCTCACTTGTGTGAGTGGCTGGACAGCTTGCATTTACATTTACCTCGACAGCTGGGGGCGGGGGACAGAGCTGTTAGGGGGTCGCAGTGGCCGCTCAGTGGCCCCTAGACTTGAACCGTCGCAATTGTGAGATTAAAAATCCAATCGCAGCCACTCGCCCCAACCCCCCCCCCCCCCGCGGACACGAGATGACAATTAGAGGGGATTAAGAGGGGCTATTACAAGCTGCCTGGGGCTCGGGCTAAGTTGTGAGGTGGTGGTGGAGGAGGTGGTGATTGATAGTGGCGATGGTGGTCGTTGCGATGATGATGGTGGTGGTGTTGATCGTGATGCATGGTGACGATGGTGGTGGTGGCGGTGGTGGTGACGATTGTGGCGATAATGGTAGTGGTGGTGATAGTGGTGGTGATAGTGGTGGCAGTATTGTTGGTGGTAGTTTGTAGTAGCTGTGGTGGCAATAATGGTAGATGCAGTGGTGATGAGGGTAGGTGATGAAGGTGGTGGTAGTGGTGGTGATAAATGATGATTGCAGTGGAGGTGATGGTGGTAGTGTAGGTGGTCGCCTTAATGCCGATAGTGGCGGTGATAATTAATTCGTAATATTTGGATATAGTGGCGATTGCGGATGTTGTAATGATGGTGTTGGTGTTAGTGTTGATGCTGCTTGTGGTGATGGTCATGGTGATATTAGTGCGGGGGGCAGTAGTGCAGCGGTTAATGCGCTGCACTACGAATCCGGCGACCCGGGTTCGATTCCCACTCACGGCCACTAACACCAGTGATGATTATCTGAACCGGTCCTGGGCCTACCCTAGGTCGACTCAGCCTAAAACCTGGTGAGGTGTGTAAAACATCGCCACTAGCGAGACAAATGCGACCAGACGTGGTGCTGGCCACCCAACCCCTCGTGTGCTGTGGTGGCCTTCATAGGTGCTCGCTAACAGCAGTTGCCTGTACAGTCTGTCATGGTGAACCTCCTGAGAGAGAGACAAAGACACCCAGGCGCAGAGCTTGAACCCAAGAACTCACCTTTACCATCTCATTGAACCCACTGAGAGAGAAGGAGAGGCTGCATCCACCCGCCGCATCTTTAAAGGTGGGGTGGCGAGAGACACGACGGTTGCCACCTGTGCAGGTTTGACCTGGGTTTGACCCGGACGGTCCGAGAATTGGCGCTCTGTGTTCGGGCTTCAGGAATTGATTTGTACCGAGATTTGATACCGGTGTTGTGTTGAACATTTATGACGCTAGACTGCAGTTTCTAAAGACCTGTAGGCTGACGAAGAAACGTGTCCGGGATTGGTCTACAAGGGAAGAAAAAGTAGCAACTCTAAGAGAAACCCAGAACTTCAGCGAAAACCATCTCTAACAAAGCCATTATGAACCTGGCGAGAGAGCCAGACACCCGAACGCAGGGTTGGAACCCAGGAAATGAAAATAAAAACGATGCAGATTTGTTTTTGATAGAGCGCCCTTCGATTCGCCGGGGTGTCTGAGAATGCTTTAACATCTTATCTCTACACATGCAAAAGGGCACCCCCAGTGACAGCTGCCCCTGTGCCACACAAGGTGCGTCAAGCACGTGGCCTGCGAGCGGGCATTTGTCCTGGCAGTTGTGGGCGATGATTGCAATGTGGTCGAGCCTAGGGCACCCCCGGTGGCAGCTGTCTCCTGTGGGCATATCCACAGTAATACCTCGATTTACGTCTCCCCCTTTTTACGTCGTTTCGCAAACACGTCGTCACTTTATTAAGACGGCTGCCTGGTTGCGTCACCTCAACCCCACACGTACGTCGCTGAGAGCGTCGTCCGTCCTTTCTCATTTTCCGTAACCTCTCAGCCTTCGCCTCCACCACCGTACGCTTCGATTGACGTCGTTCGATATTCGTCATTGCACCTTTCAGGAACCCATCCCCAACGTTAACCGGGGGTATTACTGGACAAAATATATCCCACATTGGATCTCGGCAGTGTCATCTCAACGTGTCTCTAACGCAGTCAATACGATGAGCCATAATCGTTTTGTTGGGGGTTAGATCGCGTAAATATAAATGTGTCGTAATACTCACCGACATAGTAAATTAGTAAGGTGTATCACGTAAACAAAACATGCCAATTAGTCACTAGTTCAGCACACCGGTGTGTTGGAGAGTAAACCCACAACATTTACAATTCGAGTACAACCTTATGCTTGTGATTACAACTAGCATCATCAGGAACGCAGACCTGCTGCATGGGGACTGAACCCAGGATCTCAGGCGGTCTCCGACACAGCCATTATGAACACCCCACCCCCCGGAGCGACCTGGCCACCGCGGGGTGTCTTATTCACTATTTTTGGCCGCGTTTCGTTCTCTCGTGTTTACACAGCCACGAGGTCCTGTTCACCAAGCCCCGCGGGTTCTAATCTGAGCGAGTGATCAGAGGCAGCCAGGATGGCTGCCGCCGCCGCCTCCTCCTCCACCTCCTCCTCCATCGCCTCCCCCATCGCCCCGCGCAAGAGAGATGGAGGAGAGTGATAGTTGTGGTCGGGCAGGCGGCGGTGGTGGTGGTTGTGTGGGGAGAGCGGTGGTGAAGTGATTAGCGTACTGCGCTACGAAACCCACTGTTACCCGAGTTCGATTCCTGCTCACGGCCAACCAACGCCAGTGATGATTATCCGAAATAGGTCCTTGGACCCTCCCCCCTAGGTCGACTCAGCCTCAAATGAGTACCTGGTGCGGTATATAAACATCACCACGAGGGAGACAAAGGTGACCCGGCATGGTGTTGGCCCTAATTGCTGTTAGCAAGCACGACCCACGAGGAGTTGGTGTGGCCATCACTTCCTTCCTGCTGATAGATCCTGTCGTTGTGGTAAAGTTGACACGCGACCTTATAATTACCGTTCTTAAGCCTCATCATCACCACCACCACCAGCATCACCATCACCACCCATCAGTCCCATCCTCCCCCAACCACCTCTAATGCACTTCCACTTCGGCCCGCACCTTTATATCGTCTTCTTCTCGTTCACAGCTAACATCAGTGGCGAGCAATATTTGTTAGAACTGGACCCAGGCCTCTGTGCTAGGTCGAATCAGTCTTAAATAAATTGGCAATTGTAAACATCAGCACTGGGAAGACAAAGGCCGCTGGGTGTAGTGCTGGTCACATAACCCACCTCGTGTGCGGTGCCACCCTTCATGGGTGCTCACTAACAGCACTTCCCTCGATAGTCTGCTAGAGGCTATACGGGGAACGTTTGTCTTTGATGGGGCTCACGATATCATCTGAATGCATGTCAACCAAATGGACGATGGGCTTTGTAGGGCCGGTGACTTCATGGAGAGGCCTTCATCCACCACTGGATAGACCACAGCGCGTGACGATGACCATCATCACCGTATTAAATATTGATCATTTTACAAATATCTGAACCACATATTAACAAAATTGTCTACACGGAATACTTAAAACTCGGCAAGGCGACAGCTGTATTACCGCATCCTCTGGATGATAAGACGCTCCGGAAAGTAAGACGCATGCTCGTAACTTGTGCCCGGTGTCAATGAGGATCACACACACACCAGATTATAAGACGCACACCATCTATTTTTTTGTTATTTAATATAACACGGGGAAACATGTGTAATAATCCTGCGAAAGCGGTAGGGTGTTTGTTGCTCTTGGTAATGCGCAGATAATTTAAGAGACACTTTTACTGCAGAGTGGATATAAATGAATGCACTGATGATCACGATCGATGTTGTTTATTGTGATAATTTAGTAATTCCAATTCAAGGAATCTGTACAAATAACTAAAATAGCTCATGCTCGCCATATGACTCGCACACCACATACATATATAGTACAGACACATATACGTATACAGTACAGTATATATAAACGTAGCTACACATTGCCCACATGACACAATAGATAAAGATCTCCGGTATAGCCTTAACAGAATTTTGCGGAAAGTGCTGTTAGCGTGCACCTATGATGGCCGGCACGGCACACGAAGTAGTGGGTGGCCAACACCACGCCCGTCCGCCTTTTGTCTCCCCACTATTGATATTTAGGGACTCGGTACTCATTGAAGGCTGAGTCAATCTAGGGGAGGCCCAGCACCAATTTAGATATTTGTCGCCTATGTTGGCTATGAGCGAGGGAATCGACCTCGAGTCGCTGAGTTACTAGCGAAGTGAGCTAACCACTGCGCAACCGCTGCCTCACACACATACAAAGACAAAGATCCCCCATATAGCCTTACCAGACTGTTGGGGCAAGTACTGTTTGCGAGCACCTATGAAGGCCGGAACACGAGGGGGTGAGTGGCCAACACCACGCCTTTGTCTCCCTAGTTGCGATGTTTACACACCGCAAAAGGTACTCATTTGAGGCTGAGTCAACCTAGGGTAAGAGGACCGGTTCCGATCATCTCCACTGGTGTTGGCCATGAACGGAAATCGAACCCGCGTCGCCGAGTTTGTAGCGTAGCGCGCTCACCACTGCGCCACCGCTCCCCACACAAACAAAAAACATAGACAAAGATCCTCCGTATAGCCTGAATAGACTCTTGGGGAAAGTGCTGTTAGCGAATAGCACCTATGAAGGTCGGGACGGTACACGAGGTGGGTGGCCAGTACCACGCCCGATCGCCTTTGTCTCCCCGGTAGTCATTTGAGGCTGAGTCGACCTAGGGGATGCCCAGGACCAGATCAGATAATCGTTACTGGTGTTAACCGTGAGCAACCCTGGTTGCAACGCAGTAACCGCTGCGATACCGGTCCCCACACACATACATACAAAGACATACACACACACTTAAACGCACGTACACAAAACAAATTCACACATATCAACAGATCTACAAACAAGATACCATACATGTACAGGATGTACAGACATACACTTATGTCTCTTGTACACGAAAAGGTGCACATTTTTATCATGTTCTAGGAGGGATAAAAAGATGGACTTTGTCACAAATATCGTCAAGGATTCTCCGTCCCAGAAAAATCTGAAAACAAAAAGTCCTTCCCAATTTGGGTCGCGCAACATTTACGATGGGGAACTTTAGGCCCTCCGTCAATAACACCGCGGCCTTAAAAGAAAGCAACACGTATCCAATATATATTACAGGCGACGTTTCGGTCAACGGCCCTTTGGGGCAAATGCATTGCTGCTCTAAGTCGAGCCATGAGGGGCTCAGCAACACGCGAGAAACGTCATCAGTGAACCGAGTAATTCGCCTCCCGCGGAGTGTGACGCTCAAGCCGATAGGAAGCGGGCAAAGTCCCATAACATTTAAGAGTATGATTTTATTTAAGCATACGGATACGTACTATGCATGTATGGGATGGTACCGTTGTGTTAATGGTCAACACACGGGCGTTGCACTATGCAGGTCACCGGTTTAATTCGATTCCTCGGTGCAGCAGGTTTTTAACCCCCCCCTCCCATTTCTGGATACACCACAATTAGTCGCTCAGCAGATCAGCGCATGGTGGAGTAAAGTCTGGGTACGCCCACATCTTCCAAAATTGCCTGGCCAGCGTGGAAGAGTAGGCCAAATACCCTCTACAGATTATCTCTTAGAGCCCCCTGTCGTGGAGGCCCCTTCTGGCAGTGGTGGCGCGAGCCAGCAATTGCAGGGCCTGCGCCTCTATGTTTTACTATCACAAATTACATTGATAAATGTTCACGTCATTTCGTGCATACGATGACCATCGTAACTCTTCCCCGTGAACTTCGCTCGTTGATTCCTCCTCCCTTGTTGAGGACTCGGGTCTGCCAGACGTAGTCTCATCCACATCGTGCGGAACCTCGCACAACGACCACCATCACCACACTGCAACGCATTCCCTCGCTCGCTCACTCACTCATTTACTCACTGCACCCACTCACTAACCGCATTGCAGGTCACAACTCACCCACTCGCTCCCCGACTCACTCACCCACTCACTCACCCACTCGCTCCCCCACTCGCTCCCCCACTCACTCACTGCACCCACTCACCCACGGACTCACTTATCCACACACCCACCCACTCACCACACTGAAGGTCACCTCACCTCTCTGCCTCGCACTGCTCCCCTTTGGAATTCCCCCTCACATCTCCGTCTCTCTTCCCAAGTTCGTAAACCTTTCTCAATTCAACAAACGTATGTTGTGTAAGTTACAGTAGTTACGACAACTTTAACAGTGCTGTTTGTTACGGGCCGCTGGGCGTTTTTGACCTTTGGGCTCTGTGGCTCAGCAACCGTGATGTTTAAAATCTAAATATACTAAGTGTAGATTTATTAAAATATGCTCTGCCTGTAATCTACACAACGTGCAGAGTTGATAGTGACAGATGGATTGATGGACTGTATTTAACCAGACGAGAGAGTCCATTGAGATTCCCTATCTACTTAATACCGCTCACAAATAACAACACGGATTTACAGCCCTTTTTCAATCCACTCATAGATGAAGGATTACCGACGCCGTGCCGATCATTGTGAGGTTGTTTGACCATACTTCACCACGCTGGTCAGTGCAGGTTGGTGAAAACGGGGTGGGGGCAGTGCTCTTGACCGGTTCAGGCATTATCACTCGCATACTGATGGATAGGCGTGGCTGGGAATCGGGTTCATAGCGCAGTGCGCTCACCACTGCACCACCGCCCCCCACTTTAGACACATTACATACATCTCTCATACATATTAATGCCAAGGACACAAAACAATATTCGTCTTTGGTTACACAGTCACATCGTTGTGGATGTTGCTCGAAGGAAATTACGTATGATATTAATAATAACTCCCTTTATTTATCCATAATACAGATTTTTGGGGTTAGATCGCGTAAATATATAAATGTGTCGTTAAACTCGCCACCACCCGACACAGCCAATTAGTAAGGGTTGTCATGTAAACAGAACATGCCAATTCGTCACTCATACAGCACACCGGTGTGTTGGAGAGCAAAGCCACAACATTGACAATCTGAGTATGACGTTTCGCTAGTAATTACAACTCGCTTCATCAGGCGACAGCCAGATTTGTGGAGAAGTCCACCTGTTTCGTTCCTTAAATTGAGGCGTAGATGTGATGACAACACATGTGCACTCTTCTTGCGCAAGAAGGTCCCACTACATTGGGATGTCTGGGCCTGAACCCCTCGAATGTGAAGTTATTCCGCGAGTGGCAGGACACCGGAAACGCTGAAGGGAACCCCGCCACGCACACGAGGGGATAATTGACATTCAAAGCTCTACACAGGTAGATTCAATAGTTTATTGCTGCACTGCATGCTGGGCACCTCATACGTGTCTCTCCCCCGTTAGAAATCCGCGGGAGGCGTCACTCGTCTCTGTTGGCAACCCCTGATCCAGTGTTGGAAATTCCACATGTATATGGCGTGTGCTATCCCCCTCGTAGTACGCTGTGGGGTTTCCTCTCGGTTTCTCCGGCTTTCTCCCACAAGAAGCCAACAACGCTCGCTGAAGGAATTCGCCAAAATAATTAGTTTAATATTATAGGGACTGCCTGACTATTTATTCTCTCTCCAAATGTTGGGCTTTCCCGGGGTAAGTGTGTATGTATGTCGAACTTGATTTGAAGCTTTCGTGACTGCATGAATTACTCAATGGTTCATTCAGTAAAGTCACGTAGAAAGAAAATAAATAAAATAATAATTAAAAGGAGGAGCCGTAAATCGGGATGTCCGTGTAGTTGCGTTTTTCCTATAGAGGCTACACACGTGATATTGACGAAGGTGCTGACTTTATTGCGTTACCCATCCCTTTATGAAGCTATCGCGCCGTCTGTAATTGTGGTCGGTGTATATTGATTACACACCACTCACTATATACGTCGAGTGGCTGAGTGGTGTAAACACACACACATAAAGCTCGCCGCAATTACACACGCGCCTTTGTGAAGCAAGACACTCAATTCATTTACACGCGAATCGTCAACATCGTCATCTTTATGCCAACTTCGGGCCATCCTTTCCCCATTATTACGTGTTTACCGGGGAGGGTGGGGGGTTAGTGCATATACGTGTACTATTACTTGTGTATTTGTGTCACGCGAGTATGCGTATTGTTTGATAACAAAGACACTTGAAGATAAAACGTGGCACTCTACACCTCTTTGTCAAAAACCATGGCGTGTCGGTCACGGCAGGTGTTTGACCATACTTCACCACTCTGGTTTTACGTCCGTTTGAAGTTGAGCGGGTGGGGGGGGGATGCTCAGGGCCGACACAGATATCACTCGCCACTGATGTTAGCCGTGGCCCATAATAGAACTCAGCGCATTGGGATTCGTAGTACAGTCCGCGCGCTAGCCAAGTCGCCACCGCTCCCACTCGCAACATATGACAAAGATTTTGGTTAAGTGCTGTTCGCGGGTGAGTGGCCAGAACCACGCCCGGCCAGAACCACGCCCGGCCGCCTTTGTCTCCCTAGTGGCGATGTTTGCAGAACGCACCAGGTACTTATTTGAGGTTGAGTCCACCTAGGGGAGACCCAGGACCGGTTAAATATTTGCCACTGTTATTGATCGTGAGCAGGAATCGAACATGCGTTGCGCTAACCATTGCACCACCGCTCATGACATACAAATTGACACGTGTACACATCATGTATACACACAAGTACACACATGGAGCGAACGGTGGCGCAAGTAGTTTGCGCCATGCGCTACGAACCAAGAGCCCCGGGTTCAACTAACGTCCACGGACACCCGACCTCGGCTAACCTCAGTGGCGGCTATCATCAGCTCCGTTTCTGCAGGATAAGCAACCCCTAAACTTCACCATGCCGCACTGACCGACCAGTGTGGTGAAGTATGGTCAAAATATCCCCATGGTCGGCACCCCCTGGGGAGGTATTCTTCCAGCAATGGATTGTCATGTCCGCGCATCATCATCATCATCGCTGGGATAGTTTACACAGAGATGTGATACATGCGGACGCTCTTGACTGAATGATTGACGTATAATCCATAATAATATCAATTCTGGAAGGGGCTAGACCAAAGGGTCGGCAATGAGAAGAACAAGAAGAGCCATTCCTTTCTACCTCTGTAGTCCTCAATTGAGCCGCGTGCGACTCCGGAGCCGCAGTTTGCCGGCCCCTGACCAATAAATAAAAAGGTCACACGTGGCGCAATGCTTGGCCAACTCCAACGCTTGCAATATAATTGGTTTAAAAAAAATCCAAAAACATGCTTCAATATAACAACATATATGATTCAATGTAATAAAATATGATATATATCATAAATCGAGTGTACTAATTATGTGTGTGTTAAATATATACGAAGATTACGACCTGGAAGTTGTGTATTGGTTTCAATCAAAGGGAACGGGTGGTGTAAAGTTCGACATCTGCTGATCTCAGTTTCACGGCGTTGATTCCACTGCTGGCAGTGGCGCACAATTAACATAAACGACAAACACACTCGACACATTCGTCAATAACAACCCTGCGGCCTTATAGTGAAATTAAATAACCATATTTAGTCCCTTCGTGTGCTCTCAGGTTGGCTGTGAACACTTCCCAAAGACCCACACACACACACCCGTCATCAGCGAAGCAAGTAATTGGCCATGCGCGGAGTGTGACGATAAAGCCAGTAAACAGCTGTGCGTGCTTATAAAGGTTTAGTCGTTCTGTGAGTGCGATCATCTGTGAAAGCCAGATCATAATTACAATTACTATGCGATTATTTCCTATAATTTACATACGGTTGCATATATACATTTAATGTATATGCGATTTACGATACGTAGTGACGCATATACAGATACATAAAACACATGTACGTAATTATACGTAAACATACACACAGACAAACATCTCCTGTATAGTCTACAGAGGACTGTCAGGGCAAGTGATGTTAGCGACGACTTTTGAATGCTGAGACGGCGTAGTCGAGAGTGATGGTCAGAACCACACGCTCGGCCGCCTTTGTCTTCCCAGTGCTGATGTTTACACATCGCACCAGATGCTCATTTCATGCTGAATTGACTTAGGGGAGGCCCAGGACCAGTTCAGACACATACAAATACGAATATCCCCTGTGTAACCTAACGGACTCCCCTAAGTCAACACACATAGGTACGCATACACACATACACACGTTAACAGACAAATACAGAAACAGTATAATTACAAAGTATATACACATACACACATCAAGACACACTTACATACAACCATTCAAACACGTATATAATTTACGTATACATACAGACATAACACATCCTGTTTACAGACACGTACCAATAGCAACATATACGAACATTCCGATAAATACATGACTTTACACAAACACCGAATACACGCATTGTACTTTCACAAACATATACATGATATACTCATACATACACATACATACAGACACGTATACATACAAAGATCCCCCGTATAACCTTAACAAACTGTTGGGGCAAGTGCTGTTCGTGAGCAGCACCTATGAAGGCCGGCACGGCACACGAGGGGTGGCGATGTTTCTTTACACGCCGCACCAGGTACTCATTTTAGGCCGAGTCGACCTAGGGGAGGCCCATGACTGGATCTGATCATCGTCACTGTTGTTGGTGACCGTGAACGGGAATCGAACTCGGGTCGCCGGGTGCGATACACACACACGGAGACAAAATTCACTCTGACACCCAAATAAAGCGGAATTGTAATATCTAATATCGACACACAGGTGGTAGAATATAATCCGTACACTGCAGTGTAATCCCGTCATCAGTCATGAAATTCGTGTAATAGCGATTGCCTCTTGCCACGTTGCTGTTACTCGCTATTCGCTCTAACCGCACTTGCCCCAACAGTCCGTTAAGGCTATACAGGCCATCTTTGTCATCAAAACAATTCATATTCAGAATAAATGTAACTCGATTTGAAAAACGTTCAATGGACATAGACCTATTCTCCGGATCATAAGACGCACTTTCCCCGTGCGTTGTCGATCCTACGTTTTTGGGAGGGTGCGTCTTATAATCCGGTAGGTGTCTGTGTGCGTGACTTAATTATAATCCGGCAGGTGTCTGTGTGCGTGACTTAATTGTAAACCGGTAGGTGTCTGTGTGCGTGACTTAATTATAATCCGGTAGGTGTCTGTGTGCGTGACTTAATTATAATCCGGCAGGTGTCTGTGTGCGTGACTTAATTTTAATCCGGTAGGTGTCTGTGTGCGTGACTTAATTGTAATCCGGAAGGTGTCTGTGTGTGTGACTTAATTGTAATCCGGCAGGTGTCTGTGTGCGTGACTTAATTGTAATCCGGTAGGTGTCTGTGTGCGTGACTTAATTATAATCCGGTAGGTGTCTGTGTGCGTGACTTAATTGTAATCCGGTAGGTGTCTGTGTGCGTGACTTAATTGTAATCCGGTAGGTGTCTGTGTGCGTGACTTAATTGTAATCCGGTAGGTGTCTGTGTGCGTGACTTAATTATAATCCGGCAGGTGTCTGTGTGCGTGACTTAATTATAATCCGGCAGGTGTCTGTGTGAGTGACTTAATTATAATCCGGTAGGTGTCTGTGTGCGTGACTTAATTGTAATCCGGTAGGTGTCTGTGTGCGTGACTTAATTATAATCCGGCAGGTGTCTGTGTGCGTGACTTAATTGTAATCCGGCAGGTGTCTGTGTGCGTGACTTAATTATAATCCGGCAGGTGTCTGTGTGTGTGACTTAATTGTAATCCGGTAGGTGTCTGTGTGTGTGACTTCATTGTAATCCGGTAGGTGTCTGTGTGCGTGACTTAATTATAATCCGGCAGGTGTCTGTGTGCGTGACTTAATTGTAATCCGGCAGGTGTCTGTGTGCGTGACTTAATTATAACCCGGCAGGTGTCTGTGTGCGTGACTTAATTGTAATCCGGCAGGTGTCTGTGTGCGTGACTTAATTGTAATCCGGCAGGTGTCTGTGTGTGTGACTTAATTATAATCCGGCAGGTGTCTGTGTGTGAGACTTAATTATAATCCGGCAGGTGTCTGTGTGCGTGACTTAATTATAATCTGGTAGGTGTCTGTGTGCGTGACTTAATTATAATCCGGCAGGTGTCTGTGTGTGAGACTTAATTATAATCCGGCAGGTGTCTGTGTGCGTGACTTAATTATAATCTGGTAGGTGTCTGTGTGCGTGACTTAATTGTAATCCGGTAGGTGTCTGTGTGTGTGACTTAATTATAATCCGGCAGGTGTCTGTGTGTGTGACTTAATAATAATCCGGCAGGTGTCTGTGTGCGTGACTTAATTATAATCCGGCAGGTGTCTGTGTGTGTGACTTAATTATAATCCGGGAGGTGTCTGTGTGCGTGACTTAATTGTAATCCGGCAGGTGTCTGTGTGCGTGACTTAATTATAATCCGGTAGGTGTCTGTGTGCGTGACTTTATTGTAATCCGGCAGGTGTCTGTGTGCGTGACTTAATTATAATCCGGCAGGTGTCTGTGTGTGTGACTTAATTGTAATCCGGCAGGTGTCTGTGTGCGTGACTTAATTGTAATCCGGTAGGTGTCTGTGTGTGTGACTTAATTATAATCCGGCAGGTGTCTGTGTGTGTGACTTAATTATAATCCGGCAGGTGTCTGTGTGCGTGACTTAATTGTAATCCGGCAGGTGTCTGTGTGTGTGACTTAATTATAATCCGGCAGGTGTCTGTGTGCGTGACTTAATTGTAATCCGGTAGGAGTCTGTGTGCGTGACTTAATTGTAATCCGGTAGGTGTCTGTGTGTGTGACTTAATTGTAATCCGATAGGTGTCTGTGTGTGTGACTTCATTGTAATCCGGTAGGTGTCTGTGTGCGTGACTTAATTGTAATCCGGCAGGTGTCTGTGTGTGTGACTTAATTATAATCCGGCAGGTGTCTGTGTGCGTGACTTAATTGTAATCCGGCAGGTGTCTGTGTGTGTGACTTAATTATAATCCGGCAGGTGTCTGTGTGCGTGACTTAATTGTAATCCGGTAGGTGTCTGTGTGCGTGACTTAATTGTAATCCGGTAGGTGTCTGTGTGCGTGACTTAATTGTAATCCGGCAGGTGTCTGTGTGTGTGACTTAATTATAATCCGGCAGGTGTCTGTGTGCGTGACTTAATTGTAATCCGGCAGGTGTCTGTGTGCGTGACTTAATTGTAATCCGGCAGGTGTCTGTGTGCGTGACTTAATTGTAATCCGGTAGGTGTCTGTGTGTGTGACTTAATTGTAATCCGGTAGGTGTCTGTGTGCGTGACTTAATTGTAATCCGGCAGGTGTCTGTGTGTGTGACTTAATTATAATCCGGCAGGTGTCTGTGTGCGTGACTTAATTGTAATCCGGCAGGTGTCTGTGTGCGTGACTTAATTGTAATCCGGTAGGTGTCTGTGTGCGTGACTTAATTGTAATCCGGCAGGTGTCTGTGTGCGTGACTTAATTATAATCCGGTAGGTGTCTGTGTGCGTGACTTTATTGTAATCCGGCAGGTGTCTGTGTGCGTGACTTAATTATAATCCGGCAGGTGTCTGTGTGTGTGACTTAATTGTAATCCGGCAGGTGTCTGTGTGCGTGACTTAATTGTAATCCGGTAGGTGTCTGTGTGTGTGACTTAATTATAATCCGGCAGGTGTCTGTGTGTGTGACTTAATTATAATCCGGCAGGTGTCTGTGTGCGTGACTTAATTGTAATCCGGCAGGTGTCTGTGTGTGTGACTTAATTATAATCCGGCAGGTGTCTGTGTGCGTGACTTAATTGTAATCCGGTAGGAGTCTGTGTGCGTGACTTAATTGTAATCCGGTAGGTGTCTGTGTGTGTGACTTAATTGTAATCCGATAGGTGTCTGTGTGTGTGACTTCATTGTAATCCGGTAGGTGTCTGTGTGCGTGACTTAATTGTAATCCGGCAGGTGTCTGTGTGTGTGACTTAATTATAATCCGGCAGGTGTCTGTGTGCGTGACTTAATTGTAATCCGGCAGGTGTCTGTGTGTGTGACTTAATTATAATCCGGCAGGTGTCTGTGTGCGTGACTTAATTGTAATCCGGTAGGTGTCTGTGTGCGTGACTTAATTGTAATCCGGTAGGTGTCTGTGTGCGTGACTTAATTGTAATCCGGCAGGTGTCTGTGTGTGTGACTTAATTATAATCCGGCAGGTGTCTGTGTGCGTGACTTAATTGTAATCCGGCAGGTGTCTGTGTGCGTGACTTAATTGTAATCCGGTAGGTGTCTGTGTGTGTGACTTAATTGTAATCCGGTAGGTGTCTGTGTGCGTGACTTAATTATAATCGGGTAGGTGTCTGTGTGCGTGACTTAACTATAATCCGGCAGGTGTCTGTGTGCGTGACTTAATTGTAATCCGGCAGGTGTCTGTGTGCGTGACTTAATTATAATCCGGCATGTGTCTGTGTGTGTGACTTAATTGTAATCCGATAGGTGTCTGTGTGTGTGACTTCATTGTAATCCGGTAGGTGTCTGTGTGCGTGACTTAATTATAATCCGGCAGGTGTCTGTGTGCATGACTTAATTATAATCCGGCAGGTGTCTGTGTGTGAGACTTAATAATAATCCGGCAGGTGTCTGTGTGCGTGACTTAATTATAATCTGGTAGGTGTCTGTGTGCGTGACTTAATTGTAATCCGGTAGGTGTCTGTGTGTGTGACTTAATTATAATCCGGCAGGTGTCTGTGTGTGTGACTTAATTATAATCCGGCAGGTGTCTGTGTGCGTGACTTAATTGTAATCCGGCAGGTGTCTGTGTGCGTGACTTAATTATAATCCGGTAGGTGTCTGTGTGCGTGACTTTATTGTAATCCGGCAGGTGTCTGTGTGCGTGACTTAATTATAATCCGGCAGGTGTCTGTGTGTGTGACTTAATTGTAATCCGGCAGGTGTCTGTGTGCGTGACTTAATTGTAATCCGGTAGGTGTCTGTGTGTGTGACTTAATTATAATCCAGCAGGTGTCTGTGTGCGTGACTTAATTATAATCCGGCAGGTGTCTGTGTGCGTGACTTAATTGTAATCCGGCAGGTGTCTGTGTGTGTGACTTAATTATAATCCGGCAGGTGTCTGTGTGCGTGACTTAATTGTAATCCGGTAGGTGTCTGTGTGCGTGACTTAATTGTAATCCAGTAGGTGTCTGTGTGCGTGACTTAATTGTAATCCGGCAGGTGTCTGTGTGTGTGACTTAATTATAATCCGGCAGGTGTCTGTGTGCGTGACTTAATTGTAATCCGGCAGGTGTCTGTGTGCGTGACTTAATTGTAATCCGGTAGGTGTCTGTGTGTGTGATTTAATTGTAATCCGGTAGGTGTCTGTGTGCGTGACTTAATCATAATCCGGTAGGTGTCTGTGTGCGTGACTTAATTATAATCGGGTAGGTGTCTGTGTGCGTGACTTAATTGTAATCCGGTAGGTGTCTGTGTGCGTGACTTAATTGTAATCCGGTAGGTGTCTGTGTGTGTGACTTCATTATAATCTGGTAGGTGTCTGTGTGTGTGACTTAATTATAATCCGGCAGGTGTCTGTGTGTGTGACTTAATTGTAATCCGGCAGGTGTCTGTGTGCGTGACTTAATTGTAATCCGGTAGGTGTCTGTGTGCGTGACTTAATTGTAATCCGGTAGGTGTCTGTGTGTGTGACTTAATTATAATCCGGTAGGTGTCTGTGTGTGTGACTTAATTGTAATCCGGTAGGTGTCTGTGTGCGTGACTTAATTGTAATCCGGCAGGTGTCTGTGTGCGTGACTTAATTGTAATCCGGCAGGTGTCTGTGTGCGTGACTTAATTGTAATCCGGTAGGTGTCTGTGTGTGTGACTTAATTGTAATCCGGTAGGTGTCTGTGTGTGTGACTTAATTATAATCCGGCAGGTGTCTGTGTGTGTGACTTAATTGTAATCCGGTAGGTGTCTGTGTGTGTGACGTAATTATAATCCGGTAGGTGTCTGTGTGCGTGACTTAATTATAATACGGTAGGTGTCTGTGTGTGTGACTTAATTATAATCCGGTAGGTGTCTGTGTGCGTGACTTAATTGTAATCCGGTAGGTGTCTGTGTGTGTGACTTAATTGTAATCCGGCAGGTGTCTGTGTGCGTGACTTAATTGTAATCCCGCAGGTGTCTGTGTGCGTGACTTAATTATAATCCGGTAGGTGTCTGTGTGCGTGACTTAATTATAATCCAGCAGGTGTCTGTGTGCGTGACTTAATTATGATCCGGTAGGTGTCTGTGTGTGTGACTTAATTGTAATCCGGTAGGTGTCTGTGTGTGTGACTTAATTGTAATCCGGTAGGTGTCTGTGTGCGTGACTTAATTGTAATCCGGTAGGTGTCTGTGTGCATGACTTAATTATAATCCGGTAGGTGTCTGTGTGCATGACTTAATTGTAATCCGGCAGGTGTCTGTGTGCGTGACTTAATTGTAATCCGGCAGGTGTCTGTGTGCGTGACTTAATTATAATCTGGTAGGTGTCTGTGTGCGTGACTTAATTATAATCCGGTAGGTGTCTGTGTGCGTGACTTAATTATAATACGGTAGGTGTCTGTGTGCGTGACTTAATTATAATACGGTAGGTGTCTGTGTGTGTGACTTAATTATAATCCGGTAGGTGTCTGTGTGTGTGACTTAATTATAATACGGTAGGTGTCTGTGTGTGTGACTTAATTATAATACGGCAGGTGTCTGTGTGTGTGACTTAATTATAATCCGGTAGGTGTCTGTGTGTGTGACTTAATTATAATCCGGTAGGTGTCTGTGTGTGTGACTTAATTATAATCCGGTAGGTGTCTGTGTGCGTGACTTAATTGTAATCCGGCAGGTGTCTGTGTGCAAGACTTAATTATAATCTGGTAGGTGTCTGTGTGCGTGACTTAATTATAATCCGGCAGGTGTCTGTGTGCATGACTTAATTATAATCCGGTAGGTGTCTGTGTGCGTGACTTAATTGTAATCCGGCAGGTGTCTGTGTGCGTAACTTAATTATAATCCGGCAGGTGTCTGTGTGCGTGACTTAATTATAATCTGGTAGGTGTCTGTGTGCGTGACTTAATTATAATCCGGTAGGTGTCTGTGTGCGTGACTTAATTATAATACGGTAGGTGTCTGTGTGCGTGACTTAATTATAATACGGTAGGTGTCTGTGTGTGTGACTTAATTATAATCCGGTAGGTGTCTGTGTGTGTGACTTAATTATAATACGGCAGGTGTCTGTGTGTGTGACTTAATTATAATCCGGTAGGTGTCTGTGTGCGTGACTTAATTATAATACGGCAGGTGTCTGTGTGTGTGACTTAATTATAATCCGGTAGGTGTCTGTGTGTGTGACTTAATTATAATCCGGTAGGTGTCTGTGTGCGTGACTTAATTGTAATCCGGTAGGTGTCTGTGTGCGTGACTTAATTATAATCCGGTAGGTGTCTGTGTGCGTGACTTAATTGTAATCCGGCAGGTGTCTGTGTGCGTGACTTAATTATAATCCGGTAGGTGTCTGTGTGTGTGACTTAATTATAATACGGCAGGTGTCTGTGTGTGTGACTTAATTATAATCCGGTAGGTGTCTGTGTGCGTGACTTAATTATAATGCGGCAGGTGTCTGTGTGTGTGACTTAATTATAATCCGGTAGGTGTCTGTGTGCGTGACTTAATTGTAATCCGGTAGGTGTCTGTGTGCGTGACTTAATTGTAATCCGGCAGGTGTCTGTGTGCGTGACTTAATTGTAATCCGGCAGGTGTCTGTGTGCGTGACTTAATTATAATCCGGTAGGTGTCTGTGTGCGTGACTTAATTATAATCCAGCAGGTGTCTGTGTGCGTGACTTAATTATGATCCGGTAGGTGTCTGTGTGTGTGACTTAATTGTAATCCGGTAGGTGTCTGTGTGTGTGACTTAATTGTAATCCGGTAGGTGTCTGTGTGCGTGACTTAATTGTAATCCGGTAGGTGTCTGTGTGCGTGACTTAATTATAATCCGGTAGGTGTCTGTGTGCGTGACTTAATTGTAATCCGGTAGGTGTCTGTGTGTGTGACTTAATTGTAATCCGGTAGGTGTCTGTGTGCGTGACTTAATTGTAATACGGTAGGTGTCTGTGTGTGTGACTTAATTATAATCCGGTAGGTGTCTGTGTGTGTGACTTAATTGTAATCCGGCAGGTGTCTGTGTGCGTGACTTAATTGTAATCCGGTAGGTGTCTGTGTGCGTGACTTAATTGTAATCCGGCAGGTGTCTGTGTGTGTGACTTAATTGTAATCTGGTAGGTGTCTGTGTGCGTGACTTAATTATAATCCGGTAGGTGTCTGTGTTCATGACTTAATTGTAATCCGCCAGGTGTCTGTGTGCGTGACTTAATTGTAATCCGGTAGGTGTCTGTGTGCGTGACTTAATTGTAATCCGGCAGGTGTCTGTGTGCGTGACTTAATTGTAATCTGGTAGGTGTCTGTGTGCGTGACTTAATTGTAATCCGGTAGGTGTCTGTGTGCGTGACTTAATTATAATCCGGTAGGTGTCTGTGTGCGTGACTTAATTATAATCCAGCAGGTGTCTGTGTGCGTGACTTAATTATAATCTGGTAGGTGTCTGTGTGCATGACTTAATTATAATCTGGTAGGTGTCTGTGTGCGTGACTTAATTATAATCCGGCAGGTGTCTGTGTGCGTGACTTAATTATAATCTGGTAGGTGTCTGTGTGCGTGACTTAATTATAATCCGGAAGGTGTCTGTGTGCGTGACTTAATTATAATCTGGTAGGTGTCTGTGTGCGTGACTTAATTATAATCCGGTAGGTGTCTGTGTGCGTGACTTAATTATAATCCGGCAGGTGTCTGTGTGCATGACTTAATTATAATCTGGTAGGTGTCTGTGTGCGTGACTTAATTATAATTCGGCAGGTGTCTGTGTGCGTGACTTAATTATAATCTGGTAGGTGTCTGTGTGCGTGACTCAATTATAATCTGGTAGGTGTCTGTGTGCGTGACTTAATTGTAATCCGGCAGGTGTCTGTGTGCGTGGCTTAATTATAATCCGGCAGGTGTCTGTGTGCATGACTTAATTATAATCCGGTAGGTGTCTGTGTGCGTGACTTAATTGTAATCCGGCAGGTGTCTGTGTGTGTGACTTCATTATAATCTGGTAGGTGTCTGTGTGCGTGACTTAATTATAATCCAGCAGGTGTCTGTGTGCGTGACTTAATTGTAATCCGGTAGGTGTCTGTGTGCGTGACTTAATTATAATCCGGTAGGTGTCTGTGTGCGTGACTTAATTATAATCCGACAGGTGTCTGTGTGTGTGACTTAATTGTAATCCGGCAGGTGTCTGTGTGCATGACTTAATTGTAATCCGGCAGGTGTCTGTGTGCGTGACTTAATTATAATCCGGCAGGTGTCTGTGTGCATGACTTAATTGTAATCCGGCAGGTGTCTGTGTGCGTGACTTAATTATAATCCGGCAGGTGTCTGTGTGCGTGACTTAATTATAATCCGGCAGGTGTCTGTGTGTGTGACTTAATTATAATCCGGCAGGTGTCTGTGTGCGTGACTTAATTGTAATCCGGCAGGTGTCTGTGTGCGTGACTTAATTATAATCCGGCAGGTGTCTGTGTGCGTGACTTAATTATAATCCGGCAGGTGTCTGTGTGCATGACTTAATTATAATCTGGTAGGTGTCTGTGTGCGTGACATAATTATAATTCGGCAGGTGTCTGTGTGCGTGACTTAATTATAATCTGGTAGGTGTCTGTGTGCGTGACTCAATTATAATCTGGTAGGTGTCTGTGTGCGTGACTTAATTGTAATCCGGCAGGTGTCTGTGTGCGTGACTTAATTATAATCCGGCAGGTGTCTGTGTGCATGACTTAATTATAATCCGGTAGGTGTCTGTGTGCGTGACTTAATTGTAATCTGGCAGGTGTCTGTGTGTGTGACTTCATTATAATCTGGTAGGTGTCTGTGTGCGTGACTTAATTATAATCCAGCAGGTGTCTGTGTGCGTGACTTAATTGTAATCCGGTAGGTGTCTGTGTGCGTGACTTAATTATAATCCAGCAGGTGTCTGTGTGCGTGACTTAATTGTAATCCGGCAGGTGTCTGTGTGCGTGACTTAATTATAATCCGGTAGGTGTCTGTGTGCTTGACTTAATTATAATCCGACAGGTGTCTGTGTGCGTGACTTAATTGTAATCCGGCAGGTGTCTGTGTGCATGACTTAATTGTAATCCGGCAGGTGTCTGTGTGCGTGACTTAATTATAATCCGGCAGGTGTCTGTGTGCATGACTTAATTGTAATCCGGCAGGTGTCTGTGTGCGTGACTTAATTATAATCCGGCAGGTGTCTGTGTGCGTGACTTAATTATAATCCGGCAGGTGTCTGTGTGTGTGACTTAATTATAATCCGGCAGGTGTCTGTGTGCGTGACTTAATTGTAATCCGGCAGGTGTCTGTGTGCGTGACTTAATTATAATCCGGCAGGTGTCTGTTTGTGTGACTTAATTATAATCCGGTAGGTGTC
This sequence comes from Lampetra planeri, assembly GCF_965212315.1. Lineage (NCBI taxonomy): Eukaryota > Metazoa > Chordata > Hyperoartia > Petromyzontiformes > Petromyzontidae > Lampetra > Lampetra planeri. Next base: position 9,919,637 of record NC_136150.1, read on the forward strand.
TGTGTGCGTGACTTAATTGTAATCCGGCAGTTGTCTGTGTGACTTAATTATAATCCGGCAGGTGTCTGTGTGCGTGACTTAATTATAATCTGGTAGGTGTGTGTGTGCGTGACTTAATTATAATCCGGCAGGTGTCTGTGTGCGTGACTTAATTATAATCCGGTAGGTGTCTGTGTGCGTGACTTAATTGTAATCCGGCAGGTGTCTGTGTGCGTGACTTAATTGTAATCCGGCAGGTGTCTGTGTGCGTGACTTAATTATAATCTGGTAGGTGTCTGTGTGCGTGACTTAATTATAATCCGGTAGGTGTCTGTGTGCGTGACTTAATTATAATACGGTAGGTGTCTGTGTGCGTGACTTAATTATAATACGGTAGGTGTCTGTGTGTGTGACTTAATTATAATCCGGTAGGTGTCTGTGTGTGTGACTTAATTATAATACGGCAGGTGTCTGTGTGTGTGACTTAATTATAATCCGGTAGGTGTCTGTGTGCGTGACTTAATTATAATACGGCAGGTGTCTGTGTGTGTGACTTAATTATAATCCGGTAGGTGTCTGTGTGTGTGACTTAATTATAATCCGGTAGGTGTCTGTGTGCGTGACTTAATTGTAATCCGGTAGGTGTCTGTGTGCGTGACTTAATTGTAATCCGGCAGGTGTCTGTGTGCGTTACTTAATTATAATCCGGTAGGTGTCTGTGTGTGTGACTTAATTATAATACGGCAGGTGTCTGTGTGTGTGACTTAATTATAATCCGGTAGGTGTCTGTGTGCGTGACTTAATTATAATACGGCAGGTGTCTGTGTGTGTGACTTAATTATAATCCGGTAGGTGTCTGTGTGTGTGACTTAATTATAATCCGGTAGGTGTCTGTGTGCGTGACTTAATTGTAATCCGGTAGGTGTCTGTGTGCGTGACTTAATTGTAATCCGGCAGTTGTCTGTTTGTGTGACTTAATTATAATCCGGCAGGTGTCTGTGTGCGTGACTTAATTATAATTTGGTAGGTGTCTGTGTGCGTGACTTAATTATAATCCGGCAGGTGTCTGTGTGCGTGACTTAATTATAATCCGGTAGGTGTCTGTGTGCGTGACTTAATTGTAATCCGGCAGGTGTCTGTGCGTGACTTAATTGTAATCCGGCAGGTGTCTGTGTGCGTGACTTAATTATAATCTGGTAGGTGTCTGTGTGCGTGACTTAATTATAATCCGGTAGGTGTCTGTGTGCGTGACTTAATTATAATACGGTAGGTGTCTGTGTGCGTGACTTAATTATAATACGGTAGGTGTCTGTGTGTGTGACTTAATTATAATCCGGTAGGTGTCTGTGTGTGTGACTTAATTATAATACGGCAGGTGTCTGTGTGTGTGACTTAATTATAATCCGGTAGGTGTCTGTGTGCATGACTTAATTATAATACGGCAGGTGTCTGTGTGTGTGACTTAATTATAATCCGGTAGGTGTCTGTGTGTGTGACTTAATTATAATCCGGTAGGTGTCTGTGTGCGTGACTTAATTGTAATCCGGTAGGTGTCTGTGTGCGTGACTTAATTGACACCGGGCACGAGTGTGGGGGTGCGTCTTATAATCCGGGCGTCTTATAAACAGAAGAACACGGTACAATGTAATAATGAATGTGTGTGATGCAGGGCATGCACACAATGACAAATACTAAACACATTCGTCAATAACACTGCCTTCAAGTAAATATAATATGCCTTTTTCAATGGGTCGTGAACGCTACATGACATTAATAATAACCTCCCTGTGTCATCTATGTGCTGCGAAGGGCCATTGCCCGTAACGTCGCCGATTGCAGAGAGCCATACGCGCACATAGAGCACAGTAACCCGCCTAGAGACCCATAGACTCGCATAGAGACCCATTGACTCATATAGAGACCCAAAGACTCGCATAGAGACCCATAGACTCGCATAGAGACCCATAAACTCACACAGAGACCCATAGACTCGCATAGAGACCCATAGACTCACACAGAGAACCAAAGACTCACATAAAGACCCATAGAATCGCATAGAGACCCATAGACTCATATAGAGACCCATAGACTCGCATAGAAACCCATAGACTCACATAGAGACCCATAGACTCGCATAGAGACCCATAGACTCACACAGAGACCCAAAGACTCACATATAGACCCATAGCCTCGCATAGAGACCCATAGACTCGCATAGAGACCCATAGACTCATATAGAGACCCATAGACTCGCATAGAGACCCATAGACCCACATAAAGACCCATAGACTCGCATAGAGACCCATAGACTCACATAAAGACCAGTAACTCGCAAAGAGACCCACAGACTCACATAGAGACCATAGACTCGGATAGAGACCCATAGACTCGCATAGAGACCCATAAACTCACATAAAGACCAGTAACTCGCACAAAGACCCATAGACTCGCATAGAAACCCATAGACTCATATAAAGACCCATAGACTCGCATAGAGACCATAGACTCATATAAAGACCAGTAACTCGCATAGAGACCCACAGACTCACATAGAGACCATAGACTCGCATAGAGACCCATAGACTCGCATAAAGACCCATAGACTCACATAAAGACCAGTAACTTGCACAGAGACCCACAGACTCACACAGACCCACAGACTCACATAGAGCCCAGTAACCCGCATAGAGACCCATAGACTCGCATAGGGAGCCACAGACTAATATAGAGACCCTTAGACTCGCAAAGGGACCCATAGACTCACAGAGAGACACACAGACTCACATAAAGACCAGTAACTCGCACAGAGACCCACAGACTCACATAAAGACCCACAGACTCACATAAAGACCAGCAACTCACATAGGGACCCATAGACTCACTACAGCCCAGTAACTCGCACAGAGACCCATAGACTCACATAGAGATCCATAGACTCACATATATACCCACAGACTCACATAAAGACCAGTAACTCGTATATAGACCCATAGACTCATATAGAGACCCAAAGACTCACATAGAGACCCATAAACTCGCATAGAGACCCATAGACTCACACAGAGACCCAAAGACTCACATAGAGACCCATAGACTCATATAGAGACCCATAGACTCACATAGAGACCCATAGACTCGCATAGAGACCCATAGACTCACACAGAGACCCAAAGACTCACATAGAGACCCATAGAATCGCATAGAGACCCATAGACTCATTTAGAGACCCATAGACTCGCATAGAAACCCATAGACTCACATAGAGACCCATAGACTCGCATAGAGACCCACAGACTCACACAGAGACCCAAAGACTCACATAGAGACCCATAGCCTCGCATAGAGACCCATAGACTCGCATAGAGACCCATAGACTCATATAGAGACCCATAGACTCGCATAGAGACCCATAGACTCACATAAAGACCAGTAACTCGCACAGAGACCCATAGACTCATATAGAGCCCAGTAACCCGCATAGAGACCCATAGACTCATATAGAGACCCAAAGACTCATATAGAGACCCACAGACTCATATAGAGACCCACAGACTCACATAGAGACCAAAGACTCACATAGAGACCCATAGACTCGCATAGAGACCCATAAACTCACATAAAGACCAGTAACTCGCACAGAGACCCACAGACTCACACAGAGACCCAAATACTCACATAGAGACCCATAGCCTCGCCTAGAGACCCATAGACTCGCATAGAGACCCATAGACTCATATAGAGACCCATAGACTCGCATAGAGACCCATAGACTCACATAAAGACCAGTAACTCGCACAGAGACCCATATACTCATATAGAGCCCAGTAACCCGCATAGAGACCCATAGACTCATATAGAGACCCAAAGACTCATATAGAGACCCACAGACTCATATAGAGACCCACAGACTCACATAGAGACCAAAGACTCACATAGAGACCCATAGACTCGCATAGAGACCCATAGACTCACATAAAGACCCATAGACTCGCATGGAGACCCATAGACTCACATAAAGACCAGTAACTCGCATAGAGACCCACAGACTCACATAGAGACCATAGACTCGGAAAGAGACCCATAGACTCGCATAGAGACCCATAAACTCACATAAAGACCAGTAACTCGCACAAAGACCCATAGACTCGCATAGAGACCCATAGACTCATATAAAGACCCATAGACTCGCATAGAGACCATAGACTCACATAAAGACCAGTAACTCGCATAGAGACCCACAGACTCACATAGAGACCATAGACTCGCATAGAGACCCATAGACTCACATAAAGACCCATAGACTCACATAAAGACCAGTAACTCGTCCAGAGACCCACAGACTCACACAGACCCACAGACTCACATAGAGCCCAGTCACCCGCATAGAGACCCATAGACTCGCATAGGGACCCACAGACTAATATAGAGACCCTTAAACTCGCATAGGGACCCATATACTCACAGAGAGACCCACAGACTCACATAAAGACCAGTAACTCGCACAGAGACCCACAGACTCACATAAAGACCAGTAACTCGCACAGAGACCCACAGACCCACATAGAGACCCACAGACTCACATAAAGACGAGCAACTCGCATAGGGACCCATAGACTCACTAGAGCCCAGTAACTCGCACAGAGACCCATAGACTCACATAGAGAGCCATAGACTCACATAGAGACCCACAGACTCACATAAAGACCAGTAACTCGCACAGAGATCAATAGACTCACATAGAGACCCATAGACTCACATATAGACCCACAGACTCACATAAAGACCAGTAACTCGTATATAGACCCATAGACTCACATAGAGACCCATAGACTCGCATAGAGACTATAGACTCACATAGAGACCCATATACTCACATAGAGACCATAGACTCACATAGAGACCCATAGACTCACATAGAGACCCATAGACTCACATAGAGACCCACAGACTCGCATAAAGACCAGTAACTCGCATAGAGACCCACAGACTCACATAGAGACCATAGACTCACATAGAGACCCACAGACTCGCATAGAGACCAGTAACTCGCATAGAGACCCATATATTCACATAGAGACCAGTAACTCGCATAGAGACCCACAGACTCACATAGAGACCCATAGACTCACAGAGAAACTAGCAACTGTATCGAGTCTCCTAGACTCGCATAGAGACACAAAGACTCACATAGAGACCCATAGACACACATAGAGACCCCTGCTTTATTAAAGTCAGGCTCTGCTTCTCTGCCTATGACCGACTGCCTCTCTCTACAAACACCTCCACTGTTTCCATGCAGTGGCTTGTGATGCGGTCCCATGCAGTGTCTGTCGAATTCACATTGCACTGTATGCGAAGTCAATGGGTGTGTCTATAGAAAGCTTGTGGGTCTTCATATGAATGTATGACTCAAAATAACCATTGGCGTCGTTGTGGGGAATATATATATAACAAAGTACATAATAAAAGTGTATCCACATAACCGTCTCTCTACATAATATATAGATAGCCGCACGGCCTTCCGGGAGAGCACAATTTCAGCTCCATTGATTCAAGACAAGCAAAACTCTGGACCTGTTTCGACAACCTGTGTCTCGTCAGCAGAGGATATAACTACATATGGCCCGGTGATGTTGGGAGTGGTCGCGGGTCGGGGTTAGTGGAGTGCTCGCCACTCGTTGCAGAGGTTCGCAGTTCGATTTAGGGTGGCCGCCCTGAGCTGGGAACGACCTCGCCTGGTATACAGGATGTCGTGAGTTCGCTCCGGGTCCTCCGGGGTTTTCACTCCAAATTTAGAATCAACATCACGCGTTTAGAGTATCTGGCAGCCACTATAAATTTCCACACAATGAGCCACGACGTTGAACGATCATTTGTGATGGCCAGGTGGCTTCTGAAAAAGTGCTGCGTAGCTCAGTGGGGCCTTACCTGGTCAAAAAAAAAATATACAGATTTGTAAATAAGTATATAATTATATATTTAATACTGCTTATGTGTTGTTCGGTAACAAAAAAAAAATCTACGCGCCGTCTGCTTCACTCACAGTGGATGGACGTTAACGATTCCCGGGAGGAGTAAGCCATCGTGGGCCGGCGTCATGGTTTAAATTTGAAGAAGAAACTTAATTGGAATCTACAGAGCGTAGGAACAATTGCCCCCCCCCCTTCCCCTACTACGAAAACCTGACAGGACTCTCCTGAAAGAGAGTCACGAGGCTCTGCTGCTGGGTGAACAAGCGACGTAGCGATACTGTTGAATTTCTTTCGCACCGTACGTAGCCAACCGTACTAATCGGAGGTGCGTTCTCTCGGCGTTCTCTCGGCAAGTTAAATACGCGTGCTGTTTGACACATTTATACGCTATATAAATTAAACTTTCATTGAATGTGATCATAATTGTACTTGTAATAATTGATATATACTGTATATAGTATTTGTAAAATATAAATGCATACACATTGCTATATTGCACTCTTTGGTTCTTTCGATAAAGTCACGTAGGTAGAAAAATAAAATATAACAAAAAATAGTATATCACGACGTTTCGATCGCAACACAAGCGGTCGTACCTACGTGACTTTACCGAAAGAACCAAAATGTATGGATTCCTGCAGTCACGAAATCTTCAAATCAAGATTGCTACATTACTACACACATTGTTGTCCTTCCTCCGGAACCTTGTATTCTCACGGTTGGCAACATACGGTGCGAAAGAAGTTCAACATGCAGCGCATACAAACGACTCGGCATTGGCGTTTGTCGAAGTTCACTGGGAGAATGATGCAGGTTATCATCGCGTAAATAAACCAACGTACGACAGACTATACACGTTAGCTAAAACACGATGCATCTTCAGTTTAGCAAGTCGAATACAATACTCGTACACGGTTATACTTTTGTGTTTACGCTACACTATTTCGTAATCGGCTTAGAATGTTAAGGAACACATCCGAGTGTCGCACGGCGGGGCACAGACGCGGTGATGGAGCGGCAGCCAAGGATTGAAAGGCGTCCGGGAGAGCGTGGCCCGTCCACCGGGGAGATGGAGCGATGAGATCAGCTCGTGTCCGGGGTGGAACGTTACACCGCGGGGTGGCTTTGAGAGTGGGGGGCTGGCTTCATCCAGCAGTGGATTGAACAGGGCCGATGCTGAATAACTACGATTGTATTATACACTATTGCTGTCGTTATTAAAGCACGTGCATGCGAATAAACTTACCAGCGTTTAATTAAGTACACAAATAAACGTGCACAAGTATTATTTTACGTTCAAAAATAATACAAAGATGCGTACGTTTTGGTCGCACGCACGTAGTGTAGTATACATCATGTACAGGTGGGTGCGCCCCTTTAAGGCTGAGACGACCTAGGGGAGGAGGTAAATGACTCGCCCCTGATGTCAGCCGTCGTCCGGGCTCGGAGCGCACTGCGCTGACAAAGACAAAGATCTCCCGTCTTGCCGCGACAAAATTTTTAGGGCAAGTGCTGTTAGCGAGCACCTATGAAGGCTGGCGCAACACACGAGAAGGTGGGTGGCCAGTATCACGCCCGCCCGCCTTTGTCTCCCCAGTGGCAATGTTTATCCATCGCACCAAGTACTCATTTGAATCTGAGCCGACCTAGGGGAGGCCCAGGAGCGATTCAATAATCGTCACTGTGTGTTGGTGGCCGTGAGTGGGAATCGAACTCGGGTCGCCGGGTTCGTAACGCAATTCTCTGACACAACAAAGATCCCCCGTATAGCCTTAACAGGCTGTCGGGGCAAGTGCTGTTGAAAGCCGGCACGGCACACACGAGGGGGTGGGTGGCCAGTACTCGCACGCACGCACGCACATACATACACACGGAGACAAAAGAAAACAGATGTAAAAACACATAATTTACGTGTACATGTACGGCTCTTTTCGTGAACCCACTGCTGGATGACGGTCATTGGACCATACTTCACCATGCTGGTCCGAACGAGACACACATAATACACGCGTACATAACACACACACATCATACACACCACAGATATGCATTATTATATACACATTATGAAAGCTATCGATAAATGCAAATTCTAATGATTTAGACAGCAGCATTTATGCTTAAGGACAGTTTCGAAAACCATTTATTTCCCCGAACTTTTCGGAATTCGCCAAAAAAAATTCGCAAACAGAATTTACAGCCGTACACTGTCCACGCAGCATCGCGTTACAAACTCTACACAGGAGGCAGCAAGCAGCAGTCAGGGTTGAGTGTAGGCCTCGCAAGGTAAGGTAATTTACCCTTTTTACTGGGTAAAAGGGTAAAGGTAAAGGGTAAAGGTGTCGACATGCCAAGGGGTAAGGTAAAGGGTAGGGTAAAGGTAGCTCGGAAGAATTACCCGGTAGGGTAAAGGTAGCGCGCAGTATTACCCGGTAAATACGGTACCTTGTTAACCGCTAGAAGCTCTGTGGCGCAGTCCGTGGCCTCGATTTAATAAGTAATATAATTTTTTTTAAACACGCTTTTATTAAATGTACGAGTAATGGCAGAACTCCACGACTCCAGGAAGTAGCCCCGAGGCTTGCCACAACGTAAGGGGCCGTGGTGATTTACAGCCAATGCCAGTTGAGCGTCGACAATTAGACCCAAGCCGACACATAACATATACAAAAGAATGTTAAGAAATATATAATTGTTTAATGATAGAATATAGTATTGTCATCAGTATGATATAAGTATACGAAGTTTTCAGTCGATACCACATTAGGAAGTGGGTAAAAATGGAGTTGCAAGATTTGAGGATACAACGACAACAATGACGACAACAACGACGACAACAACAACAGACAGAGTTAATAGAAAACGTGTAAAATTGGAATCATCGAGAGTATTCTATATTAATAAAGCGCTCTACCTAGCATTTACCGTTATAAACCTTGTTGATGTGTACTTCCCTAGTAATTACCATGTAATCGGTAATTTGTATGGGGTAAGGGTAAAAGGTAGGGTAAAAGGTAGGCTCGTTGCTTTTTACCTTACCTGCTGAAGGGTAAAAGGTAGGGTAGAGTGATTGTATTGTGGTAAGGTTAAAGGTAGGGTAAAGGTAGGCTCGTTGTTTTTACCTTTTAGCTTTTACCTTACCTTGCCGAGGCCTAGTTGAATGGCTGTCACCTGGAACAGGCGAGTCAAGTGACTTTTCCCGGCTTTCTATCGGCTTTGGCGTTACACTCGACGAGAGGCGAATTACTTGGTCCACTCAGTGATAAGAGATCGCTTTATACGTGACGCCGATCCACATACACACATGCACACGTGTACACGCACACACGGATGGAGAGCACTTAAACATAAATACAGACATATACTCACACACGGATAGAAATAACCCGTGGAGGCTCAACAGGCTGTAGGGGTAAGTGCTTTTAGCGAGAATATATTAAGGCCGGATCGGCACACGAGTGCTACCATGCCCGGCCGCCTTTATCTCCCTGGTGCTGATGTCCAAACACTACGCCGGGTACTCGCTTAAGGCTGAGTCTACCTAGGGGAAGTCTCTGATTATCACTCGCTACTGATCTTGGCCGTAGTCGCGAATTGTGACCAGGTCGCCTGGTTTGTAGCGTGACACCGCTCCATATAGACACATCTATACATAAACACAGCGATACATACAAACATACATTATAAAGCAAAGGTATTCAAATACACACATTTACATACACATTCACACATATACTCGGATACGTATGGATATACAATACAAAGATATCCCGTATAGACATAATAGATTGTCGGGGCAAGTGCTGTGAACGATATTTACACACCACACCAGGCACTCATTTGAGGCTGAGTCGACCTTGGAGAGGCCCAGGATCGGTTCAAATAATCGCGTCGCCTGGGATCGTGGCGCAGCGCGCTAACTGCTACACTACCACTCCCCACGTGCACAGATGTACACAGAAACATAAACGCACAACATCGCCTGGACTCCCTTTACACATCACATTTCTCGGTTGAACAAAACGCGTTACGCTCATCCGTTACAATTTTGACAGTGCTGCTTGTTCCTGGCCGCGAGACGTTTTGGGCCAATAGGGTCTGTGCTCAACAACTGTGTTTAACATTTTTGTTTATGCATAATACCTACAAATACACACCAGATACATCGATCCTCGTAGACATACGCATAGCAGTACACACATATATATACAGATATGAATATTCACACGGACACATTGCCTACGCATACACGCAGACTCAAAGCAACACACACGCACACGACTTCCCTTTTCTCACCTTGCACTGCTGTCCTTTGTCTGTAATGTTTGCGACTTGTTGACCCGCCCCTACGGGGCATCTTTGAGCTCATCGGATTCCTCCATGGCAGATAAAGATTCTGATATATTTATTTAGAACACACACACACATACACAAAAATAATTCACATACAAACATAACGACCGGGACAAAGATAATCCCCAAAACGTATGAAGCCCGATGTGGGCACACGAGGAGGTGGTGAGGTCAGGCCACCTTTGTCTCCCCAAATGCTGTTTACAAGGTACAGCTATACTGTACTTATCTAATGCACAGCCAATCTAAAATGGGCTCAGGACCGGTTTATATAATCGTCACTGACGCTATCCGCTATCGGATGACACGCACGTACACACACACACGTGGAGATGTGTGCTAATATTGAACGGCAATCAAACTCGGGGTGGCTGGGTTCTTAGCGCAATGCGCTAACCACTGCGCCACCACCCCACACGGTTCTAACATTCGGACTCCAACTGTTCTTATCCAGCGAACTTTCAATTCACGTCCTATGAAGAAGGTCCGTTGTCTGAAACGTCGCCGATTTTATGTTTTACTTTTAAGGCAACGCAAGTGTTATCGAGTAAAAAAACACAAGTCGCCTTTACGGATTAAAGTCTGACATCACGTAAAGACTTTTGGGGCAAGTGTTGTTCGAAAACACCTATTACAAAAACATACAACTACAACACCTATTACAAAAACATACAACATCTATTACAAAAACATACAACTACAACACCTATTACAAAACATACACAACTACAACACCTATTACAAAAACATACACAACTACACAGCCGTCGTTCGCCACTCAGGTGGCGGTGACGTCCCATACACTTACCCTCACGTACACACATATGTGTGTACCCTCACGTACACACATATGTACACACCCACGTACATAGGTTGAACGCAGACATACGTACATGAAGAATGCCAATACACACATAAAAACAATATTTGACATGCACAAACAGACGCACAAACACACGGAAATACAAAGATTCGCCACCGTTTAGGTTTTAACAGACTGTTGGGGCAAGGTTCTGTGAGCGAGTAGCGGATGGTGGTGACTCGCACCACACCCGACCACCTTTGTCTCCCCAGTGCTGATATTTAGCCATCGCACCAGGTACTCATTTGAGGCTGAGTCGACCAAGGGGACGCCGAGGAGCAGTTCAGATATTCGTGACTGATGTTAGCCGTGAGCGGGAATCGAACTTGGGTTGCTGGGTGTTGTACCGCAGTGCGCTCAACGCGACAACACACGCACACACACACGCACACACACGCTACAACACACACGCACACACATACGCTACAACACACACACGCACACACGCATACGCACACACGCACACGCTACAACACACACGCACACACACACGCGTACAAAGACATCGCCTTATCAGCCTTTTGGGGCAAGTGTTGTTAACGAGCATCTGTGAAGGCCGGAGATCGCATGGATCGAACTCGGGTCTATGGGTTCGTAGCGCGGCGCCCTCACCACTGCGCCACCGCTCCCAAAAGTGTACATACACACACACATAGTACGCATACACACGTAGTCGTCGCACACACCCGGTGTGGAACACATACCCATAGTATATACACGTAAAACGGCACACATACGTACGCATTATACAAGTAACATAACCCCCGTATAGCCTCCATGCGCTTTTGCGGCAAGCACTGTCAGTGAACACTGACGAAGGACTGAAAAGGCGGTGTGGCTGACACCGCGACCGATCGCCTTGATCCTTCTACACACACGTAGCGTGCACAGACGCGTGTGCATGACTGTGAGCTCTCGCAAGATGACTGTCTCCTACCTTCACATCAAGGTCCAAGCTCGAACCGTTGTCCACACTGGAGCAAGCGGACGAGATGGCGACGGACTTCTGGCCCGTAATGTGTACACGGTCCGCACGTTCGCCAAGTCGGTCCGTACCTCCGTTAGAGTTGTTTTTTTATTCCTCCCGTCTGCCTGTGTCTTCGGGGCTGTCGTCTTCCTTTCCGTTTGTCCGTCTGCCTGTCCGTCTCTATGTATGTCAGTCTTTCGACCCGTCTGTTCCGTCCTTTTGTTAGTCCGTTTAATATTCCACTGTTTGTCAATCGCGCTGCAAATGCTATACCACACAAGCCACGTCACAACAACAACATCAGCAATAAGAATCACTTACACGTATCGCAGACGGACATAACAACACCCTCTGTCTCTCTTCACCCTAACAGCAGAAATAGTAGTCCACGCGTGCGACACACACGCAGACACACGCACGCACGTGCACTCAGACACGGGATAAATCCCTGCAATCCCTCCACTACCAATTCCTCCCACAGGGTCGGTTAAACGACGATCACGCGCGTGAAGCCAACGTCGGTTGTGGTGGTGCGCAAACTGGACTGGTCAACTCTTCAGACACCACCACAACCCACCTCCTCCAAATATCGCCATCAGCTGTTCAGCAACTCTGCCTGTAAGCCACGCCCCTCCGCGGTGACTGGCCAATCGCGTTGTCAGGGCTCCGTAGGGGGCGGGGTCAGCAGCAAGCTAGCCCCTCCCACAGCCCCCCCCTCACCCCTGTCTCACCTCCAACCCCCCCCCCAATCCCCCCACCCCCCTTAATTTGACCAATTCCTCTCCACATGCCTGTGTGTATTTTATTTTATACCTACGTGACTTTACCAAAAGAACCAAAGAGTAAGGGAGGGAATAACTGTGGCCGAGAAGACCCGAAGCTTCGTGCGGAGGGACAGACCAGGTAGCTTCCACACAGCGTTACGCAACCGATGAAAAGATAATGCCGCTCGACTGATTCGGAGTGAGACCTCTGCTGTTAAACCGGAGCCGAAAGATCTGGACAGAGTCCCATCGGTGAGCTCCTCCGGCAGGCAAGGCTGCGTGGCTGGGTCATGTAGCCCGCATGCCCAGCCGCCGCATGCCTAAACAGCTTTTGTTCGGCCGGATAGAGGGGGCTAAACGGGCGCGGCACGGGCTGGAGAAGAGATTGAGTGACGTGATACAGGAGGATGTGGAGCTGAGTGGACTTGCCGATGACTGGTACCAGCGGTGTCAAGATCGGCCTCTGTGGAGGAGGCTCGTGAAGGACGCTGCTACTGGGCAATTGGAGGCAGTCGCCCTTCAACAACAACGGAAGGCGGAGGAGCGACGCTCACAACAACGAGCGGAGCGCCGGGTGGCTAAAGCACAGCAAGTTGGCACAGTAGGGGGCACAGGTGGTGCATCAGCCAGTCATCTCAGTCAGTCAACCCGTGGCACCTGGTCTGCTCTGTGACCTGCTAGCGGGCGTTCGACACTTCACGTGGCCTCAAGGTGCACATAGCCTGGCACAAGCGTCATGGTGACGTCACCGCCACTTAGTGGCGAATGTTGTGTTGGGAGCGGTAGTGCAACGGTTAGCGCGCTATGCTACGAACCTGGCCACCCGGTTTCGATTCCCACTCACGGCCACCAACACCAGTGACGATTGTCTGAACAGGTCCTGGGCCTCCCCTAGGTCGACTCAACCTCAAATGAGTACTTGGTGCGGTGTGTAAACATCGCCACTGGGGAGACAAAGGCGGTCGGGCGTGGTGCTGGCCACCCACCCCTTCGTGTGCCGTGCTGGCCTTCATAGGTGTTCGCTAACAGCACTTGCCCCAACAGTCTGTTCAGGCTATCCAGGGGATATTTGTCTTTGTTGCGGTGGCCTCAAGGTGCACCGAGCCTGGCACAAGCGCCGTGGAGAACGGGGGCGTGGGAAGCGGTGGTTGCGCTACGGACTCAGCTAAGATGCCGAGTTAGATTCCTGCTCACAACCAATAAGAGTGGCGATCACTGTATTTGAAGCGGTCCTGTGGGGCGTCCTCGGGGTCGACTCAGCCTTAAATGAGTACCTTGTGCAGTGTGTAAAAACATGAGTTCTGGAAATACAAAGGCGGCCGGGTGTGGTGTTGGCCACCCACCCCGTCGTGTGCCGAACACCCCCTTATAGGAGCTCGCTAACAACTCTTGCCCCAACATAGCGTTGAAGGCTACACCGCGGCGGGTCTTTGTCTTTTGTTTTGCGGTGTGCTTAGATCAGCACTGGGAAGACAACGGCGGCCGGGAAGGGGTGTTTTTTTCGGCCACACCACCCTCTCGTGCGCCGTGCCGCCCTCAACAGCACTTGCCCCAATAACCTGCGTAGGCTATGCGAGGGATCCCTTGTGAGTGTTAGGGGGTGTATGGGTGCATGGGTGATTTAACGAGAGTGTGGGTCAGTGAATGAGTGAGGGTGCGGGTTTGCGGTGAGTGGGTTATTAAGTTTGGTTTCTCGGTTGGCGAGTGTTTGTGAGTAAGTGTGTCAGTGTGTTGGTTATTGAGAGAGCGGTGTGTGTGCGAGATAATTCGTGACCGTTTGAATTTGTGTGTGGATGATTTCGCGAGTGTGTGTACTTATGGGTGAGTGCGTGAGTTAGGGAGTGTTATTCATCGGTGAGTCTGTGCGATTTGGTGATTGCGTGAGTGTGTGGGTTTTTTACTGTGCGAGTAGGTGAGTTGTTGAGCGAGTGGGTGAGTTAGTGAATGTGCCCGCGATTTCGTGTTTATGCCTGTAGGTTGTTTGCGTTTCCTGGATATTCCTGCTCAATCGGTCACCTGAAGATATATGATTCCAAACATCACCTCACTGCATAACACACAGCCTTAACATGGTAAACAACACGTCATTCAATCGGATAGAATCGGAATAGTGTTGTCATACTTGGGCTGGATCAACAGTCTCTATCTCACTGCATTTGATTGCATTTAGAGTGATGATCTAGTAACTCACTAATTAATTCCAGTCACTCGCTCACTCACCGGCGGCGATTCGCCTCCTTGTTCTGTTATCTCTATTATCAACGGTGACTGTTTCCACGAACTTTACTCATTAATTCCTCCACCCATGTTGAGGACTCGGTCTACCCGACACCGTTTCGTCTCATCCACAGTGTACAACCACCACAATGCAGGCTAACACAACTAACTTACTTACACACCCACTGCAAATCACACTCACCTACTCACCAACTTATTATACCATTCACCCACACACTCGCCCACACACTCACTCACTCAACCACTCACTCACTCTCCCACTCGCTTACTCACCCACTCACTCACCGACTAACCCACACTCAAGGCCGTCCATATGGGGGTGCGGGGCTCGGAGCATCTCAAACCGTGTGGGTCCCCCGACGCCTTCAAATTAAACCGCAAGTTTTACATCTAACATCGTGATGTCGAAGCGTTCCACCCCCCCCCCCCTAAAGCGAGGGGGCCCCCTAAAGCGCGGGGCCCCGGGCGGTCGTCCCGATTCGCCATACCCTAGGGACACGCCTGCCCAAACTTTTCTTTCTGCCTTCTTCCCTCACACTGCTCAATTTTTTGGAATTCCTTCCCATCGTCTCTTTTTTCCCAAGTTCTCATGATAACAGTAATACACTTGGTCAACTCACGAAATGCATAAACTCTTATCTATGACACCTTCAATGGTGTTGTTTGGTGCTGGCCGCTTTGCGCTTCGGGCACGTATTCAGCAAAATATGATTGAAACAAATATACATATATATGAAAGAATAAGAATAAGTTTTACCTTTTCTGGAAATAAAACAGGTGTAAGATGTTTAAACACCAAATATAAACCATTTGCAAGGAATCATGTCTGCTTTAACCACACTGATTGGGCTACACATACATATATTGGCCCAAATTTGTAAAATTTGTGTGATCGGATTTTTCTATCTATAAGTGATGAAATGTCACAGTTCCTATCCTTCTAGAACATCATCAGAATCTGCAGCACTCCGCGCATGTGAAAGACATCATCTCGACCGTTTAAGAACAGGAAGTGGGCATGGGCACATGACACGTCGCTGGAAGGGATGATGACCGCTGGTCAAAGCTAATTACGGAGCAGCAACCAAAGGAGGGAAAACACGCCAGATTGTACGCACATTGCGTATATATTTGTGTGTCTGTATGTGTGGATGTATGTGTGTGTAGGGAGCGATCGTGTAGTGGTTAGTGGGCTGCGCTACGAACCCGGCAACTCAAGTTCGATTCCCGTTCACGGCTACCAACACCAGTGACGATTATCTGAACCGGTCCTGGGCTTGCCCTAGGGTCTACTTAAGCTCAAATGAGTTCCTGGTGCAGTGTGTGAACATCGCCACTCGGGAGACAAAGGCGGTCGAGCTTGGGGCTGGCCACCCACCACCTCGTGTGCCTCTCCAGCCTCCATAGATGCTCGCTAATACCACTTGCCCCAACAGTCTGTTAAGGCTATACGGGAGGATATTTGTCTTTGTATAATTTATATCAGTCGCTCAGCTCTCCAGCCCTTCTAGAACATCATTGGAATTGACATCAGCCACTCAGTCACGCTCGTCCGTTTGCGATACACACGCCCCAGTGCTCACAACCACCACGCGTTCCTGAATCTTATCGCGAAGATTGCGTGCAATTATCTCGAGTAGATAAAAAAGTAAAAAAAGGTCAGCATCACGGCCATTGCCATCGCTTCCTTCCTTCTGCTCGGATCACCGTTCTCGTGTCTGTGTGTGATGTTGGCCACCCACCCCCTCGTGTGCCATGCCGGACTTCATTAGGTGCTCGCTAACAGCATTTGCCTTGACAGTATGTTAAAGGCTACACAGGGGATCTTTGTTTATAGGTGCATGTGTGGGGAGTAGTAAGTTTAGCGATTAGCGCTCTGCGTTATGAACCTGGCCACCCGAGTTCGATTCCCGCTCACGGCTACCAACACCAGTAACGATTATCTGAATCGGTCCTGGGCCTCCCCTAGGTAGACTCAACCTCGAATTAGTACCTGGTACGATGTGTAAACATTGCCACTCGAGAGACAAAGGCGGCTGGGCGTGGTGCTGGCTACCCGCCCCGTTGTGTGCCGTTCCATCCTTCATATGTGCTCACTAACAGCACTTGCCCCAATAGTTCTGTTAAGGTTACACGGGGGGTCTTTGCGTGTACTATGACCGTGCTGCATAGACGCGCAGTTTCAAAACATCTCCCAAATCGTTGCAGCAATCGCTGGGTTCCCAGAAACGTATTTAATCAACATCTGCGTCACACACGATAGATTGCGCTATGATGGGAGTACAGCAAGTAGGTTCGCGGGACCCGGCTGTAGGTCTGGAGCCGAATGTGAGCGTTCTTCTCGAGTCATGCATGCGAGTTTCTCCGGTAAATCCTTACACACGGAAATACATACATACAGTATATATACACACACGCACATAAAAAAGACGAAAATGCCCCGTGTAGCCTTCTACAGACTGTTGACCAGTGCTCAGCACACGAGGGGGTGGGTTGCCAACACCACACCCGGCCGCCTTTGTCTCCCCAGCGCTGATGTTTGACACATCAGGTATTCTTTTTAAGGCGAGCTAAGTCGACCTTTGGGAGGCCCAAACCCCGTGTAGATATTCGTCACTCATGCTGGCCCTGAGCGGGAAATCCTTACACACTAACCACTACAATACTGCTAGCCGTAAATGTGTGCAATACAAACAAACCATAGCTGCTACGTGACGTTTCCACAGTGCTTGTGCCACGCTTGGTCCACATCGATGTCACGTGAAGTGTCGACGGCTGATGGCAGGAGGTCACGGGAAAGATCCAGATGCCATGCATTGACTGACTGAGATGACTGACAGTTACACCACCTATCTTCTCCGCTGTGCCAACTTGCTGTATTTTATCGGCCCGACGCTCCGATCGTTGTTGTGGGCGACTGCCTCCAACTGCCCAGTAGCGTCCTTCATGAACCTCCTCCATGAGAGGCCGATGTTGACACTGCTGGTACCAATCATCGGGCAAGTCCACCCGACTCTCACACACCACAAGACAAAGATCTCCTGTATAGCCTGAACATACTTTTGGGGTAAGTACTGTTAGCGACCACCTATGAAGGCCTGCACGGCACACGAGGGGGTGGGTGGCCAGCACCACGCCCGGCCGCCTTTGTCTCCCCAGTGGCGATGTTGACACATCTTACCAGGTACTTCTGGTGCATACGTGTGCACCAGAAGCTCATTAATGCAATTGGCCAAACATCGCAATGCAGGGCCCTCCTGAAAATACCCTTGAGACTCGCTGAGTTTTTTTTTGGATAAATACATAAGTAGTGCGAATTATGATAATTGGTTTTTTACCCTTCTATCTGGCAACAAAACTGACACTTTTTTTTACAAGGAGTCATGTTTGAATAGACCACAATACCGGCAGCCATAATGCAAAAAAAAACATAACTCTGATATTATTCTTTGGTTCTTTCGGTTGAGTCACGTCTAAAGATAAAATAATAAATTAAATAATAGCATATTACGACGTTTCGATTGCAACACAAGCAATCATCATCAGGCATAAAAGAAATAGCAACAAAAATCTAACTAGAAAACTATAGACAGACATACAAGCAGACAGACATCACAAGGACACACAGAGAGAGAACACATATCGGCACAAAGAGAAAGGTCGTTTCTGTGACGGGGCCTTAAATATAGAGAGGGGGCGGGGGCGGAGAGAGGGAGGGGGCAGAGAAAAAATGTGCATATCAATGAGTGGACGACAACGTGATGCTGCAAGTAAGATGACGGCACGGCACGCAAGCTTGAAAATCAGGAGAAAGACACACTAACATTAAATAACCTACTTATTTTAGTGTGTCTGTAGTGACATAGAACGGTCACTACTGTGTCGGCCCGTATGAAGGCTGGGGGCCCCAAGGGGGTGCCTGGGGGGTCACGTGGTGGAGGGATCCGGACCTTCCCAGAGGTGGGGGAAGTGAGGCGTGTCCTGGGAAGGGAGGCGTGGCCTGAAGAGAGCCAGCCACGCCGGGGCGGAGCCAGCCACGCAAAAGCAGATATAAGCGTGGTGTGAACGCAGAGCGAGGCTGTTGTACTGTACTCCAAAGAGAAGACATCATCGGTCGTCAAGTCCCGAGTCGTCGTCCTGGGCCAGGCAGGCCGTTGCCTGCCTGGTCCAGTCTGTGTCGCGTTCCAGAGTGTTAGTGAGTTGAGGAAGGTGGTCACCACCTCATGTACAGTGTTATATTACTTACCGTTAATAAATAGTGTTGCCTCCAAGCTGCGTGTGTGTGCACCTAATTCGAACCCACTACATTTGGCGTCAGAAGTTGTGGAAAAATAAATATTGCTAGGTGTTATCCTAGGGAAGTAAAATGGGCACACGAAAAACAAATATAAAACTCACCTGGACGCCTTCGTACAACGGGGACGGTGTGACGACCATCCTTCGGACAGCCCCGGGGATGGCAGCCCCTGTGACAGAGAGAGAGAGATGGCGCTGCACGCGGAGCGGCGGGAGTGGCATCGCACTGCTGCTTCGCCGCCATCGGGAACGGAGCCGCGGGGAGAGGACACCATCGTCGCTGCGGGGGCTGGCGGGGGAGGCCCGGGCATGCGGGCCACGCCGTGGGCCCGCCATTTCAGCAGCTGGTCGGGGCGCGGTTCCCGCCAAAACGCCGCTCCCGCCAACTCGGCGGCTGGTCGGGGCGCGGTTCCCGCCAAAACGCCGCTCCCGCCAACTCGGCGGCTGGTCGGGGCGCGGTTCCCGCCAAAACGCCGCTCCCGCCAACTCGAGGGCTGGTCGGGTCGCGATTCCCGCCAAAACGCCGCTCCTGCTGCCGAAATGCCGCTCCCGCCGACATCAACGCCTGCAGAGGGGGAGTTTGAGTCTTCTGCTCGAGCGCGAGAGGTGGATGGGTTCGCAAGAGCAGGCCGTGTTCACCATGAAAGATTCTTCGGGCCTTCCCAGTGCTCCACCTTGCCGCCCTCCGCTATTCACAGTCGCCAGGCGAGTCGTGACATGACAAGCACCCAGCCCCAAGAAAAATAATAATAACTTCACCCATCTTGCGTGTGCCGGGTTGCGATCGCGGGTGTTTTTTTTACTCGCTGGTTTGCGGAGCGTGTTCGTCCGGTTGTGTGCGTGATAAATTTAAGCGGCTTCCTTGCGGGTGTCTGCTTGTAACAAGTGTTGTTAATTTCGGCGTCGAGATCGGTATCTTCTGGGTGTAGTTAATGATTAATTCGTTGTTGGGTGTCCCGAGCTCTGTTGATATCCTGTAGGTTGCCGTGTTAATGACTCGTGTTGTTACATCGTTTTGTTGCGAAATCGCCATTGTTATTGTGTATACTGTATGGAGTTTCGCTCGTGATTGTCACGTGTAACTGTAAGAAACTTTGATCGTCATTGTTGCCAAGGTACAGACCGTATGGAGCTTTGCTTGGAATTGTTAACAGTGTATGGACTGTTGGGTACTTGCTTGTGATTATTTACTATGTACGGATTGTCTGGAGTATTGATTGTGTGTGTTGCCATGTGGGGACTGGATGGAGCATTGCGCCAAATGATTGACTGTACGAATTTCATATACTGCATATACTGTATTAATCAATTCGGCGATTCTTGGGGTTTGTGTATAGTTTTTTTGCTCTCAAAATTCGAATGCCCTGAGTCCCATGGTTAATGTTGAAGGGGTTTTTGAAATGACAGGTTCGGTTTGTTTCAAACTCACTGGTTGGTTCCTGTCCGTTGTTGCACAGATGATGTCTTTTGTGCGGGAATGCCCCTTGTGTTCTACATGGACCGGGGGTGCGTTTCCGTTAATTGCCGTCAAATTGTGTTGCTCTCTCCACTCGGTTGGTACAGCTGCATGCTGCAATGCGAGTCTCGGAGATGATGTGTACGGATACGGGATGTGAGGTGTATTGTTGTGACCATTGAATATTCGAGATCGTCACAAATTGTGCGTACCTGTTCGGCATTGGATCAGTTCTGTGGGGGATCATAATTCAAATTGTAAGTGTTGTGATGGTGTTAAATTGCGATGGTGACATGCTGCCAGGGATTTGGAATTGTGGTGCTGGCTGTCACTTATCTTGGGGCACAGATCCTGACCAGGATGGCCCAGTGAGATTTGCGTGTCTAACACGAACATTGTGGTCCCGTCATGCTGTGTCTGACAGCTTGACCTGACAGCCCGGAGATCGAGACACTCCGTGGCTTGTCTAGCCTAGTGGGCTGTGCGCTCACATGGCTCAGAGAGTGTGGTCCCGTCATGCTGTGTCTGACGGCTTGACCTGACAGCCCGGAGATTGAGACACTCCGTGGCTTGTCTAGCCTAGTGGGCTGTGCGCTCACATGGCTCAGAGAGTGTGGTCCTATCATGCTGTGTCTGATGGCTTGACCTGACGGCCCGGAGAGTGAGACACTCCGAGGTGCGTTGAAACAGTGGGCTGGAGATTCGTAAGGTTCAGGTGGAGTTGTCCTGTTACGTTGGGACTGTATCCCTCAGTTGTTAGGGTGCATGTTGTGCAGTGAGTGAACGATGGGTCGTCTCAGCTCGGTCGGTACAGCTATATGCTGCGATGCGAGTCTTGGAGAGAGACTGGGTCGTCTCAGCTCGGTCGGCACAGCTATATGCTGCGATGCGAGTCTTGGAGAGAGACTGGGTCGTCTCAGCTCGGTCGGTACAGCTATATGCTGCGATGCGAGTCTTGGAGAGAGACTGGGTCGTCTCAGCTCGGTCGGTACAGCTATATGCTGCGATGCGAGTCTTGGAGAGAGACTGGGTTAAAATCCCCCCGATATGGCCGATGCGTGCTACTGGTTGTGACGCCGCGTCGGAAAGGCGGTGGGGTGGTAACATGGAAATTCCCCCCCCGATATAGCCGACGCGTGCTACTGATTGTGACGCCGCGTCGGAAAGGCGGTGGGGTGATAACATGGAAATTCCCCCCCCCGATATGGCCGACGCGTGCTACTGGTTGTGACGCCACGTCGGAAAGGCGGGGGGGGGGGTGCTAACGGGTGACTGTCATGTCCGAAGAGCGGAGGGGAGTGTTCGTTGAGTGATGCCTCAGGAGGGTTTGGTTCTCGTCACAGGAGGCAGTATCTACCTGGCACCTTGGAGTCGCCGGTTATGCCGATCGGCTATGGACTTGGGGGGGAGTGGAGCATGCGTCAGCTACTCTTGCTCCTCCTGTTCTGACTCCTGGGGGGAGGGGTCGTGCCCTTTGGGCCGCTTCTGGTTCCCCAGGCCCGGCCACATGGACTCGTTGAAGACTGGCTGCTCTACATGCCTCTCAGACTCCTTGCTCATTGCCTACGCCGTCGTTCCAATGGCCACACTCACATGTCGGTGCATGAGTGGTTCTCACGGGGAGGCTGTGCTGGAGCGTAAGTGGGTTAGCCAGTTTTCATGTATATTTGTTGTTAATTCCCCGTTTTCTATGCGGTTCCCTTTTACCCTCGTCGATTCTGTATATATTACGTGATTGTATTTCTTATCGGTCGCCGGTCATTTATTGATGTTGCTGGTTCGGAGGCACACCTTTTCGATGTTTCACAGTTGTGTTACAGCCGGGGACGGCTGTGTGTTTATACAGGGGGGGGTGATGTAGTGACATAGAACGGTCACTACTGTGTCGGCCCGTACGAAGGCTGGGGGCCCCAAGGGGGTGCCTGGGGGGTCACGTGGTGGAGGGATCCGGACCTTCCCAGAGGTGGGGGAAGTGAGGCGTGTCCTGGGCAGGGAGGCGTGGCCTGAAGAGAGCCAGCCATGCCGGGGCGGAGCCAGCCACGCAAAAGCAGATATAAGCGTGGTGTGAACGCAGAGCGAGGCTGTTGTACTGTACTCCAAAGAGAAGACATCATCGGTCGTCAAGTCCCGAGTCGTCGTCCTGGGCCAGGCAGGCCGTTGCCTGCCTGGTCCAGTCTGTGTCGCGTTCCAGAGTGTTAGTGAGTTGAGGAAGGTGGTCACCACGTCATGTACAGTGTTATATTACTTACCGTTAATAAATAGTGTTGCCTCCAAGCTGCGTGTGTGTGCACCTAATTCGAACCCATTACATGTCTTTCTCCTGATTTTCAAGCTTGCGTGCCGTGCCGCGTCGTCATCTTACTTGCAGCATCACGTTGTCGTCCACTCATTGATATGCAAATTTTTTCTCTGCCCCCTCCCTCTCTCCGCCCCCGCCCCCTTCTCTATATTTAAGGCCCCGTCACAGAAACGACCTCTCTCTTTGTGCCGATATGTGTTCTCTCTCTGTGTGTCCTTGTGATGTCTGTCTGCTTGTATGTCTTTTGTTGCTATTTCTTTTATGCCTGATGATGATTGCTTGTGTTGCAATCGAAACGTCGTAATATGCTATTATTTAATTTATTATTTTATCTTTAGACGTGACTTAACCGAAAGAACCAAAGAATAATTCCTGCAGTCACGAAAGCTCCAAAATTAAGATATAACTCTGATAATATTTGCACTGTCCTTGAAGTTGATTGGTCCACACCCGAGACAGCTTTACTTAGAGCCTAGTCTCACATGGGTTGTCTCGGGTGTGGACCAATAAACTTCAAGGACAGTGCATATATTATCAGAGTTATGTTTTTTGTTTGCATTATGACTGCAGGTATTGTGGTCTATGCAAACATGACTCCTTGTAAAAAAAAAAGGTGTCAGTTTTGTTCCCAGATAGAAGGGTAAAAAACCTATTATCATATTTTTTACTGGCAAATGAGGTTCCAATGGTGTTAGTGCGAATTAATTACATTTAACGTGATTATTTAAAACGCTTCCAACAATGCCAGTTGCTGGCGGTGGGTATTATTCAGTCCCCCCAGAAAAACGCGGAGTTTTTTGGTGATTGTTGCGGGCAAAAATCGTTGATTATGCGGCACGTTTTCTTAAAAAATGCGATGGAATATGCGGGATATTTATGCAATTTTATGCGATTAAATTGCGGGAACTTGCAAAAATTGCGGGAACTTGCAAAAATTGCAGGAACTTGCAAAAACTGCGGTTTGATGAAAAAGAGAAAAAAAAGTGATTCCCCCAACACCCTATTCACTAGGCTACTACTTTAATGTAAAGAGTCATTTCTTATTACTTCCTATGATAAGCAAGCATACTACATCACAGAAAGTGCTGGGAATATTTAAGTTCTCATCTTGTTTTATTTCAGACCTTAACAAACAGATGGCTCAAACTTACAAAACATTGAGTCGAACAAGTTCTGTAGCTTTACAAAATGAATATGCTACAACTTCTGTAAAAATGAATAAATAAAATATTAAAAAATAAAATGTGTGCTTCCTGTTTTACAGAGGTAGCTATGCAAAATAATTTGCCCCCACTGTCATGTAACACACTGGGGAACTGCTTTGCCCGGTCTTTTGCGCTTATGTTTGTTGGCAAATGAGAAAGATTTGCGGGCTTCATCATGGTTTCATTGGCATCGCGGGGTTTGCAGCTTTTCAATGATGTCGCGTAATGAGTGACGTCACTTCATAACGTTCCCATGGCAACAGGGGAAATGGCTGCGCTTGTGTGAAGTAAACGCAACATTTTTCAACTTTCTGCTAAGATATATGTGACTTTTTGCAACGAAAATGTGGGGATTATGAAATCATGCAAGCCCGCATATTTTGCGCGTGGAAATCTGCAATTTATGCGGCGAAAGTGCGGCGTATTTGAAAAAACGCGCCCCCCACATAAATATGCGGACTTTGGCTGATTTTGCGTGAAATCTTGCGATCGCATAATCGCGTTTTTCTGGAGGGACTGATTATTGATATACAACATAGTATGTAGTTGTGCGGGGGCGCCTGTGGCGTCCCCAAACAACCACAACCTGTGGCACCCCCCAACGACCACAGCGTGCGGCGGCCCCCAACAGACTGGTCAAGTAAATCCTTACGATCCACTCGCACAGCGTGCGGTGGGCCTTCATCCAGCAGTGGATTTAAGCACCAAAAAAACTCGAGTACTAATGTAATGGACAGAGCACGGCTCTCCCTCAGGGCAGCAGTGGACAGCGCACGGCTCTCCCTCAGGGCAGCAGCGGAGCGAGCACGGCTCTGCCTCAGGGCAGCAGTGGAGAGAGTGCGTCTGGCTCCTTCACGGCAGCAATGGAGATAGCGCGGCTCTCCCTCAAGCCAGCAGTGGAGAGCACGGGGGTCCCTCAGGGCAGCAGTGGACGGAGCACGGCTCTGCCTCACTCTGACTCACCCGTCTCCTCTGAGCTGCATGCGATTGTGTGTGAGTGAGTGTGAGTGAGCTGTGTAAATGAGTGAGCTGTGTGTATGAGTGAGCCGTGTGTGAGTGGATCAACCGTCAGCTTTCCGTGGCTGCGTCTCCGGCGCTGTGGCCGTGATGTTGCTGCTTCTCGGACCTCCGAGGTGTGGGGCACACCACAACAACACGAATTGGGCCGCTCGCGGTCACGTGACACACTTCAACCAATCCGGGGGCGTTAATCACAGTCACAGAAGGACCGATCTGGGCTATTATATATGTGTATTGCTGTTATTATTATTACGATGGCACATGTTGAACTAGGAAAGCCTTCACGAGTTTCGTGACTCGTGAGAGAGGATCCTGCCACGCTTTCGTAGTTTGTGGGAGATGTTTGTGAAGTCGATAGCCGCCAAAATTACATTTTAAAAAATGTGAAACAAAGGGGAAGCTGGGAACAGGTTGGATAATTGCTTTCTGTACAACTGAATTGATAATAATAGGCCACGGAGGAATGTGCTATGTACAACGTGCACATTATCTGCTCTGGTACATGGATCAGAGACACGGACACTGACAAATATGCGGTAAGTCCGTGTTTCACGCGTGGTGGCGTTCACTCTATAACACGTTTTCGCGATAAAGGGGTTCTTCCATTCGGGAATACTTTTCTCACAATGACGAATGTTATTACACGGTACGCGCTTCGTTATAACACGGTTTCTGAGCGGTCGATGACGAATTGCGTGGCTGAGCGGTACGGTAGAGTCCGCCGAATGATACAGTAACGTGGCAACGAACCTTCAGTTATTTGTTCTGCCATCTAACTGTGTGTGCGTACACCGCATCCCGCCAAACTGTATCGTTAGATTGCATATGGGGAAATAATTTTCGCTATACGCGTTTTTGCTTAACTGGAACACATCTACAGCATTGAACGAGGACTTACTATAATGTCAAAACTATTGAAAATGTACAAAGCAGCGAGGGAAGGGTGCACGTTTTGGAATTCAACGGAGAGACAGGAAGAGGAACACGCGGATTAGAGAACGCAGAAAGGTTATAGGAATCGTGTTGATTGCCAATATAACGGTAAGCGGAAAACATTGGTGGCTGGTGGTCGAGTAGGAAGATGCAGCGATTAAATTAGCTCATGTGCAGAGGTGATCGATGAATACCTACCCCAAGCCGACGGCTTGGGGTAGGTATTCATCCACAGCGGTGGATAGGCTCACGGTGATAAACTTGAACAACACGCACGTCGTACAGCCTTCTTAGCCACGTCTCAGATGGCTTGGGGTCAGAATTGTATACGAGAGATGCCCGTGTGCATCTGCGTGCAAGTTCAGTGTTAATCACTTTGCTGCTGTGAGTCGTGATACAGAATAGATAAGGGACGCGGCTCCATACGACCCAGTCATCTGCGCGGAGTTAATACAACAACACTGATCACCCCGCGTCTTGTCTACAGATAAAGGGGCAGCCCTGTAATAGCTTGCCGACGCCACTGCTGGCGGAAAGGACCTGCCCATTGACTGACTGTGGTGGACGCATTTCCACTGCTCGGTGGATGTACAGGGGGTACTGTATATTCCAGAAACGTCCACAATTGTTTCAACTGCCGCACCGGGAGGTCAAATCAAATCGACACAAAGTCCAGTGTGATAACCATTACAACCACGAAAGCGTCTCTGCATCGAGGTAGCGTGCATTGATATACAAAGGCTAAGACCCCCCGTATAGCCTTAACAGACTGTTGGGGCAAGTGTTGTTAACGAGCTTCTATGAAGGCCGACACGGCACACGGGGGGGGGGGGATGGGTGGCCACCATCACGCCCGACCGCCTTTGTCTCACAGTGCTGATGTTTACACACCGCACCAGGTACTAATTTGAGGCTTAGTCGACCTAGGGGAGGCCCAGGACCGGCTTGGATAATTGTCACTGGTGTTGGCCGTGAGCGGGAATCGAATTCGGGTCGCCGGGTTTGTAGCGCAGTGCACTAACCGCAACACTGCCGCTCCCCACGAATGTGCGCAGAGACATGTGCATATACCCCATAAGCTTGCACGTGTATACACCCAATATAGATGTGTAACGTGTTACGTATGTCGAGAGTGTATTAAATAAGTGGATAGCTCACGGCTATAGCTGTGCATAACACTCGGAAGCATTGTAAATCCATTACGTGACTAGAAACCCCATCAACAAAAACACAGATTGGAATAATTGTTGACAATAGGCGAGCTGATGGGTCCCCATAGTCTCATACACGCTGCGGTCTGTCTACAAACACGCCGTTCCCACAGGGAGACTTGGTTGGCGTGGCCTATCTGCAGCTCCGTTCGCCGCCTGTCGCAGAAGTTCACGGTTCGAATTCCAGCGGTCTACCCTGATTAATACTAACGATGCTGTACTACTACGAGCCGTCTGCTTCACTTACAGTAGATGCTACAGAGTCCCTGGACGTTATTCGCAAGACGCAGGTCGCCGTGTGTACGCGTCAGGTTCAACATTTGCCAAATTTGATACCACAAATGGCGCGTCAAAGGTTCGAGGGCCTGAGAGTTCGCAGCCACGAATCCCAAAACCATCGACCGCATCGTAAACACCCCGCCCTGCTGCTGCTGTCTTCACTCCTTTTAAGGAAGAAATTGACGAGATTCACTCTGCCTCAGACAATTGAGTGGATAACAAAAAAAATACATATTTAATCTGCTGTTATTAATCCACATGAAAGAAGAAGACTGCAAATTACTGTGCTCAATTTGGGACGAATACGTGGAAGCAATCGTCCCTTACTGGCACAGGAGGCGTCCATTTTCAGGCCACGTGCTGAGTCACCTTGTGCCACACAGGGACAGCTGGCAATGGGGGTACCCCCTTGCTCACGTGTCGAGATGAGATGTACGGCGGAAGTAAAGTGCTCTTATACACCATGGCGTGGACAGGAAGGAGGGTGCTATTTCGAAACAAAAATCATCAAGTGGGCATTTGGGGGACTGTAATGTATGTACACATCTCGCCTGTGTGTATGTGTATGCATATATATCTGCCTCTGTGCATGGTCATCGTTTTTCCTCTGTTAGTCTGCGTTCACACTTGTATGATTTTAAACGCCAATAACACGGAACTTAACGTGAACTTTAAGTACACGACGGAAGGCTACGCCTACACCGTGTACGTGTCCACCGCGTTGCCACGCTACTACGTGTGCGATGGCTTCGGCCATGCCCGTGCAAATGCACGGGCAAACCAATAGGAAAAAACGCGCAGCCTGCAACAAACGTCATGCAGCAGCAGCAACAGCGCCAGCAGCAGCAGCGCCAGCAGCAGCAGCCGCCACAGCCTCAGCAGTGCCGGCAGAAGCAGCAGCGGCAGCAGCAGCTGCAACAGCAGGAGCAGCAGCAGCAGCCGCAGCAGCAGGAGCAGCCGCAGCAGCCGCAGCAGTCGCAGCCACCGCAGCCTAAGCCATCCCAGACGGCGTTGCAGGGGGTGAATATGGAGACATGCTCGATGGCGACCCGCTTGAGGACAGCACGGTGGGACAAGTGCCGCCAACACCCCCGCCGCACGCTGCCTCAGCATCCTCAGGGCAAGAAGAACCACCAGCCGGTGCGGCGCCTAATGGCGCCACGCTGCAGGAAGGCGACAAAGGCCGGCTCACCACACCTGAAGGGAGAGCAAAAGAACCTCCACTACCAGAGGGCAGCCACCCTCTTCCCGATGGGGCCCTGCCATCACCAACGGCAAACGAGGTTCCTGCCGAGTCACAGTTTGACGAGCTGGAGGACTCGGATGACGAGGTGTCGCAGACTGAAGGAGAGGACAACGTGAGTGAGTTCAGCTATTCACAAGTCAACAGCGAGTGCGATTACTCACCTGGGGACATCCACAGCTTCCTCGGGAAAACTTTCAGGAATCGTCAAGTTAGGGTCGGGGCCGTTTTGCCTGACCTCACCGCTTTCCTCACAGCGTCCCAACAAATTTTCCGCAACAGCGACAGGTTTGGTTTCTCGACTACCGCCTAAAAGCGTTCATGCTCAAGGCGAAGAAGGAGCTTACTTCTGCCCAGAAGTAACCCAGCCCCCCGCAACTACTGTTAACACTACCACCACCACACAACAACATGATGGCTTTAGCTATTAATGTTGCTAGTCTGAACTGTAACAGCGCTCGCAGTGACAAGAGGTGGGACCAGATCTGCCGCTTTGTCAGGGAACACAAAGCAGATGTGACTCTCCTCCAGGAAACTCACCTCGACGCGACTCTGGAGGCCCAACGCCAGCCTTTTCTAGGCGGCCGGGCCTTTTTCAGCTATGCCGAGGGCAACCTCGCCAGCATGGTGATTGTGCTCAGTTCGCGGTTTGCACCAGAGAATGTCTCCTTCAAAGAAATCGTCAAAGGTCACTTAATTTCTGTCGAATTCGTCCTGAATTAATCCAGCCTCAGGTGCTTTAACGTGTACGCGCCGAGCAAGGCCCCCGAGAGGAAGCTCTTCTTCGGTGCGCTGCGGGACGCACTCGCGACAGACGACGTGGACGACGTGCTCACCGTCATGGCGGGAGACTTCAAATGCACCCTCGACCCGGCTCTCGACCGCAACACCGCCGAACCTCACCCTGATCCGCACGGCCGCTAGCCGACCTCGTGCGGAGACTGGATCTGCGTGACGTGTGGCGACTACAGCATCCAGCCCAGCGGTAGTACTCTTGGTGCCGCTGTGGCTCTCAAGGCAGGATAAGCCTTGCCAGGCTCGACCGACTGTACGTCAACGCCAGCAGCGTTAACCTGCTCAGGGACAGTAAAATCGTACCTTACGGTTTTTCCGATCTGTGCTGCTGCAAATTCCCATAGCGGAGCAGCACAGTGCCTACTGGAGACTCAAAGTACAGCTGCCTGATGACACCGACTTCAGAGAAACCTTCAAAGCCTTTTAGGCTCAGTGGCTGCCTGCCAAAGGCAGCTTCAGCTCCCACCAGCTATGGTGGGACAACACAAAGGCACAGGTCAGGGCCCTCTGTCAGCAGTTCATGAGCCAGCATGCCGCCGCCAAGAATGAGGTGGCGCGCTAACTGCAGAACGAGCTGCTAGCACTAGCGGCAGAGCTGAGCTCATCCCACGGCACACAGCAGGGTGAGACGCTACTGGAGAAGCAGCGGCTTTTCAGGTCCATCACGGACGAGCAGGCCCATCAAGCTTTTGTGTGCAAAAAGATGCAGCACCTGTCGCAGATGGACTATCCCTCAAAGTTTTTCTTCCGCTTAAACAAAGCACCGGCCAACACCTAAAAAATTTCCAGTTTGCGAACCCGAGATGGACGAACAGCAAAATCTGAGAGCAAGATCGCCAAGACCGCCAGGGATTTCTACTCACAACTTTTCGCCGCCGAAACCATACACGACGAGGCTGTCCAGGAGCTACTGGACAGGGGCCCTACCTTAGGAGTCCCCGAGCGGGATCGTATGGACAGCCCCGTCACCTTGCAGGAACTCCACACAGCTGGTAAACTCAGGGGATTGACGGCCTGCCGGTTGAGTTTTATGCGGCCTTCTGGGATGAGTTTGGCCCACCACTACTGCAATTGTTGATGGAGACCCTGCAGAAGAGTGAACTCCCACAGAGCTGCAGGAGAGCGGTTGTCTCCCTGCTACCCAAAAAGGGGGACCTGTGCCTCGTCGAGAATTGGCGACCCGTGTCCCTCTTGTGCACTGACTACAAAATCTAAGGTGCTGGCAACCCGTCTCAAGACAGTGCTGGGTCAGCTGATCCTGCCGGAACAGTCGTACTGCATCCCCGGACGGTGCATATACGACAATGTCGAAACGGTAAGAGACATAATCTCCCTTGGAGGAGCGCACAACATGGACTTCTCCTCTTCTTGGATCAGGAGAAGGCCTTTGACAGGGTGAGCCACGAGTACTTGGACAAACTCCTAACGTCGCTCGGCTTCGGCCAGACCTTCATCTCGCACGTTAGGCTCCTGTACACGGGCACATCCAGCCTCTTTAAGATAAACCAGCGGCTCGGCGCCCCTTTCCCTGTGAGGAGGGGGGTCAGACAGGGATGCCCCCTCTCAGGGGTGCTGTACACCCTGTCCATTGAGCCACTGCTACGCCACTTGAGAAAAAAAATCTGTCTGGCCTCAAGGTCCCGGGACCTGATAACGCGGTTGTCAAACTCTCGGCTTACGCAGACGACATATGCGTCGTGCTCAACGACGCGCAGGACATCTCTGCGCTCTGCCAGGCGGTTGCAGTGTACGAGAGGGCCTCCTCCGCCAGCGTCAACGGGGCCAAGTGCGAGGCCCTGTGTTTGGGGTCACAAGGCGGCGTTCACTCTGTGCTCCTCCCAGGAGGAGTCAGTTGGCGGGACGACAGAGTCAAGTTCCTGGGGGTTTACCTGGGGAAACCACACGTCGCGCTGACCAACTGGACCGAGCTGGCCGACACAATCGAGGCTAAATTACTGACATGGGCACGCCTCGCTCTGCAGATGTCATTCAGGGGCCGAGTGCTCATCGCTAACACCCTGGCAGCATCCGCACTGTGGCACAAGACCAAGGCCCTCCAGCCTCCTGCTTGGCTATTCACCAGAGTCAACCGCTCACTCGCGCACTTCATCTGGCATGGAGCGTTCTCTGCCTGCCGGTGGGCGAGGGCGGACGTCGCCGCCAGGGTCATAAGTTTCAGGCTCATGGCAGTCAGGCGGCTGTTGTATGACCGGGAGGAGCTACCCTGGAAGTTGCCGGCCCTCGCCCTGCTGTACGGAAAGGAGCTCTTCCTGATGGGCCTGACCCTGGTCGACTGCACGAGGCTGCCAGGTTATCACCAGAGCCTCTTGGACGCGTGGCGGAACTTCGAGTGGAGCAGAACGCACACGCCCTAAGACCTCGCGCAGTTCCTGAACGAGCCCTTGTTCTGCAACGGCCTCTTCCAGGGGATCAGAGGAGAGAGGACCCTGGCTCTACGCCTCACATCAGCAGGGCTGCGGACAGTCTTCCACCTCGTGCAGGCCCACCAGCCCAAGTGGAAGACTGCAGCTGAGATCGCCAGCACAGCAGGACTCCGCTCCATGTTCGACAGGGAGAAGCTGCGGCGGGACGTGCTCCGCGCCATGAAGGAGCTGTGCCTGAAGCTGGAGGCGCCGGGGGATGGTGGCGGCACTCCCCCCCCCCCCCTCATTCTCCTTCCCGGAGTTGTGCTTCCCCTGCGCATAGTCCCTTAGCCACAGCGATTCCGGCAAGCTACTGAAGCTCTGAGGCTGCAGGAACGTGCCCCTGAAGAGTGCCCCGAACACGGCGCTCTACACGTGCTGCGTCAAGGCGCTGCATTTCCGGGACCTGGCCGACCTACCGGACACAACATGGAGAGACCATTTCTCTCCGCCGCCCCTCAGTGGAAACAAATGTACAAGTCTCCCGTTGCTAAACGCTGCGATGACCTCCAGTGGAGATTGGCACACTTCACGTTGCCATCGGCCGTTTGTCTCAGCCGAATCTCGCCAGGGGTAACAGACTTGTGCATTTCCTGTGGTGCCAGGGAGGATCTGCTCCACCAGTACTTACGCTACGAGCGGCTCAAACCAATGTTCCGCCTTTTGGGGGACATCTTCAGGAAACTGGGGGTGCCCTTCTACAACAGCAGCTTCGTATATGGGGTGCCTTACCTGTCTAACAAGCGCCATAACCTCACCAACTTCGCCTGTGCTCAGGCGAAGATGGCGGTGTACAGAACGAGGAAAAAGATGCTGGAAGGTGACACTGACGGCTGCTCTGTGCTTCCAGTGTTCAGGGGCCTGCTTAAGGCACGGCTCTGGATGGAGTACGCATACCACACACATGTCGGTGATGTGCACGTCTTCTTTGAATGCTGGGGAACCGAAAAAGCCCTCTGTACCAGCGTGGATGGCACCCTCATGTTCACCTTCTGAAGTGCTCGCTCGTCACCGTGGCATGCACGATGACCACCACCACGTGACTTTTCTTTCGCGTTGTGCGTGGTGCATTTAGCGCCACAGTGCGTGGATTTATCGCGTTTTTTTATTTGTTTTCTGGTGACTGTGTATTTCGTATCGGAATCGCCTCCAGTGCTGTTGCTGCTGGCGGCAATAAAAGTTGTTTAAAAGTAAAAAAGTATTTCCCTCTCTCTCTGTACGTACATCTCTGTCTCTCTGTACGTCTCTGTCTCTGTGTAGATC
Source organism: Lampetra planeri (assembly GCF_965212315.1). Lineage (NCBI taxonomy): Eukaryota > Metazoa > Chordata > Hyperoartia > Petromyzontiformes > Petromyzontidae > Lampetra > Lampetra planeri. Next base: position 9,953,195 of record NC_136150.1, read on the forward strand.
TCTGTCTCTTTCTGTACGTACATCTATCTCTCTCTGTAGTCCATCTCTCTGTACGTCTCAGTCTTTCTGTCGATCTCTCTGTCTCTCTCTGTCCGTACATTTATCTCTGTACCGTCTCTCTCTCTCTATACGTACATCTCTGTGCCCCCCCCCACCTCTCTCTCTTTACGTCCATCTCTCTGTGACTTCGTCTCTCTGCCTCTCTCTATGCACCTCTTTGTGCCTCCGCTCTGTGTATGTCCACACATCTGTGTGCGCGTGCCGCGTTATCTGGATGGAGCGAGCGGGCCGCTTGCACGCGCGATCGCGGGCGTGCTGTAATAAAATGCAAACGTGGCGCCGGGGAAGATGGATGTAGCCTCTCTTCTGATTACCTCCAAAACTCGATTACAAATGGATCCACGCTTTATCTCGTCCTCTCACGGCGCACAGAGCCACATTAAATACAGAACGACTGTGCGATAGCGGGCCCCTGCATTGAGCTCAGCTTCATAGAATATATGTCTCACGGTGTGTGTCTGTGTGTATGTCTTTGGTGGGGAGCGTTAGTGTAACGGTTAGGGCGCTTCGCTACGAACCCGGCGAACCGAGTTCGATTCCCCCTCGCGGCCAACACCAATGACGATTATATGAACCGGTCATGGGCCTCCCTTACGTCGACCCAGCCTCAAATGAGTAGCTGGTGCGGTGTGTAAACCATCGCCACGAGGAATACAAAGGCGGCCGGGCGCGGGGCTAGCCACCCCCCCACCTCCTCTCATGTGCCGTGCCAGCCTTCGTAGGTGCTCGCTAACAGCACTTGCCCAAACAATCGTATAAGGCTATAGGGGGGTTTTTGTCTTTGGCGCCGGCAGTGCAGTGGTGAGCGCTCCTCGCTATGATCCAGGTTCAAATTCCTCTCACGGCCAACGTCAGTAGCGAATATCGTAACCGATTGTACCATTACCCCTCGCGCGCCGGTCTTAATAGGCGCTGGCTAATAGCGCTTGCCCAACAGTCCATGAGGCTACGCCGTATTTATAATGGATTTGTACCGTAACCGTCACTATTAAACTGACTTATCAGCAAAACGTGATGTAGTCGACGGTAACCAGTGGTCGTTCTACTCATGACTCGATCCTGACATAGAAACATGGAATTTCCACCACTGGCTTCGGGTGTTAGGCAGGAGTTGAATTTCGTTAATACATTTCTCAAAACGCGTTTGAGATAGATACATAAATACATAAGCATCTCCTTTTCAAAATATCCGGCACATGTTGTGACTCAGTGACTGATGTTCTAGATGGGCTGGAGAGCTGAGCGAGTCATAAAGAATGACAACGTTCTTCTAGAACGGCCAAAGTATAAACGCACTTCCACCCCCCCCCCCCCCCCCCCATATTCGCTATAGCATTGATTCAAGTGTTATGAAGAAGGGCCATGTCCCCGAAACCCCCGCCAATGATATATTTGTCTTTTAAAGGCCACAGTGTCATTGACGAATGTGGACGTCGAGGAGGAACAGAATGTGCTGTTGCAAAACGTGCACTCCACCTGTTCTATTTCTATGGGAGAAAGAGTTTAGGATGCTTTAGCGACCAATATTATCCATAATATTTTTTTTGGGGTTAGATCGCATAAATATTAATGCATCGTTAAGCCCGCCACCACCTAACACCGTCAATTAGTAAAGTTTGTCACGTGAACAAAACATGCGAAATTAGTTACTCATGTTGTGGGTTTTCTCTCCAACGCACCAGTGTGTTGAACTGGTAACTAATTGGGATGTTTTGTTTACGTGACAAGCCTTAAGTAATTGGCTGTGTCGGGTGGTGGCGGGTTTAACGACATATGGATATGTACGCAATCTAACCGAAACAACCTCTATGATAGGATAGAGTGTTGCCCCCTTGCAAGCATGGGATTTATATGGGTGAACCAGATTCCTCCCACGCGTAATTCCTCATGAGTTGACCGATAACACCGTCATATTGAGAGGACTGCAGAGCTTGGTGTGGGGAGGAGGGTGGATTTGGCGCCAGCTCTACCGCGTGGCTGCTGCTGCTGCCTTCCGGATCGTCCGTGGTTCTCCTCCTGGCGCCTCTGAGTCCATCCTCTCTTCTCTTTAATAGCGAGCGTCACGAGTTGTTGAGATTGTTCATAAAGTATCAGTATTGAAACGTGTTTATCAGTTATTACTTTGTGCTGTGCATTAGAAAGCTGCGGGTCAGCAAGGTCCTGAATCGATAAGCGTGTGGCAGTTCACCAGCATTGATCCAAGCAAGCTCGACTCCTGCTGATGAGATGTTGAATGTCGAAACCGATCCACAGTTTAAAATGGTTCTCTCCCAGAAAGCCGCATAGCTTATGGGATGCATAATATATTGTTTTGTATCTGGAGGGGTATTTCCTGCTTATTTATTTATTTAGGTACAGTATATATACTACAATACATGCGGTATGTACAGTATACAATATTTCCAAACACTGTGCTGTATGCACATGCAGGCCTAATACGCTCTATACACGCGCATAGCGCTATCATGCTACACATTCGCACACTTGCATTCGACAAAGATCCCCTGTATAGCGTTTAACAGACTTTTGGTGCAAGTGCTGTTAGCGAGCCCCTACGGCACATGAGGGGGCTGGGTGGCCAGCGCCATGACCGGCCGCCTTTGTCTCCCTAGTGGTACTCAATGCATACGCACGCACACATATATACACACATCACACCAACCAAGCATGTAGCCTCAATCCATCTCTTGCCAGTGCAAAACCTCTCGATGCTATCGCTCCACCTCGCCTTTGGCATTCCCCTCCACCCACGGTGCCCGTTCACTCAATCTACGATCGCAGATGCCCGGAGTGGCGCTACTTTGCAGGGACGTTTTGGGCAATGGCCCTCAGTGATGCTTCTGCGTTGATACAAATAACAAAAAAAGCATTCCTCCATAGCACTGCCCTCTCTAAAAAGGCCTCTATTTTATGTGCTGTGAAGAAGCTTTATTGCCAGAATCGTCGCCTATTATTTTACAAAATACAGTAAAGCGTCACGCTCACAGACGGCTCTTGCTTATGTAGTGTTGTAAAGGACGGATTTCTAAACTTCTTTATGGCACACACTGTTTACTGTCTTAATACACAATCCCTATCACACAAAGGGGTATACGGTCCCCTCACCGTTACCCTGAGGAGGTACAGCCTCCGGACCTTGTACAGCTCCACACTCAGGCTTCGCTCCTATTCTAAGGAGGTACAGCCTCCGGACCTTGCAGGCTATCTAATCTCCCTGCTATCCCAGCGTCCTCTGGCTGGACCTAAGGGATTTCTCCCCGACCACAACTGAGCCCTAGCCCTGATAAGGGCTGGAGGGCTTGGTCCAGGGTCCTAGATGTCTTCGGCCGACTTGGGTCTTCGTGTAGCAGAACTGCCCAAGACCTCTCAGCGCTCTGGCTTTTATACCGGTTCGTGGCCGGGTTGTCCAATCCCCGGCCACCTTGTGGAACCCGCCGATTGGTCCTTCCCAATCTGGCGTTTGGATCCCACCTTACCCCATTTGACCCTGACCGTTTGAACGAGCGGGAAAACCCTGTTTACAATCCGCTCTCTCACAGCTTGCGAACAGCGAGTAGTTATCACCACTACATCACCCCCCCCCCCTTTGGAAGCCCCAGCAGCCAAGAACCACAAGAACCACAAGAACACCCAATATAAATACCCCCCCAATAACACAACATATATACAATGAGTAACAAACACCAATAATGATATTCGCGACGCAACAACCCAGGCAGTGCACCTCTGCAGAAAAAAACGATGGCCAACCGGGACTCTGTTGAACCACGCAACATGGCCAGTCACGAAAAACGACGCGATTTAGCCCACGTGTATTTCGTGGGCCCATCGTAGGGGATGGGTGTCCTCATCCGGGGTGCAGGCGGGTCAGGCAGCCTGACAAAAATGTTGGGTGGATCCAGAGACCTTTCTGCAGAGACTCGTGGCGCCCCCCGGTTCCCAGCGGCAGAACGTGGCTCGCACGACACCATTAGTCCCGCATTATCTGCGGAAGGAATGACACGTCTGCGCTGTGGATTAGGTACCAACGGGGCGACATCCAGCTCGTCGGACACATCACACGCCCAGCCCTCGTGTTGTGAGTTTGACGCAGAGCCGCGCGGAGCAACAAATGGCTTCAAGCGAGAAGGGTGCACAAACCATCGACGCCGTCCCCAACAGATTTTAATACATTGTGGTCGTACAATCTCGTCCACTTCAACCGGACCCCGCCATGGTTTAAGGAGCTTTGCCGATGTAGACACTGGCACCTGGGGGCAATAAAGCCATGCCTTATCACCTGGAGCCCACTGATGCATGGACGTGCGAGGGGCTCGCAACCTCGAATTGGCCCGCTGGCGGGAGGCGGAATTTTCAATCGCCGCATCACGTGCCTCAGACAGCTTCCGGAGATTGAAGCGTAAATGATCAGCGAGCTTCGATGACCGTGGAAGCTGCTTTATCCCAAGCTGAACGTCAGCAGGAGGAATGGCCTCCCTGCCATACATTAGGAAAAACGGGGAGAACCCCGTCGCTGCATGTGGCGCCATGCGGTAAGCAGCGAGGACCCCCGAAATCTGCAAGTCCCAGTCTTGGGGGGATTCATCAACCTGATGGCAAAGCATAGAGGTGAGCGTACTGTGCAGGTGCTCCACCATGCCATCAGTTTCAGGGTGATAGGGCAAAGTGCGCACCTTTTTAGTACCCAACAGGCGGCATACCTCGCTCAACAGGGTACCTGAAAAATGTATTCCCTGATCGGTCAGCAGCCGTTCTGGAGCGCCCTTGTCCAACACATAGCCTTGAACAAAGGCTTCCACAACGGCCGCTGCCGACTGGTTGGGGAGGGCCCAGACCATAGGCCACCATGTAAAATACTCAACCCCAACCAGAAGGTACTTATTACCACGAGGCGTAGTAGGGAAAGGCCCCAAAATGTCAAGAGCAACCAGCTCGTTTACACGGGATACCGAGATGGGTTGCAGTGGTGGGCATGCCGGCTTCACCGGCGGCTTCCGTCGCGCACATTGGGTGCAGCCCATTAAAATATCAGTTACATCGCGAAGCATGCCCGGCCAGTAAAAGTGCAATCGTAGCAAACCCATGGTTTTGTGCACACCCAGGTGCGACAATCGCTCATGTGCTGCGCACACGGCTGTACATCGCAAAGCCGAAGGCACCACAATTTTGTAATGGCAGGAATCTGCATCCCAATGCATGAGCAGACCCCGCCGCATAGCGAAAGAGTTCAATTTACCATAACGTGAGGCCGTATCACATGCGCGACGACACAGAGACAACAATGACGCGTCGTTCATTTGGTGCTGACCCCATTCGTCCAGCGTTATCCCCAGCAAGTCGTCACCTGCTGGCGGACCATCGTGGTCCACTTCCGGCACAGAATCGGAGGGAAACGCGGCAGAAAATGTTTCAGGAGGCGCAACCGGCTGTACCATTGGCGGCTTGCAGCGGCCAGAACTCGTAAAGCACGCGCATTTATTCCCTGGCGGAAGACGAGATAGCGGGTCGGCATTGCTGTGCTGTGTACCCTTACGGTAAATCACCGTAAAATTGTAGTCCTGGAGGACTTCAAGCCACCGGGAGAGCTGGCCGGAAGGTTGGTCAATGCGCAAAGCGTATTGCAACGCGGAGTGATCGGAGCGAACGGTAAATCGTTGACCGTACAGGTATGGCCTGTATTGCTGGATAAAATAAACAATGGCCAGCAGCTCGCGTCGGGTCACGCAATAGCGTTGCTCTGCAGGGGACAAGACCCTGCTTCCATAGGCAACGACCCTCTCAACGCCATTTACGGTTTGGGACAGCACCCCGCCGATCCCGGTGTTGCTGGCATCGGTGTCCAGAATAAATGGTTTCGCAAAATCGGGGTAAGCAAAGGGCGGTGCTGCTACGAGAGCGTTCCGCAAGGAGTCAAATGCGGCCTGTTCAGCATCTCCCCAATGAAATTTGACCTCTTTCGCCGTAAGAGCATGCAGTGGCTTGGCGATTGTAGCGAAACCAGCCAAAAACTGTCGGTAATACGACGCAAACCCGATAAAGCTGCGAACATCCCCCGCAGAGGTGGGGGTAGGCCATTGGCTGACACATTTTGTCTTTTCAGGGTCGGTGGAAATTCCCGAGCGACTGACTCTGTGGCCCAGATAGCACACAGACTCACGCAGAAGGTGGCATTTCTGCAGTTTGAATTTCAGGTTAGCAGCTCGCATCTTTTCGAAAACAGTGCGCAACCGTTCAATGTGTTCGTTGAACGTGCGGCCAAAGACGATAACGTCGTCAAGATAGATGAGACATGAGTCCCACTGGAGCCCAGCGAGGACGAGCTCCATGAACCTCTGGAACGTCGCTGGGGCCGAGTGGAGACCCATGGGCAATCTATTAAACTCGAAAAGGCCCTGTGGTGTCCAAAAAGCAGTCTTTTGCCTCGACGCTTCGTCGAGGGGAAGTTGTCAAAACCCCGACAGAAGGTCTAACATGGAAAAATAACGCGCCCCTGCCAGAGCATCCAATGACTCATCCATATGTGGAAGAGGATAGGCGTCAGCCACGGAAATTTTATTTAGGCGCCGAAAATCGACACAGAACCAAAGACTGCCATCGTGCTTTTTGACCAGCACTATCGGAGCACCCCAGGGGCTGGTTAAAGAAGAAATTATATCAGCCGCCAGCATGTCGTCAACTGCCCATTTCACATGCTGTTTCTCCGCCGGGCTGAGACGAAACGGGTTTTGGCGGATAGGGGCAGCGTCACCAGTATCAATGTGGTGACGCAGCAGCTTGGTGCAGCCAATATCAAATTGTGATTTGCTGAACACATCCGAGAATTCCCACAAAAGAGCCCGCAATTAAATTTGCTGTGACCCGGATAAATCGTCGGCATCCGTGCAGAGAGCGTCAATCCATCCCTCGTCTAACTTAGGAGGAGGGCGAGGCTGCCGACTGTCAGATACATGTCCAACAACCTCGGTCCCCAGAGGCGCCACTGTCGCATGAGCGAGCACTGTCCCCTGTGGAATTACGGTTTCGGACAGACCAACATTTAAAACTTGGAAAAATGGCTCCCTGTCGCCCGCTACGAGAGTCTGTGCGGCCACCAATGATAGGCTCTTAACTGCTGTGTTGGAGGGCCCCAACAGAATGCCATTTACCGAGGTGGTGGGAGCGAGCGGTTTCTTTAACCGCAAGGGTACAAGCATTTGTGCCCCTGGCAGAATGCGCACAGCGCAAGCCGTAAAAGCCTGCATGGAGGCATTTGCCATCCGTGAATGCGTGGCTGCGGGTAAAAATGCCATCCGGCGGCCCGACAGGAGTTCAATACATCCCTGGTCGATGAGAATTTTAATGGGCATTTTGGCGAGAAAATCAGTTCCCAGGAGACACGGCACCGCGCGGGAGGAAGAGACCAAAACAGGGCCGACCAATTTAATATCACCAATTGCAATTTGCGCCCGAATTTGCCCGAGAATCCCCAGCGAACTTCCACTTGCGGCAAAACACGGAACAGAGACCTTTTCCAATGGTCGACATCGCACCGGCAGTATGTTATGAATTAAATCGGAAATGATAGTGGCCGATGCACCGGTATCTACAAGCACACAAAACTCTACCCCCTCGATCGAACCAACAACCACCGAGGAACCCGCTGTCGCTGCGACCACTCTATGGGCCAGCTCTGACCACTGCCCAGGTTGGAGTGGCCGTGAAGAGTCGCCCGAACACCGCGCGTCATACGCCGAATCCCGAGCGAAGTCAATGGTGCGTTGTGGTGTGTAAGGTGTGAGTGAGGGCCGAGCGTGGGGGGTGCCGCGACTCGCCTGTTTATGCCGCGGTGCACTGGGAGCCCTGTGGTCCCGGTCTTGGGATCCAGAGGAGCGTCGACGAGGTGCACGGCAGTCGGAAGAGATGTGGCCTCGGCGGCCACAGTTGAAACACGTCACGTCGCTGCGGGGGAAGGCCCGTCCCCGCTCCTGGTCGTCGCGGCGTCTGGTGCGATCCGGTGATCACCGGCCTGTCGCCCTGGACGTTGAGAAGACCCGATCTGGAGAGCGATCGTCGTCCCTGCTGGCAGGCCCCGATGTCGTAGCCGATGCAGTGATGGGCTCGTCCTGGTCGAGCATCAAGTGAGTATGGATGCTCCAGGCAGCTCGCAACGAGCACATATTTTCATCATCCACGGCTTGGATGACAAGGCGCAGTCCCTGCACCATCTCCACCAGCTTCTGTAGGACAAGAGCATCGATGGCCTCATCGTCCATGCGGGGGTAAGCCGCTCTTGCCATGGCGAGTAGCGCGGTGCGGAACGCCAATGGCAATTCTCTTGGCTTGCACCGTCTCTCGTAAAACTGTTGGCGTGTGGCGGAAGGAGGTCCGTAGACATCGGACAGCCGCCGAAGTGCTGCTTGTAGTGTCGGTCTTTGTCGCTTGGGAATCGAGATGAGCGCAGCGAGAGAGTCGTCGTCCAAGGTGGCTGGTAGTGCACATAGCGCCTGTGCATCTGACCAGCCAACCATCTCCTGGTGGCTGAGGAAGCGACGCTCAAATGCCGCCCAGTCGCCCCCTGTGTACGAGAATTCACGGAAGACGGGCAGACATTGCTGTAGAGCAGCCGTGTCGTCCTCTTCGTCTAGGTCGGACTCGTTCCCGAACGCGGCGATCGCTTGATCCACGACATTTACTGTACGGCGTCGCAGCCGTGATGACGTGGCGTTGCTGGAGCGGCTTGTGGAGGCAGCATCGCGCTCTGATGACGCGGTGTGCCGTGATTGGCCGCCAGAGTTCCCAGCATGCACGTGGCTTCCGCTTCCGGCGGAACCACGTGACCCATCGGCGAAAAAATCGACCTCTTCCGGGTTTGCGATAGCGGGAACGTCCGCCGTCGGCCGCTCCGCTCCGCCCCCAAAGTAATTTCTTCCAGGATAGCTGCTGCAGCATGCAGCAGCTGGGCGAGATGGGCGTGAGCAGCCTGGATGCCGCCGCTCGCGGCGATCAACTGCACCGCTGGTGGTGGGGCGGCTGTCGGCACGCCGGCGTCTTCAGCGCCGCCCTCAGCACCCACAGGTGAGTTGGAGCTTGCATCGTCCGGACTTCGCGTGCGGTTCCTTCATCTTGTTTCCATCTTCTGACTCCAGTTGTAGTGTTGTAAAGGACGGATTTCTAAACTTCTTTATGGCACACACTGTTTATTGTCTTAATATACAATCCCTATCACACAAAGGGGTATACGGTCCCCTCACCCGAATAAATGGTTTCGCAAAATCGGGGTAAGCAAAGGGCGGTGCTGCTACGAGAGCGTTCCGCAAGGAGTCAAATGCGGCCTGTTCAGCGTCTCCCCAATGAAATTTGACCCCTTTCGCCGTAAGAGCATGCAGTGGCTTGGCGATTGTAGCGAAACCAGCCAAAAACTGTCGGTAATACGACGCAAACCCGATAAAGCTGCGAACATCCCCCGCAGAGGTGGGGGTAGGCCATTGGCTGACACATTTTGTCTTTTCAGGGTCGGTGGAAATTCCCGAGCGACTGACTCTGTGGCCCAGATAGCACACAGACTCACGCAGAAGGTGGCATTTCTGCAGTTTGAATTTCAGGTTAGCAGCTCGCATCTTTTCGAAAACAGTGCGCAACCGTTCAATGTGTTCGTTGAACGTGCGGCCAAAGACGATAACGTTGTCAAGATAGATGAGACATGAGTCCCACTGGAGCCCAGCGAGGACGAGCTCCATGAACCTCTGGAACGTCGCTGGGGCCGAGTGGAGACCCATGGGCAATCTATTAAACTCGAAAAGGCCCTGTGGTGTCCAAAAAGCAGTCTTTTGCCTCGACGCTTCGTCGAGGGGAAGCTGCCAAAACCCCGACAGAAGGTCTAACATGGAAAAATAACGCGCCCCTGCCAGAGCATCCAATGACTCATCCATATGTGGAAGAGGATAGGCGTCAGCCACGGAAATTTTATTTAGGCGCCGAAAATCGACACAGAACCGAAGACTGCCATCGTGCTTTTTGACCAGCACTATCGGAGCACCCCAGGGGCTGGTTAAAGGAGAAATTATATCAGCCGCCAGCATGTCGTCAACTGCCCATTTCACATGCAGTTTCTCCGCCGGGCTGAGACGAAACGGGTTTTGGCGGATAGGGGCAGCGTCACCAGTATCAATGTGGTGACGCAGCAGCTTGGTGCAGCCAATATCAAATTGTGATTTGCTGAACACATCCGAGAATTCCCGCAAAAGAGCCCGCAATTAAATTTGCTGTGACCCGGATAAATCGTCGGCATCCGTGCAGAGAGCGTCAATCCATCCCTCGTCTAACTTAGGAGGAGGGCGAGGCTGCCGACTGTCAGATACATGTCCAACAACCTCGGTCCCCAGAGGCGCCACTGTCGCATGAGCGAGCACTGTCCCCTGTGGAATTACGGTTTCGGACAGACCAACATTTAAAACTTGGAAAAATGGCTCCCTGTCGCCCGCTACGAGAGTCTGTGCGGCCACCAATGATAGGCTCTTAACTGCTGTGTTGGAGGGCCCCAACAGAATGCCATTTACCGAGGTGGTGGGAGCGAGCGGTTTCTTTAACCGCAAGGGTACAAGCATTTGTGCCCCTGGCAGAATGCGCACAGCGCAAGCCGTAAAAGCCTGCATGGAGGCATTTGCCATCCGTGAATGCGTGGCTGCGGGTAAAAATGCCATCCGGCGGCCCGACAGGAGTTCAATACATCCCTGGTCGATGAGAATTTTAATGGGCATTTTGGCGAGAAAATCAGTTCCCAGGAGACACGGCACCGCGCGGGAGGAAGAGACCAAAACAGGGCCGACCAATTTAATATCACCAATTGCAATTTGCGCCCGAATTTGCCCGAGAATCCCCAGCGAACTTCCACTTGCGGCAAAACACGGAACAGAGACCTTTTCCAATGGTCGACATCGCACCGGCAGTATGTTATGAATTAAATCGGAAATGATAGTGGCCGATGCACCGGTATCTACAAGCACACAAAACTCTACCCCCTCGATCGAACCAACAACCACCGAGGAACCCGCTGTCGCTGCGACCACTCTATGGGCCAGCTCTGACCACTGCCCAGGTTGGAGTGGCCGTGAAGAGTCGCCCGAACACCGCGCGTCATACGCCGAATCCCGAGCGAAGTCAATGGTGCGTTGTGGTGTGTAAGGTGTGAGTGAGGGCCGAGCGTGGGGGGTGCCGCGACTCGCCTGTTTATGCCGCGGTGCACTGGGAGCCCTGTGGTCCCGGTCTTGGGATCCAGAGGAGCGTCGACGAGGTGCACGGCAGTCGGAAGAGATGTGGCCTCGGCGGCCACAGTTGAAACACGTCACGTCGCTGCGGGGGAAGGCCCGTCCCCGCTCCTGGTCGTCGCGGCGTCTGGTGCGATCCGGTGATCACCGGCCTGTCGCCCTGGACGTTGAGAAGACCCGATCTGGAGAGCGATCGTCGTCCCTGCTGGCAGGCCCCGATGTCGTAGCCGATGCAGTGATGGGCTCGTCCTGGTCGAGCATCAAGTGAGTATGGATGCTCCAGGCAGCTCGCAACGAGCACATATTTTCATCATCCACGGCTTGGATGACAAGGCGCAGTCCCTGCACCATCTCCACCAGCTTCTGTAGGACAAGAGCATCGATGGCCTCATCGTCCATGCGGGGGTAAGCCGCTCTTGCCATGGCGAGTAGCGCGGTGCGGAACGCCAATGGCAATTCTCTTGGCTTGCACCGTCTCTCGTAAAACTGTTGGCGTGTGGCGGAAGGAGGTCCGTAGACATTGGACAGCCGCCGAAGTGCTGCTTGTAGTGTCGGTCTTTGTCGCTTGGGAATCGAGATGAGCGCAGCGAGAGAGTCGTCGTCCAAGGTGGCTGGTAGTGCACATAGCGCCTGTGCATCTGACCAGCCAACCATCTCCTGGTGGCTGAGGAAGCGACGCTCAAATGCCGCCCAGTCGCCCCCTGTGTACGAGAATTCACGGAAGACGGGCAGACATTGCTGTAGAGCAGCCGTGTCGTCCTCTTCGTCTAGGTCGGACTCGTTCCCGAACGCGGCGATCGCTTGATCCACGACATTTACTGTACGGCGTCGCAGCCGTGATGACGTGGCGTTGCTGGAGCGGCTTGTGGAGGCAGCATCGCGCTCTGATGACGCGGTGTGCCGTGATTGGCCGCCAGAGTTCCCAGCATGCACGTGGCTTCCGCTTCCGGCGGAACCACGTGACCCATCGGCGAAAAAATCGACCTCTTCCGGGTTTGCGATAGCGGGAACGTCCGCCGTCGGCCGCTCCGCTCCGCCCCCAAAGTAATTTCTTCCAGGATAGCTGCTGCAGCATGCAGCAGCTGGGCGAGATGGGCGTGAGCAGCCTGGATGCCGCCGCTCGCGGCGATCAACTGCACCGCTGGTGGTGGGGCGGTTGTCGGCACGCCGGCGTCTTCAGCGCCGCCCTCAGCACCCACAGGTGAGTTGGAGCTTGCATCGTCCGGACTTCGCGTGCGGTTCCTTCATCTTGTTTCCATCTTCTGACTCCAGTTGTAGTGTTGTAAAGGACGGATTTCTAAACTTCTTTATGGCACACACTGTTTATTGTCTTAATATACAATCCCTATCACACAAAGGGGTATACGGTCCCCTCACCCGAATAAATGGTTTCGCAAAATCGGGGTAAGCAAAGGGCGGTGCTGCTACGAGAGCGTTCCGCAAGGAGTCAAATGCGGCCTGTTCAGCGTCTCCCCAATGAAATTTGACCCCTTTCGCCGTAAGAGCATGCAGTGGCTTGGCGATTGTAGCGAAACCAGCCAAAAACTGTCGGTAATACGACGCAAACCCGATAAAGCTGCGAACATCCCCCGCAGAGGTGGGGGTAGGCCATTGGCTGACACATTTTGTCTTTTCAGGGTCGGTGGAAATTCCCGAGCGACTGACTCTGTGGCCCAGATAGCACACAGACTCACGCAGAAGGTGGCATTTCTGCAGTTTGAATTTCAGGTTAGCAGCTCGCATCTTTTCGAAAACAGTGCGCAACCGTTCAATGTGTTCGTTGAACGTGCGGCCAAAGACGATAACGTTGTCAAGATAGATGAGACATGAGTCCCACTGGAGCCCAGCGAGGACGAGCTCCATGAACCTCTGGAACGTCGCTGGGGCCGAGTGGAGACCCATGGGCAATCTATTAAACTCGAAAAGGCCCTGTGGTGTCCAAAAAGCAGTCTTTTGCCTCGACGCTTCGTCGAGGGGAAGCTGCCAAAACCCCGACAGAAGGTCTAACATGGAAAAATAACGCGCCCCTGCCAGAGCATCCAATGACTCATCCATATGTGGAAGAGGATAGGCGTCAGCCACGGAAATTTTATTTAGGCGCCGAAAATCGACACAGAACCGAAGACTGCCATCGTGCTTTTTGACCAGCACTATCGGAGCACCCCAGGGGCTGGTTAAAGGAGAAATTATATCAGCCGCCAGCATGTCGTCAACTGCCCATTTCACATGCTGTTTCTCCGCCGGGCTGAGACGAAACGGGTTTTGGCGGATAGGGGCAGCGTCACCAGTATCAATGTGGTGACGCAGCAGCTTGGTGCAGCCAATATCAAATTGTGATTTGCTGAACACATCCGAGAATTCCCGCAAAAGAGCCCGCAATTAAATTTGCTGTGACCCGGATAAATCGTCGGCATCCGTGCAGAGAGCGTCAATCCATCCCTCGTCTAACTTAGGAGGAGGGCGAGGCTGCCGACTGTCAGATACATGTCCAACAACCTCGGTCCCCAGAGGCGCCACTGTCGCATGAGCGAGCACTGTCCCCTATGGAATTACGGTTTCGGACAGACCAACATTTAAAACTTGGAAAAATTGCTCCCTGTCGCCCGCTACGAGAGTCTGTGCGGCCACCAATGATAGGCTCTTAACTGCTGTGTTGGAGGGCCCCCACAGAATGCCATTTACCGAGGTGGTGGGAGCGAGCGGTTTCTTTAACCGCAAGGGTACAAGCATTTGTGCCCCTGGCAGAATGCGCACAGCGCAAGCCGTAAAAGCCTGCATGGAGGCATTTGCCATCCGTGAATGCGTGGCTGCGGGTAAAAATGCCATCCGGCGGCCCGACAGGAGTTCAATACATCCCTGGTCGATGAGAATTTTAATGGGCATTTTGGCGAGAAAATCAGTTCCCAGGAGACACGGCACCGCGCGGGAGGAAGAGACCAAAACAGGGCCGACCAATTTAATATCACCAATTGCAATTTGCGCCCGAATTTGCCCGAGAATCCCCAGCGAACTTCCACTTGCGGCAAAACACGGAACAGAGACCTTTTCCAATGGTCGACATCGCACCGGCAGTATGTTATGAATTAAATCGGAAATGATAGTGGCCGATGCACCGGTATCTACAAGCACACAAAACTCTACCCCCTCGATCGAACCAACAACCACCGAGGAACCCGCTGTCGCTGCGACCACTCTATGGGCCAGCTCTGACCACTGCCCAGGTTGGAGTGGCCGTGAAGAGTCGCCCGAACACTGCGCGTCATACGCCGAATCCCGAGCGAAGTCAATGGTGCGTTGTGGTGTGTAAGGTGTGAGTGAGGGCCGAGCGTGGGGGGTGCCGCGACTCGCCTGTTTATGCCGCGGTGCACTGGGAGCCCTGTGGTCCCGGTCTTGGGATCCAGAGGAGCGTCGACGAGGTGCACGGCAGTCGGAAGAGATGTGGCCTCGGCGGCCACAGTTGAAACACGTCACGTCGCTGCGGGGGAAGGCCCGTCCCCGCTCCTGGTCGTCGCGGCGTCTGGTGCGATCCGGTGATCACCGGCCTGTCGCCCTGGACGTTGAGAAGACCCGATCTGGAGAGCGATCGTCGTCCCTGCTGGCAGGCCCCGATGTCGTAGCCGATGCAGTGATGGGCTCGTCCTGGTCGAGCATCAAGTGAGTATGGATGCTCCAGGCAGCTCGCAACGAGCACATATTTTCATCATCCACGGCTTGGATGACAAGGCGCAGTCCCTGCACCATCTCCACCAGCTTCTGTAGGACAAGAGCATCGATGGCCTCATCGTCCATGCGGGGGTAAGCCGCTCTTGCCATGGCGAGTAGCGCGGTGCGGAACGCCAATGGCAATTCTCTTGGCTTGCACCGTCTCTCGTAAAACTGTTGGCGTGTGGCGGAAGGAGGTCCGTAGACATCGGACAGCCGCCGAAGTGCTGCTTGTAGTGTCGGTCTTTGTCGCTTGGGAATCGAGATGAGCGCAGCGAGAGAGTCGTCGTCCAAGGTGGCTGGTAGTGCACATAGCGCCTGTGCATCTGACCAGCCAACCATCTCCTGGTGGCTGAGGAAGCGACGCTCAAATGCCGCCCAGTCGCCCCCTGTGTACGAGAATTCACGGAAGACGGGCAGACATTGCTGTAGAGCAGCCGTGTCGTCCTCTTCGTCTAGGTCGGACTCGTTCCCGAACGCGGCGATCGCTTGATCCACGACATTTACTGTACGGCGTCGCAGCCGTGATGACGTGGCGTTGCTGGAGCGGCTTGTGGAGGCAGCATCGCGCTCTGATGACGCGGTGTGCCGTGATTGGCCGCCAGAGTTCCCAGCATGCACGTGGCTTCCGCTTCCGGCGGAACCACGTGACCCATCGGCGAAAAAATCGACCTCTTCCGGGTTTGCGATAGCGGGAACGTCCGCCGTCGGCCGCTCCGCTCCGCCCCCAAAGTAATTTCTTCCAGGATAGCTGCTGCAGCATGCAGCAGCTGGGCGAGATGGGCGTGAGCAGCCTGGATGCCGCCGCTCGCGGCGATCAACTGCACCGCTGGTGGTGGGGCGGCTGTCGGCACGCCGGCGTCTTCAGCGCCGCCCTCAGCACCCACAGGTGAGTTGGAGCTTGCATCGTCCGGACTTCGCGTGCGGTTCCTTCATCTTGTTTCCATCTTCTGACTCCAGTTGTAGTGTTGTAAAGGACGGATTTCTAAACTTCTTTATGGCACACACTGTTTATTGTCTTAATACACAATCCCTATCACACAAAGGGGTATACGGTCCCCTCACCCGTTACCCTGAGGAGGTACAGCCTCCGGACCTTGTACAGCTCCACACTCACGCTTAGCTCCTATTCTAAGGAGGTACAGCCTCCGGACCTTGCAGGCTATCTAATCTCCCTGCTATCCCAGCGACCACTGGTTACACTGAGCCCTAGCCCTGATAAGGGCTGGAGGGCTTGGTCCAGGGTCCTAGATGTCTTCGGCCGACTTGGGTCTTCGTGTAGCAGAACTGTCCAAGAGCTCTCAGCGCTCTGGCTTTTGTACCGGTTCGTGGCCGGGTTGTCTAATCCCCGGCCACCTTGTGGAACCCGCCGATTGGTCCTTCCCAATCTGGCGTTTGGATCCCACCTTACCCCATTTGACCCTGACCGTTTGAACGAGCGGGAAAACCCTGTTTACAATCCGCTCTCTCACAGCTTGCGAACAGTGAGTAGTTATCACCACTACACTTATAACGCCTGGCGACCATGCAGTTTATTTGTTATGCTTGAATACAAATACTGGGTTTTCTTTCAGATTATCATACGCACTTTTGCCCCCTACATTTTAAAGCAAACGCTGGGGGTGCATTTTATAATCCGGTAGGTGTGCGTGTGTGTGCGAGTGTGTATGCGTGTGTGCGAGTGTGTGTGTGTCTGTGTGTGTGCGTGCGTGTGTGTGCGAGTGTGCGAATGTGTGTGCGTGTGTGTTTGTGCGTGTGTGTGTGTGTGTGCGAGTGTGTGTGTTCGTGCGTGCTTGCGTGTGTGCGTGCGCGTGTGTGCGAGTGTGTGTGTGCGTGTGTGTGCAAGTGTGTGTGCGTGTGTGCGAATGTGTGTATGTGCGTGTGTGCGTGCGTATGTGCGCGAGTGTGTGCGTGTGTGTGCGAGCGAGTGTGTGCGTGTGTGCGATTGTGTGCGTGTGTGTGCGAGTGTGCGTGTGCGCGTGTGCAAATGTGTGCGTGTGTGCGAGTGTGTGCGTGTGTGTGTGTGCGTGTGTGTGCGAGTGTGTGTGTGTGAGTGTGCGAGTGTGTGTGTGTGTGCGTGTGCGAGTGTGTGCGTGTGTGTGCGAGTGTGTGCGTGTGCAAATGTGTGCGTGTGTGTGTGTGCGAGTGTGTGCGTGCGTGTGCGAGTGTGTGTGTGCGAGTGTGTGTGTGTGCGAGTGTGTGAGTGTGCGAGTGTGTGTGTGCGTGTGTGTGCGAGTGTGTGCGTGTGTGTGCGAGTGTGTGTGCGTGCGAGTGTTTGCGTGTGTGTGCGCGAGTGTGTGCGTGTGTGTGCGAGTGTGCTTGTGTGTGCGAGTGTGTGCGTGTGTGTGCGTGCGAGTGTGTGCGTGCGTGTGTGCGTGCGCGTTGCGTGTGTGTGTTGGGGGAGAGGTAGTGCAACGGTTATCGCGCTGCGCTCCGAACCCGACTACCCGAGTTCGATTCCCGCTCACGTCCAACGCCAGTGACGATTATCTAAACCGGTCATGAGCCTCCCCTAGAGTGACTCAACCTCAAATGAGTATTTGGTGTGGTGTGTAACATCACCACTGGGGATACAAAGGCGTCCAGGCGTGGTGTTGTTGGCCACCCCACCCCCCTCGTGTGCCGTTCTGGCCTTCATAGGTGCTCGCTAACAGCACTTGCCCAAACAGTCTGATCAGGCTATACGTGAGATCTTTGTCTTTTTGTGCTACAGTGATCACATGTTCTCCACAGGCACACATTTTGGGGGTGCGTCTTACTTTCTAGAGCGTCTTATAATCCGTAGAATACGGTTAAACCAAATTGCTAGCATAACACGAAAACATTGGTCGAGAAAGGTACACACCGCTGTCGGACTGAGATATAAACCGCATTTAATTTGAATTGGAAACTTGCAAGCGAACGTGTGATTTTGTTTTTATTATAAACAATTAAAAGTATAATCCATCAACATCAATCATTGTGTCAGTCACGCTCAATCCACTGCTGGATGAAGGCACCCCCCCCCTCCAAGTCTTCGCCACTAAAGGATGTGAGAGGATTATTGATTGGACATCACGCGTTATAAAGCATGAGAGATATCTCTGCTGATTTGGATATCGCTTCCCGCATGCGTGCTGTCTTGTCCGTATCACAACCAATACTCGAGACGACTAAGCCCACACCCACACGACCCCGAGCCTCAATTACAAATGACATTCGTGAGAAATGTAGTTAGCTATATACAGTGAGGGAAAAAGTATTTGATCCCCTGCTGATTTTGGACGTTTGCCCACTGACGAAAAACTGATCAGTCTATAATTTTAATGGTAGGTTTATTTGAACAGTGAGAGACAGAATAACAACAACAAAATCCAGAAAAACGCATGTCAAAAATGTTATAATTTGATTTGCATTTTAATGAGGGAAATAAGTATTTGACCCCCTCTCAATCAAAAAGATTTCTGGCTCCCAGGTGTCTTTTATACAGGTAACGAGCTGAGATTAGGAGCACACTCTTAAAGGGAGTGCTCCTAATCTCAGCTTGTTACCTGTATAAAAGACACCTGTTCACAGAAGAAATCAATCAATCACATTCCAAACTCTCCACCATGGCCAAGACCAAAGAGCTCTCCAAGGATGTCAGGGACAAGATTGTAGACCTGCACAAGGCTGGAATAGGCTACAAGATCTTCGCCAAGCAGCTTGGTGAGAAGGTGACAACAGTTGGTGCGATTATTCGCAAATGGAAGAAACACAAAAGAACTGTCAATCTCCCTCGGCCTGGGGCTCCATGCAAGATCTCACCTCGTGGAGTTGCAATGATCATGAGAACGGCGAGGAATCAGCCCGGAACTACACGGGAGGATCTCGTCAATGATCTCAAGGCAGCTGGGACGATAGTCGCCAAGAAAACAGTTGGTAACACACTACGCCATGAAGGACTGAAATCCTGCAGCGCCCGCAAGGTCCCCCTGCTCAAGAAAGCACATATACATGCCTGTCTGAAGTTTGCCAATGAACATTTTAATGATTCAGAGGACAGCTGGGTGAAAGTGTTGTGGTCAGATGAGACCAAAATGGAGCTCTTTGGTATCAACTCAACTCGCCGTGTTTGGAGGAGGAAGAATGCTGCCTATGACCCCAAGAACACCATCCCCACCGTCAAACATGGAGGTGGAAACATTATGCTTTGGGGGTGTTTTTCTGCTAAGGGGACAGGACAACTTCACCGCATCAAAGGGACGATGGACGGGGCCATGTACCGTCAAATCTTGGGTGAGAACCTCCTTCCCTCAACCAGGGCATTGAAAATAGGTCGTGAATGGGTATTCCAGCATGACAATGACCAAAAACAAACGGCCAAGGCAACAAAGGAGTGGCTCAAGAAGAAGCACATTAAGGTCCTGGAGTGGCCTAGCCAGTCTCCAGACCTTAATCCCATAGAAAATCTGTGGAGGGAGCTGAAGGTTCGAGTTGCCATACGTCAGCCTCGAAACCTTAATGACTTGGAGTAGATCTGCAAAGAGGAGTGGGACAAAATCCCTCCTGAGATGTGTGCAAACCTGGTGGCCAACTACAAGAAACGTCTGACCTCTGTGATTGCCAACAAGCGTTTTGCCACCAAGTACTAAGTCATGTTTTGAAGAGGGGTCAAATACTTATTTCCCTCATTAAAATGCAAATCAATTTATAACATGCGTTTTTATGGATTTTGTTGTTGTTATTCTGTCTCTCACTGTACAAATAAACATACCAATAAAATTATAGACTGATCATTTCTTTGTCAGTGGGCAAACGTACAAAATCAGCAGGGGATCAAATACTTTTTAAATCTTTTTTATATTAAGTTCACTTGCTTGCTTGCGCGCTTGCTTGCGCGCTTACGACCGTGCAAATCTTTCGGTCGTTTTTTAACCCACTTCCCGTGATCCAATCGAGCTGACATTTCCCACACAGACTCGTTGTGCGGGACAATTTATTTTCGTGAAAAAACATTCCAAAATTTTA
The DNA here is from genome assembly GCF_965212315.1 of Lampetra planeri. Classification (NCBI taxonomy): domain Eukaryota; kingdom Metazoa; phylum Chordata; class Hyperoartia; order Petromyzontiformes; family Petromyzontidae; genus Lampetra; species Lampetra planeri. Next base: position 9,973,189 of record NC_136150.1, read on the forward strand.
CACTTATTAGGAAAAATAAATTATATGTAATTACCAATTGCTTAATGGTGGCAGGCAATCATCTGACCCATAGGTGGCTGCCATCTCAAGCCAGAGGACGAGAGGACTCTAGCCGCCACGCATATAAAGGATTTATAGTGAAAAACTTAGTTTTTACGGGTTAATTGTTTTCCCTCACTGTAGTTGTCTGTCTTGAAAACTCACCTCTTTAAATTTGCAGACCTGAAACACGGTAGGACAAACACCTCAGCCGTGGCAGATCACTGTTACAATTCAGTGGGCTCACATGACATTGACTTCTCCAAGACAGAGGTTCTCTTGCAAGCCATCTGGCTACCATGAGAGATTCGTTCATGAGGCGATCCACATATACAAACACAGAGACAATTTCAACCGAGAAGATGGATTCTGGCTCAGCAATCATTGGAAGGACGTAAGAAACCATTTCGTATCTTAACTGATTGTTGTTCACGTTTACGGTGACTTTCAGACCGCAGTCCACTCACTGGCATTGACTGTGTATCTTGTGTTCTCCACAGCGAATGCATTATTTGCTCTGCTGCGGGTCTCCTTCCATCCGCTTTCCCATTGACATGTTTCGTTGCTTCTACATACTATTAACATTCCCTCCCTTTGTTAATGCTACCCCCTACCCCCTCTCTTTGATGCTGCTAATCCTGCATAATGCACGGGCAAAGTAGCACTAATTCACATACCTGCATTTCCCATATCCCCTCCCTTGGATGCTGCTAATCCTGCATAATGCACGGACATAAGTACTAATCACATACCTGCATTTCCCATAAATATGCTAAAGTCCTCTTGATATGCAAATTCTTTCGTCAAGGCGCCCTTTCCCCCCCCCTTCCAACCCAGCTTATATATATGCTCCAAGCACGTGTGCTGTTTCGTTCAGACGCTGTCGTCTCGACAGACCTGGTTTCACCTGAGGACGGCTGCTTGCGTTGTGGCCGAAACGTCGTGAGAATTATTTTATTATGTTTTATTTTTATTGTTTTATTACTTCCCTTCTACGTGACTTTACCGAAAGAACCAAGAAGATGAAACTGAAAACTTCATCAGTTTATTTGTCTGAACAGGGGATCTGAGTGTGGGTGGGTGTGTGTAAGAATGCATATATGATATATGCACTTATAACATATTCATGCCACGTCCCTTATCGTTTACACAATTCCATTTGATATCCTCTGTAATGCTCTGTAATATCCATTGGGATCCGCTGAGATAGGAGCGCGGTGGTTATGCGCGCTTAGGACCCGAGGGTTGGTGGATCACACAGGGATCTGTGAAACTCCATCAAGGAGCCAGTGGGCTCGTGAACCCACATGCGCGGACTTCATCCTAAAATCGAAATCATTTCCATTACACGCCAAATACAAGCACACACACATATTTACACATACACGTATATATAAAGGCAAAGGTCCATCCGTATAGTTTTTAACAGACTGTTATGGCAAGTGCTGTTAGTAGAATCAGAATGTTTATTTTTTCCTGGAGGAATCCGATGAGCTATGAAGGCCAGCAGGGCGCACGAGCGGGTGGCCAGCACCACGCCCGGCCGCCTATGTCTCCCTAGTTGAGATGTTTACACACCACAGCTAGGTACTCATTTGCGGTTGAGTCGACCTAGTGGAGGCCCAACAACGGCTCAGAGAAGGGTCAGCCGGTGTTGGTTGCCGCGAGCGGGAATCGAACTCGGGTGGCCGGGGTAACCGTAGCTCACCTAAGCGCACTCACAAACACACACACACAAGAACAACATCCATACGACAGCCTCTCGTGTTATTAATACGATCAAATTCAGAGCTATTGCAAGCACATCATGCAGTCATCTCCCTCCCCCCGTTTCTAAAAAAATATAAAATCCTACATCAACAACAACACTCAGACCCGATGCAACACAGCGCGCATAGCCATCTCGTGAGCACCGCATTCATCTCCCATCACGCGCCGCTCCTTCCCTCTTTTACTCACCGGCGAGATAAAGTCCCGTGTAATATTTGCTCGCGCACCAACTAAATAGCATTGTAATGTAAGGGCCTCCCTTATCGCTAGCACACACACATTCTGCTTCACACTGCTGCCTATGAGCGAGCGATCGACCGCTAATGCGCCGCCACGCATACGACTGGCTATATTACTGTATTATTATACATGCACCTATACCCTACGCGTGTAAGTAACAACAACAAACATACACAGATCGCCCAATATTTAACAGGATGTTGGGGGGGGGGCAAGTGCTGTTAGCGAGCAACTATTCAGACATACAATAATTCAAACACGTAAACAATGAATGTAGAATAAATACAGACAGAATAACACATACAGACACGTACTGACAGCAACATATACACGAACACAGACAGATACCGAGAAGCAAATACTTGACTTTACACAAACACCAAATACATACATTTATAAACTTGATTTGAAGCTTTCGTGACTGCAGGAATTTATCTTTGGCTCTTTCGGTAAAGTCACGTAGAAAATAAATAAATTAAATAATAGAATACGACGTTTCGATTGCAACACAAGCAACCGTCATCAGGCAGAACTAAATTTGAGACAGAGACAAAACACAGACACGGAGACACACAGACAGACACACAAGCGGAGAGAGACAACACAGAGGCACACAGAGAGAGACACACAACATAGACACGCAGACAGACACACAAGCGGAGAGAGACAACACAGATACACAGAGAGAGACAACACAGATACACAGAGAGAGACAGAACACAGAGACACAGACAGACACACAAGCAGAGAGAGACAACACAGACACACAGAGAGACACACACAACATAGACACGCAGACAGACACACAAGCAGAGAGAGACAACACAGAGACACACAGAGAGAGACACACAACACAGACACACAGACAGACACACAGAGAGACACACACAACATAGACACACAGAGACCCAATGCCTCTGTGTCGAGGCCTTAAATAGAGAGAGAGGGGGTTGGGGCAGAGAGAGCGGTGGGTCAGTTGGGGCAGCTGCTGGATCAGAGAAATTATCATTTCGATTTAAAGCTTTCGTGACTGCAGGGATTCATCTTCTTGGTTCTTTCGGTAAAGTCACGTAGAAGGGAAGTAATAAAATAATAAAAATAAAACATAATAAAATCAAATATTTCTCACGACGTTTCGGCTACAACGCAAGCAGCCGTCTTCAGATGAAGAATTAGACACTGCCAAGCTAGGAGCTTATCTATAAGCTGAGTTGGAGGTGGAAGAAGAAAAGAGCCTTAACAAAAGAATGTGCATATCAAGAGTAATTTAGCATATCCAACGGCCTCCGACGGGTAGCTCATAACTGCATGCAGAGCTCCCCGTCTTCTGCCACCGAGCACACGGCCTCCTCCATCGCCCACTGCTCCTTGAAGGCCGGAACGGCGTGGGTCAGCCGCGCATGGCGGAACTCCAGCCACACCCTGGCTCCGACCAGAGCGCGGAAGATGCCCACGCTGCTGGCCGGACGTTTCCCCTCCAGGGCCACCTTCCTCGCCCTGTAAATGGCGAGCTTGGCATAGCCGACGAGCACGTTGACCAGCCCCTGAAGATGTTGGGGTCCGTCGCCCTTTTGGTATCCAAAGATGAGGACCGTCGGGGAGAAGTGGAGGCTGAACCTTAGGAGGATGTTTTTGAGGACCTTGAACAACAAGTCCAGGCTCTTGCACTCCACGTATTGGTGTGCCACCGTCTCCACTTTACCGCAGAACCGGCACTCCGGGGACGTGTCGGTGAAGCGCGCCAGGGAGGCGTTGGTGGTGACGGTGCCGTGGGCGATGCTCCAGCTGAGGTCACCGATGCGGTTGTACATCGGGCTGGAGTAGAGTTGCCTCCAGCAAGGCCTCTCCGGAGAGATGCAGGGCAGGGCTTTCCTCCAGGCATGGTCCTTGCGGTTCCTCAGGGTGTCCTGTTGGTGAAACCGGACCATGTAGGAGTAGAGCACCTTCCTCTTTATATTTGCGAAGGCCACCTCCGGTAGGTTTTCCAGCCGGCACAGGTTGTGATCCGCCTTCGCTTGTCGGCATTGGCGATGCAGTGGTACAACGGAGAGCTCAGATGGAGGGGGACCGAGAGGGGCCTCGTCATCCCCAACGCCGATGGGGGGCGTTCTCCCCGCTGCCGCTGAGAAGGCTCCCTTGGCTTCGGCCAGGATCCGGGCAGCCACCCGGAGCGACTGCAGCCCTGTCTTTGCGGCCATGTCTGCTGGTCTGAGCCATCGGCCCCGTGTTCCAGGCTCCACCAGATCTCCCATCCTGGTGAGCCGCGCATTGGTGAGGCGCCTCTCCATGCTGGGCGTGGGGGTGGTGGATGGCAGCTTTGTCTGTGGGTTCCTGAGGATCGGTTCGAAGACCAGATCTTCGGCCGATCGCGGTTGGTTCAGCCTCCTGACGGCGAGGGAGCTCCATGTCTGCAGGACGCTTCTGTAGAAAGGTGGCAGCTGTCCCAGTGGGAGGCCCTGCAGGTCCAAGTAGAATAGTTGTTTGGAGTACTGCAGACCCCCCAGCTGTTTCAGGAGGAAGGAGGCCGTGACGCTTCAGGCCGGTGCAGGGGTGGCGTGCAGGAACTTTTGTGCGGCCTGCAGTCGGAAGGTGGCCAGCTGACTCTGCACGCACACCAGCCCATGACCGCCCTCGTCCAGTGGCAGGGACAGGACCCCAGCCACGACCCGGTGTCCTCCGCCCGATCAGAAGAAGTCGAGGACTCGCTTCTGAAGCACGTTGATGAGGCTCATGGGGGGTGCAGGGGGAAGAGTCTGTGCCACAGCATGGACGTCACCAGCTGGTTTACCACCAACGTCTTTGTCCTGAAGGTGAGGAACTTGCACAGGCGACTCTAGGTGCCCAGCCGCTCCTTCACCTTCTCCTCCAGCTCGACCCAGTTCTTTTGCGGTGGTTCCTCCTCTGGTCCGAGGAACACCCCCAGGTGGTGCAGCGATGTTGTGCTCCAATTGATGATTTTTGCCTTCTTCGGACACTCGGTCATGTCCCACGCTCCAACCAGCAGGCCGCTGCACTTTTGCCAGTTAATTTTGGATGAGGCCTTCGAAAAGACCTCCTGACACTCGTGCAGCAGGGCGACATCATCCAGGGAACGAAGGATGAGGAGGATGTCGTCGGCGTATGCCATCAGGACCAACTTGACACTTGGTTCCCTGAGCACCAGGCCGTTGAGTCTCCGCCTTATAAGACTCAGGAAAGGCTCTAATGCCAGGGCATAAAGTTGGCCCGATAATGGGCATCCCTGTCTCACTCCTCGCTCGAATTTGACCGGAGCAGTGAGGGCGCCGTTGACCTTGATCATGCACTCTGACTTGGTGTAGTGTAGGCGGATTGTTCGGACAAACCCATCCCCAAAACCAAAGGTCTTGAGGGTTCCCAGCAGGTATTTGTGGTCCACTCTGTCAAAAGCCTTTTCCTGGTCAAGGGCCAGAAACGCGATTGGGATGCCCAACCTCTGGGACACCGCGATGAGGTCCCTGACCAGGAAGATGCCGTCATGGATGGATCGTCCAGGGATGGTGTAGGACTGGTCCCTGTTTACGACTTGTTCAATCACCCCTTTCAGTTGCAGGGAGAGAGCGTTTGTCAATATTTTGTAGTCTGTGTTCAGGAGGGACACCAGATGCCAGTTTTGTAGGTGCCTCAGGTCTCCGTTCTTGGGAAGCAGAGTGAGCACCGCCCTCCTCCAAGACTGAGACATCACCCCGGTGACAGAGGCTTCCTCCAGCACCTCTCTGTAGTCCTCCCGTAGGGATGGCCAAAAAGCAGCGTAAAACTCCCCTGTTAGCCCGTCTAACCCTGGGGATTTATTTGGGGCCAGTCCTCCTACAGCTGCATCAAGGTCATTCTTGGTGAGCTTTTGCTCCAGCAGCTCTTTCCTGTCTTCCCCCAGGGTGGGTAGACCACTCCATGCCTCCGCCTGGGCCGCTCCCCATGTTTCTTCAGGGGAGAACAGGCTGCCGTAGAAGTCTCTGATGATGGTCGACTTCTGCTGGAGTTCGTGCGCCAGGACACCGTCACTATCAAAGAGGCACTCCATGGATTTGCGTCTCCCGTTCTGCCTCCCGAGGGAGTAGAAAAGCGGGGATCCCATGTCGAGGTCGGTGATGCGCTTCACCCTGGATCGCATAAACGCTCCCCTCGTCTGCTCCTCCTGTAGCCCTTTGAGACGCTCCCTATTCCCCTCGTATTCTCGGAGAAGAGCAGGGTCACTTTCCTCGGTGAGGCGACTCTCCAAATCGAGGACTCGGGCTTCCATGTCGGTGATGTCCGCGTTCTTCAGTCTGGTGCTTCCCCAGGTGTATCGTTGGCACAACAGCCTGGTGTGCACTTTTCCCATATCCCACCATTGGGCCAGCGAGTCAAACTGCGTTTTGGTTTTTCGCCACTTTTCCCAGAAGTCCTCGAACATCTCCATGAAGGCGCCATCCTCCAGCAGCGAGTTGTTAAAATGCCAGTGGGACGCGCCCTCGCGGGCCCTCTCCAGCCTGACACGGAGCATGATGAGGTTATGGTCCATGAAGGGTGCCGCCCTGATGCCAGACGTTATGGTGCATGTCAAAAAGCTCTTAGAGATGTAAAATCTGTCGAGCCTGGACTGTCTCACCGAGCCATCGCGCCTCGTCCTCGTATACGTGAACTGGCGTTGGCCCGGGTGATGTATGCGCCACACATCCACCAAGGCGGCGTCCTCCAGGAGTCCCTGCATTTCCCTCTTTGGCCCAACTCCCCCCTGCTGCCTCCCCGAACGATCCAGGGCGCCGATTGTGCAGTTGTGGTCGCCCCCCACAATCATGCACTTGTCGTCTGGGATCCCAGCCAGATGCCTCCTCAGGAGGTGCAGTAACGGGATCTTCTCCTTGTTGGTCACCGGCGCGTACACGTTCAGTAGGTGGGTGGTGACATTGCCCACCCTGACCGTTACCGCGAGCAGCCTTCCCTTCACCACTTCGGTCTGGGTGATGAGCTCGGGATGAAACCCTTTAGCACACAGGGTCACGACTCCACAGGAGGTGTTGTCAAGGTGGCTGTAGAAGGAGTCCCCTCCCCACTCCTTCCTCCAGTCATCCTCGTCCTCGACCGTGAGATGCATCTCCTGAATGAAGAAGACAGAAGCAGTGTGTTTCCTCGCAAGAGACATTGCGGAAAACCTCTGCACTGCCTCCCTGCACCCGTTCACATTTAGGGAGGCGATGTACATAGGCATTGCTGGTTCCTTGCCTCCGTGGCCTCCCACTTATTAATTTGTTTGCGGAAATATCTCAGCTTTGCCCTCTCCCTGCCCCGGGACTCGAGTCCCTGCTTGGCGAGGAGTCTCTCGGCTTGAATCACAGAAGCCTTTATTGCCTTGCTGTCCTTCCATCGAGCCATGGCAATGTCCGCTCTGTCCTTCCTCACGTTGGTGTCGTCTAGGAATTGCCAGAGATCTTTTGGGGAGACCAGGGAAGTCTGAGGGTCAAGGAATGTAGACCCCTGGCTGCTCTCGCTCCCCACGCTGAAGCAGTCGTCCCGATCTGAGTCAATTTCCCCGTCGTCCGGCTCCGCTGGAAGAGCTGCAGCGGCTGGGCTGGCGCATGGCCCAGCGGCGTCTTCTCCCCCAGTGTCAGGGATGGCCTGGGATGTCTCTTGCTCAGGCTCTTCGGGTGGATGGCCCGGTGTCTCTTCCACTGGTTTCGGGTCAGCAGTGGGACGGGGACCTTCCTCCTCATTCCCATCCATTTCGTCCTCGCCCTTGGCGAGTGTGCTCGATGACTCTCCACCGACTTCCTCCTCTTGGTCGAGGGCTGAGCAAATAGTTTTTGTCCTCACTTCATGCATAGCTCGTGGGGAGTGAGTCTCTATGACCATAGTAGACTGGTCGATTTCCGTGGCGATGTCGCCTTCATCGTCCACGATCTCCTGCTGTGGAAAGTCTTCCCCAGACGCACGCTGCTTTTTTCTCTTGGCGTGTTTCTTCCTCGCCGCCCGCGCGTCACTCGGCGTGGCGTCCGGGATGGCGAAAACCACGTCTTCGGCGTCTTTTCTGATTCCTCCCCTGGTGTGGGAGGTTTCACCGATTCTTCCGGTTCGAGGTCTGGGAGGGGTTCCTCCTCTGAATTTGACCCTTGCGATCCGGGTCCTTCTGTATTTTTCCTCTTGCGATTTGTCGCTTGAGGCGGCGATGTTGGGGCCACTACCTCAGGTGTAGGAGGCTGCATGGCTGGCGGGTCTGATGTGGGCTGTTGGAGGCCTTGTTGCAGTGGAGGCTCTTGCTGCTTTGCTCCCTTGGCTCTGCCTCCCTCCTCCCCGCCATTTTCTCCGACCCTTGCCATCGTCGGTTTAGGGCAATCCCTTCGGAAGTGCCCCTCTTCTTTGCAAAGATTGCATTTGATGCAATCCTTGGCATAAAACAGTCTATGGGCAATTCCTGCATAGACAATCACAAAAGAGCCCTCGTCCTGCTGCCCGGGGAGTCAGCAGGACGTGCACCTGTCTTCTGAAAGATAAAACGTGTTTCAGGGCGGGGTCTCTGCACCCCAGTGACAGGGCACGTACTGGCGACACGACCGTGCCCAGCTTAGACACGTGCTCCAACATGGCCTTGTCGGGGATCTAGGGCGGCACGTTCGAAATGACGATTCGCGCCGCCACTGAATCGATGGGTTCCAGTTGGACGTAGAGTCCCCCCACGGTCATCCCCTTCTCGACGGCCGCATCGGCCACCTTTTTCGTCGTCATAAAGAAGACGGCTTTCCCGCTGATCTTCGAGGCGTGGGTGACGGTGCCTGACGGGACGATGGCGCCCAGGGCCGCAACGTACTCCTCGATCATATTGGAGCTCGAGGCGTAGCAGCGGATGCCGTTCTCGCGCGGCGGAAATAGTCGCTGCGCGCTTGGGGGGGTTGACCTTGGAGCAGAGGCCCGAGTGGGGGGCCTCATGACTCCGGGCAGATTGGCAGCTGCGGCCTGTGCGTAGGTGGCCATTTTGTTCCTCCTACCCTCAAACGCTGCCTGACTGTGGTGTAGCGCTTCTATACAGAGCTCCCCTCGAGAGAGTGTAAACTGAGGATCAAGAAGTAATCCTCGTTTAAGAAAATAAAGAAAGAAAAATGAATAAATTAATTTATTTAATAAAATTGATGTATTTTTTTTATTGAATAAATTAACCTATTGAGAAAAAAATGTCTATAAATAAATAAATATAATTGAGATCAAATTGTAAATTTACGTGATAAATAAATAACTATATTCTGCACACGCGTGGAAGCAGTCTACTAGTTAATCATTAACTATTAGGTTGCTTAATCCGCAAAGTCAACAATAGTGTTTTTTTATTCTTGGTTCTTTCGGTAAAGTCATGTAGAATGGAAATAATAAAATAATAAAAAATAAAACATAATAAAATAATTCTCACGACGTTTCGGCCACAACGCAAGCAGCCGTCCTCAGGTGGAGAACAGGTCTGTCGAGAAGACAGAGTCTGAATGACACACCCCAGGCTTGGAGCGTCTAATTTAAGCTGGGATGGAGGGGGGAAGAGCGCCTTGACAAAATAATTTGCATATCAAGAGGAATTTAGCATATTTATGGGAAATGCAGATATGCGATTAGTACTACTTGTGAAATGCGTAGGAGGTTTGGCAGGGGGTTTAAAGTCATATTATGCCCGTGCATTATGCAGGATTAGCAGCATCAAAGGGAGGGGATAGGGGTAACATTAATAAAGGGAAGGAATGTTAATAGTATGTAGCGGCAGTAACTAAACCACCACGTAAACAACTAAAGTATAAACTACATAGTATCATCAGTATACTAAAATACTCTCCAATAAGCTGAGCTACTAACAGTAAGTAATACATTACAATTCTATGTCGCAAAAAATATAATATGCTTCCAGCTAAACTTTATTCTCTTACATCACACGGGTCTACACCGTACTATATACTGCCATAGACAACCCCAACATTAAATTATATACTGTATTACTATACACCAACCTATACCTTATACATTTGTTAAGTAGTTGTTGCTGTTGTAGACGGAGGTACTCGGAGACGGAGGTGAGTTAGGGGCTTCCGCCAGGGTTTATTAACAGGTATCACTATAAGGGTTCCCTCTTCACCCCTTCCACTATCCCCGTTCCTCCAGTGACCCCGCTTACGTCACGGGGTCTCCCTTAAATACCCTCTGAGGCGAGACGTCACGTGCACTGCCCGGCGCGTGCGACCCCACGTCCCGTGATGTCACCGCACCGGACAGCGCACGCGACGCCACCACTCTCCTCTACTCCTCTACATCACCCCCCCTCCGTGAAAAAAAACAGCCGACCCGGCTGCAAGCACCCCGCAAGCGGGGCCCCACACCGGACCGAAGACCGAATATTCACGAGTTCGTGTGCCTGAAGGTATAACCGGCTGCTAGAAACTAAACCTTAGGGCAGCACGGTCCCTCAAGCAGAACAGCAACAACAAAAAACAAAACAAATAGACCCCGAAGGCCTAATCCGCCGGATAGCGCCGAACGGGCGCCAGGGGCTGGGCCCGCTGAACGGCCATCAGGGCCGTCACCGGAGCCGCATCCCCCTCGAGCGGGTATGCGCTGCTGGCCCGCTCCCCCGTATGATGTCCGCCTCCCGTGCAGGTGGCCCGTCAGCGGGCAACAGGCCCACCGCCGTGGCCTCCGGTGACCGGGGGGTCTCTGTCGGCCTCACTCTGGAGGGGCCTGGGGGCACACACACAGGTCGGACGTCACCTCCGTCAACGAGACCCGGCCGGTCAGGCACGCCGGACACATCATCAGCCGGCCGCTCCGGAATTGGGGGTGGATCCCCCAGGGTAGATGGAACATAGCGTTTGAGCCGGGACGGGTGCACTATCCACTGCCGGCGACCGAACCGAATCCGGACGCATTGCGGCCGGCGGACCTCCACAACCTCCACGGGGCCCTGCCAAGGGCGATGCAATTTGGCCGATGTGCCAACGGGGACCTGGGGACAATGCAGCCACGCTTTTTGACCCGCTATCCACGGGAGGCCAGCTGCCTGGTGTTTGGGCAGCCGCTCATTAGCCGCCTGCCGGCTTGCGGAATTCTCGGCAGCGGCCTGTCGCGCCTCGCGCAGCCGGTCAAGCGCGACCTTCAAAGGGGTCGGCACCGCCGACCCATTCTTGGAGGAGCCAACGTCCATCTGGACGTGCACCGGGGGCTCCGGTTCCCTACCGTACATCAAATAAAAAGGCGAAAATCCCGTGGAGGCATGAGGGGCCAACCGATACGCCGCCAAGACCCCCGGGACGAACAGGTCCCAGTCTGACTGGGACGTGTTCACCTGGTGGCACAGCATGGACGTAAGGGTGCGGTTCAAGCGCTCTACCATCCCGTCTGACTGGGGGTGGTAGGGCGAGGTGCGGATTTTCTTGGTGCCAAGGAGGTCACACACCTCCTTGAGCAACCTAGATGAGAAATTCCGCCCCTGGTCAGTCAACAATTGTTCCGGCGCGCCCTTGTCAAACACGTACCCCTGGACGAAGGCCTCGGTGATAGAAGAGGCCAACTGATCGACCAAAGGCCATGCCATGGGCCAACGTGTGAGGTACTCAACGCCCACCAAGAGGTATTTGTGGCCCCGTTGGGATGCAGGGAATGGCCCCAAAATGTCGAGCGCCACGAGCTCATTAACGCGAGAAACCCGGATGGACTGCAGCGGGGCCCGGTCCCGGACAACTGGGGCCTTCCTCCGCGCGCAGTCGTGGCAACCCTTTAAAATCAGTGCCACGTCACCCTCAACACCCGGCCAGTAATAGTCCCGCTTAAGGGTCAATAAGGTCTTGTGGTAGCCAAGGTGCATAAGCTTCTCGTGAATGGCTCGGGTTAATTTACCACGCAGGCTAGTGGGCACATCCACACAATAGCGTTCCAATTGGGCATCCCAACGCATGAGTAGTCCGTCATGCACGGCGATCTCCGGGGCAGCCGACGAAGCTGAGCTCCGGGCCTTATGTCCGACACGGCGCCGTAGCTTCAGCAGAGAGGAATCCTCCATCTGCAAGCCGGACCATACCTCCCGGGGAAGTCCAAGGCTGAAATCCGCAGGCGACGCCGCACCTGGAGGGGTGTCCGCCTCGGCCGACGCGACCAACTGGGCCGCGGCGTCCCCTGGGGCCTTGCAACGGCTAGAGCCCAGGGCGCAAGCACACCCACCGCCTGCCGGCAATCGGGATAAACCGTCCGCATTTCCATGCTGTGTCCCCTTCCTGTGGATTACATCAAAGGGGTAATCCTGGAGCACTTCGAGCCAGCGAGACAGCTGACTCGAGGGCTGACTAATCTTCAGCGAATATTGCAGGGCCGCGTGGTCGGTTCGGACCGTAAACAGCCTACCATACAAATATGGTCTATACAACTGAACAAAACAAACTATGGCCAAAAGTTCCCTCCGGGTCACACAATATCGCTGTTCCGTCGAGGACAGAACGCGACTGCCATAGGCTACCACCCTCTCAACCCCGTCGACCACCTGGGCCAGGACAGCCCCAATTCCCGTGTCGCTGGCATCGGTATCGAGCAGGAAGGGTTTCGTAAAATCCGGGTACCCCAAGGGCGGCGCATCCGCCAAGGCCGTGCGAAGCGCCGGAAAAGCCGCCTCCTCCTCCGCGCCCCAGTGAAACCTTTGGCCTTTGGCGGAAAGGGCGTGCAGTGGCTTCGCAATGGTCGCAAAATCGCGGACAAACCGGCGATAGTACGATGCGAAGCCAACGAAGCTACGCACCTCCGCGACAGATGTGGGAGTCGGCCACGTCCGGACACAAGCCGTTTTATCCGGGTCCGTGGCGACACCTGACGTGCTAACAATGTGTCCCAAATACCTCACCGATGGTTGTAGCAAGTGGCATTTCTGGGGTTTGAATTTCAAGCCAGCAGCACGCACTTTGACGAACACCGCCTCAAGGCGTTGCAAGTGCTCGCCAAACGTACGGCCAAAAACAATAACGTCATCCAAGTAGATTAGACAAGACTCCCACTGCAGCCCCGCCAAGACCATCTCCATGAGACGCTGGAAGGTGGCCGGGGCCGAATGGAGACCCAGAGGAAGCCGATTGAACTCGAACAACCCCTGGGGTGTGCGGAACGCTGTTTTGGGTCTAGAGGCCTCATCCAGTGGCAATTGCCAGAAGCCGGAGAGCAAATCTAAAGTCGAAAAGAACCGCGCGCCCGAGAGGGCGTCCAGGGAATCATCCATGCGAGGCAATGGATATGCATCAGCCACCGAGATCTTGTTCAATCTACGAAAATCGACGCAGAACCGGAGACTCCCGTCCCGTTTCTTGACTAGCACAATGGGGGCACCCCAAGGGCTAGTAGATGGGGAGATGATGTCCGCCGCCAACATTTCCTCGACAGCCGAGCGGACATGATCTTTTTCCGCTGGGCTAAAGCGGTGGGAATTAAGTCGAATAGGGGCCGCGTCGCCCGTGTCTATGTGGTGGTCCAAAAGAGTAGTGCGACCCAGATCAAACTTACTTTGGCTGAATACATCGGTGAACCGCTCGATGAGGTCGCGGAGTTGCCGACGTTCCCCAGAGGACAACGAGGCATTCTCGTCGCACAACGTAGCGATCCATGATGCGTCGGGGTCCCCCGTGCGCATCACGCCCGCCACGACCCCTCCATCCGGGGCAGCGCTCTCGGGTGGAGGAGCCGGGGTCGCGTGTGCCAGGACGGCGCCGGCCGGGACTACGACCGGCAAGGGTCCCGAATTGAGGACCTGCAAAAAAAGGTCCTGGCCCCCCGACACGGCTGTCAAGGCGCCCACCAACCCCTTCGTCCTTGAAAAGTAGCTTGACGGGGACAGGAGGATACCCGCCTCCGTGGAGCCCATTTCGAGCGGTTTGCGCAACCTAAGGGGTATCAGGATTTGTGACGCCTGTGGTACGGTCACCGGCACTTTATTCAAGGCCCGTACACCGGCGACCAAGGGAGACAGGACGGTAGGCGATTGTAGGAATTTCAGCCGCCTCCCTGACGGCATTTCCACACAGCCCTGGTCAACGAGAATTCGGATGGGCATCCTAGACAAAAAGTCGGTCCCCAAGAGGCATGGCACTGCCAAGGTCCTGGAGACCAAAATCGGCCCGGCCAACTCAATCTCGTCAACCCGAACCGACGCTACAACGTGGCCCAAGATGCCCAAACTGCCGCCGTTCGCGGCGACACAAGCCCCGCGAACCGGCCTTAACGGACCCACGCTGCGGGGTAGCAGCCCAAAAATGGCCTCAGAAATAATGGTGGCCGAGGCCCCCGTATCCACCAGGAGGCGAACGTGCACCCCTTGCACATATCCTGCCACCGCTGAGGAGCCGGCAGCTGCCGCCACCATCCTATGCGCAAGCGCATCCCAGTGGCGGGTCTGTCTGGGCCATTGAGGGGGTGATGACGATGGTGCACCTGACCCTTCGAGGACAACCCCATGACGATGGGCCCTAGCCCCGCTAGATGCATGAGGTGAAGGGAGCGGCCGCGCAGATGATGCGCCGCGACTCGCCTGGGGCCCCGGACCCGATGTCAAGGAGGGTCTGGGAGAAGGTGGAGTCCCTTTTCCAAAGGCCCCCGGGGCATTCCGGCAGCCCCGCTCAATGTGGCCCCGCTGACCACAGTGGAAGCAGGCCACCGTGTCCGCCTCCTGTGGACGGGAAGGTCCCGGCCGCCCCCGCTGCTCCGGACGGCGACCACCCGCCCCCCTTCCTCGACGATCGGGCATCGCCAGGGCCGCGAGGGTGTCCACCCCCTGAGAGGTGACCCCCCCGTCCGGCGCCGGGACCCCCGCACACGCCGCCATCTGAGGCCGTTGGCGGAGGGAGAGGTGCGCCTGAATGTTTTCGGCGACCGCCAAGGATGTGATCTGCCGATCATTGTTGATTGACAGAGCAATTCCCAGCTCCCTTGCCAGGTCAAGCAGCTTCCCCAAGGCCATAGAATCAAGTGCCCTGCCGTACAGGTCAGGGTATGCAGCCTGTGCCAGGGCCAGGAGCGAGCAGCGGAAGGCCAGCGGCAGTTCCCCCTCCTCCCGCCGCCGTAATGAAAACTTTAGCTGCGCGGTGGACGGCGGCTCAAAAACGTTGGCCATTTGGATATAGGCCGCCGGGAGTGTAGCCCGATTGGCCGGATGGATGGACTTGAAGGCCTGCAGAGCCCTTTCGTCCAAGCAGGTCGGAAGCGCCGGCAAGGCCTCCTCCATGGACCAGCCGACCGACATGTATGCCGCGTCGAACCGGTCCTGGAAGGCCGACCAGTCGCCCCCTTGCGCGACAAACGGCGCAACGTCGGGTAACCGGCGCTGCCATTGGCCGCGCGGCGCCGCGAGGTGTGGAAGCCAAGCGGCACCTGCGGGCCACCCGGCGGACGCGACGTGGTGCTGCGGTGGCAGCATTGCGGCTCCCGCGGGCCACGCCGAAGACGCGGAAAGGTGCGGTGGTGCTGCAGCCCCCATGGGCCACGCTGTAGGCGCAGCGAAGTGTGGCTGAGTTTCGGCCCCCATGGGCCACGCCGTAGACGCAGCAAAGTGCGGCTGAGTTGCGGCCCCCATGGGCCACACCGTAGATGCAGCGAAGTGCGGCTGAGTTGCGGCCCCCATGGGCCACGCCGTAGATGCAGCGAGGTGTGAAGGCACCTGCGCTTTCGCGACCCACCTGTCAGCGGCGGCGTACGAAGCCACGGCGTCGTCCCGTGACGCGGCGAGGGACCACGGCGTTGCCGAAGACGCGGCGGTATAAATCGGGCCTGCAGCGGCCCCCGCGGCCCACCCCGCCGGCGCAGCGAGGTGCGGGACAGCGGCCGTAGCCGCGGCAACCTCTCGCGACGCAGCGAGGCACCATGGAGTTGCGGCCTCCCCGGGCCACGCTGAAGACGCGGCGGTATAACACGGAGCTGCGGCGGCCCCCGCGGCCCACCCCGCCGGCGCAGCGAGGTGCGGGACAGCGGCCGCAGGCGCCGCAACCTCTCGCGACGCGGCGAGGCACCACGGCGTTGCAGCCTCCATGGGCCACGCCGAAGACGCGGCGGTATAACACGGAGCCGCGGCATCATCTATGACAAGGGACGGATCGCCGGTGGCCGGCCCCATGAGCGCGGCGACAGGTGGAGCCGCGGCCACACCCGCGGCCCATTCCGGCGGCACGGCGATGTACGGGGCAGCGGCAGCCGCCGCTGCCCACCCCGGCGGCCCGGCGAGGACGGCACGCGCGTACTTACCCGGTGCCCCCCCGGCGGGCGCAGCTTGATATAGAGCCGCGTCGTCGCCGGCGGCTGGTCCCGCAGGAGCAGCGTGCCGAGAAACCCCGGCCGCGTCGGTGGAGAGACGCGGCGTCGCGGTCGCCATGGCAGCCATGTCCGCCGGCCGCCGCGTCGCAGCCGTAGTAGCGGCCGCATACGGCTCCCGAGCCAACATGGCCGCCGCGGATTGCGTCGCAGCCAACATGACGGCCATTTCCGGTGGAGTGGTCGCTGGGAAAACGGCGGCGCTTTCAACGTTGGCAGTTGACAGTTGCTCCCGTCTCGAGTGCGGGGCGGTTGGCTGCGTCCGTGCGTCCACCTCGGCCAACCTGACGGTCAGCTGCCCCACCGCCTGCAGGAGCTGGTGCAGCAGAGCTGCGGGGACGCTCTCCGTCTCTGGCGGCGGCGGTGAGCTGGCACTCCCCGCAGCCGAATCCTCCCGCTCCGGCCCGCTCGTCTCCATGGGGACCGTCACTGGGGTCCCGGGCTCCGGGGTCACTGCTGGAGCCTCCTCTCCGCCTTCGGCACCCTCCAAGTCATGTGCCGGTGGGTTCTTACGCCGTGCGCCCGCTTTTGACATGTTGGCGACGGTGTAAACTTCTGACACCAGTTGTTAAGTAGTTGTTGCTGTTGTAGACGGAGGTACTCGGAGACGGAGGTGAGTTAGGGGCTTCCGCCAGGGTTTATTAACAGGTATCACTATAAGGGTTCCCTCTTCACCCCTTCCACTATCCCCGTTCCTCCAGTGACCCCGCTTACGTCACGGGGTCTCCCTTAAATACCCTCTGAGGCGAGACGTCACGTGCACTGCCCGGCGCATGCGACCCCACGTCCCGTGATGTCACCGCACCGGACAGCGCACGCGACGCCACCACTCTCCTCTACTCCTCTACACATTGTAAAATTACACTATGTATTATTCTACCCACCCTACTGTATATCACACTGCTGTATATTCACTATACAATTACGATACTATTTATTACTTTGTACATTGTATTAAACATTACAATTTTATACTATTTATTATTATACAATCCGCTATACACTATACCATTGACCGTCGCGTGAAAGATACTAAGAGAAAGCAACGAAATATGTCAATGGGAGAGTGGTGGTAGGAGACTTGCAGCGGAGCATTGTTTTATTTTAGTTTTATTTTTATTATTTTATTATTTCCATTCTACGTGACTTTACCGAAAGAACCAAGAAGATGAATCCCTGCAGTCACGGAAGCTTTAAATCGAAATTCAACAATAGTGTTCAAAAATCTGTGCTTTCACGGCAAATGCCTACTCTTGGCTCACACAAGAAAAAAGTTATAACAAATCTCAAATAGTTTGAGAATCGCAAACTGAGATTAACAACATAAGCAGAAGAATACCGGAACAATAAGCAAAGTATAAAAAGCCTGTAAAGTATGAAAACGATGCTTGAATAAACTATGGGATTGACCACAGCGCCTAAGAAACACCACCGTGTTTCAAAAGGCTGTGCCTCACCCTGAGCTGTTAAGCTTTAGAAATTAAAGAAAAATAGAAAAACACACAAATATTACTACATGTGCGTGCAAGAGGCAGAATGCTTATTCTTATTGAGTAAAATCTGGAAAGAAATAAAGTAGTTAGAAGTGGGTTTCTAAGATATATGATGGTAAACTCGGGAGCTCAAACGAAGCACGTTCTCTCTCCTCTCTCTCACACTCTCTCAGTCTCTCCACTGCTAGCCTGCTCTCTCACTCTCACTCCCCTAGCCTCTCCACTGCTAGCCTGCTCTCTCTCTCACTCCCCTAGCCTCTCCACTGCTAGCCTGTTCTCTCTCACTCTCCTAGCCTCTCCACTGCTAGCCTGTTCTCTCCTCTCACTCTCCTAGCCTCTCCACTGCTAGCCTGTTCTCTCACTCTCCTAGCCTCTTCACTGCTAGCCTGTTCTCTCACTCTCCTAGCCTCTCCACTGCTAGCCTGCTCTCTCTCACTCTCTCAGCCTCTCCACTGCTAGCCTGCTCTCTCTCTCACTCTCCTAGCCTCTCCACTGCTAGCCTGCTCTCTCTCTCACTCCCCTAGCCTCTCCACTGCTAGCCTGCTCTCTCTCTCTCTCACTCTCCTAGCTTCGCCACTGCTAGCCTGTTCTCTCACTCTCCTAACCTCTTCACTGCTAGCCTGCTCTCTCTTTCTCTCATAGCCTCTCCGCTGCTAGCCTGCTCTCTCACTCTCACTCTCCTAGCCTCTCCACTGCTAGCCTGTTCTCTCACTCTCCTAGCCTTTCCACTGCTAGCCTGCTCTCTCTCACTCTCTCAGCCTCTGCACTGCTAGCCTGCTCTCTCTCTCACTCTCCTAGCCTCTCCACTGCTAGCCTGCTCTCTCTCTCTCATTCACTCTCCTAGCCTCTCCACTGCTAGCCTGCTCTCTCTCTCAATCTCCTAGCCTCTCTACTGCGAGCCTGCTCTCTCTCTCACTCTCCTATCCTCTCTACTGCTAGCCTGCTCTCTCTCTCAATCTCCTAGCCTCTCCACTGCTAGCCTGCTCTCTCTCACTCTCTCAGCCTCTCCACTGCTAGCCTGTTCTCTCTCTCACTCTCATTCTCCTAGCCTCTCCACTGCTCGCCTGTTCTCTCTCTCAATCTCCAAGCCTCTCTACTGCTAGCCTGCTCTCTCTCTCACTCTATCAGCCTCTCCACTGCTAGCCTGCTCTCTCACTCTCACTCTCCTAGCCTCTCCACTGCTAGCCTGTTCTCTCACTCTCCTAGCCTCTCTACTGCTAGCCTGCTCTCTCACTCTCACTCTCCTAGCCTCTCTATTGCTAGCCTGTGTAGTGGTGGTGTTGACGTGCGCCGACTGTGACAGTGATGGATCACGGGGCGGCGCGGGGTGCGGGGTTGGGCACGCGTTGTGGGCGTGGTGTGGACGCGCGCGCCGGGAGTGACAGATGACGGGGCGGCGCGGCGTGGGTGCTGAGGCACGCTGAGATGTGGGAAAACAGGATCGTAGCCAGCGCCCAGTGATTGGTCGAATAGGATGGGTGCTCGCAGCGACGTCCGCAGGTGGGGTATAAAGGGGGACGCGCGAGAGCACTCGGGGAGAGTTACCCAGTTGAAGACCAGAAGACGGAGCTGAAGACCTAGTGCCCCGAGACCCCTAGTCCCGCCGTCCTTGTAGGGACCGGGGCCCTGTGTGGCTCGGAGGCGAGACTGTGGGACCCGGGGTCCGACGCCCACGTGGGTCGGGCTGGGGACCCACAGTCAAGACGGACACCCCGGGCAGGGAGTGTCCCGAGTAGCTCAGTGGGCGTTAGTCGCCAGGGTAGCTAAGTGGGTGTTGGTCACCCGAGTAGCTCAGGGGCGTTAGTCGCCGAGTAGCTAAGTGGGTGTTGGTCACCCGAGTAGCTCAGTGGGCGTTAGTCGCCGAGTAGCTAAGTGGGTGTTGGTTACCCGAGTAGCTCAGTGGGTGTTAGTCGCCAGGGTAGCTAAGTGGGTGTTTATCACCCGAGATACTAAGTGGGTGTTTGTCACCCGAGATACTAAGTGGGTGTTTGTCACCCGAGTAGCTCAGTGGGCGTTAGTCGCCAGAATAGCTCAGTGGGCGTTAGTCGCCAGGGTAGCTAAGAGGGCGTTAGTCGCCAGGGTAGCTAAGAGGGTGTTAGTCACCCGAGTAGCTCAGTGGGCGTTAGTCGCCAGAATAGCTCAGTGGGCGTTAGTCGCCAGGGTAGCTAAGAGGGCGTTAGTCGCCAGGGTAGCTAAGAGGGTGTTAGTCACCCGAGTAGCTCAGTGGGCGTTAGTCGCCAGAATAGCTCAGTGGGCGTTAGTCGCCAGGGTAGCTAAGAGGGCGTTAGTCGCCAGGGTAGCTAAGAGGGTGTTAGTCACCGAGTAGCTAAGTGGGTGTTAGTCACCCGAGTAACCAAGTGGGTGTTAGTCACCGAGTAGCTAAGTGGGTGTTAGTCACCCGAGTAGCTGAGTGGGTGTTAGTCACCCGGGTAACCAAGTGGGTGTTAGTCACCCGAGTAACCAAGTGGGTGTTAGTCACCCGAGATACTAAGTGGGTGTTAGTCACCTGTGAACGAGTTTGGTAAAATAAAGAGTGTGTTACCCATGAAGTCGTCTCCCGCCGAGTTACTACATTACAACTGGCGTCAGAAGTAAACCTGTCTTCAAGAAGAATGGACACGAGGAAGACTACCCATACCCACGAGCGAGGTCGGGACGACGACGGCGTACCGGGGACACCAACCTCGGGAGGAGAGGACGAAGAGTTGCCGCCGATGCAGCACTTCGCGGTGATGGCCGACGCTCCGCTCGCCTCCGACACCAGCCTCCAAGACGCACACTCCAGGTTGGCGGAGTTGCTACTCGCCGCCGCCGCTGTCTTGGCGGACATCTCCGTTCCGGCGAGCGAAAAAACGGCTGCGGGGTTGGTGGAGAAAGCGAGGTTGGAGGGATCCCGCCAAAAGGCGCTTCGCGCCAAAAGTCTGGAAGTTGCCGCCTTTTTTGAGGGGCCGCCATCGATTGGCGGGAAGCACGGACACCACGTGGCCGGAGACCTCCGCTCAGCGCAGCCCACGTCATCAGCGCGCGCCGGAGCTCTCCATTTTGCGCCTGACGACCGAGCCGACATTTTACACAACTACAGCGGAGCGCGGGAAAATCTCTCCGACGTCGACGACGATCGGGTCCTCCAGCAAAGATTGCCCGCGCTGTCGGCGTTCAAGGCGGATGGGGGCGACTGGGGAGCCTTTCAACGAAGGTTCCTCGCTCATCAGGAAATGTCGGGGTGGTCCGACACCACTGCCCTGCGTGCGTTGCCAGCGATGCTCGACGACGACGCGCTTGCAGCCTTCACATCTGCTGCAAGGTCGTCCCGCTCTACGCTCCAGGCCGCACTACACCTGATGGCGAAGGTGTTCGGACCGCCCTCCACCTGTCGCCACCAGTTCTACGACCGGCGAAAGGTGGCTGGAGAAACGACGCTCGCCTATCGCACGGCGCTGCTTGCCTTGGCGGACGCAGCTTTTCCCCGCATGGACAAGGAGGGGAAGGACGCCATGGTGACGGAGCAGCTGCTGGCGTTGGCCCACGAGTTGGGGGTCCCCATCAATGTGGCGGACGAAATGGATATCTGCTCCCTGGCGATCGCCACGAGCATTCACGCGTACGAGGTCCTCAAACGCAAGCCGGGGGTCGTCTGCAAATTGGCGGGGAACGCGGCACTGGCCGCCACGATCGCCGAACCTCAGCCAGCTGCGGATCAGGAGCAGGCCTTCGCTGCATCGCGTCCGGGGGAGTGGAGAACGGGAGGTCGTTCGCCCACACGTTCATCCCGCAAGCTGGAGCAACCGAAACCTACGACGTCCCTCATCGTCTGCTACAACTGCGGCCTTCGGGGTCACGTCGCAGCCGGGTGCCGGGCCCCGCGTCGGCGCGCCACAGGACCACGTCGGGACGACGACCAGGCCCACAAGTCATCCCAACAAAACCCGGCAAGTCGCGGCACCTCACACGCTCGGTCCACAAACACGGCACATTCGGGTCGCCGCTTGGCGGTGGGGGGTTCGCGGCTGGGTGCCGGGGGTTCATTTCGGCGAGGGGGGTCCGTACACGGCCCGCAAGCAGTCGAATGGTCCGAATTGGCCCACAGGATAGTGGCTGCGTCGGCCGGGTCGTCCGTGGTAACGGGGTTTATTGACGGGGTTGAGGTCCGGGTGCTTGTGGACACGGGTGCGTCGGCCACTATCATTTCGGACCTTATTTATAACATTCTTCCCGTCCAAAGTAGACCCCTTCTGCCAGTGGACGTGCCATTTTATGCGGCGAATGGGGGATCCCTGGGGATCATCGGCCAGATTCGGGCGACTATTTGCATTGGTGACATCAAATTGGCGGGCCCTATTTTTGTATCATCATCGCTGGCCGTTCCCTGTTTGCTAGGTACGGACTTTTTGTCCAAAATGCCCATCAAAATTCTCATAGATCAGGCCTGCATTGAGCTTCCGTCAGGTCGGCGGGTTGCGTTCTTGACGAGCCCTACCAAAATACGCACGGTTTGTGCGACGGTGCAGGCGCTGGCAACTCAGACTGTACGGGTGCCCCCGGGATCGCAAATGTTGGTACCCCTTTGGTTGAGGAAACCACTCGAGGTGGGTGCGGAGGCACAGGGGGTGCTGTTGGGGCCGTCTAACAGGGCCAGAAGGGGCCTCGACTTAACGGTTGCTCAAACCATGGTGAAAGGGGACAGTGAGCCGTTCGTAATGGTCCTGAATACGGGGTCGCGGCCGGCCGTAATTGCGCAGGGAACGGTGCTGGCTCACGCCGCGCCGCTACCCGTTGAGGAACGGCTTGTGGCTCAAGCAGATTTCACTGTCGAGTCGCATCCTCCAAGTGACGAGGGGACAGAGTGGTTGGACTCGTTGTGTGCCGGTTCTGCTAACTTGTCCAAAGTGCAATTGGGAGTCGACGCTCCCACGGGGAGGGATTCGCTGTTGTCGTTGCCCCTCATTGAGTGGGGCCGTCTCCAAATGTCCGACAGCTCCCTACTTACGCTACGTCGAAAAGTTGGCGCTCCCGAGGTAGGGGATGCGCGGGTCGGTTCCTGGGTGTGCAGACAGGGCCTTTTGATGAAGTGGGACAACATGTCCCGGCGTCACGTGCTCGTTGTGCCTGTTGCTATGCGGGGTAGGGTCGTTCTGGCAGCTCATGAACGGCTCATGCATCTGGGTTTTCACAAAACGCTCGCCCTAATCCAGCGAGACTATTATTGGCCGGGGATGGGTAACGACGTGGCGAACATTCTTAAGGGATGCGTAGGGTGCGCCAAAAGAAAACCGCCACCATTGGCAGCTAATCCACCGCTGCAATCCATTCAAGTTTCGCGCACAAACGAATTGGTTGCGTTGGACATCTTGGGGCCCTTTCCTGCTACACCGAGGGGAAATAGGTTCCTGCTGGTTGGCGTAGAATACTTCACCCGATGGCCCATGGCATGGCCACTCGCCAACCAGTCGGCTGCAGCGGTGGCGGACGCCTTCGTCCAGGGTTATGTTTTGGACAAGGGCGCCCCCGAACGCTTGCTGACGGATCAAGGAAATAATTTTTCGAGCGTTTTGTTGCGCGAGGTGTGCGACCTGTTGGGTACAAAGAAAGTGCGTACTTCCCCCTACCACCCACAGACTGACGGGATGGTTGAGCGTCTGAACAGGACGATTACGTCTATGCTGTGCCAACAGGTCTGCGACGATCAGGTTGATTGGGACTTACAGGTGCCGGGGGTACTCGCGGCCTATCGAATGGCCCCTCATGCGGCGACGGGGTTTTCCCCATTTTTTCTTATGTATGGGCGGGAGGCCGATCCGGCCATGGACGTCCAACTGGGGATTTCCCAGCCACGTGCAAAATCAAAATTGGCAGACCACATCAAATTTAATATCGCCAAATTGACTGAAGCGCGGGAGGCGGCGAGGTTGAATTCACGGTCTCGGCAAATCGCGAACGAGAGATTGCATGGGCGGAGGGTGCATACGCATGATTGGAAACCAGGCGATAAGGCCTGGCTGCATTGTCCACATGCACCGTTGGCTACGTCCCCCAAATTGTTGAGACCTTGGAGGGGACCGGTGGAAATTGTGCGGGTTGCACGACCCCAGAGTATACAGATTAAATGGGAAAAACGCCGTTGGTACGTGCACCCCTCCCGACTGAAGCCCTATGCGGCACCGTGTGACCCCGTTCTGTGCCGTAACGACCGGGCGTGTGATGTGACCGTCGACTTGGGGAGGGAGGTGTCGCAGGCTGCTCCTCACGTGTCTCCACCTGACCCACCCCCAGGTGCCTCGGGCTTGACGGCTGCTGACCGTCGGGAACCTGAACCCCGCGGCACGCACGGGTCCTCGATGCCTGGCCAATGTCTTCCTGAACTGCCGGCACCACCGGACGTTCAACCGCGTCTGGTGCCGTACGACGGACCGGCAAGGCGGACTCGGGCTAGGGCACAACAATTTTCATGAAGACATTTTTTTTTCGACACCGAGCTCGCCCGGTGTTCCCCTCTGCCGGGGTAATGTCCCGTTGTAGGGACGCTCGGAAAGAATGGGACGCTGCACGAGTCGAGAGAGAAAAAAAAAAAAAAAATCCATTTATTTTTCTTTCTGCATACACATTGCTATTGTCACTCGCCGGATTGTATATATTGTTCTGTTGTCGCGGTGGCATTGGTTGATGGTTGCGGATGGTAGTGTTCGCGTTGTGTTGTGTTGTTACGTTAGTTGTTGTTCTTGTTGTTGTGTTGTGTTACGGGGCACACAGGGGGGTTTGTATATTTTTATAGCAGCCGGGTCGGCTGCGAGCTATGTGGTAGGGGGTGATGTAGTGGTGGTGTTGACGTGCGCCGACTGTGACAGTGATGGATCACGGGGCGGCGCGGGGTGCGGGGTTGGGCACGCGTTGTGGGCGTGGTGTGGACGCGCGCGCCGGGAGTGACAGATGACGGGGCGGCGCGGCGTGGGTGCTGAGGCACGCTGAGATGTGGGAAAACAGGATCGTAGCCAGCGCCCAGTGATTGGTCGAATAGGATGGGTGCTCGCAGCGACGTCCGCAGGTGGGGTATAAAGGGGGACGCGCGAGAGCACTCGGGGAGAGTTACCCAGTTGAAGACCAGAAGACGGAGCTGAAGACCTAGTGCCCCGAGACCCCTAGTCCCGCCGTCCTTGTAGGGACCGGGGCCCTGTGTGGCTCGGAGGCGAGACTGTGGGACCCGGGGTCCGACGCCCACGTGGGTCGGGCTGGGGACCCACAGTCAAGACGGACACCCCGGGCAGGGAGTGTCCCGAGTAGCTCAGTGGGCGTTAGTCGCCAGGGTAGCTAAGTGGGTGTTGGTCACCCGAGTAGCTCAGGGGCGTTAGTCGCCGAGTAGCTAAGTGGGTGTTGGTCACCCGAGTAGCTCAGTGGGCGTTAGTCGCCGAGTAGCTAAGTGGGTGTTGGTCACCCGAGTAGCTCAGTGGGCGTTAGTCGCCAGGGTAGCTAAGTGGGTGTTTGTCACCCGAGATACTAAGTGGGTGTTTGTCACCCGAGATACTAAGTGGGTGTTTGTCACCCGAGTAGCTCAGTGGGCGTTAGTCGCCAGAATAGCTCAGTGGGCGTTAGTCGCCAGGGTAGCTAAGAGGGCGTTAGTCGCCAGGGTAGCTAAGAGGGTGTTAGTCACCCGAGTAGCTCAGTGGGCGTTAGTCGCCAGAATAGCTCAGTGGGCGTTAGTCGCCAGGGTAGCTAAGAGGGCGTTAGTCGCCAGGGTAGCTAAGAGGGTGTTAGTCACCCGAGTAGCTCAGTGGGCGTTAGTCGCCAGAATAGCTCAGTGGGCGTTAGTCGCCAGGGTAGCTAAGAGGGCGTTAGTCGCCAGGGTAGCTAAGAGGGTGTTAGTCACCGAGTAGCTAAGTGGGTGTTAGTCACCCGAGTAACCAAGTGGGTGTTAGTCACCGAGTAGCTAAGTGGGTGTTAGTCACCCGAGTAGCTGAGTGGGTGTTAGTCACCCGGGTAACCAAGTGGGTGTTAGTCACCCGAGTAACCAAGTGGGTGTTAGTCACCCGAGATACTAAGTGGGTGTTAGTCACCTGTGAACGAGTTTGGTAAAATAAAGAGTGTGTTACCCGTGAAGTCGTCTCCCGCCGAGTTACTACATTACACCTGCATGCCACGCTTCGCTCGCTTCGCTCTCTCCGCTGCTAGCCTATCACTACACCCTCTGGTAGTTTCCACTGTACACTCCGCTAGCCTCTCCACTGCTAGCCTGTTACCGTACACTCTGCTAGCTTCTCTACTGCTAACCTCTCGCTATATACTCTGCTTGCCTTTCTACTGCTAGTCTTCGTGCATTCACACTTAGGATTCCGCTAGCCTCTCTACTGCTAGCCTGTCTGCCCTCCCTTCTCCAACCTTGTCCTTGCCTCCAGTGGGGGTCAGCCATCACCGCTGGAGAGGACGAGGTGTCGAGAGCGGGGCTCGGGCTTCTCTTGTCTCCCCTCTTGTCTTCAATCCAACCAACTCAACTCCCCGCCTCACCCGTTCCTATTTATCCTCATTATTAAACGCCCTAATTTAGCTGGCGTCCTCCCGTTGCCTCCCGCACGTGGCGTCGGCTGCTATTGCCTCAATCTGCAGACTCCGCGCCTGCATTTGCAGCCAACCAATCATGGCTATGCATCTTAATTGGTCATCTCTCTCGCGTTACTTTCTCTCACAGCACCTGTTTGCCCTGATGTGACCTCACTGTCTGCGGCTCACACGTGCATGCACACTGCCCCACGCGCGTTACTCAGCCCCCCCCCCCATGAAAAGTCTAGCCGTCCCGGCTAACCTTATATACAACTAAGTATAAGCACGAATCTGTGACAGGTTATAACAAAAAAACACAGTAGCAACAAGAACAACAATATAAGAACAACAATAAATATGCATGTATATGCAGGTGTGTGCAAAGCAGTCTGTCTCTTTGAACGCTCTTGCATTCCTCAATGAAAAACAGTCCTCCATGAGCGGGTTTCCGCCGCCGGTCCGTCACCACGGACCGGTTCCCGCACAGCCAGAGGAGGGGATGGCTCAGCATTCGCCAGAGAGCCGTGTTTCTTACTCAATGAACCATGAGCTTCTTGTGGGTCCCGGTCGCGCCAAAACGAACAACTCGGCTGCGGCTGGTCCTCCAACTCGAACTCCGATGTCCGGCCGGTCGGCTCACCTTGCCTTAGTCGGCGCGATCCTGTGGGCAAAAGGGAACCAAGCTCCTGAGGCGCATCCGCTCGGGGCAGTGTGACAGGCTCGTCGGACGCATCTGAAACAGGCCGTTTCGGGATGAGGGATGACGCATCGTAAATCGGCCCTTGCCATGGGCGATGTAGTTCAGGTGACATGCCCACCGGCACCATGGGGCAATGGAGCCACGTCTTGTTACCTTCTCGCCATGGTTCTCGTGGAGGTAGCGTACCCCGCAAGCGCTCGTTGGTCGCCTGACGCCGTGCCGAATTACTTATGGAGGCCTCACGAGCCTCCCTCAATCACTCAAGGGTCACCTGCATGGAACCGGCATGGCCGACGTCTTACCTGGGGGACGCACGCCCAATTTCACCAACGTGAGGGCCTCAGGCTCCCGCCCATACATCAAATAGAAGGGTGAATACCCCGTCGAGGCATGTGGGGCCAATCTGTAGGCAGCCAGAATACCCGGGATGTGTAAATCCCAGTCGGTTTGCACCACATTCACTTGTTGACACAACATGGATGTCAAGGTTCGATGTAAACGCTCAACCATCCCGTCTGTTTGTGGGTGGTATGGGGAAGTCCGAATCCTTTTAGTGCCGAAGGAGTCGCACACCTCCTTTAACAACTTCGAAGAAAATGTTTTACCCTGGTCAGTGAGCAACTGCTCTGGCGCACCCTTGTCCAGCATGTACCCCTGTAGAAAGGCTTCAGTTATGGATGCTGCCGACTGGTCGACCAACGGCCATGCCATCGGCCACCGGGTAAGATACTCAACCGTGACCAGCAAATATTTGTGCCCCCTCTGGGTAACAGGAAATGGACCCAAAATGTCCAATGCCACCAATTCGTTGACCCGAGAAACATTTATGGACTGCAGCGGTACCTTTTACGGTTGGGCAGGCGCCTTCCGACATGCACATTCAGGGTAAGCTTTAACAAACAAGTGCACATCATTGTCCATACCCGGCCAATAGAAATCTCTCTTTAAAGTCAACACCGTTTTCTTTACTCCCAAATGCATAAATTTATCGTGCACCTTGTGCACAAGTCTGCCTCGTAGGCTCGTGGGCACAACAATACAAAATCTTTGAGGCTCGACATCCCATCACAAGTGGAGTCCATCCATGAGCCGTAAAAAGGGGCGCTCAACTGACCTCGGCATCTGGGCATCCCGGCGCCGCAATCTCAATAGGGAGGAATCCTCTACCTGTAGGCGTCCCCACTCACTGAGGTCGAGCCCCAAAATGCGATTGTCCGGCGCATGCATCTCGCCTGTCGGACCCGTAATGGCTGCGGCGACCATATCAGGGGCCGTCAGAAATGGCAGCCCACACCGCGACAAGCCCACGAAGCACCTGCATGAGTCGGGCGGTAGCGGAAGGCGCGACAACGCATCCGCGTTAACGTGGCGGGTCCCCTTGCAAAATTTCTATCCAACGGGCCATTTGGCCGGAGGGTTGGTCTATACGCAGAGAGTACTGAAGCGCAGCATGGTCGGATCAGACAAGGAAGTCCCTGCCATACAAATACGGACGATACAACTGCATAAAGTGGACCATAGCAAGCAGCTCCCTGCATGTGTAGTGTTGTAAAGATTGACGAATAAACTTCTTTATGAGGCACACGTTGTTTATTGTCTTTTACTACAGGGTCCCTAGCATGAAGGGTATATCGGTCCCTTCACCTGCTTCCTATGGAGCTGTGGCCTCCGGACTATACGGGACCTGCTCTGGTGACCCGTTCCCTATCATCCTCCGGCTAACTGACCCTGACCTCCTGGTCCGTGGGTCCTGACCACTGGCCTCACTGAGCTCCAGCCCTTAGAAAGACTGTAGAGCTTGAGGTCCAGGGTCCTTTCTGCCAGGGACCTATACTTCCCTGACTACTGGCCTCTCTGACCTCCAGCCCTTAGAAGGACTGTAGAGCTTGGGGTCCAGGGTCCTATTCTCCAGCCCAGGCTTCAGTCTTCAGCGTGTAGATAACTGAGCCAGAGCTCCCTGAGTTCTGGCTTATATACCGGTTTGTGGCCGGCTCCGCCCTGGCCACGCCTTCCTTCTGGAACACTCTCAAGTGACATCATTCCCCCGGTTACCCCCCACCCGGGGGCCCGGGGAATGTGTCCCAGGATCCGTTTACCGAAATCCACCGTTGGCCTCTCTCTGGCCCATGGAATGTGCCCTAGCGAGGTAACACCTCTGCACTCTATTGACGGTAAGTGGAACTACAGGCTGTTGAATGGTGAGTGATAATCACCCCTACACATGTAACACAATACCTCTGCTCAGCAGGGGACAAAACGCGACTGCCGTATGCCACCACTCTTTCCACTCCATCGACCACCTGGAACAAGATGGTGCCTATGCCCGTATCACTAGCGTCAGTGTCGAGAATTAATGTCTGAGACAAATCTGGGTAAACAAGCGGCGTTGTATCGGTCAGCGCGTCACGAAGCGATTCAATGGAATCCTGCTGCGCTTTGCTCCAATGGAACTTATGTCCTTTAGCTGTTAACGGATGGAGCGGTTTCGCGATCATTGCAAAATTCTTAACAAACCTGCGGTAATACGAGGCAAATCCCACAAAGCTGTTGACCTCCGACACTGATTTCGGGGGTCGGCCACATGTGCACGCAGCTCATCTTCTCCGGATCAGTAGCAACTCCCGACACGCTTGACCACATGACCCAAATACTTAACTGACGTCTGTAGCAAGTGACATTTTTGTGGTTTGAATTTCAATTTAGCATCCCACACCTGGGAAAAAACAGAACGCAGCCGCTGCAAGTGCTCATCAAAATTTCATCCAAAAACAATGATGTCAATAAATAGAGCACGATTCCCATTGCAACCCCGACAAAACCAATTCCATAAGTCGCTGAAAGGTGGCCGGCGCGGAGTGGAGCCCCATCGGAAGGACATTGAAGTGATACAACCCCTGTGGCGTACGAAAAGCCATTTTTGGTTTCGACTCCTCATCCAAGGGTGATTGCCAAAATCCTGACAAAAGATCGGGGGTCGAGAAGAAACACGCATCGGACAAGGCGTCCAAAAAATTGTCCATGCACGGAAGTGGGTATGCATCCGCTACAGAAACCTTATTAAGTTCCATAAAATCCACACAAAATCGCAATGAGCCATCACGCTTTTTGACTAATGTAATATGAGGATGCACCCGGGGTTAACTGGGCGATGGTGATAGGCTCTGCCGGCCTCAGCCCGCAGCCAATGGGACGTCGAGCCAAGGGCGTAGCCCTGGGGCTGTATAGCAACATCGAGAATGTTCCATGGGAGAGGCTTATGATTGGCTGCGTGGCATCACGTGAGCCAGGTGATATAAGGGGTGGAGAGAGACAGTTCGGGGTCAGTGTGAAGAGCTTGAAGGAGAGACTACGTCTTGTGCCTCCGGCACACCAGTGGCCACGTGGCAGGCCGGAGGCTGTCTACCGAACGCCGTTAGCCAGCGGTGTGAGGGGGCGAGGAAAGCGAGCGAACGCCACGCTCGGAAGGGAGTAAGGGGAGTAACGGGAAAAGGAACCCAGTGTGAGAGAGAGCTGTGAACGGGGAAAAGAACGAATAAAGACAAGACAATACGATATCGTCCGGAGTGGGTTTATTACACTAATACAATGGGCACCCCCCAAGGGCTGGTGGAGGGAGAAACAATGTCTTGCGCCAACATCTCATCCACCGTCTGTCGAATGCAATCTTTTTCATGTGGGTTCATCCTGTGGGAGTTCAATCGATTCGGAGGCACATTCCCGATATCAATGTGATGCTGTAATAGGGTTGTCCGGCCTATATCGTATTTGCCGTCACTGAAAACATCTTTAAACTCATGCAAAAGCTGGAAAAAGCCGGCAAAGTCGCGCCCGCTGCTCGGATGTCAATTCCTGATTTTCCTCACACAACCGCCGCAGCCACTCGGGTTCAGCATCGCGTACGGCAAACCCTATGCCAACTCCCCTGACATGTATGCCCTCTGTTCCGTACCTGCGGCCGCCGTCACATGTGCCAATACGGTGCCTTCCCGAATAACAATCGGCGTATGCCCTGCATTAATGACATGAATTAAGGGGTCGCTATTTGGCGACACCACAGTCAATGCCCCCACCAAGGAGGGTGTCCGCGACACTGCATTCGAGGGGGTCAACAAGACCCCTTCGGCCGGGTTTGCCAAGGGCAAGTGTTTATGCAGCCATAATGGCACAAGCATCTGCGTGGCTGGTGGAATGCGTACTGTGCGGCTAACCATAGCCTGGGGCATCCTGCACAAGAAATCCACGCCTAATAAGCACGGCACGTCCAAGATCGTGGAAACCAACACAGGGCCATCCATGTGTACGTTCTCTATTTGTATCGTAGCGATCATGCGACCCACAATCCTGAGATTACCACCATTCGCTGCAATACATGGCCTGTCCACCTGCTCTGGCGGCCGGGGTGAAGCCGGCAACGATCGAAAAGTCGACAGCAAAATGAGAGTAGCCGAAGCCCCCATGTCGATTACTACTCGGACCTCTACCCCTTGAATAAGCGCCATCATGTCCGATGAACCCGGCGCGGCACCGAACGCTTGATACGCTAATGTACACCATTTACTGTTGTCATACAACCTGTCAGGATGAGCGATTACAGGGCATACAGGGCAACGTGACGTGGATGAGTGATGGGAATGAAACGGCCATGTGCATGATGCATCGCGACTCGCCTGTGGTCTGTGGAACGAGGAGAAGTTGACGTCGTAGGTCGCAGGAGCTCCCGGCGGACCACCAATGCGCAGCCAGCAGTGCCTGGCGATGTGGCCCGTCCGCCCGCAATTATAGCACCCGCGTGAACCGTATACTCTCGGCGGCCCGCGCCGTGGTGGCAACCCAACCGGCGACCGACCTCCTTGCATCTCTGCACGTCGCGGACTTGAAGACCCGGTTGCATAGCCCATGCTGTGGTCACTGGCCGTTGAGTCCCCTCCCATCATCGTGCACATCATCGCAGCTGGCTCTTCCCTGAGGCCCAGATGCGCCTGAATGTTCTTCGCTACTTGGAGGGATGATAGATCGTTGTAGTCGGTGGAGAGGACGACCCCCAATTCTTTAGCCACCGTCAAGAGCCGCTTCAGGGCAAGTGAGTCGAGGGCTGCCCAATCCATGGAGGGATAGGCCGCCCGTCTGAGGGGTAATAGAGCGCTGCGGAATGCCAAGGATGACTCGGTGGCTCCCCGCTTTCTAAGCTGGAACTTCCTTCGAATAGTTGACGGTAGTTTGAAAATAGCCGCCATCGCGGCGCACGCATTGGCGAGTGATGATCGATCGGTCTTGGGGATAGATTAGGAGGTGGTCAGCGATTTGTCGTCGAGGGCCGTCGGCAGGGCCCGCAACACCTCGCACTCCAACCAGTCAACGGAGCAATACGCTGATTGAAAGCGTCGATAAAATGCCGTCCAGTCGCCCTCGGCTGCGGAGAATGCATGGACCTGCGGCAGCCGGCGCAACGTAGCTGTGTGCCCCGTCGGCGAAGTCGATGTCGAGTCCGACGCAACTGCTGCAACGACGGGTCCCGTGCCCGGTCAGTCGGACACGATCGGAGTTGTTGATGTGACGTGGAGAGCAGTCGCGTCTATCGCCATCCCCGTAGACGTTGTCCGGCCCGCTGCCATCAGCATGTTGAACATGTATGTAACTGCTGCCCGCGTGGTCTCCAAGTGTGTAGCAACGGCCCGCCAACTCCGTCTCGTTGTGCTGGCCAGAGTTTCCTCACATTCTCACTCACTTGCGCCGATGGCAGCCGGTCCTCTGGTTCTGCCAGCTGAGCAATAATCTCGGGAGCCGTGGCGGGAACAACCTCCTCGTCGTTCTCATCGTCGAAAGAGTCGACGGGTAAGTTATTTCGTTTAGCCGCTTTTTTTTACATGGCTGCGTAGTTCTTTTACCACTTCGACAACAAATGTAGTGTTTTTATTTCATGCGGACAACTTCTTTTTCTCCTGTGTCACTTTTATTGAACAGAACTATCTCGCGTTCAACACCCCGTAACTCCGTCACAACTCTCCTGCTTGCGCTGCTCGCCTGCTTCGCTCCGCTCGCTTTGCTCACTCCATTCTCTCTCTCTCAGCCTCTCCACTGCTTGCCTGCTCTCTCTCTCACTCTCCTAGCCTCTCCACTGCTAGCCTGCTCTCTCTCACTCTCCTAGCCTCTCCACTGCTTGCCTGCTCTCTCTCTCTCCTAGCCTCTCTACTGCTAGCCTGCCTGCCATGCTCAGCTCGCTTCGCTCTCTCCGCTGCTGGCCTATCACTACACCCCCTGGTAGCTTCCCACCATACACTCTGCTAGCCTTTCCGCTGCTAGTCTCTCACTATATCTTCTGCTAGGTTCTCTACTGCTAACCTCTTGCTATACACTCTGCTAGCTTCTCCACTTCTAGCCTTCCACTATATACTCTGCTAGCTTCGCCACTGCTAGCCTTCCACTATATACTCTGCTAGCTTCTCCACTGCTAGCCTCCCGCTATATACTCTGCCAGCTTCTCCACTGCTAGCCTCCCGCTATATACTCTGCCAGCTTCTCCACTGCTAGCCTTCTGCTATTTACTCTGCTTGCCTCTCTACTGCTAGTCTTCGCGCACTCACACTTAGGATTGCGCTAGCCTCTCTACTGCTAGCTTGTCTGCCCTCACTTCTCCAACCTCGCCCTTGCCTCCAGTGGGGGATCAGCCATCACCGCTGGAGAAGACGAGGTGTCGAGAGCGGGCTCCGGACTTTATTCCCCTCTTGTCTTCATTCCAACGCCCTAATTAAGCTGGCGTCCTCCCATGGCCTCCTGCACGTGGCGTCCGCTGCTATGGCCTCAATCTGCAGACACCGAATCACCTAATCCGCGCCTGCATTTGCAGCCAACCAATCACGGCTATGCATCTTAATTGGTTATCTCTCTCGCGTTATTTTCTCTCCCAGCCACTGTTCGCCCTGATGTGACCTCACTGTCCGCGGCTCACACGTGGATGCACACTGTTTGCAAAACCCCAGAGGAGTAATTGTGTATGGGCGCGGATGGCTAACAAACACAAGGGGCGTGGTTAGGGCCGTACACAGAGGAGGTGCTCACACAGACGTCCGCACCTGCATCCCCCACGGGCCCCTCCCGGGGGCCGAGTACTATAAAAGGTGGTGAGCCGGAGTGTTCGAGGTCGGAGTATCAGCTTTAACCAGCGAAGACTGAAGACCAGCTAGCATAGGCTCCGGAGCTCCCCTGGCTCGCTGTCCTTGTCAGGGCCGACCAGGGCAAGCCGGTGGCGTGGCCCCGAGAGCCCAGACTCAGGGTGCCGGGATCCCAGCTTGACCAGGGCTGGGATAGGTAGCCTCCCTTAGCTCTGTAGTGGAGGACTTGGGCTTAGGTTAGCGGGGTTAGATGTTGTGTCTCCCTGTTAGTTGAGTAAAGGGGACGTTAACCCCTTAAGTACTGTGTGTACCCGCTACTGTACACAAGTTGGTGTTAATAAATAAGTGTGCCTCCGATCCCGTCGTCAAGCCTCCTGAGTACTTACTACATCTGGTGTCAGAAGTAAAACGTTCAACGATGGACACACGAGGGACGACACGTACCAGGGAGTCGGAGATGGAGGACACCGCGGCCGAATCGCCACCAGAGATGGCCGAGGTCGGATCGGAGCAGCCGGGGCCGAGTACACCCGCGCTGCTACGACAGGAAGGGGGGGATGCGTCGGCCGAGGGACTTCGGCTGGCTCACTCCCGCCTGGCGGAGCTGCTCTACGCTGCGGCCGCCGCGTTGGAAGAGATCACGTGGCTGGGGGCTGGAGGGGCTGCGCGGGACGACGACAGCAGCCGACGCGCGGCGACAGTTCCCGCCACCCCGACACGGCTCGCGGTTAAATTTCCCGCCGTCACTACAGTGCGAGCAGAGGGCGGGGCCGGCCCGCGTCAGGTGACTGCTGAGGGCCAAGCACGAGCCATGACATCATCAACACCGGCCAGCGCATCAACAACAGAGCGACCGGCGATGCCATGCTCGCAGCCCGCCCACACTGTAACGTCTGCTGGGAACGACGGAGCGCGATCCGCAGCCACGGACGTCGCGTTACAGCAGCGACTGCCGCCTCTCAAAGAATTCGTGGGCGCGGACGGAGACTGGGGCGGCTTCAAAAGGCGGTTCATCGCTCATCAAGAGATGGCGAACTGGACGGACGCCGAAGCACTACGCGCGCTGCCGGCGATGCTGGACAACGACGCCCTGGCTACTCTCACCTCGGCGCCTAAGGAAAAGCGCGCCACGCTGCACTTGGCGCTGCAGCTGCTGTCAGCTGTCTATGGCCCGCCTTCGGACTGCAGGCAGCTGTTCCACGATCGGCATCGGGGCGCCAACGAATCGCCCCTGGCATTCCGGACGGCTCTCCTGGCCCTGGCGAAGGCAGCTTTCCCGCGGATGGACGAGGAGGGAGTGGACGCTATGGTGGCTGAAAAGCTGCTGCTATTCGCGGATGAGCTGGACGTCGCCGTCTTGGCTCAAGACGACGCAGAGATGTCGTCCTTGCTGGTCGCGCGCCACATCCACGGGGGCTTGCGGTCCCTGCGTCGCAAGGCCGCCAAGGGGGTGGCCGGCCATGCCATGGCGGCCACCACCCTCCCATCGGAGGAGGTCTGCGGGGTGGAGCGGCGGGGGGAATGGAGATCGGCGGCACCACAGGCTCGGAATGGACCGAGCCGCCAGGAGCAGCCCAGGCCATCTCGGGCGCTCACACGCTGCTACAACTGTGGCCTTCAAGGCCACGTTGCTTCAGGGTGCCGGGCTCCCCGCCAGCGCGGGGCGACACCTCGTCAGGACGCCGCGCCGTCTCCACCCAAGCTCCAGCAGAGAAATACGGCGAGTCATGGCACCTCACACGTTTGGCCCATGCACACATCCAACACACACTCACGCGCTCAACCGAACAGGGCTCGCAAATCGACGGCCGTTGCGCCCGATTGTTCTGAAATGCGGCGAGCACTCCAACCGGGTCAGTGGTCGGAGCTCGCCCATCGTGTTGTTGCAGCGTCGGCGGGATCGTCGGTTGTGGTCGGTCATATTGATGGGGTAGAGGTGCGGATTTTAATTGACACAGGAGCGTCGGCGACCATTATATCTGATTTGATCTATAACATTCTTCCCGTTCAAAGTCGTCCCTTGCTCCCCGTTGACGTGCCATGCTATGCTGCTAATGGGGGCTCGCTAGGCATCATTAGCCAAATCCGCGCCAAAATTTGCATTGGAGACATTAAATTATCCGGCCCTGTTTTGGTTTCCTCCTCACTGGCGGTTCCGTGCCTGTTGGGGACGGATTTCTTGGCCAAAATGCCCATTCGTATCTTGATTGACCAGGGGTGCATCGAGCTCCCGTCGGGTCGGCGTGTAACGTTTTTGTCTTCCCCCACCACTGGGCGTTGGGCGTTTGCAACCGTGCAGGCGCTCGTGGCAAAAACTGTGCGCGTACCCCCGGGGCTCAGATGCTTGTCCCTCTTAGGTTGCGTCGGCCGTTTGCTGAGGGGGTTGCGGATCGGGGGGTCTTGTTGGGACCATCTCAGGCCGGGTCAATGGCCCCGATTTGCTAGCGGCTCAGACCATGGTGAAAGGGGATGGGGACCCCTTCATTGCAGTCCTTAATGTAGGATCGCGAACGGCCGTGGTTCCTCAAGGGACCGTGCTTGCACACGCAACGCCGGCACCCTATGAGGAACCACTCGTGGGTCAGGTAACCACCAATCCTCCGTCGCGACCGCATTCGGACTGTGATGACGGATGGCTGGATGCACTTTGCGCGGGATCAGTGGACCTGTCCGACTCGCAGCGTGCGCAGCTGCGAGTTCTCCTGAAAGAATTTGCCGACGTTTTTAGTCAACAGAAATTTGATATTGGTTGTACTAAATTGCTGCGACACCATATTGACACGGGTGACAGCGCGCCAATCCGCCAAAATCCCTTTCGGCTGAGTCCCGCCGAAAAGGATCATGTCAAATCGGCCGTTGATGACATGCTAGCCGCCGATATCATTTCCCCTTCCAACAGCCCGTGGGGCGCGCCGATCGTTTTGGTGAAAAAACACGACGGCTCACTGCGGTTTTGTGTCGACTTTCGGCGATTGAACAAAATTTCTGTGGCAGATGCGTACCCGCTTCCTCGAATGGATGAGTCGCTCGATGCCTTGGCGGGGGCGCGATTCTTTTCCACCCTCGATTTACTTTCTGGATTCTGGCAGCTTCCTCTGGATGACGAATCAAAACCTAAGACTGCTTTTCGTACACCGCAAGGTCTCTTCCAATTTAACCGCTTGCCGATGGGCTTACATTCTGCGCCGGAAACTTTTCAGTGGTTAATGGAACTGGTCTTGGCAGGCTTGCAATGGGATTCGTGTTTAATTTACTTGGACGATGTCATCGTCTTTAGCAAATCCTTCGAGGAACACCTCCAGAGGTTGCGTGCTGTTTTTCTCAAAATGCGGGCTGCCAATTTGAAATTTAAACCGCAGAAGTGCCATTTGCTCCGCGAACCGGTGCGGTATTTGGGTCACATTGTTGGGCGCTCGGGGATATCCACTGATCCCGCCAAAACGGAATGCGTCAGCTCCTGGCCGACTCCCACCTCGGTGGGAGAGGTCAGAAGTTTCATTGGGTTCGCGTCGTACTACCGACGGTTTGTGGCTGACTTCGCTACGATCGCGAAACCATTGCATGCCTTGACGTCCAAGGGAGTCAGGTTTCATTGGGGGCCGGAGGAGGAGGCTGCTTTTCGCGCCCTCCGGAATGCCCTGGTGGGGGCTCCGCCGTTGAATTACCCCGATTTCTCACAACCCTTCTTGCTCGATACAGACGCAAGTAACACGGGCATTGGGGGCGTGCTGTCCCAGCTCATTGGGGGCGTAGAGCATGTGGTGGCTTACGGTAGTCGGGTACTGTCTCCAGCGGAACAACGGTACTGCGTTACCCGTCGGGAATTATTGGCAATTGTTTATTTCATTCAGCAGTACCGCCCGTATCTGTACGGTCGGCGTTTCACCGTCCGTACAGACCATGCGGCTCTACAGTACGCCCTGCGGGTTCAACAACCATCGGGCCAGTTGTCTCGATGGTTGGAGATTCTCCAGGACTACGACTTTGTCACCACATATCGTAAGGGCGTCCGCCACACGAACGCTGACGCCCTGTCGCGGTTGCCACCCACTTCGGAGTGCGCTTGCCTCTTGGGTTCGGGGCGTTGTAGGCCCCCGAACGTCACCACCGATTCGGTCCTCGTGGCCGCCGCCGATGCGCCTTCGGCTTCGGGTCCTATCGAGCAAGAAGGGAGGGATTCGTTGCTGGGGTTGTCGGTCGCGGAGTGGGGACGCCTCCAAATGGAGGACACCTCCCTCCTCGCTCTGCGCCGTCGCACCGGGGGGGTTGGTCAGGGGGTGGCGAACGTTGACTCGTGGGGGTTGTTCCAGGGTCTTTTAATGCACTGGGACGGAAAATCCCGCCGCCAACGGCTCGTGGTGCCTGCAGCATTAAGGGGTAAGGTAGTATGGGCTGCTCATGAGTGGCTCCTGCACTTGGGGGTTCACAAGACCTTTGCCACGCTCCAGCTCGATTTCTTCTGGCCGGGCATGGCAAAGGACGTGGGGGATCTCCTGGGGTCGTGCACGCAATGCGCGCAGCGGAAGCCACCAGCAATGGGGTCCAACCCTCCGCTGCAGTCCATAAAGGTTTCCCGGGTTAACGAGCTCGTTGCTCTAGATATTCTCGGGCCATTTCCCGCTACACCCAGGGGAAATAGGTATTTGTTGACAGGGGTCGAATACTTCACGAAATGGCCTATGGCCTGGCCCCTGGCCAACCAGTCGGCAGCAGCCATCGCGGAGGCCTTTGTCCAGGGCTATGTCCTCGACAAAGGTGCTCCGGAACGGCTGCTGACTGACCAGGGTAAGAATTTTTCGGGGAAACTCCTCCGTGAGGTGTGCGACCTCTTGGGTACGGAGAAAATTCGGACCTCCCCGTATCACCCACAAACTGACGGGATGGTGGAACGGCTGCATCGGACCATCACGTCCATGCTGTCCCAGCAGGTATCGGAATCCCAGACAGATTGGGACCTTCGCATTGCCGGTGTGTTGCAAGCCTACAGGATGGCTCCCCATGCGGCCACCGGATTTTCCCCTTTCTTTTTAATGTATGGCCGCGAGGCTAACCCCCCTGTGACGACCCAGCTGAAGCTCTCGGCGCCTCAGGCGAAGTCTACATTGTCCGAACACGTTAAATTTAACATCGGCAAATTATCTGAGGCGCGGGAAGCGGCCGTGCAAAATTCTGAACTCCGCCAGAAGGCGAACGAGAGGCTTCGGCTGGGGCGGGTACATGTGTTCAAATGGAAACCAGGGGACAGGGCATGGTTGCACTGTCCCCAGGTGCCGCTGGCGACCTCGTCAAAGTTGGTACGGCCGTGGCGGGGGCCCGTGGAGGTCGTACAGGTCTTGCGGCCGCAATGTGTACGCGTCAAATGGGGGAGGCGTCGGTGGTACGTGCACCCCTCAAGGTTGAAACCGTTCATTGCGCCGCCCCGTGGTTCGCACACACACACGCATGGCCAAACGTGTGAGGGGTCCGCCGACTCCCCGACGTCGCTGCTCTCGCCTAACCTGACATCAACTGTTCCATCTCCAGGTGCAACTGGAGTGACGGGTCCACGACCGCCAACCCCCCCCGGGGGGGTCGGGGGTCACTCGGCAGCGAAACCAGACTCTCTCGCACCCGGACCGTCAACAACCGCCACTGAGCATGCCGGGACGGGCCCTTGTGACGGGCCCGCCGCGAGAACGCGCGCCAAAACGCGCAGACTATTGTGAGGTCGGCCATTGGGGGGCCTTTGCGGACGAGGGGGGGAGGCGTCCGGAGAGCGTGTATATATTTTGGTTTTGCGGAATGGGGTATTTATTCGGGGGGGTGCGCCGGGTTATTTTTTTTCTTTCTCTTTCTTCTTCTACCTGTTTCCTGTTGTTGTTGTTGTTATGGTTGTCATTGTTCTAGTTAAAATTACGCGAGGCACACACGGTTTTGGGGAGGGATGCACCTTTATTCTGATTTTGTTGCAGCCGGGGACGGCTGCGAGCTGTACAGGGGGGGGTGATGTAGAGGAGTAATTGTGTATGGGCGCGGATGGCTAACAAACACAAGGGGCGTGGTTAGGGCCGTACACAGAGGAGGTGCTCACACCGACGTCCGCACCTGCATCCCCCACGGGCCCCTCCCGGGGGCCGAGTACTATAAAAGGTGGTGAGCCGGAGTGCTCGAGGTCGGAGTATCAGCTTTAACCAGCGAAGACTGAAGACCAGCTAGCATAGGCTCCGGAGCTCCCCTGGCTCGCTGTCCTTGTCAGGGCCGACCAGGGCAAGCCGGTGGCGTGGCCCCGAGAGCCCAGACTCAGGGTGCCGGGATCCCAGCTTGACCAGGGCTGGGATAGGTAGCCTCCCTTAGCTCCGTAGTGGAGGACTTGGGCTTAGGTTAGCGGGGTTAGATGTTGTGTCTCCCTGTTAGTTGAGTAAAGGGGACGTTAACCCCTTAAGTACTGTGTGTACCCGCTACTGTACACAAGTTGGTATTAATAAATAAGTGTGCCTCCGATCCCGTCGTCAAGCCTCCTGAATACTTACTACATATGTGTCTGGAGGTGTATTGGAATGTGACTATGCGGGCGTGTGTGTGCGCACGTGTGTTCGCATGTGTATGCATGTGTCTTTGTGTCTATGCATAAATACATGTCGGTATGTAAATATGTATGTGTAGCAGTTCGTGCGCTGCGCTACCAATCCGGCGACCTCAGTTCGATTCCTACTCACGGGTCACCGGTTCTGTGCATCCCCTAGGTCGACTCAGACTCGAATGACGACCTGGTGCAGTGTGAAAACATCACCACGAGGGAGACAAAGGCGGCCGGGCGTGCTGCTGACCACACTCACCCGATCGTGTGCCGTTTCAGACTTTATAGTTGCCCGCGAACAGCACTTGCCCAAAAAGTATGTTAAGGCTATACAGGGGATATTTGTGTGGGGGTCGGCGTCCACCCCACCGCCCTCGCTGGGCAGGTGGGGCGCGACGTCCACCCCTTCCACTCCCTCCTGGGCCCGCCGGACCCTGCCAACCGGATGACCGGGCCCCCTGCGTTAGTGCCCCCTCTGAGGGACATAGCTAAATCGCTGGCTCACCGCCGCACGGTGTTATTCCACAACAACAACAACCGCCATTCGCCACTAAGTGGCGGTGACGTCACCACGATGCTTGTGCCAGGCCATGTGCACCTTGAGGCCACGTGAAGTGTCGAACGCCCGCTAGCAGGAGGTCACGGGGCAGACCCAGGTGCCACGGGTCGACTGACCGAGATGACCGAGATGACTGGCTGATGCACCACCTGTGCCCCCTACTGTGCCAACTTGCTGTGCTTTAGCCACCCGTCGCTCCTCCACCCTCCGTTGTTGTTGGAAGGCGACTGCCTCCAACTGCCCAGTAGCATCCTTCACGAACCTCCTCCACAGAGGCCGATCATGACACCGCTGGTACCAGTCATCGGCAAGTCCACTCAGCTCCACGTCCTCCTGTACCACATCACTCCATCTCTTCTCTAGCCCGTGCCGCGCCCGTTTAGCCCCCTCGATCCCGCCGAACAAAAGCTATTTAGGCATGCGGTGGCTGGGCATGCGGGCTACATGACCCAGCCAACGCAGCCGTGCCTGCCGGAGGAGCTCACCGATGGGACTTTGCCCAGATCTTTCAAGGATTTGTGAGCTCCTCACACAATCCAGCCTGGTTAAACCCAGAATGGATCGTAGGCAGGCCAGCCTAAATGTTTCCAACCGGCGAAGATGCTCCATTAGGGGGGTCCAAATTTCGCAAGCGTAGAGAAAGGAGGGAATAACTGTGGCCGAGAAGACCTAAAGCTTCGTGCGGAGCGACAGACCAGGTAGCTTCCAC
The DNA here is from genome assembly GCF_965212315.1 of Lampetra planeri. Classification (NCBI taxonomy): domain Eukaryota; kingdom Metazoa; phylum Chordata; class Hyperoartia; order Petromyzontiformes; family Petromyzontidae; genus Lampetra; species Lampetra planeri. The sequence continues at coordinate 10,015,179 of NC_136150.1, forward strand.
ACAGCGTTACGCAACCGATGAAAAGCTATTGCCGCTCGACTGATTCGGAGTGAGACTTCTGCTGTTAAACTGGAGCCGGTCATAAGCACAATGCCCAGGTATGGGAAACTCTCCACTCTCTCCACTACTGCCCCATCACCGATTGGGAGTTGTGGGGGTGGAGTGTCCGATGGTACAAAATACCCAGACAGGTGCTTAGTTTTGGTGGGGCTGATGGTAAGGCCCCACCTCTTAGTGGCACGCTCCAGTCTCAGCAGCAGCGTCTCCAACTCCTCTTCTGAATGAGCAGCTATTACCAAATCATCGGCATACATAACATGGTTAACCAATTGGGAGCCATCCCTTGATTGTACCCGGGCGTCGAACATCCTCCCATTATATCTGTACCAAATGGAAATTCCCCCGGTACAGCTATTGAAGGCTTCACGAACTACGCGGTCAAAATAGATGTTAAATAATGTGGGAGCCAGAGGACATCCCTGTCGCACCCCAAGGTGTACAGGGAAAGGCTTCGACTCCCGGCCACGTAGTTTTACTCGGGCCCGCTCACCATCATGAAGGTCCTTAATGATCGTGAGCAGAGGGTCAGGGACTCTGAAAGCACGAAGAACAACCCAGAGCCCAGGCCTACTGATGGTATCATAGGCCTTGACCAGGTCAATAAAGCAGAGATGTAGGTCTTGTTGGAATTCCCTACACCTCTGCTGTAGCAGATGGACAGAAAATATGGCATCTGTGCAGGACCGCCCTTTCCTGAAACCACATTGGGGCTCCACAAGCCTCTCCTCAGCGTGCCTAGCAAGGCGATGTTGAATAATCCTTGCCAGGACCTTTCTCGGCACACTGAGGAGTGAGATGCCCCTGTAGTTGTTACAGTCTGTGCGCTCCCCCTTCTTAAAGAGGGGGACCACCAGGGCATCCTTCCAATCCTGCGGAACCAGTGGTCCAGACCGTTGTTATGATGTCATATAGGGCAGTCTGTGCACAAACGCCACCCTCCCTGAGCATTTCGCTTGGGAGATCATCTCTGCCCGGTGCCTTTCCTGGTCTCAGACTCCGGATCGCCTTCAGTACTTCCTCAACAGATGACACCTCAGCCAGCCACTCCCAGGGGGTGACCTCTTCCAATTTTTGAGGCACCGCAGCCTCAGCAGGGTTATCCCCACTTTGTGCCATGATGTTTTCCTGGCTGAGGGATTTCCCCTCCCCCAGAACCTCCCAGAAATGTTCAGCAAATCTGCAAACCTGTTCCTAGGGGTCGGAGATTGGATCACCGTTTTTCCCCTAATGATGGTAATAGGTGTGGCGCTGCAGGTAACTTTTTTGATGGAGTTAAATAGTGATTTGTGATCGCGGGCTACTGAGGCAGACTCCATCTCCTCAGCAACCCGCGACCACCACCCATCCTTGCAGCGCCTTACGGCTCTCCGAACCTCCGAGCGAAGGCTGCGGTAAACCTCCTCATTCTCTGACGTGGGATGCTGTAGCCGATGAGAGTGGGCCTGTCGCTTTTTCTCAACCAACCTGAACACCTCCTCTGTCAGCCAGGGTTTCTGGGGAGGTCTGTACCGCGTACCCAAAGCAGCCATTGCAGCTGCATGAGTCACAGTCCTAAACCTCGCCCATTTACCCTCGACATCAGGAGGAGTGAGGGACGATGCCAACCCCAGCTGCAAGCGATGATGAAATTCTCGCTTGCAACTTTCATCAGCTAACTGAGACCAGGCCACTTTAGGTTGGAATGGGGTCCTGGGTGGAAGAATGGCAGGCGCATCTTACAGATGACTAGTCGATGGTCAGAGGGCAGATCAGCTCCACGGTAGGTCCTGGTGTCAAGGACATGGGCTCGCATCCGCTGGTCCGTCACTATGTAGTCCAGCAGATGTTCTTGCTTGGACCCGGCATGCATCCATGATGTTGTGTGGATGCGCCGATGCCGGAAGAGCGTGTTGGTAATTACAAGCCCATGGGCTGCACAGAAATCTAGCAGCCTCCTACCGTTGTTATTGAGCTGATCTGGCCCATGCCTTCCAATCACTCCAGACCAGGTGCCAGCATCATGACTCTGTCTCGAGTGGCCACTTTAGCCAGCACCTGTGACAGGAGGTCATAGAAGGCATCTGACTCATCGGCTTTGCCTGCATCCCTCCACGAATGTTCGTCTTCGGTGGGGGCATAAGTAACCACGACCACCACTCCTCGCCTCCGGTTGATGGGAAGGCGAGCCCAAAGTATCCTGGGGCTTACAGCTTCCCACACCTCACCGCCACGCTCCCACGCCCCCTTATTCCACACACGCACACACACCAACACTAATGCTACTGCGGCGGCAGGCGCCTGCACGCCCCTGCCGGCGATCATTTTCCAATATGCGCCCGCACTAAGACTGACGCTAAATGGCTGCGCGAACACGCACGTGCGCCTGGGGGTGGTTATATGCTAATATGCGCACGCCCCCCAGTTAACACTACAGCGGCTGCGCGAACACACGCGTGCTTGCAGGTGGTTATATCCTACCCCAACACCCGCACTAAGACTCACGCTAAGCGGCTGCACGAACGCGCGCGCTCCTGCCGGTGGAGTAGAATGCACGTGCAGGTATTTATATACAGTACTCAATGTGTCTATATTATCTGTGGGTGCCCTGTCCTCATTTTTTACATCTGATAGCTCTGCGGGCTCACACGATAATGCGTCGCCTTTCTATATATATTTGATCTACTTATCTCACTTGAAGCTGAGATGCGTGGGACTCCCATCCATCACATTACACGCGGCTGGCTATCCACTGGCAGGGGGAGAGAAATTGGAAGTTTGAGAAAACAAACCTAGTAAACTTAGAAATGTAATGCAATGCAACAGAGTCGTTGTTTCTCTGTGTGTCTCTGTGTATGTCTCTCTCTGCTTGTGTCTCTCTATGGTGTCTCTCCCCCATGTGTGTCTCTCTATGTGTGTCTATCTCTCTCTCTCTGTCCCTGCCTCTGTGTATGCCTCTCTCCGTGTCTGTGTTTGTGTGTCTCTCTCTGTATATGTGTCTATCTCCGAGCTTGCATTCATTCACACCTGATGACGGTTGCTTGTGTTACAATAGAAACGTCGTATTCTATTGTTTATTTTATTTTATTTCTACGTGACTTTACCGAAAGAACCAAAGAGTAATTCCTGCAGTCACGAAAGCTTCAAATCAAGTTTGAACCACCTCTACGGGGAGGATTTCCACAGAACTCACACTTAACTTCAAATTTAGCAATCGTAGGAAGAACGTAATCAACCAGGTAAAGTGTTAACTGTTGTGTTAGCCGACTTTCTGTGTTGCATTGCATTACATTTCAAAGTTTACTAGGTTTGTTTTCTCCAACTTCCAATTTCTTTCCCCCTGCCGCTCTCATTGACATGCTAATTTCTCTGCCCCAACGCCCCCCCCCCCTCTATATATAATGCCTCGTCACAGAGTCGTTGTTTCTCTGTGTGTCTCTGTGTGTGTCTCTCTTTCTGTATCTCTCTCTGTGTGTGTCTCTCTCTGTGTATGTGTCTCTCTCCGTATATGTGTCTCTCTCCGAGCTTGCATTACTTCACACCTGATGACGGTTGCTTGTGTTGCAATCGAAACGTCATATTCTATTATTTATTTTATTTTATTTCTACGTAACTTTACCGAAATAACCAAAGAGTAACAACATATACTTGGGCTAGGAGAGCACCCAAGCAACCACCGCATGGAGACAGCGGTGGTGTAGAGACAGTCTATCCCGATCCCAGGGCAGCCTGGAGCTCTCTCAGCTTCCGCCTTATATTCCCCCCAGCGTGGCCTCGCCCCGCCCCCGGCCACGCCTTCTTTCCCAAACTGTCTCAGCCAATCCCTAACATCCCCCCATGGTTTCCTCCTGTAATTATCCCTTGTGACTACCTGGCCACGCACTGTCCCTATCCCCTCATTATCTCCACCCATGCACCGTCTCTGTCTTTCTGCACTGTCCCTACATCACCCCCCTCCCCTTCTAAAAAAGAACCAGGCACCGCCTATATAAATATATCCCGATGACCGCCGAAAGTTCGGGCAGAACACCGCATATAAAAAATATCCCGACGAACGTTAAAGAGGAATATCACATATAACCTAACCTGCCACAACCATCAGAGGTACACTTAACGAACCCGACGACATTTAGACCGGGTCCCTGACGCCGGTCCATCATTTGGGATGAATTTCCGCGCCTTTTTGGGAAACGTGGGCTTGAACAAAGGCCTTGAAGGGGTGGGCTCCTCCATGAGCATCTCCGAGGGAGTGGACCGGGCTTTATCCAACAGTCCTTCGCCAGCAGCAGCTTCTTGCGGTTCCCCCGGCATCAGGGACTTGGAAACTGTTGGCAGCACAATGCATTTCCCCTGAGGCACAACTTCCTCAACCAACTGCCCCGGCTCGTCGGACACACTGGACATCACCCATACTGGATTACGAGATGAACCATCTACAGGGGGCTGAACATATGCTTTCAGACATGACGGATGAACAAACCAACGACGACGTCCTACCTAAATTCTCACACACTGAGTCCTCCTGACCTCCACCACCTCGACAGGACATTTCCATGGTCGATGTAATTTGGGGGACGTACCCAGTGGCACCTGAGGGCAGTATAACCAAGCCCTGTCCCCCACTGCCCATTTAAGCACATGCTTGTGCCGTCCCGTGTTTTTCTCGCTAACAGCTTGCGTCTTTACCGTGTTTTCTCTGGCCGCTTCGCGAGCTTCCGAAACATGACACAGCGTGATCTGCAAAGAGGTGGGCATGGCCGCTCCCTTCTTCCCCAAAGCCAACTCTAATTGCACCTCAATAGGGGCTTCGTTCTCCCGGCCACACAAAAAAGGGGAGAATCACCTAGAGGAGTGTGGGACCACCATGTACACTGCCAAAATACCCCGGACATGCAAATCCCAATTTGTTTGTGCCTCGTTAACGACCTGACACAGCATAGATGTTAGGGTCTGGTGCAGACGTTCCACTATACCATCCGTTTGGGGATGGTATGGTGATGTTCTGATCTTCTTTGTGCCCAATACATTGCACACTTCCCAAAGCAGCTTTGAGGATAAATTTCGGCCTTGGTCTGTGAGAAGCTGCTCGGAGCCCTCTTATCCATCACATAGCCATACAAAAATGGATCGGCTATGAATGCAGCTGTTTGGTGGGGCAACGGCCAGGCCATTGGCCACCGAGAAAATATTGAACCCCAACAAGGAGAAATGTATTTCACTTTTGTGTATTCGGAAAGGGCCCCAGGATATCCAGTGCGACCAATTCGTTAATGCTGGACACCATGATAGATTGTAAAGGGGGTTGAGAATTTTTGGCCGGTGGCTTACGACGCGCACAATCAGTGCAACCTTTAGTGAAATGGTAGACATCATTCGACATCCCCGGCCAATAAAAATGTCTTTGCACTATAAGCAAGGTTCTCCGGTTTGTCAGCATGCACTGACCGCATCAAACCTACCTCACAGGCTTGTGGGGACTACGATACATAATCTGCCCGAAACATCATGCCACTGCATAAGCAACCCTTCCTGGAGGACAAAACGTGAGATCCCCTCACGGCCGGGTTTCTTCTGATCAAGGTCAATGCGGCATCGTGAGTTCAAGAGGGAGACATCCTCCATCTGCAACTTTCCCCACAACCAGAACATACCATCCCAAGGCTCGAGCTGTGTGGAGCCGCTCTGGCTACAGAAGTGGCCGAACTGATCTTAGACGAATTGGACATCAAACTGGATGCGGTCAAGTTCTACACGGACAGTAAGGTCGTACTAGGCTACATAAACAACCAAACCAGAAGGTTCTACACCTACATCAGCAACAGGGTGGAACGCATCAGGAGATCGACGCAGGCGGAGCAATGGAATTACGTTCCAACTGAACAGAATCCAGCAGATCTCGCAACTGGGTCCGTCCCTGCATCTCTGCTGAAGCAAACCATCTGGTTGACGGGTCTAGCGTTCCTCTTATGACGTGACAGTGGCCCATGTACTACTCGTAGAGCCCGAGTCAGACAAGGAGATTCGTCCTCAAGTGACAACTTTCGTAACAAATATGCGTCCAAGAAGTCTACGGAGTCCACACCATTTTGAACATTTCTCGAAATGGATGACGCTCGTGCGAGCGATAGCACATCTAACGCATATCGCAGACTGCTTTCATCGCTCGATCAGAGGTACCACTGGTAGCTGCAATGGGTGGCATCACTGCACAGTGCCACGCACTGAAGATGAGCTTTCGAGAGCAAAGAAAGCAATCTTCTGCTGTGTGCAACAGGCAGCTTATGCGAGGGAAATCAAGGCCATCAACAAGGGAGAAGACCTTCCTAGGGTCAGCATCCTCAGGAAGTTAAACCCCAGGATGGACAAAGACGGCTTGCCCAGGATCGATAGTCGGCTAGGGAATGCAAAATTAGATGAGAATGAACGAAACCCCCTCATAATCTCGAGCCAGAGCCACATTGCAATTTTACTTGTGCGCTACTACCACGAGAAGGTCAAGCACCAAGGTCGGCACTTCACAGAAGGGGCAATCCGATCTGCAGGGTTGTGGATCGTTGGAGCAAAGAGGTGCATCACCAGCGCAATCCACAAGTGTATCAGGTGTCGCAAGCTACGTGGAAAACAGGAAGAACAGAAAATGGAAGACCTCCCAGCCGATCGACTCAGTATGGAACCTCCCTTCACCTCTGTAGGGATTGACGTGTTCGGACCATGGACAGTCATCTCCCGCCGCACCAGAGGAGAACTCGCGAACAGCAAACGTTGGGCAGTGCTGTTCACCTGTATGAGTACACGAGCAGTGCACATCGAAGTCATCGAGTCCATGGACTCTTCAAGCTTTAAAAATGCATTCCGGAGATTCTTCGCCATCAGAGGGCCAGCCAAGCAACTCCATTCTGATTGTGGAACCAATTTCACTGGAGCATGTAAAGAGCTTAAGATCAATACAGAGAATGTTGAAGATGATTCTGTAGGGAAATACCTTAGTGACCAAGGCTGCACATGGATCTTCAATCCTCCTCACTCTTCGCATATGGGTGGAACCTGGGAACGCATGATCGGGATTGCTCGACGCATTCTCGACTCTATGCTGTGTGATGTCGGGTCCACCTGGCTCTCTCACAAGGTCTTGACTACTCTCATGGCCGAGATCTCAGCTATAATTAACTCAAGACCCCTGATCCCCGTCTCAACCGACCCGGAGTCACCATTCATCTTGACTCCTGCTACACTTCTTACCCAGAAGACAGACGTGCTCACAGCACCCACTGAGGAGGTCAGCACTGTTGGCGAAGCAAGCAGAGCTTCGCCAACACGTTCTGGCGTCGCTGGAAAAACGAGTACCTTACAACACTTCAAGTGCGCAGCAAGTGGCAGTCTAACAGACCAGACATCCAAGAAGGTGACCTCGTCCTACTGAAGGACAACCAAGTCAAACGGAATGAGTGGCTAATGGGCGGCATCCTCAAGACGATTCCCAGTGCCGATGGAAAAGTTTGAAAGGTCGCGGTTATGATTGTGAAGCAAGGTGTCGTAAGAACTTTCGTCAGGCCCATAGTCGAGACAGTACTACTTCTCTCTCGCAAAGATATGGACAAATACGTTGACCCGTTGAAGTTGTTATACATTTGTTTATGAGATAGAAAATAAATGGTGGTATCTCCTAAATACCAGATGTGGAGTGTTCTACCTCACGGCAGGTGTTTTGCTCCACGGCAGGAGTGGGGGTGTGTGTATACAGGAATTTCCTGTTTTGATGCTGAGTTTGGTCACGTGAACAGGAAGTTACGATTTGACAGCCTTTCAGCCACGAGGCTGGGGTCAGCCATTACACAGAGTTGAAAATGGTGGCACAAATCGCGTCCCAGTGAAGACAGCTGTAACTGTTCATTGTGGGACTTTAAGAAGCATTGTCTGTAAGTTTGTTTATGTTCTTATAATATTGGGAATGATGTTATGTTAGAATGGCCGTTATAATGTTGTAAATGCCTTTATAATGCTGTTAAATTGTTATGATAAATATGAGGCCTAGTTAACAACGAAGCCTGCAACTGGCCTTATTGTAAATGTTTCTTGTAATTGAATAAGTCGAGTCAGACTCGTACCCATGTAACCTTATTGCGATCTTGAGAGCAAGGATGACGAAATATCTCATCCACAGTTCAGTATTATGTGTAGTGCTGTACATTTAGGCTGCAGTATGGTGATTACACGATGTGCCCTTGCTTAACACAGTAGCTTACTCTCTTGTATAGCTGTTCAGTACTAATGTGGGTGCCTGGTCCATCCAGGATCTATTGTTGAGTTTCATGTTATCTAAGACAATGTTATGATGCTGTAGTGTTCATTGATTGTATTGATATTACCAAGTATTAACAGATGCTGTATTTGTGCTGTGTTTTTCCATCAGATGTACCTCGTTCAATTCATTAAATACGTTTGGAGTCGGATGTTCACCCTGGCTCTGAAGGTTTATTGAATGCGAGGTTATCTACTCGGATAGTGGTGCAACGCAGCGCACAGCGAGGCCGAGACAAGTGCACTGCAGTAAGCGAGGGGCGTCTCGGCCTCCCTTCGCCTCCATTGCAAAAATTTCCTCCGTGCGTTGAAAGGAGGATCGAAAACCGCTGCCATCTTCCCATACGCCTGAGGAATAGTTGCCCGCTTCTCCAGAGGAATGGCTCGGAATGCAGAAAAGCATTATCATCAAGGGCCGGGTGAAGGCAGCCCAATCACCCCTTGCTGCCACAAACTCCCTGACAGGGGGCAGCCTCTTTAATCGGCCCATTGCTCCTCCCTGCCCCATCGGGTATGGATCCAGAACTGCAGTTGGTCGCTGATTGCGCCCCCTCCCCCGCTGGGAAAATGGCGGTCATTGACCATGCGGTCTCCGTGGCATGGGGCGATAGCCTCCCCCGTTCTCGCGGACTCCGCCGCGTGGAAGACGGCAGACGGCGACTGTACGGGCTCCACTGCATGAGTAATAATAGCTGGCGAGCACGCGGGAACCACCACGTGAGAGGCGGTGGTCGGCGCTGGTCTGGCCTCGACCACGTGGCTGATCTGGCCTCGGCCGCCATTGGACACGTGGCAGGGCCCGCACGGGCTCTGCCGCAACAGCACCGGCCGCCCTCATCCGCCCCGTCTCCTCAACAGGTCCCCGTCGCGTGGCATCCGTGGCTCCCGCTGACGCCGCCATCACGCCCAGCAGCAGGGAGAGTCACATGACGGCCAGGAGGAGCAGATCCAATCTCCCCGCCACTTCTTGCCACCCCTCCACGGCCCGAGGCTGCTGGCCTGCGGCTCCCTCCTACATCCCCACCGTCGCTCCCGCAGTGCCCAGGGGCTCGTACACTGGGGACCCTGTTCTCGGGGTTGCCTGGGAGGGGGTCTCCTCCTCATCTTCATCCTCGTCCGAGGTCGCAGTAGGTGGGTTCTTCTTTCTTGAATATCTCGACATCTTCTGACACCAGTTGTAATGACTCTCGGACAACTTCTGTTTTTCTTATTTATTAGGGCGTGTCGCGCAGATAACGTACTCTCATATCCTATAGTACTTAGCTATGGCTAGCATACAGGGATAGAATAACAACAGATACTTGGGCTAGGATACCGACAGATACTTGAGCTAGGATAACAACAGATACTTGGGCTAGGACAGCACCCAAGCAACGACGACATGGAGACAGCGGCAGTGTAGAGACAGTCCATCCCGATCCCAGGGCAGCTTTGAGCTCTCTCAGCCTCTGCCTTATATTCCACCCAGCGTGGCCTCGCCCCGTCCCAGGCCATGCCTTCTTTCCCGAACTGTCTCAGCCAATCCCGAACATCCCCCCATGGTTCCCTCCTGTAATTATCCCTTGTGACCACCTGGCCACACACGCCAATCTCGAACATCCCCCCCATGGTTTACTCCTGTAATTATCTCTTGTGACCACCTGGCCACGCACTGTCCCTATCCCCTCATCATCTCCATCCACGCACCGTCTCTCTATTTTCGCACTGTCCCTACATATGTATGTGAGGGCAGCGGTAGGGTAACAGTTAGCACGCTGTGCTACTAAGCTAGCGACCCGAGTTCGATTCCCACTCACGGCCACCAACACCAGTGACAATTATCTGAATCGGTCCAGGGCATCCCCTAGGTCGACTCAGCCTCAAATCAGTGCCTTGTGCGGTGTGTAAACATCGCCACAAGGGAGACAAAAGCGTCCGGGCGTGGTGCTGGCCATCCATCCCCTCATGTGCCATGTCTGCCTAGCAGCACTTGCCCCAACAGTCTGTTAAGGCTATGAGGATGGGATCTTTGTCTTTATCTTGCATGTATTTGGTGTGTACTCGACATGTGATTCCGATTTAAGATGAATCCGCACATGTGGATTCACGAACCCACTGTCTCATTGATGTATCTTCTATGACATCTCTTCGAGTCTGCTCGTATATCCTTCGCCTCTCATCGGATTTGCAAGCATTCTGTCATATCTTCACGTTTCTTTGCTCACATTTCCGTTCACGTACCATTTTATTTGTGAAGGTTCATGTTTACGACTCATATGGCAATACCAGGTGGTACCCGTTAGGAGTTTAGATACATGCGTTCAGATAACTTGTCTGCTATACATCTCCACGAAATACGCCACTTCATTCATCTATCATTTGTGGGCAGGTCGCTTCTAAAAAAGAGCTGTATAGCCTTACCTGGTAAAATTAAATTAAAAACACTTTGTTGAAGTAAAGATTAAGTTACGACCCTGCAAATTCTTTCTCACGGCACTGCTCGTGGAAGTGCTTTTACTCGAATGAGCTCTTTTCGAAGAGCAATTGGCCTACTACTGCCCAGACGTCTTGGAAGAGGGTGGGAGTACCCACACTTTACCCCACCGCGCACGATCTGCAGACTAACGAACATGTTCTACTGCTGGTTGGATATAGATGGCAGGGAGATTGAAAAAGAATAAACGTGCCATTATTCTAACTGCCGCCCCGGGAGATCGGACCAAACCGGTGATTTTTGTATTGTAAGTCCAGTGTGCTATGGCAGCACCCCCAAGTATTTAAAATGTATACAAACATATATACTTATTAAATTGTCCTCTAAAGCGCGTGGTAGAGACGTCTGCTTTCAATAAAACTTAAGCAGAAGTTACAACTTTAAGTAATATATATTTACCTCGAATAATGAATCACTCTAAACACTTAATTTGATTTGCCGGTACTTAAAACATACCATACAATCTTAGCCTCTACCCACTCCCACTTATTTTTCAAAAAATTTAGTTTGAAGTCTTTAATATACCTATTCTGCACAAAAAAGGGAGGGGGAGCGGTGGTGTCGTGGTTAGCGCACCACGCTACGAAACCGCCGACCTGTGTTCGATTCCCGGCCAACGGCTAACAGTGGTAATTGATTAATATCTCGCCCATCTGTTCTTGTCCTGTCCCCCCTACCCCCTTCCTTGCACAACTTCACAAACCCGCACTGTACCAGCGTGGTGAAGTATGGTCAAACAGCCCAGGATGAGGACTGACTGACCCCGCAGACACGGCATAGGTAAAAGCATTCAGAACTCACCACAAACGTTTATGTTCTAGTGAATTTACGAAAGTACCAAAAAACAAACTTATTTTTGTTGTTCCCTCCTCCAGGCCTCCCTTTCACCGATCCAAGAAAATATTTTCACATGAACTGGGAGCAATGATTAGGGAAAGAAAATTGTTGCGCTGTAGTTAACGGCGCTCTGTGCAAAGCTAACATTCGCTCTGATGTTGTGTAGATAGTGGCAAATAGCTGCAATAAAGGCGATCCTACCGCGAGATAACACCGCACATTTTTTGGTTTATTTAACACAAAAGGACTTAGCGAGGACCGAGTGGTCAGAGGTCTCAGTTGTGAATTTCCACCACTTGCGACGTTAACGTGGCTCACGAGATAGAATAATGATACATTCTGTCGTAAGTGGTAACAATGTCTTCCTTTACAAGACATAACCCTTACAAACCAACCATGGCTTAGCCATTCCAGATGACTTTCTTGCAGCTTGTCTGTGATGAGGAATGCGCCACCACCATCACTCTTAATCTTTTTTATGTCTGTCCCGATCCAGTCCTGTAATCCATGAGATTCATCTCTTCATCCAGGACTTCTGTGAAGGCGCTTCAGAACATTTATGAGAGGATCCGTCTGTGAGTGGGAGGAAACCGGAGCTTCTGGGAAAACCACAACACAATCTAGCGCTTGTAATGATCTCCTCTCGACAGAATTGGTATGGCCCAAGGACTCTGTCTGTTATCAGATTGACGATTTTACTCACGAGGCAAGATTGCTTACGAATTATTGTGATTCAAGGTCAAGATTCAATTCCACAAGAATCCAGTTTTTTTAGCATTGTGCTGAATTTAGCGGCCACTAAGTGGCTCCAGAGGTGACGTAAATTCCATACATGAGATCGAATCACCCTATAACATATACACACCCCACACCTAGAACACATACCAGGTGTTATACTGTAGGTGTGGGGTTATGAGAACTACGAGGTTTTCAGTAGGTAGCACAGCAATGGGTTTGGTCCTCAGCTCCCGCTTCACAACCATGGAATGGTACACTGCCCGCAACACTGCTGACGCAGCACCGATCCGTCAGCTGATCTCCCACTCCCACTTACCATCACTCCCGAAAGAGACCCCTAGGTACTTAAACTCCTCCACTAAGGGCACCTGTTCCCCCCTCACCTGGAGAGAACAATCCACCGTCTCCCGGGAGTGAACCATGACCTGAGATTTGGAGGTGCTGATCCTCATCCCAGCCTCTTCACACTCAGCATCAAACCGTTGAAGGGAATGCTGGAGATCACAGACTGACGAGGCAAAGAGGACAACGTCATCTGCAAAAAGCAGCGATGCCACAAAAAGAAAAGGTGTCAGTTTTGTTGCCAGATAGAAGGGTAAAAAACCAATTATCATATTTTTACTGGCAAATGAGGTTCCCATAGTGTAGATGCTTGCCCCGAGCTCTCATACTTTGATGGTGCATTGTCTTTGAGTTGTGCGCCTTTTGGCGTCATCTGGTCCAACCCATGTGAGACTAGGCTCTAAGGAAAGCTGTCTCGGGTGTGGACCAATCAACTTCAAGGACAGTGCACATTATCAGAGTTATGTTCTTTTATTTGTATTATGACTGCAGGTATTGCGGTCTATGCAAAGATGACTCCTTGTAAAAAGGTGTCAGTTTTGTTGCCAAATAGAAGGGTAAAAAAACAATTATCATATTTTTACTGGCAAATGAGGTTCCCATAGTGTAGATGCTTGCCCCGAGCTCTCATACTCTGATGGTGCATTGTCTTTGAGTTGTGCGCCTTTTGGCGTCATCTGGTCCAACCCATGTGAGACTAGGCTCTAAGGAAAGCTGTCTCGAGTGTGGACCAATCAACTTCAAGGACAGTGCACATTATCAGAGTTATGTTCTTTGGTTTGTATTATGACTGCAGGTATTGCGGTCTATGTAAACATGACTCTTTGTAAAAAGGTGTCAGTTTTGTTGCCAGATAGAAGGGTAAATAACCAATTATCATATTTTTACTGGCAAATGAGGTTCCCATAGTGTAGATGCTTGCCCCGAGCTCTCATACTCTGATGGTTCATTGTCTTTGACTTGTGCGCCTTTTGGCGTCATCAGGTCCAACCCATGTGAGACTAGGCTCTAAGGAAAGCTGTCTCGGGTGTGGACCAATCAACTTCAAGGACAGTGCACATTATCAGAGTTATGTTCTTTTGTTTGTATTATGACTGCAGATATTGCGGTCTATGAAAACATGACTCCTTGTAAAAAGGTGTCAGTTTTGTTGCCAGATAGAAGGGTAAAAAACCAGGAATCCACATTGTTCCTCCAGAATATGAGGCTTGACCACTGAGCAGAGCCTTCTCTCCAGCACTCTAGCATAGGCTTTACCTGGGACGCTGAGGAGTGTGATTCCTCTGTAGTTATAGCACACCCTGTGGTCCCCTTTTTAAAAAAATGGGAACCACGACCCCAGTTTGCCAGTCCGAAGGTACTGTACCCGCCTTCCATGCAACACTGAAGAGGCATATTAACCACGACACTCCTGCACTGTCTAGCGCCTAAATAACTCTGGGCTGAATCTCGTCTACCCCAGCAGCTTTGCCACTATGAAGCCCCTTGACCGCCGCAACGACTTCAGCAACCGTGATGGATCCAACCCCCCCAGCTGTTTCCAGGGCTGCCTCCTGAAAGGAGGGCATGTCCACCGGGTTGAGGAGCTCCTCAAAGTGTTCCTTTCACCTTTCGACTATCTTCCTAGTTGAGGTCAATGTTACGCCACCCTTACTGAAAACAGCCTTGGCTACGTCCCATCTACCCCTCCTAAGGTGTTGGATGGTTTGCCAGAACATCTTTGAGGCTGGCCGATAGTCGCTTTCCATGGCCTCTTCAAACTCCTCCCATGCCCGGTTTTTCGCTTCAGCGCCTGCTGGAGCTGCCACCCTCTTGGCAAGCTGGTACCTCTCAATCGAGTCAGGAGACCTTTTTCCAAGCGTCCCTCACCACTGGTGTCCACCAGTGGGTCCTAGGGTTGCTACCATGATAGGCACCAACTGCCTTCAGGTCACAGCTTTTTGTAACTGCATCCACAATCGAGGTGCTATACATTTTCCACTCGGACTCAATGTCCACGACCTACCTTCAAGTGCAAGAGACGTTTTCCCGGAGGTGGAAGTTGAAATCTTTCTGCACTGGGTTTTCCGCCAGACATTCCCAGAAAACCCACACTATTTGTTTGGGCCTTCCACGTCTATCTGGTCGATGCCCCACGCATTGGATCCAACTTCCCAGCAGAGGGTGATCAGTTGACAGCTCTGCCCCTCTCTTCACCCGAGTGTCCAGAACATTACTGCCTTAGATCCGATGATACAACTATAAAGTGAATCATTCACCTTCGGCCCAAGGTGCTCTGGTACCAAGTACACTTATGAGCATCCTTGTGTTCGAACATGGTGCTTGTTATTGACATTCCGTGACTAGCACAGAATTCCAATAATATATCACCGTTTAGGTTCAGCTCAGGGAGGCCATTCCTCTCAATCACGCCTCTCTAGGTATCTGCATCGTTTCCCACATCAGCATTGAAGTCGCCCAGTAAGTAAGACTATGGAGTCAGTAGGCGGCAAACTGTCGAGCACTGCACCCACCATATCCAAGAAGGCCGAATACTCTTAACTGCTATTTAGTGCATAAGCACAGACAACAGTCAGAGTTTCCCTTTTTGAGACCCAAAGTTTCATTAAGGCGACCCTGTCATCCACTGGGACAAACTCCATCCAAACAGTACCCAGCTGGGGGCTTGTGAGTATCTCCATACCCGCCTGGGACCTCTCACCAGGGGTTACTCCGGAATAGGAGAGGGACCACCCCTGATCGAGAAGTGTGTTTCCAGTGCCAATGCTGTGTGGAGGTGAGACCAACTATATCTAGTCGATTTAAAGCTTTCGTGACTGCAGGGATTCATCTTCTTGGTTCTTTCGGTAAAGTCACGTAGAAGGGAAATAATAAAATAATAAAAATAAAAATTATAAAATAATTAATTTTTATTACGTTTTATTATTTTATTAAGTAAAATTGTTATTATTTTATTATTTTCCTTCTACGTGACTTTATCGAAAGAACCAAGAAGATATATCTAGTCGGTTCCATTCCACCTCCTCCACCAGCTCTGGCTCCCCCCCCCCCCCCCCAAGTGACGTGACATTCCACGTCCCAGTAGCTAGTGTCCATCACCAAGGTCCAGTCCATCTGAGACCATCCCTCTCCCTGCATCGCACCTGCCCCTCACCCTTCGTTCTGCGGATGGTGGGCCCACAAGACAGTGCCACGTAGCTATTTCGGGCTGGGTCCAACCGGGTAACGTGGGTCACCCGGTCACCATGCGTTTGCCGGCGAACACCACCCCCAGACCTAGCTCCATGTCCAGGCGAGGTTCTCTGATTTTGGTACCTTGTAACCATTCATGAGGGGCTTACGCATTCCAGCTTTGTGAATTAAAAATATCGGGTTGACAATGATGAGCCAATCTCATAGCAGAGTGTGATGGTGGAAAGCAGAGTCGATTCTGTGCGTTGCCCTGCGCGATTTCCGAATGGATTCTTCATCCCAGAACTTGAAGCCAATAGCACGGGTGTAATCACTATCATCAATGCCCCTGATTGATTCACTGCTTGATAAAGGCATCTCCATTTTAGAATCCTTTACCAATCTGTAGCGATGTAAATGGGCTGTGTACACTTACCTGTAGGGGCAGACACAGTCCAGCAGGGGCTGTCGCTATATCCCTAGCCCCAGAGCAGGAGGGGGCTATGGTGTGTTCTAGGATGCCCCGGGACCCCTCCCAATAGGAAGGGGCTGCAGGGTGTCCTGGGATCCCCCGGAGCCCCCTCTGGAACTCTCTGGAAGGTATGCAGAGTCAGGGCTGACGCACCGGTGCTGTGTATAAAATCCGGACCCCTGGAAGGGTCCGGGGCCAGTCCAAGACAGAAGCAAGAAGACCAACTAGATATGACCCTGACCCCTAGCCCTGCTGCCCTTGTAAGGGCCGGGACTCTGTGTGGCTCAGTGGTGAGACCCTGGGAACCCCCGGCTCGATGTCCTTGTGAGGGCCGGGTCCGAGTGGGCCAGTGGTCAGAACCCGCACCCTGGCTAGGTCGGGTTAGAGTAGCCTCCCCTAGGCACCCGTAGCCGGAGGACCCAGTGTAGTGGTCCCATGTTAGGGCACGTTAGCCCGGAGGCAATAGCTCCCCAGGCAGTGGGTATAGAAGGGCCGTTGCCCTGAGTGAGCCGGGGCTGTATTGCCGAGTATTGTGAATAAAAGTGTTGCATCCAAGATCAGTCTCCCATGTCTCCAGAACTCACTACACTACAAATCGATTGATGAACACAAGGCATTCTTAATAGAGATTTTTGTGGGTTAGATCGCGTAAATATATAAATATATAAAGATGTAACATATAAATATATAACTTCCTGATTTGGAGCATTCTCATTGACATGCTAATTTCTATACCCCTCCCCCTTCTCTCTCTGCCCCCTCTCTCTCTACTTAAGGCCTCGACACAGAGGCGTTGTTTCTCTGTGTGCCTATGTGTGTGTCTCTCTCTCTGTGTCTGTTATCTCTCTCTGCTTATGTGTCTGTCTATGTGTCTCCGTGTCTGTGTTTTGTCTCTCTCTCAAATTTAGCAATTTTTGGAAGAACGTAATCAACCAGGTAGGGTGTTGACTGTTATGTTAGCCGACTCTCTGTGTTGTATTGCAATACATTTCTAAGTTTACTAGGTTTGTTTTCTCTTTCATCTGTACCTGATGATTAATAATAATAATAATAATGCAATTTATAACGCGCGCAAATTTGCAGACGTAACGGCCGCAACTTAGAGGCGCGGAGCCAAGCTCAAAGTCGCTCGAAAGCATAGTTATAGAGGTGAGTTTTTAAGTGTCTCTTGAAAGAGGCGATTGAGGTGATGCTGCGAATGTGCAGAGGGATAGCGTTCCAGACTGTTGGGGCTGCCACCGAGAAGCGACACATAGACATGACCATCCTGGATCTTGGTATCAAGAGGAGGTAGTGAGTCGCGCTGCGAAGGCATCTGCCGTGTGCTGAGCTGCAAGTCGTCAATAATGAAGAAAGGTACGGCGGGCAGGCAGATGTGAAGGCATGGTGGCAGAGGCAGGCGATCTTGTGTATGACCCTGCTGGCAATGGGTAGCCAGTTGAGGGGGCGGAGACAGGCAAGTGAGTCGAGTCGGGGATGAGTGTGGCCAATGACAACGCGTGCTAGGTTGTTTTGTAGTCTTTGAAGTTTTTTTAGGTTGCCAGTGGAGGTCCGGACTAGGACGGAGTTGCAATAGTCAAGGCGAGACCCAACTATGCATGCCAATGTGTTTGTGTTGCAATCGAAACGTCGTATGCTATTATTTAATTTATTTGTTCTTTCTACGTGACTTTGACGAAAGAACCAGAGTATATAAATGCCATTAAAACCCGCCACCACCCGACACAAAGTGTGGGGGGGGGTACATTATGCATGCACATTATGCGAGCCCTTTGATCTTGTCCTTCCCATTGTGTGTAATAAAACAGCCGCACTAACGATAATCCCTATTGAAGTGTGGAGCCCTTTATAGGCACACTTTGCGCAAGAGCGCAGACGTGTGATTACCACATATATGCCTCTATATAAGGAACGAAACAGGTGGACTTCTCCACAAATCTGGCTGTCGCGTGATGAAGCGAGTTGTAATTACTAGCGAAACGTCGCACTCAGTTTGTAAATGTTGTGGCTTGGCTCTCCAACACACCGGTGTGCTGTACTAGTGACGAATTGGCACGTTATGTTTACGTGACAACCCTTACCAGTTGGCTGTGTCGGGTGGTGGTGGGTTTTAACGACACATTTATATATTTACGCGATCTGACCCCAAAAAAAATCTTATGGATATTGGTCGTGAAAGCCTACGTGTTAAACAAGGCATTCTCCCATGCCATGCCGATCATGGGGGGGGGGGTTCTAATTTAACACATTTCACCACCCTGATAATGGGGAAACAAGACAAACTAATCATATCCCGTTGTAGTAGGTTAACTTGAAAGTTCACATTTAAGCTCAAACTACTGGTATTTCTTGGAATATGTCTCCCTCTAGTGGCTAATAGCAGGAATGCATGTGGCTTCCTGACCAAAAATACTTTTCGAGGTGCAATACTAAAGGGAAATGCACCTGGTTGATCGGCGAAGTTCGATTCCCGACCACGGCTATCGTCAGTAGCAAGTGATGTCTGAATCGATCCTGAAACCCCACCCTCAACTCACCACCATCAATTCGCTCTTAGCAGCGCGAAGTTTGGTTAAGCGATGCCCAGTGACGGACACACGGCAAAGGGAGCGTTCCTCCATCCAGCAGTGGACAAAGTGCAATTGCGTAACAATTATGTAATATACTAGAGTGCAATGATTCTCTCCGCCGCTGCTTGCAAATAATTTCTCCCTGAGGGTTGCAAGTCGACGACGAATATTGCGTTTAAGAATCAAAAATAAATCAGTGTTGGACACTCGTATGGTGGCTCAGCAAAATTGGACGTGTCGCCGTTTCGACAAGGCCGCAAATCTTGCACTGCCGTGAGCATAACAAATGCACAAACTAAACGGAACGCATTCGTCCATAATAAGACCGCTTGAACGTACATTGTTATTTTATTTATTTAAAAGGCAGCACACCACTCATTTGAGGCAGAGTCCACCTACGGGACGCCAAGGAGGACCGGTTCAGACAATCGTGGCCACTGCCGTTGGTGGAAAGTGAGCGGGAATCTAACGCGGGTGGCCGTGGCGTGCAGGATCGACCACGCGGAGCGGTGACAACGCTACCACAGCAGCCCCCTCCATCGGTGGGGGACAGCGAAGGGATCAGCGGTCACGTGATGTCAAAATCCGTAACGGGCCGCCATGTTGGCCAGGGAAGCTCCACGGTCTTCGTCGTGGAGACGGCGCGCCGCGAAGACGTCACGTCGCCTCCAACCCAACCCGTCCGATGGGCGCACGCTCGTCGTCCCGCACAAAAATGGCGGCAGGGGTGGCAGCTGCGACGGCCTGGCGGGGTGGGTGGGGAGTGGTCTAGGGGGGGGAGTGGTCGGGGGGGGGTGGTCTGGGGGGGGTGGTCTGGGGGGGGAGTGGTCTGGGGGGGGAGTGGTCTGGGGGGGGAGTGGTCTGGGGGGGGAGTGGTCTGGGGGGGAGTGGTCTGGGGGGGGAGTGGTCTGGGGGGGGGAGTGGTCTGGGAGGGGAGTGGTCTGGGGGGGGGGTGGTCTGGGGGGGAGTGGTCTGAGGGGGGTGGTCTGGGAGGGGAGTGGTCTGGCGGGGGGGAGTGGTCTGGCGGGGGGGAGTGGTCTGGGGGGGGAGTGGTCTGGGGGGGGAGTGGTCTGGGGGGGGAGTGGTCTGGGGGGGAGTGGTCTGGGGGGGGAGTGGTCTGGAGGGGAGTGGTCTGAGGGGGGAGTGGTCTGAGGGGGGTGGTTTGGGGGGGGAGTGGTCTGGGGGGGGGAGTGGTCTGGGGGGGAGTGGTCTGATGGGGTGGTTTGGGGGGGGGAGTGGTCTGGGGGGGGGGTTGGTCTGGGGGGAGAGTGGTCTGGGGGGGGGAGTGGTCTGGCGGGGGGGAGTGGTCTGGGGGGCGCGAGAGTGCTGTGTCGAAGAGTCGGTGCGCATCTCGACATTTTGTGTGCAGGCGCGGCGAGCGGCCGAAGATACATTACCCCTGCGCCCCCCCCCCTCGCTAAAGGGAGCCCAATAGTAATATCAATGAGGCGGCTATCTTAACAACAACGAGGTGCACGATGTCGAAAGCGTCCTCGTCCGCCACGGCCACCGTTACTGGTAGGGCCATTTTCAATGCAGAGAAACAAAATGTCCACCGAAACCACGGCGGCGCTGGCTCATCTTCGTCTTGGCTTCCCTCTTCTGCTCCTGCTTCCTCTGCTGTTGCGGTTGACGCTGGCGGGAAGCCCGCAGACAAACAGAAACAACAAGAGAGGTTCCTTTCCCTTCCCTCCCTCACCCGGTTCCAGATTCCCAAGAAGTCCAAGGAAAGGAACGGAGGTACAGTACAGTACTTGTTTGCATTGTTAATATGTGCAGCTACAGTACTGCATACAAATACGGGTCATTCTCTGTACACTGCTGGATGCGAGTCCCATGGGAGATGTTTGAACGTACTGACCATAGTTCATGATGGTGGATCCGTACAAGTTGGTGAAGGGAAGGGGAACATCCCAGTGCTAGGCTGATGTAACGCGCCACTGATTTTAGCCGTGGCCGGGAATCGAACTTAGGGGCCAGGTTGTGCCAACCATTTGCGCCACGTCTCCACCTTGAAGATAATGGCGTGGCCGGAGGCCATCACAAGAAGTGGATTTAACATGGCTGGTGATTGGATGTTTATGATGCCATTATGCCAGGCCAATGAAGCAGGCGGTGGGGTATTATAATGGATTGTTTTTGCATCGGGTGAGGGTCATTGAGCGTGTTTACTGATTGAGGAGGCTCGTGAAAGGCGCTACTCTTGCAGTTGGGAGGCAGTCGCCCTCCAGCAACAACGCAGGATAAACGGAGCGACGCTCACAACAAAGAGCTTAGGACGTCGGTCGACTAACGCCGCTGCAAGTTGGCGAAGTGGGAAGTACAGGTGGTGCATCTCTACCAGCCAACTCGGTCAACCTATATCACCTGGGTTTCTGCCCTGTGACCTTCCAGCAGCGAGTGGCCTTCCATACTTCACGTGGCCTCAAGGTGCACCTAGCCTGGCACAATCGCTGTGGTTACGTCATCGTAACTTAGTGGCGAACTGTGGTTGTATCTGATATGTTTATGTACAGAGCTTTCTGTCAATCCACTGCTTTACGGATGCTCAGAATTTGTATTTATCCTGGAGGAATAATTTGAGCTATGAAGCGCTTTTTCACAGGTTTCCGATAGGGGCGGCTAAGCAAGTTACAACAACAAATAATACAAAAAAACACGCCGTGCGATTCGTGAGGATTGTTTGACCACACTGACCATACTTGACGCTGGTCAATGCAGGTTTGTGTAGGCGAGGAGCATAGATATGGGAGTACAGTGTAGGGACATGGCACAACAATGGATGTTGCTGCAATCGATGCCTTCTTGCTGCCTACCACGCAGCCCCACACAGGAGCCTATAACAACCATCCACTGTGCAGTTTGGTCGCCTATCAAAGCACCGTCCAGGCGGGGAGGGGGGTGGCGCCGCGGTTAACTCACTAGGCCAGGGGTCGGCAACCTGCGGCTCCGGAGCCGCATGCGGCTCTTTTGAACCTTGACCGCGGCTCCGGGGCGGATGCTAGCGAGGGGAGGAGGCGCACTGTGACACCTGCTCTGGCGTTGCCGCTGCTGACAGGTCGCCGTTCCGCTCCACACTGCCCGCCCGGTGACAGGCAATAACGTTGCCGTTGCTTTGTCACATGTTTGGAAGAAGTAAAAACCTTCCTGGGCAGCAAAGAGCTCACCTTTGCTGAGCTGGAACAGCCAGAGTGGCTGGAAAAATTACATTTTATGGTAGACATGACAGCACATCTAAACACGCTAAATACAACCCTTCAGGGGAAAGGAGGCACAGCCCTGCACATGCTGGAGGAGGTTTTGGCATTCGAGCGCAAGTTGACAGTGTTTGTCAAAGATTTACAGAGAGGTACACTGTCTCACTTTCCCTCTTTGAGAGAGTTCAAACAAAGTCATGATACGATAAATTTGGAATATTTCAAGTCTGCAATCACCACAATGCAAAGTTCGTTTGGGAAACGATTCTGTGAGTTCAGAGAGGAAAAAACGACATTATCCTTCCCTGTCACTCCCCTGGCGATCGATCCATCCCTATTGAATATGACTGCATTTGCAGGTGTAAGTCAACCTGATCTTGAGATGGAACTGGCCGATATAGCCGACAAAGATATATGGGTGTCCAAGTTCAAATGCTTGACCGCTACTCTTGAGGATGTTGCCCGTCAGAAGGCCATTCTGGCTCAGAATCATAAATGGAGTGATATTGAAAACCTTCCCAAACAGGACAAACTTGTATTCGAAACATGGAATGCCATCCCCAACACTTATATAAACATGAAAAAGTATGCATTTGGAGTCCTGTCGATCTTCGGCTCCACATATGTATGTGAGCAGGTCTTCTCCAACATGAACTATATTAAAAACAAACATCGATCACGCCTCACAGATGACAGCTTGCAAGCCTGTGTGAAAATGAAGGTGACGTCTTACAGCCCTGATGTGCAGACACTGTGCACTGAGGTTCAGGAGCAAAAATCCCATTAACCAGGTAATTTAGCTATTAATTTGCAAAAATATATTTTACATTGTTAAGTGAAAAAGTCCTTTTTTTATTCAGATTGACAGCTGACTGCACGATCCTGTATATAGCAATAAGGTAAGAAACAATATATACAGTGTTATATTTGTTTTAATAGTTGCAATGGTTTTGCGGCTCCCAGTTTATTTTTTCCTTCGGAAACGGGTCCAAGTGGCTCTTTATGTCTTAAAGGTTGCAGACCCCTGCACTAGGCTATGAACCCGGAGGACCGGAGTTCCACTCCCGGCCAACGGGTAACATCGGTGGCGAGTAAGAATTATCTGAACCGGTTCTGGGCCTCGCCTTCAACTCTCACTGACCTGCGTGGTGAAATACTGGTCAACCCCCCCACACCTTCACCTTACAGCGCGTGGAGGCCTTTATCCAACAGTGGATTAAAAGACGGCTTGTACAGTACAGTCAATTAACACAACCAGAAGATGTGTGCGTTTAATGCGCACATTGGGCATGCGGTACATGCTGCTTTATCACGAGTTTAAGACTGTCTAAAACGTAAAAGACTCTATATTTATGGTGTGGCATAACTGCACTTGAAGGGTGTCCGTGACCCAAGTATGATGCGACAACGCTTTTAATGTCATACGTAAACTCATGAATGGGCCCCCTTATTTTATCTGGCGTTCTCTTGCCAATGACAATCATAATAATTCTGCAGATTTAGTTTAACAGGCCTGACCCTGCTGATGAGACCCATAAGGTCGAAAACGTTCGAGAGTCGGTTTGCTTAAGTGCTGCTTGGTAAATTGGTCTGGAATGTCAAGAGGCTGACAGACTGAAGCTTATTTTTACACGCGTTTATTTAACTCACTCTGTTGTCGTTGTATCCTCAAATTTTGTGACTCAATTTTTACCCACTTCCCAATGTGGTATCGACTGCAAACTTAGTATACTTATGTCATACTGATGACAATACTATATTCTATCATCAAAAAAACATATTTTAAAACATTATTTTGTATATGTTATGCTTCAGCTTGGGTCTAATTTTCCATGGTAAACTGACGGCTGTAATTCACCACGGTCCCTTATGTTATGGCAAGCTTCGGGGCCACTTCCTGGAGTCGTGGAGTTCTTCCATTACTAGTACGGTACATTTCATTAAAGTGTGTTTTAAAACAGTTTTTTTTTAATATGACTTTTACGTGGAGACACAGTTGAGTTAAGTTGAATGGGCATATTTATTAACTGTCCACCCAAGCAGCATATGTATGTTGAACTTCTTTCGCACTGTACGTAGCCAAACGTAAATAAGTAAATCACAGTCAGGCAGGTCAACCTGTGGTGGAGTAAAGTGTGGGTGCTTCCCCATCTTCCAAGATTTATGGCGGGTGTGGACGAGTCGGCCAAAATGCACTCCAGCAAGACATTGCAGGGCTCACCCATTAATTTTCACCTTTTTAATTTATATTCATTATTTTTGTTATTTGTGACCCTAGTGAGTGGGAATGTAGGGTGTTTATGATTTAGTTTTTTTAGCAATGCTGTTGGTAACTGGTGAGTTCCGATGGAATGCCATTGATGCTACCACACCTTGTCATCACTTCCTTTTGCTAGATCCTGTTATTTCTTGCAAAGTTGACATCTGACCTCCAAGGATCATTCATTCAGTCTTGTCATCATCGTCACCGCCATCTGGATGTCAGTCTCATTGTTACACAGGTAATGTCTCATGACTGCCAACTGGCTTTCGGTCTTACCCTCATACAGGTGGCATTTCTTCGAAAGTCTACCCGTGCCGTCTCCTCATCATGACCATCTCAATGAAATCTCACTGGCATTCAAGTGCAGTTGTTGAAACAGGACCCTGTGGGGTGGGCTGGTAGGAACGAATAACCAAAGAATATAAACATAATGTATTATTACACTTGTTTAGCCAGGAAAGCCCCACTGAGTCTTAAAGGTTTTTGTTGGGTCCTGCCAAGTGTTTGCAGTAGGGGGCGATGTTGCTACACCGAATCGGACAATACGAAGGGAGAGTGTGAGGCCTAGTTCTAGGCTTTAGGCCTAGCTGTAGGCGTTAGGCCGCTGTGAGTTAATTGGTAATTTAAATGTTTTAATTATTTATGTAAAAGCTTTAAATGTAAATGTTTCTATTTAAAAACATCAGGGAATGTAACATTGTAAAACATTAACTCCCTTTCACACACGCGGGGGTACGATACGAAGGGAGAGGTTGAGGCCTACTTCTAGGCTTTAGGCCTAGCTGTAGGCTTTAGGCCGCCGTGAGTTAATTTTATAATTAAATGTTTTTATTATTTATGTTAAAGCTTTAAATTTAAATGTTTCTATTTAAAAGCATCAGGGAATGTAACATTGTTAAACATTAACTCCCTTGCACACACACGGGGGTACGATACGAAGGGAGAGTGATAGGCATAGTTCGATGCTTTAGGCCTAGCTGTAGGCTTTAGGGCGCTCTGAGTAAAATTTGAATTAAAAAGTTTTAATTATAAAATTTGAATTAAAAAGTTTTAATTAAAAGCTATCTCAGGGAATTATAAGGGAATGTTACACTTGTTTAGCCAGGAAAGCCTCATTAATTTAAATGTTTTAATTAAAAGCTATCTGAGGGAATTATAAGGGAATGTTACACTTGTTTAGCCAGGAAAGCATCACTGAGTCTAAAGGTTTTTGTAGGGTCATGCCAAGTGTTTGCAGTAGGGGGCGATGTTGCTACACGGTCGGACGGACGGTCGGACGGACGGACGATATAATCTATTGTAGGCTGGTCCACTTCGTTCCTACCAGTATAATGATAATGTAACATGGATTGTTCAGCAAGTGTTCTTTATTAAGGTGTTCTTTAACTTTTCATAGTGGAGTTTGTTCATTATTGCTCTTGTGATTATTTTCAAAATTTCATTCAGTTCTATTCTGCTTTACTGATTTTTTTGCCATATTTTATTTTTATGTATATAATTTTATTTTACTTTGTATGCTGTTATAGTTCCACATAATCTCACTGTGGCCTCTCCTGTTGCCATCATTCATATTTTAATTCTCCATTTCATGTGGCAGGCTTGTGCTTTGTTTTTGTATTATATATGTGCGGGTTGGTGAAGGCAAGAAGCACGGACAAGGGAGAAATCGAGTAAATTACTCTGGACTGCCCAGAACTTAACACTACTCTTGCCACCTTTGAAGCGTGAACTAGACTCGGCTCTTTGTAGCTTCCCAGACCATCTAAGTTCTGACATTGTACTCTCCTTCAAGGGTCAATGCTCCCTACCTTCAACCTGCACTTACCAACATGGCGAAGTATGGTCAAATAACCTCCCCCCCCCATGATCCACATGGTGCGGAGTGGCCCTCATCCAACTGTGGTTAGACAAATAGCTGCATGTGCACATAATCTGTGACATCAGTGCTTGATGTTGGGGAGAAATCGGTAATGATCAGGATGTCATCATAGCCCATGCCTTAGATGCCACCACACCATGGAAATGTTTAACTCCCCTCTGCCAGATCCCACAGCTGTTGCAGTCGAAACACGACCCCCATGATAATCCCTAGCAGTGTCCCACCATTCGCTCTGAGGTCTTCTCATTTGTCACCAGACTTTATGATGGCTATTCCAGACCCTGTCTTGGCAACCAGCACACGCGTCCTTCCCAACGCAATTAAATATACAACACTTACCTGCCAAGATTATTCTCAAGGACTTCTCCATTGCTTATCCTGTTTTGCGCCAAAATTCCGAGCATCTGCCACAAATGGGAACTTCTTTTTTGAACAGCTCAGTTTGGGTCCAACTTTGATACATACAGATCAAAGACAGTAATGAGTAGTACTTATGTAGTGACACAAATAGGGTCACTGTACTGTAGCGCCAGCCACTAATTATGGAGTGCCGCTGAGCACCGGCAACCTCCATCGGAGGCTTGAGGGACATGTGACCGGGAGTTGGGAGCTCCTGACTTGATACAGCAGGGGGCGTGGCCGAGGGCGGAGCGAGGCCACTTCCAGGGAAATAAAGGGGGAGACCCGAGAGGGATCGGGGCTCTTTTGTGGGGATCAACTCGAAGACGTCGCTTTTCGCTCCTCCTTCGCCGTGAAGTCTTAGCTGGGCAGCATGTGTGCAGACTGGCCCGTTTGTTCAGTTAACTCGGACGCACATAGCGAACAGTATAGCCACACCTAGCTATAGAATTCAAGTGTTAAGTTGGTTTTTTATTAAACGTGTTGCCTCCAAGCATAGTGTGTGCGCCTCTGCATTACAACACTACACTGAATTTCGATTTAAAGCTTTCGTGACTGCAGGGATTCATCTTCTTGGTTCTTTCGGTAAAGTCACGTAGAAGGAAAATAATAAAAATAAAACTATTAAATAATTCTCACGACGTTTCGGCCACAACGCAAGCAGCCGTCTTCAGGTGGAGAACAGGTCTGTCAAGTAGACAGAGTCTGAATGGCACGCCCCAGGCTTGGAGCGACTATTTATGCTGGGATGGAGGGGCGAAGAGCGCTTTGACAAAATAATTTGCATATCAAGAGGAATTTAGCATATTTATGGGAAATGCATATATGCGATTAGTGCTACTTGTGAAATGCATAGGAGGTTTGGCAAGGGGTTTAAAAGTCATTATGCCCATGCATTATGCAGGATTAGCAGTATCAAAGGGAGGGAGTAAGGGTAGAATTAATAAATGGAAGGAATGTTAATAATATGGCGCCGCAGCAACTAATATGCTTATTGACTATATATTGTCATATTACACTGTTTTATTCTACCCACTCAACTGTATTCCACACTGCTATATATTCACTATAAAATTACGATACTATATATTACCTTATACATTGTATTAAACATTACACTTTAATACTATTTATTATTATATAATATGCTATACACTATACCATTAACCGTCGCGTGAAAGGTACTAAGAGGAAGCAACGAAATATGTCAATGGGAGAGTGGCGGTGGGAAGCTTGCAGCGGAGCAAAGAATCCATTCCCTGCGGAGAGCATATCAAGAGGAATTTAGCATATTTATGGGAAATACAGGTATGCGATTAGTACTACTTGTGAAATGCGTAGGAGGATTGGCGAGGGGTTTAAAGTCATTATGCCCATGCATTATGCAGGATTAGCAGTATCAAAGGGAGGGAGTAAGGTTAGAATTAATAAAGGGAAGGAATGTTAATAATATGGCGCCGCAGCAACTAATATGCTTTTAGACTATACATTGTAATATTACACTATGTATTATTCTACCCACCCAACTGTATACCAAACTGCTGTATATTCACTATACAATTACGATACTATATATTATCTTATACATTGTATTAAACATTACACTTTAATACTATTTATTATTATACAATATGCTATACACTATACCATTGACCGTCGCGTGAAAGGTACTAAGAGGAAGCAACGAAATATGTCAATGGGAGAGTGGTGATAGGAAGCTTGCAGCAGAGCAAAGAATCCATTCCCTGCGGAGAATACAAGATATATAGTCAATGTCAGTGAGTGGACTGCGGTCTGAAAGTCACCGTAAACGTGAACACAATCAGTTAAGATCCGAAATGGTTTATTACATCCTTCCAATGATTGCTGAGCCAGAATCCATCTTCTCGGTTGAAATTGTCTCTGTGTTTGTATATGTGGATCACCTCATGGACGAATCTCTCGTGGTAGCCGGATGGCTTGCAGAGAACCTCTGTTTTGGAGAAGTCAATATCATGTGAGCCCACTGAATTGTAACAGTGATCTGCCACGGCTGAGGTGTTTGTCCTACCGTGTTTCAAGTCTGCTTTATGTTCACGGATGCGGTCCGAGACATGTCGTTTGGTTTCTCCAATGTAACTGCTACCACAGAGGCAACTTAGTTTGTAAACGCCAGGGTACTGTATGTCTGGAACCACGTCTTTTACAGACGGGACCAGATCACGGATTTTAGGTACTGTGTTGATTCGGACCTGGATCTTGTGTTTTACCAGGATTTTGGAGATCTTTTTTGTGACCCCAGCAATGTAGGGTAAGGTGATGGTTTTGAAAGGCTCCTCAACAGGATCCTTCTTGGTGGTTGGAGTGATGGCTTTACGGATTGTGTAGTCGGAGTAACCATTAGCCTTAAGAGCTTGGCGTACGTGTTTGAGTTCACTGGCAATGTGTTCCTGGTCGGAGATGCATTGGGCTCTATGGTATAGAGTCTTGATGAGGGAATTCTTCTGGGATGGATGGTGGTGGGAATCCGGTTTTAGGTAAGCATCCGTATGGGTGGCTTTCCTGTAGACAGTGGCTCATTGAACCATCAGGTCTCCTTTTAATTAGGACATCCAAAAAGGGTAGCTTGCCATCTTTTTCGACTTCCATGGTGAATCTGATGGCTGGGTGTATGAAACGTCGTGAGAATTATTTTATTATGTTTTATTTTTATTATTTTCCTTCTACGTGACTTTACCGAAAGAACCAAGAAGATGAACACTACACTGGTGTCAGAAGTTATTATACTCATACACCCATGGTGTTGTCATCAGGGTTATTGTGACAAGCTGTTCTAACCACAATGGCTGACAAGAATATTAGTAAACTTTATCCCTGTGTATTCTCCACAGCATGGCTGACAAGTATAATTGCTGACAAGAATAATAGTAAACTTTACCCCCGTGTATTCTCTACAGCATAGTCTGTGAACGCTGCAGTGACATATTTTGATGAAAATAAAAGATACAGTCAGTCAAGAGTTGGCCAAGTGCTTCATCTGCTCATGATTAAACTCGGTTCTCATGTTTAGTGATTTGATCGTCTGAGCCCGGTCACCAATGACTGCACGAAAAATAATTATATTGGCTGTATTCCAGCTCTCAGGATTACCATTGGTTTGCCTGTTGTGTGACGAACATCTCATTAGACTATCATTAGTTCAGATATCACTGGTTACTGATGTTAGCTGTAACTTGGAATGAAACTAATTTTTTTGTTGTCTCTCTCTCTTGTTGTCTCTCTCTGCTTGTGTATCGGCCTTCGTGTCTGTGTCTTTCAAATTTCACACTTAACTTCTAATTTAGCAATCTTTGGAAGAACGTAATCAACCAGGCTATGCTTTAATTGTGTGTTAACCGACCCTCTGTGTTGTATTGCATTACATTTCAAAATTTTGCTAGGTTTATTTGATTTAGTGTACTCTCTCTGTCTCCACTCGTGTCGTTCTTATGTTCTGCTCTCTCTGTGTGTCTCGGCTGTTGTCCCTCTCCCTCTCTGCTTTTGTCTGTTTTTCGTGTTTGCGTCTTGTCTATCATTATAATTTCACACTTAACTTCTAACTTAGCAATCTTTGCAAAAACGTAATCAACCAGTCTATGCGTTAATTGTGTGTTGACCGACTCTCTGTGTTGCATTACATTACATTTCGAAATTTTGCTAGACAATTTAATTCAGTGTGTCTCTCTCCCTGTCTCATTTTTTCCAAGCTTTTGCAGCGTGCCACTCATTGACATACTAATTTCTCTAACCCGTCCCTCTCTCTCCGCCCCCACCCTCTCTCTCCGCCCCCACCCCCTCTCTCTATTTAAGGCCTCGACACAGAGGCGTGGTTTCTGTGTGCCTATGTATGTGTCTATATGTATCTCTGTGATATCTGTCTCTACTTATATGTCTGTCTATATGTCTCTGGTTCTGTGTTTTATCTCTCTCTCAAATTTAGCATTCTCAGGAAGAACGTAATCAACCAGGTTGGGTGTTGACTGTTATGTTATCCGACTCTCTGTTGTATTACATTACATTTCTAAGTATACTATATTTGTTTCTATCAGTCCCTCCAGAAAAACGCGGAGTTTTTTGGTGATTATTGCGGGCAAAAATCGTTGATTATGCGGCACGTTTTCTTAAAAAATGCGATGGAATATGCGGGATATTTATGCAATTTTATGCGATTAAATTGCGGGAACTTGCAAAAATTGCGGGAACTTGCAAAAACTGCGGTTTGATGAAAAAGAGAAAAAAAAGTGATTCCCCAACACCCTATTCACTAGGCTACTACTTTAATGTAAAGAGTCATTTCTTATTACTTCCTATGATAAGCAAGCATACTACATCACAGAAAGTGCTGGGAATATTTAAGTTCTCATCTTGTTTTATTTCAGACCTTAACAAACAGATGGCTCAAACTTACAAAACATTGAGTCGATCAAGTTCTGTAGCTTTACAAAATGAATATGCTACAACTTATGTAAAAAATTAATAAATAAAATATTAAAAAATAAAATGTGTGCTTCCTGTTTTACAGAGGTAGCTATACAAAACAGACATCTTCTGTTAAAATAAGTGTTTTCAGTGCACAGTAACGTAAGCAATACAGTAACAGTACAGTCTTACAGTAATGTAAATTTACATACTACTAACAAAAAAGTGCAATCTTACAACTGTAAAGTTGCATAATCTCCTGAATAAAACTAACTACGTAGCCTCTAACACTGGCCAATCATTCACCATCCTCATCCTCCATCCCCTCTCCCTCAGTGTCCATCTCCTCCCCCTCCACCATCTCCTCCCTCTCAAATGCTCCACTGCGGACTCGTTGGTTATGGTAAAGGAAGACCAAGGCTTTGAGGTTTTGGTTGGTAGTTGATCTTCTTCGGTTAGACAACACTAGTTTGTAGATGCTGTTGCTGCGTTCAGCATCAGCTGAGTTTGAGACAGCATCTTTGTACCGCTTGGCCAAGGAACTCAGCACAGGAAGTCTCTCCTGTAGGCCATCCCAAAACACATCCAAATCCACCACGCCGAATGGTGCAGCTCTGAGTGCTGCTGGACCAAGAGTCTTGAAGTAAGAATCAAATTCATCACCCTGCACTTCAGTGAAACCTGGAATGGCCTTGTAGCTTGCTACGGAGTCATCTAGGAATGCAATGTGGCGAGGGTCAAACACCCTAACCTCCTGGAGAAACTCAATGGCTGGCTGCCCATGTGACATGTACTTGGTGAGCTTTTCTTCAGCGTTTTCATATGCCTGACCAACTGTGCAGAGGATCTGTGTCTTTGTGGTGTAAGGTAAGTTAAACCCTTCAAAGTATTCGGCACACGCCTCATACTGCAGCTCTTTGTTGGCAGCAAAGACCACCTGCAGAGCCTCCAGATAAGTGAAGATCTTTGTGGTCACAGGACGTCTGCTCTGGAAGATATCGAGAAGACTTAGGAAGCGTTTGCACTTGTCAGCCATGATGTTGATCTGGACATTCAGGGACTGAGCTAGGTCTTGGTCTTGAAGCATCTCGTGGAGTCTCTCCACAGACTGTGGAGCACTTCTGCTACACACCTATAAAAACACAAATAGAAAGAAAGGAATTAGGTCAAACATACAATATGTTCAATGCAATTAATTGTTTTACTTTGATCTTACTAAACTATTCATGTTTGTATGTGCAAAGGGGGTTAACTGATGAAGAAAAGGAAGTGTTAATTGTATTGAGGAATTATGTGAAGGAAGTTTTTACCTCGATTTCCATCTCTATGAACTCCTTGTACAGTCCAAAGTGCTGTGCGTGGTACTGCACTGCAGAGAACCAGGAGTTCCAGCGTGTTGCACAGGGGTTTGGAGGCATGACCGCCTTTTTTCTAGGCAGCTTGTTTTACAAGAAGCAGAGGTATCTTCTCTTGCGTGATCCAGCATTGAAGAACATCTGGGAGAAACTTAGCATGAAGCTGTTCAACTGAACAAAAGGTTTGCGGAAGGCATTGCCAATGAGATTCATTGTGTGTGCCATGCATGTGATGTGTATCGAGTTGGGGGAACAACGACTGCAGAGCTGCTGTGAATGCCTTCTTCATGTAGGCTGCATTATCAGTGTCGAACACATTCACATCCTCGTTGTTAATGCTGTATTCTTGAAGGCACCTTACGACAGACATGGATACAGTGGAATGATTGCATTGCTCAAGGAAAACAGTATCTGCAAGGTAGGCCAAGATCCTCCCAGAATGATCCTTCTCAAGTGGTGCAAGGAGGATATTCAGGACACATCTCCCCTCGACATCTGGAGTCTCATCAAATATCACAGCAAGAGGTTTTCTGGCAAGAAGTGTCTTCAGCTCTTTTTCCTTCTCATATACTGCTCCCAAGTACATATCTTGAAGCTGGTGAAACCCTGGAATGGCGCCGCCATTGATGACTTTCTCATTCAGAAATTTCCTCAGTGCAGGGTGGTCAGTCTTAGACAGTGGGATGTTGATGGCAGTGCAGGTGGCAACCCAGGTTTCACAAATCTACAAACAGAAACATACTTTTGTATCATTGGGCTGTATTACACACACACAAAGTCCAGTGTAACCTACAGAAAACTGCTGTATAAAACTGAATCATTTACAGTAAGCCTTTCACAGAACAGTAGTGTTTCTGCAAATAAAACATAATTCTTTCATGCCAAAATCAATCATCTTGCATGGGAAATTACACTACTGTTAGTCTATCTAACCCTAACGTTAACTTACATCCACACACAACATACTTGGAAATCTCATTCACACACACCTCTCTCTGTTTCAATTTAACTATCAGCCTTTTCATAATTTTACAAGCTTTAATCTAATAGGCTACTGACCTTGATTCTTTCAGCCCTAGCAACTGTTTTGGAAGTTGACGCCTCGGTGTAGGTGAGCTGCTTCATCTTGGCTGATTCCGCTGCTGCTTTAACCATCCTCGAATGTTTGTCGGTTGCAAAGTGACTGTCCAGCGTCGACTTCCGCCTGTGGTCCAACACGCAGTTGCACGGAGTGCAAAATAATTTGCCCCCACTGTCATGTAACACACTGGGAAACTGCTTTGCGCGGTCTTTTGCGCTTATGTTTGTTGGCAAATGAGAAAGATTTGCGGGCTTCATCATGGTTTCATTGGCATCGCGGGGTTTGCAGCTTTTCAATGATGTCGCGTAATGAGTGACATCACTTCATAATGTTCCCATGGCAACAGGGGAAATGGCTGCACTTGTGTGAAGTAAACGCAACATTTTTCAACTTTCTGCTAAGATATATGTGACTTTTTGCACCGAAAATGCGGGGATTATGAAATCATGCAAGCCCGCATATTTTGCGCGCGGAAATCTGCAATTTATGCGGCGAAAGTGCGGCGTATTTGAAAAAACGCGCCCCCCGCATAAATATGCGGACTTTGGCTGATTTTGCATGGAATCATGCGATCGCATAATCGCGTTTTTCTGGAGGGACTGTTCTATTTCATTTATACATGATTATGATTGCTTGTGTTGCAATCGAAACGTCGTATGCTAGTTTTTAATTTATTATTTTCTCTTTATACATGACTTTACCGAAAGAACCAAAGAGTAATTCCTGCAGTCACGAAAGCTCCAAATTAAGAATGAAACTCAGGTCAGTGGGTTAATGGATCATTGTGCTAACTATCACCATTATTAATAATTAATTTTCATTAATAATGATAGCATGCATTAACGTCAATAATTAATTGACGTTAATGCATACGTCAATAATTCATTATTCATGAGACCGAGAGGTGGCAATAGTATAGTCCATGTCTACTGAATCTTTGCTATCTTACCTATAAATGACACTTTCTTTTTGTGTATGTCTGTGTGTTTGTTTGTCTGTCTGCGCGGGTACCTTGTGACTTTTTTAACTGGCAAACTGTGGGGTTTACGTTTCTAAAAAGTACCCAGATACCACGCAATATGCCCCGGGACGAAAAAGCGCTATTCGTATTGCCCATCCGTCAAGTTTAAAGTAATTAACAATTTATTATTGTTATATTACTACGCTGAGGGCGGCGCCAAAGCACACATCTGAGCATGCGCCAGAACGCTGATTCGGTGGGTGCGGGGAAAAATCATTCGCATTCAAAATGCAAAAAAAACAACGCTGAGATAAATTTTTCAGTGTGATGACCCCCCCCCACCCCAATGTGTGCAGTTACTACTATAGAGTCGGTAGATACTACTATAGTTCATAGATATTTCGACTGTAGAGTGGTCGGGGGGGATGGTGGGGGGGGGATTAGCAGCCCAGCCCCAACCAGCCAAAGTGCCACCTCGGTCGGCTGGGAAATCTAGCCGAGGCCGGCGACACTCCACGGGACTAGGCCTCTGCATGGCACTCTGTATCAATCGTAGCTACTCCTATAGAGTCAATATATACTATTATAGAGTCTGTATATACGACTATAGAGTCGGTAGATACTACTGTAGAGTTAGTAGATACTGCTATACAGTTAGTAGATAGTGCTATAGAGTGGATAAATACTATTATAAAGTCGGTAGATACTACAGTCAGTAGGTACTACTATAGTTGGTATATACTGCTATCAAGTCGCTAGAAAGTACTATAGCGTTAGTAGATACTACTATAGTCAGTATAAACTATTGTAGAGTTATTAGATACTACTGTAGTGACATAGAATACATAATGTACAGTGAGGGAAAAAAGTATTTGATCACCTGCTGATTTTGTACGTTTGCCCACTGACAAAAAAATGATCAGTCTATAATTTTAATGGTAGGTTTATTTGAACAGTGAGAGACAGAATAACAACGACAAAAATCCAGAAAAACGCATGTCAAAAATTTTATGAATTGATTTGCATTTTAATGAGGGAAATAAGTATTTGACCCCTCTGCAAAACATGACTTAGTACTTGGTGGCAAAACCCTTGTTGGCAATCACAGAGGTCAGACGTTTCTTGTAGTTGGCCACCAGGTTTGCACACATCTCAGGAGGGATTTTGTCCCACTCCCCTTGGCAGATCTTCTCCAAGTCATTAAGGTTTCGAGGCTGATGTTTGGCAACTCGAACCTTCAGATCCCTCCACAGATTTTTTATGGGATTAAGGTCTGGAGACTGGCTAGGCCACTCCAGGACCTTAATGTGCTTCTTCTTGAGCCACTGCTTTGTTGCCTTGGCCGTGTGTGTTTTGGGTCATTGTCATGCTGGAATACTCATCCACGACCCATTTTCAATGCCCTGGCTGAGGGAAGGAGGTTCTCACCCAATATTTGACGGTACATGGCCCCGTCCATCGTCCCTTTGATGCGGTGAAGTTGTCCTGTCCCCTTAGCAGAAAAACACCCCCAAAGCATAATGTTTCCACCTCCGTGTTTGACGGTGGGGATGGTGTTCTTGGGGTCATAGGTAGCATTCCTCCTCCTCCAAACACGGCGAGTTGAGTTGATGCCAAAGAGCTCCATTTTGGTCTCATCTGACGACAACACTTTCACCCAGTTGTCCTCTGAATCATTCAGATGTTCATTCGCAAACTTCAGACGGGCATGTATATGTGCTTTCTTGAGCAGGGGGACCTTGCGGGCGCTGCAGGATTTCAGTCCTTCACGGCGTAGTGTGATACCAACTGTTTTATTGGTGACTATTGTCCCAGCTGCCTTGAGATCATTGACAAGAACCTCCTGTGTAGTTCTGGGCTGATTCCTCACCGTTCTCATGATCATTGCAACTCCACGAGGCGAGATCTTGCATGGAGGCCCAGGCCGAGGGAGATTGACAGTTCTTTTGTGTTTCTTCCATTTGCGAATAATCGCACCAACTGTTGTCACCTTCTCACCAAGCTGCTTGGCGATGGTCTTATAGCCCATTCCAGCCTTGTGTAGGTCTACAATCGTGTCCCCGACATCCTTGGAGAGCTCTTTGGTCTTGGCCATGGTGGAGAGTTTGGAATCTGATTGATTGATTGCTTCTGTGAACAGGTGTCTTTTATACAGGTAACAAGCTGAGATTAGGAGCACTCCCTTTAAGAGTGTGCTCTTAATCTCAGCTTGTTACCTGTATAAAAGACACCTGGGAGCCAGAAATCTTTCTGATTGAGAGGGGGTCAAATACTTATTTCCCTATATTAAAATGCAAATCAATTTATAACATTTTTGACATGCGTTTTTCTGGATTTTGTTATTCTGTCTCTCACTGTTCAAATAACCCTACCATTAAAATTATAGACTGATCATTTCTTTGTCAGTGGGCAAACGTACAAAATCAGCAGGGGATCAAATACTTTTTTCCCTCACTGTAACAGTATAGTGCTGGCTGCTGGCGGGGAAGGGGATCTGCGGCTTAACGTCAGCAGGCCAGGTGATAAGCCACAGGGGATATCTGGGGGAAAGGTTACAGAAGGGGCACAGGGGGAAACCCCAGGGAACCCGCTGGTAGGTTCTAGAGAGGGTGTGGCCGGGTGCGGAGCGAGGCCACGCTGGGAGTATGAAAGGGGGCCCTGAGCGAGAGCTCGGGTCTATCTTTTGGAGTGGGATCCCCGTCGTGCTGTTGAAGATCGTCGCCATTGTCGCTGTCGTCTCGTCGCCATCGTCACTGTCATCTTCACTCGATATTGCGCTGCAAGACCATAGTTCCATGAGGGGGCATGACTAGAGGCAGAGCCTAGCTCCGCCGGGGGAAATATAAGCAGGGGCAGGGGAGGACTCGTGGTCCGCCACCGACCACGTGGCGGGTTCTCCAGTGAAGCTCGCCTCCCCAGTGAAGCTCGCCTCTTCTCTCCGGCACGCCGCCAGCCAACGGCGAGACCGGGGGAGCAGAGCGAACCTCGCTGGTGGACCAGAGAGACTCCTCGTCCATGGCGTTGTGAGAAGGGAAATTACCCGGAGAGGGAAGGAGAGGAGCTGTGCAGTACTACAGTTAATAAAGAAGCACCCTTGCAACAATCGGTGTGGAAGTCGTTTATTACGTATGTATATGTTATGTTTTTAAGATACGTTTTCAAATATATATTTCCTCCAGGCAACGTCGGGTACTTCCCACTAGTGTTTTATAAACCCGCTTGTAGAGAGCTGGATGGATTGTATCATCATGAGACGAGAGATGGCGATGGCTTGGGGAAGGCCTTCATCAAGCAGCAAATTGATTATGGTTACTACTGATGATGACGGTGATCTATATCTCTTACTAATATAATAACATTCCAGCCATGTATTTGTGTGCGCCTCTACATCTTTTGAAATGTCCCACTCGGTGATTAATGAGCGCCATGCAGTTTGAATATTCGTTCGTGTGTCACATGTTATATTGATTACAAATTTGCTTTATTCATGAAAAACTATTTGTTTTTGCCTGTGCTCCCTTTACGCCATGACATCTCTGAGCGCTTTAGACATGCTTAGCAACTTACATCTCATCTCAAACATTTTGAAATGTGGACCCACATTGGCACCTGTCCCTGTGGGCACAAGCTGACTGGGCGCCTGGTTTGCCAAAGGGCATTAGTCTTATTAGGCATTGGATTTGGTTATCGATTCTGTGACTTGGTTTAATTCTGTTTTAATTTTCTGCTTGTTTGCCTTTCAGGGTTGTTACGTCCCGTGTCTACCACCTC
Source organism: Lampetra planeri (assembly GCF_965212315.1). NCBI lineage: Eukaryota > Metazoa > Chordata > Hyperoartia > Petromyzontiformes > Petromyzontidae > Lampetra > Lampetra planeri. The sequence goes on from NC_136150.1 coordinate 10,053,459, forward strand.
CAGGGAATTCAACCGTGAGATTTTGCCTGTCATCCAAAAGGCCTATCTTTACCCGGACTCCATGAGATATTTTAAATATACCGACGTTTGGCTTGTACAGAACAAAAAGCTTCTAGTAGAGGTAAGCATTAACGTATTGTTTATGCTGCCAACTGATATATTAGAGGTTGGTTTGGTATTTTGCAGTGTCCTTGACATGAGGTCAGTGGGTATATAACACAGGAAGTTCCAGTTACATTCCTGTCATGAACAGTAACTTGATGTTTTCCTCGCTCTATGCGGTGGCAGTGGTAGGCAGCGGTAGTAGACGTTTTCCAAAAAAATTGCGCACGAATCTAAAACTGCGCGAGGTGACGCTGCCTGCCGAGTAGCACACACAGTACACACACAATGTTGTCGCACATCCGACCGCATAGCTAGATACAAAGTGAAATTCAGGCTGCTTACAGCAAATTTTGGGGACAAATAGGTTGGCCGCATAGACGCAAAATCACACAAACCGAACTCGTAAGAAGAGAGGAAAACCTGTACTATAATATTTGCTGTGAAGAAGGCCCATTGCCCGAGGCATCGCCGATTTTATATATTCTTAATTTTCAGGTCTGTATTAGTGATGACTGTGAGGTTTTTGGTTTTAGGAATTGTGCTAGTGCACCACTTCCATCGGAGCATCGGCAAGTAAATTCAGGTAATACTGGATTGTGCGTTCCAGAATATCTTCGGTGTTTTCAGTGTTTACAATGATACAGAATTGTATCAAAATAACATTACAATAAGAATCAGAATAGTTATTTATACTGGAGGAATCCGATGAGCTGCAAAGCTCTTTTTCACAGATGTCCAGGTGGGACGGGTAAGAATGTTACAACAACAAACAATACAAAACCATTATAGTAGTGCAAACAAGAAAGGTAAACAAATCAACCAAACACATACAAATATAACTAAACCATCCCCATTCTATCAGACAAAATCCACTGAGGTATTAACTTATGTTTCAAAAATCGACCTGGCCACAAATGATAGCTCAACGGAGTGGCTTATCATTTGGACATTTATAGCAGCAAAATAATCTAAATAGTCTAAACGCATGTGTCTAAATGGGGAGGGAAAAACCAGAGGACCCAGGGAAAAAATCTATGCGACCACGGGGAAAACATGCAAACTCCAAATATACAGGTGTGAGGGTCAGAATCGAACCCCCGACCTCCTGCATACCAGGCGAGGAAGATAACATCTCACCATGTTGGCAGCCCCCTTAAATAATTAATTAACGTTTTTCAGTTTAAATTGCATCATCCATTCCAAAGCTGCAATGATGTAATGGTTAGCACACTGGACTTGCATTCCAAGGGTCACCCGTTCTATCTCCTGGTATGGCAGTTGAAACAATGGCGCAGGTATCATATATCTCCTGCCCACTTCTATCCGCTCAGCAGTGTATCAATGAGTTCACCACAGTTAGTCGATGGGCAGGTCTTGTATGATGATGTAAAATTTGGGTACTTGCACCTCTTCCGGGAGACGTTTGGTAAGCGCGGAAGAGTAGCCCCAGAGCGGGCTCTCTAGGGCTCTGTCTCGGTGAGGTCCTTCTGCCATCAGTGGTGTAAGCAAACAATTGCAGGGCTGCACCTTTTGTACCATTTTCTAAGATTGTAATGGAATATATTTGGTGTTCATGGTAAATTGCAGAGGGCTTTGCTCTGAAAATGAACATACCAGGTTATTCCACCCCAAGAATTAGCTCGGTAATTTAAGGACATGCTATAATTGGGCATGCATATCTGTATGTTGAACTTCTTTCGCACCATACGTAGACAACCGTGCTAATTAACGTCAATTTAAATTGTTCACAATCGTATGTTTGTTGGGGTCTTAATACATGTTAATGTTTTTTTCCAGTGCATTTAAGTCAAACGTATCCAAGGCTTCAGAATTTAAAAACCAATACGGTGCAGTAAAATTCGAATTATCTATCCCCTATTAGCCAGAATTTGTATTAAGCCAGAGCATGCATGCCGGCATAAACATACATCAGTCACGAATATTAAATGAAAGAAAATAATTGATATGATTATTTAGAACTTTCGTGACTGCAGGAATTATTATTTGTTTCTTTCGGTTAAGTCACGTCTAAAGATAAAATAATAAATTAAATTAAATAATAGAATACGACGTTTCGATTGCAACACAAGCAATCATCATCAGGTATAATGAAATAGCGACATAAAATCTAACCAGAAAACTATAGACAGACATATTAGCAGACAGATATCACCAAGATACATAGAGAGAGCAACACAGGTAACAGAGAGAGGTGGTCGTCTCTGTGGGGTGGCCTTAAATAGACAGAGGAGGGCGGACGCAGAGAGAGGGAGGGGGGTTAGAGAAAAAATTAGCATATCAATGAGTGGACAACAAAACGTGGTGCTGCAAGTGCGATGACACGGCAAGCAAGCCTGAAAATCAGGAGAAGGACACACTAAAATTAACTAACCTAGTAAAATATCGAAATGTAATGTAATACAACACAGAGGGTCGGTCAACACACAATTAACGCATAGCCTGGTTGATTACGTATTTCAAAGATTGCTAAGTTAGAATTTAAGTGTGAACATTCCAAAGAGAGGACACAGGCAGAGAGAACAAGTAGTCAGAGAGAGAGAAAAAGAAGATAAGTTTAAAACTTCCCCATAGAAGTGGTTCAATCTTAATTTTAGAACTTTCGTGACTGCAGGAATTATTATTTGTTTCTTTCGGTTAAGTCACGTCTAAAGATAAAATAATAAATTAAATTAAATAATAGAATACGACGTTTCTATTGCAACACAAGCAATCATCATCAGGTATAATGAAATAGCGACATAAAATCTAACCAGAAAACTATAGACAGACATATTAGCAGACAGATATCACCAAGATACATAGAGAGAGCAACACAGGTAACAGAGAGAGGTGGTCGTCTCTGTGGGGTGGCCTTAAATAGACAGAGGAGGGCGGACGCAGAGAGAGGGAGGGGGGTTAGAGAAAAAAATTAGCATATCAATGAGTGGACAACAAAACGTGGTGCTGCAAGTGCGATGACACTGCAAGCAATCCTGAAAATCAGGAGGACACACTAAAATTAACTAACCTAGTAAAATATTGAAATGTAATGTAATACAACACAGAGGGTCGGTCAACACACAATTAACGCATAGCCTGGTTGATTACGTATTTCAAAGATTGCTAAGTTAGAATTTAAGTGTGAACATTCCAAAGAGAGGACACAGGCAGAGAGAACAAGTAGTCAGAGAGAGAGAAAAAAGAAGATAAGTTTAAAACTTCCCCGTAGAAGTGGTTCAATCTTAATTTTAGAACTTTCGTGACTGCAGGAATTATTATTTGTTTCTTTCGGTTAAGTCACGTCTAAAGATAAAATAATAAATTAAATTAAATAATAGAATACGACGTTTCGATTGCAACACAAGCAATCATCATCAGGTATAATGAAATAGCGACATAAAATCTAACCAGAAAACTATAGACAGACATATTAGCAGACAGATATCACCAAGATACATAGAGAGCAACACAGGTAACAGAGAGAGGTGGTCGTCTCTGTGGGGTGGCCTTAAATAGACAGAGGAGGGCGGACGCAGAGAGAGGGACGGGGGTTAGAGAAAAAAATTAGCATATCAATGAGTGGACAACAAAACGTGGTGCTGCAAGTGCGATGACACGGCAAGCAAGCCTGAAAATCAGGAGAAGGACACACTAAAATTAACTAACCTAGTAAAATATCGAAATGTAATGTAATACAACACAGAGGGTCGGTCAACACACAATTAACGCATAGCCTGGTTGATTACGTATTTCAAAGATTGCTAAGTTAGAATTTAAGTGTGAACATTCCAAAGAGAGGACACAGGCAGAGAGAACAAGTAGTCAGAGAGAGAGAAAAAAGAAGATAAGTTTAAAACTTCCCCGTAGAAGTGGTTCAATCTTAATTTTAAAACTTTCGTGACTGCAGGAATTATTATTTGTTTCTTTCGGTTAAGTCACGTCTAAAGATAAAATAATAAATTAAATTAAATAATAGAATACGACGTTTCGATTGCAACACAAGCAATCATCATCAGGTATAATGAAATAGCGACATAAAATCTAACCAGAAAACTATAGACAGACATATTAGCAGACAGATATCACCAAGATACATCGAGAGCAACACAGGTAACAGAGAGAGGTGGTCGTCTCTGTGGGGTGGCCTTAAATAGACAGAGGAGGGCGGACGCAGAGAGAGGGAGGGGGGTTAGAGAAAAAATTAGCATATCAATGAGTGGACAACAAAACGTGGTGCTGCAAGTGCGATGACACGGCAAGCAAGCCTGAAAATCAGGAGAAGGACACACTAAAATTAACTAACCTAGTAAAATATCGAAATGTAATGTAATACAACACAGAGGGTCGGTCAACACACAATTAACGCATAGCCTGGTTGATTACGTATTTCAAAGATTGCTAAGTTAGAATGTAAGTGTGAACATTCCAAAGAGAGGACACAGGCAGAGAGAACAAGTAGTCAGAGAGAGAGAAAAAAGAAGATGAGTTTAAAACTTCCCCGTAGAAGTGGTACAATCTTAATTTTAGAACTTTCGTGACTGCAGGAATTATTATTTGTTTCTTTCGGTTAAGTCACGTCTAAAGATAAAATAATAAATTAAATTAAATAATAGAATACGACGTTTCGATTGCAACACAAGCAATCGTCATCAGGTATAATGAAATAGCGACATAAAATCTAACCAGAAAACTATAGACAGACATATTAGCAGACAGATATCACCAAGATACATAGAGAGAGCAACACAGGTAACAGAGAGAGGTGGTCGTCTCTGTGGGGTGGCCTTAAATAGACAGAGGAGGGCGGACGCAGAGAGAGGGAGGGGGGTTAGAGAAAAAAATTAGCATATCAATGAGTGGACAACAAAACGTGGTGCTGCAAGTGCGATGACACGGCAAGCAAGCCTGAAAATCAGGAGAAGGACACACTAAAATTAACTAACCTAGTAAAATATCGAAATGTAATGTAATACAACACAGAGGGTCGGTCAACACACAATTAACGCAATCGGATGTCCGGTATATCAGGGGCGGAGCCTAAGGGCGGAGCCGGAGGGGCGCGAAGCGAAGGGCGTAATCTGGAAGGTTCGGAAAGGGCGTGGTGGAAGGTGGAGACAGGATGACGTGTGAGGGGGATATAAGGGGGATCCGGAAGAGACTCGTGGTCAGTTGGCGTAGTCTCGGAGTGGGACCACGTTGGGTCGTGGGACACCTCCTGCGCCATCAGCCACGTGGCTGGATACGACTCCAAGCACACCGTCAGCCAACGGTGTGCGGGAGCAGAAGGGAGTGCGACTGGCAAGAAGGGCGCGCGGGGCGCGCAAGCGGAACAGCCGGTCCACTGTCGGGATCGGCGGAGTGCGAGAGGCATAACAAGAATAAAAGAGAACCGGAGACCAAAGCTGTGTGTCGTCAACATCCTTTATTACATTGGAGTCAGAAGCGGTTCGGGATGTTTAAGCATCTCAAAAAGAAAAAATCAACCCACACTTTCTTCTGATGACGACGACGATCTTACTCAAGAAGTGGCGGCCCCGGGCACGGAAGGCACGGACGGGACGGCGATGGGCGACTCTGCTGGGGTGCACGACGTCATTGCCGGAGCTGGGTCGTCTTCGTCTTTGGGCGCCTTGCTGAACTTGGTGACCCTGGTCGTGCCGGCGACGGCCCCGCGACAACCACGCGGCGGGCCGCTGGATGGGGAGACTTCGGGAGGGCCCGAACCTTCCGCCATTGCGGCCTCTGCAAGGACTCCCACCATCGCCGACATGTGGCAGGGCGCCGCCATCTTGGGCGTGGCCACGACTGAACAGCGGGAGGCCGCCATTTTGTCGCCGCCGCGTGGTGCAGCTACGTCTGGTGGAGGTGGCGGCGGAAGTCACAGCCACCGCCTGCCGACTATAAAATAATTCTGCACTGGCGGGGACTGGAGCGCGTTTGCTTGGCGCTTCAAATCGGCCGTCCGCTCTGCCAGGTGGACGGAGGAGGAGGCGTTGGAGGCCCTGCCGATGCTCCTTGATGAGGCATCCTTAAAATTCTTCCGCTCCATTCCGGCTGAGAAGAAGGCGACACTGCCGGGGGGCTTTCGACGAGATGGCGGAGGCGTACGAGCCTCCATCCGATGCTCACCGCAGATTCGTCCAACGCCAACGTGCACCGGAGGAATCGCCCGTGGCCTACCGTGGCGCTCTGATTGCGCTGGCCATGGCCGCGTACCCTGACACTACGCCCGATTTGCTGGAGCCGTTGATACTAGGGAAGATGTTGGAGCTGTCCAAAGACCTGGCCATCCTGATGCCCGTGTGTGGCCACGAGCCGCTAACCTCCCAGTTGGCGGCCAAGTGCCTCGCAGATGGCCGCCTGGACGGGCGATCCTGCCATTGATGGGAAACCCATAGGATGGGCACTGTTGCGGGTCGTCCTCACTCCGGACGACGCGGGGCCTGGCTGCTGCGGCGGGCCAGTGGGTTCCACGGAGGGGCACGATGGCACGCTCAATGCCCTCGTCGGCGCCTCGCCGGGACGTCGGGGGGGCCAGCCAGCGGGCCGACATGGCGTGATATCGATGCGGCCGACTTGGCCACTTCGCGCGCGACTGTCGGGGTCAACCTCGTCCACCTCGTCCGGAGTCCTCGCTGGTGTATAGCAAAAATGATTTTGACCTGGGGCGCACCTCGCTGCTTTCCCATCACATTGATACCGGGGTAGCTAACCCCATACGTATGAATCCGCACCGGTTGAGCCCCTCGGAGAGAGATTATGTTCGCGGTGCTGTGGACGACATTCTGGCCGCTGACATCATCTCTTCGTCCAATAGCCCATGGGGTGCTCCTGTTGTTCTTGTAAAAAAAAAAAAAGGATGGTAGTCTTCGCTTTTGCGTTGATTTCCGGAGGCTGAATAAGGTATCCGTGGCGGACGCGTACCTCCTGCCGCGTATGGATGATTCCCTCGATGCCTTGTCTGGGGCGAGATTCTTTTCGACCCTCGATCTTTCCTCTGGGTTCTGGCAGCTCCCCCTTGACGCAAGCGGAATACCCGGTCCACTGTCGGGATCGGCGGAGTGTGAGCGGCATAACAAGAATAAAATAGAACCGGAGACCAAGCTGTGTGTCGTCAACATCCTTTATTACATATGTCATGCGAGCGTAAATGGGGTTGTTGCTGGCCTCTGGTCCAATCACGCGGCCCCGGGCATTGGGGGGCGGAGCCTGGTCTGCGGGGCATGTGTGAGGGGCCACCGTTCACCTCGGCTCCAATGGGAGGCGAGGTGATTGGGGGTGGAGCCAGCGGGGTAGTATGGGAAGGCCGGATCTGGGAGGCGGGAGTCAGGGTCACGTGGGGGGAATGGATATAAAGGGGAGCCCGGAAGAGATTGGGGCAGTCGGGGAAGTTAAGAGGCTGAGCCACGTTTGGTGGTGAGGAAAAGATCCGCGCCATCGGCCACGTGGCCGAAGGACCTCAACACGCCGTCGGCCAGCGGTGTGCGGAGTGCGGGAATTGAGGAGCTAACGTGAGGAGCGTGCGTGGCACGCGAGAGAGAGAGCGCGTGCGTGGCACGCGAGAGGGAGCGTGCGCGGGGCGCGCGCGAGACGAGGCCAGTGGGGTGCGGAGAAGAACCTGAATAAAAGACAAACGGAGACCAGCAGTGCCTGACGGAGTCTTTTATTACACATATATAAAAACTAACTTAAACATGGTAAACTGTATCATAAGCTGCATTCACTTTACTTGGGGAAATACGTTATTGGTGGGGGGCGGGGGTAGTGGGGGATGACGAGGAGGGGAGATGAGGGACCGATGTACACAACTTCTTTACAGCACACAGCACCGTAAGCACTTTTTTAATCTACTCAAACGTGCACATATACTGCACACACAAATGTTTGAATTGCTTATACACTCAGTCTACAGTCCATGTGTAATAAATGACGTCGACGACACAGCTTAATCTCCGTCTCTCCTTTATTCTTGGTTATGTCCGCTCACACTCTGCTGGTCATGACAGTAGACCAGCTTTTCCTTTTACACGCCGCGCGCCCTTCCCATCTATCGCTCTCCTCCCTGCTCCCGCACACCGTTGGCTGACGGTGTGCTTGGAGCCGTCTCCAGCCACGTGGCTGATGGCGCCCGGAGACCTCTAACAACCCAACATGGTTCCGCTTCTTGACCACGCCAACTGACCACGAGCCTCTTCCGGATCCCCCTCATATTCCCCTCACCACGTGATCCTGTCTCCTCTCACCACGCCCTTCACCGAACCTTCCCGATCGCGACCTTCACATAGCTCCCCCTTGGCTCCGCCCCTAGGCTCCGCCCCTGATCTCCTGGGCATCCGATTGGACCGGAGGTGGGCGGCAGACCTTCACATACGCCCACATACTGGGCCCTGCCCCCAATACCCCGGGCCGTTTGATTGGCCCAGAGCTGAGCAGCGAAACCTCGCTTACGCTCGCGTTACACATGTGTTTGTCTAATACACTTAAAACACATGTATTGTTTAGTTGTATACATTTCAGCCCTCCCCAAGCAATGAAGGTCAGTCAGTATTTATAACACCATTAAGACGGGTTCACACGAGCTTTGGGTTGTGAACCTTGGTTGCATGCAATTTGAAACCCTTGTATGTGTTGACATATCTGCAACCAGTTGTGAGAAGCTGCTATAACCTGTTGCGCGCAGTAGAGATGCTCAACTTTAAGCGAATCTACTCTGCTTGGCGACATGTAGCGATGTATTTCATGACGTTCTGCACATTTACAAGCAACGATTGGTCATTATAATCCTCACGTGGGTGGGAAATCTTCTGTGATGGGTGTGACCAGACAGTTTGGCCATTCCCAGACACAACCTTGTTGCGTAACTGCTCTCTCAGATGTGCTTTCCAGAGTGATTTGGTTCTCGCAACTGATTGCTTGCACGTTGACCCACTGTTAAATATGGAACGGAATATTAGGCGTGATGATTGGATTCCCCTCAGGATTCAGTGCGTTATCTTCCAATCAATATTAGGAAGCCTGGAGCTATGCACTTTTAAATCTAGATAGAAAACTAATTTCTTTAGAACTGCTTTTTGTGTTTAGTTTGTTATCCTTCCCCCACTCATCTCCGATTAGCATAGTTAGCAACATACGGTGCGAAATAAGTTCGACATGTTCATTTGGTCACTATTCAATTAAATAATCGTTTTTTTGGCTGTTGTGACGGTAGCACCTGTTTACAGGAGCCCATTATGTAGAACGTATCATCTTGGCAAACTATGAACTCTGCATTGCTTGATGTCCTCCCCAAGCCGGCCACCATCCCTCGTGGTCCCGCGATGCAAAATTATAGCTCTTCTACATGAGCTGATTTCTTTACTCCTACCTATTACATTTTTATTTGATCAAGTAAGTCCCACTGAGCTATATAGCTATTTTTCGAAGTGACCCTGGCCACAAACGATAGCTCAACCTTGCCATACATCACGGGTCACCAAAAAGATTTCCAAAATCATGAGCAAACAAGATCCAGGTCCGATTCAACACAGTACATAAAATTAGTTATCTGATGCCATCTGTGAAGAATGTGATCCCTGACATGCAATGTCTACAAACTAAGCTGTGTTTGCGACAGTAGTTACATTGGGGAAACTAAGCGACATGTCTCAGACCGTGTTCGCGAACACAAGGCGGATCTGAAACACGGTAGGACGAATACCTCTGCTGTGGGTGATCATTGTTTTAATGCTGTGGGCACACGTGAAATTGATTTCTCCAAGACGAAGGTACTATGCAAACCTACTGGCTATCAACAAAGATTTGTTCATGAAGCCATCCAGATATATAAACAGACACAATTTCAACCGAGAAGATGGGTACTAACTGAGCAATCATTAGGACGTTATTTACCAGGTGAAGTCATAACATGCTGTGATGCTTCCATCCTACCTGCCGATGTTAGTTATTTCCGACTCTCTGAGTTACATTACCTTGTTAAATGTTTTTAAATTAACAGGCCAAATATCTCACTAACGTAGCTGCTGCTACCTTTTCCTTGATGCGGTGGTGGCGCTCGTTTAATAGGCTGAATGTCTCTCATTAATACAGCCGCAGCTGCTGGAGCCGTCTCACATTAACATGCTAATCTCTAATCTCGAGCAATACAGTGGCTTCTTCAGCACCGTAGTTGTGGGGTTACATTAACAGATTGACATGCTAATCTCTCGCAATACAATGGCTGAGGTATATCTGGCTCTGCGATCTTACATTTACTTGCAAATTCCATTTCTAGCCCCGCCCACTTACCCTTGGGTTGTACCCATCTCAAACCTATGTAACCTCTGGCTGCAGTAGCTCTCTCGCTATATTTCTTCCTGGCTCAGCAGTCCACCTGCTGTATTTTTTCATTTGAGGATTGCTTGTGTTGCGATCGAAACGTCATGATTTATTTATATTTTAAAATCCTTTATATTAAGTTCGCTTGCTTGCTTGGGACCGTGAAAATCTTTCGGTCGTTTTTTAACCCACTTCCCGTGATCCAATCGAGCTGCCATTTTGTACACAGACTCGTTGTGCGTGACAATGCATTTTCTTGAAAAAAAAATTCCTAAATTTTACACTGTTTAGGGAAAAAGAATTAAATATTTATTTACCAATTGGTTAATGCTGGCACACAATCATCTGACCCATAGGTGGCAGCCATCTCAAGCCAGAGGACGACAGGACTCTAGCCGCCCCGATGCCACGCATATAAAGGATTTATAGTGAAAAACTTTGTTTTTAAGGGTACATTTTTCTATCTATGTGACTTTACCGAAAGACCCAAAGAGTATCAATGAAGTGGCTTATTGTGTTCAATGTCTCGCAGCCAAATACTCCAAACTCATCATGGGACCTCCTTTGCCAGTACCAAAATATGAGAATAGGTTTTCCCCTTTTTTAAACACTTTTATTTAATTCTAGATTTGAAGCTTTCGTGACTGCAAGGATTCATATTCTTAGGTTTTTTCGGTAAAGTCACGTAGGTAAAACATCAAAATTAATGAAAATAAAATAAAAATCACGACGTTTCGGAGGCAACACAAGTCTCCGTCATCAGGTGGGACCGTCACAGCCGGATTAGCTGCATCAAGTGAGGCAATGATTCAAGATGTAATCCCTTAAAAGCAAGTTGAGGGGGGAGGAGAGGGTGGGGGGAGCTCATCAGAATGTGGTAGCCAATGAATGGAACGTATCGGGAGGCAGGGGGGCGGGGCTCAAAGACGGCACGGAGTGCCACGTACAACGCATCGGGATGGGGGCGGGGCCAAAAGGATGGACGACGGCTTGGACGCGGTTGCTGCTGCACACGCCAACGCATTGGACAGAGAGGGGGAGGAGAGGCCTGATACACATGATAGAAAAATAACGAAAATGCCCATGTTTATACCAATGCTGGCTGAACAATGAAGAGAGTACTGTTCAACACTGGGGATGTTAACACTCGGTAAAGTAAAGTAAAATAGTGCCTGTCAGATAAGATGGTCCAAAAAAGTGTAATTAAGTCTTTTTTGCGTGGTTGATAACATCTTTCCAATGATTACTAAGTTTGTACCCATCATCACGGTTGAAATTATGTCTGTGTTTGTATATTTGTATGGCTTCGTGTACAAACCTTTGATGGTAGCCGGGAGGTTTGCAGAGAACCTTGGTCTCGGAAAAGACAATTTCATGAGAGCCCACCGAGTTGTAGCAATGATCGGCAACGGCCGAAGAATCAGTTCTGCCATGTTTCAGATCTGACTTGTGTTCGCGGACACGATCAGAAACATGACGTTTCGTTTCTCCAATGTAGCAATCACCACAAATGCAACTCAATTTGTAGACTCCAGGATACTGTAAGTCAGGAACGACATCCTTCACAGATGGAATCAGATCACGGATTTTATGCACTGTACTGAATCGGACTTGGATCTTATGTTTGTTTAGAATTTTGGAGATCTTTTTGGTCACGCCTGCTATGTATGGTAACGTGATAGTTTTGGTCGGAGTTTCATGTGGCTGTTTCTGTGTGGTGGGAGAGACAGTTTGGCGGATAGTACGGTCAGAGTATCCGTTCATCCTGAGGGCCCGATGTACATGTCTTAATTCACCGGTCAGGTGGTGTTGGTCAGAAATGCCATGGGCTCTGTGGTATAGCGTTTTGATGAGAGAATTATTTTGAGATGGGTAGTGGTGGGAATCCGGTTTCAAGTAGGAATCTGTGTGGGTGGCTTTCCTGTAGACAGAATGTCCCAAGGATCCGTCAGGCCTCCTCTCAAACAGAATATCCAAGAATGGTAGTTTACCGTCTTTCTCCACTTCCATGGTGAATCTGATGGATGGGTGTCTAGAATTGATGTGGTCCAAGAAGTGGTTCAATGCTGGGAGGCCATGTGGCCAGATGACGAAAGTGTCATCCACATACCTCTTCCACAGGGAAGGACGCAGGGTGGATGTCTGGATGGCGTCTGATTCAAACTTTTCCATGAACATGTTGGCTATAACTGGTGACAAGGGGGAGCCCATAGGGGTACCCTCATTCTGTTTGTAGAAGGTGCCATTCCAGGTAAAATAGGTGTTGGTGAGGCAATGCCTAACCAACACCTATTTTACCTGGAATGGCACCTTCTACAAACAGAATGAGGGTACCTATATGGGCTCCCCCATGTCACCAGTTATAGGTGTTGGTGAGGCAATGCCTAACCAACACCTATTTTACCTGGAATGGCACCTTCTACAAACAGAATGAGGGTACCCCTATGGGCTCCCCCATGTCACCAGTTATAGCCAACATGTTCATGGAAAAGTTTGAATCAGACGCCATCCAGACATCCACCCTGCGTCCTTCCCTGTGGAAGAGGTATGTGGATGACACTTTCGTCATCTGGCCACATGGCCTCCCAGCATTGAACCACTTCTTGGACCACATCAATTCTAGACACCCATCCATCAGATTCACCATGGAAGTGGAGAAAGACGGTAAACTACCATTCTTGGATATTCTGTTTGAGAGGAGGCCTGACGGATCCTTGGGACATTCTGTCTACAGGAAAGCCACCCACACAGATTCCTACTTGAAACCGGATTCCCACCACCACCCATCTCAAAATAATTCTCTCATCAAAACGCTATACCACAGAGCCCATGGCATTTCTGACCAACACCACCTGACCGGTGAATTAAGACATGTACATCGGGCCCTCAGGATGAACGGATACTCTGACCGTACTATCCGCCAAACTGTCTCTCCCACCACACAGAAACAGCCACATGAAACTCCGACCAAAACTATCACGCTACCATACATAGCAGGCGTGACCAAAAAGATCTCCAAAATTCAAAACAAACATAAGATCCAAGTCCGATTCAGTACAGTGCATAAAATCCGTGATCTGATTCCATCTGTGAAGGATGTCGTTCCTGACTTACAGTATCCTGGAGTCTACAAATTGAGTTGCATTTGTGGTGATTGCTACATTGGAGAAACGAAACGTCATGTTTCTGATCGTGTCCGCGAACACAAGTCAGATCTGAAACACGGCAGAACTGATTCTTCGGCCGTTGCCGATCATTGCTACAACTCGGTGGGCTCTCATGAAATTGTCTTTTCCGAGACCAAGGTTCTCTGCAAACCTCCCGGCTACCATCAAAGGTTTGTACACGAAGCCATACAAATATACAAACACAGACATAATTTCAACCGTGATGATGGGTACAAACTTAGTAATCATTGGAAAGATGTTATCAACCACGCAAAAAAGACTTAATTACACTTTTTTGGACCATCTTATCTGACAGGCACTATTTTACTTTACTTTACCGAGTGTTAACATCCCCAGTGTTTAACAGTACTCTCTTCATTGTTCAGCCAGCATTGGTATAAACATGGGCATTTTCGTTATTTTTCTATCATGTGTATCATGCCTCCCCTCCCCCTCTCTGTCCAATGCGTTGGCGTGTGCAGCAGCAACCGCGTCCAAGCCGTCGTCCATCCTTTTGGCCCCGCCCCCATCCCGATGCGTTGTACGTGGCACTCCGTGCCGTCTTTGAGCCCCGCCCCCCTGCCTCCCGATACGTTCCATTCATTGGCTACCACATTCTGATGAGCTCCCCCCCCCCCCCTCTCCTCCCCCCTCAACTTGCTTTTAAGGGATTACATCTTGAATCATTGCCTCACTTTTGATGCAGCTAATCCGGCTGTGACGGTCCCACCTGATGACGGAGACTTGTGTTGCCTCCGAAACGTCGTGATTTTTATTTTATTTTCATTAATTTTGATGTTTTACCTACGTGACTTTACCGAAAAAACCTAAGAATACTTTTATTTAACTCACTCAGTCTGTTGTCGTATCCTCAAAAAATCTGCTAACTCAATTTTTACCCACTTCCCAATGTGCTATCGACTGCAAACTTGGTATACTTATGTCATACTGATGACAAGACTATTCTATCATTAAAATGTAAAAATATATTGTTTTTAAACATTTTACACGCTTTTTTTATTTAACTCACTCTGTTGTATCCTCAAATGTTGTAACTCAATTTCAACTGTCTTCCCAATGTCGTATCGACTGCAAACTTGTTATAGGTATGTCATTCTGAGGACACTACTATATTCTATCATTGAAAATAAAAAATATATATTTTTAAACAATCTTTTTACGGCTCTAATTGTCCACGTTTACGGCTCTAATTGTCCACGCTCAACTCACGTTGGCTGTATATCACCACGGTCCCTTACTTAGGCCAAGCCTCGGGGAGCCACACCGAGGGGCGGAGGATGTGGAAGTAGGGGAGGGGCGATGGGGGAAGGGGGCAGGGGGAGGGGCAGCTCGGACAGTACATTTCATTAAAGCGTGTTTAAAAAAAAAAGTGTTTTAAAATATTTTATTATGGCAACAAAACAGCTGTTAAGATGTTAAAACACCAAACTGAAACCTTTTACAAGGAATCATGTCTGCATTAACCACAATACTTGTGGTCAGAATGCAAAAAAAACTCTAATATATGCATTGTCTTTGATCCTGATTGGTCCACACCAGAGACAGCTTTCTTTGGAGCCTAGTCTCAAAAGGTGTTAGACGAGAGGACCTGGAGAAAAATCCACACGACCACAGGGGGAACATGTATCTCCAAATATACAGGCGGCCAGGGTCGGGATAGAACCCACGCACTCCTGCATACCAGGCGAGGTAGTTAACATCTCGCCACCGTGGCACCCCATCTCGGTGTGGACTTTCCCTCTTTCAGCTGCCGCTGTCAATAATTTCAACGACCAGCTATCATGACTTCTTGCGGCATGTCATTCCCAAGCCCACTTTTCCTTACAATCTATAACCTGTGTGTATACGCCCACAGTAATCTGACGCATTTGTCGTGATTTTAGGAATCCCTATTAAATAATTACGTTGCACTTCGGGGGGTCTGAGTACAGAACAACTTGATCAATTCTTCTTGGTTCTTTCGGTAAAGTCACGTAGAAGGGAAGTAATAAAATAATAAAACATAATAAAATAATTCTCACGACGTTTCGGCCACAACGCAAGCAGCCGTCCTCAGGTGAAGACCAGGTCTGTCGGGGAGACAGCGTCTGAATGAAACACCACCACGCTTGGAGTGTATATTTAAGCTGGGTTGGAAGGGGGGAAGGGCGCCTTGACAAAATAATTTTCATATCAAGAGGAATTTAGCATATTTATGAGAAATGCAGGTATGTGATTAGTACTACTTGTGAAATGCGTAGGAGGTGGGCGGGGGGTTTCAAAGTCATATTATGCCCATGCATTATGCAGGATTAGCAGCATCAAAGAGAGGGGATAGGGGTAGCATTAATGAAGGGAAGGAATGTTAATAGTATGTAGCTGCAGTAACTAAACAACCACGTAAAAAACTAAAGTATAAACTACATAGTATCATCAGTATACTAAATATACTCTCCAATAAGCTGAGCTACTAACAGTAAGTAATACATTACAATTCTATGTCGCAAAAAATATTATATGCTTCCAGCTAAACTTTTTTCCCTTACATCACACGGGTCTACCCCATACTATATGCTGCCATAGACAAACCCAACATTAAATTATATACTGTATTACTATACACCACCCTATACCTTAGAATAATACATAGTGTAATATTACACTATGTATTATTCTATCCACCCTACTGTATATCACACTGCTGTATATTCACTATACAATTACGATACTATATATTGCCTTATACATTGTATTAAACATTGCAATTTTATACTATTTATTATTATACATTCTGCTATACACTATACCATTGACCGTCGAGTGAAAGATACTAAGAGGAAGCAAAATGAAACACCACCACGCTTGGAGCGTATATTGAAGCTGGGTTGGAAGGGGGGAAGGGCGCCTTGACAAAATAATTTTACTATCAAGAGGAATTTAGCATATTTATGAGAAATGCAGGTATGTGATTAGTACTACTTGTGAAATGCGTAAGAGGTGGGCGGGGGGTTTCAAAGTTAAGAATGAGTAGCTTCATGATGGCCATGTTGCATGGGCTTATCTTCCTAACAGCTTTGATTGGCTGGAGTTGTAGGAGTGATGACGTAACCCCTAGCAACTACTGCCACTCCCATAGATTTGTAATTTGACTTGAACACATTAAAAAAATGCCCTTGGCATTTTGGAGCTGACTACATTCACGGCCTGCCGGATTTTACGAGCATTTTTGAACTTGGGCCTTTGGTACTTTTCCATTGCATTCAACAAAAATTTCTTCAGTGAAATCTTTACTGCACATAGGATGAAACGAAAAATGCTACCAAAGAAGTGAAAATTAAATTGCAGATTTAGTTTTTCTAGTCAACAACACCCTTTACAAACACCTTGTGGCACATGGGAAAGTCTTCTAGAATAACCAGCCAGGCGGCTTGGTGGTAGAGCGAGTGGCACACAATCAGAAGGATGCAAGTAAATATCCTGGTTACGGGTTGACGCAGCCCATCCTTCTGGCATGATTAAATTTGTACCGCTTTGTGGAGAAGTCAACAGTGGCCCTATGGAGAGATTCTCCCCCACCATATGAATGTGGAATTTTCACTACTGGCTCTGGGTTGAAATAAGGAGATGAGCACTGATGTATGAAGTATAATTTCAGTATGAAATTACCTCAACCCCTTTTTCACTTGTAGACTGTAGTGTATTGTGGTAGTTGGGTTTATTTTGCTCCCAAAAGAGACTTCTCTTGGTGACTGAGTGGCCCAGAGGTCAGAGCGTTGATCTTGGATTTGAATCCAGGCAGCCACCTGTTATTAAATCCAAATGCTCAGGTGTGGCAAGTTGATGGTCTGAGCCCGGTCACCAATGGCTGCGCAAAAATGCTGTCACAGCAAATTTATCTTTGGCACTTCATTTGGCTAAATTCCAGCTCTGAGAATTAAAAATTATCAGTTGACTTGTCATGCAGCAATCATGACGGTCTTATCCTTATTGCTGATGTAGATGCAAAGCAGCAACTACAATTTCACATTCTGAGTAGCAGAGTGGGTGGAAATGTTCTACCCCTTACTGTAGTGGACCAGATATCTTGTGAAGGCATCTCAGAGGTAGCTCAGTGATGTTTGCTTCCATGGGCCATTGTATAACATGAAGGTATGAACTTATATTTGAGATATTGCAATGGCTTTTGTCTCATGACATAGCAGTGATAACACAGTTGGGATGAACATTGAAGAAAGACATACACAAAACAGACCTGTTCTCAGTGGGCTTGGTTTGTAGGGGAATAGATAGGGTCTGAGCAGTAGGTGGAACCAACATCAGAAGCAGGAGCCCATTCACTGGGTGAAGCACGTGACTGAGTGGGCATGGATTTGCAAACAAAGGAGGGGCTGCAAATTCAGCACGTGTTACGGTTGAGCCTCCCAGAAATGTAATATCCTCACCATTCTTAACCCATCCAAATCCTATTTTAGGGAAGGAAACAACACCAACCAGCAGATAACCTCCTTCCCTCCATGAATTGTCCTTCCATTGCTACCATTTCTAGCAAGGCTTGCTGATCAATGCTATGACGCTGGAATGTGATTGGCTTGTGCTTAGATGGTACCGTGAGCTACGCCAGAAGAGTGATCTGGTCAAGGAGATTTGGGAGACCTCTGGTTTTTTTGTAAAAGACGGCTTTCCAAATTTTTATGTGGTTCTGCAAGTATCTTAGAACATTGTTTGTCAAATGGGCGAATGCGTTTTTTCTATCACATTGGAGGAGATGTGGTTTCCGTTTTTAATTTACTCAGTGTCTAGAGACGACTTTGCAGGAGTGTCATGCCAATCTTGAATGTCACGTTCATCACACAAGCTACCGATTGTTTGGTTTTATTTTCCCAAGATGAAATGAGCTGATAAACCTTTATCTATTAGTTTCTTGTAGATCTTGGTTATCAGTTGAGGTTAGTTTGAAAACATGTTGGTAGCATTAACCATCTGAATTTCTCAATGTGCTCAGTTATGCACTCTGGAGACGCAGGGAGGTTTCTGCACGCTGTTCGATGCTGGGCAAGCAGTATCCTGCAGATGTTTTTACAGGGCACCCCATGTTCCATGTTCGTCTCAAAAATCCATCCAAAACGTTCCGCTCTGTCTTGTTGTTACAGTTCAACGAGTGGCGCAAAGACATGCGAAGAGAGGGCCGCTTGGAGAAAGAACTCGACGAATCCTATGGCTTCTTCCTTGCAGACTCCGAACGATCGGTAGGGCAGGCTATCTTCCAATACTTATCCATTTTTGCTTGCACCCTCCGTCGAAGTCACACCACTGCTGTATTCACGGTTGGTCATCAGCCAGCCTCTTTCGGTTGTGCTCTGCAGTAGTTCGTCCAAGTTCTTGCCACCGAAACTGTTTTTTGAGTCGGCATTTTGTGACGTAGTTTAAAAAATAGTGGTGCACGTTTGTTAAAATCCTCAGCTTCTGGTGATCGGCAGGTCTACAAACCAACATTGATCGACACGCTCTGTGTGGTGCAGTAAAATGTAGGTACTCCCATCTCTTCCAAAACATTTGGCCAGCATGGAAGAGGAGGCCAAAATAGTCTGGTGAGGCACTCTGAAGGGGAGGCCCTTCCGTCACCAGTGGTGTGAGCAAGTAATCGCAGGGCTGCACCTTTGCTGTGTAATGGAGACAAGTCTACAGAGTTTTCGCCGCAAGTCTGTTTTCTTCCTGTTTTGCAGGCAAAGGAAGCATGCCAAAATGGACTGTGCGTTGGAAACGTGAAGACTGGCTGTTTGGGCACACCCAAAATGGGTAACTGACCTCGCAAATTGAAATCCCCACTTGTGGTTTCGACCACTAATTTCGTCGTACTATTTAGAAACCATATTGCTTATACGTTCGACATCCGTCAAAAGTGATGCATGAAGATAAAGAAATATATTCAATGTGAAGTCCGTTTGCCCCACCCACCTGATGGCCCAAAACCGACTGTTGAATGCTTTTTGCCACAGAGCATGGCATGGCCGTTCTTTGAAAATGCTTTGTAAATTTTTTGAGTCATCTCGATAAACAGTTATTTTCCGTTATTTTGTAAAAATTTGTAGCCGCTTATGGAAGCAATAGCAACTGCTTATTTCCCTGTCTGCACCCACACATGAGTGTCAAGAAAATCCACGTGTTGCTTGGGTAGTGTCTGTCATTCTAGGATAATTGCCAGTATGTCTGGTGAATTAATATGTTCAAGTATCACCCAAAACCTGCAATGCATGGGGAGGCCTTAATTTAGCAGTGGATTTAGAAAAGGGCTGTACCTGTGACTACACATACTTAATCACGTGCGAACATCTTAGTGACCTGCAACCGAAAAAAATGTTTCGATATACTACAATCAATATGTGGCAGGCCATCATGATCAATTTTAACATTGTACTCGTGACCATGTTAGATTCTGCTTCTTCACACTAGTGCGATGGATTTCAACTGGTGTACAGAACCAGAGTATACATTAACACACCAATATGGGCTAGAAGAGAAGGAAACACTGAGCTGGAGCAGGCTAGGAGGAGATAGAAAAGAGAAACGAGTG
Organism: Lampetra planeri; assembly: GCF_965212315.1. Lineage (NCBI taxonomy): Eukaryota > Metazoa > Chordata > Hyperoartia > Petromyzontiformes > Petromyzontidae > Lampetra > Lampetra planeri. The sequence goes on from NC_136150.1 coordinate 10,073,616, forward strand.
CAGTAAATGGGTTTGATGAATTTGTAATCCACACGTGTTGCAAGCACATTAATCAATCCATACGTCGATCTGTATACCAAAAATCACTTTCAGTTTCAGGATGAAATCAAGCAGTTTGTTTGTATCATTGGGAGGGGGGGGGGGGATGTCGCAAGTTGGCTGCGTGGAAGAGTAGGCCAAAATACCCTGTACAGGGGCTGTTTAGAGCTCGCTATAGTCGAGTCCCTTCAATCAGCAGTGGTACGAGCCAAGAATATGCAGGGCTTCACCTCTGCCTTTCCTGTGTAATGACCGTTGACTGACAAGTGTTTGTGTGGCAGGAGTGTATCTGTGCAGCTTCTCGGATGTCCTCCAGCCAATGCAGCTGCCTATCGGTACAGGTGTGATGCTCATCTTCAAAATGTGCAAGGTAGGATCTCTATTAATTTGCATCCACCTACAGCATTCCAACAAGCTATTTTAAATGTATAATTTTCTCTGTATTATAAGATACCCCGGAAACTAAGACGCACATCTCAAACTTGTATCAATAAAGTCCTGCATATATGGTTTAACACACACATACCTAATGCATTCCCAACTTACAATGCATGCCCTGCATCTTATCTAGAGAATATGGTATCAAAATTAGCCAAGTGTTAAAGTCTGTTGAATTTAGCATTGACCACGACGCCACACACTTAACGAATTGTGGTATGTTTGTAGAGGTATTTTTTTAAAAAGTTAAAACAAAAAACATACATTTCAAACCATTACTTGAGCAGTTGTCATTTTAACAGTTTTTCAAATTTTCTTTGTGTGTGCTGTTGCTTTGGAGACCGGGAGATCAATGATCAATGTTGTCGCCATGGTGATGGCAATCATCGCAATTTCTCACTTAATGGAGTGGGCTGAGTGAAGGCTGCCTTCTTCCACTCAAAAGTTTATTTAATACCCGCCCCCCCCCCCGTCTCTTTGCACATAGCATTATAAATGGGTTCACCACAGTCAATTAGCAGGTTGCTTGCAGTGGGTATTCCCACCACTTCCAAGCCGTCTGGCCGGCATGGAAGACTAGGCCAAAATACTATCTAGAGCCCTCTGTAGTCGGTCCTTCAGTCAGCAGTGGCGTAAGCAAGCAATTGCAGAGCTGCACGTTTGGTTTTCACCTCTTTAATTTACGTTCATAATCCTCCTTTGTCGAGGCCCAAGTGAGCAGAAATTGCTGGATGGTAACGTCTAACAAAGCTGGTGGTAACTGGTGAGTGGGTGGTGTCGCTGAGATTCCAGTTTCGTGAGTTTAAAGATGTGCTGCCCGTTATGTAATTTGTGATCAGTGGCATGAGCAAAGCAATTTCAGGGTTGTACCTTTCCCTTTTTAATCGACTCAATTAAAACACATTCCTGCGGAGGGAGCTGGTAGGAACGTTGGGTTGCTCGGTCAATGGCCAGGGTCAATGGCGGCGTGGTGTATTCCGCAAATATGCTCGACTGAGGGCGGGCACAAGCCGGCGTGAGTAGGTTAAACGTTGAGTTGTATAAGGGCACCACGGGGTGACCAGCCCCTCCCCACCCAACCCCACCCCTCCCACCCTCCACCCAGTCCCTCCCCACCCAGCCCCTCCCCACCCTCCCCACCCCACCCAGCCCCACCATCCCCACTCAGCCCCTCCCTACCCTCCCCTCCCCACCCAGCTACTTCCTCCCCACCCAGCCCCTCCCTGCACGACGGACACAATAATCCCCTGTGGGCTGGTGTAACCAGGAGGTTCCTACCAGTATAATTGTTCTAGCTCTATCTATTATCTCAGCAGTGGATTGACACGTGGCTGTGTATGAATGAGAAATGAAGGGATAATGATGAACAAATGATGAATGAATATAAAGTAACGCAATGATAGATATTGATCGTTTGTCTGGTGGCGGTGACACAGGGGAGAGTGCAGACACTGGAGCGACCCAGTAACCCGTCGTCGCAGTTCGACTGCCACGTGTCTAAGAAGTTGGCCTTTGTGAACTCTTCCAACAACGACTGCTTTGTTCACAAACACTCACAGGTGATTCCCCCGTGGTGGAGCCGCGATCTTTTCTTTATTCGCGTTTTTTCACTTCACTCGCCTCCATTGATGTTTTATTCCTCCTGGTAATTATAACAATGTACCGTTACATGTGTAGTGACATGGGAGGGGAGGGGCTCTGGGACCCTGGGCGGCCCAGGCGCTTGGGCCCCTTGGCGCCGGGCGCTGGGTTCCCAGGCGGCCTAGACGCTTAAGCCCCTTGGCGCCAGGCGCTGGGTTCCCAGGCGGCCCAGGCGCTTAAGCCCCTTGGCGCCACCGACGGGGGCGGCTGTGTGTGCTCTGTGGGATATCTGGGGGCACACACGGCCCCACCCCTTGTTGGGGACTAGGCATAAAAGGGGAGCTCCCTGGACGATCAGGGCCAGTTGTAGCTCAAGACCCAATACACAAGACCAGCCATCTGAGGACCCTGGGACGCTGTGAGGGCCAGTGGTGGGACTCTGGAACTCCCGGCTCTACGTCCTTGTGAGGGCGAGTTCCAGAGCGTAGCCAGAGTAGTGTATCTAGGCTGTGTATCCAGGCTGTGTACCTAGGCTGTAACAGAGTATCAGGACTGTTGGAGTGCTGAAGTTACCTCTACAAGTGTCTCCGGAACCCGTTACACATGTAAAATGTTATCCACAGTGCCCATTAAAATATGTTTTCCGAAAATTGGATTAGAGAAACAAAGACGATTATTAAAAGAAAAAGCATTGTTAACCGTCTCGGATATACTGACGGCATAGTCATTATAACGTCAGATTGGGAGAATTAACTGCAGGGAATGCTTAAAGAACTTTATTCAGGGGAGGCTGCAAAGTTAAGGCTCGGGATAAATACGAGCATGCAGATGTTATGTAAAACAAGATCGCTCAGCAACTGGAGATCTCTGCTGGAGGAGATGCATTTGGAAAGCACAGCAGACCGTCTATATGTGTCTAGCTATGACGGATGTTGACGGCGGTCCCAAATCAAAAGATTAAATTAAAAAGAAGGCGAGCAGGTTGGAATTCTGTTGGAAAGGTGAATGCAATTATATAAAAAAAAGTCACATGGCAATGTGCATAAAAAGTAAATTGTTTAATCAGTGCATACTACCTACATTGATTTATGACTCAGGACCATGTGGGCATATAAGAAAAATCAAGGACATACACTGAAAAGTACACAAGAAAGCATTGAGAGACGCTTGCTTGGAATGACATTGAGTGACAGAAAGATGAACACGTGGATTAGACATTCCTAAGGAAAAGTAAGTGGGCTTGGGCAGGACACAATGGCGAGAAGTTATGATGACCAATGTACAAGAATATGAAAGGAATTAGCGATAAGTACCCGGCGTTGCCCGGGCGAAAAAGGCAGACACACACGTGGACTTACACAGACATCGACCCACACACACAGAAACCCATCGACTTACACGCACACAACAACAACCGCCATTTGTCACTAAGTGGCGGTGACGTCACCACGACGCTTGTGCCAGGCCATGTGCACCTTGAGGCCACGTGAAGTGTCGAACACCCACTGGCAGGAGGTCACGGGGCAGACCCAGGTGCCACGGGTCGACTGACTGAGATGACCGAGATGACTGGCTGATGCACCACCTGTGCCCTCTACTGATACCGACTTGTTGTGCTTTGATTATGCGCATAAATAATGCTAATTATGGAGGTGTAACCGTATTATGTTACGCAAATGTATGTGATTATGCTAATGTATGCAGTTATTATAATTAGACTTATCTTCGTTGTCTAGGGTCGTATTATCAATCGGGATAATACAATTATTCTCGCTTTAACATTTACGGATTATGTCTTAGTGTGTTAATGTCAGGTCTCCAAATTCAAATCTGACCACAGGATACAGTTCTTATAATTAAGATTATTATGCATGAACTTAGGAAGGCAACACTCAGACACTTCTGTGTTAAGCAACTTTAATTCTAAACAAAAACTCTAATATGCGAACTCTCATGCTTGTTATTGTTAACACAGTACTCCTGGAGATGTTCTCCTCATTGATCCGTACATTTAACCCTCAGTGATTACGTTGTCAAACTGGGTAATCAGAACAATCTATTAATTCCTCGGAGTAACGCGAGCATGTACGGCGATAGGACAAAGTCCTTAAACATGCATGCGACGATATTCATACGAACAGCAATAAAGAAACATCCCGAAGGCAAAGTATATGGCAATTCATTAATTGGCAAGATTATGCAATTAACGAAAACGAATGACTAAAATACTTCTAACAATCGTATTCATGTAACTCGACGGGCAGCACATGCTTTTGACGATCAGTTGATATTTAACGCAACACCTTGGAATGGCAACCCTTCTTGAAACACAAAGATAACTTTTTGGAACGATCTTATTCGTCCCGATATGCGTGTTGTGTGTGTGTGCCTTCTTTGATCATTTCTTTGCGTAAAGCAGACGCCGAGGTTGAGCATTCCTGGTGTAATGCGGGCGTAAGCGACCTTCCGGATGTGACGTCACGGGGGGTGGAGTCATGTGACGTGGGGGGAAGGTTCGGGTCCTTAAGCGGGTAAACCGGAAGGGGAAGGCAGTCGGGGTGTGAGCGGAAAAGAGTGAGGCCACGCGGGCGAGTGTGGAGAGGGGGGGGCGCCGACGGCCATCGGGAGCCAACCCCGAAGATAAGAGGAAGCTGCGGAGTGGTGTGCAGCTGCAGAGGAGACAGCCAGAAGGGCTGCGTGTTAGAGGCAGCGGTGTGGCTGCCAGGAGGAGCTGCGGAGAGAGAGAGAGAGAGGGCTGCATGTTAGAGGCAGCGGTGTGGCTGCCAGGAGGAGCTGCGGAGAGAGAGAGAGACAGCAAGAGGCTGTCAGAGCTGCGGAGGGAGAGGAGTTGCAGCGAGTACAGCCAAGGGGGGCTGTGTGAGAGAAACAGCAGCGGAGCTGCTGTAGTGGATCGGGCCGACATTGGAGTCAGCACCGTGGAGAAGCTACAGAGTAAAGACAGCCGTGTGGGTGTACAGCACGAACCGAATAAAGGACACTGAGCCAGACATCGTGGTCCAGTCGTTTATTACACTGGTGTCGGAAGTGCAACGGCATGTCGAAACAAGTGAGGAAGAAAGTTAATCCGGCGCCTGCATCGGCTTCTTCGTCCGACGACGACGAACTCCCTCCAACCACGGATCCTGTTGGGGTGGTGGAGGAGAGCCCGGCTGAGGCGACCACGGGAACGGGAGTGGAGGATGTTGGCGCGGTGGCGGGTCCGTCGACATCATCAGACGCGGATCAACGATGGCAAGCGATGGCGGTACAACTGGAGGCACTTAAGGACGTCCTGGCGCATCTATGCCATCTCGTCGCGCCAGGGACGATGGATGATGCAAGTGGTGCTCCGCGGGCCGCCACGTTGCCTGTCCTGCCGCCGCCGTTGCCCACGCGGCAAGAGGCCGCCATTTTGCGCGCTCCGTGGCGCCAAACCGCCATCTTGGCCACGCCGCGGGCCGACGCCATTTTGAATTTGCCATCACAACCACCACCATTGGAAGACGGCGGGAAGAGGAGTCGGAGTCGCCACCTTACAACGGTTAAAGAATTTTCCGTCGGTGGGGACTGGAGCGCGTTCGCCTGCCGCTTCTTGGCGGCGGTACGCACAGCAAGATGGACCGATGCGGAGGCTTTGGAGGTGTTGCCGACTCTCCTGGACGACGAATCTGTCCGATTCTTCCGTTCCATAACGACCGATAAGAAGGCAACTTTATGTGGTGTTTTTCAAGAAATGGCCGATGCTTATGAGCCACCAGATGATGCGCATCGGCGATTCGCTCAACGACAACGAGCACCAGAGGAGTCGCCCGTGGCGTTCAGGGGTGCGGTGCTGGAGCTGGCCATGGCAGCTTATCCTGAGACGCCACAGGACCTGCTCGAGCCTCTCATATTAGGGAAAATGTTGGAGCTGTCTCGGGATCTAGGGATCCCCATGCCTGTGTGTGGGCATGAGAAGCTAACTTCCCGGACGGCTGCTAAGTGTCTCGATGCGCAATTCAACCTCCGTCGCTGGAAACAAGTGACGGCGTGGACGGGGGGGCCCGTCAAAGAAGGGGATGCGCTGGGGTGGAACCCTGCGCAGGCTGTCTATGTTCCGGATGACCGGGGCCCTCAACAACTGACGGCCGCCTCCGCTCCATGGACGGGACGCGGCGGGCCGAGACCGCGCGCGGCGCTACCAGAACGGGGCCGTCAGGAGGCGAGGCCTGCGCTTCGGCGCAACGAGGCCGAATGTTTCCGCTGCGGGCGTAGGGGCCACTACGCCAGAGACTGCTGGGCCCGCTTCCCGGCTCCGCCGCAGCAGGAGGCCTCGGCACCGGTCAAGTCGGCTAAAGATCCTCCGAAACAGGCATGTCGGCACGCACCAGACACTCGGCAAGGCTTTACACCTCACCCATCACCGTCGTTGCGCCATCCTAACGTTGTGGTTAAAGCATGCCCTTCGACGGGGCCTTGTCGCTCGGTCACGCAATGGCGCAAGTTGGCACGGAGAGTCGTCGCGGCCGCTACGGGCTCGTCCACTGTACCGGGGTCTATACAAGGGGTGGACGTACGCATTTTGGTCGACTCCGGCGCGTCTGCGACTATTATTTCGGATGTCATTTTTCATCTGTTGGGCATCCCGCCGGGGGCTGTGCGTCCGGTTTATGGGTCGTGCGTCGCTGCCAACGGGGGTAGCATGGGTATCGTGGGTCAGGTGGATGCTAAGATATCTATTGGGGATGTGTCGGCCTCGGGTGTTGTGTTGATATCGAGATCTTTGGCGGTTCCTTGTTTGTTAGGCACCGATTTTTTGGCTAAGATGCCCATTTTGATCAAAATCAATGAGAATTGTATTGAACTGCCGGGGGGCCGTCAAATCTCGTTTCTGCCGTCGCCCTGGGGGCGACCTGCTTCGGCCGTACAAGTGCAGGCGCTGTCCGTCGCATCTGTGGACATCCCACCTGGTACACAGATGCTTATACCCTTGCGGTATCGGAAGCCCCTGCCTGATCGGCTAGGAGCAGTAGGGGTCTTGTTGTCACCGTCCGCCGCGATAACAACCGGGTTGGCGTTAGTGGGGGCACAGACCATCGTCCGGCCGGATCAATTACCGTTTTTACAGGTGCTTAATGCGGGGGGAGAAAACGTCCGTGTCCCGGCCGGTACGGTTGTGGCACATGCCACTACGGCGTTTGCGACCCATGATTGTCCACATAGCCGGGGAGTTGTTGCTGGGGTTTCCGAGCCAAGGAGTTCGGATGATCGTTGGGTTGCTCATTTATGTGACGAAAATTCTTCCCTGTCCATGGAGCAACGTGGTGCGCTGCGTAAATTGTTGTTGACATATTCCGATGTGTTCAGCTCCGATGATTTGGATTTGGGCCGCACTTCGTTGCTTTACCATCACATTGAGACGGGCGATGCTGCCCCTATTCGATTAAATTCGCATCGGATGAGTCCTGCGGAGCGAGAACACGTACGGGGGGCAGTGGAAGACATGTTGGCTGCGGACATTATATCGCCATCTAACAGCCCATGGGGCGCTCCAGTCGTCTTGGTTAAGAAGAAGGATGGCAAATTGCGATTTTGTGTTGATTTCCGCAAATTGAATAAGATATCGGTGGCAGATGCGTACCCCCTGCCGCGTATGGATGACTCCCTCGACGCATTGTCGGGGGCTAAGTTCTTTTCCACACTGGACCTCTCTTCGGGATTTTGGCAGCTTCCCCTTGACGAGTCCTCACGGGAGAAAACCGCATTCCGTACGCCGCAGGGGTTATTTCAATTCAACTGTCTCCCGATGGGATTGAATGCGGCCCCTGCTACATTTCAAAGATTGATGGAGCTCGTTTTGACGGGGTTGCAGTGGGAGACATGTCTTATATATTTGGACGATATCATTGTCTTCAGCCGCACATTTGATGAACATTTGACGCGGCTGGAGACAGTGTTCACGAGGATGCGTTCTGCCAAATTGAAATTCAAACCAAAGAAATGTCACCTACTGCAACGGTCCGTCCGCTATTTGGGGCACATTGTGAGTGCTGAGGGAGTGTCCACGGATCCGGAAAAGATGGCGTGCGTCCGGGATTGGCCGACTCCGGCCACCGTGGGGGATGTTCGGCGGTTTTTGGGATTTGCCTCGTATTACCGAAGATTTGTGCCGGGTTTTGCGACGATTGCGAGGCCCTTGCATCTCCTTACGGGTAAAGGACGGAAGTTTGTTTGGGGACAGCCGGAGGAGGCGGCCTTTCGGAGTCTGCGTGATCTATTGGCCACGGCCCCAACATTGGATTATCCCGATTTCGATCACCCATTCATTCTTGATACGGACGCGAGTGACACAGGTATTGGGGCGGTGTTATCACAGTCTAAAGGGGGTGTAGAGCGTGTCGTGGCGTATGGTAGCCGAGTCTTGTCTCCTGCGGAAACCCGCTACTGTGTCACTCGCAGAGAACTATTGGCGGTTGTTTTTTTCCTACGGCAATTTCGACCATACCTCTACGGTCGTTCTTTTATTGTGCGTACGGATCATGCGGCCTTGCAATATGCCCTTAAAATTGACCAGCCATCCGGACAGTTGGCACGTTGGTTGGACACGCTACAGGAATTTTCCTTCCAAATTCAACATCGGAAGGGAGTGCGCCATGCGAACGCTGACGCACTTTCCAGATTACCGCGGTGCGCCCCTTGTAAATGTGAGTCGGGGACGCATAGGTGTTCGCCGATTCCAAACCCCCCTCAGCCGCTTACGTTGGCCGTCGAGAAGTCGGACACTCCGATGGAACCGGGACCGGCTGACGGGGTTTTGAATCTGCCGCGGTCTGTCTGGATCCGGGAACAGATGATGGATGAGTCATTGGTGTCCTTGCGGAAGCGGTCTGCTAAGGACAATGGGAGTCCGAGTACGGCTGTGGGGCCGCAAACCGCTCTCCGAGATGGTCTGCTTATGTGGCGGGAGGGGTTCCAGGAACGTTGGCGCCTGGTGGTACCAACGTCCTTGCGATTCGAGTTGATTAGAACCCTCCATTGTGACACTCTCTTACATTTAGGGGTGCAGAAGACCTTGTTGACGTTGCAACGTCATTATTTTTGGCACGGCATGGCGACAGATGTCGTAGGGCACGTGCGCGCGTGCCCTGCGTGTGCACGACGTAAGCCGCCGAAACATCCTTACGTGCCGCCTCTCCAGTCGATTCAGGTGTCTCGAGTCAATGAATTGGTGGCACTGGACATATTGGGACCTTTTCCACCATCGGCGAGGGGTAATAAATATTTGCTGGTAGGGGTTGAGTACCTCTCCCGTTGGCCGATGGCCTGGCCGTTGCCCGATCAGTCGGCCGCGGCCATTACCGACGCCTTTTTGTTTGGGTATATTATGGATAAGGGGGCGCCTGAGAGACTCCTCACGGACCAGGGCAGGAATTTCTCTTCTAAATTATTGGCGGAAGTGTGCGCGGGCCTTGGGACTAAGAAAGTACGGACATCCCCATACCATCCGCAGACGGATGGTATGGTTGAACGGCTGAACAGGACATTGTCTGCCATGCTTTGCCATACCGTGAGTGAACAACAATCAGATTGGGATCTGCACATCCCCGGGGTGCTTTCGGCGTACAGGATGACGCCTCATGCGGCTACAGGATATTCGCCGTTTTACCTTATGTATGGTCGGGAAAACGTGCCGCCGGTGGATGTGCAATTGGGAACTGGGGTGAAGGGACCTCGTAAACCACTTCCTGAATACATTCAGGACACGGTTCGCCGAGTCACGGAGGCGCGGGAGAATGCCCGCGTGGCTACGGCCAAAGCCCAGGCCCGGAACGAGCGATATGCGCGACGGTCTGAGGGGGAGTGCCCTTGGAAGGTTGGGGACCTAGCCTGGCTTCATTGTCCACAGGTACGTCCGGGGACCTCGCCGAAATTGCACAAACCCTGGCATGGTCCCGTACGCCTCATTGCGGTTCCCAACCCACAGTCAGCACGCGTCCAGATTGGGTCTCGTCGCTGGGTTGTGCATACGTCGCGCTTGAAACCATATGTTGCTCCCTTACATGATGCGTCATCCCCCAATGTTGCCTTGCCGGGGTCTGTTGCTGCTGACTCTCCCCTGCCTGCGTCCATTGATCTTGCTAGAGCGCCTGTCGTACCTGTTCCAGACAGGCCGGCCGTGACATTGCGGGGGACGAGGGGCCCTGCTCGGAGGACGCCTGCCAGGTCTGCGGGACCTTCGAGCCCTGCAGCCCTTCCGACCCAGCTGCGGGCACGGTCACAGGACAAGCCCAAGACTAACTCTTTAGAGACACGGGACGGCGGTGGACTTCCAGCTGCGACAGGGGGATTACCCCCTGTCATTCCTCGACTTTCATCGCGTTCCCGTTCTGCGAGTGGGCCGCCGACCGTCCGGGACGGGCCGGCGACCCGCACACGTTCCAAATCGCTTACGTTTCGTTGATTGTTGCTGTCTTGTTATTTTTTTCTTACAGTTGTATTTATTGCATGCTTTTTGTACGTTCGTTGATGTTAATTGCGTTGTTGTTGCTGTTCTTGCTGTTACATTGTATGCTTAGTGTCCTTTAGGGGGGGAAGCTCGGTTCGCCGCATTACGATTTGCTATTGGTCAGCCGAGGTCGGCTGGGATTTTTCTACGGGGGAGGGTGGTGTAATGCGGGCGTAAGCGACCTTCCGGATGTGACGTCACGGGGGGTGGAGTCATGTGACGTGGGGGGAAGGTTCGGGTCCTTAAGCGGGTAAACCGGAAGGGGAAGGCAGTCGGGGTGTGAGCGGAAAAGAGTGAGGCCACGCGGGCGAGTGTGGAGAGGGGGGGGCGCCGACGGCCATCGGGAGCCAACCCCGAAGATAAGAGGAAGCTGCGGAGTGGTGTGCAGCTGCAGAGGAGACAGCCAGAAGGGCTGCGTGTTAGAGGCAGCGGTGTGGCTGCCAGGAGGAGCTGCGGAGAGAGAGAGAGGGCTGCATGTTAGAGGCAGCGGTGTGGCTGCCAGGAGGAGCTGCGGAGAGAGAGAGAGACAGCAAGAGGCTGTCAGAGCTGCGGAGGGAGAGGAGTTGCAGCGAGTACAGCCAAGGGGGGCTGTGTGAGAGAAACAGCAGCGGAGCTGCTGTAGTGGATCGGGCCGACATTGGAGTCAGCACCGTGGAGAAGCTACAGAGTAAAGACAGCCGTGTGGGTGTACAGCACGAACCGAATAAAGGACACTGAGCCAGACATCGTGGTCCAGTCGTTTATTACACTGGTGTCGGAAGTGCAACGGCATGTCGAAACAAGTGAGGAAGAAAGTTAATCCGGCGCCTGCATCGGCTTCTTCGTCCGACGACGACGAACTCCCTCCAACCACGGATCCTGTTGGGGTGGTGGAGGAGAGCCCGGCTGAGGCGACCACGGGAACGGGAGTGGAGGATGTTGGCGCGGTGGCGGGTCCGTCGACATCATCAGACGCGGATCAACGATGGCAAGCGATGGCGGTACAACTGGAGGCACTTAAGGACGTCCTGGCGCATCTATGCCATCTCGTCGCGCCAGGGACGATGGATGATGCAAGTGGTGCTCCGCGGGCCGCCACGTTGCCTGTCCTGCCGCCGCCGTTGCCCACGCGGCAAGAGGCCGCCATTTTGCGCGCTCCGTGGCGCCAAACCGCCATCTTGGCCACGCCGCGGGCCGACGCCATTTTGAATTTGCCATCACAACCACCACCATTGGAAGACGGCGGGAAGAGGAGTCGGAGTCGCCACCTTACAACGGTTAAAGAATTTTCCGTCGGTGGGGACTGGAGCGCGTTCGCCTGCCGCTTCTTGGCGGCGGTACGCACAGCAAGATGGACCGATGCGGAGGCTTTGGAGGTGTTGCCGACTCTCCTGGACGACGAATCTGTCCGATTCTTCCGTTCCATAACGACCGATAAGAAGGCAACTTTATGTGGTGTTTTTCAAGAAATGGCCGATGCTTATGAGCCACCAGATGATGCGCATCGGCGATTCGCTCAACGACAACGAGCACCAGAGGAGTCGCCCGTGGCGTTCAGGGGTGCGGTGCTGGAGCTGGCCATGGCAGCTTATCCTGAGACGCCACAGGACCTGCTCGAGCCTCTCATATTAGGGAAAATGTTGGAGCTGTCTCGGGATCTAGGGATCCCCATGCCTGTGTGTGGGCATGAGAAGCTAACTTCCCGGACGGCTGCTAAGTGTCTCGATGCGCAATTCAACCTCCGTCGCTGGAAACAAGTGACGGCGTGGACGGGGGGGCCCGTCAAAGAAGGGGATGCGCTGGGGTGGAACCCTGCGCAGGCTGTCTATGTTCCGGATGACCGGGGCCCTCAACAACTGACGGCCGCCTCCGCTCCATGGACGGGACGCGGCGGGCCGAGACCGCGCGCGGCGCTACCAGAACGGGGCCGTCAGGAGGCGAGGCCTGCGCTTCGGCGCAACGAGGCCGAATGTTTCCGCTGCGGGCGTAGGGGCCACTACGCCAGAGACTGCTGGGCCCGCTTCCCGGCTCCGCCGCAGCAGGAGGCCTCGGCACCGGTCAAGTCGGCTAAAGATCCTCCGAAACAGGCATGTCGGCACGCACCAGACACTCGGCAAGGCTTTACACCTCACCCATCACCGTCGTTGCGCCATCCTAACGTTGTGGTTAAAGCATGCCCTTCGACGGGGCCTTGTCGCTCGGTCACGCAATGGCGCAAGTTGGCACGGAGAGTCGTCGCGGCCGCTACGGGCTCGTCCACTGTACCGGGGTCTATACAAGGGGTGGACGTACGCATTTTGGTCGACTCCGGCGCGTCTGCGACTATTATTTCGGATGTCATTTTTCATCTGTTGGGCATCCCGCCGGGGGCTGTGCGTCCGGTTTATGGGTCGTGCGTCGCTGCCAACGGGGGTAGCATGGGTATCGTGGGTCAGGTGGATGCTAAGATATCTATTGGGGATGTGTCGGCCTCGGGTGTTGTGTTGATATCGAGATCTTTGGCGGTTCCTTGTTTGTTAGGCACCGATTTTTTGGCTAAGATGCCCATTTTGATCAAAATCAATGAGAATTGTATTGAACTGCCGGGGGGCCGTCAAATCTCGTTTCTGCCGTCGCCCTGGGGGCGACCTGCTTCGGCCGTACAAGTGCAGGCGCTGTCCGTCGCATCTGTGGACATCCCACCTGGTACACAGATGCTTATACCCTTGCGGTATCGGAAGCCCCTGCCTGATCGGCTAGGAGCAGTAGGGGTCTTGTTGTCACCGTCCGCCGCGATAACAACCGGGTTGGCGTTAGTGGGGGCACAGACCATCGTCCGGCCGGATCAATTACCGTTTTTACAGGTGCTTAATGCGGGGGGAGAAAACGTCCGTGTCCCGGCCGGTACGGTTGTGGCACATGCCACTACGGCGTTTGCGACCCATGATTGTCCACATAGCCGGGGAGTTGTTGCTGGGGTTTCCGAGCCAAGGAGTTCGGATGATCGTTGGGTTGCTCATTTATGTGACGAAAATTCTTCCCTGTCCATGGAGCAACGTGGTGCGCTGCGTAAATTGTTGTTGACATATTCCGATGTGTTCAGCTCCGATGATTTGGATTTGGGCCGCACTTCGTTGCTTTACCATCACATTGAGACGGGCGATGCTGCCCCTATTCGATTAAATTCGCATCGGATGAGTCCTGCGGAGCGAGAACACGTACGGGGGGCAGTGGAAGACATGTTGGCTGCGGACATTATATCGCCATCTAACAGCCCATGGGGCGCTCCAGTCGTCTTGGTTAAGAAGAAGGATGGCAAATTGCGATTTTGTGTTGATTTCCGCAAATTGAATAAGATATCGGTGGCAGATGCGTACCCCCTGCCGCGTATGGATGACTCCCTCGACGCATTGTCGGGGGCTAAGTTCTTTTCCACACTGGACCTCTCTTCGGGATTTTGGCAGCTTCCCCTTGACGAGTCCTCACGGGAGAAAACCGCATTCCGTACGCCGCAGGGGTTATTTCAATTCAACTGTCTCCCGATGGGATTGAATGCGGCCCCTGCTACATTTCAAAGATTGATGGAGCTCGTTTTGACGGGGTTGCAGTGGGAGACATGTCTTATATATTTGGACGATATCATTGTCTTCAGCCGCACATTTGATGAACATTTGACGCGGCTGGAGACAGTGTTCACGAGGATGCGTTCTGCCAAATTGAAATTCAAACCAAAGAAATGTCACCTACTGCAACGGTCCGTCCGCTATTTGGGGCACATTGTGAGTGCTGAGGGAGTGTCCACGGATCCGGAAAAGACGGCGTGCGTCCGGGATTGGCCGACTCCGGCCACCGTGGGGGATGTTCGGCGGTTTTTGGGATTTGCCTCGTATTACCGAAGATTTGTGCCGGGTTTTGCGACGATTGCGAGGCCCTTGCATCTCCTTACGGGTAAAGGACGGAAGTTTGTTTGGGGACAGCCGGAGGAGGCGGCCTTTCGGAGTCTGCGTGATCTATTGGCCACGGCCCCAACATTGGATTATCCCGATTTCGATCACCCATTCATTCTTGATACGGACGCGAGTGACACAGGTATTGGGGCGGTGTTATCACAGTCTAAAGGGGGTGTAGAGCGTGTCGTGGCGTATGGTAGCCGAGTCTTGTCTCCTGCGGAAACCCGCTACTGTGTCACTCGCAGAGAACTATTGGCGGTTGTTTTTTTCCTACGGCAATTTCGACCATACCTCTACGGTCGTTCTTTTATTGTGCGTACGGATCATGCGGCCTTGCAATATGCCCTTAAAATTGACCAGCCATCCGGACAGTTGGCACGTTGGTTGGACACGCTACAGGAATTTTCCTTCCAAATTCAACATCGGAAGGGAGTGCGCCATGCGAACGCTGACGCACTTTCCAGATTACCGCGGTGCGCCCCTTGTAAATGTGAGTCGGGGACGCATAGGTGTTCGCCGATTCCAAACCCCCCTCAGCCGCTTACGTTGGCCGTCGAGAAGTCGGACACTCCGATGGAACCGGGACCGGCTGACGGGGTTTTGAATCTGCCGCGGTCTGTCTGGATCCGGGAACAGATGATGGATGAGTCATTGGTGTCCTTGCGGAAGCGGTCTGCTAAGGACAATGGGAGTCCGAGTACGGCTGTGGGGCCGCAAACCGCTCTCCGAGATGGTCTGCTTATGTGGCGGGAGGGGTTCCAGGAACGTTGGCGCCTGGTGGTACCAACGTCCTTGCGATTCGAGTTGATTAGAACCCTCCATTGTGACACTCTCTTACATTTAGGGGTGCAGAAGACCTTGTTGACGTTGCAACGTCATTATTTTTGGCACGGCATGGCGACAGATGTCGTAGGGCACGTGCGCGCGTGCCCTGCGTGTGCACGACGTAAGCCGCCGAAACATCCTTACGTGCCGCCTCTCCAGTCGATTCAGGTGTCTCGAGTCAATGAATTGGTGGCACTGGACATATTGGGACCTTTTCCACCATCGGCGAGGGGTAATAAATATTTGCTGGTAGGGGTTGAGTACCTCTCCCGTTGGCCGATGGCCTGGCCGTTGCCCGATCAGTCGGCCGCGGCCATTACCGACGCCTTTTTGTTTGGGTATATTATGGATAAGGGGGCGCCTGAGAGACTCCTCACGGACCAGGGCAGGAATTTCTCTTCTAAATTATTGGCGGAAGTGTGCGCGGGCCTTGGGACTAAGAAAGTACGGACATCCCCATACCATCCGCAGACGGATGGTATGGTTGAACGGCTGAACAGGACATTGTCTGCCATGCTTTGCCATACCGTGAGTGAACAACAATCAGATTGGGATCTGCACATCCCCGGGGTGCTTTCGGCGTACAGGATGACGCCTCATGCGGCTACAGGATATTCGCCGTTTTACCTTATGTATGGTCGGGAAAACGTGCCGCCGGTGGATGTGCAATTGGGAACTGGGGTGAAGGGACCTCGTAAACCACTTCCTGAATACATTCAGGACACGGTTCGCCGAGTCACGGAGGCGCGGGAGAATGCCCGCGTGGCTACGGCCAAAGCCCAGGCCCGGAACGAGCGATATGCGCGACGGTCTGAGGGGGAGTGCCCTTGGAAGGTTGGGGACCTAGCCTGGCTTCATTGTCCACAGGTACGTCCGGGGACCTCGCCGAAATTGCACAAACCCTGGCATGGTCCCGTACGCCTCATTGCGGTTCCCAACCCACAGTCAGCACGCGTCCAGATTGGGTCTCGTCGCTGGGTTGTGCATACGTCGCGCTTGAAACCATATGTTGCTCCCTTACATGATGCGTCATCCCCCAATGTTGCCTTGCCGGGGTCTGTTGCTGCTGACTCTCCCCTGCCTGCGTCCATTGATCTTGCTAGAGCGCCTGTCGTACCTGTTCCAGACAGGCCGGCCGTGACATTGCGGGGGACGAGGGGCCCTGCTCGGAGGACGCCTGCCAGGTCTGCGGGACCTTCGAGCCCTGCAGCCCTTCCGACCCAGCTGCGGGCACGGTCACAGGACAAGCCCAAGACTAACTCTTTAGAGACACGGGACGGCGGTGGACTTCCAGCTGCGACAGGGGGATTACCCCCTGTCATTCCTCGACTTTCATCGCGTTCCCGTTCTGCGAGTGGGCCGCCGACCGTCCGGGACGGGCCGGCGACCCGCACACGTTCCAAATCGCTTACGTTTCGTTGATTGTTGCTGTCTTGTTATTTTTTTCTTACAGTTGTATTTATTGCATGCTTTTTGTACGTTCGTTGATGTTAATTGCGTTGTTGTTGCTGTTCTTGCTGTTACATTGTATGCTTAGTGTCCTTTAGGGGGGGAAGCTCGGTTCGCCGCATTACGATTTGCTATTGGTCAGCCGAGGTCGGCTGGGATTTTTCTACGGGGGAGGGTGGTGTAATGCGGGCGTAAGCGACCTTCCGGATGTGACGTCACGGGGGGTGGAGTCATGTGACGTGGGGGGAAGGTTCGGGTCCTTAAGCGGGTAAACCGGAAGGGGAAGGCAGTCGGGGTGTGAGCGGAAAAGAGTGAGGCCACGCGGGCGAGTGTGGAGAGGGGGGGGCGCCGACGGCCATCGGGAGCCAACCCCGAAGATAAGAGGAAGCTGCGGAGTGGTGTGCAGCTGCAGAGGAGACAGCCAGAAGGGCTGCGTGTTAGAGGCAGCGGTGTGGCTGCCAGGAGGAGCTGCGGAGAGAGAGAGAGAGAGGGCTGCATGTTAGAGGCAGCGGTGTGGCTGCCAGGAGGAGCTGCGGAGAGAGAGAGAGACAGCAAGAGGCTGTCAGAGCTGCGGAGGGAGAGGAGTTGCAGCGAGTACAGCCAAGGGGGGCTGTGTGAGAGAAACAGCAGCGGAGCTGCTGTAGTGGATCGGGCCGACATTGGAGTCAGCACCGTGGAGAAGCTACAGAGTAAAGATAGCCGTGTGGGTGTACAGCACGAACCGAATAAAGGACACTGAGCCAGACATCGTGGTCCAGTCGTTTATTACACTTGTACCAAAATTTTGTTTGTTCTCTGTGGAGCGGTGTGAGCGTGTGAGGGTGGGCGTGTTATACAAACGGCTTCGTTGCTCCCTCTCACTCGGGGCGTGTCTGTTGGCAGCTGCCGTCTCCTTCCACTGTTGGATGAGCTGCGTCCGCACGATGCTTGTCCTTGAAGATGCTCGATCGCTCTTGCCGCTCGTCCGCTGGCAGCTGCAGACACCTTCCACTGCTGGATGAGCTGGTTGCACGCGCTCTCTCCTGCCCCGTGCTCTTTGGCAATGCACCAGCTCGTTTGCTGGTCGCCGTTCCTCACTCTTGTCTTGGTTCCCAGCTAGTGCTGGTCGGTGTGTGTGTGGGTCGAACCCACGGTGTTCTCACCGGCGCTCTCCTCTTCCTCACGGGCGGCTGGTCAGGCTCTTTCTCCTGCTGGATGAGCCGAGTCGGCACAACGCTTGTCGCTTGTCTGCTGGCAGCTGACACCCTTGCTCGGTGGAGCTCGGTGACGCTGCTGCGTGCTCTCTCCTGCTCCGTGCTCTCTGGCGGCGCACGATTGCGCGTGCAGCTGGTTCTCTGTGATGCTGGCTTGGTCAACGCTTGGCGTTTTCCGCCCTTTCTCGAGGTTGATTGCTTTTACGTTGCTCGTCAGTTCATCTCGAGCTGCAGCTGCTCGTGGGAGCTGGGACTCACTCTCAAAAACTTGCAAATTGTATTCGCACCCTCTTAAACAACTGTGAAAGCTTAGTACAATACAGCTTATCACAATCCTTGACTTTGCAAGCAACTCAAAACATCAGGATAAATGTAGAATAAAACTTTCAGCGATACTCTGTCGGTCCATGCCGAACTCAGCTCTTAACAACACATCGTCCCTTCTCTCTGCGAGACACGACACCCATGGTCGATCTCGAGGCCCTGCCCTGGAGTCTGCTTGCTGGTCATAGCTCTTCTGTCCCTTGCAGTAGCCCTTGTAGTAGCTGGCTGGAGTAGCCTCGATGTATGGTTGTGTCTCTGGTTATATCTTAAATTCTCTCCCCTCGGCTCGCCTTCTCACAAAGGACCGGAACATCCTTTGATTTTGCTCTTTGCTGTGGGCGGGGGGAGTTGTACGTGTGTCCGTGTGTGTGTGTGTTCTGATTTATTAAGCAATCTGTTAAGTCTCACCCTGGCCTGGGTTCTGTCCCCCTCAAGCCATCTTTTCATTCGTAGAAAACAGATGGCTTAAATTGCCTCACCCCGATTCTGATTGCGCAATAAACTCTCTGGAGGGAGGGGTTTCCCCTGTGACTGTCATTCCCCTGCTCCCCCCTCTTCTCTTTGTGATTTTATTGCTACCACATGCTTTTGGTAGACAAAGGCGGCTGGGAGGATTTCTCTATGGAATACATTTTATCTTGGTTGCGCGTAGTTGACCTATTTCGCCTTTTTATTCTTGTAGATGACCCTTGGTCTAATACTTCATAATTATTATTTTGTTTATGTTCACTTATTCTTGTCGCTAAGTTTTTGGACTTTTCCGTTAACTAAAATAACCTAAAAAAAAACTTGCCTGTTTGGTTTTCGCTGCCCGAGAAGTTGGCGATGCCTGGTTTTTTTAAATTACGTTTTATGGCTTATCTCCGGCTCTCTGGTCCCGAGTGTGAAAGGCGGCTGCTCGTGAGGGGAGGGTTTTACATCACCCCCTTTTGCTCCAAGTGACCCCGCGATTGATTATTTAAAAAAAATATTGGCAGAATTATTCTTAATGTTTTTTTTTGGAAAAAGGCCTATATGTACAACAGACTGACACACATACACATACATAGACTCACACACACATTGCCGTACACACACATAGATATGGACTCTCACACACAGACATATACTTTAGATACACACACATGGAGTTAACCACACATCAACTCACACACACACTGACTTACACACATCGAGTGACACGCACACATGTATAGACTTACACACACACACATGGACTGACACACATACACATGGACGTGTACACACACATTGACACGCACATTGACTTACACACTGACAAGGAGCCATGCACACACATCGACTAACACACACACAGCGACTGATAAACACACATGGACTGACACGCACACTTGGACTGACACACAAACACATCGACATACACACACACACATAGGGCATTGTCGGTTCGAAAAAGACACACGCATGGACTTACACACAGACGCATGGACCTACATGCACACACATATGGACTGAACCACACACATCGACTCACACACACATATGGACGTGCACAGCAATCCCCGATGATGGCACAGCTATCAGCATCGCAATCGCATTGCTACAGTGGACATAAAAATCTGGCAATACAGGCAGCAGCTGAAAAAGCAGGATACAGTTGACATGAAAGGCTGGCAGTAGTGAGGTATACACTCATAATGGGCAAAAGCAAAATTAACAGTGTGGATAATAGTGGCAGTGCACTCACGTTAATGAATCAGCAGGCAGCAGTCCACAGCACAGACTGGCAGTACACCGTCGTAGCGTCATAAAAACGCACCAAAAAAAGGAAATATTGAGCAACCTAATAATGAAAAATTAGTTTTTTGCACACAAACATTATTATTGTAATATTAGCCAACTTATTAGTTTCATAATAGTAAACAATGAACCTGAGTTGTTATCTGCACACAAACATTATGTTTGTAATATTTTTTTACTTATTTGTTTAATAATAGTAAACAATAAACCTAAGTTCTTAGCGAAAGATTCAATAAAATGGTACTTTACATTGGCGTGGTGAGGCCTAGTCCCGTGCAGAGCTCGCGGCCTCGCCTAGATTGGCAAGTCGGAGGAGGTGAGACATTGCCAGGCTAGGGGCTGGGCCGCTACCCCCCCCCCCACCATCCCCCCGCCCGAGCTACAATAATCCTACAAGAAAACTATGCACTAATATTAGTATGTACTGACCCTAGAGTAGTAAGTGCACACATTGGGGTGGGGGGGGAGAGAAGAGGACATGACACTTGGATGAATGTACCGTCAGGGTTGCGTGTATTTTTTGTGCATTTTGAACGCGAAGGAGAAATCCCCCCCACCCTCCACCAATGATGTGCATGCATTGCTAGGGACAACCCCCCTGCAGCTTGGGCGGGGCGTGGAGATACATAATTAATGCAAAATCGCCAAAAAACGCTAATTTAACTAAGTTAAAGGTGACGAACGTAAAAAAGGAATAGCCTATTCCCATATTGTGGTGGTACCTGTTATGATTACAGCAGTGCATATTGTGGTGGTACCTGCTATGATTACAGCAGTGCATATTGTGGTTTCTGCTATGATTACAGCAGTGCATACTGACTGTGGTGGTATCTGCTATGATCACAGCAGTGCATACTGACTGGTGGCACCTGCTATGATTACAGCAGTGCATACTGACTGTGGTGGCACCTGCTATGATTACAGCAGTGCATATTGAGGTTTCTGCTATGATTATAGCAGTGCATAATGCTGTGGTGGTACTGCTATAATTACAGCAGTGCATACTACTGTTGTGGTACCTGCTATAATTACAGCAGTGCATACTGCTGTGGTGGTACCTGCAATGATTACAGCAGTGCATATTGTGGTCGTACCTGCTATGATTACAGTAGTGCATACTGACTGATGGTTCCTGCTATGATTACAGCAGTGCATACTGACTGGTGGTACCTGCTATGATTACAGCAGTGCATACTGACTGTGGTGGTTTCTGCTATGATTACAGCAGTGCATACTGACTGTGGTGGAACTGCTATGATTACAGCAGTGCATGCTGCTGTTGTGGTACCTGCTATGATTACAGCAGTGCATATTGTGGTGGTACCTGCTATGATTACAGCAGTGGATACCGACTGTGGTGGTACCTGCTTACACTACAGTAGTACATGCTGACTCTATCTTATATATCATATGTAAAAGGCAAATTTGTGAATGTGTGTCTGTTCGAAATGTTTAGCATACCGTGATTGCGGGGAGGCCTTTGACGTGGAGGATGCCGTGATACACTCACTCATCTTACACTGACTCACTCACACATCATACGCTGACTCACTCATCATACACTGACTCACACATCATAAACTCACTCACACAACCACCGACCAATTCACTCATCATACACTAATTCACTCATCATACACTCACTCATACGCTGACTCACTCATCATAAGCTGACTCACTAACACATCATACACTCACACTACCACTGACTCACTCGCACATCATACACTGGGAGTGTCATGCTGCCAGTTATGGCTGCAAGTTTGGTCGTACATGTTATGTATATCGTTTATTGTTAAATGAGAATCACAGTTCCTATGATTCCTGTTGTTACATTATTTTTATAGCTTTATTTTGGTGATTTAGAAAACATGGTTAATCTATTCATAATCAACATTTTTGGGTTTAGATCGCATTATTTATAAATGTGTCGTAACCCTCCACCACCCGACACGGCCAATCAGTAAAAAAGTGTCACGTTGATAAAAGACAAATAGTTCACTGCTTTAGCCCACCGGTGTGTTGAAGCGTGAAACCACAACATTTACAATTTGAGTACGACGTTTCGCTGGTAATTGCATCCAGCATCATCGGGCAATTCGCCAGAATTCTGGCGAATTGCCCGATGATGTCAACGTGACACTTTTTAACTGATTGGCCGTGTCGGGTGGTGGAGGGTTACGACACATTTATAAATAACGCGATCTAAACCCAAAAACGTTGATTATGAATAATATTGGTCTCGAAAGCCTACGTGTTAAATGGTTAATCTATCTTATGGTTGCTATTGTTTTACTTGCATCACACTGGGATTTGAGCACACAGCGTTATAATACGTTTTTTTTTAAGATTTGCTGGTTTATCCAGGATGTTTCTGTGGCGCGTCATCGCTTCAAGACGATTCTAAAGTAATCTACAACATTCAATTCCTTTGCGCGATTTAAAGAATCGATTCTTGGCACGCTTGGGTTTAATTTTAAATAAGTTTTATTTTCATTTGTATGTTATGTTTTTAAGTTTTCAGAAGTTTTTAAATCTATTTTTGCCCCGCGCAACGCTGGGTATTTCCCGCTAGTAGCAGTATATATCGACTCTATAGCACAAAGTCCTCACCTGACAGTGGCGTGCAGAGCCCCCGGCCTCGCCTAGATTTCCCAGCTGGCCGAGGCTGGGGGCTGGGCCGCTACCCCCCCCCCGCCCACGCTACAATAAAACGATGTATAAGCGCTATAATATTAGTATTTTCCGACCCTATAATAGTAAGTCCACACATTGGGGTGGGGAGGGGAGAGAAGAGGACGTGACACTTTGATGAATTTACCTCAGCGTCGCGTGTATTTTTTTTGCATTTTGAACGCGAAGGAGAAATCCCCCCCCCACCCTCCACCGATGACGTGTGTGCGTTGCCAGGGGCAAACCCCCTGCAGCTTGGGCGGCAAAAATAAATAAATAAAAATCTCACAAAAACGCGATTTATACTAATTTAAAGGTGACGGATGGGAAAACGGAATAGCCTATCCCCACCGCGGGGCTCGGAGTGTGCCGCCCGCAAATTTTCTACGTAAACCCCACGGTCCGAGAGCCAAATCCCTCGCAAGCGCGCGTGCGCATATGGACAGACATAGGGACAGATGAGGTAGAGTGATGAAATTGGCTGGTGTGCTCTGATTATTACATCACAGCATCGTGAGAGATGTAAACTGCTTGAAGAGGCCTTCATCGAGCAGTGGATTAATCATGGCTGATAAAGAGTATCAATTGTCATTTTTGTTGTAACACTAATATAATAACTATTATGTATGTAAAATGGCAATTAATAGATAACTTTTAGATGTGCCCGTTTTCGTCAGATCTCGGAAGATAAGCAGGGTTGAATCTGGATGGTCTTCGCAATGGGTGACCGTATTGGTGTCTGTCTCCCTAGGCTCAGACCATGAACTCGGTACACTTGAAAACCCCATTTAATCACGAGTCGCCGAAACCTGAAATTCGAACTGACAACACTCAGCATTGCCGGCTTAGTGCCGTGATCCCGGAGCCACACGACCTTCTCCTCTGGTGGTGGATGACATTTTGTGAATCTCCACGCTTCTCATTGGCAGTGCTACCTATTTGAGTTTGGAGAGTTGGACATCTGTCGTCGACCGCGCCAGGTCTGCCCGTATGCCATGGTGGCCTTCTCCTACGAAGGAGACGGCATATCCGTTTCTCTCAGGGACAAAAGGTAAGACAAACTGCTGTCAGATCTTCCGACAGCTATTCCCACATTCTTTTGGGATCACCCGCCCGGGGTCTCCACCCATACCACTACCCCGCCACTTCTCACTCTTCTGACCCGAGCCACAATTGTCACCCTATTGTGCACGTGGTGACGTACAATCTGTTCAATTCGTAACAGACCACTACTCATGTTGCGCTTGCACAGGATTTACGGACGCTATACATCAAGCAGCTCCTGATACAATTTAATCTTTTATCAGACTCGCCACAAAGTTATATTGGTTCCTTTTTGTTTCCTTTACTTCGAAAAATCCATATGAAGGAGACCCCAACCACTTTAATGTCCCTGTTTTGTGTTTTCCTTCCATCTCATCTTAGCGCGGCCTCTTTCTCTAATCTCTGCTTTAAAAAAAATCCTCCGTTGATATTTCCCGCTGCACTCGCAACCACATGGCCAATCCCATCTCAAGTCTTGCTTTCACTGCTTTGTCCACAATACTTGGTACCCCCAGTTATTTTGTGATGGTCCTCACTTCTCTTATCTCTCTGCCTTACTCCACCCATCCATTGTAGCGTGCACATTTCTTATTTTCCAAGTATTTTATGTTCACCATACTTCATTACGCTCGTCAGTGAGGTTTGCTCAAATGTGGAGAGTGAAGTGAGGGATGCTCAAGACCGGATCTGAAGTAACTCCACAGATGTTAGCCATGACCAGGAATCAAACTTAGTTGGTCGGGTTCGTAGCGCAGAGTGCTAACTGATGTACCTCCGCTCCATCGAATAATATAATTATAAGATGCATTGTAATCATCAAACACATGTCAGTAATCCCAACTTGCACTCATGCAACGCAGAATTTTATTATAGCGCTGAGACCTTGTGTTTTACGTGGTTTTTGAGATGCGATTAAAATTGCACAACACCCATTGTGTAAGCCTAAGCAAGTCGGTCGCGCAAAGACAATGATGTTCTTGTTTTCTCTCTTCACAGCCGACCCACTGTCCAGAACACAGGTATAAAGACACCATTGATTAATTTGCTAAAGACTGCCACCACACACTCGCACAACGGCTCTTCATTTATATTAACTCGTGTATATTGTTTAATAACGAGGTCACAATCTTGGGCTAAACATCCCGAGCAAATACCCCATGTGAATCAAGTGCCTGTACATGGCAAGGCTTTCCTGGTTAAAGGAAGTATTGTATTTTTTTGTGATTGATAACTTTTAGCTTAATTCATTATTTTGTGGCACCCACCACAGCCTCCCACAGCAATTAAAATCATAGACTTTCTTGATCATTATTTATTGGTGCTTGTTTGTAAAAAAAAACTGGTGTTATTGATTTGGTTTTCACTGCCGCTGTTACACATGCTTTCGCGATGGTTACACGATTTGTGGTAGCTGACAGTGACTAATTATTGCAATTACATGCCCATCTACTTCAGTGCGCATTTTCAGGGTTTCCACAGGCAAGTTCCTTAATGCATTTGCCTTTTTAATTACATTTATATTTTTGCCAATTTTATCCCAATTGTGCCATCAGCATCATGTCTTGAGACAAAACCATGTGGGTTTTTCATTGTAGCCTTCCGCTATTGAGAAGTGGAGTCCTAGAACTACTTCTGAGATCCCTTCAGGGTGACCTTTGATCCACCCATTAGGGTACAGCACCTTCCCATCCTCTATTCTACAGAGAGTAATCTGTCTCATGACAGACAAGTTTTAATTATATCAAGAGTCTGGAATTGAACCACATTAATTGCACCTCTACATTTAATGTAATGGGAGTTATGTGTCCTGTTCGGTAACCGGGCTGAAACACTGATTCGAACCCAGGAGCTTCAAGCATGCCGGCTCAGCTCTTTGACTTCTGAACTACCTGGCCACTTCCTATGGGGGTTGGGGCTTGGGGAGGGGCTGCCTTAAAAGACTGGTTTGCCAGCCTGTTTATTTATTTTTGCTTGTTTCGCAGCTAAGGTCACACCGAAACGACATTACATTGTGTGGGAAGGCCAGCTGATGAACAAGGGACAGAACCTCGGACAAGTCACCCTCAAGTCGATGCAGCTCTCCGTGCTGCCCATCGCACTGTGAGTACCTTTCGCCTCCAACGCTGGCGAACAGGTGGCAGTGCCACAATGGATTCTTGGATCTACTTGGTGCTCTTCAATATAATTTGCTCGTTCTCTTGCTGGGTTTTCTTGGGGTACTCCAGTTTTCTTACTGTGTGCTAAGTGCACTTGTATGACATTGACCAAATATCCCAACGTAGCAGGAGCCGAGCGGTGATGGCTATGCGCGTTGCCTGTAATCCAGCACTAGAGGCTGGGGATGGTGGATCGCCGCACAGATGTTGTAAAACTACCTTCCCGTGGGTGTCAAGGAAGGGGGTGCCCCATACCCTGGTTCGTCAGGATAAGGCAGTCAACAGCAAGTTTACTAATTTCCATTTGTTTACATCTGTAAGGGGGAGAGAGTGTTGCCCCCTTGCGCGGGTGGGTTATTTCCGGGTGCTGTGGTTCCTCCGACACTTAAAATAAATGCTCATTATTCATTGGCTGAAAACATCTTAAACTAAAAACCCTATGCAGGACTCTCCTTAAAACGTGTCCTGCAACTCTGAATAATTAAGTAATTAGAAATATATTAATTATTATTTTAAAGATTCTGCAGAGGATCTTCTCGGTTAATAAAGGGCATCTACCTAAAGAGTGGCTTGCCTGTATGCATGTTTGTGCCGATAACAAGGCCGCTCCACCAGTTGCAACAAATGAGGCAATTATGTATGTACGAGCAGGAAGTACTCGGCGTTGCCTGGGGGAAAAATATATTTCAAAACTTGTCTTCTCTTAAAAACATAACATACACAAATACGAAGCTATTGTGAAAGTCCGGCATTCCGTTTGTCTGTCCATTTGTCCATCAACAAAATTATAAGAGGCTTGCAGAAGTCCTGAATCAAAAAGTAATAGAACGTGGGTGGTTAATAGTTGATCTTAAAGGTTTCCGAAAATTGTCAACTCCCCCCCCTCAAGAAATATTTTTACCCCCCCCCCCCCATCAAAAAATATTTTAACCCCCCCCCCCCCTCCCGTAGGCATATATACCTACACACCCCACATACAATAGTGAGTAGTATCTATTGTGACTCTGTAGTTGTATCTACTGACTGACTGTACAGTAGTATCTACTGACTATAGTAGCAACTACTAACTCTATAGTAGTATCTGCTGACTCTATACAGGAATACCTTGCACTTTCATTATCAAAGCAGAGCTTTTATTTAACTTGCAAATTAATTTTGGCCAGCGAAAAACGTACATGCAAATAACTACAGTAAATATAAAAACGTACATGCAAATAACTACAATAACTATATAACACATGCGTGTGAAACTTAAATAAACAGAAATAAAAGTTAAATAAACATAAGAATAAATAAAAAACTAATTAAATAAATAATCGCCTTATGCCTTTAAATACTTTTATTCTTGCCTAAGTAAACACTGTATTATTATACTGTTATCACTAAAATAACTATGAATTGTTTAAAGTATAATCACAGAAATAAGTACAGTATTAATAATATATGAATGAACAAATATAAGAGATGCTCACTGAACGACTTCTATTCAAAGACTGAACGAAAAGATGGCGCGTGGCGCGAACGTCGTGGAAGGTTGGATGAAATCGGACGAAAGAGGAAACCACGTAGATGAAATTTGAAATGTGGTTATAATTGAAAACGGCCGAAAAAGCGAAGCGACGAAAGTCAATTGGATGAAAATCAAGGTATCGCTGTCGTAGTATCTGCTGACTAAAACAGTATCTGCTGACTATAGCAGTATTTACTGACTCTATAGTCGTATCTACTGACTCTGCAGCAGTATATACTGACTGTAGGGGTATTTACTGACTGTAGTAGTATCTACAGACTCTGTAGTAGTATATACTGACTATAGTAGTGTTGTGACTAATTCGGAGACGATGAGACTTGGAGGTGCTTCTTCATTAACGAGCACCATCGGGATTAACACACTTAATATTTGGTCCGTTTATTATCGGCGATGCTACTCAGCAAGGACAGTTGGTAGGCTGTCTGACTAGCTGCGCCCCGAGATGGTAGAGACGGAGACGACGACGAGAAGAATGGCGATGATGGGGAGCCCACGCCACAGGGGCCCCTCTTATACTGTCAGCGTGACCTCGCTCCGCCCCTGGCCATGCCCCTTTTCTGGAACCTACTAGCGGGTTCCTGGTGTGCCGGTTCTGTGACCTTTTCCCTAGATCCTCGTGTATATCCTGGCCTGCTGACGTCAGGACTGCCGTACGCCGCACGTCCCCTTTTTTTCCAGCAGCCAGTGCAATACCACTACAGTATTATACTGACTGTACAGTAGTATCTACTGACTGTAGTAGTGTAGCGATGTCCATGGGCTGTCTACACTTACCTGCAGGGGCAGTCAGGGTCCAGCAGGGGCAGTCGTTATATCCCTATCCCAAAAGCAGGTGGGGGCTGTGAGGGTTCCAGGATCCCCCAGGACCCCTCCCAATAGGAGGGGGCTACGGGGTGTCCTGGGGTCCCCCGGAGCCCCCTCTGGAACTCTCTAGAAGGTAGGCGGAGCCACGGCTGATGCACGGGTGCTAGGTATAAAAGCTGGACCCCGGGAAGGGTCTGTGGTCAGTCCAAGACAGAAGCCAGAAGACCAGCTAGATAGGACCCTGACCCCTAGCACCCCTGCCCTTGTAAGGGTTGGGACTTTGTGTGGCTCAGTGGTGAGACCCTGGGAACCCCCGGCCCGACGTCCTTGTGAGGGCCGGGTTCGAGTGGGCCAGTGGTCGGAAACCCACACCTTGGCTAGGTCAGGTTAGAGTAGCCTCCCCTAGCCACCCATAGCCGGAGGACCCATAGTTGTTGTCCTGTGATAGGGCACGTTAGTCTGGAGGCAGTACTTCCCCAGGCAGTGGTTAGAAGGGTCGTTGCCCTGAGTGAGTTTTGGCTGTACTGCCAAGTATTTGTTTTAAATAAAGTGTTGCCTCCAAGATCCATCTCCGACGTCGCTAGAACTCACTACAGTAGTATCTACTGACCGTAGTAGTATCTACCGACTCTATAGTAGTAACTACTGACTATAGTAGTATCTAATGACTATAGTATCTACTGAATCTATAGTATCTATTTACTCTATAGTAGTATCTACTGACTACAGTAGTATCTACTGACTGTATAGTAGTATCTACTAACTCTAAAGTAGCATCTAATGATTCTATGGTAATGCAGTGACTCACTCCGAGATGGGGTTCTTAAGACACCTCCTTTATTCCCACACGTCAGGGGACTACAGATGTCCTATGTGCTTACACGCCAGTCACACATCCGTCTCTTGTTGGCACTGTCTAGCAGTTGACAGGGTGGCTAGCTCGCGGCGTCTTCAGGTGGTCGAGACGGCGGCGACAAAGGTGACGAACAGCGACACGGCGAGGGGGGTCCACTCACAGCAACAGGCCCGAGCTCCCGTCCCGGGCCACCTCTTATCCTCCTGGCGTGGCCTCGCCCCGTCCTCGCCACCCCCCCCCTTCTAGAACCTACTAGCGGGTTCTCGGCTTCCAGATGGACCCCTGTCCTTGGCTTCCCTTTTGATCTCCTCCTGACGTGTATACTGCCCCCTGCTGTCAGTACTCCTTCCTGTCATCAGCCTGCGTTATTACACTAGTCTAACACGTAATTATATAATAGATTAGTAATCAGTTCATTGTTACGATTAATAATCAGTTAACCAAATTACTAAATTTTCTATACTTCATAACAAACAAGTCCCAACTAAAAACGAACAATTTAAAAACTGTAATGAACTTAAGTAACACTGTTTTAACCTGCGACATGATTTCCGTCCTTTCTAAAGCCCTTAACATTCCCGTTACCCCACGCACAATTCCAGTAGATGAGATAATTGCTGAGGTAGAATCAGCAGTAAGACACCTTCCACATAATGAGGCAGAGATGACTAGGTACGAGGTTGCCAAAATAATTGAGAAAAATAAAGTACCTAAAGTAAATATTAGCTCGAATGAAGCAAAAGCCTTAAGAGAGCTTCGATTAAATAAAGATATTCAAATCTTGGCATCTGATAAAGGCCGCACTACTGTAGTGATGTCACGAGCCGATTATAATAATAAAATTATAATTTACTATTAGAAAGTACCTACATTAAAATTAAACGAGATCCAACTAATACTTTAGAACGTAAGACTACTGCAATCATTGCAAATTCATTAATCCAATTTAAGCCAAAGGCCTCAACCACCTAAGACTGTATGGGCTACCAAAGATTCGTAAAATCGACATCCCATTACGACCCATAGTAAGTGCCATTGGCTCTGCCACATATAAATTAGCAAAATATATAACTAAACAAATACAGCCCTACATCAGTAGGACATCTTAATTCATAATAAATTCAGAACATCTTGTGAATGTGATTAAAGATAACCGTAATGATATTCTGAGTTTTTATGTGATTTCTCTATTCACTAATTTTTGAGTTAATGAGGCGCTTAAATTGATACATTAGTAAAGAATACAGGTTTACCAAAAGATAATCCAAAACTAGCTGACCATTCTCTCTCCCCCCCTGCTGCCAAGGCCTATATAATCTCGTGCCACGGCAGATCTCTCGCCTACTTCAGCAGTTTTTTTATTGCTGTGGTTGTCCCACCTGATGACGATGGCTTGTGTTGTGATCGAAACGTTGTGATCTATTATTTTTCTACCTACGTGACTTTCACAAAGGGTATAGTTGGCCATTGTTTAAACAATACTACTTATGAAGAGGTGATTTCTTTAAACAAAAGGAAGGAGCAGCAATGGGCTCTCCTTTATCTCCTGTTATAGCAAATCTGTACATGGAAAACTTTGAAACAAGAGCACTTGCCTCAAGTACATTAAAACCATGTTTTTGGTTTAGATATGTTAATGACACTTTGGTTGTCTGGCCACATGGTAAAGATGCACTTAATGCATTTCTAAATAATTTCAATGCACAATCCAGTTCACCATTGAAACGGAGGTGAATAACACACTCCCTTTCCTAGATATTTGGCTTGGACATGACCTAAATGGCAAAATAACACACAGCGTTTACCGAAAGGGAACGCACACTGATGCCTTTCTGAATGCAGATTCACATCATCACCCAGCTCAGAAATCCTCTTATCAAGACGCTCATACATCGCGCTAAAACAGTGTCAGATGGTGAAAGTCTATGGAGAGAGATTAAACATGTTAAAGAAGTACTACGACAGAATGGCTACAATAATGCTCAAATTAACTGAGCTCTGAATGCCAAATCACGATTCGAAGCAACACTGCTGAAAGTGAATCAGATTATTAAAACAATTAAAATACCACATCTCAGGAGTAATTGGCAAATTAGCCCATATTCTGCAAAAGCAAAACATTAAAGTAAGAATTGTTACAGTACACAAAATTCAAAAACTGATATCTTGTACTAATGACGAATTACCTAATTTATCAACAGAAGGTGTATATCGGATTAATTGCTTATGTGGCAGATGCTATATTGGACAGACGGGACGTAACATCAGCGTATGACTAAAAGAACACCAAAGAAATATTACATTATTTCAAACACAACTGTCGGCAGTGGCAGAACATGCTTGCCAACAAGGCCACTCAATTGATTGTGATAACGTTGAAGTGTTGTGTAAAACTAATTGTTACTGGCCAAGACTAATTAGAGAATCCATTGAAATTGAGAGAAATACAAATAATCTTGATTTGAAGCTTTTGTGACTGCATTAATCCATACTCTTTGGTTCTTTTGGTAAAGTCACGTAGGTAGAAAAATAATAGATCACGATGTTTCATGTGAGCGGATCCTGAGCGGAGCCATGGCTGAGCCGCTCACACGCGTGGTCTTTGAAAGCATCTTATAACTTTTTTTTATTTTACCAAGTAATGAAGTGGCTTATCATGTGGAAATGTATAGCAACCATGTTTTTAAATGTGGAGGGAAAAACCGGAGGAAAAATCCACACGACAATGGGGCGAACATACAAACTCCAAATATATAGACGTCAGGGTTAGGATCAAACCCATGACCTCCTCTATACCAGGCGAGGTAGTCAACATCTTGCCACCATGCTTGCTATAATTAAGTTTGTTTTTAAAATCTGTAATTGTGGAATGGTTTGTATGCCCGTCGAGTTGCCCTTGAGAAAGAGCTTCTCGGCTCAGTGGGCTTTACTCGGTAGGAAATTAACTTCGGATTTTGATTTTAAAAAACTTATTTTGTGCCCATTTTGCAGCCCGGGGAAGATTGAGGTGGACAACACGGTGAGGAATGAGCACGTGATGAAAATGTTGCCCCGTCGTGTCTTCATGAAATACCTCTACGCCAACAGCAAGGAAGGTAATTGCTGCACGCGCGTGTACGCGCCCCCTTGCATGAAACAAACCACTCGCGTCCACGGACCTGACGTGGCCCACATCTTCTTTTAATGCGACCCGGAAGTGGGCATGCGACGGAGGGTGTAGCGCGAGTATTGTGAAGCTGTAAGACAAGAGTAGTTGAACCTAAGGCTCACGGGATGAATACGGCCCTCCCGCAACTTAATTTCGTACCACCCATGTGGCCACACGAAGTTGTGGCGATGGGAGTGCTTGAGTGTATGTGGTGAGTTTGGTAAAGTTTGAGGCTCATCTCCCAAATATAGCCCCGCGACTTAATATGGCCGCAGTGGCCAGATGAGCTGCCATGCTAATCGAGTACTAGAGGGGGACATTTTTGACCTGGCAATGCTTTTTTTTATTTGAGTGCACTCATAATTTGTCACTTCATGGTCCCCACCTTATTGCAATGTGCAGTCCTTTGTCAACCCACTGTTGGATGCAGGCTTCTCTGAGCCGGTAAACTGTTGGGGTTATTTGATTACACTTCACTACATGGGACAGTGCTGGGAGATGAAGGGGGTTGGTCAAGGCCTGTTTAGATGGCACTCGCCACTAGTTTTAGCCATGCTCAAGTGCATCGCATAATGCACTATGTATTGTTCTTCCCCAAATATATACATATATGTTCAAAACAGTGTTTTTTAATAGAGTTTTCTCAGCATTTATTAAAATGTTGCTTGGTAGCTGAGTGACGTCGTCATCCTATGATTAAAGAGCAGGATGTTACTCGCTGAGATTGATTAACGAACTGCATTACAGTTGCAGTGGCTGTGGACGATGGTGGTTGTGGTGGTGGTAGTGGAGGCGACGGTGGCAGCATTAGTGCCTTTGGTTGTGGTGATGGTCGCGGTGGTGACTGTAGGCATGGTGGTGGCGGTAGGGATGGTGGTGGCGTGGGTGAAGGTGATGGTGGCAGCAGTGGAGAGGCGATGGTTGGCAGCAGTAGTGCCGGTGCTTGGTGATGGTGGCAGTGGTGGCGGTAAGAATTGTCGTGGCAATAGGGATGGTAGTGGCGGTCGGGATGGTGGTGGTCGTGGTAGAGGTGGAGGTGACGGTGGCACCAATAATCCCGGTGGTTGTGGTGACGGTGATAGTGGTGGTAGGGATGTGGTGGTGGCTATAGGGATGGTGGTTGCGGTATTTCCCGGGACTATGAAGCAACTTAACATGGTGCCTTTTGTGTGTGCCGCGTGCAGTGAACGTGTATAAGTGGTACTGCTGCCTGTTTGAGATGTCCAGCGCCTACGAGTACACCTCGCAGCCGCGGCTCGAAGCTCTGCAGGCGAAGCTGAAGAGGGAAGAGACGGTGAGGTTTCAGTGGAGCTGGGCCATCCAGTTATTTCAGAAATGGGTTAACTCCACCGATTGTCGGTTAGAATGAGTTAATTTAGCGGGTGGCACGATTGACAATAGGTGTGTAGAAAAAAAATCACCTTTGTTCCCATACTCTTTGGTTCTTTCGGTAAAGTCACGTAGGTATAAAATAAATCATGACAATTCGGGCGCAACACAAGCGTCCGTCATCAGGTGTTCCCACGTGTGCTGCTGGACAGGAAACGATGGGCGGCGGGGTTCGGGGACATCGCCATCATCGATCATGTTGCTACCATTGTCTGAGATATATAACTTGTGCACTCAGTTGTAACATTGGTCTGAAAAGCCAATAGACTAATGGACTGAATGCTGTTTATATGTCAGAATCAGAATCATTTATCTTGGAGGAATCCGATGAGCTTTGAAGTTTTTTTTCACAGATGTCGAGTAGGGACGGGTCAGCGAGTTACATTAACTAATAATACAAAAAACGATATACAGGCAGTCCCCGGGTTATGAAAGACCCGACTTACGGAAATCCGACTTTACGGAAATGCTCCCATAAATCATGTAAAAATAATCTATATGCGGAAATGTTTGCTTTAGTTACGTCAGCACAAATAGTGCAGAGTAGTGAGGTTGCGGATGAATACCGTGGAGCGAGCGTTAGGGTGGGCAGCCACCTTACGCGAGGCGTAAGCCCCACCTTACGCTGCCTTCACCGAGCCCGAGCATTAAGGAAAATATAATTGTTTGTAGCGTTAGGTAATTTGTTTTTATACAATATGTATTGTGTGTATATGTAACTGTATATGTATAGGAAGAGGTTTGCAGATTTGCTGAGCATTTCTGTGAGGTCCTGGGGGAGGGGAAATCCCTCAGCCTGGAAAACATCATGGGGCAAAGTGGGGATGACCCTGCTGAGGCTGCAGTCCCTCAAATATTGGAAGTAGTCACCCCCTGCAAGTGGCTGGCTGAGGTGCCATCTTTTGAGGAAGTACTGAAGGCAATCCGTAGTCTGAGACCAGGAAAGGCACCGGACAGAGATGATCTCTCAAACGAAATGCTGAGGGAAGGTGGCGTTTGTATGCAGACTGCCCTACCTGACATCATAACAACAGTCTGGGCCACTGGACGGGTTCCGCAGGATTGGAAGGTTGCCCTGGTGGTCCCCCTCTTTAAGAAGGGGGACCGCACAGACTGTAACAACTACAGGGGCATCTCACTCCTCAGTGTGCCGGGAAAGGTCCTAGCAAGGATTATTCAACATCGACTTTCTAGGCATGCTGAGGAGAGGCTTGCGGAGCCCCAATGCGGTTTCAGGAAAGAACGGTCCTGCACAGATGCCATATTTTCTGTCCGTCTGCTACAGCAGAGGTGAAGGAAATTCCAACAAGACCTACATCTCTACTTTATTGACCTGGTCAAGGCCTATGATACCATCAATAGGCCTGGGCTCTGGGTTGTTCTTCGTGCTTTCGGAGTCCCTGACCCTCTCCTCACGCTCATTAAGGACCTTAATGATGGTGAGCGGGCCCGGGTAAAACTACGTGGCCGGGAGTCAAAGCCATTCCCTGTACACCTTGGGGTGCGACAGGGATGTCCTCTGGCTCCCACATTAGTTAACATCTATTTTGACCACGTAGTTCGTGAAGCCTTCAATAGCTGAACCGGAGGAATTTCCATTTGGTACAGATACAATGGGAGGCTGATCGATGCCCGGGTGCGGTCAAGGGATGGCTCCCTATTGGTCAACCATGTTATGTATGCCGATGATCTGGTAATTGCTGCTCACTCAGAGGAGGAGTTGGAGGCGCTGCTGCTGAACGTGGAGTGTGCCACTGAAAGGTGGGGCCTTACCATTAGCCCCACCAAAACTAAGCACCTGCCTGGGTATTTTGTACCATCGGACATTCCACCCCCACAACTCCCAATGGGAGTTAGGGCAGTTGTGGAGAGAGTGGAGAGTTTCCCATACCTTGGCAGTGTCATCATGACTGGCTCCGGTTTAACAGTCTCACTCAGAATCAGTCGAGCGGCATTATCTTTTCATCGGTTGCGTAACGCTGTGTGGAAGCTACCTGGTCTGTCGCTCCGCACGAAGCTCCACGTCTTCTCGGCCACGGTCATTCCATCCCTTCTCTACACTTGCGAAACGTGGATCCTCCTAATGGAGCATCTTCGTAGATTGGAAACATTTAGTCTGGCCTGTCTACGATCCTGGGTTTAACCAGGCTGGATTGTGTGAGAAGCTCACAAATCCTTAAAAAGTCCCATCGGTGAGCTCCTCCGGCAGGCAAGGCTGCGTTGGCTGGGTCATGTAGCCCGCATGCCCAGCCACCGCATGCCTAAACAGCTTTTGTTCGGCCGGATCGAGGGGGCTCAACGGGCGTGGTACGAGCTAGAGAAGAGATGTAGTGATGTGGTACAGGAGGACGGGGAGCTGAGTGGACTTGCCGATGACTGGTACCAGCGGTGTCAAGATCGGCCTCTGTGGAGGAGGCTCGTGAAGGACGCTACTGGGCAGTTGGGAGGCAGTCGCTCTCCAACAACAACGGAGGGCGGAGGAGCGACGCTCACAACAACGAGCGGATGGCTAAAGCACAGAAAGTTGGCACAGTAGGGGGTACAGGTATTGCATCAGCCAGTCATCTCAGTCAGTCGACCCGTGGCACCTGGGTCTGCCCCGTGACCTCCTGCCAGTGGGCGTTCGAAACTTCACGTGGCCTCATGGTGCACATAACCTGGCACAAGCGTCGTGGTGACATCACCGCCACTTAATGGCGAATGGCGGTTGTTGTGTACGTCTGTGTGTATGTATGTATGCATGCGTGTCGACGAGCCTACTCCGTCTTTGTGTGTATGTATGTGAAATCTAGGCCTTGCCGAATGCACGGTGAACTTTGGGAAGTGACTGCTTTCTGTTAACACTTAATATAAAAATCAATAATTGGATACAGTATATGTTCCATTGGTTTAATACATAATGGGTAGTGTTAGGGTAGATATTCGGTCAAATTAAAGAATCCGGAAGATGCAGGTAGTGATAGAAAACGAACGACAGCGCGATACAGTACTGAGAGAAAACGGTAGGGGAGGCACAACTATTTCAGAATAAGGGATTTTATCTTCATTTTGGGAGAACACTTTTCAATTTCTGACATGAAAAATTTGGATTACAGAAATCCTCGGGAACCGAACCCTTCTGTAACCTGGAGACTGCCTGTAAGATCAATATTGAGAAAAGGTCAGGAAGTCGCTAAAAATAAATATAAAGTATAGAAGCACAAATGACATAAATGAATTCCTACCGATTTGTCAACACAAATGCAAGCTTGGGCAAGGCAGCAAAACAACAACAGTGCCAGACCACACCAAGACAACACACCGTCCCATGTGTGGATTTCTGCGTGCATATTTTTATCTCCAATTAATGATAGGTTTGCATCAGGGCATTGCTTTTTTGCATTGACCGTGCGCTCCCATACTTTATATCGAGTGCTCTTGCCAATAACACCTAGCGAGATTCAGGAAATTTAAACCAGTGCTTGCTTTAAAGAAATGCCACTTGATAATATTGTCATACCACTCGTAATGGCTTGCCATGTTACAGTGCTGTATAAATTCTTATTATTAAACTGGAAAGCCAATTGACTGGCAGATTTTAACATTGTTATTTGTGTGCGGAGAAACAGAACCAAATTCTGCTCGTATTCGGTCTCACTGTACTCTTGTTTTCATTCTTTCTGAAGATGCTGGTCAAGTTTCTGGAAGATGGAGGCTTTCTCTTGGTGTTCCCACCCGGAGTGATAGTGAATGAGAGTGAGTGCATGTGAATACTGTTGTATGTGGAGGGTTTTACAATATTTAAGCTCGTCCATAATATAAAGGTTTTTTGGGTTAGATCGCGTAAATATATAAATGGGTCATTAATCATTTAAGCTCATGTCTTGGGGTTTTCTTACATCCGTTATAAGACCTCCACAGTGGTCACCAGGTCCATAGATCTGTCCAGCAGTACAAGTTTTTACAAGCATGAAACAGAAATAAACCACTCAGGCACTCGGTACACCACAAATCTGAGTATTTAATAGATCAAAGCATCAACTAGTGTCAAAATAACATCAACTTTGCATCATTATTCGTGTGCAGTATACATGAAAGACACATGACCAACCGACGAAACTGTATGAACCGATATATGACGAAGAAAAATACGAATGTCTAGGTGGATGATCTGCGAATGTACGAGCCCTCTAAAGTGTACTCCCCCCCCCCTCCCCCCTGGCCTACAACTGTGGCCGAGTCTGCCTCTCACGGATTGGACTTCACAGCCACAGCAGACGCTGTGCTAAGACCTAACCCCCAAGGCATAAGAAATATATGGTCTCCCGAGGCTGCGATGCCGACGACGAATTAGAAAAGATCTGTTACAAGGCAACCGCTAGATGCTCCCTCTGAGTGAGCACCAATATCTCCTCCGCACAGGTGACGTTAAGGCAGCAGTCTCTCGCCATTCTTGGCTTGCAATCACTCAGTCTGCATCTGGTTCCGCCTCTGCATGCACTGTCTCAAGGCTGCCAGCGAGGGTGCAGTTCGCTCCTTCGGTGTGTCTTCAGTATATTCTGCACTGGAGCCCCAATCGCGGATGAGGCTCGCAGTTGACCGCTGGTTGTGCCCGCGCTGGCGCACAGCAGATGCCCATCACTCCAGTCGGCAGAGTCCCCCGCGTTGTCTCCGGTGTCAGGCACGAAGGTTTCTGCACAACTCTCAGACCTTTCAGGCGATAAATCAGAGTCGGTATGCCTTGTATCGGATTCACAAATCAAAGACTAATATATTATGTACTCATGCAATTTTGTAAACAATATGTGCCCACGTATATGTGTTTGCACTCCTTAACATATATATCAAAACCAACCTACATTATCAAGTACAGAAAAATATGCGAACTATATGCCATAGCCTCAGCCTTAAAAATATGGGAAAGCACTGGCGTTGGAGCGAAATTTTTACTCTCCGAGAACATAACAGAATACGGAAAATATCGGAAAAACCAGACGGTTCTCTACCAGTCTGGAAAAACAAAGTCTGTGCACCTCGCAATATATCAAAAAACAATCATTCTACCTATATTCTTAGGTTTTTTCGGTAAAGTCACGTAGGTAAAACATCAAAATTAATAAAAATAAAATAAAGATCACGACGTTTCGGAGGCAACACAAGTCTCCGTCATCAGGTGGGACCGTCACAGCCAGATTAGCTGCTGACGGTCCCACCTGATGACGGAGACTTGTGTTGCCTCCGAAACGTCGTGATCTTTATTTTATTTTATTTTTATTAATTTTGATGTTTTACCTACGTGACTTTACCGAAAAAACCTAAGAATATGAATCCTTGCAGTCACGAAAGCTTCAAATCTAGAATCATTCTACCAGTAATATATCAGAAGTTATCATTTTGCCAGTCGGTCCTCTTGGTGAGGTAGCCCATGGGAGCCATGCCCTTCGCATATGTAATAAAGGTCGTTGAGGCGACTTCTGGAATCCGGTTTTTTATTCACTTTTCATTACAGCTTTCCTTCACGCTGCTGACCGGCAGTGTGAGAGGGATAGAGAGAGAGACGCGCCGCCACGTGGCAACCCGGAGCCCCGCTCACGCGTGGCCCCCTCCTCCGTTCGTTCCCGTTCTGACCACGTGTCCTTCGTCTCCACCCCTATTTAATACCCGGGTCACGTGGTACATTTCCACCAATCCTGGTTAGCCTCTATGGAATCTTCCAGGCTCCCTCGTAGGCTCCCGGGACCACACCCCTGACTCATCTCCCCATTGGCTGTGGCCAAAGCCAACAGAACCAATCCTCTACTTACAGCTGTCACCTTTCCATTACGTCAGGGCCACGCCCCTAGGCTTCCCCCCATTGGCTATGGACCAGGACCGGCAGAGCCAATCATCGTGACGAGTTGTAATCCGTCAACGACCCGGATATAACCTCACATTGCACATAGACTGACTTGAGAACATTGAATTCAATATTAAATGGCAATTTTCAATCTTTAAATCACACTCCTTCTCTTCAGTATTAATTACCGTTAATGCAACCAGACCATGGAACGATGTAGAACCTAAGTCTTTAGAATGGGAGGCCGGATGTTATATCTGTAGTGGAGTAACGCGCGCAGGGGTTTGCAAGTGGTGTGCACGCATGTTCAAGTTACGGACAGTGAGGTCGAAACAGGGCGAACAGGTGCGGTGAGCGAGAGCAACGGAAAGGAGATGGCTAATTAAGATGCATAGCAGTGATTGGCTGGCTGCAAATGCAGGCCACGGGCGTGAGGCGACAGGAAGTTGCCAGCGTAATTAATGAGGAGTTCATAAGGAGAGGGATATATACGGGAGCGTGGGAGAGAGGGAGTTGAGTTGGTCGGAGTGAAGACAAGAGAAGTCCAAGGCCCCCGCTCTCCACACCTCGCCCTCTCCAGCGGTGATGGCTTAACTCCCACTGGAGGCAAGGTTGAGGTTGGAAAGGCGAGGGTAGAAAGGCTAGCAGTAGAGAAGCTAGCAGAGTATATAGAGGAATGCTTGCAGTGGAGAAGCTAGCAGAGTATATAGCGGAAGGCTAGCAGTCGAGAAACTAGAGCGAAGCGAGCGGAGCCAAGCAGGCGAGCAGATTAAGTGGGAAAATCACGACGGATATACGGGGTGTCGAACACAAGGAGTTCTGTTAAAAAAAAGTGACATAGAAAAAGAAGTTGTCCGTGTGAAATAAAAACACTACATATCCATGTATGCTCTTTGCTACTTGCAAGGACCAACATTTTTACAAACTTATTTCTGACAAAGGGCCTATGTCCTGTGAAGGTCTCAGATGCGATATTACTTTTTTTAGATATTTCTAGGCATGAGAATGAAAGCCTCCATTCCGAGACCATAACTCTGCTGAGAGGAATGAAGGCCCTGTTAATGAGCTCAACATAATTGCACTATAAAAGAGAGCAACTTAAATACACTTGTGATGTACAATTATTAATCTAATATTAATTACATACAAATTATCATCATGAGGTACACACCCAACAATGTAGCACTTGTCAGTCGTCTGTGACCAAATCACTGTACAGTCACCCGGTCTTGTCGGATCTCGGAGTCTCGAAGTTTTCATGGACGGATATGGACATACGTCCATGCAATGCCGTATTTGTCATACATGACTAGCGAGGTATGTGCTTCACATGGGGTCAGCAAGGGGTAGCACGGCAAAATGCATTGTTGTACTCTTACTTACATGCTCCAGCATTTATGCTCCCTTGACTGCACCAACCTGCACCGATCAACATTATGCAGGTTCGGTCAGATGGACCTGTGCAATTTGGGGAGATCTCATTCAGCAGTGGATTGACAAGGCCTGTCTGTACATACTCGAACATTACCATATTTTCAGAATTATAGCACACACTCTTTCCACTGGTATTTTAAAGCAACATTTATGGGTGCGTCTTATAATTTGATGTGCGTGACCATGGTTGTACAACCATATTAACATGGGGTACAAATGTAAGTGTCTTACATTCCAGAGCATCTTATATTGTTAGATTACAGCATCAAATGTCGGTTTGAGTGCTAATATCCCGTGCATGCATCATCTCTTTTTTTCCCCTGTTGTGTTCTTGCAGAATCTCACGATGTGGAGAGCAGCAACTTGAAGGCCATGTTTGTCTTCAAGGAGCCAAGAATCGTCATTGGCAGTGAGTAGTGGTCTTGGAAACAAGCTGGGGCATGGATACCCTGTAGGAGAAATGTTGAATATGCCTAACCCTAAAACAACACGAATACACAACGTGAAACAAACACTACGTTGACTAGAGACGTGAACATGGGATCTTCATGCATACTGGTCTCAGTAAGCTGGTGGGGCAGCAGGGACAAGTGGTGTTGACTGGTGGACCAACAAATTATCATCATCGGCAATGATCAATCCACTGCATTCCAAGCCGTGACCATTTCTCCCGATGCCATAGGTGGGCGGTGGTGGCGCACGCCTGCAATCTGGCACAGTGGAGGCGAGGATTGGTGGATCGCGTAAATGTTGCGAAACTCCCTTCACGCGGACGCCAAGGAGCCCATACACTGGCTTGCCATGAGAAGGCGGTACAGCACAGTGGGTGATGATGGCAGTGACCATGATTACATTTTAAAGGTACAGGTGTGACTAACCCCGAGTCGGTGCTGCTACATTCACAGACACCGGCGCGCCGGACACAACCGCGCCGGACACAACCGCGTCGGACACAACCGCACTGGACACAACTGCACTGGACACAACCGCAATGGACACAACTGCACCGGACACAACCGCACTCAAGACCCCGCTCGGACTCAAGTCGCTCCTCACCGCTCAGCACCAGCTGCAGGAGGAAGCACACTTCCACCACCATTGGAAGGGCAAGCAGTCGCTGCCACTGGTGCCCATGCCTTGCTCACGCCTGCGCCACTGCTTCGAGTGGCTTTTGCGTTGCGCTCCAGCGTGGCCACCGCCGCCGTCGTCACTGTCGTCGTACCAGCCAGAGGAGGTGCCGCACAAGAGGAGGGCAACGCGAGTGCCAGGCAAAGCGCTCCGTACCTACCTGGACAGGCCCGACAGCTTCATGATTGCCGTTCCGACCGAAGATCAGATGATGGGCGCCGGCGGCGGGTGTGTCACTCGCCTTGGTAATGGAGAGAGTGCAGCGTCGTGTTATCTGCCTTGCTCTGGTACACAGGATGTCGTGGGTTCGATCCCAGAGCCTGACGACGCCTGTTCTCTCTCTTTCTCTCCCCGTTATGGTCACGAGGATTTTTCCCCGGGTCCTCCAGTTCCCCCCCCCCCAGGTTTAGAAACACATTTCGATTATTTGGCTTCAATAAATTTCCACGTGTTATGATATTAAGCCACTTTGATGAGCTATTATGTGTGGCCAGGTCGCTTCTGAAAAAGAGCTAATAGCTCAGTGGGCTTTACCTTGTCATTAAATAGTTTTATTTATTTACGAAAGTCATTGATGTAATCTTCGTCGTCATCGTTATCTTATCTGGATTTTAAGACGCACGAAGGCAGGTTGTCGGCTGCGTAGCGCCGTGTGCAGATCACTTTTCCACCACTCCACCAAAGGCAGTTGGACACTCAGTGAATGCTAAAAGTTGAAGAAACATTTTGAAACATCGGTTTTGTTAGAACATTTTTCACACAAACACACATATAGACCACTACAAACGCATAAAATGTGTATTTAGTGTGTGATCTCATGGTTAATCCTAATATTCAACACCGTGTTTACCGCTCGGCTAATTAGTTTTTAATTCAAAGCAAATCGGAGGGGTGGGGGGGGGCTGCGTCTTATAATCCAGGAGGTGTGCGTGCGATGCAGTCTATGCGCTGCGAGAATGGCACAACAACAGATGGACA
Organism: Lampetra planeri; assembly: GCF_965212315.1. Taxonomy (NCBI): domain Eukaryota; kingdom Metazoa; phylum Chordata; class Hyperoartia; order Petromyzontiformes; family Petromyzontidae; genus Lampetra; species Lampetra planeri. The sequence continues at coordinate 10,116,575 of NC_136150.1, forward strand.
GCTGACAAGCTACGAAGTGGCACAGGTGTGAACGGTCGCGCGGCGAGCCGCTGCCCCGCAAAATTTGTAAATGCATGTTGCGGACCCGTGCTTACCCGTGGATACTCACATTTCCAGGCCGCAGTCAGTAAATTGGTGTACAAATAATGAAGCGTGTATACATTAATTCCACGATTGGCAAGTCCGTGGTTGGCGAGGGATTGCTGTATTTGCATGAATCGCAAACGAACGATTTTTCAGTGGAGGATTCCACCAAAAATGGAATCGGCTTATCTGCCAAAAAAAAACCATTACCCCTCTCTCCCCGGTACCCTGCACCCCCGACACATTGTTACGTATATGATAAACTCCGCCGTTCTGCTGTAGTAACGTGCAATCTTTTTTTCCGCTACCGCAAGGCCTGTGGGAGGCGGAAGACCCCGACCTGTCGTACCTACGCCCCGCCAGAAAGAAGAGCCGGTTCGGCATCGAGGCAAGGGACAACGTCGGGGAGGTGGCGATGAAATGGGAGATGAACGACGGCGGTGGCGGCAGTTTGGACAATGACGACGCCGGGGATCTCGACAGGCTAGCGATATCGCCCGCCAGAGAGAGGGACTGCGGGGAGATGTTAAGATGGCGGTGCTCGGAGCAGGAGAGCACAAGGATGGGAGGGGACGCGGCCGAATACAAGCAGACCGACATCGAGCAGCTGCTAGCGCTGGTGCTCGCCAAGAAGATGGTGGAGCAGGTGAGGCCATGCGTTTGTGACCGGCTCCTAATGGAGTGTAAGTATGAGTGATGGGGTTTGAAAGTGTGTGTGATAGTGTGGTGTGTTGGGGATTGCTGCTAACTCAGGAGGAGTTGGAGGCACTGCTGCTGAACCTGAAGCATGCCACTAAGGTGTGGGGCCTTACCATCAACCCCACCAAAACTAAGCACCTGCCTGGGTATTTTGTGCCATCAAACACTTTACCCCCACAACTCCGATTTGGTGATGGGGCAGTTGTGGAGGGAGTGGAGAGTTTTCCATACCTGGGCAGTGTGCTCATTACCGGCTCCGGTTTGACAACGGGTATCTCACTCCGAATCAGTCAATCGGGATTATCTTTTCATAGGCTGCGTAACGCTGTGTGGAAGCGAGCTGGTCTGTCGCTCCACACAAAGCTTCGGTTCATCCCGGCCACGGCTGTGAGACGCTGCATTGTTTTAGTAGAACAGGACTCGAGTGAAGGGATATGACTAATTATCCACTGAAAAAATAGTCAATTATAATTTATCATCGATGGACGAATTGTCCCAGCTCTAGAGGGGATGTTCATGACTTGAACCGGTCGCATGTGTAGTGACTCAACTCGGAGGCAGTAATACTTGGAGCCACTTTTATTAACAAGCACCATCAGGATAACACACACCCTACGTGGGTGCACACTTATTAAGACCGTCTATTGTCGGCAGCACTACTTGGTTATAACAGTTGCTAGGCTGTCTGACTAACAGCGCCCCGAGATGGTGAAGACGGAGACGACAACGAGGAGATGGTGGCGATGACGAGATGGTGACGACAATGAAATTGAGCAGCACGACGGGGATCCCACTTCCAACAACAGTCACGAGGTCCTGCACAGGGGCCCCTCTTATTCTCCCAGCGTGGCCTTGCTCTGCCCTGGCCACGCCCCCTTTCTGGAACCTACGAGCGAGTTCCCGGGTCTTTCCAATGGGCCCCTTCTGTGACCTTTCCCGGAGATGTCCCCCTCGTATATATCGTGGCCTGCTGACGTGAGTACTGCCGTACACCGTTACCCTTTTCCGCCAGCAGCCAGCGCTATGCCACTACATCACTCCCCCCGTGAAAAAAAAAACAACCGTCTCAGCTGACAACAATCACATAATAAGAGCAAAAAGGACTTACAAGAATGTGTGCTAACACAATTAGTATAACAGGGAGGGTTAACAGACATCAGTAAAAAAAATCGTTTATATTAACCCCGAACCGCGAGGGAAGCATAACAATTAACGACGTCCGCCGGCGTGCTGCAGCCTACGAGCATCGGGAAGGAACCCCAGATCAACCGGAAGCCACAGCCCAGCTCATGGCGGTGGCCACCCGCCAGACGACATCGGAACGCAATTGAACGATGGGAAGGGAGCGGTTCAGTGGAAAAAAAACGCTCTTGGAGCAAGTCCTCGACGTCGGTCCCCCATCTCGAGCAGGAATCTGCATTTTGGGAACCACCGGGACATCACACAAACGGCCTCAAGTGCGCGGTCCAACACACGGAGGCGCTGTCGGGTTTTCCGGACTTCAGGTGCTGAGATCCTGCGGGCGGCACAACGCAATTCTACTGAAGCGCAACCTCCGGGCTCGTCAGACACCTGCTGCTCTGGAGATGGAGATGAACTGTCTACATTGGGTAGAACATAGGGTTTTAACCATGACGGGTGCACAAACCAGCGACGGCGACCGACCTGTATATGCACGCACTGCGGCCTCTTCACCTCGATCACCTCAACGGCCCTGCCACGGCCGGTGTAATCTAGGGGATGTACCCAGGGGTACCTGGAGACAATGCAGCCGTGCCTTGTCCCCAGTGGTCCATGGGGTCCCGGACTCCCGTTGTCCCACGAGTTGGCCGAATTTCCCCGAGATACCTCCCGCACCCTCCGTTAAACGCCTCAGCGTGACCTGCATGGGCATGGGCATGACAGCTCTCTTCTTACCCAATCCCATGCCCAGCTGAGCTTCAATGGTGGGATCACTCTCCCTCTCATACATAAGATAAAACTGGGAGAATCTTGTTGAGGCGTGAGGGGCCATCCGAAATGCGGTCAGGACACCGGGAATGTGCAAATCCCAATCCGACTACGCCTCATTAACTCGTTGGCACAACATGGACGTAAGGCTGACCGTGAAGGAGTAGTCCTGCAAAATTTCTAACCAGCGGGACAGTTGGCCTGAAGGCTGGTCAACACATAAGGAATATTGAAGGGCTGCATGGTCCGTGCACACGACAAAGTCCCAAAGCTGCTCTGCGGGAGACAACACATGGCTCCCGTAGTCCACCACTTCTGTGCCATTCACGACCTGGGACAGCACAGCACCAATTCAAGTGTCACTGGCGTCCGTGTCCAACACAAAGGGCAGAGAGAAATCAGGGTAAACGAGGGGAGGCGCGTTGACGAGGCCATCAACGCACCGCGACAAACGCGGCCGCCTCCGCCCACCGAAATCTCTGGCCCTTAGCAGTCAGCGCGTGGAGCGGTTTTGCGATCGTCGCGAACTTGGGGACAAACCGGCGATAATATGACGCGAACCCTACAAAATTGCGAATTTCACTGAACTACTTGGGGGTTGGCCATGTGCGCACGCACGCCGTTTTGTCGGGATCCGTGTCGGGATCCCGGACTCGCTAACAATGTGGCCCAAATACCGCACCGATGTTTGCAAGAAAAGGCACTTTTGCGGTTTAAATTCGAGATTGGCCGCCCGCACTTAGACAAACACAGACCGCAGTCGATACAAATGCTCCTGAAACATGCGTCCGAATACAATGACATCGTCCAAGTAAATGAGGCACAAATCCCATTGAAGACCTGCCAAGATCATTTCCATAAGCCGCTGGAACGTGGTAGGAGCAGAATGCAGCCCCAATTAAATTGGAACAACCCTTGTCGTGTTCGGAACGTGGTTTTAGGCCTGGATTATTTATCCAAGGGCAGCTGCCAAAACCCCGACAACAAATCGAGGGTCGAAAAGAACCGCGCACCCATCAAGGCATCCAAGGAGTCATCCACCCGAGGGAGTGGATACATGTCCGGCACAGAAATTTAGTTTAGTTTGCGGAAGTCAACGCAAAAGCACAGACTCCCATCCCGTTTTATTACCAAAACAATGGGAGCCCCCCACAGTCTGGTAGAGGGGGGAAATAATGTCCGCAGCCAACATCTCGTCAACTGCCTGGCGAACATGGTCCTTCTCCCTGGGACGGAGCCTGTACGAATTCTGCCTTATCGGAGCTGCGTGACCCGTATCTATGTGATGTTGCAATAGCGAAGTGCGGCCTATATCAAATTTGCCCCCGCTGTTCCCCAGACAAACCCAAATTTTCCCCGCACAATGTCCATCCAAGCCCCGTCCGACTCTCTTCCCCGCTCCACCGCGCCAACGACCTCTGCAGCCTCCGTGTAGGCCTTTTCACAGCGCGCGGCCGTTGCATGGGCAAAAACTGTACCGGCTTGGAGCACAAAAGCCCCCAGCCCCACATTTAGCACTTGCAAAAAGGGCTCCTAGTCACTATGGTCTGAGCACCCACCAACACAAGTCGCTGTATTAGAGGGGGTTAAAAGGACCCCTTCGAAATCTGTCAAATCCAGATGCTTCCGCAATCGTAAAGGCACCAACATCTGCACCTGGCAGAGCCATAACAGTTTCCCTCGCCAGGTCTTGGACTGTAGCGTTAGCCCTTGCTAACCGAGTCGTAGACTTAAAAAAGGCCAACCGATTTCCCAACGGCAATTCAATACAGCCTTGATCGGCAAGGATCTTAAGGGGCATTCTCCCGAAAAATTCGGTACCCAAAAGACAGGGCACAGTCAATGTCTTGGAGACCCACACCCGCCCTGTCAACTCAATGTTTTCAACGCGGACACTCTTCCCCCTGAATAAAGCCAACCACCGCGGATGACCCCTTGCCGCAGCAACCCTGACACGGTGCGCCAATGCACCCCACTGCTTTACGCAACGCTGCCACCCATCCGACGCCGGAGTCCGTTGCTCACACGCCGCGACAAGATGAGGGATGGCGAAGTGCGAACCGGATGCGCTCAACAACCGAGATGTGTGTGGTGACATTTGTGGCCGAGTGTCTGATGCGTCGCGATTTGCCTGCGAGGACGGGGAAGGGGATGTCAGCGGAGCGAAGGACGTCGAAGGTGAGGTGGGCGAACCAGCGCTGTTGCGGCATTCCCTGACGATGTGGCCCAGCTGGCCGCACTTGCTGGAAGGGGTCCCTCTCGGCACTCCCGCTCCTGCTGTCGTCGCCCCTTGACTCCTCTCTCGCGTGGGCTCCGGATGAAAGAAGCGCAGACCCGTTCCGGTTCCCGCGGCGCAGGCTCCTCCGGATCCTCCGGCACCCCTGCGCAAGCAGCCCCCCCGGGCCACCACTGCAGGTTGACGTGTGCCTGGATGCAGTAGGCCACCTTCAGGGATGACAGGTCACCTTCCTCCGTGATGGGGAGAGTAACAGCAACCTTTCCAGCGCCAGAGAATCGAGCGCCGTCTGTTCCATGCGCGGATAAGCTGTGTGGCCCAAGGCCAGCAGCGTGCTGCGGAAGGCGAGAGGTGTCTCGGCCTCCCCCCGCCTCCGCAGCACAAACCTAGAGCAGGCATTGGATGGTGGGTCGAAAATTGCGGCCATTTGAGCGCATGCCCGAGGCAGAGTTGCTCGATCCACCTCCAGGATGGCTTCAAATGCTCCCAAGGAGTCGTCGTACAGGGCACAGCCTCTTCCGACCACCCGACCAAAGTGCAGGCCGCTTTGAAGCGGCGTTGAAACGCCGTCCAGTCGCCCCCTGCCGCTACATACTCGCGGACGAGAGGCAGTATCGTTAAAACCCGCCACCACCCGCCAATTCATTGGCTGTGTCGGGTGGTGGCGGGTTTAACAAGGCATTTATATTTACACGATTTCACCCAAAAAATCCTCTCTTATGGGTAATATTGGTGACGAAAGCCTACGTGTTAAACGTTCATGTTTACCGCTTTATTTACGCTTAAATCAACGTCTTTTTAAGCAATGCTCATCAAGACTTGTCCTGTCTGCATCACGCCATGAGACGAAGAATCCATTCGGAGCGTTCACAGAGTTCCGTGCATGCACCGCGTGTTAGTGGGGGGCTGTAAGCCGTGACGTTGACTTGATATTTCCTTTACCCACTCACCCCTCACAGAACAAGGACAACATAGATGTGGACGGAGTCCTCGGCTTGGCAGAGAAAGCTTTCTTTGACCACAACGGCCTCGTAAGGGGAGCGTATCAGAGCACGTTGGAGGAGAGCCGCGTGATCAGCTGGGATGGATGCTACGATTTCGGTGGCGACTGGCCACACACACAGGACTCGTTGGAGCTGTGTGTGCTACGAGCAGTATACGGGTACGTGGTGGTGGTGGCGGCGGTGGTGGTGAAGGTGGCGGCGGCAGTATTTTCGGTAGCTGTGGGTGGTGGTGACGGTAGCAATGGTGGTTGTTATGAAGGCGATGAAGGCAGTGGCGGTATTGGTGACAGCGGCGTTGGTGGTGGTGGTGACGGTAGTAGTGGAGATGGTAGGCATGGTGCAGTGGTGATGGTGTTGGTAACTATTAGAATTGTATTAGAGATGGGCGATCTGATTGTTTTATTCACACGTTTGCTCAGCACAGCCCTAAAGGCCCATAACGCCGGGCAGCTCGTAACAAACGGCACTGCCGAGAGTACAATGGATGAAAGGGAATGTTTTTTCTTGAATTGTTCCCAGTTTTATTCTTGGGTTTGTCGGTAAAGTCATGTAGATAGGTTAAAAGAAAATAACAAAAAATAACACTGTTGTATGCGCTTGGGAAAAGAGACGATGGGAGAAAATTCCAAAGTGAAGCAGTGCGAGGGAAGTTTCAGCAATGTGGTGGTTGACCACAGTCTGGTAGACCCGAGTCCTCTGGATTGGTTGAGTGAATTTCATGGGAACAGTAACCATGGTCGTGGCGATAGAAGAGCGAGGAGGTGACTGACTGCCGCTGTGGGACTGATTGGGGCAAATATTTGAGTGCTCTATTATCAATCATTAGTACACTCCAACCCTGTCTTCCCAGGCCTTATAAACCATTGCTGGAGAATGAGCTGATGGACACCTGGAAGATGCTGCTCGCTCGGGAAGTTCTGCACGGATGCAATGATCCCCAGGACTCCGCCACCAAGGAACAATGGAAGGACATGGGCCTCGCCTACAGGAAGACCATCGACCGAGACATGGTAGGCAGGCGGTGGCGGGAAGTGTGTTGTTAGTGAGGGAAGTGGTGGTGATGGTGTGGTGAGGGTATAGGACAGGCATGGGGAAGTTCTAGTATTCGGCCTTCGACCTGACTGTGTTCGGGCCTGCAGCTATACGAAGCCTACCGAACTATACTTATCCATCACGGCAAGCATCTTAGCCGCATGAGTCAGGTACCAGAAGGGGGAGGGGTGGAACATTTTAGACCCGTCAACACCGTGTTTCTAATCTTCTTGGTTCTTTCGGTAAAGTCATGTAGAAGGAAAATAATAAAATAATTCTCACGACGTTTCGGCCACAACGCAAGCAGCCGTCTTCAGGTGGAGAACAGGTCTGTCAAGTAGACAGAATCTGAATGGCACGCCCCAGGCTTGGAGCGACTATTTATGCTGGGATGGAGGGGCGAAGAGCGCTTTGACAAAAATAATTTGCATATCAAGAGGAATTTAGCATATTTATGGGAAATGCAGATATGCGATTAGTACTACTTGTGAAATGCGTAGGAGGTTTGGCGAGGGGTTTAAAGTCATTATGCCCATGCATTATGCAGGATTAGCAGTATCAAAGGGAGGGAGTAAGGTTAGAATTAATAAAGGGAAGGAATGTTAATAATATGGCGCCGCAGCAACTAATATGCTTATTGACTATACATTGTCATATTACACTGTTTTATTCTACCCACTCAACTGTATACCACACTGCTAAATTCCTCTTGATATGCACTCCGCAGGGAATGGATTCTTTGCTCCGCTGCAAGCTTCCTACCACCACTCTGACATATTTTGTTGCTTCCTCTTAGTACCTTTCACGCGACGGTTAATGGTATAGTGTATAGCATATTATATAATAATAAATAGTATTAAAGTGTAATGTTTAATACAATGTATAAGGTAATATATAGTATCGTAATTTTATAGTGAATATATAGCAGTGTGGTATACAGTTGAGTGGGTAGAATAAAACATAGTGTAAAATGACAATGTATAGTCAATAAGCATATTAGTTGCTGCGGCGCCATATTATTAACATTCCTTCCCTTTATTAATTCTAACCTTACTTCCTCCCTTTGATAATGCTAATCCTGCATAATGCATGGGCATAATGACTTTAAACCCCTCGCCAAACCTCCTACGCATTTCACAAGTATTACTAATCGCATATCTGCATTTCCCATAAATATGCTAAATTCCTCTTGATATGCAAATTATTTTGTCAAAGCGCTCTTCACCCCTCCATCCCAGCATAAATAGTCGCTCCAAGCCTGGGGCGTGCCATTCAGACTCTGTCTACTTGACAGACCTGTTCTCCACCTGAAGACGGCTGCTTGCGTTGTGGCCGAAACGTCGTGAGAATTATTTTATTAAGTTTTATTTTTATTATTTTATTATTTTCCTTCTACGTGACTTTACCGAAAGAACCAAGAAGATGAATCCCTGCAGTCACGAAAGCTTTAAATCGTGTTTCTAATGTTAGCGCACTGCAGTCACATCCATCACTGCTTGGGCCTCTGTGGCCAGTCCAACATGCATCTCAATTTGTTAATGGATGTGGTTGGGGATGCTGCAGTGGGGTTGGCACACTGGAATTGCCAACTGGAGGTTTGACGGCTGGATTCCATCTGCCTATGTGGCATTTGAAACAATGGTGCAGATGTATTAAATCCCCCACCCAAATTAGCAAATGTCTACCCAGCAATGCAAAGTGGTTCACCGCAGTCGGATCAGTAGCTCTTGTGTGGTGGTGTTAAATGTGGGTACTCCCACCTCTTCTAAGGCATCTGTGGTCAGCTTGGAAGAGTAGACCAAGATACCCTCTGGAGGAACTGTCTAAAACTCCCTCTAGTGGAGGCCCTTCCACCAACATTGGCATGAGAAAGTAATTTCAGAGCCGCACTTTTAATTTTGCCTGTGTGGATGTGAGAGATTTGGATTGTGCCTACTTGTAAAAACAGGAGTGAAAGAAAACAAGTCTCAAGTCTCTATTTTGTAACAACCACCGCTCATGTGTATGTGTGTCCCCCATGTGTGTGCACACGTGCTCGATTTCTCAGATCACTTGCAATTTCAACAACAAGCAATACTCCGCTGCCATGGGCTTCCCGGCGACCCACGAACCCGTGGACGACCTGCCGGCTAGCAGCCCGGGCTGGAAGCTCGTGACTCTCACAGGTTAGCCTTTAGTCCGTGGGCCAAAGCACGGCGGTTGGTCGGTATGTTGTGTATGTTGGAATTATGAAATTTTGATAAAAAATAATTTTTTTTAATAATTTACGAAAAATGCGCAAATCGCATTAATTATGTTAATGTATGTAATTATATGCATAAATTATGATAGTGTGTGTAATTATATGCATAAATTATGATAATCACGGAGATAATTGTAGTAATTTATGCGGATGCTTGTGATTATGTTAATGTGAGCAGTTATGATAATTAGGCTTAGTTTCGTTTATCCAGAGTTGTATCAATCAGGATAACACGATTATCATTGATTAACATTTACTGATTATCTTAGTGTTTATGTTATGTTAGGTCTCCAAATTAATTTCTCATCACAGGCTACAGTTCTTAGGAATAAGACAGTTTGCATGGACTTGGAAGGAACACTCGATATGCTTCTGTGATAACAATTTTATTCTAACAAACATGTAACCTCTAGCATGCAAGTCAAACATGCGTCAATAAATTCATGAGCAAGATTATGCAATTAACGAAAATGGATGACTAAAACACTTATTCATTGGCGAGATTATGCAATTAACTAAACTGAAGGCTAACACTCTTCTAACAATCGTAACCTCTACCTTTCCACCAGGCATCTCATTAGTTCCCCCATGTATCGATCACAATCGGCGACTGGCCGAGTTTGAAAACAATCATGACACAATATTCATATGGCGGCAATAAAAGCACTTATTGTACCCCGAAAGCGAAGCATACTTCAATCGATTCGTTGGCAAGATTATATCTGTTAACGGAATGTTTGAGACAATGGTGGGTGAGGGCGTGTGTGTTGGTGGGAGAGCGAATCTGGCTCTGTTTTAATTAATTCTTCGGCGAGACTCTATGGCAAAGAAACAGGTTTGACACGATATTCACTGTGTGCTTCCTTGAGTCTGTGTGTGGGGAAGTGATACGACCCTGTTCAGAGATTTCCTCACAGCCCGTGCGGGTTGCAGACGCGACTTTCTCCGCAGGGAGGTGAGCGACGGCGCTTGGCGGTCCTCGGTAGCTGGCGGCGGCGCTCGTTCGGAAGGCTTTGACTCTCTTTCTCCACTGCGGGATGACGAGTCGGCTTTCGTTGATGCTGGTTGATCTGGGTGTGCGTATTGAACACGCGGCGCATGCGTTGGCGCTGTCCTCCTCCTCACAGCCGTTCGATCAGGCTTTCTCCACTGCTTCGTGCTCTCTGCAGCTCTGCTTGGTCGACGCTTGGTGATCTCCGCCCTCTCTACAGGTGGTTCGCTGGTCGTCACTCTGGCGATGAACGATGCTTCGTTCGTTGTTGGGTGGACGTTGGGTGTCTTTGTTTGCTCGAGAGTGATAGCTGGAATCTCCGTCAGCTTCACTCGCAGCTCGGCGACTCAGGGTAGCGATTCTTCTTAGGTGGTGCAGACCTCAGCTTTCGTTGCACGTCGCTACCCCGCGAACATCGTCATTTCGGATGACGGAAGAGCTTCCTCGTTGTCAGCGTTGAGATGAGAGGGGGGGGCCCTGGAGATCTCTGGTGGGGGCCGAAGCCCCAGAGACGAGATGGGGGGCCGTAGCCCGGAGACGAGCTGGTGGGCCGGAGCCCTGAAGATCTGAGTTGAATGGATTTTTTCTCGGCTTATATCGGGAAAATCTACTCAGTTTTCCCGAGTTCAAAGGCCGTGTCATAAAAATGTCTTTGTTCGTGTGCGTTTCGTCCGTGTGTGTCGTGTGCGTGTCCGTCCGTATGTTTATTAGCTTTGAAGACACAGCTGTGTAATCATTCTGGAAGGAGGGGTGGGCTATCTCGCGACGGCGCCACCTAAGTTATCCATTAACCAGACCGACGATTCGCATTCGCACCGAGTTATAAAAATCCTAATCCATGTTTTTGATTATGAATAATATTTGTCGCGAAAACCTACGCGTTAAGCGAGCTTTTGATCCCCTCCCTCGCTCTGGGCGTTGAAACGCGACTTATTTGCTGCTTAGTTCCATTGTGATTTGATTGCAAGCGACCCAAGGTATGCCGTAACCGTGTTCACGGTATTTCATCGTGGCCCGATCTCCCCATGGGAAATGTTATTTGCTCGCGTGTGCAAATCCTGCTGTCCGTGCTGCGGGGAGACAAAGACGGCTGTGCTCCGTGATGGGAGCACCCTGCGCGTATGTTTATTTATTTATCTTCGGAGGCATGTGTTAATTTCCTTTCTGAGCCATTGTTCCGACCTTTATTGGGGTCATTTCCTGGCTTGTGTGTGGGTGTGGAGATCCTTTCGGGAAGACAAAGACGGCTGTGAGCTGCTCGCTTCCCAAGGAGTGTTGCGTGTTGGTTAATTATGAGAGACTTCTCCGCCCTTACTCTCCTAGGAGATCCATTTTAATTTCGTACTTATTATTTGACTTCTTGTTATTATTTACTGATATCCCGGGCTAGGGAATTTGTTTTATGTTTTTTGAGCGACCCTGACTGCCATAATTATCCTTTGATGCTTCGGCCCGGCCGCGTAGAAATTATTTAAAGGTAAATAATGTCAGTATTTAATTAACAAATGATGAATCGCGACCCTGGTGCAGACTGTAGTCTGGTTTCCAATTGGAGTGAGGATAGATAATGTTTGTTTAATCTTCATGGCTAAGTTGGTAACTTTGTTTATCTAACATGGTTCAAAACCCGTCTGTGCTTCTTGTTGTCAATGTTATTTTCTTTGTTAAGAATATAATTATATATATATATTTTGTGGCCTGGTTTTGTATTTGTCAAAGGGCTTTTTAAAGAGTGGATGTCATCCTAACCCCCGCTTGCAATTCCCCCCTCCCTTGTTCCTCTTGTGTGAAATTAGGGGAGTTTTTATGACGTTTTATTGCCCTCTTTCATGCTTTCTGGCCTTTGAGGCGAGGTGTGCGCTCATCTGTGGAAATGGGGGAACGGGTTTTTGTCCGTCTTTGTTCGCTCCCAAGTTGCCCCGTGTCTATTAAAAATTAATTATATATGTTAGCAGAATAATTCTTAATAAAAAAAATAAAAAAAAAATAAAAAGGGGGTATAGATACAAACAGGTACCACCTGGGGTGGCAAGTAATGCTACCAGTGTCCACCTTGAGCAGCATTCACCCGCAATTGATTTTGCTGCACTGCCCTCCAAACGTACTTACACGCAACATCTTTTGCGCAGTGTGGCCACCTATCCCACCACTTTCCAGGCTCTTTTAAGCTTGTTTAGCTTCCAGTGTCTTGACGGGATCGTGTGAATACCGGGCTCGCCTTTAATTTAAAGGGCCTCTTAGACCAAAGTGTGATGTCATGTGTAAATTACGGTTAAGAGTGACTTTGGGGAAAACCCAGGTCTTGCCCCGATTCCTTTGCCAAAGGAGGCTTGAGGACCCGGGCGAGGAAAACAAGAGAACGAGAGGGGAGGCCTGACTTTGGCCGGCAGTGAGCTTCAAGGACTATGAAGGGACAAACCCATATTGGAGAGCGTGACAGAATCAACACATGTGCATGGTTGTTAAATTACTTGTTTGTGTTTTTCAGGGCTGAGGAAGAACTCTCTGCCTGAGAACTACGTCAACGAATGTGACCCACGCTATTCTCACTGCAACGCCTCCACCAGGCTCCCTGATCACGGTGAGTGTGCATGTGTAGCCTTGGTCAGCTCGGCCTTAAATCTAGTATGTGGTGTGGAGTGAAAAACATCGGCACTGGGGGAGACAAAGGTGGCTGCACACGATGCCAACCACGCCCTTAACAGAGTTGCCAAATTATAAAATGTCCATCAAATGGTTGAAATTACTTCATTGGGTTAAATCACATAGCGATGTTAACCTCTTCTGGCAGACTATACCCGTCTGTGACACGCAGCACATTGGTCATAGCGTTGCGCCGTAGGAATGGTGCCAATGCCAATTCTACCAACGGTATATGTTTATATCATTCGTGTAAACCGGAAATTAATAGAGAATGTAGGCTCGATATTAAACAGCCCTGCAAGGATAATTTTAGTAGATGGCGAGTGTAGATGTAACACTTTTGCACGGTCTTTCAAGCTTGGTCACAGTCCAGACTTTCTCTACTCGGCAGTTATTTGTTTTCCAGGCACAGGGGAGATGGCATTTGATGACGGCCCGGTTGCTTGCGCTGATTTCCCGCGTGAGATTCCACTGCTCGAGGAGGAGGAGAGGAGGAGGTGCAGCGGTGACGGTCGTGGGGGGCTCGCAGCCCTGCCGAGTGGGGGGCCGCATTTCCCCCACAATGCAGAGGGGGATCTGTCGTTGCCCTGTAAACCCGACGCCCCCAGTTTCCTACTGGCCTCCGATGGAACCCCAACCGCCAACCTCGCTGACCTCCCCGCGCCGCAAACTCAAGATGTCTTCGCCTCCATGAGGCAGATGGTCAGCAATTTGTGGAGTGGCGGCGTTGATAGCGGTGTCAATGGTGACACCCGTGGTGGTGTTGGTGATGGTCACTCCAATGAGAGCGAGGGCTTGGATGATAACCCGGACGGTAACGTACACAGCAAGCGGCTGCTCGGAAAATGGGTCAAACACGTCAAGTCCTCTGTCACGAAATCAAGCGTGTCTTCGGCGTCCACCTCTGATTCCGATGACTGTGCCGACTTTTTCCCGCGTTTTCCATCGCTGTTGAAGTCTGCTCCCGGGCATCCGATTTTACCACGCGGCCCGTTTTGTGGCTGGATTGAACTTGAGGAGCCGGTGTTGTCCCTCGTACGCTCGATGGATGAGATCGCCGGCGTGGCAGAGCCGTCGATACCACCGCTGGACCAGCTGGACAGGTGGTGGCAGCAGCAGCAGTGTCGCCCTGGGGAGGTCAAGAGTCGACTCGGGCAGTCGCGGCGCTTCAAGAAGCTGCATCCTGTGGACGAGGTCGCCGACGACTGTGCCACCATGCTCGCGCGGGAGATGGATGGCGTGTGCCGCTCGGCGGGCTGGGATCTGCGGTTGCCAGCCGGGGGTCGGCAGGCGGTGCACGTGCCGCCGGCAGATGGAGTCGGCACCGACGCCGACACCTTGATCTACCAAATGCGGGAGCAGCTCAAGTCGGGGTCGCTCGCCAGCAAGATCTGCAGCTACCTGAAGCGTGTGCAGAAGCATAACTGGCTGCACGCATCTGCTGGTGATGAGCAAGATGAAGAAGATGAGGAGGAGGAGTCAAACCACAGGACGTCGACGACGGCCGCTGTGCGGTCGTACGAGAGGGTGTCGCTCGATGACTCGTACTTCGACAGGTGCGATCGCCGTCGGGATTGTGGTATCCGGCAAGAGGCGGAAGTGGTGACGATGGCGGTTGACGTTCAGGATTTCCAAGCCGGCTCTTCCAGGAGAGAAGATGGGGATGCGTCGGTGGCGGCGTGGTCACCGACTGTTGAGTCCGTGATGTGGCCGGGAAGCCCGGTGAGCATGGACCTGGATGAAGACTCGGAGGGGTGTGAGGACGAGGCGGACGTGAGGGTGACAGGGTCGGAGGTCAAAGGAGGAGGATGGGGTGACTTGGTGGAGCAGCGATGCGATGCGACTCTGGCAAGCAGTTCAGGTCAGGCAAATAAATGAAATATCTTCGCGTGTGCACGGGTTTAATTATTAGCCGCTCCTCACTTTATTGAAGGTCAGCGGCTCAGTGCCCACTTGATGTCGGCAAGTTGACCGATTATTTTAAGAAGCAATACAAACTTCGGACAATCTATGTCTTGGCCTTCATTCTACATATATAAGACATAAATGTTTAGCATTATTTATGTATCGGTTTTGCATTATCCGGGCCACCCCTTACCCCGTTTTTTTCACTACCCCACACCACTCGGAGCAGATTTGTAAAGCGAAGGGGAGGCCCAGGACCTTCTGAGATTTCTCTCGACACTGATGTTAGCCATGGCCGCAAATCGAACAGGTTACCAAGTTCGTAGCTCAGTGCGCTCACCACTGCGCCACCACTCCACCCTTCCTTGGCAGCAGGAAGATAACACTCGTGTTGTGTTTGGTTTTTTTTCTGTCACCACACACGCCCTCCAATAGTCGTTCACGCTCACCACATTGCCAAGCCCAGCAAGACCGACCTCCCTTGGGCAGCCGGGATCTGTTCTCAGCCAGACACAAGCGGGCGTCTGGGTTGGTATCCGTCCTCTGTGGAGCTACCGGCGCCACACCCCATCGGCGGCGTTCCGCCAGAGACCACCTGCCTGCGCTTTCCACACACTGAACAGCCCTCGCCTCAACTCGTCAGTACCGCCCGGCCGGATTATATCACTGCCTGCCAAGTTGTGCCCGTCGGTATCGGCGCCGGCTCTCTTCCGAGCACACTCCAGCCGGAGGTTGTGTCAGCGGACTTGAGTTTGGGCCCGGCGGCAGCAGTGGCCGGGCAACCGAGCGCAACGCAAGCAGTGCCAGGCTTGGTGGACCAGCGAGACGCCTTCTACGTGCATGGCTCTCCTGCCGATCCTGAGCTGGAGCCAATTAGGGTGAGCGAGTGGGGTGGTGTGGGGTGGTGTGGGGTGAGCAGGTGGCACGTTGTGGGTACAGGGTGGCCATTATGATTGTTTGATCGTTCATGATAAATGAATGGGAAATCATAACACCATTTCATTATCAGTTTTACCAAACTTCACCAGCTGGCACTGTTTTTTGAATTTTCGGCGTCAGTTAACATCAGCGACGAGTGATGGTGCAACCAGCCCTGGACCCGTACCCCATTCATTCAACATAACACGCTGGTCACTGCAAGGAGGCTGTGTTTTTTTACATAGTATGTAATGGGTCATCACGTGACTATTCGCATTTGAGCACCCTGTGAGGTTTGAATGTTCCTGCATGCCAGCTGGTTTGATCGACACTAAAATTGGACCAGATTTGATTGTCGGCTCCCCTGACTTTGGGAGTCGATAATTGATTCCCTAAACAATTGTCGATAAAACAGCGTCATTCTTTTAATCCTTCGCCTCGCTCAACTCACCTCTCCCGCTGTGCTTCGTTCCCATTAGGAATACCTGCGGCTGCAGAACTGGGAGGAGATCCAAGACGGGCGACTGGCCGAATACGAGACTAGTAGCAAACGAGCGCTGGTCGTGATTAGAAATAAGGACATCGGAAGCATCCTGCACACGGTAAAACGGGGTGGACGGGCCATACAGAGAGTCCCTGTGTCAATGGTCAATATTTCCACCCTGAGTATTTGTTAACTTTGGGAGTATTCTGAGAATAATTGTAACCCCCAGAGGTGCAGGGGGAAGGACAACAAACTAAAAACAAGCATTTATAAAGAAATTAGTTTTCCATCTAGATTTAAAAGTGCATAGCTCCAGTGGCCTAACATCGGAAGGAAGAAGGTTCTAGACGGCCGCAGAAGTGCAGCTGAAAGCACGCGGTGGGTGCAGTGACTCGCGCATTGCGGTATTTACTCGCTTTGTTCATGTGTGTGTGGGTGTGAAGGTCTTCAATGGTTTGAGTATGTTCGGGTGTATCAGTGTGTAAGAGTGTCAGTGTCACTATGAGATCTCTTTTACCAGTGGCAAAATATAATGGTAGGTTTTTACCCTTTTAACTGGTACAAAACTGACACCTTTATTCAAGGCATCATGTTTGCAATGACCACAACACAAGTAGTCAATAAAGCAAACAAAAAGAAGCAACTCTGATAAGGATAATAATATGCACTGTCATTGAAGTTGATTGGCCCACACCCGAGACGGCTTTCTTTAGAGCCTAGTCCCCATTGGTGTAGGGCCAGATGACACCAGAAGGCGTACAACTCAAAAACAGTGCAATATCAGAGTATTGAGAGTTCGGGGTAAACATTTACACTATGAGATCTCTTTTACCAGTGGCAAAATATAATGGTAGGTTTTTACCCTTTTAACTGGTACAAAACTGACACCTTTATTCAAGGCATCATGTTTGCAATGACCACAACACAAGTAGTCAATAAAGCAAACAAAAAGAAGCAACTCCTTATCAGAGTTGCTTCTTTTTGTTTGCTTTATTGACTACTTGTGTTGTGGTCATTGCAAACATGATGCCTTGAATAAAGGTGTCAGTTTTGTACCAGTTAAAAGGGTAAAAACCTACCATTATATTTTGCCACTGGTAAGAGATCTCATAGTGTAAATGTTTACCCCGAACTCTCAATACTCTGATATTGCACTGTTTTTGAGTTGTACGCCTTCTGGTGTCATCTGGCCCTACACCAATGGGGACTAGGCTCTAAAGAAAGCCGTCTCGGGTGTGGGCCAATCAACTTCAATGACAGTGCATATTATTATCCTTATCAGAGTTGCTTCTTTTTGTTTGCTTTATTGACTACTTGTGTTGTGGTCATTGCAAACATGATGCCTTGAATAAAGGTGTTAGTTTTGTACCAGTTAAAAGGGTAAAAACCTACCATTAGTGTCAGTGTCTATGTGAGGGTGTGTTATGGTAGGGAGTGCGCGCTGCACTACGAACTAACACCAGTGATGATTATCTGAAATGATCATGGGTTTCCCCTAGGTCCACTCAGCCTCAATGAGTACCTGGTGCCGTGTGTAAATAACAGCACTAGGGAGATAAAAGCAGTTTAACACGTAGGCGTTTGCGATTAATATCCATAATATAGGTGTTTTGGGTTAGATCGCGTAAATTTCAATATGTCGTTAAACTTGCCACCACAAATGAAGACAGTTGGCCACCCACCTCCTCGTGTTCCGTGCCGGTCTTCACAGGTGCTCGCGAACAGTGCTTGCCCCAACAGTCTTGACAGGCTATACGGGGGATCTTGGTCTTTAATGGTGAAACTGAGGGTGTATCAGTGTGAAATGGAGTAATGTTCAATGTGTGTGTGTGCGCTATTAACCCAGCTATCCTGACAATAGCTGGCATCAGTCGTGGTCTTGCAAAGCTTCAAAATAGTTAATGACAATTGAAGTGCGCCTGTGCAACAACAGGAAAACAAAAATATAATTATCTTGAGGCTGTCAGACAGAGGTGGAGTAGTGCACAGTGGTTAGCACTTTGCTTTGAACTTTGGAACCTATCTTTAATTTCCCGGCATGGCATATGTGCTTCTCTAATCACTTGTGGGGAGCAGTGAGTGTAGTGGTTAGCATACTGTGCTATTAACCTAGTTATTTCAGTTTTCCGAGTTCAATTCCTGGTTGTGGTCCTGTTCTGCCCCCCCACCACCATTTACTGACCCGCACTGACCAGCATGATGAAGTATGGTCACACAGCCTTTTGTGACCCATCACGGGGTGGGCATGGCATTCATGCAGCAGTGGACTGGTAAAGGATTATGGTATGTAGGAGGCATGGGTTCGATCCCAGACCCTGACAATGCCTGTTGTATATTTGGGAATTCACGTATTCTCTCTCCCAGTGATGGTCAAGTAAACTTTTCTCCGGGTCCTTTAGTTTTGGCTGCTACTCTAAATTTCCACATGTGATATTAAGCCACTGCGACAAGCTATTGTGTGTGACCAGGTCACCTCTGAAAAAGAGCTAATAGCTGAATGGGCTTCACCTGATAAATAGAATAGTTTACTGTATATGCAGTACAGTCTCTTGTATAACGCGGTAGTTGCGTTCCTGAAGAACACCGGGTTACAGAAAAATGACGTTATAAATATATAATTTAGGGTAAAGCACAGTACGCGATAACACGTTAGATGTGTATGCAGGCTGAACAAAGACTTGAGGCGCATGGGTAGCATCTCGAAGCATCCAGCAGCATCACACCTTGTGTGATAATGCTATGCCGTGGCAACTGCACAACCGCTTATTCCTACTAATGCGATGTAGTTCTGTTCACTCAATCACCTTATATCCACTCCGCATCGGTGTTGTTGTATGTGTTGGGTTATGAAATTTTGATAAAAATAATAAAAATTAATAATTTTCCGAAAAATGCGCAAATCGCATTAATTATGTTAATATGTGTATTAACATGCATAAATTATGATATTGTGTGTAATTATATGCATAAATTATGATAATCGCAGAGATAATCGTAGTAATTTATGCGGATGCTTGCGATTATGTTAATGTGTGCAGTTGTGATAATTTAGCTTAGCTTCGTTTATCCATTGTTATATCAATCAGGATAACACGATTATCATCGATTAAACGTTTACCGATTATCTTAGTGTGTTTATGTTATTTTAGGTCTCCATTTTCACATCTCATCACAGGATACAGTTATCAAGAATAAGATAGTTTTGCATGGACTTGGAAAGAAGCACTCGAACAGTTGGTGTTAAGCAATTTTATTCTAAACAAGCACATGACACTCTTATCCGAAAGCAAGTATACGTCAATAAATTCATGGGCAAGATTATGCGATTAACGAAAATGAATGACTAAAAATACTTCTTCATTGGCGTGATTATGCAGTTAACGAAAATGAATGACTAAAACATTTCTTATTCATGTAACTCGACGGCAGCAACTGCTTTGCACGATCAGTTGATATTGAACGCACCACCTCGAAATGGCAACCCTTTTTGAAACGCAAAGACAATTTTTTTTTAAGTCTTATTCGTGTGCGTGCTGTGTGTGCGTTGTCCCCTTGTAATATTAATTAATTCTTGGAGCCGGGAGTTGTGTCGTTAGCTTGTGTGGTGTGGGAGGATACAAACAGCGGCCAGAAGTTTTCTCTGGGTTGGGCGTGGCCGCCGCGAGCCCCTGCTGCTCCCTCGCTCGGCGTGTCTCTGCTTGTGCGCTCTCTCTCTCTCCACTGCTGGACGACGAGTTGGCACGACGCTCGGTGACGCCCGGTGACGTCCGAGTCGTGCTGCTCTTGCGCTCTCTCTCCCTCTACTGCTAGATGACGAGTTGGCACGACGCTCGGTGACGCCCGGTGACGTCCGAGTCATGCTGCTCTTGCGCTCTCTCTCCCTCTACTGCTAGATGACGAGTTGGCACGACACTCGGTGACGCCCGGTGACGTCCGAGTCGTGCTGCTCTTGCGCTCTCTCTCCCTCTACTGCTAGATGACGAGTTGGCACGACGCTCGGTGACGCCCGGTGACGTCCGAGTCGTGCTGCTCTTGCGCTTTCTCTCCCTCTACTGCTAGATGACGAGTTGGCACGACGCTCGGTGACGCCCGGTGACGTCCGAGTCGTGCTGCTCTTGCGCTCTCTCTCCCTCTACTGCTAGATGACGAGTTGGCACGACGCTCGGTGACGCCCGGTGACGTCCGAGTCGTGCTGCTCTTGCGCTTGGCGGTCCTCGGTAGCTGACGGCGCGATGGCGCCTCTCTGCAGCTCTGACGGCGGCGCTCGTTCGGAAGACTTTGACTCTCTTTCTCCACTGCGGGATGACGAGTCGGTTTTGGTTGATGCTGGTTGATCTGGGTGTGTATTAGACACACGGCGCATTCGATGGCGCTGTCCTCTTCCTCACAGCCGTTTGACCAGGCTTTCTCCACTGCTTCGCGCTCTCTGCTTTGCTCGCTTGGTCGACGCTTGGCGATCTCCGCCCTTTTACAGGTTGATTGCTTGTCGTCACTCGTCACTCTCTGCTCCGTGCTTCCCTTGTTCGTGCAGCTGCCAGCTTCACTCGCACTTAACTTCGTTCTGCGAGAAGCGACACCTGCTATCGGCATCGGTGTTTCGTTTCCTCACGACGTTCCGCCAGCCGGAGCACGGCTGAAACCCAGCCCCGACCCAGGTTGAACTCAGACTTCTGCAACTCGAACGACCCCTCCTCGTTCCATCACTTCTCGAGGCACGATCTGTCCCAGCTCTCTTGCGAGCCCCGTCGCAACGCCGAGCGCGACTCGGACAGACTGCACTCAGACTGTCACCTTAACGACGTCTCGTCGTCCCATCTCTCCTCGAGGCACGATCTGCCCCAGCTCTCTTGCGAGCCCTGTCGCAACGCTGCGTCGCAAGCCGAGTTGCGAGACCGAGCACGACTCGACCCAGACTGCTCGTTCGCTATGTGCGCCCGTGCCTAACTCAAAACGTGACTCCCCTCTCTGCGCATTCTTTGCGAGAGAAAACAAACAGAAAAAAACAGATGTCTTTGGAAGGTCAGGCACCGATTCACCCCTGTGACCTTTTTGCTCCCTCCTTGCTTGCCAGACCCCGCTGGAAGACAAAGGTGGCTGAGGAGATGTTTGCAATACATTTATGTGGTCCTGTGTGTTACATTTATTCTTGAATTATATTTTATGAGTTCCTTCGGTCTTAGTATCGTGGTTATCATTCGTCTATGTTTAATGAATATTCGTACTGATCCTCGTCACATTATTATTTTGGGGCTTTGCCAAGTTTAGTTCTCCAGAGATTGGTGTTTTATTCTGAGTTATATTTTAATGTCCTGAGGTTAAGTGTAACTATGTTTCCACTTAAGCTTTCTGGAATTCGTACTCTTTAGTTTTTAGGACGGTCATGTAGATAGGAAACATGTAATTCTAAATAATATGTATGCGGTGAATACGAGTAATATAAGATAATTACTAATTTAAAAAACCTATGGTTTGTTGGTTAATTCTCTTTGTTAAGTTTCTACTTTTCGGTTAGGAAAACGTTAAGAAAACGCGAGTTGCAACCATTATTATCCTTTACTCTGCTCTGCACCCCCTACGTGCATCTCAAGATGTCTTGGGAGGTCAGGCCATCGATCTTTGTCCATCTGGATGTCTCTGACCTCTCTGTGACCGAATTCTTATCATTTTAACCGCCCTCCATGTTTCATGGATTCCTGGTGTGCTTGTGAGTTGTTTTCATTATTTAATAAAAAAAAATAGATATATATATAAAAAAAAATTATTGATTATTCTTAATATTAATAACGGAAACCAGGGCATAGATACAACAGTGTTATAAAAAATGTGTTCCCTAATAGATTCATCGCGTTGTATCCAATTTGCTTTATGAAAACACACAGCGTTATAGCAGAACTGACTATTGTAATTGTATCAACACAGGCGGTGATTGTCGTACCTAAGATTGGAAACCAGCGGTTTAGAGTTTTGGCAGGGTTTTTATTGGTCGGATCGCAGTTCAGGCTTTTTGCTACTCTGTTCGCAGTCTACATGTTTTTTCCTTTCGCTTCCCCACGAGGGTCGCTTGCGTTGACCGGCGATTTCCGCGCATCACTGTCTCCACCAGATCCCACGGCTGCTGCAGTTGCGACAAGCGTCGTCGGGCGTGCGCTTTGCCGGCGTGGACGGCCTTGCTGACATCACGAACCGCTCGTTCCGCAAGCTGCTGCACCTGGGCGGCTTCCTCGTATCGGATGACACTGCGCTCAAAGAGGCAGCCAGCGACCCCGGTGAGTAGGCTCCACTGTTTTGGGTGAGCCGGGTCACCCTTGCCAAATGAGAATATATCCCGGTCTTTTCTTTGGAATGTTAATAGTATGGAGCTGCAGCAACTAAACCACCATGTAAAAAACTAAAATATAAACTACATCAGTATCATCAGTATACTAAATATACTCTCCAATAAGCTGAGCTACTAACAGTAAGTCATACATTACAATTCTATGTCGCAAAAAACATTAACATTCCTTCCCTTTATTAATGCTAACCCTACTCCCTCCCTTTGATGCTGCTAATCCTCAATAATGCACGGGCATAATATGACTTTGAAACCCCCCGCCCACCTCCTACGCATTCCACAAGTAGTGACTAATCCCATATCTGCATTTCCCATAAATATGCTAAATTCCTCTTGATATGCAAATTCCTTTGTCAAGGCGCTCTTCCCCCTCCAACCCAGCTTAAATATACGCTTCCAAGCCGGGTGGTGTTCATTCAGACGCTGTCTTTCCGACAGACCTGTTCTTCATCTGAGGACGGCTGTTTGCGTTGTGGCCGAAACGTCGTGAGAATTATTTTATGTTTTATTTTTATTATTTTATTATTTCCCTTCTACGCGACTTTACCGAAAGAACCAAGAAGATGAATCCCTGCAGTCACGAAAGCTTTAAATCGAAATATAATTCGAACTATTCATAAAAACGTGGGCCTGGGCAGGAAATATCAGCAAGAATAATTGAGTGCCAGCCAAGGAATGGAAAAAATCTGCGAGAGCATGCTCGCCCCAGCGGAGATGGAGTTGTGAAATCAACTCGGGATCGTGAGAGGTGGCCACGGCTTGTGGAGGTTTTCATCCAGCGGTGGATTGACCATGGCTGATGATGTACGATGATGTACGTAGGAATGTTTAACGACGTATCCAACCGCGGTAATTGGAGGTGCAATGATGGTGACGAACAGCAAAAACTATTTCTGCATCGCATTCTTTTGACGCCACGGGCACCGTCCTCCCACGCCCCATCGCAGGCCTGGTGCAGAAGTTCATCGGCGTGCTGCGGTCGCTGAACTCAGTGGGCACTCGGTGGGTGTGGAAGCTGCACGGACGCATGGTGAAGAACCTCCACACAGCTGGACGGTGAGAACCCCCCCGACCAGCATTCCGGAGGGCTAGGCGCATGGCCAAAGGATGGTCTCTTAGAGGGCAGTGGAGCAAGTAGGTTGTTGACCTACTGTGTGCGTGCGTGCTGGCTCACCCACCCCCTCGTACTGTACTGGCCTTTGATCAGTTCTACTTGCGAACAACACGTGCCCCAACAATCTCTTAAGGCTATACGGGGATCTGTCTTTTTGCATCTGTCTGGTTTTTTTTCCATCTGCCTCTTTCTGTGTCTAACCCTATGTCTCTGCTTGCCTGTCTTTCTGTCTGTCTGCTTAACTGTATCTTTTTCCACCTATCTCCATCTCTCTGCCAGTATGCCTATCTCTCTGTCTTTCTCTCTGCCTGTCTCTCCAATCTCCCTGTCTCTTACTTTCACCCCATCTATATCTTATCATCTCCCTGCCTCTGCCCCTCTTCCTGTCTCCATCTCTATCTGTCTCTCTACCTCTCTGTCTGCCCGTCTCCGTGCCCGTGTGTCTCATTCCATCATCTCCATGTCTCCCTGTCCGCGCATTTCCAGGGAGAGCTGCGTGTGGGGTGACGTGCTGTCCTTGGTGCTGGGTGCCGAGCGGCAGCAGCTGGCGGAGTTCCTCCCTCCCCACGCATGCGACGACGCTTGCAACGCCAGCCTTGGCTTCCTGGGTTGTGCGGTCAGCTTGCAGGCACTCAGTCCGCAGTGTCGCTACACCGTCTTTCTCACCGGTGAGGGGGTTCGCTCACCCGGCCACGCCCGGCCGTGCTCACCCAGTCACGCTCGCCTAGGCACGCTCACCCAGGCACGCTCACACACAACCGTTAAGTCACCCTCACTGTCACCTGCAAGTCCGTAGCACCCTCCTGTACATACTCATGCTGTTCCCCCACACTCATCCACGCTCGCCCAATCACAATTACCCAACAACGTTCATCTGTGCTCATACACACTCAACCACGCTCGCCCACGCCATCTTCCGAGTGCACCCCGACCGTGGTGCTCGCAAAACAACACCTCCCGTGTGTGTCTGCGCGCAGGCAACGTGGAAGAGAACGTCAGCAGGTTCCATAATGCCGGCATCGCCGTCAGCACCATCTCGGACTTCATCGCCAAATTCCACGAGGGTGCTTTCGAGCCCACCCACCGGCGGATGGCGATGGCCGCTGCCAACGTCGCCAAGCAGAGCAAAGAGCGAGAAGCGTCCCTGCAGCACCCGCCTGAGCCCAACGCCAAGACGAAGCTGCTGAACCTTGGCATACAGCGACCTCCGATATCTGTGCCTTCGGAAGAGAGGAAAGACGCCGGGAAGCAGGGCTGGCCGCTCGTGCGGCCGCTACCGCCAAAACCACCACAGCCACCGCAACCGCCGTTACCACTGGCGCAAGAGCGGCAAGCCCTGGTGGCGGCACCAGCAGCATTGCCCGATCTCAAAGAAAGCAACCAGACCCGGCCAAATTTTCCACCGCCCGCTGCCAAACGTGTTCAACAGTCAGAAGGACCCATGTCGACTGTAGCGGTATCGGCAGCGTTGCAGGATCAGAACGTGAGCAGCCAGTTCTGGCCGAACGTCTCGCGACCCGAACCTGACCCGCAGCCAAAAAAAGTGTCTATGACAGCGTCATTGGATGGGAAGAAAATGAGCAGTTGGGAGAGTCAACCTGTTAAGCACGACGATCAATGGCTGAAAGCACTTACTGCGGAAGAGAAGGAAGCTGACAATCAGAACAGTCCTCTTGTCCCCCCGTCCATTGTGAAGTGGGAACCGCAGTCAACGCGGCCTGCATCGGTTGCTCCAGATGTGAAGAAAGAAAGCGGTTGTAGTTTAATCTCGGCAAGCCCCGTCCCTTCTTTTAAGCAGCAGCAACAGCAGCAGCAAATGAGAGTGAAGAACCAGGAAACAAAAGTGGCCTCTCGGCCCTTGTCGGATGACGCGACAAAAGTCGGTGCCCAGAGCTGCTTCCTCGTCCACTCAACCACCATCTGTGGTGAGCGGCAACCCGACCCAGTAACGTCGACAGTGTGGGATGAGACACTCCTCGTTGTGCCGAGTCCTTCCCCTATTCCTCGAACACCGCCGCGACCTGAACAGCAGCTGAAGGCAGCCACGTCGTCGGATAAAAAGGATACCGAGGAGCAGAGCAGCACCTCCATCCGCCAGCCTACCATCGATAAAGAACAGCGGCCCATGGTGGTGGTGTCGTCGATGCTGCTGGACGAGGAGACATATGGCAGCCGGAACAGTTGTTTGGTAACGTCGTCCTCGTCCACCCGAGAAGAGAGCCCTGTGGCGGTCACGTCCACGACATCGCTGGGAGCAAAGAGGGGGGAAGGCAAGCGGAAGTGTAGCTCCTCCACCACCACTCTGTCAGCTCTGAGACAAGAGCCGCAGCCGAGAGTGGAATCTTCTGCATCAGCGGTGGTAAAGAAAGAAACTGAGCGTAGCAGCCTGGTGGAGCAGCAGCAACAGCGCACAGGTGCTTTGAGACCGTCAGGAGAGACGAGAGAAACGATGCAAGTCGATGGGACATATGGAGGCTTGGGCTGGTATTCCGCCTCAGAAAAAGCTGCAGCACCAGTGCCCTTGGAAAAGAAGGAAGACGGCGAAGCTAGCTCCTCTGCCATCCATCTGTCCACCGATGAGAACCAGCAGCGGCAGGCCACGGTGGTCTTGCCGCCATCGCCTCTAAGATCGCCTCTAAGAGCTGAGAAAAAAAGCGGCCAGAGCTCGCCCCGTGCCCACTCGCGTGCCGGAAATAGTGAGCGACTGCCCAATTCGGCTGCGTCGACACTGACAATAGAGGTGGACGACGATGGTAGCCAGGTAGGGCGTTTTGTCTCACCGCCTCTATCCCCTCGCGAGCAGCAGATTGGAGCAGCTGCTTCGGTGGTTTTGGCAGAGACGAAGAAAGAAGAAAAACAGAGGTATTTCAAGTCTCCGCCATTGGTAGAGAAGAAGGAAAGAAAGCGTAAGTGGGCGTCTGTTTTGTCTTCCAGTTACAAACAAGAGCAGCAGCAGTTCAGCCAGGTTTTGTCAAAGTCGATGGAAGAAAAGGTGGATGGCAGACAAAGCAAAGCACCCCTCCTGCTGCTGTCCACCGTCAGCAGAGAACTGCAGCCCAAAGCGGCAGCCTTGGCGGCGTTCGAGAAGAGAGATGCTTCCCAGAGGAGGTTTCCCATCCTGCAGTTCGCCATTCACGAAGACGAGCAGCAGCTTCCGGAGCAGAAGACGGAGAGCGGCTGCACAGCAGGAACCGAGCATCTGCCCCGAGTGGCGGTGTGCGTGTCGCCTGAAGAGAAGGGGAAAACGCAAAGGGGTTCATCCATCGCTATGCACGAGGAGTGCCTGGCAGTGGTGACACCCGTGTCAAGCCAGCTGTGGGCAGAGAAGCCCCGGAGCACCCAGAACGTTTCTTGTGCGCTCTCGTCGTCGATTTCAGAGCACGGGCAACAGTCGAAGCCATCCCCGCAGGTGACGTTCGAAAACGATGAAGAAACCGGCAGCCAACAGAGGCAGCTCTTCCTCCCCAGGCATGATAGGCAGCCCAGTCTCGCCACCCCAGTGCCGCCGGGAGATAATAAAGATAATAAAGACTCTAGCCATAGCCGGCTCGCTACCTCTGTGCACGAGCGGCCGCCAGCAGCTGAGGCGGCAGTGTCATCGTCTCCCTATGACAAGCATGAAAGCAGTGAGACTTGGATCCCTGTCGCCCCACAGCAATCTTCAAGGAAGGAGCAGCAGCAAAAGCCAGAAGCTCTGGCGGCGGTGATGGTGGCGGCGCCGCAGTTGAAGGCGGGGAAGCACAACGGTCAGGGTGATGCCACCCACGATAGCCTTTGGCCCAGTATCCCAATCCCACAGGAGGGCAACCATGACCTCGCGGGTGACCTCGCCGGCGGCAGAAAACACAGACCGGTGACCCCACCGAATGAGCGGGCCGAGTGCAAGAGGCGGAGGACAGACGTCGAAGAGCCGCCCGGACCGCCGCCACGCGTCCCCAAGGCGGAGTCCGACGAGAAGCGTGATGATGATGGCGTGAGCGATACCCCCGATGAGAGGAAGCGGTGCGATGAGAAAAGGGCAATTAGCGATCGCCCCACTCCTCCCGATGTGTTTCATTTACGCGTTTCATCTTTTTTTTCATCCGGCGACAACGCAAAAGGTCAACGGGGTGCGTTGCTCCTTCAAGGAGATGGGCAGGTTAGAGTCGGGGGGTTGCCTGACCGGTCCAGGCTGACGGTTCACCCGCCTTGCCAGAGTGAGCGCAAGAAGAATATTTTGAAGCCGCTGTCGCTCTGGGAGGAGATAAAGTTGCGACACAAGCAGGGCAACCAACACACGGCGGGAATGACGATGGCAGCGGTGGCAGCGCATGGCAGGGAGAAGCCAGGCAGGGCCGACGGCTCGACGGCGAAGTCAAAGATGGGGGCAGCGGAAATGCAATCGCCGGCCGCGTTCCACCGGGACGGCTGCACGGAGAAGCGCACGGAGACACCGAGCGGAGATCGGCAGCACTGGAAGACTCCACCAGAGAGGATGAGGATCACGAAAAGCAGTGCAGAGGAAGAGTCCGAGAGGAGGAGGAGACGTTCTCCGGGTCGAGGTGAGTGCCGGCTACGCTTGCGACGATTCGCTCTCCCCTCTTCCTTGCCATTCGAGGAATCATTGTGATTCAGGAATCGATTTCTGTTAACTCAATCGCGTTATCCAATTCGCATCCGGGTCATAAAAAATGTTCCCGAATACATTCATCGCGTTATATCCAATTCACGTTATGAGAAAACACGTGTGATAGAAGAACGGACTGTAATTCTTACGTGTGCATAGTTTGATGCGTGTTAATTTGGAGAACTTGCAGCAGTTGTCGCCCTCTACCGTGAACCTACTGCCGACTGGTCGTTTGCGACGCAGCACCCTCGTAATAGAATAGCACAAATACCAAAAGCACTCATTATTTTAATTGAAATTATAACAATTTTGAAAGCACTGTAAGGCACTGGACTGATCATATACAACACTCATCACTGCTTTTCATAATATCGCACTGGTGTCGGACGTACGCCTACGAGCTGAGATGGCGATGGGGTGCGTCCACATATTGTGCCATAGGTAAGCCATATTTTCTATGACCGTTGATAAATTACATAAAAAATGTTCGCTTTCATTATTAGAACAATTTTGTTTTTAAATTGCACTGTGAGGTTGCCTAATTTTTGTAATACATTATCATCATCAATCATCCACCTTGCACCTGCACATTGCCAATTTGTGGATGTGCTCTCCTATTCATAAAAACTAAAATCTTAAAGTGAAACTCAAACCCTCGCTCTTTTATCCCCTTCTTGCTCCGTAGACGACTCCTTAGACCGCGGTCTGCATTCGTCGCAGGCACCACACACACAGCCCTGGTGCCAGACAGGAGACCCAGAGCAGAATAACAAGGACTCCAGCACCACTGACGCCACATCCGCCAGTGCCAGCAGCAGGTGTCCAAATGAGGAGCCAGGCACCACCGACACTACCGCAATGACAGTCCTCCCTGCCCCGCCGAAAATACCGCCACAGCCGCCGCTCCCACCCAGCTGCCCCCCTCCTCCGCCACCAGAACTTCCGCCACCGCCACCACCACCACCAGAGTGTCCACCCCCTAAATCGCTGTCACCGCCAAGGCAACCGTCTGGTTGCGCACTGCAGCCTGTTCTGCCGCCGCCGCCACTGCCACCGCTATTCCTGTCACAGGCATTGCACCAGGGGGTGCAGCCGTGCCTCTCGCGACCTGGGTTCGTGCTGCCACCTCCTCCCTGCGCGACGGTGCCGCCCCCCTCTTGCCCGATAGCGCCACCCCAGTTCGAGATGATGCCGCCCCCTTCCTGCCCGACTGTGCCACCTCCTTCTTGCCCGACTGTGCCACCCCCTTCCTGCTCGACTGTGCCACCCCCTTCCTGCCCGACTCTTCCGCCCCCTTGTCCGACCGTCCACCCAAATAGCCCTCCGCCTGTTCAACCGCCTCCGTGGATGTTCGTGGGGACGGCTGGCACCCTTCCAGGCCCAACGGCAGCTGCCCTACCGCCACAGGCCAGCCCGGCACAGACGTACCAGCAGCCGTACCACTATTTGCCACACTACAGCGGGCCTTGGCAGCCACCCTCTTAAGTTGGCGCTGAATATTTTCCATGTCGATTGTGGTCTGCTGAGTGCAGAAATATTCTCTGGGGTCGGCTTCCCACATAGGGTGACGGTGCAGCCCTGCAATTTCTTCCCTGCTTCACGACTGGCAGCAGAAAGGCCCTCTGCAAGAGGAAGCTCTCAGGAAGCTATCTTGAGAGGATAGGATAGTTGGCCTCATCTACGCTGGCCAGTATTCTTGGAAGAGGTGGAAGTACCGACAATTTGGTCCACCGTGTGCGGGCGGCCCTGCTGATGGATATAGCTGTGAACTGAACAGGTTTAAATTAAGCTCTGGGCATGAATAAACTTCAGGCTGGGTCAGGTATTGCATCTGAAACTGTAAAGCACAGTTTTTTTACATCCCTCAGCGCATTTCCGGCTTACAATTTATCCAGCACTGTCTCAGATGTGGCAGTTTTGCCGTGATAAGTCGATTTTTGTTTAACAGTTTTTTGTGCGATGAACTCACGCCGTGCGTCTCCACTGTGGAAACATGGGCAGTTCAAAGTCATGATGCACCATTTCAAAGTGTTGTCTAGAGATTTACTACCTTTTTCCAATAAAAAGTTGGGCTGTGTTTAAGTACATGTCTGTAATAACGTCCAATAATGTCTGATAAAAAAATCTATTCGGCAAAAAAATCTGAAGTATTTCGCCAATTAGCCACCACACTGGAATTGAGCACTCATGGCGAAATTTGCTCCCAATCGTTTGTATTCTGTCAATACCTTACGTTTCGAAATGCGCCAAAAGTATAACAAACATCTCAGAAATTGAGGTGCGGCGTTTGTCGGCGAGTTTTTTTTTACCTCCAACCTTTTGTCAGGTGGTGCACACTGCGACGGATGCACGGTGGTGGGGAGAGAGGGGGGATTTGAACATTAGTTGAGCCGGAAGTATTTGTGTTTTGCCGTTTGGTCCATGAGATGTGTTATGCTCGTGTGGCTGATCAATGTTGAAGCCCAGACACCAAACTCACAACACCAAAAGCACATTTTCAGACCGTGTAGAGAACAATGTGCACTTGTGACTTCCGCCAGGCACACGCACCCCACATTGTTGGTGGTGCTGAACGAAAGTAAAGTTAATTGACGACATTAGCGTCATGAATATCAGTAATCTTACCCAACGGTGTGCATGTGTAAATAAACTAAGTGCGAGAAAACGAAACCCAGTTATAATGTAAATTATTTTATGGTACAAGGTTGATTAAAACTGCTGCGATTGGTGCTTTTTGCATGTTTACACTGGCAAGCTGGTTTGTATGGACACTGCTTCTGATTTTAAGGATAAAGTTGTCTTTGAACTGCCAAACGTTTTAAACTGGAGTTTCTCGACCAGTACAAACATTCTTCTTGAGGTCTCAAACTGAGTTGGATTTGTTACGCCAATTATTACTTGACGTTCTAGTTAAGCAGTGGCGCGGCTATCAAGTGTATGGGCAGTACACCTGCACGAGATCCACGGGGCAAGAGGAGGGAGTCCAGGCGCTGGGCTTATGAAGAGGTGCGGCTCAGGGAAATGTAACAAGGGAGTTGGCCCATTTCATTCCTTGCAACCAGCGGCCCTTGCAGCTAATAAGCAGAGAGACAACACAGAGAGAGACACGCAACATATAAACACAGATACCCAATGCCTCTTGTGTCGTGGCCTTAAATAGAAAGGGGGGGGGCAGAGAGAGGTGGGTCTGTGGAGCAGATAAATTAGCATGTCAATGAGAGCTGTGTGGAAATCCACCCCGCGGTGGCAGGGGGAGAGAAAGAGCGAATGGACCTAAAAATGTATTTTTTTTTTACCAGACTTGCTGGGTCTTTCTCTCCCCCTGCTACCGCGGGGTGGATTTCCACACAGCTCTTTCATTTACATGCTAATTTCTCTGCTCCAGCAAACCTACCTTTCTCTCTGCCCTGCCCCCCTTTCTATTTAAGGCCACGACACGAGGCATTGGGTCTCTGTGTCGTCTCTCTGCTTGTGTGTCTTGTCTGTGTGTCTCCGTGTCTGTGTTTTGTCTCTCAAATTTAGTTCTACCTGATGACGACTGCTTGTGTTGCAATCGAAACGGCGTATTCTATTATTTAATTTATTTTCTTTCTACGTGACTTTACCGAAAGAACCAAAGAGTAATTCCCGCAGTCACGAAAGCTTCAAATCAAGTTTAATAGGTGAAGGTTAAGGTGCAGCCCTGCAATTTCTTGCTCGTGGCCACTTTGCCAAAAGGTCTTCCGCTCGGCGGAGCTGCCCCCCCCCCCCTCAAGAGGATATTTTAGTCAGACATCTTCGAATAGGAAGGAGTACTCGCATATTACCTCACCACGCAACCTGCCCGTGCATCTTCCCATTGTAATAGTATTCGAAATCCAGGTTAATACATTGGACCTCCATCCCTATTGTAACATGTGTGTTGATCTTCTTTCGCACCGTACGTAGCCAACCATGCTAATTGGAAGGTTGTAAATTATGAGAATTATTTACAGTCCTTGTTAAATCCACTGCTGGGGTACGTTTGACCATGCTTCACCACTTGAGTCAATGTGGGTTGATTAACGTAGGGTGGCAGGGGTCACTAGTTGCAAAAACTACGACTGCATATATACCGGTCCTACTATTTACCCCAAATTTGGAGTTACTCATTACCTTGTGTTTTTTTACAGTAATTAGGACCGGGTAGTGTCTCTAGGACCGATTCAGACATTACTCGCCACTGACGTGACCGAGAATTGAACTCCAACTCAAGACTCGACTTTTTACCACGCAGTGCACAAACCACTACACTTCCACTCGCCCGCCCACTTGTACAAACTTGGATGCAAATCCGAAGTTGTCAAGTCCCTAGCAATCCCACGTGGTGAGGGTGATTTTGAGTTTATTTCCAGGTGGTTGAAAGTGGTGGAATACGAGAGGCGAATCATTCAGTTCAATTACTGTAATCTCTGCATTGAGATAATCTGGTAGATGAATAACACACATAAGTCCTTATGTGTATGTGTTTGACCAAATTATAACTTAATCGACACCAGAAATTAATTGTTTCTTGGAGTGTTTTAAAATCCAGAGAAAACGGTTATACAAGTGAAATCTACCTCTCCAACTGGATAGAAAAATGTGGCAGTGTTCAAGATACCCCTGCCAACTGACTGTCAAGTCTGTTAACAGAATGAGTGATTACCTCATTTAATGATGCTAAGGTTCCTTGTAAACATTAACCAATTCCTGCAAAAGGTCGTTTGGCCCAGCCGTTAATAATGTTGGCTTCTGAGTTACATATTGGCATTGGCCATATTCTGCTTGATGAAGGTGCCTCCGCAAGTGACCACATCTCACAATCTTGCGATGTAAATATCTTGTAAATACTTAAAACGCCATTCTCTTTTTGATTCATGAATCTGTTACGCACAGGAGATTTTTCACCGCCCCAGCGGAAGTGGCAGGAGGATTACATTCAAGGAAGAGTTTATCTTCGACGTTTTCCACTGTGCTTAGTTTCTCTGGGGTTCTGGCAGTCAACGATTGATTAATTTGTGCCGTCAGCTGATTCTATGCAAGTGTAGTAGAGTTCACGACTCTTGGACGCCGGAGTTGGAGGCACACGGGTTTATTACACACAGCACGGTTGTGGCATACAACTCTAGAGGGGGTGTCGGCCCCCTCACCCGGCTAGCTGGGGATACACGCGCTAGCTACTTTCTAGCCTGCCTCCTAGTCCTCCTCTAACGGGCTAGGGGAGGCTATCTGGCCCGACACTGGTAAGTCGGGCCCGGTACCCTGAGTCCCAGACCAGCGCTGACAGGAGCACCGGCTCTGGATCTCGGGACCACGCCGCTGGCTCGGTCCTGTTCGGCCCTGATAAGGACGGCGAACCAGGGGAGTCCAGGGCTCTAGCTAAGACGTCTTCAGTCACTGGTTAGCTTCACAAGAACCCCGAGCCCTCCGATACATCCCCTTTTATACCCAACCCCCCGCTGAGGGGTGGGGCCCCCCCGGGTGCCTGGCGCGGACGTCGTAGAGAGCACCTCCCCTGTGCACTCACGTAGCCCCGCCCACTGTGTTTGCCCTAAGCTGCCATGCATAACGGGCTCTCTCTCTAACACCCCTACACAAGCGAAAGATTACACTTACATTCGCCCACAGTTCTTAATAATAATAAAAAAGCAAGACATTTAACCGAAGAAAAATGCACTTGGTTGTGATGTTTGCAGTTGAATTGAGAATGTAAAAATGTTATCATTGAAATTGTTATTTTGATATCTAAATATATTGTTTAGACTGCTGTTGTGTTGCAGTTGTATGTGTTAACAGTAACGTAACCTGTGCTTATGAGGCACCTTTCACAATTTATCACGAGTTCTAAAACTCAATCTTCGCCAGCCACCGCAATACAACACTAGTAGTTGATTTTACAGAGCATCTAAATAAATATGTTATGTGAAGGGAAAAAAAACAGGACCCTGCGGGGTGGGCTGGTAGGAACGAATAACCAAAGAATATAAACATAATGTATTATTACACTTGTTTAGCCAGGAAAGCCCCACTGAGTCTAAAGGTTTTTGTAGGGTCCTGCCAAGTGTTTGCAGTAGGGGGCGATGTTGCTACACCGAATCGGATGATACGAAGGGAGAGTGTGAGGCCTAGTTCTAGGCTTTAGGCCTAGCTGTATGCGTTAGGCTGCTGTGAGTTATTTTTTAATTTAAATGTTTTAATTATTTATGTAAAAGCCTTAAATGTAAATATTTCTATTTAAAAACATCAGGGAATGTAACATTGTGAAACATTAACTCCCTTTCACACACGAGGGGGTACGATACGAAGGGAGAGTTTGAGGCCTAGTTCTAGGCTTTAGGCCTAGCTGTAGGCTTTAGGCCGCCGTGAGTTAATTTTAAATTAAAATGTTTTTATTAATGTAAAAGCTTTAAATTTAAATGTTTCTATTTAAAAGCATCAGGGAATGTAACATTGTTAAACATTAACTCCCTTGCACACACGCGGGGGTACGATACGAAGGGAGAGTTTGAGGCGTAGTTCGAGGCTTTAGGCCTAGCTGTAGGCTTTAGGGCGCTGTGAGTTAATTTGAATTAAAAAGTTTTAATTAAAAGCTATCTCAGGGAATTATAAGGGAATGTTACACTTGTTTAGCCAGGAAAGCCTCATTAATTTAAATGTTTTAATTAAAAGCTATCTGAGGGAATTATAAGGGAATGTTACACTTGTTTAGCCAGGAAAGCGTCACTGAGTCTAAAGGTTTTTGTAGGGTCATGCCAAGTGTTTGCAGTAGGGGGCGATGTTGCTACATGGACGGACGGACGGACGATATAATCTGTTGTAGGCTGGTCCATTTCGTTCCTACCAGTATAAGTGTGCAAAGTATCATAGATAGATGCACGCTTGGAATTGTATTGATAGAAGAACATGTAGAATCGGAGAACATTACCTGGTTAACATTTGTAAATGTTAAGTTGGCTTGCGTAGGACTTGCTGTGGGAAGGGATGACTGACGGTCAATAATAAGGATGTGGTGTCAGCTTTTGAAAGTAACACGTCCAAGAGTATCAAATTTGTTGTTTAAACTGATGGTGAGACCTCGAGACCACGATGATACTCATTTGCAAGAGTGACTTGTGGCTTGAGTCTGCCAGTAGGGGGCGATGATTGCTACTGCTGTGGAGAGTCCCGATTGAGTAATTTGCGGTGCATTTTAGCTGACGCCAGTACATAATGGCCTACTGCGAATTACGTCAGGGGATATTTAACGTCCAATGTGAAGCAGACTGCATGCAGTGTCATTATGGTTATTGCACCTGCAGTAATAACCAGGACAGCTGCTGAAATTGAACCGTGAACCTCTACAACGAGCTGTGATCGCGGTAGCGCCAGGCAAAGTCGCCACACTGTTCACCGAGGAGATAGAGCAATGAAGTCGGCTGGTGTGCCGGTGCTGGTTGTGCGGTTTGATCGCAAGATTGTGAAAGATGGAGAGGGCTTGGGAAGGCCTTTAACCAGCAGTGGAATGATGATAGTGCTGATGTATGGAAACAAATTACATTGGTGGGGAGATGGTAGCTCTCTCGCCTGGCATACAGGAGGTTCTGGGTTCAATCTCGACCTTGATGCCTGCTGTAGTGAGGGAAAAAAATATTTGATCCCCTGCTGATTTTGTACGTTTGCCCACTGACAAAGAAATGATCAGTCTATAATTGTAATAGGTTTATTTGAACAGTGAGAGACAGAATAACAACAACATCCAGAAAAACGCATGTCAAAAATGTTATAAATTGATTTGCATTTGAATGAGGGAATGCTCCTAATCTCAGCTTGTTACCTGTATAAAAGACACCTGTTCACAGAAGCAATCGATCAGATTCCAAACTCTCCACCATGGCCAAGACCAAAGAGCTCTCCAAGGATGTCGGGGACAAGATTGTAGACCTACACAAGGCTGGAATGGGCTACAAGACCATCGTCAAGCAGCTTGGTGAGAAGGTGACAACAGTTGGTGCGATTATTCGCAAATGGAAGAAACACAAAAGAACTGTCAATCTCCCACGGCCTGGGGCTCCATGCAAGATCTCACCTCGTGGAGTTGCAATGATCATGAGAACGGTGAAGAATCAGCCCAGAACTACACGGAAGGATCTTGTCAATGATCTCAAGGCAGCTGGGACCATAGTCACCAAGAAAGCAGTTGGTAACACACTACGCCGTGAAGGACTGAAATCCTGCAGCGCCCGCAAGGTCCCCCTGCTCAAGAAAGCACATATACATGACCGTCGGAAGTTTGCCAATGAACATCTGAATGATTCAGAGGACAACTGGGTGAAAGTGTTGTGGTCAGATGAGACCAAAATGGAGCCCTTTGGCATCAACTCAACTCGCCGTATTTGGAGGAGGAATGCTGCCTATGACCCCAAGAACACCATCCCCACCGTCAAACATGGAAGTGGAAACATTATGCTTTGGGGGGGGGGAGTTTCTGCTAAGGGGACAGGACAACTTCACCGCATCAAAGGGACGATGGACGGGGCCATGTACCATCAAATCTTGGGTGAGAACCTCCTTCCCTCAGCCAGGGCATTGAAAATGGGTCGTGGATGGGTATTCCAGCATGACAATGACCCAAAACACACGGCCAAGGCAACAAAGGAGTGGCTCAAGAAGAAGCACATTAAGGTCCTGGAGTGGCCTAGCCAGTATCCAGACCTTAATCCCATAGAAAATCTGCGGAGGGAGCTGAAGGTTCGAGTTGCCAAACGTCAGCCTCGAAACCTTAATGACTTGGAGAAGATCTGCAAAGAGGAGCGGGACAAAATCCCTCCTGAGATGTGTGCAAACCTGGTGGCCAACTACAAGAAACGTCTGACCTCTGTGATTGCCAACAAGGGTTTTGCCACCAAGTACTAAGTCATGTTTTGCAGAGGGGTCAAATACTTATTTCCCTCATTAAAATGCAAATCAATTTATAACATTTTTGACATGCGTTTTTCTGGATTTTTGTCGTTGTTATTCTGTCTCTCACTGTTCAAATAAACCTACCATTAAAATTATAGACTGATCATTTTTTTGTCAGTGGGCAAACGTACAAAATCAGCAGGGGATCAAATACTTTTTTCCCTCACTGAATATTCGGAGTTTGCATGTTCTTCCAGGAATTACAACAATTTTCATATCCGAACCCGTGTCAGTGTTATATAGTGTGTTTCCAGGGGAGATGTCACTGACAGGACTAGCTATTAAATAATTTCAGTAGGTCTCTACAACAGGATTGATATTTTATATGTCAAATCAATATAGTTCGTTGAATGTAATTTTTTTATGCTTTTGAGTTGGCATAAACCACGTTAAGTGTTAGGATGGTCTGTTTCTGAATTAATTGGTGACTTGAAACTGGAAACTTGCTATACTTGATACCTCGGTTCAATCAATGGTGGCTTGCCGGGTTCTTCAGGATTTCTGAATGAAAAGAAAATCGTCTTGAAGATTTTCACTAAAATCATTTTCAACTAAATATCGTAAATGTCGTCACTCCACAGACACTAACAACGCACAAACAATACCCAGACAAACAGACTAACAAGAAAACCAACTTGCATTAAATAAGCAACCCAATTATTTAGAAGTGTGGGGGCCAACATCTGCTCTGCCGCCCTCGGGCAGGTGGAGCGCAATGTTTGCCCCCTCCACTCCCTCCTTTACTCCTCCACTGCGCCGTTCGTCCCATCTCGCCGGGCCGCCCCCCGAGCCAGTGCCCTCTCTGACGGACATGTATGAATACACACGCACGCCTCGCCTTTAATGCTATTGTCGCTGTGTAAACATGCTGTGTAAACGCGCGTGAGCGTGTGGGTTTATCGTAATTACTCACACAAATTGCAGACACCACGCCGAGGTTCTACCCATAGAGAAATCACACTGCACCGATACTCTGAACTAAAGTTGATACTGGTAGGAACGAAGTGGACCAACCTACAACATTATATCGTCCGTCCGTCCGTGTAGCAACATCGCCCCCTACTGCAAACACTTGGCATGACCCTACAAAAACCTTTAGACTCAATGACGCTTTCCTGGCTAAACAAGTGTAACATTCCCTTATAATTCCCTCAGATAGCTTTTAATTAAACCATTTAAATTAATGAGGCTTTCCTGGCTAAACAAGTGTAACATTCCCTTATAATTCCCTGAGATAGCTTTTAATTAAAACTTTTAAATTAAAATTTAACTCACAGCGCCCTAAAGCCTACAGCTAGGCCTAAAGCCTCGAACAACGCCTCAAACTCTCCCTTCGTATCGTTCCCCCGCGAGTGTGCAAGGGAGTTAATGTTTAACAATGTTACATTCCCTGATGCTTTTAAATAGAAACATTTAAATTTAAAGCTTTTACATACATAATAAAAACATTTAAATTAAAAATTAACTCACGGCGGCCTAAACCCTACAGCTAGCCCTAAAGCATAGAATTAGGCCTCAAACTCTCCCTTCGTATCGTACCCCCGCGTGTGTGAAAGGGAGTTAATGTTTAACAATGTTACATTCCCTGATGTTTTTAAATAGAAACATTTACATTTAAAGCTTTTACATAAATAATTAAAACATTTAAATTAAAAATTAACTCACAGCGGCCTAACGCCTACAGCTAGGCCTAAAGCCTAGAACTAGGCCTCACACTCTCCCTTCGTATCGTCCGATTCGGTGTAGCAACATCGCCCCCTACTGCAAACACTTGGCAGGACCCTACAAAACCTTTAGACTCAGTGGGGCTTTCCTGGCTAAACAAGTGTAATAACATTGTTTATATTCTTTGGTTATTCGTTCCTACCAGCCCACCCCGCAGGGTCCTATTTAATGGCGCAAGTACACCCGACCTGGAGGGGGAATATTTCGCAGGAAGGGCTTTAGCCTGACTGCCTATGAGCCCAGTCACTCAAGCATTCTACCTCGTAGCTGTACTCACGGCGTCGCACGGACGCTGCGAGAGTCGGAGGGAGAAGGACGAGCGAAAACTTCACCTATCACTGCCTCGTAGCAGCACTCGCTGGCATCACACGGATGCTGCGAGCGGCTCGAGGAGGCAGGACAGCAGAGAGTGGGTCTTGTTGGCCCAGAGGTTGGAGACAATTGACTGAAAATCGTCCGGGGCCCCCCTTTTTATTCTCTAAACTTCAAAGGCCCAGGGTGACGTCATACCCCGCAGCCAATCGTGCGCTTACCTGCGCCCTCATGCTCTTGTTTCCTCCTTTCTACCATGGCCTAATCCCCTCACTTCAAAGGGCCGGGATGGCGTTTGTCCCGCGCGACCAATCGTGCACCTACCTGTGGTTACTGCCCCCTTGTTACCGCATCCTTCCTCGAGAGCTGGAAACTTGGGCTCAGAGGGGCCCATGTACGGCACGAAGCCATCAGGTACAGGGGGCCTGGGGGGTGCGGGGATTCAGGGGTTTCGGGGTACCCGAAGGGCGGGTGCCTCCCCCCACCGGGGCCACCCTCCACGGTTTTAGTTGGCAGACATTGACCACCGTCTCTCATACCGTGCAGGGGGAGATCTGCCGCACCACGGTCCAGGGTCCGCGCCAGTAGGTGGTCAGCTTCCCCACCTGTCTGGCCCCTATGCGCTTGGTGTGCAGGCATACTTTAGAGCCCGACGAGTAGAAGGTCGGCTCCACACAGGGGCGAGCACCCTGCTCTTGCTGCTGATGTGTGGCCTCCCCCTGTTGGTAGGCCCGGGTCCCCATCAGGTGCTCCACACCTGATGGGGACCCGGCTCGCTGAGGGTTGGATTATGTTATCGTGGAGCATATCTGCGACCGCCTCTTTAATCTAGGCCCGTTCGTTGCCCCCACTCGGTATGCGGGGAGTTTAATGGGTGGACTGCACCTGTGTCAATTTGGTGTTTAACGAGGTCTGTCCGGCCCACATCCGAATGGTGCTCACTAAACACTTCAGCGTACTCCCGCAGTAGCCCTCGCAGTTGATCAGCCTCCCCCTTGTAGCGCAACAAGCAGGGGGAGGACCTCTGCTCTGGGGGTCAGACCGACCCGCCATGCCAGGTCCTGGTTGTCCTCGGGGCGGCAGGGGTCCTCAGTCCAGAGGGCGTGCAGGGGGTACACTGTGGCTACCATGGTGCGCCATCGCAGCGTTGCTGGGGTACTATGGGGGTTAAAAACTCGCAAAAACAGCCGTCCCCTGTCAGCGTTTACCAATGTGGCCGACCCTACAACTCCGTAGTGTGCCGCCAACTCCAGGTGAAGAGTCAAGATTACCTCATCCGATGGTCGGTGAGAGGGGTCGGTGGGGGGCGTTGCTACCGCCAACAGCATCTCCGCAAGGGGGCTGACGGTGACGGCCGACGCAAGGATAGCGGCCACAGGGTCGAAGCGGGGGCGACCCGGCTCCTGTCTCAAGAACAGAATCCGCTTCCCGCTGCCCTCCACGGTGGCGCATCACTGGCGCGGCTGTACGTTGAGCCCCAACTTTTCCAGGTCGGTACCTGATAAATGGAGACACACACTACGTGGTTAGAGGCAACCTGTTTATTAACACTTCCTTATATCGGAACTGCTTCTATAATTGGTGTAGATGTATCTTTCACTAGGTAACCCCTTGTACACGAGACTATTGAAGATCCACGACCCGACGACTTGACTGGACCCACCGAACGTTACCCACAGAATCGACCCTCGATGCTCTCTTTTATCCTGTTCAGCGTGGCCTTGCCCCGCCCTTTGGCTACGCACCTCCCACAAGGCTCGCTCCCCTGACTGCCCGAATCACGCCAAGGGCCGATCGTGTACTGTACCGATGTGGGTGGCAACAGCGCTCTAACCCCCTAGTGGCGGATATACCGTCATTACACTACCCACCCCCCCTTTACAAAACACAGCCGTCCCCGGCTCTAACTCGCCTCCAATAACAACATGAAAAGTGACCGAACGTAACCCAGTGGCATTAGGACTTGTCCCTCAAGTGAATATGAAAGTCACTTTAAGCGGCTCGTTTTAGAGCGGGTCCTCGTTGCCGGGCCTCCAGGGACTGGTGGAAGTGGTTCTGACGGAGGAGGAGAATGAGAAGACGTCGGAGGAAGTCCGCACCTTGCAGGTGAAGCCGGTCGCTCCGCAATACCTAAGCGCTGGGATCCTGTGGGCAGAGAGTCAGTGGACGCCTGAGGGACAACGTCCCCTAGTCCTTGGCCTGGCTCACCGGGTGCACCTGACACACAGCCCTCGGTTAGTGGAGATGAAGCGACACCGTCGGGCGGATAAAAAAAGTTTCAGTCATGACGTATGCACGAACCAGCGCCTGCGACCGATTTGAATGCATACACTCTGCGGGCTTGCTACCTCAATGATTGTGACGGGACCCTGCCAGGGCTTGTACAGTTTCGGGCACGTACCCACCGTAACTTAGGGGCAGTGGAGCCAAGCCTAATCACCCGGCTCCCATTTAGTCCTGGATTCCCGGAGAGCAACCAGCCGTTCATTTGCAGCTTTCCTCAGGCCCGAATTCCCCCGAGAGGCTTCCCTAGCCTCTGACAAGCGCTTGAGGGTAAGGCGCATGGGGTCGGCCAGGTTACTTTTCCCCAGCTCCGGGTTAAATTGAACTTCGATGGGTGGGTCATACTCCCACCCATACATAAGATAAAATGGCGAGAAGCCCCGTGGATGCGTGCGGAGCCAGCAAGCCGTCAGTCTGTGGGTGATAGGGTGAGGTGCGGACTTTTTTTGTGCCCAAAAAGCTGCACACTTCCTTGAGTAATTTAGAAGATAATTTTTTGCCCTGATCCGTGAGGAGATGTTCCGGGGCTCCTTTATCCAAAACGTACCCGTGGAGGAAAGCATCAGTAATGGTGGCAGCCGACTGCTCCGGCACCGGCCAGGCCATCGGCCACCGCGACAGGTATTCGACACCCACTAATAACGGATCGAGCATGTCGAGTACCACGAGCTCATTGACACGGGACACGCTGATTGATTGACAAGGCGTCCGCGTTCGCGTGCGTCCGCCCAGCCCTATACTCGATTTGCAGGTTATATTCCTGCAACTGCGTTAGCCACCGGGCCATCTGCCCCCGCGGTTCCCTGAATGTGAGGAGGAACTGCAGAGCATAATGGTCAGTGCGCACGCGACATTTCCTGACGTACAAATACAGCCGGAACTGCTTACACGCGAAAATCACGGCATACAGTTCCTGATGGGTCACGCAATAATTAAGTTCGGTCCCGCTCAGGGTCCGGCTGGCGTATGCGATGACCCGCTCCGTCCCATCCTGCACCTGTGACAACACCGCGCCCAGCCCACTGCTGCAGGCGTCGGTGTCCAAAATAAAATCGGTGGAAAAATCAGGCAGTGCCAGGGTAGGGGTATGGGTGAGGTTGTCTTTGAGTGGGTGATCTAAATTGGAATTGGCTAAACTCGCTGGCCGTGGCCACAAATTTTGCAGATTAATTTAACCTGTTTCAATTAATAATTAGGTTATTTTCATCTTCATAACCAGCCATCCACTGCTTTATCAGTCATGTTAGGAGATGAAGTGATTCAGAAATCTCAGAGCGGTGCACCGTTTGTTAGAGAATGTCACACATGCTTTATATTGGCTTTAGAAAGTAGAGGCACACTTTCCCATACAATTCGACATTGTCACAGTAAAAACTATATTTTTGTATTACCATATAGACTTTAGCTATACAAGTGTAGGAGTTATTACGGGGAGAAGGGCGGACAGAAAACACAAGGGTGTCTGCACCCACACACGGGTGTCTACATTCACGTCCGCATCCGTTAACCACTGGGGGGCCATGGGGGCTCTGTGATCCCCCATAACTCCACCTCTCGGAGGGGATTCCTATAAAAGGTGGGGAGCCAGAGAGCTCGGGGCCAGTGTGGAAGAAGCTTACCATTGAAGTCTGAAGACCGGCAGAATAGGCCCTGGGACTCCCATGTCTCGCTGCCCTTGTCAGGGCCGAGCTGGGCAAGCCAGTGGCGCGGCCCCAAGAGCTTCCGGACCTCTGCTCTTGTAAGAGCAAGGCTGGGTTAGCTGGGTGCCGGGATCCGTGCTTTACCAGGGCCGGATCAGACAGCCTCCCATAGCACTATTAGAGGAGGACTGGGAACAGGACAGGGGGAATAGTGCTAGGGGTGTTTTCCCATCTAGTACGGATGAAGGGGCCGTTACCCCTTCAAGTATTGTACTGCCCTTGAGTTTAATAAACGAGTGTGCCTCGACTCCGTCGTCAGTCTCCCTGGAACTCACTACACAGGTACGGACGATACTGTTGTATTAAAACAACAAAAGCGAGCAGTTCACGGCGGGTAACGCAATAGCGCTGTTCCGCTGGGGACAGCACCCTACTGCCGTAGGCGACGACGCGTTCGACGCCGTCCACGACTTGCGAGAGCACTGTGCCAATGCCTGTATTGCTGGCGTCAGTGTCTAGGATGAAGGGCAAGGTGAAGTCAGGGTAGCACAAGGGAGGGGCACCGACAAGGGCATCGTGTAGCGCCTTGAACGCCCCGTCCTCTGCATCCCCCCAATGGAACTTGGCCCCTTTAGCCGTTAAAGCATGAAGAGGTTTCGCTATTGTCGCAAAACTCTCAACGAACCGACGGTAATAGAACGTGAAGCCTATGAAGCTGCGGACCTTCCCCACAGACGTAGGTGTCGGCCACGTCCTTACACAATCAGTTTCCGCGGGGTCGGTGGCTATGCCTGTATGGCTGACAATGTGCCCGAGGTACCGCACCGATTCCCGCAATAGAAAACCCTTCTGGGGCTTGAATTTAAGGTTAGCGGTCCACATCCTTACAAACACAGCCCTCAATCTTTCCAAGTGTTCCTCGAACGTACGACTGAAAATAATCACATCATCCAGATAGATGAGGCACGAGTCCCACTGCAGCCCAGCGAGGACCAGCTCCATTAGCCGCTGGAATGTCGCTGGGGCCGAGTGCAACCCCATGGGCAACCAATTAAATTGAAAAAGGCCCTGTGGCGTGCGGAAGGCGGTCTTTGGTTTAGATGCCTCGTCCAAGGGCAGTTGCCAAATCCGGATAACAGGTCCAAGGTG
Organism: Lampetra planeri; assembly: GCF_965212315.1. NCBI lineage: Eukaryota > Metazoa > Chordata > Hyperoartia > Petromyzontiformes > Petromyzontidae > Lampetra > Lampetra planeri. The sequence continues at coordinate 10,160,866 of NC_136150.1, forward strand.
GAAAAGTACCGCGCCCCCGCCAAGGCATCCAGCGACTCGTCCATGCGAGGAAGCGGATACGCGTCCGCCAGCGAAATTTTGTTGAGTTTTCAAAAATCCACACAAAATCGCAAACTGCCATCATGTTTCTTTACGAGCACACTCGGTGCACCCCATGGGCTGTTGGAAGGAGCCACAATGTCCGCGGCCAGCATGTCATTCACATGTTCTTTCTCTGCCGGGCTCAACCGAAACGGATTCTGCCGAATGGGAGCGGAATCACCCATATCAATGTGGTGGTTCAATAGATTAGTACACCCGATATAAAATTTGTGCTTGCTAAAAACATCGGCGAATTCACGGAGTAGCATACGCAATCGATATCGCTGGGACTTGGGAAGATTTTCAGCCCCCAAACAGAGAGAATCCATCCAACCATCATCGGTGTCAGAATGCGCCTCGGATTGAGGCGTACCATCCACATGAGCCACGATGGAGTCAGTGTTGAGTGGCAGTGATGCATGAGCAATCACAGCCCCTTGGTGCACGACCTTTGTCCGCAACCCTGCATTCAGCACCTGAATGAAGGATTGTCCATCAGCAGGCACAAGCGTCTGTGCTCCCACCAACTCCAATCCCCGTATGGCCGTGTTGAAGGAGCCAGCAAAATACCCGACATTGTCTCCGACCCGAGCGGTTTCCGCAACCGAAGCGGAATTAACATTTGCGCGCCCAGCGGAATCCGAACGGTTTGGGACGCCATCGCCGGAACGGTTGCGCAAGCCGTGCGTAGCCGGGTGGGTGAGGGCAGGAACGACATCCGGCGGCCCGAAGGGAGCTCAATGCAGCCTTGGTCGATCACAATTTTAATGGGCATTTTGCCGAGGAAATCTGTGCCCATCAAACAGGGAACGGCAAAGGTCTCTGAGACCAAAATGGGACCCGTCAATTTAATATCGCCAATGCAAATTTGTGCCGTTATATGACCAATTATTTCCAAGGAACCTCCATTTGCTGCAAAGCAAGGGACGGAAACCGGGGCGAGCGCCTGACACCTCTGGGGCAGCACATTGTAAATGAGGTCAGAAATTATGGTTGCCGAAGCGCCCGTATCACATACAGTAGGGTGGGTAGAATAATATATACAGTAGTATACAGTAATATATACAATGGTATACAGTAGGGTGGGTAGAATAATACATAGTGTAATATTACAATGTATAGTCTATAATCATATTAGTTGCTGCAGCTCCATACTATTAACATTCCTTCCCTTTATTAATGCTAACCCTACTCCCTCCCTTTGATGCTGCTAATCCTGCATAATGCACGGGCATATTATGACTTTGAAACCCCCCGCCCACCTCCTACGCATTCCACAAGTAATGACTAATCCCATATCTGCATTTCCCATAAATATGCTAAATTCCTCTTGATATGCAAATTATTTTGTCAAGGTGCTCTTCCTCCTCCAACCCAGCTTAAATATATGCTCCAAGCATGGTGGTGTTTCATTCAGATAAAAAGAGTTCAGTTTAATTTGTATATTTCGAAACAATTTGTTTACCTTTCCTGTGATGTTTTTGTATTGTATTTTTGTTGTTATTTTCTGACCCACCCGATTGGACGTCTGTGAAAACAGATCGTTATAGCTTATCAGATTCATTCAGTATAAATAAATATTCAAATTCAAATTCTATTGACCTCTGTGCGAATCTATGGATTTCTGCGTGAGTTTTTGGGCCTTTGAGTGTATGGATCTCTGTGTGAGGCTATGGGTCTCTGTGCATGTCTATCGGTCTCTGTGAGTATGGGGTCGTTGTGTGAGTCTGAGTGTCTGTAGGAATGTATGGGTCTCTGTTGGAGTCTATGGGTTTCTGGGTATGGTTGTTTGTGCGAGTCTTACATGTGTAATGTAGTAACTCGGCGGGAGACGACTTCACGGGTAGCACACTCTTTTATTTCACCAACTATAGTTACACGGGTGACTAACACCAGCTATAGTTACTCGGGTGACCAACACCCACTTAGTTACACGGGTGGCTAACACCAGCCTAACCCACACGGTTCTCCTGGCTACACCAACACGGGCTCTTACACCCCGTAGCCTCTCGGAACACACCCAACCGGGGTGTCCGTCTCGACTCTGGGTCCCACAGTCCCGACCCACATGGGCGTCGGACCACGGGTCCCACAGTCTCGCCTCCGAGCCACACAGGGCCCCGGTCCTGACAAGGACTGCGGGACTAGGGGTCTCAGGGCACTACTTCTTCAACTCCGTCTTCAATCTTCAACTGGTTAACAACTACCACGAGTGCTCCCGCACGTCCTCTTTTATGCCCATCCTGCGGACGTCGCTGAGAGCACCCATCCCTGTTGACCAATCACTGTGCGCTGCCCACGATCCCCTTTTCTCACCTCGCGTCAGCGCGCACAATCCCCTACGCCGCGCCGCCCCGTACTCACTCCCTCCCGGCGCGCGCGTCCACACCACGCCCCAGAGGTGGGACAAAGTCATTGTTATGCAAGTCCAAGTCGAGTCGCAAGTCATCAAATTCATGACTCGAGTCTGACTCGAGTCCAAGTCACATGACTCGAGTCCACATCTCATAGGTGGGACAAAGTCATTGTTATGCAAGTCCAAGTCGAGTCGCAAGTCATCAAATTCATGACTCGAGTCTGACTCGAGTCCAAGTCACATGACTCGAGTCCACACCTCTGCCACGCCCACATGCGTGCCCAACCCCGCACCCCGCGCCGCCCCGTAATCCATCACTGTCGGCGCACGTCAACACCACCACTACACATGCACAAATTTAACTTAAAAAGGCCATTGAGGGTTGCGGAATCCAAGTTGAATATTAAGTTCCTCGCAGTGCAAGCCAGCTCTCTAGTCGTGTCATCAAACAGCCCCTTTAACTCTTTATAATAATAAAATAGACTTACTCCAGGAGATCCACACTGAGTCACAGTCGGGTCCTGAATTGTTTTTTTACATTTTCGACGAATGAATGATGAGTTCTTACACAAGTGGAGGAAACCGGAGCACCTGGAGAAAACCCACGCATACGAGGGGCAGCACTTTAAACCGTACAGGCAAAGATGGCGATTATCCCACTTTCTGTACTGCCTTCTCCTGGCCAGCCAGGCAGGAGAAGGCACCTTGATGCCCACGGGAAGGGGGTTTCACAACATTCACTGTGTGATCCACTCACCCTTGCTGCCTTCCACTGCTGGATTACAGGCTTGCAACACCACCGCCTGGCGAATAATAGTAATAATTTAAAGTTTTATAGCGCGCACAAGAACGACTCGGAGGCAGGAGGAACCACAGCTGTGCAGGAAGGAAGCCACGTGGTGAGCCAGTACCAACAATTGTCCAAGCTCTGCGGTCCTCTATGGAGGCATTATGCGCTAATTAATGACGAGTGTTTATACCAGTGGGGGAAACCGGAGTACCCGGAGAAAACCCATGCGTGTGAGGGTGAAACACTATATCCCTGTACAGGTGAAGATGGCGATTAGTCCACTTGCTCTACTGCCTTCTCCTGGCGAGTCAGGTTATGGCACCTCGACGCCCACGGGAAGGGTATTTTCCAACATCATTGTGCGGTGATTCACCAACCCTCGCTACCTTCCACAGTGCTGGATTAGAGACGTGCGCTACCAACACCAGGCGAATGATAACAACAATAATAACTTTCTACTTCTAACTTGATAATAGGCGAAAAATAACAACAGGCAAATGATAACGACAGGCGAATGAGAACAGTAATTATTATTTCCACTTATAACCTGATAACAAAAATTATTTCTACTTTTAACGAAATAACAATTATTTCTACTTATAACGTGATTACAACAATAATAACTATTTCTACTTTTAACTTAATAACAGGCGAATGATAACAGGCAAATGATAAAAACAGGCACCGCATCTACGCCTCTATATAAGGAATGAAACAGGTGAATGTCTCCACAAATGCGGCTGTTGCCTGATGAAGGTAGTTGTAATTACTGGCGAAACGTTGTACTCAGATTGTAAATGTTGTGGCTTGACTCTCCAACACACCGTGAGCTCTACTAGTTACAAATTGGCATGTTCTGCATATGTGACAACCCTTACTAGTTGGCTGTGTCGGATGGTGGTGGGTTTTAACGACACATTTATATATTTACGCGATCTAACCCAAAAAGAAACCTCTTATGGATGATATTGGTCGCGAAAGTCTACGTGTTAAACAAACCCGAAGGAATCAGAGGAAAATCGACGTGACCACGGGAGAAGATGCAAACTCCAAATATACAGACATCAGGGTTGGGGTCAAAAATACGAATTCCAATATACCAGTTTAACACGTCGTCTTTCGCGAGGGAGTTTGCATCTCGCTTTGTGGTGCCTCATTATCTGACTCACCTAACCACTAAACTACGAAAGCCACCCACACACTCACTCACTCTGCCACCCACTCACCTTGCCACCCACTCAACCGCTAACTCACTCGTTCAAGCACACACTCAGCCACTCAATAACTTACCTGTGCACCCACCTACACACCCACTCATTAACTCAACGACCCACCCACCAACCAACTCAGTCACTTACTGACTTACTCACTCTAGACTCCACTCACCCACCCGCTCACCCAGCCACTTACCGACTCACCCACCCACCCAACCACCCACGCACTCAATCACCCACCTACCCACTCACCCACTCAATAAACGAAAACTTAACTATTTCTCACTGTACAAGCTAAGGCCCACAGAGCTATATAGATCTTTTTCAAAAGCGACCTTGTTACAAATGACAGGTAAACAAAGTGGCTTATCACATATACATTTATTGCAGCCAAATCATCTGAATGCAAGTTTATTCCCAATGCAGAGGTAAAACCCCGAGGACCCGGAGAAAAATTCACGTGACCACAGGGAGAACAAGCACACTCCAAATATACAGATGACAGGGTCGGGATCTATTCACGACCACCTGTATACTATGCGAGGTAGTTAACATCCCACCACCGTGGCCCCCTACTAACTCACCCACTAAACCAACCACCCACTCACTCAATCAGCCACCGACCCATTCATCGATTCACTCACACAACTTACCCAAATACCCACTCAATCTCTAACTCATCCCACTCACTCACCGACTCGCCCACCCGTTAATTTGCACCCCCATCTTCTCAACCACTCATCCAGCCACCCAAGCACCCACCGAGTAACACTCACCCACTCACCCACCCAATAACCCACTAACCCATCCAGCACTCACCCACCGAGCTAATCAATCTCTAACCCATCAACTCGCTCTGCCACTGACTCTTTCAACCACAACTCACCCACGCACCCGCCCACTCACTCACCCAATCACTAACCCACCCACTCACTCAATTTCTAACCCACCCACTACCCACCTAACCTCCTACCCACACACTCACTCATCCATCCACTCGCATTCTCACCTAGCCACTCACCGACTCACCCAGTCACATACACATCCACGTACCATGCCACATACTCCATTTTTAACTCACACACCCAACCACTCCCTCAGCTACTCACCCACTAACCACGTCATTATTCACCCACCCACCCATCACTCAACCACCCAATAATTCAACCACCCAATAATTCAAGCAACCATTAACTCAACCATCCACTACTACCCACGAGCCTCTCACAAGTACCCACCCACACACTCACCAACACACTACACTGAATCTAAATTATGTTTATTTTACCAGATAAGGCTGACAGAGCTATATAAAATATTTTTCAGAAGTGACCTGGTTACAAATGATCAGTCAACGAAGTGGCTTATCACGTAATCATTTATTGCACCCAAATCAAAAAAATGCTTGTTGAATTTAAATGTGGAGGGAAATATACAGGTGTCAGGGTTGGGATAAAACCCACAACCTTCTGCATACCAGGCGAGGTAGTTAACATCTCGCCACTGTGGCGCCCCAATGTCTGACTCCCCCACCCACTAACCCACACACTCACCCACTCAAATACCCACACACTCACCCACTCAAACACCCACACACTCGCCCACTCAATCACCCACTAACTCACTCAACTACCGAGCCACTCACACACTCACCCACTCACCATGCCACCAAATCAATCACTAACCCACACTCATGCACCCAGCCACTCACTCACTAAGCCACTCACCTTCGACCCACCAACCCATCCACTATTCTACCCACCTACACACTCACCCACTCATCCACACACTAAACTAATATTAAACAATTTTTTTTATTTTATCAGGTAAGGCCCTCAGCTATATAGATCTTTTTCGGAAGCCACCTCAGCACAAATGACAGCTAAATGAAGTGGCTGTTCACGAATAAAGTTACAGCAACCAGATTCTATAAATGCATTTTCAAATATGGAGGAACAACCCGGAGAAAATTCCACGCGACCATGGGGAGAATATGCAAACTCCAAATATACAGACGGAATGGCTGGGATAAAATACACAACCTCCTGTATACTAGGCGAGGTCGTGAACATCTCACCACCTTGGCGCCTTATTCTCTGACTCACCCATCCACTCACTCACACGCTGACTTACCCACTCAAACTCCCACATCAACTCACCCACCCACTCGCTGACCCCACTCAGTCAACAACTCACCCAACCACCCAACCACTCACTCCGTTAACCACTTTCTCACCCACCCACTCACCCTACGACCCCTCACCAAGCTACACACTCACCCACCAACACACCCATTCACTGACTAACTCACCCACCCACAAACTCACGAACAAAAAAACATACCCACTCAACCCATCGCTCACCCAACCCCTCACTCACCCACTTACTCAATCACCCACCCACGCACTCACCGACCCAACTCACTTCACCCACCCAACACTCACTTACTGAGCCACTCGATCTCTAACCCACCCACTCACCCAACCACCCACTCAATCTCTAAACCACACGCCAATCCTGCTACCGACTCAATCTCTTAACCAAAACTCACAAACCCACCCACTCACTCACCCAGTGACTAACCGACTCACTCCATTTATAACCCACCCACTCATTCACTACCCACCTAACCTCCTACCCACACACTCACTCACCCACATCTCCATGCATCCACACACTCACCCACCCACTCACTCATCCATCCATCTACTCACTAACTCACCCAGACGTGCACCTACTCACCCACTTTCAGATCCACTCACCCTGCCACCTACTCAATTTATAACCCACCTACTCACCCACCCAACCACCCGCCGACTCCCTCAGCCACTTAGCCACTCACCCACTACCCACGTAATGATTGACCCACCCACTAATTTAATCACCTACTAACGTAACCACCCACTAACTCAATCACTGAGTCACTCGAACTTACCGACTCACAAAGCCACCCACTAAATCTCAAACCCACACTCATGCACTCACCCACCCGCCCACTTACTCACCAACACCCTTAACTAAATCTAAATTATGTTTTTTTCCCAGGTAAGGCCCACTGAGCTATATAGATTGTTTTGAGAAGCAGGGTTTGGATCGAACCTACGAACTTAAAAATACCAGGCAAGGTAGTTAACAATTTGCCAACATGGCACTCCACTCTCTGACTCTCCCACCCACGATAACACACACTCAAACACCCACCCACTAACTCAACCATCCATTCATTCAACCACCGAGCCAAGCACACACTCACCCACTCACCAAGCCACCCACTCAATCTCTAGCCCACACTCACTCACCCAGCCACTGACCTACTACCCATCAAACGTCGCACTCACCCATCCACTCTCCCACTCGGCCACTCATCTGCACACTAAATGAAAATTACGCTTTTTTATTTTACTAGGTAAGGCCCTCAGCTATATAGATGTTTCAGAAAGCACCTGACCACAAATAACAGCTCAATTAAGTGGCTTTTCACGAATAAAGTTATAGCAGCCAAATTCTATAATTGCATGTTTTAAAATGTGGAGGGAGAACCCGGAGCACCTGGAGAAAATTCCACGTGAACATGGGGAGAACATGCAAATATACAGGTGTCAGGGTCGGGATCGACCTCACGACCTCCTGTAAAAAAGGCGAGGTAGTTAACAGCTCGCCACCACGGCACTCCACCCACTCACCCATTCAAACACCCACCAACCCACTCACAAACCCACTCACCCTGCCACCCACTCAATCTTTAATCCACTCACTCAACAATTTACTCACCCACTCACCTATTCAACGATTCACACCCCCACTCACACACCCACCCATTCACCCACTCAACCTCTAACCTACCCACCAAAGCACTCCACAACCCACCTACCCACTCACCCACCCAATAAACTAAACAATCTTTTTTATTTTACCAGATAAGGCTCAGAACTATATTAATATTTTTCAGACGTGACCTGGTTACCTGATTATCACGGAGACATTTATTGCAGCCAAATCCTCTAAATGCATGTTGATCTTAAATCTGTAGAGAAAACCTGGAGAACCCGGAGAAAAATCCACACGACCACGGGGAGAACATGCCAACTCCAAATATACAGGTGGAAGGGATGGGATCTAATTCACAAACTCCTGTATACTAGGTGAGGTAGTTAACATCTCACCATCGTGGTGCCCCACTCTTTGACTCACCCACCCACCCAATCACACACTAACAACTCACCTGCTCAACCTTCGATATTCACTCACCCACCCACTAACTGACCCACCCAACAATCTACTCACCCACCCACTAACCTATTCACTCAACTCCTCACTCACCACTCCCCCACACAATCACGCACTGACCTACCCACTAACTCAGTCAGTCACTAATTCACCCCTCACTCAACCATCCACCCACTCATGCTACCATCCACTCACTTATCCAGGCACTCACCTACTCACCCATTAAGCCACTCACCCACACAATTACCTAGTTACCCACCCACTCAATCTCTAACCCACCAATTTACTCATCCACTCACCAACCCACCTCTCAGCCACTCCCTCACCCACTTCAAACTATTCACTCACCCACCCACTAATTCACACAATCACCCACCACCCACTCAATCTCTAACACACTCACTCACCCACCGACTCACCCATTGACTCACCCACCAACTCACTCACAGACCCACCCAGTTAATCACCCACTCTATGTGTAGTCCTCACCTCTTCCAGTATTGTGAGATATTCTTCCTCCCAGCGGTATCTTCACGACAACGCCCTGGGGGGTGGGCAAGCCTCTCAACGAGTCGGGCGAGCGGGGCAACAGCCTGGTCATGTTGGGTTCATAGCGCGGTGCGGCACACGCATACACACAAGCAGAACACACACATATGAACACAATAACAACAGTGGGAGCCACTCACGCGATAGGGATGGGCCGCATGGTCCACTCCAGCTCGATGTACGGCTTGCCCAGATACAATGTTAACTACCTCGTCTGGTATACAGGAGGTTGTCGGTTAGATCCCAACCCTGACACCTGTATATTTGGAGTTTGCATGTTCTCTCCGTGGTCAAGTGGATTTTTATTCTGGTCCGCTGGATTTTCCCTACACATTAGAAACAGGCGTTTAGAGTAGTTGGCTGCTATAAATTTCCACATAAGGCACGTTGTTGACCTATCATTTTTGGCCAGGTCACTTCTAAAAAAAGAGTTATGTTACTCAGTGAGATGGTTGAGACACAGGTGATGAGCCTGTGTGTAAGGGGTTGAGTGAGTGAGCGGTTTAATTCATGATTGAGTGACTGATTGGTTGAGTGAATGGCTGAGTGAGTGAGTGAATGGTTGAGTGAGTGGCTGAATGAGTGATTTATGGAGCGATTGGTTCAGTGAGCGAGCGGGTGGTTGAGTGAGCGAGTGAGTGCTTCAGTGAGTGAGTGGTTGAGTGAATTAGTGAATGGTTGAATGAGTATTTGAATGAGTGAGTGTTTGAACCAATGAGTGAGTGTTTGAGCGCATGAGTGTGTGGTTGAGTGAGTGGTTGAGTTAATGACTGAGTGAGTGATTGATTGAGTGGTTGAGTAAGTGGATGGTTGAGTGAATAGTTGAGTGAGTGGTTGAGTGAGTGAGTAGTTGAGTGAGTGGTTAAAGTTAGTGGATGAGTGAGTGAGTGGTTTTATGAGTGGCTGAGTGAGTGAGTGGATGAGTGAGTGAGTGGCTGGCGGGCACCTTGGCTGCAGGGTTGCGATTTGCGCACCAATTTCCGCAAACATGCTGTTTTCGACCGCATTTCGCGGTAGTTTCTGTGACCCTCTTCCGCACAAATTTCCGCAATTTGCGGTGATTCCTGGGAAGACTTCCGCAAATCGTGACTTCGATTCCCGCCTATACCGGTGCCGTACTCGCGCGGTTGGCGCACATATCTCGCGTCTACCCACTTGCCTCTGCCGTAGCTACTCTATACCTCCTGCAAATAAATACACTTTACTGCTAACGGTAATAGCTCATAACATCACACACAGATTCAAAAATGAGCAGCACCCCCACCACCAAGAGCAAGCCTATCGTCCTCGAGCGCTGGTTCCTCGGCCGCCTGTGGCTCATGTACGACGAGGAGAAAAGCGCCTTCTTCTGCACCACGTGCTCTGCCGCCGGGCCGAGGTCGTGCATCTTCCACAAGGACAACAAGGGATATACCCCGGGCGTCTCGGGCAAGTTTTCCCTCGACCGCATCGTCGACCACGGCGACAGCGTCGGCCACCTCAAGGCCGCCGAGACGCTCCGAGCCAAGTCGGCCTTGGAGTTGGCCTTCCAGCGCAGCGGCGAGCAGGAGCAGAAGAGCATGGGCGCGGCGGCCGGCGAGTCGGGCGCCGCCGACTACACGCTCTGGCATTCGCACGCGCTGCGGTGCGGCTACTTCATTGCCAAGCACAGTCTGCCCTACTCGATGATGGAGCACATCTGCGGCCTTGTGCAGACCAGCATCAACTCGTATGCGGGCAAGCAGGCCTTCTCCACTGCCAGTGGTACCTACGGCTCATACTGCTTGCGCGACAGCGCAGTCGACATGGTGGAGATCTGCAGCACGTCCATCTTGGAGAAGACCGTGCACGAGATGCGCGAGGCCAAGTTCTTCTCGATCAGCTGCGACGAGAGCACGGACGTGGCATCTAGCAAGAACGCCGTCGTCATGGGCCGCTACGTATACTGCAACGCCATTTGCATCCGCATGCTCGGCGTCGTCTCCCTCTCAAGCGGTAGCGCCAAGGCCGTCTTCGACGCCATCATTGAGCTGCTCGATGGCCGCGGCCTCGACATCGAGGACCTCATCGGCTTCGCGAGCGACGGTGCGTCCGTCATGACGGGCTGCAACACGGGCGTCGCCGCCCGCCTCAAGTTAGTAGTTCCACGTTTGGTTTCGACATGCACATCGTGAGCGTTGGAGGCATCGTCGCCGCGACCGTCCAGCAGCTGCGCTACACCTTCTTGACCACTTTGACGCTCGACACTGTCTCGACACCGGCGCTCCTCGAGCTCAACGAGCGCCTCGGGGGCAACATGCAGTCCGAGGACGAGGACGCGGCGACCTTTCGCGCCGGGGGCGAATACGTACAGCGCCTTGTTGCTCATCTCGAAGAGCGCTTCCCAGAAGAGACGCACTCCACGGTACGGGCGCTCGCCATGCTGTACCCAGACGAGATCGCCAAGGCGGCGCACATCCAGACCTTTGGCGTGCACGAGATCGTCGCGCTCGGCAAGACCTACCTGCCGGACGCCTCCTCCTCCGAGCTCGTGACGGAGTACAACCACTACAAGTACTTTGCCATCGACAGCTTCCGCGGCGTCGGCGCGACGGAGATCCTCAAGGTCGTGTGCAGCAACTCGCACATGCAAAAGTCCCACCCCAAGATCCTCACGCTCATCAAGATCGCTGCGACTTTGGCGCACGGGTCTGTCGACTGCGAGAGGGCCTTCTCTCTGCAAAACAACATCAAGACCGAGGAGCGGTCGCTCCTCACGTGCAAGCAGTTGAACGCGCTTATGGTTTGCGCCCGCGACGGACCAAAACTCAGCAGCTTTGATGCCGAAGACAACATGAAGCGCTGGAAGAATGCGAAGAAGAGAAAGTACATTTGCTCGTAATCACGCTCTGCCTTTGAATAAAGTACATTTGCTCGTAATCACGGCTCTGCATTTGAATAAAGTATGTGGTTCTTGTGCGGAAATGCGGAAATCATATATTCATTGCAATCAGTAGCTCAAAGCCCTGCGTGATGTTGGGCCTTGCATATATCCTTTCCAATAGAACGCATTAACGTGTTATTAAAAGCGCGCGGTCACAGGAGTAGTCTTTCCACCGTTTGCGGATGACATTAGCAGAAATGCGGGAAAAATTGAACCCTCCTTCCGCATTTTCCATGCCGAAATCGCAACCCTGCTTGGCTGCGTTGTCCAGAGTGTCCCGCTGGTGCCGCCCCACTGTGTTGCTGCACTCCGCCAGGGTGAGAGCGGCGGTGCCGCGCCCGCAGCTGCTCCAGAGACTACGCCATCTTGCCCAGCCCCTCCTGGCGAGCACGCAGCATGCCCTGGAGCTCCCATCACATGGTGCTGGCAATCTGAGACACCCGCCTGTAGCACACACACAGAAGAATAGATACGGGAATGGATTATGGCGACCTGGGTGACGAGAAGATCACTACTTCGCCCGGTATACAGGAGGTTGTAGGTTTGATCCAAACCCTGATGCTTACATATTCAATTCTGCTCATCCAGGCGGGGAGAATCCAATCACATTTATTCGATGCAATGTTTCTCATGGGATATAATAAGCGACAACATTTGGACCCCAAACCGAGAGGATTCTGGGATGTTTGTGGTTTTTTGGCAATAACTCTGGAAAGAAATGTCGCAGACCCATCAAGGTGGGACTCGTCCAGCGACATAATGGTTGAGTGACTGGTTGAATGAATTCGGGAATGGTTGAATGAGTGAGTGGTTTAGTGAGTGGTTCAGTCAGTTAGTGGTTGAGGGAGTGAGTGGCTGAGTGAGCGAGTGGTTGAGTGATTGAGATAGAGTGACTGAGCGGCTGAGCGGTTAAGTTAGTGAGTCGTTGAGTGAGTGTGGCTGATTGAGTGAATGGTTGAGTGAGTTAAAGAGTGATGGTTGAGTGGTTGAGTAAGTGATTAAGTGAGTGAGTGGTTGAGTAAGTAGCTTTGTGAGTAAGTAGCTTCGTGAGTGCGTGGCTGAGTGGTTGAGTGTGTGGCTGAGTGAGTGGCTAAATGAGTGAGTGGCTGAGTGAAAGGGTGAGTGGCTGAGTGAAGGAGTGAGTGGCTGAGTGAGTGAAAAAGTAATTGGTTGAGTGGTTGAGTAAGTCATTAAGTGAGTGAGTGGTTGAGCTAGTGAGTGGTTAAGTGAGTGGTTAAGTGAGTGGTTAAGTGAGTGGTTAAGTGAGTGGTTAAGTGAGTCGTTGAGTGAGTGGTTGAGTGAAAGGTTGAGCGAGTGAGTGGTAGAGTTAGTCGTTGAGCGAGTGGTTGGGTGAGGGGTTGAGTGAAAGGTTGAGTGAGTACTGGAGTGAGTGCTTGAATGAGTGGTTAAATGAGTCTTTGAGTGAGTGGTTGAGTGGTTGAGTGAGCGAGTGCTTGAGTGAGCAAATGAGTGGTTGAGTGAGCAAGCAAGTGGTTGAGTGAGCGAGTGGTTTAGTGAGCGAGTGGTTGAGTGATTGAGTGAGTGAGTGGCTGAGTGAGTGAATGGTTGAGTGAGAGCGTGATGGTTGAGTGATTGAGTGAGTGGGTGGTTGAATGATTGGTTGAGTGGTTGAGTGAATTATTGAGTGAGTGAGTGGTTGAGTGAGTGAATATCTGAGTGAGCGAGCGGCTGAGTAGTTGAGTGAGTCGTTGAGTGAGTGTGTGGCTGAGTGAGTTTGTGGCTGAGTGAGTGAATGGCTGAATGAATCACAGCTATGATAAAAATGGACATCAGCATATAAGTGGTCTTGTATTCACTCAGTAAATGAAGTTTAATATAAAATTGTACACTCACAGGATCGAAATAAAGATGACATTGCACATCGGAGTAAACCGAGTCGCGGCTATGATTAAATTTTGCATTAGCATAACATTGATTTATTAGCATACAAAATGACTTTTTGCAGAGCGATTTAATACAAAAGTCTGATAGACTACATGCATTTTTTTTTAATAAAAAGTACATACAAACCAGGCATCAATACCGTTGCTTTGTATGATCTGTGAAACGCAGAAATTTTCAGATAAAATCGGACATTTTGAGCTTGCTGCTGTATCGACTGAGTTGAATCAATACAATTAGTATCGATTCACAATCAACAAAGACCATATATGGGAAAATCTCTGATCGGTGATTTTGATTGCATCGTATTGCTGCGCCCCTTTGATGATGTTATAAAGCACTTGCCCCAACAGTCTGTTAAAGGCTACACGGGGATCTTTGTGTGCGAGTAGCTCACAGATCCTTGAGAGATCTTAACACTGTCCGATCATCAGCGAGCTCCTCCGGCAGGCGAGGCTGCGTTGGCGGTTGTCTGTGCATTAAGAGGTGTTAACTATCCCACGCAGAGAAGTCTGCTTACAGGACATAAGAGGTTCTTCACGTACCGTGCCCCGTGTCACCTGAATGTTAAATGGGGCTCCGGTAATTCAGTGTCCACCGCCGAATCATCTTTCACCATCACCACGCGTCCATTAAGGCCAATGTGACGAGGCCATAGATAGACGCCGTGTCATAACGGGGGGGGAGCAAGAAAAACGTCGTACTAGGTGACATCACAACACCCTGCACACAGCCATAGTGGCTGATTAGGGTGCGCATCATTTACGAATATGTGGTTTAAGTGGTTGAGAGTAGATTTTGGTGTAAATTGATCACAATGCTTTGCGTAGCCTGCATTTAAAATTTCATGCGTGGGTGCGTGAGCAGATATGAGTGGGTGAGTGCATGAGTAAGCCGGTAAGTGAGTATGTGCGTGGATGGAGGGAGCTGGGCGGGCACGGCATGGGCTGGAGTGGAGGTGGACTGATGCGGTACGGGAGGATGTGGAGCTGAGTGGGCTTTGCCGACGACTGGTACCAGTGGTGTCGAGATCGGCCTCTGCGGGGAGGCTCGTGAAGGATGCTTCTACTTGGCAGTTGGCGACAGTCGCCCTCCAACAACAACGGAGGAGTGACACACACAACAACGAGCGGAACACCGGATGATAAATATGCAGCAATTTGGCACAGTACGGGGTACAGGTGGTGCTGCCAGTCATCTCAGTCAGCCAATCCATGGCACCTGGGTCTGTTCCAGGACCTCCGGTCAACGAGCCTTCGCCACTTCACGGGGCTTCAAAGTGCACCTAGGCCTGGCACAGGCGCTGTGGTGACGTCACTGTCACTTATTGGCGAATGGTGACGGTTGATAATGCAGCGGTGGTTGTGAGAGATGCCATTTTGGGGGGGGGGGGGCGCCAACCCTGACCAGCTGTGAACCACCTCATGTCGCCCGCAGCCACCAGTGGCCACAGGGAGTTCTGGATGGGTGCGAGGGGCTGGTAACCCCCCTCCACCTTCAACTAAATCACCACACATTCACGTGCGAGCCCTTGGGTCTCTCTGATGAGTCTATGGGTCTCTGTGGTGAGTCTATGTTCTCTGTGCAAGTCTGAGGGTCTGTGCGTAGTGAGTGTATAGGTCTATGTGTGATGACTCTCTGGGTCTCTATGTGATGGATATCTGTGGTGTACATATCCTGGCACAAGCGCCGTTAGTGGAGAATGCTCCTCCCACTACTCCTGCTTGTTGTTGTGCTCGGGAAGGAGAGATAAAACTAGACTAAAATCTCAACGATTTTCATTTCACCAGGTAAGGTCCACTGAGATAAACATCTCTTTTATTACGCGCTTTTATTTAACTCACTCTGTTGTTGTTGTTGTTGTCGTATCCTCAAATCTTGCAACTCAATTTTAACCCACTTCCCAATGTGGTATCGACTGCAAACTTGGTATACTTATATCATACTGATGACAAAACTACACTCTATTAAAAAAAGTAGTTTTAAACATTCATTTTTATGTTATGTTTCGGCTTGGGTCTAATTGTCCACGCTCAACTGACGTTGGCTGTACATCACCATGGTCCCTTACGTTATGGCAAGCATCGGGGCCACTTCCTGGAGTCGTGGTACATTTAATTTAATTAAAGCGCGTTTAAAAAAACAAAGTACTTGCCACCAATAATAGCTCAACGAAGTGGCTCATCGTCGCGTGTAAATTATAGCAGCTAAATACTTTAAACGAATATTCATATTCTTGGTTCTTTCGGTAAAGTCACGTAAATAGAAATAAAAAATTAGTAATGAAAATGAAATTTTAAAAAAATAGATTTTTTGTTTTCTATTTAGGTGACTTTACCGAAAGAACCAAGAATATTAATTCCTGCAGTCACGAAAGTTTTAAGTCAAAACTTTAAACGAATGTTTCTTAATGTGGAGAGAAAAACCGGAGGACCCGGAGAAAAATCCACGCGACCACGGGGAGAGACAGAGACACGCAAACTCCAAATATACAGCAGGCATCAGGGTCGGGATCGAACCTACAAACTCCTGTATACCAGGCGAGGTAGTTAGGGGGGAAAGCAGAGACAGCGAGAGGGAGAGGGAAGATAATTAGTCAAACTCACACTCAGTATTACTCACCAACCATGATACACTCACCATCACACTCACCATGATACTCATCATGATACTCACCATCATGCTCTCGCATTCACCATCATACTCACACACAATCCCACACACATCAACAGTCGACATTCACCACTACATGGCGGTGACGTCACCACAATAACCCAGGTGCCATGGATTGACGGCTGTGCCAGGCTAAGTGCAGGAGGAGGTCATGGGCCAGACTCAGGTGCCATGGGCCGACTGCTCTGTCTGGCTCGGTACAAGAGGAGGGCTAGACCCTGGTGCTATGGGTGAACTCGTGTGGTTACATTATAGTTGTAACCACAACTATAATGTAACCACAACTGTAATGTAACCACAACTATAATGTAACCACAACTATAATGTAACCACAACTATAATGTAACCACAACTATAATGTAACCACAACTATAATGTAACCACAACTATAATGCAACCACAACTATAATGCAACCACAACTATAATGTAACCACAACTATAATGTAACCACAACTATAATGTAACCACAACTATAATTCCCACCAGCCACGCGGCCGTCTGGGAGTGCCTCTCAGCAGCAGCAGGGCCGAGCTCTGCTTGAAGCTGTGCCGTGAACTCCGCAGAACGTGACGGCTGTGGGCCAGGCGCCTCCTCTGTCTCCTCCCACCGCCGCCGCCACTGCTGATGTGGACACACCGCGCGAGGTTCTCACCTTCAGGCTGAGTCGACGTAGAGGAGGCCCAGCGAGCCGCCGCTTCAGAAGCTTTCGCTCGCCACTGACGGTGGCCGTGAGCGGGAATCCAAACCAGCCGCTCGCCACCCACAATCCACAGCGCGCGCCGCCTCCACTCGGCGGAAGTAGCAGCGGGGGGAGGGGGGTGGGGCATGGGGTGTGAGGGGGAGGGGCATGGGGGGTGAGGGGCATGGGGGGTGGGGCATGGGGGGGTGAGGGGGAAGGGCATGGGGGGTGAGGGGGAGGGGCATGGGGGGTGAGGGGGGAGGGGCATGGGGGGTGAGGGGGTGGGGCATGGGGGGTGAGGGGCATGGGGGGTGAGGGGGAGGGGCATGGGGGGTGAAGGGGAGGGGCATGGGGGTGAGGGGGAGGGGCATGGGGGTGAGGGGGAGGGGCATGGGGGGTGAGGGGGAGGGGCATGGGGGGGTGAGGAAGACGGGCATGGGGGTGAGGGGGTGGGGCATGGGGGGTGAGGGGGAGGGGCATGGGGGGTGAGGGGGAGGGGCATGGGGGGTGAGGGGGAGGGGCATGGGGGGTGAGGGGGACGGGCATGGGGGGTGAGGGGGTGGGGCATGGGGGGTGAGGAGGAGGGGCATGGGGGGTGAGGGGGAGGGGCATGGGGGTGAGGGGGGTGGGGCATGGGGGGTGAGGGGGAGGGGCATGGGGGGTGAGGGGGACGGGCATGGGGGGTGAGGGGGTGGGGCATGGGGGGTGAGGAGGAGGGGCATGGGGGGTGAGGGGGAGGGGCATGGGGGTGAGGGGGGTGGGGCATGGGGAGTGAGGGGGAGGGGCACGGGGGGTGAGGGGGAGGGGCATGGGGGGTGAGGGGGGAGGGGCATGGGGGGTTCGCGAGGGGGGGAGGGGACATGGAAGGTGGTCGCGAGGGGAGGCAGAGGGGGGCATGGGGGGAGGAGCTAATGGCTGTGACATCACGGGGGGTGCGTGGTTACATTGTACCGCCCCCGCGTCTCGCGCCACTGGCAGTTTGGCCGTTAGAGATGTCTATGTAGTTTATACTTTAGTTGTTTACGTGGTGGTTTAGTTACTGCAGCTACATACTATTAACATTCCTTCCCTTTATTAATGCTACCCCTATCCCCTCCCTTTGATGCTGCTAATCTTGCATAATGCACGGGCATAATATGACTTTAAACCCCCCGCCCACCTCCTACGCATTTCACAAGTAGTACTAATCACATACCTGCATTTCCCATAAATATGCTAAATTCCTCTTGATATGCAAATGATTTTGTCAAGGCGCCCTTTCCCCCTTCCAACCCAGCTTAAATATACGCTCCAAGCGTGGTGGTGTTTCATTCCTACCCACACACTCACTCATCCACAAACCCACTCACCCCCTCACTCATCCATCCACTCACATACTCACCCAGCCACTCACCTACTCACCCAGTCACATCCACATCCACTCACCATGCTACCCACTCAATTTCTAACCCACCCTCTCGCCTAACCACCCGGCCACTCCCTCAGCAACTCACCCACTAACCACGTAATTATTCACCCACCCACCCATCACTCAACCACCCAATAATTCAACCACCAAAACATTCAACCACCCACGAACTCAACCACCGAGCCACTCACACTCACCCACTCAACTACTGAGCCATTCATACACTGAATCACTCACTAAGCCACCCACTCAATCACTAACCCACACTCATGCACCCAGCCACTCACTCACTCAGCGACTCACCTATGACGCATCAACCCATCCACTCACTCATCCACCCACGCACCCACTCACGCACGCACCCACTCATCCACACATGTGAAGTATTGAATGACGGCAGGAAACTCCTTGACGGGTAACACACTTTTTATTAAATCTTGACTTGTCACTATACAACGAGTGGTCTCTATTCCTCAGACTACACACACTTCACTTGACTCGTGTAGCATCTATTCCTCCGGCTACACACACTTCACTTGACTCGTGTAGCATCTATTCCTCCGGCTACACACACTTCACTTGACTCGTGTAGCATCTATTCCTCCGGCTACACACACTGCACTTGACTCGTGTAGCTTCTATTCCTCCGGCTACACACACTGCACTTGACTCGTGTAGCTTCTATTCCTCCGGCTACACACACTGCACTTGACTCGTGTAGCTTCTATCCCTCCGGCTACACACACTGCTCTTGACTCCGTAACGTCCGTGAAGCCTACAGGCCCACCCCGGCTTGGGCGTGGGCCACAACCTCCGAGTCCCACGAGCCGGCTCTCTCACGGACGTTCGGCTCCGGGTCCCAGGGTTCCGCCTCTTCCTCCGTCTTCCGTCTTCGCTGGTACTCTTCCTCCCCGTGCGCCTGTGCGCATCCCCTTATATAGTCCCCGCTCACGGGAGACGGAGTGTATGCGGACCTCGACGTGAGCATCGCTCCTTAGTTGACCAATCACGCCGCGCTGTTCCTACGATCCGTTTTCCCCAGCGCGTGTTACCACTACACAACCAATCACGCCGCGCTGCCACACGATCACTCCCTCTCAAGCGCGTCACCGGCACACAGCCAATCACCACCACACAACCCATGACCCCGCGCTGACCCCTGATCCCCCACCGTCAGCGCGCGTCACCAACACACACAGCCAATCACTACGCGCTGACACACGATCCCTACCCCAGCGCGTATCACCACTACATCACCCCCTCCCACATAGCTCGCAGCCGGCCCGGCTGCTAAACAACAACACAAGAAACCCCACCCCCCTAGTGTGCCCCGTAACGCAACAACAACAACACAACAATAACAACAACTTATGTACAAATCGACAACCAACGCAATAAAAGTCAACAACAACACCTAGATAAGAAGCTATGTACAGCCCGACGAACAACACAATAAAAGCGAATTCCAGAAAATGAACGCGTCCAGTGTCTCTGCGACCACATGCAGTGACGAGGCGCTCCGTCCGCCTCGACTCGTCAATCGGTAGGTCATAACAAGTAGCGTGACCTAGCGCGAGTCCGCCTGGCCGGTCCGTCGTATGGAACGGGATGCTGACGACCGTCCGGTGGCTCTGGCAGCTCTGGACGGCGCGGATCGGGCCTGGAAGGACCGGTCGCGCCGTGAAGATCCGGCCGCCGGTGGTCGGCAGCTGTCAGTTCCGAGACACCTGGGAGCGGATCAGGCGGAGACACGTGAGGATCAGGCAGAGACATTTCCCCCCTTGGGTCGTCGGTCACGTCACATGCTCGGCCCTCACGACACAAAGGGAGGCCATATGGAGGCGAGAACGGTTTCAGTCGGGAGGGGTGGACGTACCAACGACGCTTTCTCCATTTTATCTGAACGCACTGGTGGCGTGCAACCCGCACGACCTCCACGGGTCCCCGCCATGGCTTCAACAATTTAGGCGACGTAGCCAAAGGTGCCTGAGGGCAATGCAGCCAGGCCCTATCACCAGATTTCCAGTCGTGCACGGACACCTTCCGTGCACACAACCGCTCGTTTGTAATTTGGCGAGCCCGCTAATTAAGCCGTGCGGCCTCCCTTGCCTCTGCCAGCTTATGGATATTAAATTTAATATGTTCAGCCAATTTCGAATTTGTTCGTGGTGCGGGCAGGCCCAGCTGCGTTTCCATGGGTGGGTCGGCTTCCCGACCGTACATCAGATAGAATGGGGAAAATCCCGTTGCTGAATGGGGGGCCATTCTATACGCGGCGAGGACCCCCGGGACCTGCAGGTCCCAATCAACATGTGCCTCACACACCTGCTGGCACAGCATAGAAGTCAAAGTCCTGTGGAGTCTCTCCACCATCCCATCCGTCTGTGGGTGGTACGGGGAGGTACGCACCTTCTTAGTACCCAATAGGTCGCACACCACTTGCAGCAATTTACTTGAAAAAATTTTCCCTTGGTCGGTCAGCAAGCGTTCGGGAGCCCCCTTGTCCAGGACGTAGCCCTGGACAAAGGCGTCCGTCACAGCCGCCGCCGACTGGTTGGCGAGTGGCCACGCCATAGGCCACCGGGTAAAATATTCGACACCCACCAACAGGTACCTATTTCCCCTAGGCGTGACTGGAAAAGGCCCCAAAATATCGAGCGCAACGAGCTCGTTAGTGCGCGAGACCTGAATAGATTGCAGCGGTGGATTAGATGCCACGGGCGGTGGTTTCCGTCTGGCACAATCAACACATCCCTTTAGAATATTTACCACGTCACTCCCCATCCCCGGCCAATAATAGTCACGCTGAAGCAGAGCAAGCGTTTTGTTTACTCCCAAATGCAAGAGGCGTTCATGTGCGGCCAGGACAACTTTCCCCCTCACAGCGGAAGGCACCACAAGTGCGTGCCGCCGGGACAAACTATCCCATCTCATTAATAGGCCTTGCTTAAGTACCCAGGAACCAGTTCGCTCACGGCCCTCCTCGGGGCCCCCCACCCTGCGGCGCAACGCCAGCAGGGAGCTGTCTTCCATTTGGAGACGGCCCCACTCAATCAGCAACAGTGAGAGTAGCGAGTCCTCTCCCTCAGGGGTAGCGGGAACATCCCCGATTGGTGCACCCGCAGTCGCAGCCAACGCCCCCACACCTTCCCCAACTGTCAGTTTACAGCGCGCCGATCCCGATAAGCACGCACATTTGTGACAAGGCGACAATCGCGACAGGGCATCGGCGTTTGTGTGGCGCAACCCCCTACGGTATGTAGTCGTGAACTGATAGTCCTGGAAGACTTCCAACCACCGTTACAATTGGCCCGAGGGTTGGGCGACCCTCAATGAATACTGAAGCGCCGCGTGGTCTGTCCGGACTGTAAAGTGACGGCCATATAGATACGGTCTAAACTGTTGTACAAAAAAAACAATAGCAAGCAGCTCGCGACGGGTGACGCAGTAGCGCTGCTCCGCCGGTGGCAATACCCTGCTACCATAGGCGACCACCCGTTTGGCCCCTCCAACGACTTGCGAGAGCACCCCCCCAATGCCCGTGTTGCTAGCATCCGTGTCTAGCAAGAAGGGACTCGCAAAGTCAGGATAACGCAAGGGTGGGGCACCCACCAAGGCGTCCCGGAGGGAGCAGAACGCAGCTTTTCCTCCGGTCCCCATCGGAACTTGATTCCTTTTGCCGTTAGAGCGTGCAAGGGTTTTGCAATGGTGGCGAAATGCTCAACGAATCGGCGGTAATAAGAAGCAAACCCGATGAAACTGCGCACGTCAGAAACTGACGTGGGCGTCGGCCATGAACTGACACAGTCCGTCGTCGCGGGATCGGTAGAGATCCCCGAAGAGTCGACAATGTGGCCCAAGTATCTAACGGACTTACGAAGAAGGTGGCATTTGGCCAGTTCAAACTTTAAATTAGCCGATCGCATTCTCAAGAACACCCCTCTCAATCGCTGGAGGTGTTCCTCAAACGTCTTACTGAAAACAATGACATCGTCAAGGTAAATCAAGCACGTATCCCATTGCAAGCCCGACAAAACCAACTCCATAAGGCGCTGAAACGTCGCGGGAGCGGAATGAAGTCCCATGGGTAACCGGTTAAACTGGAACAGGCCCCCTGGAGTCCGAAACGCTGTCTTAGATTTAGACTCGTCGTCGAGTGGCAACTGCCAGAATCCCGATAATAAATCAAGAGTCGAGAAATATCGCGCACCAGACAATGCATCGAGGGACTCGTCCATTCTGGGGAGCGGATACGCGTCAGCCACAGAGATTTTATTCAGGCGACGGAAATCTACGCAAAATCGCAAGGACCCATCCTGCTTTTTAACCAGCACAATAGGTGCTCCCCAAGGACTGGAAGAAGGCGAAATAATGTCGGCTTCCAGCATATCGTTGACGGCCGACTGAACGTGTTCCTTCTCAGTAGGACTCAGTCGGAAGGGATTTTGCCTGACCGGTGCCGCATCGCCCGTTTCAATATGGTGGCGTA
The DNA here is from genome assembly GCF_965212315.1 of Lampetra planeri. Taxonomy (NCBI): domain Eukaryota; kingdom Metazoa; phylum Chordata; class Hyperoartia; order Petromyzontiformes; family Petromyzontidae; genus Lampetra; species Lampetra planeri. Next base: position 10,184,137 of record NC_136150.1, read on the forward strand.
ACAGGTTCATGGACCCAATGTCATACTTATGCTTACTAAACACATCAGAAAACTCTATCAGCAACGCCCGCAGCGCACCCAACTGTCCCGTTGACAAATCGTTCGAGTCCGCGCACAGCGAATCGACCCATACAAGGTCCTCCGTCGCTGTAATGTTCCCCGTGGGGCTCGGATCAACCTGCGCAACCAGCCGCTCTTCCGCAGGGATCCGTGCCGCGTGAGCTAGCACGGTGCCCTGCTGAATAACGGCCGGCCGCGACCCAGCGTTTAAAACCATCACAAACAGGTCCTTGTCAGCCCGAACCAAAGTGTGAGCCACCGACAAATCGAGACCCCCGACAGCCCTATTTGAAGGACCCAACAGCATGCCTTGTTCCGAGGTCTCCCCCACCCACGGTTTCCGCAACCGGAGGGGAATTAACATCTGTGAACCCGGGGGCACGTGCACGGTCTGTGTCGCTAACGCTTGTATCGTAGCGCACGCCGTCCGAATTTCAGTAGGGTTCGTCAAAAATGAAATACGGCGACCCGATGGTAGTTCAATGCAACGCTGATCGATGAGAATTTTAACGGGCATTTTAGCCAAAAAATCAGTGCCCAATAGACAAGGAACCGCCAAGGAAGAAGAAACGAAAACGGGTCCCGACAATTTTATATCTCCAATGCAAATGGACGCCCTAATCTGACCGATAATGCCCAACGATCCCCCATTAGCGGCGTAAAATGGCACGTCCACTGGGAGCAGCGGTCGACATTGGACGGGGAGAATGTTGTAAATGAGGTCCGATATAATAGTCGCCGACGCCCCCGTGTCCACTAACACCCCATCAATGAATCCCGTAACGACGGATGATCCCGCCGAGGCAGCCACTATTCTGTGCCCCAACTCCGACCATTTAATGTCCCCCCGGTCCCGGCCGAACCCCCCTCGCCGAACCGAATTCCCGAACCCTAACCGGCTCTCCTCCGCCGCAACGCGACGGCCCATGTGTGTCGTGCCCGTAGGCCGAGCATGTGAGGTGCTGCGACTTGCCGGGGTTAGTAGGGACGACTTGGGGCCTTGGTCGTCGTCCAGCCGAGGTCCCATGGCGCGCTGACGTGGAGCGCGGCAACCGGACGCCACGTGGCCCCGGAGGCCGCAGTTATAACACGTGATGAAGGTCGTCGGAGATCTCGGTTGCTCCAGCTTGCGGGCCGATCGCAGAGGCGAACGACCCCCCGACCTCCAGTCCCCCGGTCATCCCGTGGTGAACGCCTCCTCTCGTGGGTTGACAACCTGGGGTTCGGTGACCACCGGGCCCGGAGCTGAGGCCACGGCAGCATTGCAGACGACCCCCTGTTTACGTTGAAGGACCTCGTGCGCCTGTATACTTGTTGCGACCCGCAAGGAAGAAATATCGATCTCGTCGGCCGTGTTGATGGGGACCCCCAGGTCCTGCGCCAACTTGAGCAGTTGCTCCAAGACCATCGCGTCCTGGCCCTCCTCGTCCATACAAGGGAATGCGGCGTCGGCGAGAGCCAGCAACGCCGTCCGGTAGGCGAGCACGGTCTCCGTGTCCGCCTTCCGCCTTGCGTAGAAATGATGGCGACACGCCGAGGGAGGTCCGTAGACCTTGGCCATGAGACCCAACGTGGCCTTAAGCGTGGAGCGGTCCGACCTCCATGCTGACGTGAAGGCCGCGAGCGCGTTGTCATCCAACATGGCAGGCAGTGCCCGCAGCGCCGTAGCGTCGGACCAGGCGGACATCTCCTGATGCGCCAGAAATCTGCGCTGGAATTGGGCCCAGTCCCCGCCATCCGCCTTGAAGGCTGACAATGTTGGAAGGCGCTGTTGAAAGATGAAGGCGTCCTCTGCCTCGTGGTTCCTCTCCGCCGCTCCGTCGGTGTGCGAGATGGCGGCCCCAATGGCGGGTGTCTGATGGCGGTCCGCAGCGCGCGTCGATGACGTAAGCGGGCGCGCTTGGAGAACCGCCGCCACGTGGTGCTCACCGTTCCCGCCAAAAGATGGCCGCGCAGTAGAAAGGGCGGGAATCCTGCAGTCATTTTGGCGGGAATCCCAGGGGCGACCCTGTTGAAAGTCCACCGACGTCCCCGCTCCTCCCGACGTGCTGATCTCCGCCAGGATGGACGCAGCGGCGAGCAGCAGCTCCGCCAGACAGGAGTGCGCCTCGCGGAGCACGGCTTCCGTCCCCAATTGCTCGTCCGGCGCCCTCGGCGGATCCTGCGGCGTCGGCATTTCTTCTTCCTCACCCCCCGATGCCAGCTGGCCCGAGTCGTCAAGGTTATCCTCGCGGTCAATCTCGTGAGTCCGACGGGTCTTCCTTGTATCCATGCTTGGAAGACTGTTTCACTTCTGACGCCAGTTGAAGTATTGAATGACAGCAGGAAACTCCTTGACGGGTAACACACTTTTTATTAAATCTTGACTTGTCACTATACAACGAGTGGTCTCTATTCCTCAGACTACACACACTTCACTTGACTCGTGTAGCATCTATTCCTCCGGCTACACACACTTCACTTGACTCGTGTAGCATCTATTCCTCCGGCTACACACACTTCACTTGACTCGTGTAGCATCTATTCCTCCGGCTACACACACTGCACTTGACTCGTGTAGCTTCTATTCCTCCGGCTACACACACTGCACTTGACTCGTGTAGCTTCTATTCCTCCGGCTACACACACTGCACTTGACTCGTGTAGCTTCTATCCCTCCGGCTACACACACTGCTCTTGACTCCGTAACGTCCGTGAAGCCTACAGGCCCACCCCGGCTTGGGCGTGGGCCACAACCTCCGAGTCCCACGAGCCGGCTCTCTCACGGACGTTCGGCTCCGGGTCCCAGGGTTCCGCCTCTTCCTCCGTCTTCCGTCTTCGCTGGTACTCTTCCTCCCCGTGCGCCTGTGCGCATCCCCTTATATAGTCCCCGCTCACGGTGTGTATGCGGACCTCGACGTGAGCATCGCTCCTTAGTTGACCAATCACGCCGCGCTGTTCCTACGATCCGTTTTCCCCAGCGCGTGTTACCACTACACAACCAATCACGCCGCGCTGCCACACGATCACTCCCTCTCAAGCGCGTCACCGGCACACAACCAATCACCACCACACAACTCATGACCCCGCGCTGACCCCTGATCCCCCACCGTCAGCGCGCGTCACCAACACACACAGCCAATCACTACGCGCTGACACACGATCCCTACCCCAGCGCGTATCACCACTACACATGCACGCACCCACTCATCCACACAATAAACGAATATTTAATTGTTTTTCATTTTACTGTAGAGGCTCACTGACCTGGCCCAGCTTCGGCTCAGGTCCGACCCTCAGCCACACGAGCCTGGCCCTCACAAGGACACAGACCTCGCTGCTCTGAGGTCGCCCCTGGCTTGCCCTGCTCGGCTCTTATAAGTGCAGCGAGTCAGGGTAGTCCCAGGGCTAGCTAGCTGGTCTTCAGTCGTCACTGGTTTTTCTGCTCCAACAACTGCCTCGAGCTCTCTCACGCACCGCCTTATATAGCCAACTGCCCCCCGAGGGGCGGGGCTGTATGCGGACGTTGATGTAGACACCCCACGCACGGACCGTGATGTAGACACCGCAACGTAATGGCTTGCTACACCCCGGTACGTAACACCTCTAGATCTCGATTTAAAGCTTTCGTGACTGCAGGGATTCATCTTCTTGGTTCTTTCGGTAAAGTCACGTAGAAGGGAAGTAATAAAATAATTAAAAAATAAAACATAATAAAATCATTCTCACGACGTTTCGGCCACAACGCAAGCAGCCGTCCTCAGGTGAAAACCAGGTCTGTCGAGGCGACAGCGTCTGAATGAAACACCACACGAGCTTGGAGCATATATATGTAAGCTGGGCGCCTTGACAAAGGAATTTGCATATCAAGAGGAATTTAGCATTTCCATGGGAAATGCAGGAATGTGATTAGTACTACATATGCCTGTGCATTATGCAGGATTAGCAGTATCAAAGGGAGAGGATATGGGAAATGCAGGTATGTGAATAGTACTAATTCAGCATCAAAGGGAGGGGATAGGGGTAGCATTAATAAAGGGAAGGAGTGTTAACAGTATGTAGCTGCAACAACTAAAACCAACGCGTAAACAACTAAAATATAAACCACAATGTATCATCAGTATACTTACTATACTCTACAATAAGCTGAGTTACTAACAGTAAGTAATACATTACAATTCTACGTCGTAAAAATGATATAATATGCTTCCATCTAAACTTTATTCTCTTACATCACACGAGTCTAAACCGTACTATATACTGCCATAGACAAACCCAACATTAAATTATATACTGTCTCTGTCTTCTTGGTTCTTTCGGTAAAGTCACGTAGAAGGGAAGTAATAAAATAATAAAAATAAAACATAATAAAACAATTCTCACAGAGAATTGTTTTATTATGTTTTATTTTTATTTTTTTTTATTATTTTATTACTTCCCTTCTACGTGACTTTACCGAAAGAACCAAGAAGATGAATCCCTGCAGTCACGAAAGCTTTAAATCGAAATTTACTGTCTCTGTGTTTGTATATGTGGATCGCCTCATGAACGACAATTTCAACCGAGAAGATGGATTCGGGCTTAGCAATCATTGGAAGGACATAATAAACCATTTCGGATCTTAACTGATTGTGTTCACGTTTACGGTGACTTTAAGCGGCTGCTGCTTCAGCTGAGCGCTGAAGCAGCAGCCCCCCCCCCCATCCCCGGACCCCTCCCCCACCCTCCGCTTCTCACCCTGACGCCAAACAACCCGTGGGTAGGCAATGCCCTCTGGTGGACAAGGCGCGGTACAGGCGGTAGCACGAGACGCCAGCAGCGTTGCGCTGCCAGGGTTACTCTCCCGAACACCTCCGTACACTTACACACACCTACACACACCTCTATGCACTTACACACACATACACACACACCTCTATACACTTACACACACCTACACACACCTCTATACACTTACACACACATACACACACACCTCTACACACCTACACACACACCTCTATACACTCACACACACCTACACACACACCTCTAAACACTTACACACACCTACACACACACCTCTATACACTTACACACACCTACACACACCTCTAGACACTTACACACACCTACACACACACCTCTAGACACTTACACACACCTACACACACCTCTAGACACTTTCACACACCTCTATACACTCACACACACACACCTCTATAAACTCACACACACACCTCTTTACACTTACACACACCTACACACACACCTCTATAAACTTACACACACCTACACACACCTACACACACCTCTATACACTCACACATACACACACACCTACACACACCTCTAGACACTTACACACACCTACACACACACCTCTAGACACTTACACACACCTACACACACCTCTAGACACTTTCACACACCTCTATACACTCACACACACACACCTCTATAAACTCACACACACACCTCTTTACACTTACACACACCTACACACACACCTCTATACACTTACACACACCTACACACACACCTCTATACACTCACACTTACACACACCTCTATACACTTACACACACCTACACACACCTCTAGTCACTTACACACACCTCTATACACTCACACACTTACACACCTCTATACACTCACACACACTCACACACACCTACACACACCTACACACACCTCTATACACTCACACATACACACACACCTACACACACCTCTAGACACTTACACACACCTCTATACACTCACACACACCTATACACACACACCTCTATACACTCACACACACACCTCTTTACACTTAAACACACCTACACACACACCTCTATACACTTACACACACCTACACACACCTCTATACACTCACACATACACACACACCTACACACACCTCTATACACTTACACACACACCTACGCACACACTTCTATACACTCACACACACCTACACACCTCTATACACTCACTCACACACACCTACACACACCTACACACACCTCTATACACTCACACCTACACACACAGTTCTATACACTTACACACACCTACACACATAATTCTATACACTTACACACACCTACACACACACCTCTATACACTCACACCTACACACACACCTCTATACACTCACACACCTACACACACACCTCTATACACTTACACACACACCTACACACACACTTCTATACACTCACACACACCTACACATCTCTATACACTCACACCTACACACACACTTCCTATACACTTACACACACCTACACACACACCTCTATGCACTCACACCTACACACACACCTCGAAACACTCACACACCTACACACACACCTCTATACACTTACACAAACCTACACACACACTTCTATACACTCACACACACCTACACACCTCTATACACTCACACACACCTACACACACCTACACACACCTCTATACAGTCACACACCTCTATACACTAACACACACCTACACACACACCTCTATACACTTACACACACCTACACACACCTCTATACACTTACACACATACACACACACCTCTACACACCTACACACACACCTACACACACCTCTATACACTTACACACACATACACACACACCTCTACACACCTGAAGTATTGGAATGACGGCAGGAAACCACTTGACGGGTAGCACACTTTTTATTAAACCTTGACTTGTCACGATACAACGTGTGGTCACTATTCCTCTAACTACACACACTTCACTTGACACGTGTAGTTACTATGCCTCTGACTACACACCCTTCACTTGACACGTGTAGTTACTATGCCTCTGACTACACACACTTCACTTGACACGTGTAGTTACTATGCCTCTGACTGCATGCTCACACTGCACTCCGCCCCGTAACGTCCGTGGAGCCTACAGGCCCACCCCAGCTTGGGCGTGGGCCACAACCTCTGAGTCCCAAGGGCCGGCCCTCTCACGGACGCTCGGCCCCGGGTCCCAGGGTTCCGCCTCTGGGTCACACAGAGCCCCGGCCCCTACAGGACAGCGGGACTAGGTACCGCAGGGCCCTATCTCTTCCTCCTCCGTCTTCAGTCTTCGCTGGTCACTCACTCCCCGTGCGCCTGTGCGCACCACCTTATATAGCCCCCGCTCACGGGAGACGGAGCGTATGCGGACCTCGACGTGAGCATCCCCCTTAGTTGACCAATCCCCGCGCGCTTGCCCCAGGATCCCATCGCTGTCAGCGCGCGTCACTGATACCCAACCAATCACTGCCTCATAACCCCCGACCCCGCGCTGACCCCTGATCCTTCACCGTCAGCGCGCGTCACCAACACACACAGCCAATCACTACGCGCTGGCACACGATCCCTACCCCAGCGCGTATCACCACTACATCACCCCCTCCCACATAGCTCGCAGCCGACCCGGCTGCTAAACAACACAACACAACGTCAACACAACAAAAATCCCACCCCCCAGTGTGCCCCGTAACGCAACAACAACAACACAACGACACAACACCCGACAACAACTTATGTACAAACCGACAACCAACACAATAAAAGTCAACAACAACACACAACACCTAGACAACAAGCTATGTACAGCCCGACGAACAACACACTAAAAGCAAATCCCAGAAAATGAACGTGTCCAGTGTCTCTGTGACTATTGATCCCTCCCCCCTCCACTCGCTCCTCCAGAGCGGTCGAGCGGATGAGGAACGCAGTGACGAGGCGCTCCGGCCGCATCGGCTCCTCATTCGGTTGGTCATGAAAAGTATCGCGACTTAGCGCGAGTCCGCCTGGCCGGTCCATCGTATGGGACGGGACGCTGACGACCGTCCGGCGGCTCCGGCAGGCCTGGACGGCGCGGATCGGGCCTGGAAGGACCGGCCGCGCCGCGAGGATCCGGCCGCCGATGGTCGGCAGCTGTCAGTTCCGAGACACCGGGGTTAGTAGGGATGACTTGGGGCCTTGGTCGTCGTCCAGCCGAGGTCCCATGGCGCGCTGACGTGGAGCGCGGCAACCGGACGCCACGTGGCCCCGGAGGCCGCAGTTGTAACACGTGATGAGGGTCGTCGGAGATCTCGGTTGCTCCAGCTTGCGGGCCGATCGCAGAGGCGAACGACCCCCCGACCTCCAGTCCCCCGGTCGTCCCGCGGTGAACGCCTCCTCTCGTGGGCTGACGACTTGGGGCTCGGTGACCACCGGGCCCGGAGCTGAGGCCACGGCAGCATTGCAGACGACCCCCTGTTTACGCTGGAGGACCTCGTGCGCCTGTATACTTGTTGCGACCCGCAAAGAAGAAATATCGACCTCGTCGGCCGTGTTGATGGGGACCCCCAGGTCCTGCGCCAACTTGAGCAGTTGCTCCAAGACCATCGCGTCCTGGCCCTCCTCGTCCATACAAGGGAACGCGGCGTCGGCGAGAGCCAACAACGCCGTGCGGTAGGCGAGCGCGGTCTCCGTGTCCGCCTTCCGCTGGGCGTAAAAGTGATGGTGACACGCCGAGGGAGGTCCGTAGACCTTGGCCATGAGACCCAGCGCAGCCTTAAGTGTGGAGCGGTCCGACCTCTGTGCGGACGTGAAGGCCGTGAGCGCGTTGTCGTCCAACATGGCAGGCAGTGCCCGCAGCGCCGTAGCGTCGGACCAGGCGGACATTTCCTGATGCGCCAGAAACCTGCGCTGGAATGCGCCCCAGTCCCCGCCTTCCGCTTTGAAGGCTGACAATGTGGGAAGGCGCTGTTGAAAGATGAAGTCGTCCTCTGCCTCGTGGTTCCTCTCCGCCGCACCGTCGGTGTGCGAGATGGCGGCCCCAATGGCGGGTGGCTGATGGCGGTCCGCAGCGCGCGTTGATGACGTAAGCGGGCGCGCTTGGAGAACCGCCGCCACGTGGTGCTCGCCGTTCCCGCCAAAAGATGTCCGTGCAGTTGAAATGGCGGGAATCGCCCAGTCATTTTGGAGGGAATCTGCGGGGCGACCCTGTTGAATGTCCGCCGACGTCCCCGCTCCTCCCGACGTGCTGATTTCCGCCAGCATGGACGCGGCGGCGAGCAGCAGCTCTGCCAGACGGGAGTGCGCCTCGCGGAGTACGGCATCGGTCCCCAGTCGCTCATACGGCGCCCTCGGCGGCTCCTGCGGCGTCGGCATTTCTTCGTCCTCTACCCCCGATGCCAGCTGGCCTGAGTCGTCAAGGTTATCCTCGCAGTCAATCCCGTGAGTCCGACGGGTCTTCCTTGTATCCATGCCTGGAAGACTGTTTGACTTCTGACGCCAGTTGAAGTATTGGAATGACGGCAGGAAACCACTTGACGGGTAGCACACTTTTTATTAAACCTTGACTTGTCACGATACAATGTGTGGTCACTATTCCTCTGACTACACACACTTCACTTGACACGTGTAGTTACTATGCCTCTGACTACACACACTTCACTTGACACGTGTAGTTACTATGCCTCTGACTACACACACTTCACTTGACACGTGTAGTTACTATGCCTCTGACTGCATGCTCACACTGCACTCCGCCCCGTAACGTCCGTGGAGCCTACAGGCCCACCCCAGCTTGGGCGTGGGCCACAACCTCTGAGTCCCAAGGGCCGGCCCTCTCACGGACGCTCGGCCCCGGGTCCCAGGGTTCCGCCTCTGGGTCACACAGAGCCCCGGCCCCTACAGGACAGCGGGACTAGGTACCGCAGGGCCCTATCTCTTCCTCCTTCGTCTTCAGTCTTCGCTGGTCACTCGATCCCTGTGCGCCTGTGCGCACCACCTTATATAGCCCCCGCTCACAGGAGACGGAGCATATGCGGACCTCGACGTGAGCATCCCCCTTAGTTGACCAATCCCCGCGCGCTTGCCCCAGGATCCCATCGCTGTCAGCGTGCGTCACTGATACCCAACCAATCACTGCCTCATAACCCCCGACCCCGCGCTGACCCCTGATCCTTCACCGTCAGCGCGCGTCACCAACACACACAGCCAATCACTACGCGCTGGCACACGATCCCTACCCCAGCGCGTATCACCACTACACACCTACACACACACCTCTATACACTCACACACACCTACACACACACCTCTAGACACTTACACACACCTACACACACCCCTCTATACACTCACACACACCTACACACACCTCTATACACTCACACACACTCACACACACACCTACACACACCTCTATACACTCACACCTACACACACACTTCTATACACTTACACACACCTACACACACACACCTCTATACACTTAAACACACCCTTCAACATATTAATGTAATGGGTACAATGGAGAGAGTCAAGACCACACAGCTCCACATGCTCCCGTACCGCATCAATTAATCTCTACTCCAGCCCATGTCGTGCCCAAATCTTGACTTAACGCTTTCGTGACTGCTTCTTTCTTTGAACCTGTCTACGTGACTTTACCCAAAGACCCAAAGAACATGTCGTGCCCGTTTAGGCCCGTCTATCCGGCCAAACAGAAGCTGCTTGGCCATGCGGTGGCTGGGCATGCGGGCTACATGACCCAGCCAACGCAGCCTTGCCTGCAGGGACTTTGTCCAGATCTTTCAAGGAACTGCGAGCTCCTCACACGATCCAGCCTGGTTAACCCCAGGATGGATCGTAGGCAGGACAGCCTAGACGTTTCTAACCGGCGCAGATATTCCATTAGGGGGGTCCACGTTTCACAAGCGCCTCTACACCCACGCACCGAGCCCACGCAGCGTGTAGCTGCTACGCTAGTAAGTTTATTTCGGTGCTACGACCAACAAACCCGCGAGGTGCCACTGCTGCCGCTGCTGCTGCCGCGCTGTGGCGCCACCGCGTGACAAGGCGGTGACGTCACAGGGCCGACCCGAGGTCTCCACTTGGTACCGCCGTCGAGTCGCGGGGGTCTCGCTGTGGCCACAGACGCGAGAGGGACTCCGCAGACGACACGCGGCGCCGCGTCCCTTCGCCCCCCGACCTCTCGCGCCGACTTCACCACGCACGCACCGAGACCACGCACTCGTTACAAGGCGACTCGTTTGTCTGCGCGACCTTCTTCCTCGTTCGGTTATTAGCGGGGGTGTAGTGAGGTGATTTATAAATGTGTGAAATTATACTCTACATTTGACTATAGATTGGTGAATACTTGTGTACGAATCTGCTCGTATAGAATAACTACGACAAATGTTGAATCAGTATGATCACTTACAACTAGGTTAAAAACCTTTATAAACTCGTAGATCGTAAGCAATGCGGTTTCCAATAGGAAGGAGCGAGGGCGGACAAATGACGTCACGCGTGCAGAGCGTCCGTCGATTTTTACTCCCTTGCAGTGAGCAGAGTTCGGATACCTCACGACATGGACACTCGGTTAAAGTTTAGCGGGTGAGGTCGTTTAGCTCACGAGAAGGAGGAGGAGGAGACCTCCTCCAGGGTTCGCGTCCCATTCCCACCTCCACCACCTCCACCAGCACCATCACCACCACCACCACCTCCACCACCACCACCTCCACCACCTCCACCACCACCACCACCTCCACCACCACCACCTCCACCACCACCTCCACCACCACCACCTCCACCACCACCACCACCACGTCCACCACCTCCACCACCACCTCCACCACCACCTCCACCACCACCTCCACCACCACCACCACCTTCACCACCACCTCCACCACCACCACCTCCACCACCACCACCTCCACCACCACCACCACCACCTCTACCACCACTACCTCCACCTTCACCACCACCTCCACCACCACCTCCACCACCACCTCCACCACCACCACCTCCACCACCACCACCTCCACCACCACCTCCACCACCACCACCTCCACCACCACCTCCACCACCACCTCCACCACCACCACCTCCACCACCACCTCCACCACCACCTCCACCACCACCTCCACCACCACCTCCACCACCACCTCCACCACCACCTCCACCACCACCACCACCTCCACCACCACCTCCACCACTACCTCCACCACCACCTCCACCACCACCACCTCCACCACCACCACCTCCACCACCACCACCACCACCACCTCCACCACCACCACCTCCACCACCACCACCACCTCCACCACCACCTCCACCACCTCCACCACCACCACCACCACCACCACCACCTCCACCACCACCACCTCCACCCACCACCACCTCCACCACCACCACCTCCACCACCTCCACCACCTCCACCACCACCACCTCCACCACCTCCACCTTCACCACCACCACCACCTCCACCACCACCACTCACTCACTCTCCCACTCACTCACTCTCCCACTCACTCACTCTCCCACTCACTCACTCTCCCACTCACTCACTCTCCCCACACACACACTCCCACTCACTCACTCTCCCACTCACTCACTCTCCCACTCACTCACTCTCCCACTCACTCACTCTCCCACTCACCACTCACTCTCCCACTCACTCACTCTCCCACTCACTCACTCTCCCACTCACTCACTCACTCTCCCACTCACTCACTCACTTCCCACTCACTCACTCACTCTCCCACTCACTCACTCACTCTCCCACTCACTCACTCACTCTCCCACTCACTCACTCACTCTCCCACTCACTCCACTCACTCTCACTCACTCACCACTCACTCACTCACTCTCCCACTCACTCACTCACTCTCCCACTCACTCACTCACTCTCCCACTCACTCACACTCACTCACTCACTCACTCACTCCCACTCACTCACTCACTCTCCCACTCACTCACTCACTCTCCCACTCACTCACTCACTCTCCCACTCACTCACTCACTCTCCCACTCACTCACTCACTCTCCCACTCACTCACTCACTCCCCACTCACTCACTCACTCTCCCACTCACTCACTCACTCTCCCACTCACTCACTCACTCTCCCACTCACTCACTCACTCTCCCACTCACTCACTCACTCTCCCACTCACTCACTCACTCTCCCACTCACCACTCACTCTCCACTCACTCACTCACTCTCCCACTCACTCACTCACTCTCCCACTCACTCACTCACTCTCCCACTCACTCACTCACTCTCCCACTCACTCACTCACTCTCCCACTCACTCACTCACTCTCCCCACTCACTCACTCACTCTCCCACTCACTCACTCACTCTCCCACTCACTCACTCACTCTCCCACTCACTCACTCACTCACTCCCCACTCACTCACTCACTCTCCCACTCACTCACTCACTCTCCCACTCACTCCTCACCTCCCACTCACTCACTCTCCCACTCACCCACTCTCCCACTCACTCACTCTCCCACTCACTCACTCACTCTCCCACTCACTCACTCTCCCACTCACTCACTCCCACTCACTCACTCACTCTCCCACTCACTCACTCACTCACTCTCCCACTCACTCACTCACTCTCCCACTCACTCACTCACTCTCCCACTCACTCACTCACTCTCCCACACTCACTCACTCACTCTCCCACTCACTCACTCACTCTCCCACTCACTCACTCACTCTCCCACTCACTCACTCACTCTCCACTCACTCACTCACTCTCCCACTCACTCACTCACTCACTCTCCCACTCACTCACTCACTCTCCCACTCACTCACTCACTCTCCACTCACTCACTCACTCTCCCACTCACTCACTCACTCTCCCACTCACTCACTCACTCTCCACTCACTCACTCTCCCACTCACTCACTCACTCTCCCACTCACTCACTCACTCTCCCACTCACTCACTCACTCTCCACTCACTCACTCACTCTCCCACTCACTCACTCACTCTCCCACTCACTCACTCTCCCACTCACTCACTCACTCTCCCACTCACTCACTCACTCTCCCACTCACTCACTCACTCTCCCACTCACTCACTCACTCTCCCACTCACTCACTCACTCTCCCACTCACCTCACTCACTCTCCCACTCACTCACTCACTCTCCCACTCACTCACTCACTCTCCCACTCACTCACTCACTCTCCCACTCACTCACTCACTCTCCCACTCACTCACTCACTCCACTCACTCACTCACTCTCCCACTCACTCACTCACTCTCCCACTCACTCACTCACTCTCCCACTCACTCACTCACTCTCCCACTCACTCACTCACTCTCCCACTCACTCACTCACTCTCCCACTCACTCACTCACTCTCCCACTCACTCACTCACTCTCCCACTCACTCACTCACTCTCCCACTCACTCACTCACTCTCCCACTCACTCACTCACTCCTCCCACTCACTCACTCACTCTCCCACTACTCACTCACTCTCCCACTCACTCACTCACTCTCCCACTCACTCACTCACTCTCCCACTCACTCACTCACTCTCCCACTCACTCACTCACTCTCCCACTCACTCACTCACTCCTCCCACTCACTCACTCACTCTCCCACTCACTCACTCACTCACTCTCCCACTCACTCACTCACTCTCCCACTCACTCACTCACTCTCCCACTCACTCACTCACTCTCCCACTCACTCACTCACTCTCCCACTCACTCACTCACTCTCCCACTCACTCACTCACTCTCCCACTCACTCACTCACTCTCCCACTCACTCACTCACTCTCCCACTCACTCACTCACTCTCCCACTCACTCACTCACTCTCCCACTCACTCACTCACTCCTCCCACTCACTCACTCACTCTCCCACTCACTCACTCTCCCACTCACTCACTCACTCTCCCACTCACTCACTCACTCTCCCACTCACTCACTCACTCTCCCCACTCACTCACTCACTCTCCCACTCACTCACTCACTCTCCCACTCACTCACTCACTCACTCTCCCACTCACTCACTCACTCTCCCACTCACTCACTCACTCTCCCACTCACTCACTCACTCTCCCATTCACTCACTCACTCTCCCACTCACTCACTCACTCTCCCACTCACTCACTCCACTCTCCCACTCACTCACTCACTCTCCCACTCACTCACTCACTCTCCCACTCACTCACTCACTCTCCCACTCACTCACTCACTCTCCCACTCACTCACTCACTCACTTACTCTCCCACTCACTCACTCACTCTCCCACTCACTCACTCACTCTCCCACTCACTCACTCACTCTCCCACTCACTCACTCACTCTCCCACTCACTCACTCACTCACTCTCCCACTCACTCACTCACTCTCCCACTCACTCACTCACTCTCCACTCACTCACTCACTCACTCTCCCACTCACTCACTCACTCTCCCACTCACTCACTCACTCACTCTCCCACTCACTCACTCACTCACTCTCCCACTCACTCACTCACTCACTCTCCCACTCACTCACTCACTCTCCCACTCACTCACTCACTCTCCCACTCACTCACTCACCCACTCACTCACTCACTCTCCCACTCACTCACTCACTCTCCCACTCACTCACTCACTCTCCCACTCACTCACTCACTCTCCCACTCACTCACTCACTCTCCCACTCACTCACTCACTCTCCCACTCACTCACTCACTCTCCCCCACTCACTCACTCACTCTCCCACTCACTCACTCTCCCACTCACTCACTCACTCTCCCACTCACTCACTCACTCTCCCACTCACTCACTCACTCTCCCACTCACTCACTCACTCTCCCACTCACTCACTCTCCCACTCACTCACTCACTCTCCCACTCACTCACTCACTCTCCCACTCACTCACTCACTCTCCCACTCACTCACTCACTCTCCCACTCACTCACTCATTCTCCCACTCACTCACTCACTCTCCCACTCACTCACTCACTCTCCCACTCACTCACTCACTCTCCCCCCACTCACTCACTCACTCTCCCACTCACTCACTCTCCCACTCACTCACTCACTCTCCCACTCACTCACTCTCCCACTCACTCACTCACTCTCCCACTCACTCACTCACTCTCCCACTCACTCACTCACTCTCCCACTCACTCACTCACTCTCCACTCACTCACTCACTCTCCCACTCACTCACTCACTCTCCCACTCACTCACTACACTCTCCCACTCACTCACTCACTCTCCCACTCACTCACTCACTCTCCCACTCACTCACTCACTCTCCCACTCACTCACTCACTCTCCCACTCACTCACTCACTCTCCCACTCACTCACTCACTCTCCCACTCACTCACTCACTCTCCCACTCTCCCACTCACTCACTCACTCTCCACTCACTCACTCACTCTCCCACTCACTCACTCACTCACTCTCCCACTCACTCACTCACTCTCCCACTCACTCACTCACTCACTCTCCCACTCACTCACTCACTCTCCCACTCACTCACTCACTCTCCCACTCACTCACTCACTCTCCACTCACTCACTCACTCACTCTCCCACTCACTCACTCACTCACTCACTCTCCCACTCACTCACTCTCTCACTCACTCACTCACTCACTCACTCTCCCACTCACTCACTCACTCACTCTCCCACTCACTCACTCACTCACTCTCACTCTCACTCACTCACTCACTCTCCCACTCACTCACTCACTCACTCTCCCACTCACTCACTCACTCACTCACTCACTCACTCTCCCACTCACTCACTCACTCACTCTCCTCCCACTCACTCACTCACTCACTCTCCCACTCACTCACTCACTCTCACTCACTCACTCACTCACTCTCCCACTCACTCACTCACTCACTCTCCCACTCACTCACTCACTCACTCTCCCCACTCACTCACTCACTCTCCCACTCACTCACTCACTCTCCCCACTCACTCACTCACTCTCCCACTCACTCACTCACTCTCCCACTCACTCACTCACTCTCCCACTCACTCACTCACTCACTCTCCCACTCACTCACTCACTCTCCCACTCACTCACTCACTCTCCCACTCTCCCACTCACTCTCCCACTCTCCCACTCACTCACTCACTCTCCCACTCACTCACTCACTCTCCCACTCACTCACTCACTCTCCCCACTCACTCACTCACTCTCCCACTCACTCACTCACTCTCCCACTCACTCACTCACTCTCCCACTCACTCACTCACTCTCCCACTCACTCACTCACTCTCCCACTCACTCACTCACTCTCCCACTCACTCACTCACTCTCCCACTCACTCACTCACTCTCCCACTCACTCACTCACTCTCCCACTCACTCTCCCACTCACTCACTCACTCTCCACTCACTCACTCACTCTCCCACTCACTCACTCACTCACTCACTCTCCTCACTCACTCACTCTCACTCACTCACTCTCCCACTCACTCACTCTCCCACTCACTCACTCACTCTCCCACTCACTCACTCACTCACTCACTCTCTCCCACTCACTCACTCACTCTCCCACTCACTCACTCACTCTCCCACTCACTCACTCACTCTCCCACTCACTCACTCACCTCCACTCTCTCCCACTCACTCACTCACTCACTCTCCCACTCACTCACTCACTCTCCCACTCACTCACTCACTCTCCCACTCACTCACTCACTCTCCCACTCACTCACTCACTCTCCCACTCACTCACTCACTCTCCCACTCACTCACTCACTCTCCCACTCACTCACTCACTCTCCCACTCACTCACTCACTCTCCCACTCACTCACTCACTCTCCCACTCACTCACTCACTCTCCCACTCACTCACTCACTCTCCCACTCACTCACTCACTCTCCCACTCACTCACTCACTCACTCTCCACTCACTCACTCACTCTCCCACTCACTCACTCACTCTCCACCACTCACTCACTCACTCTCCCACTCACTCACTCACTCTCCCACTCACTCACTCACTCTCCCACTCACTCACTCACTCTCCCACTCACTCACTCACTCTCCCACTCACTCACTCTCCCACTCACTCACTCACTCAACTCACTCACTCTCCACTCACTCACTCTCCCACTCACTCACTCTCCCACTCACTCACTCTCCCACTCACTCACTCTCCCACTCACTCACTCTCCCACTCACTCACTCTCCCACTCACTCACTCTCCCACTCACTCACTCTCCCACTCACTCACTCTCCCACTCACTCACTCTCCCACTCACTCACTCTCCACTCACTCACTCTCCCACTCACTCACTCTCCCACTCACTCACTCTCCCCTCACTCACTCTCCACTCACTCACTCTCCACTCACTCACTCTCCCACTCACTCACTCTCCCACTCACTCACTCTCCCACTCACTCACTCTCCCACTCACTCACTCTCCCACTCACTCACTCTCCCACTCACTCACTCTCCCACTCACTCACTCTCCCACTCACTCACTCTCCCACTCACTCACTCTCCCACTCACTCACTCTCCCCACTCACTCACTCTCCCACTCACTCACTCTCCCACTCACTCACTCTCTCCCACTCACTCACTCTCCCACTCACTCACTCTCCCACTCACTCACTCTCCCACTCACTCACTCACTCTCCCACTCACTCACTCTCCCACTCACTCACTCTCCCACTCACTCACTCTCCCACTCACTCACTCACTCTCCCACTCACTCACTCTCCCCACTCACTCACTCTCCCCACTCACTCACTCTCCCACTCACTCACTCTCCCACTCACTCACTCTCCCACTCACTCACTCTCCCACTCACTCACTCTCCCACTCACTCACTCTCCCACTCACTCACTCTCCCACTCACTCACTCTCACTCTCCCACTCACTCACTCACTCTCCCACTCACTCACTCTCCCCACTCACTCACTCTCCCACTCACTCACTCTCCCACTCACTCACTCTCCCACTCACTCACTCTCCCACTCACCTCACTCTCCACTCACTCCCACTCACTCACTCTCCCACTCACTCACTCTCCCACTCACTCACTCTCCCACTCACTCACTCTCCCACTCACTCACTCTCCACTCACTCACTCTCCCACTCACTCACTCTCCCACTCACTCACTCTCCCACTCA